>NC_092722.1:34087728-35287728 GCF_047496885.1 Scyliorhinus torazame
GCAGTTGGGTGGGGGTCGACAATTGAACTGATGTTTGTATTGAATTCAGCTCAGGCATCAGTTGTCTTAACTTCTTTGTCTATTGCGACTGGGCACCCACAAAGCTGAATGTAGACAAGGCAAACAGTGCTATATTTTAATGACTGGAGCTGTATTAGTGCCTTCATGAAAGGGAGGACAGAGAATTGACAGAAGAACAAATTTCTGTTTAACCCTGCAAACCCTGACCAGTGTTGGAACTGAGCATTTTCAAAGTGTTCATTCTGTGATTTGGTTGTGTGCTTCTGACCTGAAGGAGCTGGGCTCCACACTAACAATTACCTGTACTATGTGAGCAAATTGAAATGGGAGGGAAATTAACCTGCACAGGGCCTAGAATATTAGGAGAAATTCCCGTTTACAGAGTAGTGAGTATGTTCAGAAGCATGTTGATTGTTTCAAAGGGTATTTGATTTTCAATATTAATCCAGGTGTTGCCGTGTGCGCACACCCCCTGTGACTTACAGGCTATTTGACTTTACAATAGATAAGCCAAAAATACGGGGCAGCACGGTGGTGCAGTGGTTAGCACTGCTGCCTCACGGCGTCGAGGACCCGGGTTCGATCCCGGCCCCGGGTCACTGTCCATGTGGAGTTTGCACATTCTCCCCGTGTCTGCGTGGGTCTCACCCCCACAACCCAAGGATGTGCAGGGTAGGTGGATTGGCCATGTTAAATTGCCCCTTAATCGGAAATAAATACTCTAAATTCATTTTTTAAAAAATTAATAAAAAAGTCGATAAGCCATATACATCAATACATTTGAGCCGGATGATCATTTTAAGGTCCAAATTTTACTCTTCTGCTAAAGTGAACCAGTTGTCCCTTTGTACTTTATCTCTGCCCCTCAGAATTTTATACACCTCAATTAAGTCACCCATCAGTCTCCCCTATTCTAAGGAGGTTGCAAGCACCAGGTGCTGACCATCTATACCAAGCAAGAGCCTAACTCCCCCCCCCCCCCCCCCCCCCCCCCCCAACCCCCGGCATTCAATGGCATTTGCATTGCTAATTCCCCCACCATCAGCATCCTGAGGCAGGGGAGTCACCACAGTAATTCAACTGGACCAGCTGCCTAAATGCTTTTTACACTAGAGCACATCAGAGGCCGAGTATTCTGTGACAAATGGCTCACCTCCCGATTCCCAAAGGCTGTTGTCCTGAGGTTTTACAGCAGCAAGAAGACTTAGCAACATGACAGGTGTCCAGGCAGGAGAGCAACTTGCCCACTTGCTTTGACCATGGTGAAACAGCCACACCATTCTGTGTCTTCAATCAACTTTCTCAGAAAATGGGTTGGCTCCTGATTCCTGAGGTGTCCTTAGCTTTCCAATCAATACAAAGCAGAAAGTGGTTCGGAACAATGTGTGAGTGGTAACTTAAAAACACTCTTAATCAATGGTTTTGTGTAATGTTAAATATTTTTCATTACCTCCACCACTGAATGAGGCAGAGGTAATGTTTACACCCCTGTTTGTTAGTCTGTCTGTAAACAACATATCTCGAAACCTAACAACAGATTTCATCGATAGGCAACGGCCCAAGGAAGAACTGATTAGTTCCTGGTGGAGATGCAGATCCAGATCCTGGAATTTCATTAAAGGATCTATTAACATGGAGAGATGGGATGAATTGACATTTTTAAAATAATGTTGTGGGTTGTTCTGTTTAGAATCTTGTTGATTATTTTAGAAGGTCGTGGATTGTCTCAGCTGCTGTGTTGGAATTTGTCGCGGCTGTTCAAATGTGAGCAGAGATTTTGGAGCAGGTTGTTGGATGTGAATTGGCCTGAAGCCCCCTCAGTGAGATGGGAAGCTCTTAATAGTAATATTTATTTTTTTCAGCTTTGTAGTTACAGAGCGGCCGCCAGGCAGGGAAAAGCCCCGAGGAAGAGCTGTCTAATTATAATAACATTAACACAGTGTGGCAGAGGCATGAATTCTACTGATTGCATTTGATTTAATTGCAGTTGGGACACTTGACGCATTGACTGTGTGGCTGCATTTCTCATGGGTAAATTTTTGTTAGCATAGACCGCCTTTGTGCTATGCTAACGTCACTGCTGCCTCACTGTGCTGAGGACCCGGGTTCGATTCCCAGCCCCGGGTCACTGTCCGTGTGGAGTTTGCACATTCTCCCTGTGTGGGTCTCACCCCCACAACCCAAAGATGTGCAGGGTAGCTGGATTGACCACACTAAATTGCCCCTTAATTGGAAGAAAAGAATTGGTCACTCTAAATTTTTTTTTTTAAAGCATAGACCGACTTTGTTCTCTGGCTTTTGTAAGGGCACTGAGAACATCTAATAATAATCTAATAATCTTTATTAGTATCACAAGTAGGCTTACATTAATGCTGCAATGAGATTACTGTGAATTACTTGTGACTGTTCCCTCTGCTTATGTTCAGCTTTTTCTGCTTATGTTCAGCTTCTTTCAATTTGATTATACATGAGTTTATTTTTTATACTGGTAGTTGTGCTAAGTGGGGGCACTTGAACTGATCCTCATTCGGTGAGACTGAGATAAGCTAGTGTCCTCCCCGACTCTGTTCCAAAGATTGATGGGATGGGTAGACAAGTAGCAGGTGAAATATAACGCAGAGAAGTATGAAGTCATTAATTTTAGCGGGAAGGATGCAGACAGTGTAAAATAAAAGATACAGTTCTAAACGGTGCAGGAGCAGAGGGACCTGGGTGCATTGTTTGCATAACACAGTGAAAGTGGCAGAACAGGTTGAGGGAATCATTCATAAAGTGTACAGCATGCTTGGCCTTTTCAATAAATGTACAAAATCAGAATGTTGTGTTAATCCCGTATAAAACGCTGCTTGAGCCTCAACTGGAGGATTGGATCCTGTTTCGGGCACCACACTTGAGGAAGGATGTGACTTTAGAGACAGGAATGGAAAGATGGACAAAAATGGCTCCCGGGATTCAGTTATGCAGAAGGATGGGTGAAGTTAGGACTGGTGTCCTTGGAGAAAAGAGTACGGAGAGGAAATTAGATAGTTGGATTCAAAATGATGAGGGGTCTAGACCGGGTCGAGGGGTCTAGACCGGGTAGATAGGGAGAAGCTGTTTCAATTGGTGGAGGACGAGACACCTGAGGGTGTGGTGGAGGCAGGTTCAATCGAGGCATTCAGGAGGGAATTGGGCCCTTGGCTGAAAATGGACAATTTGCAGCACGACAGGGAAAAGGCAGGTGAATTGCTCCTTCAGAGGGCCAACACACATATGATGGGGTCAAAGGGCCTCCTTTACTGTATCCATTCTACTCTATGATTAATTGACAGAAGCGGCATGGTGGCACAGTGATTAGCACTGCTGACTCACAGCGCCAGGGACCCAGGTTCAACTCCCACCTCGGGTGACTGTGTGGGTTTCTTCTTTCTCCTCGTGTCTGCGTGGGTTTCCTCCGGGTGCTCCGGTTTCCTCCCACAGTCCAAAGATGGGCAGGTTAGGTGGCCATGCTAAATTGCCCCTTAGTGTCTAAAAGGTTGGGTGGAGTTACAGGGATAGGGTGTGCGGTTGGACTCGGGTAGGGTGGTCTTTTGAAGGATCGTTGCAGATACGATGGGCCAAATGGCCTCCTTCTGTACTCTAGGTGTTCAATGATTCTAAGAAGCAAAACAAGAGACAGTCCGGTCCCTTAAAGGAGAGGGACTGAGAAACACTGGTCGGTAGTGTACAGATTTCTCCCCAGTAACATGAGGTGTTGAACGTGAATGCATTTATCTTTTTAATTGTTGAGGAGTTGTGATTTGTAACTAATATGAGCCTGTTGTATTGCAGGGGTGACAGCAGGTCTGATGAAGACTGGGCAGCAGTCAATCTCAGCCGCTCATTCTGGAGAGGCTGCTGAAAATGGGACTGCTCCACCCACGATCCAGCCTCACAAGAACTCCCGCCAGTACGGCCAAAAACATTTTATCTGCAGCGAGTGCGGGAAGAGCTTCAAGCAGTACTGTGATCTGAAGCGGCACGGCCGGGTCCACACGGGCGAGAGGCCCTTCCAGTGCCCGTCGTGTGGCAAGCGTTTCAGCACCTCCTACAATCTGCTGATCCACCAGCTGGTGCACAGCGGTGAGAAGCAGTACAAGTGCCGGGTGTGCGGCAGGGAGTTTGTCCAGCTGCACCACCTGGTCACCCACCAGCGCACGCACACGGGCGAGAAGCCCTACCCGTGCCCGGTGTGTGGCAAGGCCTTCCGCCAGTCCTCCACCATGATGGTGCACCAGCGCATTCACGCCGAGGAGCGGCCCTACCACTGCCCCGACTGCGGCAAGAGCTTCAAGACCTCGTCCAACCTCTCCAAGCACAAGCGCATCCACAGCGGCGAGCGGCGCTTCGCTTGCGAGGTGTGCGGCCGCCGCTTTCTCCATTCCCACCACCTGGCCACCCACCGGCGCACGCACATCGGCGAGCAGCCGGCCTTCTGCCCGATCTGCGGCCAGCGCTTCGGCAACCCGGCCCAGCTGCTGGCACACCGGCGGGCCCACGCCGGCGAGCCACCCTTCAGCTGTGAGACCTGCGGCCGGGGCTTCAAGCAGAGCTCGACGCTGGTGCGGCACCGGCGCACGCATACCGGGGAGAGGCCGTACGTCTGCCCCATCTGCGCCAAGGCCTTTCGGCAGACCTCCACCATGCAGGTGCACTACCGCACTCACTCTGACGATCGCCCGTATCGCTGCCTGGAATGCGGCAAGGGCTTCAAGAGTGCATCCAATCTAATCGGTCACCACCGTGTCCACAGGAGGTAGAGCAACAGCTGCAAGCTCCGGACAGATTTGAGCTATCGCACCCACCTCACACAGCATCTGGATTGGAGCAGACTGTCGTTACTTGCTGCACGCGTCAAGTAGTGACTTTAAACCTGGGGAGATTTTTACATTTTACAACAGTAATTCAGTTGGTAAGGGCACTCCTGTGAATGACGGTGGCACGAATGATGCAGTTTCATTTAATCGCTATCTCTTTAAAACCCAATCTTGCCGCTTTGGGGAAATTCAGAAGCCAGCTGAAAGTCTTGTGTCAAGCCTGTCTCGATACAACCGGTAACCGGGTCGAGCTGAAGCTCAATGCTCAATTTCCAGACGTACCGACAGACCTTGTGATTTGATGCAGTTTGTATTTGATTGCCTACTTTTCAAAACCCAAGAAGTCTCCGTCGCCCGTTTGCAGGATGTGCAAAAGATTCTTCTGCGCTCAAAACGGCCAGGGAAATATCCCAGGAGTCAGAATGTGAGAATTGGGCAGCACGGTGGCGCAGTGGTTAGCACTGCTGTCTCATGCCGCTGAGATCCCAGGTTCGATCCCAGCTCTGGGTCACTGTCCGTGTGGAGTTGGCACATTCTCCCCGTGTTTGCGTGGGTTTCGCCCCCATAGCACAAAGATGCGCAGGGTAGGTGGATTGGCCACGCTAAATTGCCCCTTAATTGGAAAAAATGAATTGGGTACTGTAAAAAAATTTTTAAAACAGAATGTGAGAATTGAGAGAAGAAAGGGAAATTGAGTTGATGTTCACGAAAGTGAAGGAAAAGAGTGTATTTAAAAATTAAGGGCGGCTCAGTGGCACAATGGTTAGCGCTGCTGCCTCACACCGCCGAGGACCCAGGTTCGAAATTGGCCCCAGGTCACCGTCTGTGTGGAGTTTGCACATTCTCCCCGTGTCCGCTTGGGTCTCCCCCCACAAACTCAAAGATTTGCTGGATAGGTGGATTGGCCACACTAAATTGCCCCTTAATTGGAAAAAATGAATTGGGAACTAAAGAATTTGATTAGCTCATAACAGCCACAATAGAATGACGGAGCAGACTCGATGGGCCGAATGGCCTGATTCTGTTCCTATATCGTATGAACTTTTCGAGTTAAGATCTTTCTTTTTTATAAATTTAGAATACCCAATTATCTTTTGTTTTCCAATTAAGGGGCAATTTAGCATGGCCAATCCACCTAATCTGCACATCTTTGGGTTGTGGGGGCGAAAGCCAAGCAGACACAGGGAGAATGTGCAAACTCCACACGGACAGTGACCCAGGGCCGGGATTCGAACCCGGGCCCTCAGCGCCGCAGACCCAGTGCTATCCACTGCGCCACATGCCGCCCGCCGGGGGGGTTAAGATCTTTTAATATTCAATCTAGTTGTCGATGTAGATAAAAGATGTTTTATTGTCGATGTATAACTTCCCTATTCAGTTATGTTGTTTGTGTAATAATTTCACTTCATATTCAAAACCTCGGTGTATGTGCGATCTGTTGCGATGCTGCATCACTTTTGAAAACTGAAGTGGGATCTTTTGGTGCCATAAGATTTCAGTGTTTAAAACCTATTAGGATGGGTTAGCTATTCAGCAGTTTATTAGCAAAGGCTTAACTGGCAGGGTTATGACTCAAGCATGTGTGATTGAAGATATGGGAACCAAATTGATGTATTGCAAAAACCTCAAAGTGTAAACCCTAAAAACGTATTAACTATGTTTTATTTAGAAAAACACAAAATTTGCAGTCTTGCTGCTTTGAAGAGCTGTGGTTCCCAAACTGCAGTCAGCTACCTCATCAGGATTGAATCTGGGGTTTTCCTTGTCGTGATTGTTCTTTTTACAAGAGCCTGTTTTAGGGAAGTGCTGTCCACTGTGAATTCCCCATTGAAGAATATTTCACTCCACTGGAGGGAATGTTAGCATGATGTAACAAGCACATTCGGTTTCCTCCTTTCCCTTCCAGATATTTCTTTGTTTTACGCCGAAGCAGTGTGAGCACTTAGGCCATGTTTCGGAGCATGTGGCACCTGAAGGAGCAAGGGAGGGGCCAGGGTGGAGCAGGGCAGCACGTTGGTCTCCTCCGCCACACTGCCGACAAAACGTCTTGAAACATGGCTTTCAGTTGCACGGACACTCGTCTTCTCTCTGCTTGGGATGCAAAATGAAAATGATCGGTCCTATTTGCTTATGAAGATTGATCATTGAAAGCGCCAAGCACTCACAGGTCAGTTCTAAAAGGCATGAAGCAGAGTAAAGATGGCTCTGCACTATGGGTCAGCCCTGGGGTTCGAAGAGCATTTTCCAAACCAACTACACTTAGATTACTCTGAGTGACATTGCCAATTAGTTTCAAATTCAGTGTTGTGCTGTAGACCCATACCTACTGGAAACTGGATTGAGACGGTTTGACCTCAATTCCTGTAATAGCTGATGGTCAGCAGAGAGGATTTTAATTTCACTGATTTGGTCTGGATTTGAGTCCAGAGGTGAAAGGGTCACTTTCCAATCTGTCCCATCACTCCTGTATATTGCTGTCTTACCAACCCGCTCTATCACCCAGTCACTCTTGTATATTACTGTCTTACCAACCCGCTCCATCACCCAGTCATTCCTGTATATTCCTGTTTTACCAACCTGCTCCACCACCCAGTCACTCCTGTATATCACTGTCTTACCAACCTGCTCCACCACCCAGTCACTCCTGTATATTACTGTCTCACCAACCCGCTCCATCGCCCAGTCACTCCTGTATATTACTGTCTTACCAACCCACTCCATCACCCAGTCACTCCTGTATATGACTGTCTTACCAACCCGCTCCATCACCCAGTCACTCCTGTATATTACTGTCTTACCAACCCGCTCCATCACCCAGTCACTCCTGTATATTACTGTCTTACCAACCCGCTCCATCGCCCAGTCACTCCTGTATATTACTGTCTTACCAACCCGCTCCATCACCCAGTCGCTCCTGTATATTACAGTCTTACCAACCCGCACCATCACCCAGTCACTCCTGTATATTACTGTCTTACCAACCCGCACCATCACCCAGTCACTCCTGTATATTACTCTCTTACCAACCCGCTCCATCACCCAGTCACTCCTGTATATTACTGTCTTACCAACCCGCTCCATCACCCAGTCGCTCCTGTATATTACAGTCTTACCAACCCGCTCCATCACCCAGTCACTCCTGTATATTACTGTCTTACCAACCCGCTCCATCACCCAGTCACTCCTGTATATTACTCTCTTACCAACCCGCTCCACCACCCAGTCACTCCTGTATATTGCTGTCTTACCAACCCGCTCCATCACCCAGTCACTCCTGTATATTACTGTCTTTCCAACCTGCTCCATCACCCAGTCACTCCTGTATATTGCGGTCTTTCCAACCCGCTCCATCACCCAGTCACTCCTGTATAGTACTGTCTTACCAACCCGCTCCATCACCCAGTCACTCCTGTATATTGCGGTCTTACCAACCCGCTCCATCACCCAGTCACGCCTGTATATTACTGTCTTTCCAACCCGCTCCATCACCCAGTCACTCCTGTATATTACTGTCTTATCAACCCGCTCCATCACCCAGACACTCCTGTATATTACTGTCTTACCAACCCGCTCCATCACCCAGTCACTCCTGTATAGTACTGTATTACCAACCCGCTCCATCACCCAGTCACTCCTGTATATTACTGTCTTTCCAACCCGCTCCATCACCCAGTCACTCCTGTATAGTACTGTCTTACCAACCCGCTCCATCACCCAGTCGCTCCTGTATATTACTGTATTACCAACCCGCTCCATCACCCAGTCACTCCTGTATAGTACTGTCTTACCAACCCGCTCCATCACCCAGTCACTCCTGTATATTGCGGTCTTACCAACCCGCTCCATCACCCAGTCACGCCTGTATATTACTGTCTTTCCAACCCGCTCCATCATCCAGTCACTCCTGTATATTACTGTCTTATCAACCCGCTCCATCACCCAGACACTCCTGTATAGTACTGTATTACCAACCCGCTCCATCACCCAGTCACTCCTGTATAGTACTGTATTACCAACCCGCTCCATCAACCAGTCACTCCTGCATATTGCTGTCTATCCAAAATGCCCTATCACCCAGTCACTCCTGCGTATTACTGTCTTACCAACCTGCTCCATCACCCAGTCACTCCTGTATATTGCTGTCTTACCAACCCGCTCCATCACCCAGTCACTCCTGTATATTGCTGTCTTACCAAGCCGCTCCATCATCCAGTCACTCCTGTATATTACTGTCTTATCAACCCACTCCACCAGCCAGTCACTCCTGTATATTCTCTTACCACCCCGCTCCATCACCCCGTCATCCTGTATATTACTGTCTTACCAACCCGATTCATCACTGTCACTCCTGTATATTGCTGTCTTTCCAACCCACTCCACCACCCAGTCACTCCTGTATATTATTGTCTTACCAACCCGCTCCATCACCCAGTCACTCCTGTATATTACTGTCTTTCCATCCCGCTCCATCACCCCGTCACTCCTGTATATTACTGTCTTTCCAACCTGCTCCATCACCCAGTCACTCCTGTATATTACTGTCTTTCCAACCTGCTCCATCACCCAGTCACTCCTGTATATTACTGTCTTACCAACCCGCTCCACCACCCAGTCACTCCTGTATATTACTGTCTTACCAACCCGCTCCATCACCCAGTCACTCCTGTATATTACTGTCTTTCCAACCCGCTCTATCACCCAGTCACTCCTGTATATTACTGTCTTTCCAACCCGCTCTATCACCCAGTCACTCCTGTATATTACCGTCTTTCCAACCCGCTCCATCACCCAGTCACTCCTGTATAGTACTGTCTTACCAACCCGCTCCATCACCCAGTCGTTCCTGGTTATTACTGTCTTACCAACCCGCTCCATCACCCAGTTGTTACTGAATATTACTGTCTTACCAACCCGCTCCATCACCCAGTCACTCCTATATATTACTGTCTTACCAACCCGCTCCATCACCCAGTCACTCCTGTATATTGCTGTCTTACCAAGCCGTTCCATCACCCAGTCACTCCTGTATATCACTGTCTTACCAACCCGCTCCATCACCCAGTCTCTCCTGTATATGACTGGCTTACAAACCCGCTCCATCACCCAGACACTCCTGTATATTACTGTCTTATCAACCCACTCCACCACCCAGTCACTCCTGTATATTATTCTCTTACCACCCAGCTCCATCACCCTGTCATCCTGTATATTACTGTCTTACCAACCCGATTCATCACTGTCACTCCTGTATATTGCTGTCTTTCCAACCCACTCCACCACCCAGTCACTCCTGTATATTATTGTCTTACCAACCCGCTCCATCACCCAGTCACTCCTGGTTTTTACTGTCTTACCAACCCGCTCCATCACCCAGTTGTTACTGAATATTACTGTCTTACCAACCCGCTCCATCACCCAGTCACTCCTGTATATTGCTGTCTTACCAACCCGCTCCATCACCCAGTCACTCCTGTATATTATTGTCTTACCAACCCGCTCCATCACCCAGTCACTCCTGTATATTACTGTCTTTCCAACTCGCTCCATCACCCAGTCACTCCTGTATATTACTGTTTTACCAACCCGCTCCATCACCCAGTCACTCCTGTATATTGCTGTCTTTCCAAAACGCTCTATCACCCAGTCACTCCTGTATATTATTGTCTTACCAACCCGCTCCATCACCCAGTCACTCCTGTATATTACTGTCTTTCCAACTCGCTCCATCACCCAGTCACTCCTGTATATTGCTGTCTTACCAACCCGCTCCATCACCCAGTCACTCCTGTATATTGTCTTACCAACCCGCTCCATCACCCAGTCACTCCTGTATATTACTGTCTTTCCAACCCGCACCATCACCCAGTAACTCCTGTATATTACTGTCTTTCCAACTCGCTCCATCACCCAGTCACTCCTGTATATTACTGTCTTACCAACCCGCTCCACCACCCAGTCACTCCTGTATATTACTGTTTTACCAACCCGCTCCATCACCCAGTCACTCCTGTATATTGCTGTCTTAACAAGCCGCTCCATCACCCAGTCACTCCTGTATATTACTGTCTTCTAAACCCACTACACCACCCAGTCACTCCTGTATATTACTGTTTTACCAACCCGCTCCATCACCCAGTCACTCCTGTATATTGCTGTCTTAACAAGCCGCTCCATCACCCAGTCACTCCTGTATATTACTGTCTTCTAAACCCACTACACCACCCAGTCACTCCTGTATATTATTGTCTTACCAACCCGCTCCATCACTCCGTCATCCCGTATATTACTGTCTTACCAACCCGATTCATCACTGTCACTCCTGTATATTGCTGTCTTACCAACCCGCTCCATCACCCAGTCACTCCTGTATATTACTGTCTTTCCAACCCACTCCATCACTCCGTCATCCTGTATATTACTGTCTTACCAACCCGCTCCACCACCCAGTCACTCCTGTATATTACTGTCTTTCCAACCTGCTCCATCACTCCGTCATCCCGTATATTACTGTCTTACCAACCCGATTCATCACTGTCACTCCTGTATATTGCTGTCTTACCAACCCGCTCCATCACCCAGTCACTCCTGTATATTACTGTCTTACCAACCCGATTCATCACTGTCACTCCTGTATATTGCTGTCTTACCAACCCGCTCCATCACCCAGTCACTCCTGTATATTACTGTCTTTCCAACCCACTCCATCACTCCGTCATCCTGTATATTACTGTCTTACCAACCCGCTCCATCACCCAGTCACTCCTGTATATTACAGTCTTCTAAACCCACTACACCACCCAGTCACTCCTGTATATTATTGTCTTACCAACCCGCTCCATCACTCCGTCATCCCGTATATTACTGTCTTACCAACCCGATTCATCACTGTCACTCCTATATATTGCTGTCTTACCAACCCGCTCCATCACCCAGTCACTCCTGTATATTACTGTCTTTCCAACCCACTCCATCACTCCGTCATCCTGTATATTACTGTCTTACCAACCCGCTCCACCACCCAGTCACTCCTGTATATTACTGTCTTTCCAACCTGCTCCATCACCCAGTCACTCCTGTATATTACTGTCTTATCAACCCGCTCCATCACCCAGTCACTCCTATATATTACTGTCTTTCCATCCCGCTCCATCACCCAGTCACTCCTGTATATTACTGTCTTTCCAACCCACTCCACCACCCAGTCACTCCTGTATATTATTGTCTTACCAACCCGCTCCATCACCCAGTCACTCCTGTATATTACTGTCTTTCCAACCCGCTCCATCACCCTGTCACTCCTGTATATTGCTGTCTTTCCAAAACGCTCTATCACCCAGTCACTCCTGGTTATTACTGTCTTACCAACCCGCTCCATCACCCAGTCACTCCTGTATATGACTGGCTTACAAACCCGCTCCATCACCCAGTCACTCCTGTATATTACTGTCTTATAAACCCACTGTACCACCCAGTCACTCCTGTATATTATTGTCTTACCAACCCGCTCCATCACCCCGTCATCCCGTATATTACTGTCTTACCAACCCGATTCATCACTGTCACTCCTGTATATTGCTGTCTTACCAACCCGCTCCATCACCCAGTCACTCCTGTATATTACTGTCTTTCCAACCCACTCCATCACTCCGTCATCCTGTATATTACTGTCTTACCAACCCGCTCCATCACTCCGTCATCCTGTATATTACTGTCTTACCAACCTGCTCCACCACCCAGTCACTCCTGTATATTACTGTCTTCCCAACCCGCTCCATCACCCAGTCACTCCTGTATATTACTGTCTTTCCGATCTGCTCCATCACCAAGTCACTCCTGTATATGACTGTCTTACCAACCCGCTCCATCGCCCAGTCACTCCTGTATATTACTGTCTTACCAACCCGCTCCATCGCCCAGTCACTCCTGTATATTACTGTCTTACCAACCCGCTCCATCACCCAGTCACTCCTGTATATTACTGTCTTTCCGATCTGCTCCATCACCAAGTCACTCCTGTATATTACTGTCTTACCAACCCACTCCATCACCCAGTCATTCCTGTATATTCCTGTCTTACCAACCCGCTCCATCACCCAGTCACACCTGTATATTCCTGTCTTACCAACCCACTCCATCACCCAGTCATTCCTGTATATTACTGTCTTACCAACCCGCTCCATCACCCAGTCACTCCTGTATATTACTGTCTTACCAACCCGCTCCATCACCCAGTCAGTCCTGTATATTACTGTCTTTCCGATCTGCTCCATCACCAAGTCACTCCTGTATATTACTGTCTTACCAACCCACTCCATCACCCAGTCATTCCTGTATATTCCTGTCTTACCAACCCGCTCCATCACCCAGTCACTCCTGTATATTACTGTCTTACCAACCCAGTTCATCACTGTCACTCCTGTATATTACTGTCTTACCAACCCGCTCCATCACCCAGTCACTCCTGTATATTACTGTCTTACCAACCCGCTCCATCAACCTGTCACTCCTGTATATTGCTGTCTTACCAACCCGCTCCATCACCCAGTCACTCCTGTATATTGCGGTCTTACCAAGCCGCTCCATCACCCAGTCACTCCTGTATATGATTGGCTTACAAACCCGCTCCATCACCCAGTCACTCCTGTATATTACTGTCTTATCAACCCACTCCACCACGCAGTCACTCCTGTATATTATTGTCTTACCAACCCGCTCCATCACCCCGTCATCCCGTATATTACTGTCTTACCAACCTGATTCATCACTGTCACTCCTGTATATTGCTGTCTTACCAACCCGCTCCATCACCCAGTCACTCCTGTATATTACTGTCTTACCAACCCGCTCCATCACCCAGTCACTCCTGTATATTACTGTCTTACCAACCCGCTCCATCACCCAGTCACTCCTGTATATTGCTGTCTTACCAACCCGCTCCACCACCCAGTCACTCCTGTATATTACTGTCTTTCCGATCTGCTCCATCATTGTCACTCCTGTATATTACTGTCTTACCAACCTGTTCCATCACCCAGTCACTCCTGTATATTACTGTCTTACCAACCCGCTCCATCACCCAGTCACTCCTGTATATTACTGTCTTTCCGATCTGCTCCATCACCAAGTCTCTCCTGTATACTACTATCTTACCAACCCGCTCGATCACCCAGTCACTCCTGTATATTACTGTCTTTCCAACCCGCTCCATCGCCCAGCCACTGCTGTATATTACTGTCTTTCCAACCCACTCCATGATCCAGTCATTCCTGTATATTCCTGTTTTACCAACCTGCTCCACCACCCAGTCACTCCTGTATATTACTGTCTTTCCAACCCGCTCCATCGCCCAGTCATTCCTGTATATTTCTGTTTTAACAACCTGCTCCACCACACAGTCACTCCTGGATACTACTGTTTTACCGGGGAGATTCCATAACAGAGTGATGCTTGCATATAATCAACCTGTGAATATAAGATTAATATTCATCAGAATCTGAAGGCAAGATCACTTCACCCTTCCCAATTGGTAAATCAGATCTTTCGAAAAAGTGACTGGAAGTGTCCTTTACTCTTTATGAAGACACAGACTATCTACTTTCGAGCTCTGACTACGCTGAACACAATTTCCTGTGGAGTGGTATTTGAATTTCCCATTAAAGCCACAGAACTGATGATTGTCTCGCTGACAGCAACGTGACTATTTTCTGTACATGTTGAATATTCCTGTTAAACATTTGCATTAACTTTCCATTTTTCTGGATGTGGGTAGAACAGTGTAACTTAAATTACTGTACAACTTTTGTACTGAGTAACATTGGAAACCATAAACGCCTACTGGCATATTTTCAGTCCTGTCGATACTATTTTCCCAGTGGGCAGTAGATGTACTAAATGTCAGTCATAATTATCTGTTCAAACCAATAATTTAACAAAGCTTGCGTGATTGGTACCCCATTCGTAACATTCACTTCCTCCACCAACTCACAGCGGCAGCCACATTTATCATCTATAAGATGCCCTGCAGAAACACACCAAGGTTCCTTGGGCAGCACCTTCCAAACCAACGACCACTGCCATCTAGAAGGACAAGAGCAGCAGATACCTGGGAACACCACCACCTGGAGGTACCGATCCAAGTCACTCACCATCCTGATTTGGAAATAGATCGCCGTTCCTTCGCTTCACTGGAGCTCCCTAACAGCGCTGTGGATGTACCTACAGAGACTGCAGCGGTTCAAGTCAGCTCACTGCCATGTTCTCAGGGGAACTAAGGATGGGCAATAAATGCTGACCTAACCAGCGGTGCCCACACCCCGTAAATACATTTTTTTAAAAAACTATTGCCGTTGGCCATTGTATAGATCAGTGAGCCAGAGAATCCCCTACTTTTGTAATGGCAGCCTTACACCCTGTACAGGATAATAATAATAATAATTGCTTATTGTCACACATAGGCTTCAATTAAGTTACTGTGAAAAGTATTCCGGCACCTGTTCGGGGAGGTCGGTACAGGAATTGAATCCGCACTGGTGGCCTTGTTCTGCATTGCAAGCCAGCTGTTTAGCCCACTGTGCTAAACCAGCCTCAAGGGTTCCAATGCAGTGCTGCTTCCTTAACATTGTTTCGGGATTTGCGTATAGATTGGGGGGGGGGGGCGGTTAATGCTTGGCTGGGTAAAGTGGAATGTTTAAAAGACCCCCCCCCCCCCCCCCGTTAACAGAAGTAGGGTGGTTCATGACCCTGGCACTATTTGGGACTGCCACCATGTAGCATTATGCTCACTGAGTGCGGACTACCTACCTCCACTGCTCTTATCACAAAGGTAGGCGGCGAGGGGTTTTTAGCCCCATGTTTTTTGGAACAATCAACCCCCCCCCCTGCCATCTTTAGCCGGAAGAAAAACCTTTTCTCCCTCCTCTCGCGGTGCTCACGTCTCCGGTGGGGTCTTGCAAGCAGAATTGCAAAAGCAATCGATGTAGTTAAGTGACTTTCGAGGCATTTATTCTCGTAAAATAACCCAGGATGACAGACATTTTCCGAATCGACCAACCGTGACTTGTAAAGTTTGCTCCGACTTGCGGCCAGTGACCTCCTCCCACCCCGAACCCTCTTTTGACGTTTTTGAGTTACTCAGAAATACGAACCGAAATCGCTTGTGAGCTCATTCGTTACAGGAAAGTCAATATTAATCATGATTGCAACCCGATTATCGTGCGGGCTCCGTTGGTAATGAATATTAAATGAAATATCGCATGTAAAGTACCAGTTACGGAAATTGATCATCAGATGTCAAATGCCAGCAATGGAGCGAGTCAGCTGAACCATTTTCAATGGTTCGATAAAATAAATGCATCATAAAATCCATATTGGCTCTCGGAAGATTTTTCTGTCCCCTAAACCAACTGCAAGGTGTGTCTCTCTCCATTTGGAAGCCCATCCACATCCTGATGGCTCTTTGAGTGAAATTGTTGGAGCCAATTTCAAATGAACCCTTCCTAATTTGAATCTGATCCCTTTGTCCTGCCTCTCCAGTCACCCAAAGCGTCCAGTGTTTATTTATACGTTTATATTCCAGATTTATTAATTTAATTTAAATTCCACGTGTGGGAAATGATGAAGAGCAAAATCCTGCCCATGTTGCCAATTTGAAATAAAGAACAGAAATGGTGGGAGAATTCAGCAAGTCTGACAGCAGCTGTGGAGAGAGAGACATTTCATAGAACCCGCCACAGTGCAGAATAATAATCTTTATTGTCACAAGTAGGTTTACATTAACACTGCAATTAAGTTACTGTGAAAAGCCCTTAGTCGCCTCACTCCGGCGCCTGTTCTGGTACACAGAGGGAGAATTCAGAATGTCCAATTCACCGAACAGCATGTCTTTCGGGACTTAGAACATACAGTGCAGAAGGAGGCCATTCGGCCCATCGAGTCTGTACCGACCCACTTAAGACCTCACTTTCACCCTATCCCTGTAACCCAATAACCCCTCCTAACCTTTTTGGTCTCTAAGGGCAATTTAGCATGGCCAATCCACCTAACCTGCACGTCTTTGGACTGTGGGAGGAAACCGGAGCACCCGGAGGAAACTCACGCAGACACGCGGAGAACGTGAAGACTTCACACAGACAGTGACCCAGCAGGGAATCAAACCCGGAATCCTGGAGCTGTGAAGCAACAGTGCTAACAACTGTGCTACCAATTGGCCCATCGAGTCTGTACCAAGCCTCTGAAAGAGCACCCGCTCCACTCAGGCTCACTCCCACAACCTATCCCAATAACCCCTTAACCTTGCCTGCACATCTTTGGACAGTAAGCGATGATTTAGCATAGCTAATCCACCTAACCTGAACATCTTTGGACTATTAAAAATGTGCATATGACTCATCCTCAGCTGAAGAGAGGTAGAAATGTGATGAGTTTTATGCGGTTGAAGAGAGAGGGTGGAGCAAATTAGAAGGTGAGAAATAGGTTGAAGCTCAGGAAAGATTAAATAACAAAGATGTCATAGACACAAGACAAAGGGAGTGGCAATGATAGTGTTAAAGACTAAAAGGATGTGAATAGTGGTATAAAGGTCAAATAGCACAATGTGTTATAGCGGAACTGGGGTTGGCAATTTCTGAAAGCAAAGCATGAGAACAAGTTACAGACTGGCCCCTGGAAGGACGCGAAGAGGGTGGGAGTAGTACAAAAAGTCAGAATGGAGGACAGAGTTCATAGTCTACAGTTGTTGTTGAACTCAGTGTTAAGTCCAGAAGGCTGTATAGTGCCTGTTCGAAAGATGAGGTGCTGTTCCTCCAGTTTGCGTTGGGTTTCACTGAAGTGTATTAACATGCCAAGGACAAGGAATGTGAGCGAGATGGTGAATTGAAATGGCAAGCGACAGGAAGGTCGGGGCCATGCATGCAGACTTGACTGAAGGTGCTCTGCGACGTGGTCACCCAACCTGCATTTAGTCTCCCCAGTGCAGAGAATTTGGTTTCTGAAATCAAGTGCATTACGTTCACAGAGATTGCTCTGATTCCTGAACTTTGCACTTGAATCCCTCTTGCCTTCTGTGGTAGTCACCACTGTTGTATATTTTATATACTGCACTGCATAGGAGGGTATTACGGTAAGGCCCCTGTACTACAGGTACGGGGGTAGATCCCTGCTTGCTGGCTCTGCCCAGTAGGCGGAGTATAAATGTGTGTGCTCTCCGAACTGCAGCAATTTCGGCAACAGCTGTAGGAGGCCACACAACTCTGTAATAAAGCCTTGATTACTCTCTACTTTCGTCTCGTCGTAATTGATAGTGCATCACCTTCCCACGGTGCAACTCCACATTTCTGGACCCTCCCCATCCCACCCCCCCCTCCCAACCCCCATGACTCTTTCACACTTAGAGCAAGGGGCACACAGTACATGTAGACAGATTGAGAAGTCTAGAGCTGGACTTTTGTAACAATAACGTTGGTTTAATAATCAACACATACAATTTGTGAGATGTTTAGCAAATTTTATTAAATACTTTTTATATTACAAAAATATAATGCAACTGGAAAATAGACTACAGATAAGGCACCAATCTAGGAGATTATAGATAGCTGTTTTTTCCCTGAAGGATCAGATTACTTCAGTATCAAGATTTCTCGGTAAACTAAAAGTGCTCTGGTTAACAAAGTAATATCGCAACACAAAGATCCAGAATTACCTTTCTGTAATATATCATCACTAAATATATTGCCATTTAACTTTGTACATTATTCAAATCATTAAGAATCGCAGCAACACATTCTGTACAGTTTTTACAACGGCACATCTTACAAGCAGTTTAGGGCCACCAATGCTGACTGAGGTTTGGATTCCACTGTGATTGAATGAGGATTTGGTGGGGAGGCTGGCTCAGCAGGTCATGAGGAAGGAAGAAGAAAAATGCAGTTCCAAAGTTAATCCCTGCAACATCCATTAACTTCCGCCTGCTGATTTGAGAAACCTCTCTTTACTGCATCCTTTTACTGTCTTAATCACCTCAATTCCATCCCAGCTTTTGTCATCGGCCTTTCAGCCAAATCTTATTCTGTTATTAGCATCCTTACCTCCTTAACAACATTTTAATTATTATTTCTTTACCTTTCTATATGAATAAGTAAATGCTGAAACAAAGTATTTTAAAAATAATTATACAATTTCCATATCAATTAGAACCTCACCATGTCCAGTCCCCCATCACCCCTCTTGTTTTTTAAAGCTGTAATTCACAGCCTAATCTGGTTACCCATCCCGGCTGCTATACATACATTGCTCTTTCTTTCCTGGAATACCTCTGGATTGTACTGTGCTTTCCCAACATTTCCAATTATTGCTCCACTGTTTCCCCAGTAAACTTTACCCTTTAATTTATCAAGCTCTGCCTTCTGTAACTTGCTCTTCTCTCATCAATTTGTTTTCATTTCCCCCCCCTCTTCTATTTTAACCTTAAAGCAAAGAAGGTCACGGTCACGTGTCCCTATTTTGTTCCTGTCAGTTTTATGCTGTTCATTACCCAAAATGAAAAGTAGTGCTGCGTCCTTCCTTAGAGGGGCCGTACTGTCCTGAAGGAATAACAGCGTTGTCATATACAAGTCTAGAACTTTACAGCCAATGAGGTACTTTTGGACCGTAGTCGCTGTTTGTAATGTTGAAAAGGTGGTAGCTAATTGGCATCCAGCCAACTCCCACAAACAATATGATAATGACCATATGTTCTGTTTGTAGTGATGTTGGTCGAGGAATAAATATTGACCAGCACATTAGGGATAACTTCCCTGCTCTTCTTCAATATAGTGCCATGGGCATCCACCTGAGGAAGCAGACTAGATCTCAGTTTATTTAACCTCTCGTCATTGAGAGATCGTGAGCCTGTGCCATCAGCATGGGAAAGAGAGAAGAATTTATATAATTTTTAAAAAGCTTTAGACTAGAGATTATAAAACAGCTGAACCAATAAATTATTCATTAATGTATTTCTTTAAAAAAAACTGGAGAAAACTTGTAATATATTGCCTTATGAGATCCTAAAAGGTTCGCCTGAACCTCTTTTTAAAATTTACTCTTTCATGGGATGTGGGCTTCGCAGACTAGGTCAGCATTTGTTGCCGATCCCTAATTGCCCTTGAACTGAGTGGTTTGCTTGGCCATTTCAGTGGGGGCAGTTGAGAGTCATCCACATGTAGGTCAGACCAGGTAGGGATGGCAGATTTCCTTTCCTAAAACCCTTACATCAGGGTCACTGGCTTTCAGTTGCAGATTTTAAGGAGACAAGTGAAACCCCAATGAGAATAAATAGCCCATCGTCACACAGGGATGGTACTCAACCTGGGAACTTTCTTTTTCCTGGTCCAGCAAAGATATTTGAAAACAGCTGTTACAAAGGTTTTCTGCATTGACTTGGTTCTAAGGCTCAGAAGCTCGTTTGCTATAAAGTTGGCCACAGGCTTGGTGGCTGGAAACTGGCATGTCCGCTTTCGGAGACTGCAAGATGTTAACTGTCTCTCTTGCTTTTCAGGTTCTAGTTCATTTATACCTTTGTTGTTCTTTGATTATGCTTCTGTGTATTCAACTGTCTGCTCCTATCAACCTCCTTGGCTATATATTAACATATATATACCATATGGACATTCCCAATCATCTATAAGCTGTTTCCCTTCTATAAGCCATTCACACTTGATTATTATCCATGCTATCGCTCTAAATATGTTACCGGAAGAGATGCACACCAACTGAGACCCTTTGAATACTGTCTACTGCTGTCTCCAGGCAGAATCATGACAAGTGGAAATTTAAAGCAGAGGCAGATAGATCAGCAGAGCAGTTCAATTCAAATTTAAGTTAAAATGAACAACTTAACCATAACATGATCATTAATACCCTGAATAGAGACAAAGGAAAGGGCTGGAATTTGTGATTCCAGTAGGAATGGAAGTTTCAAGTAGCAGATATAATAATAATAATAATAATAATAATAATAATAATCGCTTATTGTCACAAGTAGGCTTCAATGAAGTTACTATGAAAAGCCCCTAGTCGCCACATTCCGGCGCCTGTTCGGTGAGGCTGGTACGGGAATTGAACCCGCGCTGCTGGCATTGTTCTGCATTACAAACCAGCTCTTTAGCCCACTGTGCTAAACCAGCCCCTAAAAATTACCCGTAAAACGTTTGTTTCATCCCTGATGTGAATATTGCAGCCGTCTTTTACAGCTTATATACAAGTTGAGCTTCCTGCTAAGATAAATATTGCACGAAATAAATAAAGTAAAGTACAAGCTGAACTCCCCAGCAAATATGGGAGTTGCTAATGTCTAAATGTGACCAAATAAAACCTTATATTAAAATCTCATGAAAGAGATACAGTTCCTGAACCCAGCCAAAAGCTATGTAATAACATTGGAAATGTTCATGAAGGTTTTCTCTGTGCATTATTTCTAGTCCAATTTTAAGCTCATACTTACAGTAGCGACCAGAGAAAACCTTTTACAGGCACCATTGTGAATACTGTTTTGCACACCACAACAGCATTTCCACTGAACAGAAATTGCTGAAAAGAGGGACATGTCATGTTTTTGGAACATTTTGTCTTGCCAAGGACAAACATAAGAATGCCAAATTTCAAATGATCATAGTTATTGATACTACAGGCGAGAAGCGTGCTAATTGGTTCACAAGTTGACTCTGATTGGCCGAGGCATTGCCATGCAGAAAGCAATAGGTTTTCTAGTCATTTCAAAAAGGTGCAAGACTTGAACATATTCCTTTTGATTGCGAAGAACGGGTCCCTGCGTTTAAGTCGATGTCATATCTAGCATGTATAAATAAGTCACATTGCAAGCTCCCAACTTATCTTAAATTGGTTGTTAGTGTAACTATTAGCGCACTCAGGATTGTCCAGAAAATGCTGCTCAATCGCAGAATCACATCCAGCAGTAGACATTTCATTTTGGGTTTTGCCCGCATGGGCTGGCCAAGTATGATCTATATTCTAGGCGGCACGGTGGCGCAGTGGTTAGCGCTGCTGCCTACGGCGCTGAAGACTCAGGTTCAATCTGTCCATGTGGAGTTTGCACATTCTCCCTGTGTCTGTGTGGGTCTCAACCCCACAACCCAAAGATGTGCAGGGTAGGTGGATTGGCCATGCTAAATTGCCCCTTAATTGGAAAAAAAAAAATTGGGTACACTAAATTTATTTAAACAAAAGCATGATCTATATTCTGCCTATCATAAACAACTGAAAGAATCATAGAATTTACAGTGCAGAAGGAGGCCATTCGGCCCATCGAGTCTGCACCAGCCCTTGGAAACAAGAACATGCTGTATGATTTGATCAGCCAATTGCTGAAACGTATGACTTATGTACCTGGCACTAAACCAATCATCACCCTTTTCTCCTGCAGTATCAATAGTTGTGATTATTTGAAATGTGGCATTCTTGCATTTGTCCAGATGAGTGCAGACAGGATGAAAAACTTCGGCAACATGCCTTTTTTACAAGCAATATTCCGGTTCTGTGCTAACACTTAACTGTTGAAACAAAGATTGATATTGTCTAGTCTAAGATGCAATAAATGTTTAGAATTGTTTACTCTGTGTTCGCACAGAGCATTTTCATGAAAAGAAACGTAGTGTGAAAATTTGCCCCGAGCATGTATTTTTACTGTTTCATAATTATTTCCATGCAAAGCCCCTTTAGTTTGGAGGTACCATGATACGCCCATCGCCTTCCTATTTTCCTATCCTTCTATTACAGATTCAATTTGACTCTACTTTCTCCAGTATTAACTGACAGAGGTGTGTTTTCCTTACGAACTTGTGATGCATATTCCATAGAGGATTACAGCACTAAAGCAGGTCACTCAGCCCATCGTATCTGTACTAACTCTTCACAAGATGAATCCTATTGCCCTGCTCTCTCGCTCTCCGTAGTGTTGCATCCAACTTTCTTGCATATCGGAGTCACAGCACAATCAGCTGGAATTTCATACTCGCACAACATTTTGAGCAAAGCAAGACATCCAGTGACATACCCAATGTCGCTACAAAGTGCTGCCATCTTATAGAACATTATCCCCAAAGCAGTAAAGATGTCTGCACTGAAGCAGACTCAGTAATCATTCACCCCATGCTACAATGTATATAACGCTTTCCCCCCATTTCTTTAATTTCAAACATTTGACTCTGTCCTCTTGGCTTCATTTTCTTCTGTTTCCCTGAGATTTTCCCATTTCTTTGAGATTTTCACGCGATTGTATTTTAGCCATGAGTTTTTTCTGTTGCGCTCAACAAAGTTAGGAGATGGAATGCTTTTCCCATCTTCACAACCTCGTGTCAACCTCGGGCATTCCCAGACCAGTTAACCACCTTCTACGATGCCCAACAACATGCCTCAGACCTGACCTCAAAGAGTAACATCCCCATTGAACATTTTTTCCCTTTGCCACAGTCGCTGTTAATTCATTAGCAAGTAGTAAATATTTTGCTTTAAACCTGTACACATTGGGAACTGTACTGTTTCACATAGAATCTTAAGCCTTAGTTAGCGCCTCTGACCATTACTGCGGCCTACTTTCAAACTTGGAGCTCAAGGCTGAAAGTTCAGTGTGTCGGTGCAAGAGGGGAACTAATGAATACGGTTTAATTACAACAATTTATCAGGACAAACAATGATTACAGTCTATTAAGGGATCTTAGAGAAGATTTTTGAACTTATATAGTTTTTAGAAAGGTTAAGGAAATTTCCACACTTCGGGCAAAGACATCACCCAGAAACATGCTGATGTGACAAAGGACACCGACACCTGCAAGACCCATATCAGTAACTTGGTTTTTCAGTAACTTGCTGTTTACAGTCTGCAATTTGTTTTCCATGACCTGAAGTATCAGGCTCAGCTTAAAGTTCCGAGCCGGTTAGCAAAGGAAGAGATTAGTGGGGACCAATAGAAGGATAAGGGTGAAAAAACTTACTCTGCCTTGTGAACACCTGCAGCTTGTTTGATGTAAAAAGTCTGAACTAGACAATGTTCAAATGTAAGTAATGCCTTGCCTATGTGGCCCACCACCTATTGCTTGATTTCTCAACCTGGCAGAATCAGCTGCTACAGAGATCCTTCTCTGAGGTTGTGCTCTCCCAACCCAGAAGCTAATTAACAATCAAGCTGTACCTGGGTCTCCTGAGGTTACTTTATGATAATCTGCTCACAACAGTCAGCCGACTGCAGTTTTTCCTATCTTGCCTCTTTCTCACTGCATGTGTTTATTTGTCATTGTGTTCCTGATTTCAATGATGTTTATGAAGTCAAGGTTGGTGTGGGATGATCAACTTTCCGGTAGTAAGCCTCTGTTCTCCCTGCGTCCTCTCTTCCGCTTCCACTAAGCTATATAATACTGAACAAGTTAGCTCTTATTAACACATCATTTACCAATGTGCCATTAGTTTGGAAAAGTATTCAGTAATGGCTGGAGCTGTAAAAGCTTTGTTCAAAGCTTGCAGAGAATTCAGTACTGATCTAATGGTAGGGACTGCCCATTAACTCTATCAGTGCAAGCAACAGGACAAAGAGCAAGCCTGCTGTTTTTCCTCACTGCCATCATTCCCGCTTAGCTCTCATCTATCTTGCTCTAACCTTCTAACCGTAGAATCGCCTATTTGAACAGCTCAAACCTTAGCTCAGGGTTCTCAAGCGGTTGAATTGTTTCCCTATTCACAGTGGTCTGACCGCGGGACGGAGGGAGCATTGCCCATGGGGAGCAACTCAAGTCTCTTTGCAAATCCAGGGAAAAAGTAGTGACTGGCCTGTGGAGATAACGAAGAGCCAGAGCATCACACCCCTCTGACCAAAAATGGAGCAATCCATTTGTCAACTCCACGTTTAGACAATGTTACTGAGGTGTAACTCATTTTGGGCCAGACACAAACAACTGACGTAATACACTCTTCCTTAGCGGTCTCATTTCCAAAGTTAATTTGCCTGATCTAAGGTAAGCATTCCAATTCTATTGGCCATAATGCTCACTAATAAGAACTTTATTCCTGAAGGAATAGATGGTTACCAGGTCACCTTTTATCCTTCAATAAATCACCACAGAAAGCTCACCCCTATAAGCACTCCCATTCAATCTGCCAAATATGAAAAATAACATGGACCTGATGGGCAGAATGGCCTCCTTCTGTACAGTAAGGTCTCAATGAAATACCATATTCTTGTTCCCATTACATTTACCAGATTCTCTGGTGAGCCTCAGAAATATATGGACTTATTAGCAAATGATATACAGTATTCCGAGTGAAGCCTGTTCATAATGAGGTCCAATGAAAAATGACACTTCACAATTTTTCACAATCAATTGACAGAGTTGTTCTTCAGTTCAGTTGAGCTGCCAACGTTAAATCAGTTAAAGACCCCTCCATACCCATTACTGGTCAGTTCTTTACTTGCACCGATGTCATATCCTCAGATTCTTCCTGCACGGGACTCTTTACATCTTGTCTGAACCCAAAACATCGATGGGAATCTGTAATTAACAATGCAGTGAAATTCCACGTTAGTTACAAGATGCGTAGGGGGCGGCACGGTGGTGCAGTGGTTGGCACTGCTGCCTCACAGCATCGAGGGCCCGGGTTCCATCCCGGCCCCGGGTCATTGCCCGTGTGGAGTTTGCACATTCTCCCCGTTTCTGTCTGGGTCTCACCCCCACAACCCAAAAAGATGTGCCGGGTGGATTGGCCACGCTAAATTGCTCCTTAATTGGAAAAGAAAAATAGGGTACTCTAAATTTTAAAAATAAAATAAGAAGAAAAGCCAGTGGAAAGTCAAACAAATGAGGTGTTACATGAAGCATATCTTTGGGTGTTTCCAGATTGTGTGGTAACAAGATTACAAAGCCACAGGTTGAGACAGGAGGAGGAGAATTTTAGGAGTAAAGATTGGGAGGTTGAGGTTCAGTTATCAGAAACAATCTTTGACCAGATCGTTGATAAAGAACAAGAGCAGGTGGAGGATGAAGTTGATTCTTTAGTTCAGGGGAGTTGGTAGAATTATAACATAAGAATTCAGAGATACAGCATACACAGAAATAGAATTGGACTATATACTGGAGTGTTATTACATTATACATAATGTATTAATGAGAAAGTGGAGGAGATCTTTACATATTCAGGCAGATGAGAAATGGGCAGAAGTTCATCAAATTATTTCTGGTGGGTTACAGAAAGAAGGTTTTGCGGGTAGCGCATGAGGTTTCAGTAGGGGGTCATTTAGGAGTAAGGAAAACTCAAATTAAAATACAAAAATATTTTTATTGGCCTGGACTGCAGAAGGATGCAGTTGAATTTTGCCACTATTGTCACAGATGTCAGGTGATAAGAAAACCTCAAATGAAACTAGCACCCTTAATACCCATTCCGGCCTTTGAGAAACCTTTTACTAGAGTCCTAATTGATTGCGTTTGAACCCTTCCGAAGATGATAAGTGGGCATCAGTATTTGTTGACTACAATGGATGTGTCCACTAGAATTCCGGAGGCCATTCTATGATGAGATATTACAGCTAAGAAGGTTTTAGAGGAGTTAGCTAAATTGTTTACCAGAGACAGACTACCAAATGAAATCCAATTAGATCAAGGATCAAATTTTATGTTGAGGTTATTCAGGGCAGATATGGATAGCATAGGGGTAAAGCAATTTAAATCGACCACATATCATCCAGAATCGCAGGGAGCGTTAGATAGATAGCATCAAACTTTAAAGACCAGGTTGAGGGCCAATACTCAGGATTATCCAAAGGTTTGGAATAAAGGAATTCCATTTGTCCTATTTGCTATTAGGGATGCACCTAATTAATCAACTAAAATCAGTCCATTCAAATAGATGTTTGATCATGAGGTAAGAGGACCACTTAAATTGATTAAGGCGAAATTGGTGAGTCAGAGTTCTGAATCTACATTTTTGGACTACTTGTCAAACTTTAGGGAGAGGTTAAATTGGGGCGGTGAGTTGGCTAAAAAGCATTTAAAATTGTCACTGCATGTGATGAAAACAGAGGCGGATAAGAAATCAAAAACTTTGTGTTGTTAGTGGGGAGAAAGTATTAGTATTACCAGTGATAGGTGAACCATTAAAAGCAATATTTAGTGGGCCTTATCAAATTGAAAGAAAATTGAGCATGGTGAATTATTTGATAAGAAGGCCAAATAGAAGGAAAACTCACAGAGTGTGTCATGTCAATGTTCTCAAAAGGTATTTTGATAGGTAAGGAAAGCAGGAGGTTGTGTTAATAGTTATAACTCAGGGAGACGAGATGATGATTCTGAATTTGACATTCCTCAAGTTAGATTGGACAATGAGGAAGTACTAAGAAATTTGGATAAATTATTGAGTTACCTTCTGCAGGAAAGTCAAAGTGACCGGAAAGAATTATTACAGTCACATAGAGCTATATGTGGAAACAAACTAGGAAGTACAAAGGTGATTATACATGTTGTAGATGTAGGAAGTTCTATTCCAATTAAACACCATCCATTTCGACTAACTCCACTAAAGTTGGCACAAGCTTAAAAAGTGGTTGAAAGCATGCTTAAGAATGATACCATTGAAGTGAGTTGCAGAGACCTGAGCTCACCTCGCGACGGTACCAAAACCCGATGGAACGCAACAATTGCGTGTGGACTATGGCAGGGTTTTTCAAAGTGCGGCTCGCGGGTGGGTCATGGGCAGATGTTGGGAGGGTCAAGAGCGATTGGTCAGGGCCTTCTTGCGGTGTCCAGATCACAGGAGAAGCGTCCAATGGCTGCTGTTATTTTTATCGAGAATGGCATCCGCTGCTGCCTTTTAAATGAGAAGGAAATGAGACTGTATGCAGTGTTCTGACTATAAGTGGCAGCAGTGAGCAGGCCATGCGCTCTGTATATACACTTTACGTCAAGTGACCTGTATGTGAATGCTTTTGAAGCCAAATCATGGAGGAGAGCTTCTTCTATTTGCTAGCTGCTAGCAAGAAAGGCAAGAGGACTATGAAGATGAATCATTTTCTTACAAGAGATGGCCAGAGAGACAAATCGGCAGTGTATCTAAGGGCCAGGATTTCACAACTGAATCTGCTGGAGAGAGCAGCTCAGCAGAGTCCAGGGCAGGATAGACCAGGGCTCCTGGTTAACACGAGAACTTATCAGTACAAAGATGATTTTTTGAGGTATGGTTTTGTCAATTGTACCAATGCAAATAAGAATGCAAAGTACATGTGTGTTATATGCAGGGAAGTACTGGCAAATGAGAGAAGTTTCAGATTTTGAAACAGAGTTGGTGGGTGAAAAATTCCTTTTAAGGTTGACACCCCAGACTCCGTTGTTAACTTACAGCGGACTCCAAATGAAAAGACTGTGCTGCTGTATCTGGCCTGTGATAGCACATTAAAAACATGGTAAAACCCCATGAGGCTGTCAGCATTCTGGATTAGAATCTCCCAGGAGTATCCAGTGATGAGTAAAAGAAGAATTCTGTTGTTATTGCCTTTCACCACGACCTACATGTGCGAGGTTGGATTTTCTGTCCTCACAAAGATGAAGACGACACAAAGGAACTGGCTGAAGTCTGCACCTGAAATGTGCACTGCCCTCCCCTCCTGTGAACCTGATTGGAGTGAGATCGTGAGAACCAAGTAGGCTCTCCTTCTGCATTAAGGGTAAGCAAATGTATCACATGTCACGAGGGCCGGCCAGTGAGGGTCACAAAGTTCGGCCAAGATGGCAAAAGTGGGTCCCAGGAAAAAATGTTTGGAAACGCTGGACTACAGGAAAGTCAATGCAGTAACAAAGTCAGATTTGTATCCTATCCCTTGTTTGGAAGACTGGATTGACAAGGTAGGACAAGCAAATTTCATTACCAAAATTGACTTACTAAAAGGATACTGGCAAGGGTGAAGGATGTTGCAGCTTTGTAATGGCAAATGGTCTGTACCAGTTTCAAGTTATGTCACTTGGAATGAAGAATACGCATGAAGAATACACTGGCAACATTTCAAAGACTACCCAATAATGTCATTTATTAACTAAAGAATAATGTAGTGTACATAGACAATCTGGTGATGTTAAGTCAAACATGGAGGGAGCATTTGGAACATTTGATGGAATTGTTCGATTGCCTACAAGAGATTGGCTTTGTGGTAAACTTGACTAAAAGTGAGTTTGCAAAATCCCAAGTCCCATTCATAGGTCATACTGTTGGATATGGTCAGATAGCCCCATGGAACATGAAAACAAAAGCTATTGGGGTGTTCCCAATACCGTCAATGAGAAGATAAGTTGTGGGATTTCGGTGGTTTCCACAGAAAATATGTGCCAAATTTTGGCGGTGTGGTTACTCCACTGACTGAACGATTAAAAAAGAACAGTAAATTTTATTAGAAGGCAGGATGTCGGGAACCATTTGATAATCTGATATCTGTGTTGGCCACAGGCACCAGTTGTGGTGACACTGAATTATGACAAGCAATTAAAGATGGCCATTGAGGTGAGTGATGTGTGCATTGGTGTTACATTATTTCAAGGAGATGATGAAGGTGTAGGAAGACCTGTTGGTTAATTTTACAGAAAACAAATTGTTCACTAAAAGAAATACTTGGCCATCGGAAAGGAAACCTTGGGTCTGGTACTGGTGTTGCAACAGTTTGACATTTTGTTACCGACAATTCATCAGAGACAATTGTTTATACATACCATAATCCATTGAAGTTTCTGGAGAGGTTTAAAGATCGGAATTCTAAGACTGTTTAGATGGTGTTTATTGCTATAACCATTTAACTTGAAAATTATACATGTAGCAGGAAAATAAAATAGAATTGCCAATGCCTTATCCCAGCTTTGTGATTTGAGAAGAATGGAATGTTTAAAGGTAGGAAAGAAAGACTGAAATTGGCTATACTGATGTTTAAATTTGCATGCATGCATATGATGACATATGTATCTTACAGTGTAATGGGTGTTTAGTAATGAGTAGTTTTTAAAAGTTCAAAATACTTTGGAAAACGAAGCCATCTTTTCATATTGCTAGTTCATTTTTTAAGGAGGGTGAGGTGTGATGAATGTAAGAAATTGTCATATTTTACATATTGTTGCATTAATGTTATTAAAAACCTGAGTTAAGATGCATACAGATAGTATAACTGCCAGAGTGGTGATTAAGGTGATTGCGGGGCTGGTTTAGCTCAGTGGGCTAGACAGCTAGTTTGTGATACAGAACAAGGCCAGCAGCGCAGGTTCAATTCCTGTACCAGCGGAGAATTCTGAATTCTCCCTCTGTGTACCCGAACAGGCGCCGGAATGTGGCGACTAGGGGCTTTTCATGGTATCTTCATTGCAGTTAAAGTATACTTGTGACAATAAAGATTATTTCTTTATTTTATTTAAGGTGTTGTAAAAGTGAGACAATCATTGAATTGCAGGTGAAGTGTTATGCTAATAGATCTTGAGAACTATTTCTTGTTTACAGATAACTAGCTAATGGAATATTGCTTAGGTTGGAAGGACCCCTGAGGTGTGAAGGACCCCTGGCTAAACAAGTCAAGGGACTTCTTGTAAGAGGCGGCAAAATAGTGCCTTATGCTTTGGGTACAGATAATGTAGTTAATGGGAGGACCCAGGTCTGTCTGACTCGAATCTGAACCGAGGTGTTTCAGTTTGGTCCTGAAAGGTTCTCTCTCTAAAGCTACTGCCCAGAGAAAAGCAAGTAAAACCATGGTTGTTAACTTTATTTATGAGTGAAATTTAATATATATTGGTTTGCTTAATTGGAATATAGTGTCAGATTTACAAAGTAAGTTAAGGTTTCTTCCTTTACTTAACAATTGCTGTAACTGTAAAACGATTTATTTGTTGCTAATGTGGTGAATTATTTGTTTAAATTAAAGTTTGTTTTAAATAAAAGATACCTATGGGTCAGTGCTTTCACTCCTGTGATGCAGTAACATTTCCTCACAGTTTTACAAATGACAAATAGTTGGGTTTCGTCTGGGATCCTAACAATAAATAAAGGAAAGGGTGATGGGTGGGATTTTCACCCCCCCCCCCCCCCCCCCCTCCCCACCAGCTCCCCCTCCTTCCCTACTGCTCTGTGTTTTCCAGAGGTGGAGGTGGCTTGCTATTGACTGCCGGCAGGATCCTCTGGTCCGACTGAAGTCCACGGCGTTTTGCGTGGCGGGACCGGGAAATCCCGCCCAATGGCTTTGAAAGCTTCTATATCCTCACCTTGTTTTTTCACACCTAGGTACATTCTTCTCCTCTTAATCAGGAAAATGAGGAAAATCGCAGCTGTCACAACGATGACACTGATATAAAATTTGACTTCTACGGACAAGGCTAGGGAGAAAAGACAGTGTGATATTGAGATGGTCTTCATTTCAGACGTTTAAACATCCCAAAGCTTTCACTCATTAATTACTAGCACTTTATTCACCAACAACAACTGGCATTTATATAGAGCCTTTAATATGTTCCCTGTAAGAATAATATTCATGATGCCCTATGCTGCTCTTGCTCATGTATTTGCTTTGTTTGGCCCCTTGTTCTGCACTGTAACCAATCACTGTTTTGTCGATGTACCATTGTCAATGTTATCTGTTGATTATTCTTGTGTCTGCTATGTATGTACTGTGTACATTCCTCGGCTGCAGAAAAATACTTTTCACCGTACTTCGGTACGTGTGACCATAAATCAAATCAAATATAGTAAAACCATGCAAGGGGCTTTGCAGGACACATTATGACAGGTGACCAAAAGCTTTGTCAAAAAGGGATGTTTTAAAACATATTTTTAAAAGGAGTGAGAAAGAGTCTAAAGGATCACATTTCTGAACTTGGGGTGGAGACAACTAAAGGCCTGGCCACCAACGATGAAACAAAGGAAATTGGGGATGTGCGAGAGTCCAGAATTGGAGGAATGTGGAGTTCTTGCATCACCACTGTGAATGGCCATATATAACCTGAAACATGCCTTTGCTGGCTTAGTGAGTCATCGTGCTACTTAGTGTGGCTGTGCATCTTAAAAACACAAAGCTTGCAGGTTCTCCACTTGCCCAAGTGTTGCTTGATCGCTGTCCAGTGGGCTTAGCTTGCAATTCTGCTGAGTTGAGCCTTGCTCTGTTTCCTGGATAATATATCCTATCCCGCCTTTCAATGGGATGTCAGAAGCTTGTCTGCCTTCTTAGATGGTCATAAAAGAACCCATGATACTTTTTGAAGAAGACGAGCAAGAGAATACTCCCTAGTTTCCTGGCCAATATTTACCCCCAACCAATATCACATAAAAGCAGATTATCTAACCATTATCACATTGCTGTTTATAGGACCTTATTGTGTGGAGATTGACTGCCACCCTAGTTGCACTATAACAGCGATGACACTTGAAAAGTACTTGCAAGGTGCGTTGGGATGTTGTGAGGTTGTGAACAGTGCTATAGAAATGTTACTCTTTCGGAGTAGGGGTAGAATTAGATTGGGTCGACTTTGATTCCAAAGGTACTTGGACAACTGGCCTTTCCACTCCAGACCCCCTGCGTGAGGATGCGCCTCCTGTGGACAGCTGCAAGTACTCATGAAATGATCTGTTGGCTCAGCTCATTCCCTTCCGGGGAATATAAAAAGGAATCCAGGGCTTGGTAGTCCTGCGGAATCCTTCCTGCTGGAATTGTTGCCATGAACCCGGTTTCCACACATGGGGCAAAATTCTCCGGTATCAGCGCGATGTCCGCTGACTGGCGCCCAAAACGGCGCAAATCAGTCGGGCATCGCGCCGCCCCAAAGGTGCGGAATGCTCCGCATCTTGGGGGGCCGAGCCCCAACCAGCTGGCGGAAAAGGCCTTTGGTGCCCCGCCAGCTGGCGCGGAAATGACATCTCCGGGCGGCGCATGCGCGGGAGCGTCAGCGGCTGCTGACGGCATTCCCGCACATGCGCAGTGGAGGGAGTCTCTTCCGCCTCCGCCATGGTGGAGACCGTGGCGAAGGCGGAAGGGAAAGAGTGCCCCCACGGCACAGGCCCGCCCGCGGATCGGTGGGCCCCAATCGCGGGCCAGGCCACCGTGGGGGCACCCCCCGGGGCCAGATTTCCCCACGCCCGCCCCCAGGACCCCAGAGCCCGCCCGCGCCGCCTTGTCCCGCCGGTAAGGTAGGTGGTTTAATCTACGCCGGCGGGACAGGCATTTTAGCGGTGGGACTTTGGCCCATCCAGGCCGGAGAATCGCGGGGGGGCCCCCGCCAACCGGCGCAGCACGATTCCCGCCCCCGCCGAATATCCGGTGCCGGACAATTCGGCAACCGGCGGGAGCGGGATTCACGCCAGCCCCCCGGCGATTCTCCGACCCAGCGGGGGGTCGGAGAATCTCGCCCATGAGCAGGACTCCCATAACGCATCCAGCATAGTTACTGCGGCGTGACAAGAAATCCCTGGCACTGATGTTTAATATACAGTATCAAGTGTAAAGATTCAAAACCTTGTCCTTCACAAAGACTACACAGAAATATACTTTTTAAAACATTGAAATTATATTTAAGCATGACTCAGTCATTAGCATTTACCTGGTTGGCCTTCTGTGGTTACTGATGGCGGTGGTCTGGTTGTATTGAGCAATGTTGTACTGGACGCAGTTGTAGAGTTTGGGGCCCTTCTTCCTTGAGTTGAGGTGGTCTTTATAGCAGGGAGGGACATGTCACTTGGGTGAGATATGAGGTAAGGTGGAGGATGTAAGAAAAGAAACGTAAGTAATATTGGGGTTAGACTGAGCTGGCTTGCATTATGTTTTGGTATTTCTTTACATGCAATATCTGTGTAACATAAACAGTGAATTAAAATGATTTGCTTGTGAACAGGACAGGAGCAATTTCTCAAAGGCTGGCAGGTTAAACAGTACTCTGAGACAGGCAAGGATCTACACTGTTTTCTGACTGGATTTCCCGCTCTCCAATCAGTCTTTTAAAATACATCTCTATTGAGCAAGTATACCTATGTCTGCCAACTGTTTTTACAAGTGGATTTTGACCCAAGATGGGTTTTGCTTGAGTGCGGATAAAAGATAGCAGTTAGGATTTACTGTTCCAATGTTAAGCATTGTTTAACGGATAATTGTAAGCTATTTTTTCTTGTATGAGGGCATTATTTTAATCTTGTTAGTAATAAAGTCTGCTTTAATGTACCATATCTCTATTTGTCCGTGATATCACTCCTGTAGCAAAGTATCCTTTCCTCACAGTCTTCCACACATACCTTGTCCGACGTGTGCATGGTTCATTGTCATCTTCATCCGAATAAAATCCTGTTGGACATGGCTCACAGGAACTGGATTCTTCCATGAATGGAAATAAGATAAAAATGACAACAGAGGTAAGCACAAAGTGTTCTGATGAGAGGTCATCCCCATGAAATATTAACTCTGCTTCTCGCTTCACAGATGCTGCCTGACCTGCTGGGTATTTCCAGCATTTTCTGTATTTATTTCAGATTTCCAGCACCCGCAGTAATATAATCACAAAGGGAGTCAAGCTCACCGTTATAAGCAGATTATATAGTAGCCAGTTCGTTGATTTAGAACTATTCTTACCTCACAATGAGCTTACCTATACACAACACTGGGCCATTCATTGTGTTTGTTAAATCTTCACTAACTGTGAAGGAATTTTATTTATCTGAAAGTTTAAAAGCGGTAAGTTTCACCACTTTATCTGCTTCTTTCAAAAAGCAGTTGCGAAGGATTGTATTCCCTCATGTCATTCTGTCTTCCGTAACCCCGTCTTGCTGCCTTTTGTGACCAATTCTGTTTTAAAAGGACAGTTGCAGCGAGAAAAAAACCTTTTTGCCTGCTCACTTGCAAACATGTGATGTGATGGTTTGAACTCCATTATGGGCAGCACGGTAGCATTGTGGATAGCACAATTGCTTCACAGCTCCAGGGTCCCAGGTTCGATTCCGGCTTGGGTTACTGTCTGTGCGGACTCTGCGCATCCTCCCCGTGTGAGCATGGGTTTCCTCCGGGTGCTCCGGTTTCCTCCCACAGTCCAAAGATGTGCAGGTTAGGTGGATTGGCCATGATAAATTGCCCTTAGTGTCCAGAATTGCCCTTAGTGTTGGGTGGGGTTACTGGGTATGGGGATAGGGTGGAGGTGTTGACCTTGGGTAGAGTGCTCTTTCCAAGAGCTGGTGCAGACACGATGGGCCAAATGGCCTCCTTCTGGACTGTAAATTATATGATAATGTCACCATGATATGACACGTGAGCCTGTTTCTTGCCAGGCAAAATCTTTGGCTTAAATGTGCTTTGATGCCTTTTTAATGGTGAGTGTTGGGGAGACACATTTCCACTTTTACAGGCAAAGCTGCTTGTAAGTCAGCGATTCCTTACCATTGAGATACTGCCAACCCAGCAGGTAACCACAAATGGGCATTTCAAGGGCCTGAGACCTACAGCCACTACTTTTTGCAATTCCATTTTTGCATTCTAATTCTGCTTTGCTCTTCCTTTTAAGCATATATTGAATATTTAACGTTATTTTGCATTAAACCTTACTTGCTAGACATTGATTTAAACCTAGATGTGATTGTGCTTTGATCAAATAATTATATGATCAGTAATATTGTTAACCGTAGATTTGGACTTCTCCCCCCAAGGGTTTTTCTTGCACAACATATTCACAACTGCTGTTTTGACTGAATATTGTAGATGAGCCATCACAAAAGAAAAGGTTATATATTTCCCCCACCCCATTGTTTTAGAAAGAGGAACTGTTCTCACTATGTTGACCCCAATGACCCTTGGGCTACAAACCAGGATGAGAGAGTGGTTTTACATGGGGTGGTCACGGATGAAACACGTACTGCATGTCAGATGGGAAGACACCATCAAAAGATGCATAAACAACTTGGATATTGCAAAGTCTGCGTGGCTTTTGCAGTGCCTGTGAGGAGAATTGAGAAGGACTGAGATTTAAGAACCAGGCCAATGTCTGAACCAAGTCTCAAAAGGCTGGAATGGAGCCAGAAATTTGGCTAAAAGGAACGCTGCTTCTGGGGCTGCAGCCATAGTGGAATAGTCAGCTAGGGAAAACCGAGAAGTGACTGGCTGAAAAGTCCATCCCACCTGGAAGGTTACTCAAAAGGCTTGTTAATTAGTGTACCAAGGGGAATTATGTACCAGTTTAGCATCCTTTTGGGGAACAGTCTAAATTGAGCGTTATCCATTTTGGGGAACTGTCTTGGTACAGACCAATTTATGTTTATTGCTTGTGCTTTAAAGAAATATCTTTCTTCTTTTGTGTATATATATATATATATATAAAATCACATTTCATTAAATCACAAGCAATAAATCCAAATATATAACACATATACACATATTTATATATAGTGCTTTCTCCTTGACAGTGTGTAGCACTGTTGCTTCACAGCTCCAGGGTCACAGGTTCGATTCCCGGCTTGGGTCACTGTCTGTGTGGAGCCTGCACATTCTCTCTATGTCTGCGTGGGTTTCCTCCGGGTGCTCCGGTTCCCTCCACAAGTCCCGAAAGACGTGCTGTTAGGTGAATTGGACATTCTGAATTCTCCCTCAGTGTACCTGAACAGGCGCCGGAATGTGGCGACTAGGGGCTTTTCACAGTAACCTCATTGCAGCGTTAATGTAAGCCTACTTGTGACAATAAAGATTATTATTATTTCAATATAGTTATCCTTTCTTTTTATTTCTTTTTTAATATTATCGATTATAATTGTTATTCAATAAAACTGTTGTTTCAATACATTACTTGGCATTGTCACTCATTCCTGTTACATCTAGAGCATGGCTCCAAACCCAAGTGAGATTCTGAAAGGATTCTCATGCCCCTCACAATTTGCTGGTCAGGGTTCAATGCAAGAGTATTCCCATCGACTATGTTCAACCAATGTTTGATGATCACCCCAAGACATCCTGAATGGGAATAATTGACTATGGAAACATAGGAACAAGAGGTTCCTATTTCCACATCTTGGGGTGCTTTATAGAAAGGACTCTTTTCAAGGCTACCCCCATGAATAAAGAGTAACTAAGATAGATATCCTTTCCACTATATTTAGTAATGTCTAACAATTTGTATAAATATACTTGTTTACAAACTTCAACTGTACCTGCGTTGTACTAATTAATACAGGTAGAGGCTTTTTAGTCTCATTGTTACTTTAGATGTGCTGGAGATGGAGTTTAGGTCATTTTCTAGCTTCAATGAAACCAACAAACCCCAATGGATCTAACTGTAGTCATCTTAATTTATGCTCCTATTTCAGAAACTCTACCTATGCTGCTTAAAATTGGTCCCGAAATAGCCAAAATGTCAGTTAGTTAGACATTTCACTGCAACATACAAATATAAATCCAGTTGTTCGACTTGTACTTCCAGATTTTCATTGAATTCAAATTTCACAATCTGCTGAGGTGGGATTCGAACCCGTGTCCCCAGAGCATTACCCTGGGTCTCCGGATTACATGCAGCCATAGAGTGTGACCAAAGGTGTCACGAGATGTACTTGCAGGAGTGACACTGGGCCTATGCTCATATTTGAGATATGTAACATAGGTCCAGCAGGCCGCTCGTGATCAATGGCCTAGGGAAGAGGTTGTGGTTCCTAAGTCTGCTTTACTGCAATGGGAGTGAAAAGAGGAGAGGTGGAAGTAACACCAAAGGCAGTGGCAGCTTGGGAAAGCATGGCTGACGTACAAGACGTATTGATAAAACTTCCCCAGTGTACCCTTGCCTGATTAATTTTGAGGAGACACCAAGCCTGGTGATCCAGATGATTCTTTTTTTAAAAAATACTTTTATTCTCCTTTTTCACATTTTCTCCCAAATTTGCTCCTACCGACAATAAACAATAAGCAATAACGAATATAATGTCAATCCCCATATTAACAACAACAATCCCATCCTCCCACAACTCTCAAACAACTGCCCGCATGTTAACATAAACAAATAACAAAAAGGAATCACCCATAGTCACCATTAACACACACAGTCCCCCTCCCCCCAACCCTCCCAGCCCCCACCCCAACCCCCCATTAATGTTCGATGTTATCCAATTCTTGAAAGTGCATAATGAATAACGCCCATGAATTGTAGAACCCCTCCATCCTTCCCCTCCGTTCAAACTTAACCTTCTCAAGAGTCAAGAATTCCAGCAGGTCCCCCCGCCGCGCCAGGGCACAGGGTGGAGAGGTTGATCTCCATCCTTCGGGCGATCAACGAGGCGAAGGCTACAACATCTGCCTCGGCACCCGTTTCCAACCCCGGCTGGTCCGACACCCCGAATATGGCCTCCCGAGGACCAGGTCCAGTTTCACATGCACCACTTTAGAGATTACCCTAAAAACCTCCTTCCAGTAATCCTCCAGCTTTGGACAGGACCAAGACATATGAATGTGATTTGCCCCCCCCCCCCAATGTTCACACACATCTTCTCTACCCCCTCAAAGAGCCGGCTCATCCTCGCCCTTGTGAGGTGAGCTCTATATGTCACCTTCAGCTGTATCAGCCCCAACCTCGTGCATGCGGTGGAGGCGTTCACTCCGGAGCACATGACACCAGAACCCCTCCTCCATACCCTCTCCCAAATCAACTTTGATCCAGATGATTCTTACTGTTTTCCTTTGTTACAGGACATTAAATGTTAATAGTTTCATACCTGTATTCCATCGTTTGTCTTTACCACATGTGCATTGAGCATTAGCTGTGTTATTACATATCTTTTTATACGTGGCACCATGTTCTGCATTAAAACAAAAAGCATTTTCAGGAAATAGGCTTTTTATTACAAAAGCACCAGGAAGAAAAATATTTTAACGTTCATCTAATGTACACTGATTAAAAAAGAATCACAACATACAACAGTACATTCTCTCATTGGCTCCCCACAGTCTTCTTCAGTCAAGAAGACAAATGTCCAACTTCCAGCTCCTCCCAGTACATCTCTGATAACATAAATTTAGTTTAGGGAGATTGAATCCTAATGCTGTTGAGAATTCATTGCCACTAATGTAACAGTCTTACTCAAAGACGATCATAATTGTATAGGCTAACAATGGGATCCTCAGCTGGGACAGTAGGAGGGACTTTTTATGGTCCCGTCCGTCTCTCTTATTTGACAATTTTCTCTCCCTCCTTCTCCTTCCTTCCCCATTTCTCCAGCTCCTCCTCCTCCTTCACAGCTGGACCAGCTGATGGCCTTTTCCTTTTGCAACTCCCTCACCTCAATGCTGGCAGTAGCCGTCCCTCCATTGAGGTAATGATTCTGTCGTCATTAGAAAATGCCGTTGTTTTCAAGTATTAGGAAAAGAGACAATGTAAAAAGAAGCAGAGAGGGAGCAGCCAAATGGATGAGTGTGGAAAGCCCCTGCTGAAGTTTGGTCTTGGGTTTGATGAAAGGAAGATAAGACTATAAGACATAGGAACGGAATTAGGCCACTCGGCCTTTCGAGTCTGCTCCGCCATTCAATCATGGCTGATATTTTTCTAATCCCCATTCTCCTGACTTCTCCCCATAACACCTGATCCCCTTATTAACCAAGATCTTCCTTCTAGGCTGAAAATAGAATTGTGGATACAAAGTTGTATGCGTGTGCCCGTCTTCATAGCTTGAAAGCAATAAACACATCAAGAAACTCTATAGTCGTCAAGAGACTCACCTTTGTTACATACTGTGCATAGGTGACAATAGCCGTAAGTGTTCCATCCTTTCGAATACTTTCCAGAGGGGCATGGTTTACATGCTGCAGGCTCTTCACTACTTTTACATCGCTCCGCCAAGTAGTATCCTATTTTAAAAAATGGCAGTAGTGCTGGTGAGACTTGGGAAATTAATGATATGCCTGTATTATGTTGGAATGCTGCACTCTTGTTTGTATCTGCTCCACCATTCAGTTGGATCATTGGCTGATCTGTACCTTAACTCCAATCCACCCACCACAGCCCCATCTCCTGAAGATCTTTAACAAATCAACAGAAAATCCGAGTCAGGAACAATGTAAAACTTGCATTCTAGATGTGGAGATGCCGGCGTTGGACTGGGGTGAGCACAGTAAGAAGTCTTACAACACCAGGTTAAAGTCCAACAGATTTGTTTCAAACACTAGCTTTCGGAGCACTGCTCCTGAAGAGGTATGTTCCAGAAACATATATATAGACAAAGTCAAAAATGCAATACAATGCTTTGAATGCGAGCATTTGCAGGTAATTATGTCTTTACAGAGTCTAGAGTCAAGCATTCTAGAGTCATGGATCATCTCTTGATCACCAGGAATAAAAAATCCTCTGCTGGAAGAATGCATTGTAGAGCTGAAGATTAGAGAGTCCACAATATAGACTAAACTTACTTTGGATATTTTTATCCATTCAGTATCTACAGAATACTTAATGCCTTACATAGAGATACAAACATTTTTAATCTGCAGGGCTGCACACTTATCTTAACAAAAGTGAATAGTTAGGCTTATTGCTATTATATTTTTGAATTGATTCCCAGTGCTTGGGACAAAATGGCCAAATGCGAGACATGCATTTCTTCCTTGTGTACAAAATCAAAACAGCGAAAGAATCAAGTAAAACTTAGATTGGTATATCATTACCACTGTGTGATCACCAGTACAAGGTGTCCGAACACAAAATAGCTACTCAATTTGTGCTTTCTACATTTTATTGATGTTGTCCTTGAACCCTCCTTTATTTTTAAATTTATTATTTTATGGGATATGGGCATCACTGGCAAAGCCAACATTGCTAATTGTCTTTGGACCGAATGGCTTGTAAGACCATTTCAAAGGGCAGTTAAGTGTAAACTCCATTGCTGTGGGATACCTTTCGACCAGACCAGGCAAGGATGCCACATTACCTTTCCTCAAGTGGCATAATGAGTTTTTAACGACAAACAATGATCGTTGCGCAATGATCGTTGTCATGGTCACCATTATTGAGATTTATTAATAGAATTAAAACTCCACTAGTTGCCCTTGTGGGATTTGAATCCATAATCCCCCAGGCATTAGCCTGGGCCTCTCGATTACAAATCCAGTGACATTACTACTGTACCACCATCTCTTATAATAAATAATAAGTCTAATTATGGGCAATGGCATGGCTACATAATGTTTCAATGCAATGGGCCATTGTTATTTAATTAGATTTCACAAGAAGTTTTCCTAGGAATGCAATGGAATATCACGTGACTCACTATACCACTGACTGCTGTATTAAGAATGCACTGTTTTGCCATACACTCAAATTCACTTAAATTCAGCAGCTCTTTTGACAGGAATAATTTGCAGGGCTATATGAATGAGCAATGGAGAGGGCTAAATTGGATAGCTCTTACAAATTACAAAAAGCCAGTATAGACACAATTGCCAAAAGTTGTCCCTCTGTGCGGTTGTGACTTGATAATTCAATAACTTTCACATTAAATTTAAAAGCAATATTTAAAAAAATAATTTCTCATTTTCCAAAGTGGCAGATTATCACCGACTACAGCAAGTGTTGATGATATACTGGAAGGTTCTGCCCAAAGTGTCCTTCAATAAGTCGCATATTAGCTACTACAGGGCATGTGCACAGAAAACACAAGCTGTTGACTCAGTGAACAGTATAAGCTGTACTTATCTGCAACAGTGTGTATCTGAGCCAATTACTTTTACCATGTATCAAAATGGCATAATACCCATGTTAAATCTGGCTTCAAATTGGCTTCTTGTCATGCCACTTATTGTCGAGTGAGGTGGCTATAATGGCGTGCTTACAAAGGTCATCTGTCTATATCTATAATGAGGAAAATCATTGTTTTGTTTAAATCATCAGTATGAAAGTTAACTATAGAGCCATATATTTACACATCCGATATCATTCACATGTAATAGTAGAAAACAGATAGAAGACCTTCCATTCTGTTAATTGTATAACCATAGAGAATTTAATTGTATTCAGGCGATGGGCATTAACTGGGGATTTACTTGGGCACCCAGAAATAGGGGCAGTTTAATTGAATTGCTTTACTCAAAGTAGTATACATATGAGCAGACTGAACATGTGGCTGTTGGTTTATGAGGTTTGGAATGCATGTCATTGTAAATAAAAGCTTGTAAAGTGTGTGTAATGATTAGGCTCCAGTTCTATCCTTCACGATCTTGGGAACTGGAGTAAAACACATTCAGTCGGTGGTTGTAAAGAACATGTGCTTTCTGAGGGACAAAAACTAAGAAACAAGGTACACACACAGCAGCCACTTTCTGCAGTAACCTGGAACCCAAAATCTTAAGGAATTCACTGTGAATTGCTTTGCAATTTATTGAATAGGAATAACCTGAAACCCAAAATGTTAGTGAATTCACTGCGAATTGCTTTTAAATTTATTGCATGTTCTGTTTTACTTTTAAGAACTTTGAATTGCAAAGAGGAAGCTTCAGAATCTAAATTGTCACAAGACTATCAATGCTCTTGACAGTTTGTCAAAATATCAACATTTTTGGACAGCATTACAGAGGCGACAGTTATTTACTTTAATTTGAGCAAAGCACACACAAAATAGAAATTTACAGATTATGTGTGCTCAAATAATGAAACTGCTGGTAGAAAATACTATGGATTTCAATTTCTGGTTACATAATGGAAACATTCATTTTATTGTTTACTTCAGCGGAATTTACTATGATACCATTTTTAAATTTCCTTCACAATGACTCACTTACCTTTCGTATATTTTCCACAGCACTCTTTCAGCAAAGTCTCTGGATCGCCCACTTTTTAAAAACATTTGCCCTTTGTTTGCCATCTACTCCTCATAAGAAGCAACAGCTGTGTTTTTTTTTCTTCTTTGGTACATTCTTTCAGTCGTAGTTATGCACCAAGCTATTTGCTATTGCTGCCCACATATCATTCGGTTCTTTATGCAGAGCTACTGATTACCTTGCATACTCAGCACCATATTTGGTTTATAAGTACTTTGGGTCCTTGCAGCAAATTATAAATGACTGATTAGTGTCTTGCACAGCTACATTCCGCTTATAAAAACTATTTCCACTGAAAGTTACATTTCTCTTTCAAATGACTGAAAGCACAACAACTTTGCAAGAGATTCACTTGAGCAAATTGCCTTCTGTCCGCCTTCTCAGACTGTACAAATCAAGTTCTAGTAACCAGCCTGAAACTAGGTTTTAATTTATTAAATAAAAAGATCAGACATCAGAATAAGCAGCTTTGCATGTCGGGGATGTTGTCCATATATGTTCCTTGCACTGACATATCTGTGTTACACCATTGGTGTCATTCAATTATTCTGTCACACCCTTCCAATGAAGTTGTAGTCATCCTGGCTAATTTAGCACGTTTAAAGCAAGCAAATCTGTTTATACACAAAAGCGGCACAAATGTTCTTAATGCTCTTGATCCCTGAATCTTACGGCAGTTCCAATTACTTTAACCAGATTTGGTTGAATAGTTCCTTTCGTAATTAAAGATTCATCCTTAACTTTGATGTAAACTGCACAGAACAGCAACTATTTCAATGCTCTATTTTATTGTGCTGAGTCAAGTATCAGTGAAGCAATCATAGAACAATCATAGAATATACAGTGCAGAAGGAGGCCATTCAGCCTATCGAGTCTGCACCGGCCCTAGGAAAGAGCACCCTCCCTCAGACCACACCCCCCACCTTATCCCAGTAACCCCACCTAACCATTTTGGACACTAAGGGACAATTTAGCATAGCCAATCTACCAAGCGTGCACATTTTTGGACTGTGGGAAGAAACCGGAGCACCCGGAGGAAACCCATGCAGTCACGGGGAGAAAGTGCAAACTCCACACAGTCACTCAAGACCGGAATTGAACATGGGAACCCTGGATGAAAGCAAATTACTGCGGATGGTGGAATCTGAAACGAAAGAGAAAATGCTGGAAAATCTCAGCCGCTCTGGCAGCATCTGTAGGGAGAGAAAAGAGCTATCGTTTTGAGTCCAATGACTCTTTGTCAAAGTTACATTCTCTGACTGTTAGCTTTGACAAAGATTCATTGGACTCGAAACATTAGCTCTTTTCTCTCCCTACAGATGCTGCCAGACCTGCTGAGATTTTCCAGCATTATCTCTTTCGCTGGGACCCTGGAGCTGTGAGGCAACAGTGCTAACCACTTCAGGATTTAGGATGCTTTAGGATTAGAAAACCAAGGCTGGCTGGGCCAGCTGCAGCCCCAGCTACTTGTTTCTTTCGGGGTCCAATTTGCAGGTGGAGTTAAATGGAAGTTCTGGTCAGAAACATACCAGATTGGGAGCTTGCAGATTAAACTGAGCACGACAATGATTAGAATGATTTCAATGCAACCCAATTCCTAATTATGAGTCATTAGAAGCAAAGTGTAGGCTTCTGAATGAAATCCCCTCCCTTTCTTAAAACCATTTCCCTTCCAAGTCCTTTGCCTTGCATACTATGTCCTCCACCAGCTGTCAAGGTAGGTGACTGACAAGTCTCCTCCCAACGCTCTGCTAGGCTCAATTACATGGAGATGACAGAGGGACATGGGGAACTTCTAAAATGCACTCCTTTCTGTGAGGAATTGCCTGAACTCTGCTCAACACTTCCAGCAATGACATGGCGCAGTGTGTGAGGAGCCACAATTGTAAACTACTGTTCCACCATCTGCCGAGTCTTCAATGTACCATGCCACTTTGGTGACTCTTGTTAATACGTACTCTTTATCTGACACCAAGGAGGTTATTTTAAAGGTTAGATGGTTGATCAGACAAATATTCTCAACCCCATGCCCATCATTTCACAGTTATGGACGATAGTTACACTTGTTATTTTTAAACTTATAAAGTTTGCTGCATAGGTCCCATTGTCACAAGCTTTCAAAATAAAGGTAACTTACACCCCCATGCAACTTAGAAGGGGCTTAACTGAAATAGCAGCTGAAAAATAATGATTGACGCACATGTCCACTATTTCCTATGCTGGGTTAATTTTGCGTGTTTGTAGATGCGCTGTTTATGAACATATGTGCTTTGAAATACTGTACACAATGGAAAATGTTGGGGATGGTGTGACAGGCACAACTAGGTTGTGTGGAAAATATGTGCTGCCATGTCCACATTTATTGGTCTTGAAGTACCTTTTATAGTCATCATCAAAACCTCTCTTAAGGCCTTTGTGTCATCAACTGTATGAGACATTGATATTATAATATCAGACCACTAGCATGTTATTGGAACTGCTTTGTCACTTCAATAGCCTGGGTCTCAAGTAACCTCAGCAGATGGTAGCGTCGTGCTAATGTCACTGACCTAGTCATTCAGAGGCTCATGGGGACCTGGGTTCTTTATGGTGGCATTTGATTTCCGTTTGAACATCTGGATTAGAGGGGTGGTATTGTGGCGCAGTGGTTAGCACTGCTGTTTCACGGCGCCGAAGACCCAGGTTCGATCCCGGCCCCAGGTCACTGTCCGTGTGGAGTTTGCACATTCTCCCCGTCTGTGTGTGGGTCTCAACCCCACAACCCAAAGATGTGCAGGTAGGTGGATTGACCATGCTAAGTTGCCCTTTAATTGGAATATTTTTTTAAAAGAACACCTGGATTATAACGTTGGTCACCATGACAACTATTATCAATAAAAAATCCATCTGGTTCACTATTTTCTTTAGGGAAGGAAATCTGCCATCCTTACCTGGCCTGGCCTACTTGTGACTCCAGAGACCCAGCAAATGTAGTTGACTTTTAACCGCCCTCTGAAATGATCTAGCGCTCGGTTCAAAGGTAACAATTAGGGATGGGCAACAAATGCTGACCTTACTGGACTTGGAAGAACAAATAAAACCCTTTTTAGAATTGACTGTTGGTCATCACATAGGAAGACTCCAAATCATTACGTGACGATAGCTAGAAAAAAGTGCCTCCAATCACCGGGCTCGCAGTATTTATCGTCAGATCTCTGCATCATTCGCTCGTTCCTCACTCAAACATTTCCTTTTCATCCCACTCACCCCCACTAACCGAGATGAGATGGCAGATGTTAAACATTTTTGTCACTTTTTTTTCTTCTTTCGGTGAGGTTATTGTGCCGCAGCCCCTTAACTCTTGGCTATTGGTCACAATTCTGACAGTGAAGCAGATTCAGTGGAATAAGACATCCCCCAGACATTTCCTGCTCAGAGCTCGCCTTCCTGTTCCCCTGCCGTCGCCTCTTCCCTGTCCCTTCTCGTCACTGAAACTCCCCCTCCCACTTCAGGCTGCGAGACTTCTGCTTCAAACCTTCCCTCCTCAACCCACTTCCTTAGCTATCAGAAGCCACACCACTACTATCCCCCGACCGTTACCTCTGCTGCGACTGCTGCACCTTCCACTCCCGTCACCTTGACTTTCACTGAGGAGCCTCTGTCGGAATCCCCGCGGCTGTGTGAAAGGGCTACATTCCTTTCAGTGAAGTTCCGAATTCTGGGATCACTTTGAATAATTCCACCCCCTCTTACACTGCAGCGATGAAGCCAAGGAGGGGTCACTAAACAACGGCCATGCAAGAAACTGCACGGTCTGCCCTGGTGGAGGCGGAGACTGCGGTGTACAAGTGGGCGGGGTTTGTGAGTAAGAGAGAAGGCTGACAGTTCAATGTTAAATGTGTAAAATGATGTCAGCTGCCCATGTTTATTTTGGCTACATCAGGATTGGAGAGGGTGGTGTACCATTATACTGCATCTCTGCAACAATGAACTCGCAATAGTGCTACTCTATTTCCCTGTTGTGTAATAATAATCTTTATTAGTGTCACAAGTAGGCTTATATTAATATGCAAGGAAGTTACTGTGAAAATCCCCTAGTCGCCACACTCCAGCGCCTGTTTGGGTTCACTGAGGAAGAATTCAGAATGTCCAATTCACCTAACAAGCACGTCCTTCTAAACTTGTGGAGGAAACTGCAGCACCTGGTGAGAACATGCAGACATGGTGAGAACGTGCAGACTCCGCACAGTGACCCAAGCGAGAATTGAAGCTGGGACCCTAGCGCTTGAAGCTACAGTGCTAACCACTGTGCTACCGTGCCGTAGCCGTAGTCTAATGCCATGTGTCCACGCCCTGAATAAATAGAAGATAATATAAAGTGAACACACGTGGATTAAACACGGCAACATATCACACAGAAAACCTGGGCTAGCCGGTAACTGAGGCAAATGGAAGCATAGGACTTGAGAGCAGCACCAGCTCCTTTAAGCCTGCTACACCATTCAATAAGATCATAGTCATAGAGGTCATAGTGGAGCAAGAGGCCCTTTGGCCCATTGTGGCTGTGCTGGCCATCAAGAACCTATCCATTCTAATCCCATTTTCAGGCACTTGGCCTGTAGCCTTGAATGCTGTGGCATTTCAAGTGCTCAGCTAAATACTTCTTAAATGGTGTGAGGGTTCCCGTCTCAACCACCCTTTCCGGCAGTGAGTTCCAGATTCAAGCCAACCTCTGGGGTGAAACTGTTTTGCCTCAAATCACCTCTGAACCGCCTGACCCTTACCTTAAATCCATGCCCACTGGATATTGACCCCTCTACGAAGGGGAATTGTTTCTTCCTATCTACGCTATCCATGTCCCTCATAATTTTGTACACGGCAATTAGGCCCCCCTTCAGCCTTCTATGCTCCAAGGAAAGCAACCCCAGCCTACCCAGCCTCTCTTGAAAATGGCAATGCTCAGGCAACTGAAATGCTCAGGCAACATCCTGGTGAATCTCCTCTGTACCCTCTCTAGTGCAATCACATCCTTCCTATAGAACTGGACACAGTACTCTAGCTGTGACCTAACAAGCATTTTATACAGCTCCAGCATGACCTCCCTGCTCTTATTCTATGCTTCGGTTAATAAAGGCAAGAATCCCAAATGCCTTCTTAATAACCTCAACTACCTGTCCTGCTGCCTTCAGGGATCTATGGACATGCACCCAAGGTCCCTCTGGTTCTCTGTACTTCCTAGCATGCTTTTGTTCATTGTGTATTCCTTTGCCTTCTTAGTCCTTCCTAAATACATCACCTCACACTTCTCAGGGTTACATTCCATTTGCCATTATTTTGCCCATTTGACCAGCCCATCTAGATCGCCCTGTAATCTAAGGCTTTCCTCGCTATTTACCACACCACCAATTTTTGTGTCATCTTCAAACATGCTGATCATACCGCCTATCTAGACCATTAATGTACACTTCAGCCAGAAAGGGACCCAGAACCGATCCCTGTGGTACACCACTGGACACAGGCATCCAGTCACAGAAACAGCTTTGACCATTATCCTCCACCTCCTGCCACTAAGCCAATTTTGGATCCAATTTGACAAATTGCCCTAGATCCCAACTCAGCCTTGAATAACTTCAATTACGCAGCCCTCACTTTCTTTGTGGGGACGAGAATTTCATAGATTAACGACCCATTGAAAGAAAATAAACTCTCCTAATCTCCATTGTAAGAGGGAGACTTCTTATTTCTAAACAGTGAACCCTAGTTCTGGATTCCCCTACAGTGGAAACACCATCCCAGTATCCACCCTATGAAGACCCAACCATATCAAATCCTACATAACCTTGATGAAACATCCAGCATAGAATTTGATTCTGGCTTGCCTGCTGGAAATTACTCTCTTAAACTGTATTAATGACTGCAGAGCTTTAACAATGGCCACTTTATGTCTCTACCTTTACTTCTGGACTATTACTGTACTGTTCTGTATCCTGACTACAGGATTGTTTGGAAGCAACTTCTACCTGTCATTGCATTTTTAAGCATGTTAATCATAAAACATTAACAGATTTATAATTAGAAACTTGCCAATCTCCTGATGAGCTGGACTCAGGGGACTCAACCATGTGTAGTCTTCAGGTAAAACAGGGGATTCATTAGAGAAAAATAAATCTGTGACCATTTGTAAACCATGCTCTCTGTCCAGAGTTTATGCACTTTCATTTTATATTTATAGAGTAATTTGGAAAGTTAGAATTTCTTTGCAGTAAAGTTCGATGAACTGGTAGACAACAAGAATAAGATGCTACATCGCCACCAATGGTGGGAAGGTGAAATTACAGCGCTACAAATTTACATAGGCATAGAGCTTTACAGACAGCACAGAAAGAAGTCCTTCAGTCCATCGTGTCAGCATCAAGCACCGATCTATTCTAATCCCATTTTCCACCATTCGATCCATATCCTTGTATGCTCTGCTGTTTGAAGTGCTCATATAATTGCCACTTGGTTCACTGTCTGTGCGGAGTCTGTACACTCTCCCCGTGTCTACATGTGTTTCCTCCGGGTGCCCCGCTTTCCTCCCACAAGTCTCGAAAGACGTGCTTGTTAGGTGAATTGGACATTCTGAATTCTCCCTCAGTGTACCCGAACAGGCGCCGAAATGTGGTGGCTAGGGAATTTTCACAGTAACTTCATTGCAGTGTTAATGTAAGCCTACTTATCACACTAATAAAGATTCTGAATGCTTCTTAAAAGTTGTGAACATGGGTAGTTTCCATTATTGTTTTAAGTCTACGATGGAAAAATTGACAGAATTGCAGGCAAATCTAAGAATTTAAATATATTGTAAGATCTGTTGATAACAATGAACTGAAAAGACATGAACTGAAAATATCTTCACGTTCACTCCATCACTGCTTCTTTCAGCTCTGTCTTCTGCTGTGCCATCTTAGTGAATAGAAGATTATTTGGTAAAAGGCTAGTGGGTTTGCAAGGTAATGATATATGTCCAATACCATTCATCACATCTTAGTTCATTTGTTTGGAGAAGATTCTCCAACTTCCAACAAGTGCTACATATTGTTTCTTGAATGATTCCAGGATCTTCACTATGCTTCCCAAAAAATACTGGGGCAGGTTTAGCACAGTGGGCTTGTAATGCAGAACAAGACCAGCAGCGCGGTTCAATTCCCGTTCCAGCCTCCCCGAACAGGCGCGGGAATGTGGCAACTAGGGGCTTTTCACAGTAACTTCATTGAAGCCTACTTGTGACAATAAGCAATTATTATTATTAAATCCATCCCATGTATTGATCATGTGTGGGAAGCTCAACATTCTATCAGTCCTATTTTTGCCCCTCTTATGTTTAAACGTGTGAGCCTCATTATTCCTCTGCAGTTTAGTTACAAATAATTATCTGACATTAGCTTTTTTTCCATATCATTCATTATCTGACACACTTCCATCAGATTACTTCTCGGACTTCTTTTCATGTTGAAAAATCCGAGCTTGTTCATGACTTTGTTAAATGGAAACAGCCTTGCAGTTCTTCTCTGCCTGGGCTTCTCTGCCTGTATCTCCCTTGTCTCTCAGTAACCAGAACTGCATTACTGGAGGGATAGATAGTGTAACTAGAGCACACGACAGTAAGATTGCATCTTCCTCTGACTTATGTTCTCCTGGCCACATAGTGCAACATCCTTTTGATTCCTTTTGTTTTACCTTGTTTGGTAATGTTGGCATCGAGCCTCTTGGGACTCCTATACTTCTCAATGCCACTCACACTCATAGGAACATGTGTGACTTATATTTCCCATGCGTGCCTTAAATTATCCTCTTATCTGCGGCATGCTGCAATTGACTTTGTTAAATTTCATCCATCAGGGTTCTTCCAGCTAATGATCCATTTTGTCCAACTTATTGTGCTATTTTTGTGTTGTTTCGTTCCAATTCTACTGCCCGACCAGTCGGCTGGACTTGCAAATTTGATTGATTTTCATTTGGTTTCCTCACCAAGTTACTGATGTCAACAAGAAACACAAGTACCCCCCCCCCCCCCCCATCCCCATTACTCAGCACTGAAGACAACCCATTCCACCCCCCTCCCCCCTCCCCCCCCCCCCCCCCCAGCGTACTCCTCTAGCAAGTACCCATTCAGCTATTACACAACAGTACTGACTTGCAAACATAATCGCCGTTCCTTTACTGTCGCCGGGTCAAAATCCTGGAACTCCACCCCCTGCCCCAAGAGCACAGTGGGTGTACCGACACCTCAGGGATTGCAGCGGTTCAAGAGGGCAGGTCACCACCACCTTCACGAGGGCAACTAGTGGCAGGCAATAAATGCTGGCCCAGCCAGAGAAGGCAGCTACATTTTCGAGTCATCCAGATTCGAAACGTTACCTCCCTTCACTCTCTACAGGTGCTGTCAGACCTGCTGAGATTGTCCCACAACCTGGGGAAATGAATTAAAAACAAATTTCCAATGTCTACATTTTATTTCTCCAGCACTGAGCTCACCCAATAAGAGAGCTTCATGCAGAACCTTTTCAAATACCTATAGGAATGTTGGTACTGTACCTGGCATGACTCCTCACTTAAAAGGGGGGGGGGGGGGGGAGGGGGCAGGGGAGGTTGGCATTTCTTCAGGTAAGTGGGTATCTCCAACAGCTGTTTAGCACAGGGCTAAATCACTGGCTTTGAAAGCAGACCAAGGCAGGCCAGCAGCATGGTTCAATTCCCGTAACAGCCTCCCCGAACAGGCGCCGGAATGTGGCGACTAGGGGCTTTTCACTTCATTTGAAGCCTACTTGTGACAATAAGCGATTTTCATTTTCATTTCAAGAAGCACCAGGACAGGGAAACCTTCCTGTTTCAAGGAAGTTAGAAATACTGTGACCACCAACCCAGGTTATAGTTCACATCTCGAACGTATTTGAAAGCAGACAGCGCGTCCAAATTAAAATGTTCGTTTAGAAAGATGCTATTACTGCTCGAACAGACGCCAGGACGCACACAGCGCTTCCCAAAATCTCACTTTAAACACGGGACCCATCCACTCCGGTTCGAACCCCAGGAATGACTCTTGAGAGTGGGGCAGATTTTTAAAGGGGTACTTACCCGCAGGACACTTGGGGCAGCAGAGGTGGACATCCCCGGCAAACCATCTGTACTGCTTGAGAGAACAAGATTGGGTTGTACCAGGAGAGACGATCAAGAAAACTGTGAACAGGGACAGCTCTTTGCAAACCAGAGGCCACATGTTGTCGCTGCTGCTGCTGCCGCCGGCTTAGCTGGTGTCAGAGGCAAGCCTACAGGAAGATGTCTGTCACTCAGACCCGAGCAACCCCCCTGAGCCTGCTCTTTATACAGAGAGCAGGGAATTCCCCCCTTCCCACTAAAGTTTCCTCTCGATGGTGAACGGCGTCAGCTGGAACTTCACAAAGGCAGCAAACTCAACAGACCGGAGAAGCAGAAATGATTCTGCCCGAGAAACGGTGGTGGTTTTTATTTGATGGGAGAGAGATGACACTAAGGGGCACCAATTTAGGATAATTGCAATAAGGCAGCAGAAGAGGGTGTTTTATTTTTTTACCCAGCCACCTATTGAGAGTCGGAATGTCCAACACTTCCTAATAGAGACGACATGTATCCTTGGAAAAGGGTCACATCGAAGCTGCAGGGGCCGAATGGCCTCCATCTGCACTGGAAAGTCTATGATCTAAGGGGAACCAGCTGTGGAACGAGGTTAGGTCTTTCAAAGAGCCAGAACGAAGGGCCGAATGGCCTTCTGTCCTGTGTGATTCGCTGAACACGGACCACGGAATGGAGTCATGGAAACACAGCAGTTACAGCACAGAGGGAGGCCATTCGGCCCGTCCTGACATTACTGTCTCAGTGAAGGGGCACAGGAAGAAGTCTTACACCAGGTTCTGGAAAGTCTCTATTGAAGCTGCCTCCAGCACACTCTCGCAGCTCATTCCAGATCCGAACCATATGAAACAAGAAAGCGTTTTTCCATCTTTCACCATTACTTCCTTTGTGCATTCTGTCCTCTGGGTCTCAATCCTTCCACCAATGGGAACAATTTCTCCCTATCTATTCCTTCCCGATGTTTCTCACTATTCCACACGCTCTCCAATCTTCTGCTCTCTCCCTGGGCTCCTGCTCTCTCATGTGCTGCTGCACTCTCCCTGTTCTCCTGCTCTCTCCCTGTTCCTCTGCTCTCTCCCTGTGCTACTGCACTCTCCCTGTGCTCCTGCTCTCTCCCTGTTCTCCTGCTCTCTCCCTGTGCTCCTGCTCTCTCCCTGTGCTCCCGTTCTCTCACTGCTCTTCTGCTCTCTCCCTGTGCTTCCGCTCTCTCCCCGTTCCCCTGCTCTCTCCCTGTTCTGCTGCTCTCTCCCTGTTCTCCTGCTCTCTCCCTGTGCCCCTGCTCTCTCCCTGCTCTTCTGCTCTTTCCCTGCTCGCTCCTTGTGCTTCAGCTCTCTCCCTGTTCCCCTGCTCTCTCAATGTTCTCCTGCTCTCTCCCTGTGCTCCTGCTCTCTCCCTGTGCTTCTGCTCTCTCTAAGTCGTCCTGCTCTCTCCCTCTGCTACTGCACTCTCCCTGTTCTCCTGCTCTCTCCCTGTTCTCCTGCTCTCTCCCTGTTATCCTGCTCTCTCCCTGTGCTCTTGCTCTGTCCCTGTTCTTCTACTCTCTCCCTGTTCTTCTGCTCTCTCCCTGCGCATCTGCTCTCTCCCCATTCCCCTGCTCTCTCCCTGTTCTCTTGCTCTCTCCCTGTTCTCCTGCACTCTCCCTGCTCTCTGCAGCACACAATGACTTACGCGAGACGAGAACCGATGAAGTCGATCTAGGCTTTATTAAGCGAGACTTGTCCCCAGCAGCTCAGCAACAGAATAAGGCAGCGGGGAGAAGCTCGGGCTCTTATACTCCGCCTTCAGGGCGGAGCCAGAAGTCGGCAGATCCAACCAGGTCCTGGGACCTGGCAGCCAATAGCCTCTCGGCTTCACAGGTACCACATTACCCCTAATACATACCACCACATTCACCCCTTGTTAAAAAAGATCCCGGCAGGGTGGTGGTTCGCATGGTGGTAAGGGTTCATAAGGCTGGCCCTGGAACAAATTTCGGACTGTTAATACAGCTTTAGCCCTACACGGGGCTATGTACAAGTTTGTGAGAACTATTTACAATACGAGCAAAATAAATTTTGTAACAACAACATTCTTGCTTTTCTTGGTGTCATGCGGATTCCACGAGTTGAGCGGGCGGTCTGGTCTTTCTCGTCGATCACCTCAGCCCCGGTGGTGGTGCAGGTGCTTGCTCGGGCGTTGTCGTCTCCGGGAGCGTTTCGCTGTTTGTTCATGTTTTACTCCTGGGCGGGCACGGGAGGAGGACCGATCCCCCCCGGGAAGGGGGCGGTCGCGGGTGCGCCGGTGGCAGGGAGGGGGTGATCGGTGTCGGGGGGGTGTGTGTGTTGCCGGCGGGCGCCAGGTCCCGCAGGGAGACCGTGTCCTGTTGGCCGTCGGGGTACGCCACATAGGCGTACTGCGGGTTCGCGTGGAGAAGGTGGACCCTCTCAACCAACGGGTCCGATTTGTGCGCCCGCATATGTTTCCGGAGCAAGATGGGTCCTGGGGCCGCCAGCCAGGTCGGCAGCGACGTTCCGGAGGATGACTTCCTGGGGAAGGCAAGGAGGCGCTCATGAGGCGTTTGGTTAGTGGTGGTACACAGCAGTGACCGGATGGAGTTGAGAGCATCCGGGAGGACTTCCTGCCACCGGGAAACTGGGAGATCCCTGGACCGTAGGGCCAGTAGGACGGTCTTCCAGACCGTGCCATTCTCCCTCTCTACTTGCCCGTTCCCCCGGGGATTGTAGCTGATCGTCCTGCGCGAGGCTATGCCCTTGCTGAGCAGGAACTGGCGCAACTCGTCACTCATAAAGGAGGACCCCCTGTCGCTATGGATATACGCGGGGAAAGCGAACAGTGTGAATATGGTGCCAAGAGCTTTAATGACTGTGGCCGCTGTCATGTCGGGGCAGGGGATGGCGAAGGGGAAACGGGAATACTCGTCCACCACGTTCAGGAAGTACACGTTGCGGTCGGTGGAGGGGAGGGGCCCTTTGAAATCCAAACTGAGGCGTTCAAAGGGGCGGGAAGCCTTGATCAGGTGCGCTCTATCCGGCCTGAAAAAGTGCGGTTTGCACTCTGCGCAGATGTGGCAGTTCCTGGTGACTGTACGGACCTCCTCCACAGAGTAGGGGAGGTTGCGGGACTTTACGAAATGGTAGAATCGAGTGACCCCCGGGTGGCAGAGGTCCTCGTGGAGGGCTTGGAGGCGGTCTATTTGTGCGTTGGCACATGTGCCACGGGATAGGGCATCGGACGGCTCGTTCAGCTTTCCGGGATGGTACAAGATCTCATAGTTAAAGGTGGAGAGCTCGATCCTCCACCTTAAGACCTTGTCATTCTTAATTTTGCCCCGCTGTGCATTATCGAACATAAAGGCTACCGATCGTTGGTCAGTGAGGAGAGTGAATCTCCTGCCGGCCAGGTAATGCCTCCAATGTCGCACAGCTTCCACTAGGGCTTGGGCTTCCTTTTCCACTGAGGAGTGGAGGATTTCTGAGGCGTGGAGGGTCCGGGAGAAAAATGCCACGGGTCTGCCCGCTTGGTTAAGGGTGGCCGTCAGAGCTACATCGGATGCGTCGCTCTCGACCTGGAAGGGGAGGGACTTGTCTATGGTGCGCACCGTGGCCTTTGCGATATCCGCTTTGATGCAGCTGAAGGCCTGGCGAGCCTTTGTCGACAGGGGGAAGGTAGTGGACTGTATTAGCGGGCGGGCCTTGTCTGCATACTGGGGGACCCACTGGGCGTAATATGAAAAGAAGCAGGCAACGTTTCAGGGCTTTGGAGCAGTGGGGGAGGGGAAATTCCATAAGGGGGCACATGCGTTCGTGGTCGGGGCCTATTACTCCATTGCGCACTACGTATCCCAGGATGGCCAAACGGTTTGTGCTAAAAACGCATTTTTCCTCGTTATATGTGAGGTTCAGGGCGTTAGCGGTCTAGAGGAACTTTTGGAGGTTGGCGTCGTGGTCCTGCTGATCGTGGCCGCAGATGGTTACGTTGTCGAGATACGGGAACGTGGCCTGCAACCCGTGCTGGTCAACCATTCGGTCCATCTCCCGTTGGAAGACCGAGACCCCGTTCATGACGCCAAATGGGACCCTTAGGAAGTGGTATAACCGCCCGTCTGCCTTGAAGGCGGTGTACTTGCGGTCACCTGGGCGGATGGGGAGCTGGTGGTAGGCGGACATGAGGTCCACGGTGGAAAAGACCTTATACTGAGCAATCCGATTGACCATGTCGGATATGCGGGGGAGAGGGTACGCATCTAGCTGCGTGTACCTGTTGATGGTCTGACTATAGTCTACGACCATCCTTTGTTTCTCCCCGGTCTTTACGACTACCACCTGGGCTCTCCAGGGACTATTGCTGGCCTGGATTATGTCTTCCTTCAGCAACCGCTGGACTTCAGACTAGATAAATGTCCGGTCCTGGGCACTGTACCGTCTGCTCCTAGTGTCGACGGGTTTGCAATCCGGGGTGAGGTTTGCAAACAAGGACGGCGGTTCAACCTTGAGGGTTGCGAGGCCGCAGATAGTGAGTGGGGGTATTGGGCCGCTGAATTGGAATGTTAGGCTCTGAAGGTTACATTGGAAGTCTAATCCCAGTAATGTGGGCGCGCAGAGTTGGGGCAGGACGTAGAGCCTGTAGTTCTTAAACTCCCTCCCTTGCACCGTTAGGTTTGCGATGCAGAACCCTTTTATCTCCACTGAGTGGGATTCTGCAGTTAGGGAAATCTTTTGCGTGCTTGGATGGATGGTCAGAAAACAGCGTCTTACCGTGTCTGGGTGAGTAAAACTTTCCGTGCTCCCGGAGTCGATCAGGCATGGCGTCTCGTATCCGTTGACCAGCACCGTTGTTGTCATCGTCTGGAGCATCCGGGGCCGCGATTGATCCAGCGTCACCGAAGCCAGTCGTGGTAGTAGTGTCGCGGCGTATTCGTCGGACCCCGTGGAGCCGTCAATGCTGGGGTCCTTTGTTGTCAACCCAGATGGTGGTGTCCATGAATCGCACGCGGCCGGGGGTGGACAAAATGGCCACCCCCATGGGTCGCATGTGGTCGGGGGTGAACAAAATGGCCGGCCCCGTGAATCGCACGTGGCTGGGGGGTCACAAGATGGCGGCGCCCATCCTCCCCTCGTGGTGCCCGGGACCCAAAATGGCAGCGCCCGCGGGTCACACACGGGGCGCTGGGGGGGTTGGGGGGTGTTGTCCTCGTTCTTCTCCGGGGATTGCGGCGACCCCCCGGGACCGGCACACTGACGCGAAATGGCCCTTTTTGCCGCAGCTTTTGCAAGTAGCTGCGCGGGCCGGGCAGCGCTGCCGGGGGTGTTTCACTTGTCCGCAAAAATAGCAGCGGGCTCCCCCGGGATGGTCTGGCGCTTTAACCGCGCAAGCTTGCGGGGGGGGGGGTGCCGGGGTGTTGGTCGCGACGGGGGTCCACGGAGCCCAAGGGGCTGCCGCGCGGTTGGGGCCGTAGGCGCGGGCGTTTTGGGAGGTCACATCAAGGGAGGCTGCGAGGGCCCGTGCCTCTGAGAGTCCTAGCAACTCTCTTTCTAAAAGTCTCTGACGGATTTGGGGAGAGTTCATACCTGCCACGAATGCATCACGAATTAGCAGGTCCGTGTGTTCTATCGCGTTCACCGGCGGGCAGTTGCAGCCTCGTCCCAAAAGTAGCAGCGCCGTAGAATTCCTCGAGCGATTCTCTGGGAATTTGCCGTCTCGTCGCGAGTTGGTGGCGCGCCTAGACCTGGTTTACGGGCCGAACGTAGATGCCCTTCAGCAATGCGAGCGCCGTCGGGAAATCCTCTGCGTCTTCTATAAGCGAGTAAATCTCCGGGCTTACCCTCGAATGCAGGACCTGCATTTTCTGCTCTTCTGTGATCCGGCCGGGGGCCGTTTGGAGGTAGCCTTCAAAGCATGCTTGCCGGTGTTTAAATACGGCCGCCGAGTTCGCTGCGTGGGGGCTGATCCGCAGGCACTCCGGGGCGATCCGGAGCTCCATAGTCTTTAAAGCTCGCTTAATAAATTGTAGCGCACAATGACTTACGTGAGACGAGAAGCGATGAAGTCAATCTAGGCTTTATTAAGTGAGACTTGACCCCAGCAGCTCAGCAACTGAATAAGGCTGCGGGAAGAAGCTCTGGCTCTAATACTCCGCCTTCAGGGCGGAGCCAGAAGTCAGCAGATCCAACCAGGACCCGGGACCTGTCAGCCAATAGCCTCTCGGCTTCACAGGTACCACATTACCCCTAATACATACCACCACACTCTCTCCCTGTGCTTCTGCTCTCTCCCTGTGTTTCTGCTCTCTCCCAGTTCTCCGGCTCTCTCTCTGCACTCTCCCTGTTCTTCTGCTCTGTCTGTGCTCTGATCTCCACCAGCGCTCTCACTGTCATCCTGCTCTCCCCCTGTGCTACTGCACTCTCCCGGTTCTCCTGCTCTCTCCCTCTGCTACTGCACTCTCCCTGTTCTCCTGTACTCCTCCTGATCTCCCGCTCACTCCCTGTTCTCCTACTCCCTCCCTCTTCACCTGCTCTCTCCCTGTTATCCCGCTCTCTCCCTGATCTCCTGCTCTCTCCCTGTGCACCTGCTCTGTCCCTGTTCTTCTGCTCTCTCCCTGCTCTCTCCCTGTTCTCCTACTCTCTCCCCGTGTTGCTGCTCGCGCCCTGCTCTCACACTGTTCTCCTGCTCTCTCCCTGTTCTTCTGCTCTCTCCCAGTGCTTCTGCACCTTCTCTGTGCTTCTGCTCTCTCCCCCTTCCCCTGCTCCTTCCCTGATCCCCTGCTCCCTCCCTGTTCTCCTGCACTCTCCCTGTTCTTCTGCGCTGTCCCTGTGCTTCTGCTCTCTCCCTGTTCTCCTGCTCTCTCCCCGTGCTTCTGCTCTCTCCCTGCGCTGGAGCTCTCTCCCTGCTCTCTCCCTGCTCACTCCCTGTGCTTCTGCTCTCTCCCTATGTTCCTGCTCTCTCCCTGTGCTTCTGCTCTCTCCCTATGTTCCTGCTCTCGCCATGTTCTCCTGCTCTCTCCCTGTTCTCATGCTCTCTCCCTGTTCTCCTGCTCACTCCCTCTGCTACTGCACTCTCCCTGTTCTCCTGCTCTCCTCCTGTTCTCCCGCTCTCTCCCTGTTCTCCTGCTCTCTGCCTGTTCTCCTGCTCTCTCCCTGTGCTCTTGCTCTGTCCCTGTTCTCCTGCTCTCTCCCTGCTCTCTCCCTATTCTTCTGCTCTCTCCCTGTTCCCCTGCTCTCTCCCTGTGCTCTTGCTCTGGCCCTGTTCTTCTGCTCTCTCCCTGTGCTTCTGCTCTCTCCCAGTTCTCCGACTCTCTCCCTGTTCCTCTGCTCTCTCCCTGTGCTTCTGCTCCCTCTCTGTGCTTCTGCTCTCTCCCCCTTCCCCTGCTCCCTCCCTGTTCCCCTGCTCCCTCCCTGTTCTCCTGCTCTCTCTCTGTTCTTCTGCGCTGTCCCGATGTTCCTGCTCTCTCCCTGTTCTCCTGCTCTCTCGCTGTGTTTCTGCTCTCTCTCTGCGCTGGAGCTCTCTCCCTGCTCTCTCCCTGCACACTCCCTGTGCTTCTGCTCTCTCCCTGTTCTCATGCTTTCTCCCCGTTCTCATGCTCTCTCCCGATGTTCCTGCTCTCTCTCTGTTCTCCTGCTCTCTCCCTATGCTTCTGCTCTCTCCCTGCGCTGGAGCTCTCTCCCTGCTCTCTCCCTGCTCACTCCCTGTGCTTCTGCACTCTCCCTGTACTCCCGCTCTCTCCCTGTTCTCCTGCTCTCTCCCTGGTCTCCTGCTCTCTCCCTGTGCTTCTGCTCTCTCCCTGTTCTCCTGCTCTCTCCCTGTTCTCCTGCTCTCTCCCTGTTCTTCTGCTCTCTCCCTGTTCTCCTGCTCTCTCCCTGTTCTCCTGCACTTTCCCTGCTCTCATCCTGTGCTTCTGCTCTTTCCCTGTTCTCCAGCTCTCTCCCTGTTCTCCTGCTCTCTCCATCTCCTACTACACTCTCCCTGTTCTCCTGTACTCCTCCTGATCTCCCGCTCTCTCCCTGTTCTCCTGCTCCCTCCATGTTCACCTGCTCTCTCCCTGTTATCCCGCTCTCTCCCTGTTCTCCTGCTCTCTCCCTGTGCACTTGCTCTGTCCCTGTTCTCCTGCACTCTCCCTGTTCTCTCCCTGTTCTCCTACTCTCTCCCCATGCTGCATCTCGCGCCCTGCTCTCACACTGTTCTCCTGCTCTCTCCCTGTTCTTCTGCTCTCTCCCTGTGCTTCTGCACCCTCTCTGTGCTTCTGCTCTCTCCCCCTTCCACTGCTCCCTCCCTGATGCCCTGCTCCCTCCCTGTTCTCCTGCACTCACCCTGTTCTTCTGCGCTGTCCCTGTGCTTCTACTCTCTCCCTGTGCTTCTGCTCTCTCCCTATGTTCCTGCTCTCTCCCTGTTCTCCTGCTCTCTCCCTGTGCTTCTGCTCTCTCCCTGCGCTGGAGCTCTCTCCCTGCTCTCTCCCTGCTCACTCCCTGTGCTTCTGCTCTCTCCCTATGTTCCTGCTCTCGCCCTGTTCTCCTGCTCTCTTCCTGTGCTTCTGCTCTCTCACTATGTTCCTGCTCTCGCCCTGTTCTCCTGCTCTCTCCCTGTTCTCCTGCTCTCTCCCTGTTCTCCTGCTCTCTCCCTCTGTTACTGAACTCTCCCTGTTCTCCTGCTCTCCTCCTGTTCTCCCGCTCTCTCCCTGTTCTCCTGCTCTCTCCTTGTTCTCCTGCTCTCTCCCTGTGCTCTTGCTCTGTCCCTGTCCTTCTGCTCTCTCCCTGCTCTCTCCCTGTTCTTCTGCACTCTCCCTGTTCCCCTGCTCTCTCCCTGTGCTCTTGCTCTGTCCCTGTTCTTCTGCTGTCTCCCTGTGCTTCTGCTCTCTCCTAGTTCTCCTACTCTCTCCCTGTTCTTCTGCTCTCTCCCTGTGCTTCTGCTCCCTCTCTGTGCTTCTGCTCTCTCCCCCTTCCCCTGCTCCCTCCCTGTTCACCTGCAATCTCCCTGTTCTTCTGCTCTCCCTGTGCTCCTGCTCCCTTCCTGCTCTCTCCCTGTTCTCCTGCTCTGTCCCTGTGCTCTTGCTCTCACCCGCTGCTACTGCTCTCTCCCTGTTCTCCTGCTCTCTCCCTGTTCTTCTGCTCTCTCCCTGCACTTCTGCTCTCTCCCCGTTCCCCTGCTCTCTCCCCGTGCTTCTGCTCTCTTCCCGTTCCCCTGCTCTCTCCCTGTTCTCCTGTTCTCACCCTGTTCTCCTGCTCTCTCCCTGTTCTCCTGCTCTCTCCCTGTTCTCCTGGTCTCTCCCTGTTCTCCTGCTCTCTCCCTGTGCTCTTGCTCTGTCCCTGTTCTTCTGCTCTCTCCCTGTTCTTCTGCTCTCTCCCTGTGCTTCTGCTCCCTCTCTGTGCTTCTGCTCTCTCCCCCTTCCCCTGCTCCCTCCCTGTTCACCTGCAATCTCCCTGTTCTTCTGCTCTCCCTGTGCTCCTGCTCCCTTCCTGCTCTCTCCCTGTTCTCCTGCTCTGTCCCTGTGCTCTTGCTCTCACCCACTGCTACTGCTCTCTCCCTGTTCTCCTGCTCTCTCCCTGTTCTTCTGCTCTCTCCCTGCACTTCTGCTCTCTCCCCGTTCCCCTGCTCTCTCCCCGTGCTTCTGCTCTCTCCCCGTTCCCCTGCTCTCTCCCTGTTCTCCTGTTCTCACCCTGTTCTCCTGCTCTCTCCCTGTTCTCCTGCTCTCTCCCTGTTCTCCTGGTCTCTCCCTGTTCTCCTGCTCTCTCCCTGTGCTCTTGCTCTGTCCCTGTTCTTCTGCTCTCTCCCTGCTCTCTCCCTGTTCTTCTGCTCTCTCCCTGTTCCCCTGCTCTCTCCCTGTGCTCTTGCTCTGTCCCTGTTCTTCTGCTCTCTCCCTGTGCTTCTGCTCCCTCTCTGTGCTTCTGCTCTCTCCCCCTTCCCCTGCTCACGCCCAGTTCCCCTGCTCCCTCCCTGTTCTCCTGCTCTCGCCCTGTTCTTCTGCGCTGTCCCTGTCCTTCTGATCTCTCGCTGTGCTTCTGCTCTCTCTCTGCGCTGGAACTCTCTCCCTGCTCCCTCCCTGCTCACTCCCTGTGCTTCTGCTCTCTCCCTGTTCTAATGCTCTCTCCCTGTTCTCCTGCTCTCTCCCTATGCTTCTGCTCTTTCCCTGCGCTGGAGCTCTCTCCCTGCTCTCTCCCTGCTCACTCCCTGTGCTTCTGCACTCTCCCTGTTCTCCCGCTCTCTCCCTGTTCTCCTGCTCTCTCCCTGTTCTCCTGCTCTCTCCCTGTGCTTCTGCTCTCTCCCTGTTCTCCTGCTCTCTCCCTGTTCTCCTGCTCTCTCCCTGTTCTCCTGCTCTCTCCCTGTTCTCCTGCTCTCTCCCTGTTCTTCTGCTCTCTCCCTGTTCTCCTGCTCTCTCCCTGTTCTCCTGCACTCTCCCTGCTCTCACCCTGTGCTTCTGCTCTTTCCCTGTTCTCCTGCTCTCTCCCTGTTCCCCTGCCCTCTCCCTGCTCTCCTACTCGCTCCCCGTGCTGCTGCTCTCACCCTGTTCTCCTGCTCTCTCCCTGTTCTTCTGCTCTCTCCCTGTGCTTCTGCTCCCTCTCTGTGCTTCTGCTCTCTCCCCTTCCCCTGCTCCCTCCCTGTTCCCCTGCTCACTCCCTGTTCTCCTGCTCTCTCCCTGTCATTCTGCACTCTACGTGTGCTTCTGCTCTCTCCCTGTTCTCCTGCTCTCTCCCTGTGCACTTGCTCTGTCCCTGTTCTCCTGCACTCTCCCTGTTCTCTCCCTGTTCTCCTACTCTCTCCCCATGCTGCTGCTCGCGCCCTGCTCTCACACTGTTCTCCTGCTCTCTCCCTGTTCTTCTGCTCTCTCCCTGTGCTTCTGCACCCTCTCTGTGCTTCTGCTCTCTCCCCCTTCCACTGCTCCCTCCCTGATGCCCTGCTCCCTCCCTGTTCTCCTGCACTCTCCCTGTTCTTCTGCGCTGTCCCTGTGCTTCTACTCTCTCCCTGTGCTTCTGCTCTCTCCCTATGTTCCTGCTCTCTCCCTGTTCTCCTGCTCTCTCCCTGTGCTTCTGCTCTCTCCCTGCGCTGGAGCTCTCTCCCTGCTCTCTCCCTGCTCACTCCCTGTGCTTCTGCTCTCTCCCTATGTTCCTGCTCTCGACCTGTTCTCCTGCTCTCTTCCTGTGCTTCTGCTCTCTCACTATGTTCCTGCTCTCGCCCTGTTCTCCTGCTCTCTCCCTGTTCTCCTGCTCTCTCCCTGTTCTCCTGCTCTCTCCCTCTGTTACTGAACTCTCCCTGTTCTCCTGCTCTCCTCCTGTTCTCCCGCTCTCTCCCTGTTCTCCTGCTCTCTCCTTGTTCTCCTGCTCTCTCCCTGTGCTCTTGCTCTGTCCCTGTCCTTCTGCTCTCTCCCTGCTCTCTCCCTGTTCTTCTGCACTCTCCCTGTTCCCCTGCTCTCTCCCTGTGCTCTTGTTCTGTCCCTGTTCTTCTGCTGTCTCCCTGTGCTTCTGCTCTCTCCCTGTGCTTCTGCTCCCTCTCTGTGCTTCTGCTCTCTCCCCCTTCCCCTGCTCCCTCCCTGTTCACCTGCCATCTCCCTGTTCTTCTGCTCTCCCTGTGCTCCTGCTCCCTTCCTGCTCTCTCCCTGTTCTCCTGCTCTGTCCCTGTGCTCTTGCTCTCACCCGCTGCTACTGCTCTCTCCCTGTTCTCCTGCTCTCTCCCTGTTCTTCTGCTCTCTCCCTGCACTTCTGCTCTCTCCCCGTTCCCCTGCTCTCTCCCCGTGCTTCTGCTCTCTTCCCGTTCCCCTGCTCTCTCCCTGTTCTCCTGTTCTCACCCTGTTCTCCTGCTCTCTCCCTGTTCTCCTGCTCTCTCCCTGTTCTCCTGGTCTCTCCCTGTTCTCCTGCTCTCTCCCTGTGCTCTTGCTCTGTCCCTGTTCTTCTGCTCTCTCCCTGCTCTCTCCCTGTTCTTCTGCTCTCTCCCTGTGCTTCTGCTCCCTCTCTGTGCTTCTGCTCTCTCCCCCTTCCCCTGCTCCCTCCCTGTTCACCTGCAATCTCCCTGTTCTTCTGCTCTCCCTGTGCTCCTGCTCCCTTCCTGCTCTCTCCCTGTTCTCCTGCTCTGTCCCTGTGCTCTTGCTCTCACCCGCTGCTACTGCTCTCTCGCTGTTCTCCTGCTCTCTCCCTGTTCTTCTGCTCTCTCCCTGCACTTCTGCTCTCTCCCCGTTCCCCTGCTCTCTCCCCGTGCTTCTGCTCTCTCCCCGTTCCCCTGCTCTCTCCCTGTTCTCCTGTTCTCACCCTGTTCTCCTGCTCTCTCCCTGTTCTCCTGCTCTCTCCCTGTTCTCCTGGTCTCTCCCTGTTCTCCTGCTCTCTCCCTGTGCTCTTGCTCTGTCCCTGTTCTTCTGCTCTCTCCCTGCTCTCTCCCTGTTCTTCTGCTCTCTCCCTGTTCCCCTGCTCTCTCCCTGTGCTCTTGCTCTGTCCCTGTTCTTCTGCTCTCTCCCAGTGCTTCTGCTCCCTCTCTGTGCTTCTGCTCTCTCCCCCTTCCCCTGCTCACGCCCAGTTCCCCTGCTCCCTCCCTGTTCTCCTGCTCTCGCCCTGTTCTTCTGCGCTGTCCCTGTCCTTCTGATCTCTCGCTGTGCTTCTGCTCTCTCTCTGCGCTGGAACTCTCTCCCTGCTCCCTCCCTGCTCACTCCCTGTGCTTCTGCTCTCTCCCTGTTCTAATGCTCTCTCCCTGTTCTCATGCTCTCTCCCGATGTTCCTGCTCTCTCCCTGTTCTCCTGCTCTCTCCCTATGCTTCTGCTCTCTCCCTGCGCTGGAGCTCTCTCCCTGCTCTCTCCCTGCTCACTCCCTGTGCTTCTGCACTCTCCCTGTTCTCCCGCTCTCTCCCTGTTCTCCTGCTCTCTCCCTGTTCTCCTGCTCTCTCCCTGTGCTTCTGCTCTCTCCCTGTTCTCCTGCTCTCTCCCTGTTCTCCTGCTCTCTCCCTGTTCTCCTGCTCTCTCCCTGTTCTCCTGCTCTCTCCCTGTTCTTCTGCTCTCTCCCTGTTCTCCTGCTCTCTCCCTGTTCTCCTGCACTCTCCCTGCTCTCACCCTGTGCTTCTGCTCCCTCTCTGTGCTTCTGCTCTCTCCCCTTGCCCTGCTCCCTCCCTGTTCCCCTGCTCCCTCCCTGTTCCCCTGCTCACTCCCTGTCCCCCTGTTCCCTCCTGTTCTCCAGCTCTCTCCATGTTCTCCTGCTCTCTCCCTGTCCTTCTGCTCTCTCCGTGTGCTTCTGCTCTCTCCCTGTTCTTCTGCTCTCTCCATGTTCTCCTGCTCTCTCCCTGTTCTTCTGCTCTCTCCCTGTGCTTCAGCTCTCTCACTATGTTCCTGCTCTCGCCCTGTTCTCCTGCTCTCTCCCTGTTCTCCTGCTCTCTCCCTCTGTTACTGTACTCTCCCTGTTCTCCTGCTCTCCTCCTGTTCTCCCGCTCTCTCCCTGTTCTCCTGCTCGCTCCCTGTTCTCCTGCTCTCGCCCTGTGCTCTTGCTCTGTCCCTGTTCTTCTGCTCTCTCCCTGCTCTCTCCCTGTTCTTCTGCACTCTCCCTGTTCCCCTGCTCTCTCCCTGTGCTTCTGATCTCTCGCTGTTCTTCTGCTCTCTCCCTGTTCTCCTGCTCTCTCCCTGTGCTTCTGCTCTCTCCCTGTTCTCCTGCTCCCGCCCTGTTCTCCAGCTCTCTCCATGTTCTTCTGCTCTCTCCCTGCACTTCTACTCTCTCCCCGTTCCCCTGCTCTCTCCCCGTGCTTCTGCTCTCTCCCCGTTCCCCTGCTCTCTCCCTGATCTCCTGCTCTCGCCCTGTTCTCCTGCTGTCTTCCTGCTCTCTCCCTGTTCTTCTGCTCTCTTCATGTGCTTCTGCTCTCTCCCTGTTCTCCTGTTCTCACCCTGTTCTCCTGCTCTCTCCCTGTTCTCCTGCTCTCTCCCTGTGCTTCCGGTATCTCCCTGTTCTCCTGCTCTCCCTGTGCTCCTGCTCTCTCCCTGTGCTTCTGCTCTCTTCCTGTGCTTCTGTTCTCCCCCTGTTCTTCTGCTATCCCTGTGCTCCTGCTCCCTTCCTGCTCTCTCCCTGTTCTCCTGCTCTCTCCCTGTTCTCCTGCTCTCACCCGCTGCTACTGCTCTCTCCCTGTTCTCCTGCTCTCTCCCTGTTCTTCTGCACTCTCCCTGCACTTCTGCTCTCTCCCCGTTCCCCTGCTCTCTCCACGTGCTTCTGCTCTATCCCCGTTCCCCTGCTCTCTCCCTGATCTCCTGCTCTCGCCCTGTTCTCCTGCTCTCTTCCTGCTCTCTCCCTGTTCTTCTGCTCTCTTCCTGTGCTTCTGCTCTCTCCCTGTTCTCCTGTTCTCACACTGATTCTCCTGGTCTCTCCCTGTTCTCCTGCTCTCTCCCTGTGCTCTTGCTCTGTCCCTGTTCTTCTGCTCTCTCCCTGTGCTTCTGCCCCCTCCCAGTTCTCCTACTCTCTCCCTGTTCTTCTGCTCTCTTCCTGTGCTTCTGCTCCCTCTCTGTGCTTCTGCTCTCTCCCCCTTCCCGTGCTCCCTCCCTGTTCCCCTGCTCCCTCCTTATTCTCCTGCTCTCTCCCTGTTCTTCTGCACTGCCCCTGTGCTTCTGCTCTCTCGCTGTGCTTCTGCTCTCTCTCTGCGCTGGAGCTCTCTCCCTGCTCTCTCCCTTCTCACTCCCTGTGCTTCTGCTCTCTCCCTGTTCTCCTGCTCTCTCCCTGTTCTGCTGCTCTCTCCCTGTGCTTCTGCTCTCTCCCTGTTCTCCTGCTCTCTCCCTGTTCTCCTGCTCTCTCCCTGTTCTCCTGCTCTCTCCCTGTTCTCCTGCTCTCTCCCTGTTCTCCTGCACTTTCCCTGCTCTCACCCTGTGCTTCTGCTCTTTCCCTGTTCTCCTGCTCTCTCCCTGTTCTCCTGGTCTCTCCCTGTTCTCCTGCTCTCTCCCTGTGCTCTTGCTCTGTCCCTGTTCTTCTGCTCTCTCCCTGCTCTCTCCCTGTTCTTCTGCTCTCGCCCTGTTCCCCTGCTCTCTCCTGTGCTCTTTCTCTGTCCCTGTTCTTCTGCTCTCTCCCTGTGCTTCTGCTCTCTCCCAGTTCTCCTACTCTCTCCCTGTTCTTCTGCTCTCTCCCTGTGCTTCTGCTCCCTCTTTGTGCTTCTGCTCTCTCCCCCTTCCCCTGCTCCCGCCCTGTTCCCCTGCTCCCTCCCTGTTCTCCTGCTCTCTCCCTGTTCTTCTGCGCCGTCCCTGTGCTTCTCATCTCTCGCTGTGCTTCTGCTCTCTCTCTGCGCTGGAGCTCTCTCCCTGCTTCCTCCCTGCTCACTCCCTGTGCTTCTGCTCTCTCCCTGTTCTCATGCTCTCTCCCTGTTCTCATGCTCTCTCCCGATGTTCCTGCTCTCTACCTGTTCTCTCCCTATGCTTCTGCTCTCTCCCTGCGCTGGAGCTCTCTCCCTGCTCACTCCCTGTGCTTCTGCACTCTCCCGGGTCTCCCGCTCTCTCCCTGTTCTCCTGCTCTCTCCCTGTTCTCCTGCTCTCTCCCTGTGCTTCTGCTCTCTCCCTGTTCTCCTGCTCTCTCCCTGTTCTCCTGCTCTCTCCCTGTTCTCCTGCTCTCTCCCTGTGCTCTTGCTCTGTCCCTGTTCTTCTGCTCTCTCCCTGTTCCCCTGCTCTCTCCCTGTGCTCTTTCTCTGTCCCTGTTCTTCTGCTCTCTCCCTGTGCTTCTGCTCTCTCCCTGTTCTCCTGCTCTCTCCCTGTTCTCCTGTTCTCTCCCTGTGCTTCTGCTCTCTCCCTGTTCTCCTGCTCTCTCCCTGTTTTTCTGCTCTCTCCCTGTTCTCCTGCTCTCTCCCTGTTCTCCAGCACTCTCCCTGCTCTCACCCTGTGCTTCTGCTCTTTCCCTCTTCTCCTGCTCTCTCCCTGTTCTCCTGCTCTCTCCCTGTTCTCCTGTTCTCTCCCCATGCTGCTGCTCTCACCCTGTTCTCCAGCTCTCTCCCTGTTCTTCTGCTCTCTCCCTGTGCTTCTGCTCCCTCTCTGTGCTTCTACTCTCTCCCCTTCCCCTTCTCCCTCCCTGTTCCCCTGCTCCCTCCCTGTTCCCCTGCTCACTCCCTGTCCCCCTGCTCCCGCCCTGTTCTCCAGCTCTCTCCCTGTTCTTCTGCTCTCTCCGTGTGCTTCTGCTCTCTCCCTGTTCTTCTGCTCTCTCCCTGTTCTCCTGCTCTCTCCATGTTCTTCTGCTCTCTCCCTGTTCTTCTGCTCTCTCCCTGTGCTTCTGCACTCTCCCCGTTCCCCTGCTCCCTCCCTGTTCTCCTGCTCTCTCCCTGTGCATCTGCCCTCTCCCTGTTCTTTTACGCTCTCTCTGTGCTTCAGCTCACTCCCAGTGCTCCTGTCTTCTCCCTGTTTTCCAACTCTCTCCCTGCTCTCCCGCCTCACTCCCTCTGCTTCTGCTCTCTCCCTGTTCTCCTGCTCACACCGTGTGCTTCTGCTCTCTCACTGTTCTCCTGCTCCCGCCCTGTTCTCCAGCTCTCTCCATGTTATCCTGCTCTCTCCCTGTTCTTCTGATCTCTCCCTGTGCTTCTGATCTCTCGCTGTTCTTCTGCTCTCTCCCAGTTCTCCTGCTCTCTCCATGTTTTCCTGCTCTCTCCCTGTTCTTCTGCTCTCTCCCTGTGCTTCTGCTCTCTCCCTGTTCTCCTGCTCCCGCCCTGTTCTCCAGCTCTCTCCATGTTCTTCTGCTCTCTCCCTGCACTTCTGCTCTCTCCCCGTTCCCCTGCTCTCTCCCCGTGCTTCTGCTCTCTCCCTGTTCCCCTGCTCTCTACCTGATCTCCTGCTCTCGCCGTGTTCTCCTGCTGTCGTCCTGCTCTCTCCCTGTTCTTCTGCTCTCTTCCTGTGCTTCTGCTCTCTTTCTGTTCTCCTGTTCTCACCCTGTTCTCCTGCTCTCTCCCTGTTCTCCTGCTCTCTCCCTGTGCTTCCGGTATCTCCCTGTTCTCCTGCTCTCCCTGTGCTCCTGCTCTCTCCCTGTGCTTCTGCTCTCTTCCTGTGCTTCTGTTCTCCCCCTGTTCTTCTGCTCTCCCTGTGCTCCTGCTCCCTCCCTGCTCTCTCCCTGTTCTCCTGCTCTCTCCCTGTTCTCCTGCTCTCACCCGCTGCTACTGCTCTCTCCCTGTTCTCCTGCTCTCTCCCTGTTCTTCTGCTCTCTCCTGGCACTTCTGCTCTCTCCCCGTTTCCCTGCTCTCTCCACGTGCTTCTGCTCTATCCCCGTTCCCCTGCTCTCTCCCTGATCTCCTGCTCTCGCCCTGTTCTCCTGCTCTCTTCCTGCTCTCTCCCTGTTCTTCTGCTCTCTTCCTGTGCTTCTGCTCTCTCCCTGTTCTCCTGTTCTCACACTGTTCTCCTGGTCTCTCCCTGTTCTCCTGCACTCTCCCTGTGCTCTTGCTCTGTCCCTGTTCTTCTGCTCTCTCCCTGTTCTTCTGCTCTCTCCCTGTTCCCCTGCTCTATCCCTGTGCTCTTGCTCTGTCCCTGTTCATCTGCTCTCTCCCTGTGCTTCTGCTCTCTCCCAGTTCTCCTGCTCTCTCCCTGTTCTTCTGCACTGCCCCTGTGCTTCTGCTCTCTCGCTGAGCTTCTGCTCTCTCTCTGCGCTAGAGCTCTCTCCCTGCTCCCTCCATTCTCACTCCCTGTGCTTCTGCTCTCTCCCTGCTCTCCTGCTCTCTTCCTGTTCTCCTGCTCTCTCTCTGTGCTTCTGCTCTCTCCCTGTTCTCCTGCTCTCTCCCTGTTCTCCTGCTCTCTCCCTGTTCTCCAGCTCTCTCCATGTTCTCCTGCTCTCTCCCTGTGCTTCTGCTCTCTCCCTGTTCTCCCGCTCTCTCCCTGTTCTCCTGCTCTCTCCCTGTTCTCCGGCTCTCTCCCTGTGCTTCTGCTCTCTCCCTGTTCCTCTGCTCTCTCCCTGTTCTCCTGCTCTCTCCCTGTTCTTCTGCTCTCTCCCTGTTCTCCTGCTCTCTCCCTGTTCTCCTGCACTCTCCCTGCTTTCAACCTGTGCTTCTGCTCTTTCCCTGTTCTCCTGCTCTCTCCCTGTTCTCCTGCCCTCTCCCTGCTCTCCTACTCTCTCCCCATGCTGCTGCTCTCACCCTGTTCTCCCGCTCTCTCCCTGTTCTCCTGCTCTCTCCCTGTTCTCCTGCTCTCTCCCTGTGCTTCCGGTATCTCCCTGTTCTCCTGCTCTCCCTGTGCTCCTGCTCTCTCCCTGTGCTTCTGCTCTCTTCCTGTGCTTCTGTTCTCCCCCTGTTCTTCTGCTCTCCCTGTGCTCCTGCTCCCTCCCTGCTCTCTCCCTGTTCTCCTGCTCTCTCCCTGTTCTCCTGCTCTCACCCGCTGCTACTGCTCTCTCCCTGTTCTCCTGCTCTCTCCCTGTTCTTCTGCTCTCTCCTGGCACTTCTGCTCTCTCCCCGTTTCCCTGCTCTCTCCACGTGCTTCTGCTCTATCCCCGTTCCCCTGCTCTCTCCCTGATCTCCTGCTCTCGCCCTGTTCTCCTGCTCTCTTCCTGCTCTCTCCCTGTTCTTCTGCTCTCTTCCTGTGCTTCTGCTCTCTCCCTGTTCTCCTGTTCTCACACTGTTCTCCTGGTCTCTCCCTGTTCTCCTGCACTCTCCCTGTGCTCTTGCTCTGTCCCTGTTCTTCTGCTCTCTCCCTGTTCTTCTGCTCTCTCCCTGTTCCCCTGCTCTATCCCTGTGCTCTTGCTCTGTCCCTGTTCATCTGCTCTCTCCCTGTGCTTCTGCTCTCTCCCAGTTCTCCTGCTCTCTCCCTGTTCTTCTGCACTGCCCCTGTGCTTCTGCTCTCTCGCTGAGCTTCTGCTCTCTCTCTGCGCTAGAGCTCTCTCCCTGCTCCCTCCATTCTCACTCCCTGTGCTTCTGCTCTCTCCCTGCTCTCCTGCTCTCTTCCTGTTCTCCTGCTCTCTCTCTGTGCTTCTGCTCTCTCCCTGTTCTCCTGCTCTCTCCCTGTTCTCCTGCTCTCTCCCTGTTCTTCTGCTCTCTCCCTGTTCTCCTGCTCTCTCCCTGTTCTCCTGCACTTTCCCTGCTCTCACCCTGTGCTTCTGCTCTTTCCCTGTTCTCCTGCTCTCTCCCTGTTCTCCTGCTCTCTCCCTGCTCTCCTACACTCTCCCCGTGCTGCTGCTCTCACTCTGTTCCCCTGCTCTCTCCCTGTTCTTCTGCTCTCTCGCTGTGCGTCTGCTCGCTCTCTGTGCTTCTGCTCTCTCCTCTTCCCCTGCTCTTTCCCTGTTCCCCTGCTCCCTCCCTGTTCCCCTGCTCCCTCCCTGTTTCCCTGCTCCCTCCCTGTTCCCCTGCTCCCGCCCTGTTCTCCAGCTCTCTCCATGTTCTCCTGCTCTCTCCCTGTGCTTCTGCTCTCTCCCTGTTCTCCCGCTCTCTCCCTGTTCTCCTGCTCTCTCCCTGTTCTCCGGCTCTCTCCCTGTGCTTCTGCTCTCTCCCTGTTCCTCTGCTCTCTCCCTGTTCTCCTGCTCTCTCCCTGTTCTTCTGCTCTCTCCCTGTTCTCCTGCTCTCTCCCTGTTCTCCTGCACTCTCCCTGCTTTCAACCTGTGCTTCTGCTCTTTCCCTGTTCTCCTGCTCTCTCCCTGTTCTCCTGCCCTCTCCCTGCTCTCCTACTCTCTCCCCATGCTGCTGCTCTCACCCTGTTCTCCCGCTCTCTCCCTGTTCTTCTGCTCTCTCCCTGTGCTTCTGCTCCCTCTCTGTGCTTCTGCTCTCTCCCCTTCCCCTGCTACCTCCCTGTTCCCCTGCTCCCTCCCTGTTCCCCTGCTCACTCCCTGTCCCCCTGCTCCCGCCCTGTTCTCCAGCTCCTCCCTGTTCTTCTGCTCTCTCCGTGTGCTTCTGCTCTCTCCCTGTTCTTCTGCTCCCTCCCTGTTCTCCTGCTCTCTCCATGTTCTTCTGCTCTCTCCCTGTTCTTCTGCTCTCTCCCTGTGCTTCTGCACTCTCCCCGTTCCCCTGCTCCCTCCCTGTTCCCCTGCTCTCTCCCTGTGCTCTTGCTCTGTCCCTGTTCTTCTGGTCTCTCCCTGTGCTTCTGCTCTCTCCCGGTTCTCCTACTCTCTCCCTGTTCTTCTGCTCTCTCCCTGAGCTTCTGCTCCCTCTCTGTGCTTCTGCTCTCTCCCCCTTCTTCTGCTCCCTCCCTGTTCACCTGCAATCTCCCTGTTCTTCTGCTCTCCCTGTGCTCCTGCTCCCTTCCTGCTCTCTCCCTGTTCTCCTGCTCTGTCCCTGTTCTCCTGCTCTCACCCGCTGCTATTGCTCTCTCCCTGTTCTCCTGCTCTCTCCCTGTTCTTCTGGTCTCTCCCTGTTCTCCTGCTCTCTCCCTGCACTTCTGCTCTCTCCCCGTTCCCCTGCTCTCTCCCCGTGCTTCTGCTCTCTCCCCGTTCCCCTGCTCTCTCCCTGTTCTCCTGTTCTCACCCTGTTCTCCTGCTCTCTCCCTGTTCTCCTGCTCTCTCCCTGTTCGGCTTGTCTCTCCCTGTTCTCCTGCTCTCTCCCTGTGCTCTTGCTCTGTCCCTGTTCTTCTGCTCTCTCCCTGCTCTCTCCCTGTTCCCCTGCTCTCTCCCTGTGCTCTTGCTCTGTCCCTGTTCTTCTGCTCTCTCCCTGTTCTTCTGCTCTCTCCCTGCACTTCTGCTCTCACCCCGTTTCCCTGCTCTCTCCACGTGCTTCTGCTCTATCCCCGTTCCCCTGCTCTCTCCCTGATCTCCTGCTCTCGCCCTGTTCTCCTGCTCTCTTCCTGCTCTCTCCCTGTTCTTCTGCTCTCTTCCTGTGCTTCTGCTCTCTCCCTGTTCTCCTGTTCTCACACTGTTCTCCTGGTCTCTCCCTGTTCTCCTGCTCTCTCCCTGTGCTCTTGCTCTGTCCCTGTTCTTCTGCTCTCTCCCTGTTCTTCTGCTCTCTCCCTGTTCCCCTGCTCTCTCCCTGTGCTCTTGCTCTGTCCCTATTCATCTGCTCTCTCCCTGTGCTTCTGCTTTCTCCCAGTTCTCCTACTCGCTCCCTGTTCTTCTGCTCTCTCCCTGTGCTTCTGCTCCCTCTCTGTGCTTCTGCTCTCTCCCCCTTCCCCTGCTCCCTCCCTGTTCCCCTGCTCCCTCCCTATTCTCCTGCTCTCTCCCTGTTCTTCTGCACTGCCCCTGTGCTTCTGCTCTCTCGCTGTGCTTCTGCTCTCTCTCTGCGCTGGAGCTCTCTCCCTGCTCTCTCGCTTCTCACTCCCTGTGCTTCTGCTCTCTCCCTGCTCTCCTGCTCTCTCCCTGTTCTCCTGCTCTCTCCCTGTGCTTCTGCTCTCTCCCTGTTCTCCTGCTCTCTCCCTGTTCTCCTGCTCTCTCCCTGTTCTTCTGCTCTCTCCCTGTTCTCCTGCACTCTCCCTGTTCTCCTGCACTTTCCCTGATCTCACCCTGTGCTTCTGCTCTTTCCCTGTTCTCCTGCTCTCTCCCTGTTCTCCTGCTCTCTCCCTGCTCTCCTACACTCTCCCCGTGCTGCTGCTCTCACCCTGTTCCCCTGCTCTCTCCCTGTTCTTCTGCTCTCTTCCTGTGTGTTTGCTCGCTCTCTGTGCTTCTGCTCTCTCCCCTTCCCCTGCTCCCTCCCTGTTCCCCTGCTCCCTCCCTGTTCCCCTGCTCCCTCCCTGTTTCCCTGCTCCCTCCCTGTTCCCCTGCTCCCGCCCTGTTCTCCAGCTCTCTCCATGTTCTCCTGCTCTCTCCCTGTGCTTCTGCTCTCTCCCTGTTCTTCTGCTCTCTCCCAGTTCTCCTGCTCTCTCCCTGTTCTTCTGCTCTCTCCCTGTTCTCCTGCTCCCGCCCTGTTCTCCTGCTCTCTCCCTGTTCTTCTGCTCTCTCCCTGTTCTCCTGCTCTCTCCCTCTGCTACTGCACTCTCCCTGTTCTCCTGTACTCCTCCTGATCTTCCGATCTCTCCCTGTTCTCCTGCTCCCTCCCTGTTCACCTGCTCTTTCCCTGTTATCCCGCTCACTCCCTGTTCTCCTGCTCCCTGCCTGTGCACTTGCTCTGTCCCTGTTCTTCTGCTCTCTCCCTGCTCTCTCCCTGTTCTCCGACTCTCTCGCCGTGCTGCTGCTCGCGCCCTGCTCTCACACTGTTGTCCTGCTCTCTCCCTGTTCTTCTGCTCTCTCCCTGTACTTCTGCACCCTCTCTGTGCTTCTGCTCTCTCCCCCTTCCCCTGCCCACTCCCTGATGCCCAGCTCCCTCCCTGTTCTCCTGCACTCTCCCTGTTCTTCTGCGCTGTCCCTGTGCTTCTGCTCTCTCCCTGTGCTTCTGCTCTGTCCCTATGTTCCTGCTCTCTCCCTGTTCTCCTGTTCTCACCCTGTTCTCCTGCTCTCTCCCTGTTCTCCTGCTCTCTCCCTGTTCGGCTTGTCTCTCCCTGTTCTCCTGCTCTCTCCCTGTGCTCTTGCTCTGTCCCTGTTCTTCTGCTCTCTCCCTGCTCTCTCCCTGCTCTTCTGCTCTCTCCCTGTTCCCCTGCTCTCTCCCTGTGCTCTTGCTCTGTCCCTGTTCTTCTGCTCTCTCCCTGTTCTTCTGCTCTCTCCCTGCACTTCTGCTCTCACCCCGTTTCCCTGCTCTCTCCACGTGCTTCTGCTCTATCCCCGTTCCCCTGCTCTCTCCCTGATCTCCTGCTCTCGCCCTGTTCTCCTGCTCTCTTCCTGCTCTCTCCCTGTTCTTCTGCTCTCTTCCTGTGCTTCTGCTCTCTCCCTGTTCTCCTGTTCTCACACTGTTCTCCTGGTCTCTCCCTGTTCTCCTGCTCTCTCCCTGTGCTCTTGCTCTGTCCCTGTTCTTCTGCTCTCTCCCTGTTCTTCTGCTCTCTCCCTGTTCCCCTGCTCTCTCCCTGTGCTCTTGCTCTGTCCCTATTCATCTGCTCTCTCCCTGTGCTTCTGCTTTCTCCCAGTTCTCCTACTCGCTCCCTGTTCTTCTGCTCTCTCCCTGTGCTTCTGCTCCCTCTCTGTGCTTCTGCTCTCTCCCCCTTCCCCTGCTCCCTCCCTGTTCCCCTGCTCCCTCCCTATTCTCCTGCTCTCTCCCTGTTCTTCTGCACTGCCCCTGTGCTTCTGCTCTCTCGCTGTGCTTCTGCTCTCTCTCTGCGCTGGAGCTCTCTCCCTGCTCTCTCGCTTCTCACTCCCTGTGCTTCTGCTCTCTCCCTGCTCTCCTGCTCTCTCCCTGTTCTCCTGCTCTCTCCCTGTGCTTCTGCTCTCTCCCTGTTCTCCTGCTCTCTCCCTGTTCTCCTGCTCTCTCCCTGTTCTTCTGCTCTCTCCCTGTTCTCCTGCACTCTCCCTGTTCTCCTGCACTTTCCCTGATCTCACCCTGTGCTTCTGCTCTTTCCCTGTTCTCCTGCTCTCTCCCTGTTCTCCTGCTCTCTCCCTGCTCTCCTACACTCTCCCCGTGCTGCTGCTCTCACCCTGTTCCCCTGCTCTCTCCCTGTTCTTCTGCTCTCTCCCTGTGTGTTTGCTCGCTCTCTGTGCTTCTGCTCTCTCCCCTTCCCCTGCTCCCTCCCTGTTCCCCTGCTCCCTCCCTGTTCCCCTGCTCCCTCCCTGTTTCCCTGCTCCCTCCCTGTTCCCCTGCTCCCGCCCTGTTCTCCAGCTCTCTCCATGTTCTCCTGCTCTCTCCCTGTGCTTCTGCTCTCTCCCTGTTCTTCTGCTCTCTCCCAGTTCTCCTGCTCTCTCCCTGTTCTTCTGCTCTCTCCCTGTTCTCCTGCTCCCGCCCTGTTCTCCTGCTCTCTCCCTGTTCTTCTGCTCTCTCCCTGTTCTCCTGCTCTCTCCCTCTGCTACTGCACTCTTCCTGTTCTCCTGTACTCCTCCTGATCTTCCGATCTCTCCCTGTTCTCCTGCTCCCTCCCTGTTAACCTGCTCTTTCCCTGTTATCCCGCTCACTCCCTGTTCTCCTGCTCCCTGCCTGTGCACTTGCTCTGTCCCTGTTCTTCTGCTCTCTCCCTGCTCTCTCCCTGTTCTCCTACTCTCTCGCCGTGCTGCTGCTCGCGCCCTGCTCTCACACTGTTCTCCTGCTCTCTCCCTGTTCTTCTGCTCTCTCCCTGTACTTCTGCACCCTCTCTGTGCTTCTGCTCTCTCCCCCTTCCCCTGCCCACTCCCTGATGCCCAGCTCCCTCCCTGTTCTCCTGCACTCTCCCTGTTCTTCTGCGCTGTCCCTGTGCTTCTGCTCTCTCCCTGTGCTTCTGCTCTGTCCCTATGTTCCTGCTCTCTCCCTGTTCTCCTGCTCTCTCCCTGTGCTTCTGCTCTCTCCCTGCGCTGGAGCTCTCTCCCTGCTCTCTCCCTGCTCACTCCCTGTGCTTCTGCTCTCTCCCTATGTTCCTGCTCTCGCCCTGTTCTCCTGCTCTCTCCCTGTGCTTCTGCTCTCTCACTATGTTCCTGCTCTCGCCCTGTTCGCCTGCTCTCTCCCTGTGTTCCTGCTCTCTCCCTGTTCTCCTGCTCTCTCCCTCTGTTACTGCACTCTCCCTGTTCTCCTGCTCTCCTCCTGTTCTCCCGCTCTCTCCCTGTTCTCCTGCTCTCTCCCCGTTCCCCTGCTCCCTCCCTGTTCTCCTGCTCTCTCCCTGTGCATCTGCCCTCTCCCTGTTCTTTTACGCTCTCTCTGTGCTTCTGCTCACTCCCAGTGCTCCTGTCTTCTCCCTGTTTTCCAACTCTCTCCCTGCTCTCCCGCCTCACTCCCTCTGCTTCTCCTCTCTCCCTGTTCTCCTGCTCACACCGTGTGCTTCTGCTCTCTCACTGTTCTCCTGCTCCCGCCCTGTTCTCCAGCTCTCTCCATGTTATCCTGCTCTTTCCCCGTTCTTCTGATCTCTCCCTGTGCTTCTGATCTCTCGCTGTTCTTCTGCTCTCTCCCAGTTCTCCTGCTCTCTCCATGTTTTCCTTCTCTCTCCCTGTTCTTCTGCTCTCTCCCTGTGCTTCTGCTCTCTCCCTGTTCTCCTGCTCCCGCCCTGTTCTCCAGCTCTCTCCATGTTCTTCTGCTCTCTCCCTGCACTTCTGCTCTCTCCCCGTTCCCCTGCTCTCTACCCGTGCTTCTGCTCTCTCCCCGTTCCCCTGCTCTCTATCTGATCTCCTGCTCTCGCCGTGTTCTCCTGCTGTCTTCCTGCTCTCTCCCTGTTCTTCTGCTCTCTTCCTGTGCTCCTGCTCTCTCCCTGTTCTCCTGTTCTCACCCTGTTCTCCTGCTCTCTCCCTGTTCTCCTGCTCTCTCCCTGTGCTTCCGGTATCTCCCTGTTCTCCTGCTCTCCCTGTGCTCCGGCTCTCTCCCTGTGCTTCTGCTCTCTTCCTGTGCTTCTGTTCTCCCCCTGTTCTTCTGCTCTCCCTGTGCTCCTGCTCCCTTCCTGCTCTCTCCCTGTTCTCCTGCTCTCTCCCTGTTCTCCTGCTCTCACCCGCTGCTACTGCTCTCTCCCTGTTCTCCTGCTCTCTCCCTGTTCTTCTGCTCTCTCCCTGCACTTCTGCTCTCTCCCCGTTTCCCTGCTCTCTCCACGTGCTTCTGCTCTATCCCCGTTCCCCTGCTCTCTCCCTGATCTCCTGCTCTCGCCCTGTTCTCCTGCTCTCTTCCTGCTCTCTCCCTGTTCTTCTGCTCTCTTCCTGTGCTTCTGCTCTCTCCCTGTTCTCCTGTTCTCACACTGTTCTCCTGGTCTCTCCCTGTTCTCCTGCTCTCTCCCTGTGCTCTTGCTCTGTCCCTGTTCTTCTGCTCTCTCCCTGTTCTTCTGTTCTCTCCCTGTTCCCCTGCTCTCTCCCTGTGCTCTTGCTCTGTCCCTGTTCATCTGCTCTCTCCCTGTGCTTCTGCTCTCTCCCAGTTCTCCTACTCTCTCCCTGTTCTTCTGCTCTCTCCCTGTGCTTCTGCTCCCTCTCTGTGCTTCTGCTCTCTCCCCCTTCCCCTGCTCCCTCCCTGTTCCCCTGCTCCCTCCCTATTTCCTGCTCTCTCCCTGTTCTTCTGCACTGCCCCTGTGCTTCTGCTCTCTCGCTGTGCTTCTGCTCTCGCTGCGCTGCAGCTCTCTCCCTGCTCTCTCCCTTCTCACTCCCTGTGCTTCTGCTCTCTCCCTGCTCTCCTGCTCTCTCCCTGTTCTCCTGCTCTCTCCCTGTGCTTCTGCTCTCTCCCTGTTCTGCTGCTCTCTCCCTATTCTCCTGCTCTCTCCCTGTTCTTCTGCTCTCTCCCTGTTCTCCTACTCTCTCCCTGTTCTCCTTCACTTTCCCTGCTCTCACCCTGTGCTTCTGCTCTTTCCCTGTTCTCCTGCTCTCTCCCTGTTCTCCTGCTCTCTCCCTGCTCTCCTACATTCCCCCCGTGCTGCTGCTCTCACCCTGTTCCCCTGCTCTCTCCCTGTTCTTCTGCTCTCTCCCTGTGCGTCTGGTCGCTCTCTGTGCTTCTGCTCTCTCCCCTTCTCCTGCTCCCTCCCTGTTCCCCTGCTCCCTCCCTGTTCCCCTGCTCCCTCCCTGTTCCCCTGCTCCCTCCCTGTTTCCCTGCTCCCTCCCTGTTCCCCTGCTCCCGCCCTGTTCTCCAGCTCTCTCCATGTTCTCCTGCTCTCTCCCTGTGCTTCTGCTCTCTCCCTGTTCTTCTGCTCTCTCCCAGTTCTCCTGCTCTCTCCCTGTTCTTCTGCTCTCTCCCTGTTCTCCTGCTCCCGGCCTGTTCTCCTTCTCTCTCTCTGTTCTTCAGCTTTCTCCCTGTTCTTCTGCTCTCTCCCTGTTCTCCTGCTCTCTCCCTCTGCTACTGCACTCTCCCTGTTCTCCTGTACTCCTCCTGATCTTCCGATCTCTCCCTGTTCTCTTGCTCCCTCCCTGTTCACCTGCTCTCTCCCTGTTATCCCGCTCACTCCCTGTTCTCCTGCTCCCTCCCTGTGCACTTGCTCTGTCCCTGTTCTTCTGCACTCTCCCCGCTCTCTCCCTGTTCTCCTTCTCTTTCCCCGTGCTGCTGTCGTGCCCTGCTCTCACACTGTTCTCCTGCTCTCTCCCTGTTCTTCTGCTCTCTCCCTGTGCTTCTGCACCCTCTCTGTGCTTCTGCTCTCTCCCCCTTCCCCTGCCCACACCCTGATGCCCTGCTCCCTCCCTGTTCTCCTGCACTCTCCCTGTTCTTCTGCGCTGTCCCTGTGCTTCTGCTCTCTCCCTGTGCTTCTGCTCCCTCCTATGTTCCTGCTCTCTCCCTGTTCTCCTGCTCTCTCCCTGTGCTTCTGCTCTCTCCCTGCGCTGGAGCTCTCTCCCTGCTCTCTCCCTGCTCACTCCCTGTGCTTCTGCTCTCTCCCTATGTTCCTGCTCTCGCCCTGTTCTCCTGCTCTCTCCCTGTGCTTCTGCTCTCTCACTATGTTCCTGCTCTCGCCCTGTTCGCCTGCTCTCTCCCTGTTTTCCTGCTCTCTCCCTGTTCTCCTGCTCTCTCCCTGTTCTCCCGCTCTCCTCCTGTTCTCCCGCTCTCTCCCTGTTCTCCTGCTCTCTCCCTGTTCTCCTGCTCTCTCCCTGTTCTCCTGCTCTCTCCCGGTGCTCTTGCTCTGTCCCTGTTCTTCTGCTCTCTCCCTGCTCTCTCCCTGTTCTTCTGCACTCTCCCTGTTCCCCTGCTCTCTCCCTGTGCTCTTGCTCTGTCCGTGTTCTTCTGGTCTCTCCCTGTGCTTCTGCTCTCTCCCAGTTCTCCTACTCTCTCCCTGTTCTTCTGCTCTCTCCCTGAGCTTCTGCTCCCTCTCTGTGCTTCTGCTCTCTCCCCCTTCTCCTGCTCCCTCCCTGTTCACCTGCAATCTCCTTTTCTTCTGCTCTCCCTGTGCTCCTGCTCCCTTCCTGCTCTCTCCCTGTTCTCCTGCTCTGCCCCTGTTCTCCTGCTCTCACCCGCTGCTATTGCTCTCTCCCTGTTCTCCTGCTCTCTCCCTGTTCTTCTGCACTGCCCCTGTGCTTCTGCTCTCTCGCTGTGCTTCTGCTCTCTCTCTGCGCTGGAGCTCTCTCCCTGCTCTCTCCCTTCTCACTCCCTGTGCTTCTGCTCTCTCCCTTCTCTCCTGCTCTCTCCCTGTTCTCCTGCTCTCTCCCTGTGCTTCTGCTCTCTCCCTGTTCTCCTGCTCTCTCCCTGTTCTTCTGCTCTTTCCCTGTTCTCCTGCTCTCTCCCTGTTCTCCTGCACTTTCCCTGCTCTTACCCTGTGCTTCAGCTCTTTCCCTGTTCTCCTGCTCTCTCCCTGTTCTCCTGCTCTCTCCCTGCTCTCCTACACTCTCCCCGTGCTGCTGCTCTCACCCTGTTCCCCTGCTCCCTCCCTGTTCCCCTGCTCCCTCCCTGTTTCCCTGCTCCCTCCCTGTTCCCCTGCTCCCGCCCTGTTCTCCAGCTCTCTCCATGTTCTCCTGCTCTCTCCCTGTGCTTCTGCTCTCTCCCTGTTCTCCCGCTCTCTCCCTGTTCTCCTGCTCTCTCCCTGTTCTCCTGCTCTCTCCCTGTGCTTCTGCTCTCTCCCTGTTCCTCTGCTCTCTCCCTGTTCTCCTGCTCTCTCCCTGTTCTTCAGCTCTCTCCCTGTTCTCCTGCTCTCTCCCTGTTCTCCTGCACTCTCCCTGCTCTCACCCTGTGCTTCTGCTCTTTCCCTGTTCCCCTGCTCTCTCCCTGTTCTCCTGCCCTCTCCCTGCTCTCCTACTCTCTCCCCATGCTGCTGCTCTCACCCTGTTCTCCCGCTCTCTCCCTGTTCCTCTGCTCTCTCCCTGTGCTTCTGCTCCCTCTCTGTGCTTCTGCTCTCTCCCCCTTCTTCTGCTCCCTCCCTGTTCACCTGCAATCTCCCTGTTCTTCTGCTCTCCCTGTGCTCCTGCTCCCTTCCTGCTCTCTCCCTGTTCCCCTGCTCCCTCCCTGTTCCCCTGCTCACTCCCTGTCCCCCTGCTCCCGCCCTGTTCTCCAGCTCCTCCCTGTTCTTCTGCTCTCTCCGTGTGCTTCTGCTCTCTCCCTGTTCTTCTGCTCCCTCCCTGTTCTCCTGCTCTCTCCATGTTCTTCTGCTCTCTCCCTGTTCTTCTGCTCTCTCCCTGTGCTTCTGCACTCTCCCCGTTCCCCTGCTCCCTCCCTGTTCCCCTGCTCTCTCCCTGTGCTCTTGCTCTGTCCCTGTTCTTCTGGTCTCTCCCTGTGCTTCTGCTCTCTCCCAGTTCTCCTACTCTCTCCCTGTTCTTCTGCTCTCTCCCTGAGCTTCTGCTCCCTCTCTGTGCTTCTACTCTCTCCCCCTTCTTCTGCTCCCTCCCTGTTCACCTGCAATCTCCCTGTTCTTCTGCTCTCCCTGTGCTCCTGCTCCCTTCCTGCTCTCTCCCTGTTCTCCTGCTCTGTCCCTGTTCTCCTGCTCTCACCCGCTGCTATTGCTCTCTCCCTGTTCTCCTGCTCTCTCCCTGTTCTTCTGCTCTCTCCCTGTTCTCCTGCTCTCTCCCTGCACTTCTGCTCTCTCCCCGTTCCCCTGCTCTCTCCCCGTGCTTCTGCTCTCTCCCCGTTCCCCTGCTCTCTCCCTGTTCTCCTGTTCTCACCCTGTTCTCCTGCTCTCTCCCTGTTCTCCTGCTCTCTCCCTGTTCGGCTTGTCTCTCCCTGTTCTCCTGCTCTCTCCCTGTGCTCTTGCTCTGTCCCTGTTCTTCTGCTCTCTCCCTGCTCTCTCCCTGCTCTTCTGCTCTCTCCCTGTTCCCCTGCTCTCTCCCTGTGCTCTTGCTCTGTCCCTGTTCTTCTGCTCTCTCCCTGTTCTTCTGCTCTCTCCCTGCACTTCTGCTCTCTCCCCGTTTCCCTGCTCTCTCCACGTGCTTCTGCTCTATCCCCGTTCCCCTGCTCTCTCCCTGATCTCCTGCTCTCGCCCTGTTCTCCTGCTCTCTTCCTGCTCTCTCCCTGTTCTTCTGCTCTCTTCCTGTGCTTCTGCTCTCTCCCTGTTCTCCTGCTCTCTCCCTGTGCTCTTGCTCTGTCCCTGTTCTCCTGCTCTCTCCCTGTTCTTCTGCTCTCTCCCTGTTCCCCTGCTCTCTCCCTGTGCTCTTGCTCTGTCACTATTCATCTGCTCTCTCCCTGTGCTTCTGCTCTCTCCCAGTTCTCCTACTCTCTCCCTGTTCTTCTGCTCTCTCCCTGTGCTTCTGCTCCCTCTCTGTGCTTCTGCTCTCTCCCCCTTCCCCTGCTCCCTCCCTGTTCCCCTGCTCCCTCCCTATTCTCCTGCTCTCTCCCTGTTCTTCTGCACTGCCCCTGTGCTTCTGCTCTCTCGCTGTGCTTCTGCTCTCTCTCTGCGCTGGAGCTCTCTCCCTGCTCTCTCGCTTCTCACTCCCTGTGCTTCTGCTCTCTCCCTGCTCTCCTGCTCTCTCCCTGTTCTCCTGGCTCTCCCTGTGCTTCTGCTCTCTCCCTGTTCTCCTGCTCTCTCCCTGTTCTCCTGCTCTCTCCCTGTTCTTCTGCTCTCTCCCTGTTCTCCTGCACTCTCCCTGTTCTCCTGCACTTTCCCTGATCTCACCCTGTGCTTCTGCTCTTTCCCTGTTCTCCTGCTCTCTCCCTGTTCTCCTGCTCTCTCCCTACTCTCCTACACTCTCCCCGTGCTGCTGCTCTCACCCTGTTCCCCTGCTCTCTCCCTGTTCTTCTGCTCTCTTCCTGTGTGTCTGCTCGCTCTCTGTGCTTCTGCTCTCTCCCCTTCCCCTGCTCCCTCCCTGTTCCCCTGCTCCCTCCCTGTTCCCCTGCTCCCTCCCTGTTTCCCTGCTCCCTCCCTGTTCCGCTGCTCCCGCCCTGTTCTCCAGCTCTCTCCATGTTCTCCTGCTCTCTCCCTGTGCTTCTGCTCTCTCCCTGTTCTTCTGCTCTCTCCCAGTTCTCCTGCTCTCTCCCTGTTCTTCTGCTCTCTCCCTGTTCTCCTGCTCCCGCCCTGTTCTCCTGCTCTCTCCCTGTTCTTCTGCTCTCTCCCTGTTCTCCTGCTCTCTCCCTCTGCTACTGCACTCCCCCTGTTCTCCTGTACTCCTCCTCATCTTCCGATCTCTCCCTGTTCTCCTGCTCCCTCCCTGTTCACCTGCTCTCTCCCTGTTATCCCGCTCACTCCCTGTTCTCCTGCTCCCTCCCTGTGCACTTGCTCTGTCCCTGTTCTTCTGCTCTCTCCCTGCTCTCTCCCTGTTCTCCTACTCTCTCGCCGTGCTGCTGCTCGCGCCCTGCTCTCACACTGTTCTCCTGCTCTCTCCCTGTTCTTCTGCTCTCTCCCTGTACTTCTGCACCCTCTCTGTGCTTCTGCTCTCTCCCCCTTCCCCTGCCCACTCCCTGATGCCCTGCTCCCTCCCTGTTCTCCTGCACTCTCCCTGTTCTTCTGCGCTGTCCCTGTGCTTCTGCTCTCTCCCTGTGCTTCTGCTCTCTCCCTATGTTCCTGCTCTCTCCCTGTTCTCCTGCTCTCTCCCTGTGCTTCTGCTCTCTCCCTGCGCTGGAGCTCTCTCCCTGCTCTCTCCCTGCTCACTCCCTGTGCTTCTGCTCTCTCCCTATGTTCCTGCTCTCGCCCTGTTCTCCTGCTCTCTCCCTGTGCTTCTGCTCTCTCACTATGTTCCTGCTCTCGCCCTGTTCGCCTGCTCTCTCCCTGTGTTCCTGCTCTCTCCCTCTGTTACTGCACTCTCCCTGTTCTCCTGCTCTCCTCCTGTTCTCCCGCTCTCTCCCTGTTCTCCTGCTCTCTCCCTGTTCTCCTGCTCTCTCCCTGTTCTCCTACTCTCTCGCCGTGCTGCTGCTCGCGCCCTGCTCTCACACTGTTCTCCTGCTCTCTCCCTGTTCTTCTGCTCTCTCCCTGTACTTCTGCACCCTCTCTGTGCTTCTGCTCTCTCCCCCTTCCCCTGCCCACTCCCTGATGCCCTGCTCCCTCCCTGTTCTCCTGCACTCTCCCTGTTCTTCTGCGCTGTCCCTGTGCTTCTGCTCTCTCCCTGTGCTTCTGCTCTCTCCCTATGTTCCTGCTCTCTCCCTGTTCTCCTGCTCTCTCCCTGTGCTTCTGCTCTCTCCCTGCGCTGGAGCTCTCTCCCTGCTCTCTCCCTGCTCACTCCCTGTGCTTCTGCTCTCTCCCTATGTTCCTGCTCTCGCCCTGTTCTCCTGCTCTCTCCCTGTGCTTCTGCTCTCTCACTATGTTCCTGCTCTCGCCCTGTTCGTCTGCTCTCTCCCTGTGTTCCTGCTCTCTCCCTCTGTTACTGCACTCTCCCTGTTCTCCTGCTCTCCTCCTGTTCTCCCGCTCTCTCCCTGTTCTCCTGCTCTCTCCCTGTTCTCCTGCTCTCTCCCTGTGCTCTTGCTCTGTCCCTGTTCTTCTGCTCTCTCCCTGCTCTCTCCCTGTTCTTCTGCACTCTCCCTGTTCCCCTGCTCTCTCCCTGTGCTCTTGCTCTGTCCCTGTTCTTCTGGTCTCTCTCTGTGCTTCTGCTCTCTCCCAGTTCTCCTACTCTCTCCCTGTTCTTCTGCTCTCTCCCTGAGCTTCTGCTCCCTCTCTGTGATTCTGCTCTCTCCCCCTTCTCCTGCTCCCTCCCTGTTCACCTGCAATCTCCCTGTTCTTCTGCTCTCCCTGTGCTCCTGCTCCCTTCCTGCTCTCTCCCTGTTCTCCTGCTCTGTCCCTGTTCTCCTGCTCTCACCCGCTGCTATTGCTATCTCCCTGTTCTCCTGCTCTCTCCCTGTTCTTCTGCTCTCTCCCTGTTCTCCTGCTCTCTCCCTGCACTTCTGCTCTCTCCCCGTTCCCCTGCTCTCTCCCCGTGCTTCTGCTCTCTCCCCGTTCCCCTGCTCTCTCCCTGTTCTCCTGTTCTCACCCTGTTCTCCTGCTCTCTCCCTGTTCTCCTGCTCTCTCCCTGTTCGGCTTGTCTCTCCCTGTTCTCCTGCTCTCTCCCTGTGCTCTTGCTCTGTCCCTGTTCTTCTGCTCTCTCCCTGCTCTCTCCCTGCTCTTCTGCTCTCTCCCTGTTCCCCTGTTCTCTCCCTGTGCTCTTGCTCTGTCCGTGTTCTTCTGCTCTCTCCCTGTGCTTCTGATCTCTCCCTGCGCTGGAGCTCTCTCCCTGCTCTCTCCCTGCTCAATCCCTGTGCTTCTGCTCTCTCCCTATGTTCCTGCTCTCGCCCTGTTCTCCAGCTCTCTCCCTGTGCTTCTGCTCTCTCACTACGTTCCTGCTCTCGCCCTGTTCGCCTGCTCTCTCCCTGTTTTCCTGCTCTCTCCCTGTTCTCCTGCTCTCTCCCTCTGTTACTGCACTCTCCCTGTTCTCCTGCTCTCCTCCTGTTCTCCCGCTCTCTCCCTGTTCTCCTGCTCTCTCCCTGTTCTCCTGCTCTCTCCCTGTGCTCTTGCTCTGTCCCTGTTCTTCTGCTCTCTCCCTGCTCTCTCCCTGTTCTTCTGCACTCTCCCTGTTCCCCTGCTCTCTCCCTGTGCTCTTACTCTGTCCCTGTTCTTCTGGTCTCTCCCTGTGCTTCTGCTCTCTCCCAGTGCTCCTACTCTCTCCCTGTTCTTCTGCTCTCTCCCTGAGCTTCTGCTCCCCCTCTGTGCTTCTGCTCTCTCCCCCTTCTCCTGCTCCCTCCCTGTTCACCTGCAATCTCCCTGTTCTTCTGCTCTCCCTGTTCTCCTGCTCCCTTCCTGCTCTCTCCCTGTTCTCCTGCTCTGTCCCTGTTCTCCTGCTCTCACCCGCTGCTATTGCTCTCTCCCTGTTCTCCTGCTCTCTCCCTGTTCTTCTGCTCTCTCCGTGTTCTCCTGCTCTCTCCCTGCACTTCTGCTCTCTCCCCGTTCCCCTGCTCGCTCCCCGTGCTTCTGCTCTCTCCCCGTTCCCCTGCTCTCTCCCTGTTCTCCTGTTCTCACCCTGTTCTCCTGCTCTCTCCCTGTTCTCCTGCTCTCTCCCTGTTCGGCTTGTCTCTCCCTGTTCTCCTGCTCTCTCCCTGTGCTCTTGCTCTGTCCCTGTTCTTCTGCTCTCTCCCTGTGCTTCTGCTCTCTCCCAGTTCTCCTACTCTCTCCCTGTTATTCTGCTCTCTCCCTGTGCTTCTGCTCCCTCTCTGTGCTTCTGCTCTCTCCTCCTTCCCCTGCTCCCTCCCTGTTCCCCTGCTCCCTCCCTGTTCTCCTGCTCTCTCCCTGTTCTTCTGCGCTGTCCCTGTGCTTCTGCTCTCTCGCTGTGCTTCTGCTCTCTCCCAGTTCTCCTGCTCTCTCCCTGTGCTACTGCACTCTCCCTGTCCTCCTGTCTGTACCTGTTCTTCTGCTCTCTTGCTGTTATCCTGCACTCGCTCTGGTCTTTTGCTCGGCCTGTGCTCCCGCTCTCTCCCTGCTCTCTACCTGTTGTCCTGCTCTCTACCTGTGCTGCTGCACTCTCCCTGTTCTCCAGCTCTCTCCCTCTGCTACTGCACTCTCCCTGTTCTCCTGCTCTCTCCCTGTTCTCTTGCTCTCTCCCTGTTCTCCTGCTCTCTCCCTGTTCTCCTGCTCTCTCCCTGTTATACTGCTGTCCCTGTTATACTGCTCTCTCCCTGTCCTCTTGTTCTGTCCCTGTTCTTCTGCTCTCTCCATACTCTCTCCCTGTTCTTCTGCTCTCTCCCTGCGCTTCTGCTCTCTCCCCATTCCCCTGCACTCTCCCTGTTCTCCTGCTCTCTCCCTGTTCTCCTGCACTCTCCCTGCTCTCTCCCTGTGCTTCTGCTCTCTCCCTGTTCTTCTGCTCTCTCCCTGCTCTCTCCCTGTTCTCCTGCTCTCTCCCTGTTCCCCTACTCTCTCCCCGTGCTGCTGCTCGTGCCCTGCTCTCACCCTGTTCACCTGCACACTCCCTGTTCTCCTGCTCTCTCCCTGTTCTCCTGCTCTCTCCCTGTTCTACTGCACTCTCCCTGTTCTCCTGCTCTCTCCCTGTGCTTCTGCTCTCTCCCTGTTCTTCTGCTCTCTCCCTGCTCTCTCCCTGTTCTCCTGTTCTCTCCCTGTTCTCCTGCTCTCTCCCTGTTCTTCTGCTCTTGCCCTGTGATCCTGCTCTCTCTCTGTGCTTCTGCTCTCTCCCCCTTACCCTGCACCTTCCCTGTTCCCCTGCTCCCTCCCTTTTCTCCTGCTCTCTCCATGCTCTCCTGCTCTCTCCCTGTGCTTCTGCTCTCTCCCTGTGCTTCTGCTCTCCCCCTGTGCTTCTGCTCACTCCCGGTGTGTCTGCTCTCTCCCTATTCTTCTGCTCTCTCCCTGCTCTCTCCCTGTTCTCCTGCTCTCTCCCTGTTCTCCTGCTCTCTCCCTGTTTTCCTGCTCTCTCGCTGTGCTTCTGTTCTCTACCTGTTCTCCTGCTCTCTCCCTGTTCTCCTGCTCTCTCCCTGTTCTCATGCTCTCTTCCTGTTCTCCTCCTCTCTCCCAGAGCTGCTGCTCTCTCCCTGTTCTGCTCTCCCTGTGCTCCTGCTCTCTCCCTGTGCCTCTGCTCTCTTCCTGTGCTTCTGTTCTCCCCCTGTGCTTCTGCTCTCCCAGTGCTTCGGCTCGCTCCCTGTTCTCCTGCTGTCTCCCTGTGCTACTGCACTCTCCCTGTTCTCTTGCTCTCTCCCTGTTCTGATGCCCTCCCCCGGTTCCCCTGCTCTCTCCCTGTTCTTCTGCTCTCTCCCTGCACTTCTGCTCTCCCGGTGCTCCTGCGCCCTTCCTGCTCTCTCCCTGTTCTCCTGCTATCTCCCTGTTCTCCTGCTCTCTCCCTGTTCTCCTGCTCTCTCCCTATTCTTCTGCTCTCTCCCTGCCCTTCTGCTCTCTCCCCGTTCCCCTGCTCTCTCCCTGAACTCCTGCTCTCTCCCTGTTCTCCTGCTCTCTCCCTGTTCTTCTGCTCTCTTCCTGTGCTTCTGCTCTCTCCCTGTTCTCCTGTTCTCTCCCTGTTCTCCTGCTCCCTCCCTGTTCTCCTGCTCTCTCCCTGTTCTCCTGCTCTCTCCCTGTGCTACTGCACTCGCCCTGTTCTCCTGATCTCTCCCTGTTCTCCTGCTCTCTCCCTGTTCTCCTGGTCTTTCCCTGTTCTCCTGCTTCCTCCCTGTTCTCCTGCTCTCTCCGTGTTATCCTGCTGTCTCCCTTTGCTCTTGCTCTGTCCCTGTTCTTCTGCTCTCTCCATGCTCTCTCCCTGTTCTTCTGCTCTCTCCCTCTTCTCCTGCTCTCTCCCTGTTCTCCTGCGCTCTCTCTGCTCTCACCCTGTGCATCTGCTCTTTCCCTGTTCTCCTGCTCTCTCCCTGTTTCCCTGCTCTCTCGCTGTGCTTCTGCTCTCTCCCTGTTCTCCTGCTCTCTCCCTGTTCTCCTGCTCTCTCCCTGTTCTCCTGCTCTCTCCCTGTTCTCCTGCTCCCTCCCTGTTCTACTGCACTCTCCCTGTTCTCCTGCTGTCTCCCTGTTCTCCTGGTCTCACCCTCTTCTCCTGATCCCTCCCTGTTCTCCTGCTCTCTCCCTGTTCTCCTGGTCTCTCCCTGTTCTTCTGCTCCCTCCCTGTTTTCCTGCTCTCTCCCTGTTCTCCTGCTCTCTCCCTGTTCTCTTTCTCTCTCCCTGTTATCCTGCTCTCTCCCTTTGCTCTTGCTCTGTCCCTGTCCTTCTGCTCTCTCCATGCTCTCTCCCTGTTCTTCTGCTCTCTCCCTGTTCTCCTGCTCTCTCCCTGTTCTCCTGCACTCTCCCTGCTCTCACCCTGTGCTTCTGCTCTCTGCCTGTTCTCCTGCACTCTCCCTGCTCTCTCACTGTTCTCCTGCTCTCACCCTGTTCACCTGCACACTCCCTGTTCTCCTGCTCTCTCCCTGTTCTCCTGCTCTCTCCCTGTTCTCCTGCTCTCTCCCTGGACTTCTGCTCTCTCCCCTTTCACCTGCTCTCTCCCTTTTCTCCTGCTCGCTCCCTGTTCTTCTGCTCTCTCCCTGTGCTTCTGCTCTCTTCCATTTCTCCTGCTCTCTCCCTGTGCTACTGCACTCTCCCTGTGCTACTGCACTCTCCCTGTCCTCCTGTCTGTACCTGTACTTCTGCTCTCTTGCTGTTATCCTGCACTCGCTCTGTTCTTTTGCTCGGCCTGTGCTCCCGCTCTCTCCCTGCTCTCTACCTGTTGTCCTGCTCTCTACCTGTGCTGCTGCACTCTCCCTGTTCTCCAGCTCTCTCCCTCTGCTACTGCACTCTCCCTGTTCTCCTGCTCTCTCCCCGTTCCCCTGCTCTCTCCCTGTTCTCCTGTTCTCACCCTGTTCTCCTGCTCTCTCCCTGTTCTCCTGCTCTCTCCCTGTTCGGCTTGTCTCTCCCTGTTCTCCTGCTCTCTCCCTGTGCTCTTGCTCTGTCCCTGTTCTTCTGCTCTCTCCCTGCTCTCTCCCTGCTCTTCTGCTCTCTCCCTGTTCCCCTGCTCTCTCCCTGTGCTCTTGCTCTGTCCCTGTTCTTCTGCTCTCTCCCTGTTCTTCTGCTCTCTCCCTGCACTTCTGCTCTCTCCCCGTTTCCCTGCTCTCTCCACGTGCTTCTGCTCTATCCCCGTTCCCCTGCTCTCTCCCTGATCTCCTGCTCTCGCCCTGTTCTCCTGCTCTCTTCCTGCTCTCTCCCTGTTCTTCTGCTCTCTTCCTGTGCTTCTGCTCTCTCCCTGTTCTCCTGTTCTCACACTGTTCTCCTGGTCTCTCCCTGTTCTCCTGCTCTCTCCCTGTGCTCTTGCTCTGTCCCTGTTCTCCTGCTCTCTCCCTGTTCTTCTGCTCTCTCCCTGTTCCCCTGCTCTCTCCCTGTGCTCTTGCTCTGTCACTATTCATCTGCTCTCTCCCTGTGCTTCTGCTCTCTCCCAGTTCTCCTACTCTCTCCCTGTTCTTCTGCTCTCTCCCTGTGCTTCTGCTCCCTCTCTGTGCTTCTGCTCTCTCCCCCTTCCCCTGCTCCCTCCCTGTTCTCCTGCTCTCTCCCTGTTCTTCTGCACTGCCCCTGTGCTTCTGCTCTCTCGCTGTGCTTCTGCTCTCTCTCTGCGCTGGAGCTCTCTCCCTGCTCTCTCGCTTCTCACTCCCTGTGCTTCTGCTCTCTCCCTGCTCTCCTGCTCTCTCCCTGTTCTCCTGCTCTCTCCCTGTGCTTCTGCTCTCTCCCTGTTCTCCTGCTCTCTCCCTGTTCTCCTGCTCTCTCCCTGTTCTTCTGCTCTCTCCCTGTTCTCCTGCACTCTCCCTGTTCTCCTGCACTTTCCCTGATCTCACCCTGTGCTTCTGCTCTTTCCCTGTTCTCCTGCTCTCTCCCTGTTCTCCTGCTCTCTCCCTACTCTCCTACACTCTCCCCGTGCTGCTGCTCTCACCCTGTTCCCCTGCTCTCTCCCTGTTCTTCTGCTCTCTTCCTGTGTGTCTGCTCGCTCTCTGTGCTTCTGCTCTCTCCCCTTCCCCTGCTCCCTCCCTGTTCCCCTGCTCCCTCCCTGTTCCCCTGCTCCCTCCCTGTTTCCCTGCTCCCTCCCTGTTCCGCTGCTCCCGCCCTGTTCTCCAGCTCTCTCCATGTTCTCCTGCTCTCTCCCTGTGCTTCTGCTCTCTCCCTGTTCTTCTGCTCTCTCCCAGTTCTCCTGCTCTCTCCCTGTTCTTCTGCTCTCTCCCTGTTCTCCTGCTCCCGCCCTGTTCTCCTGCTCTCTCCCTGTTCTTCTGCTCTCTCCCTGTTCTCCTGCTCTCTCCCTCTGCTACTGCACTCCCCCTGTTCTCCTGTACTCCTCCTCATCTTCCGATCTCTCCCTGTTCTCCTGCTCCCTCCCTGTTCACCTGCTCTCTCCCTGTTATCCCGCTCACTCCCTGTTCTCCTGCTCCCTCCCTGTGCACTTGCTCTGTCCCTGTTCTTCTGCTCTCTCCCTGCTCTCTCCCTGTTCTCCTACTCTCTCGCCGTGCTGCTGCTCGCGCCCTGCTCTCACACTGTTCTCCTGCTCTCTCCCTGTTCTTCTGCTCTCTCCCTGTACTTCTGCACCCTCTCTGTGCTTCTGCTCTCTCCCCCTTCCCCTGCCCACTCCCTGATGCCCTGCTCCCTCCCAGTTCTCCTGCACTCTCCCTGTTCTTCTGCGCTGTCCCTGTGCTTCTGCTCTCTCCCTGTGCTTCTGCTCTCTCCCTATGTTCCTGCTCTCTCCCTGTTCTCCTGCTCTCTCCCTGTGCTTCTGCTCTCTCCCTGCGCTGGAGCTCTCTCCCTGCTCTCTCCCTGCTCACTCCCTGTGCTTCTGCTCTCTCCCTATGTTCCTGCTCTCGCCCTGTTCTCCTGCTCTCTCCCTGTGCTTCTGCTCTCTCACTATGTTCCTGCTCTCGCCCTGTTCGCCTGCTCTCTCCCTGTGTTCCTGCTCTCTCCCTCTGTTACTGCACTCTCCCTGTTCTCCTGCTCTCCTCCTGTTCTCCCGCTCTCTCCCTGTTCTCCTGCTCTCTCCCTGTTCTCCTGCTCTCTCCCTGTGCTCTTGCTCTGTCCCTGTTCTTCTGCTCTCTCCCTGCTCTCTCCCTGTTCTTCTGCACTCTCCCTGTTCCCCTGCTCTCTCCCTGTGCTCTTGCTCTGTCCCTGTTCTTCTGGTCTCTCCCTGTGCTTCTGCTCTCTCCCAGTTCTCCTACTCTCTCCCTGTTCTTCTGCTCTCTCCCTGAGCTTCTGCTCCCTCTCTGTGCTTCTGCTCTCTCCCCCTTCTCCTGCTCCCTCCCTGTTCACCTGCAATCTCCCTGTTCTTCTGCTCTCCCTGTGCTCCTGCTCCCTTCCTGCTCTCTCCCTGTTCTCCTGCTCTGTCCCTGTTCTCCTGCTCTCACCCGCTGCTATTGCTATCTCCCTGTTCTCCTGCTCTCTCCCTGTTCTTCTGCTCTCTCCCTGTTCTCCTGCTCTCTCCCTGCACTTCTGCTCTCTCCCCGTTCCCCTGCTCTCTCCCCGTGCTTCTGCTCTCTCCCTGTTCCCCTGCTCTCTCCCTGTTCTCCTGTTCTCACCCTGTTCTCCTGCTCTCTCCCTGTTCTCCTGCTCTCTCCCTGTTCGGCTTGTCTCTCCCTGTTCTCCTGCTCTCTCCCTGTGCTCTTGCTCTGTCCCTGTTCTTCTGCTCTCTCCCTGCTCTCTCCCTGCTCTTCTGCTCTCTCCCTGTTCCCCTGTTCTCTCCCTGTGCTCTTGCTCTGTCCGTGTTCTTCTGCTCTCTCCCTGTGCTTCTGCTCTCTCCCTGCGCTGGAGCTCTCTCCCTGCTCAATCCCTGTGCTTCTGCTCTCTCCCTATGTTCCTGCTCTCGCCCTGTTCTCCTGCTCTCTCCCTGTGCTTCTGCTCTCTCACTACGTTCCTGCTCTCGCCCTGTTCGCCTGCTCTCTCCCTGTTTTCCTGCTCTCTCCCTGTTCTCCTGCTCTCTCCCTCTGTTACTGCACTCTCCCTGTTCTCCTGCTCTCCTCCTGTTCTCCCGCTCTCTCCCTGTTCTCCTGCTCTCTCCCTGTTCTCCTGCTCTCTCCCTGTGCTCTTGCTCTGTCCCTGTTCTTCTGCTCTCTCCCTGCTCTCTCCCTGTTCTTCTGCACTCTCCCTGTTCCACTGCTCTCTCCCTGTGCTCTTACTCTGTCCCTGTTCTTCTGGTCTCTCCCTGTGCTTCTGCTCTCTCCCAGTTCTCCTACTCTCTCCCTGTTCTTCTGCTCTCTCCCTGAGCTTCTGCTCCCCCTCTGTGCTTCTGCTCTCTCCCCCTTCTCCTGCTCCCTCCCTGTTCACCTGCAATCTCCCTGTTCTTCTGCTCTCCCTGTTCTCCTGCTCCCTTCCTGCTCTCTCCCTGTTCTCCTGCTCTGTCCCTGTTCTCCTGCTCTCACCCGCTGCTATTGCTCTCTCCCTGTTCTCCTGCTCTCTCCCTGTTCTTCTGCTCTCTCCGTGTTCTCCTGCTCTCTCCCTGCACTTCTGCTCTCTCCCCGTTCCCCTGCTCGCTCCCCGTGCTTCTGCTCTCTCCCCGTTCCCCTGTTCTCACCCTGTTCTCCTGCTCTCTCCCTGTTCTCCTGCTCTCTCCCTGTTCGGCTTGTCTCTCCCTGTTCTCCTGCTCTCTCCCTGTGCTCTTGCTCTGTCCCTGTTCTTCTGCTCTCTCCCTGTGCTTCTGCTCTCTCCCAGTTCTCCTACTCTCTCCCTGTTATTCTGCTCTCTCCCTGTGCTTCTGCTCCCTCTCTGTGCTTCTGCTCTCTCCTCCTTCCCCTGCTCCCTCCCTGTTCCCCTGCTCCCTCCCTGTTCTCCTGCTCTCTCCCTGTTCTTCTGCGCTGTCCCTGTGCTTCTGCTCTCTCGCTGTGCTTCTGCTCTCTCCCAGTTCTCCTGCTCTCTCCCTGTGCTACTGCACTCTCCCTGTCCTCCTGTCTGTACCTGTTCTTCTGCTCTCTTGCTGTTATCCTGCACTCGCTCTGGTCTTTTGCTCGGCCTGTGCTCCCGCTCTCTCCCTGCTCTCTACCTGTTGTCCTGCTCTCTACCTGTGCTGCTGCACTCTCCCTGTTCTCCAGCTCTCTCCCTCTGCTACTGCACTCTCCCTGTTCTCCTGCTCTCTCCCTGTTCTCTTGCTCTCTCCCTGTTCTCCTGCTCTCTCCCTGTTCTCCTGCTCTCTCCCTGTTCTCCTGCTCTCTCCCTGTTATACTGCTGTCCCTGTTATACTGCTCTCTCCCTGTCCTCTTGTTCTGTCCCTGTTCTTCTGCTCTCTCCATACTCTCTCCCTGTTCTTCTGCTCTCTCCCTGCGCTTCTGCTCTCTCCCCATTCCCCTGCACTCTCCCTGTTCTCCTGCTCTCTCCCTGTTCTCCTGCACTCTCCCTGCTCTCTCCCTGTGCTTCTGCTCTCTCCCTGTTCTTCTGCTCTCTCCCTGCTCTCTCCCTGTTCTCCTGCTCTCTCCCTGTTCCCCTACTCTCTCCCCGTGCTGCTGCTCGTGCCCTGCTCTCACCCTGTTCACCTGCACACTCCCTGTTCTCCTGCTCTCTCCCTGTTCTCCTGCTCTCTCCCTGTTCTACTGCACTCTCCCTGTTCTCCTGCTCTCTCCCTGTGCTTCTGCTCTCTCCCTGTTCTTCTGCTCTCTCCCTGCTCTCTCCCTGTTCTCCTGTTCTCTCCCTGTTCTCCTGCTCTCTCCCTGTTCTTCTGCTCTTGCCCTGTGATCCTGCTCTCTCTCTGTGCTTCTGCTCTCTCCCCCTTACCCTGCACCTTCCCTGTTCCCCTGCTCCCTCCCTTTTCTCCTGCTCTCTCCATGTTCTCCTGCTCTCTCCCTGTGCTTCTGCTCTCTCCCTGTGCTTCTGCTCTCCCCCTGTGCTTCTGCTCACTCCCGGTGTGTCTGCTCTCTCCCTATTCTTCTGCTCTCTCCCTGCTCTCTCCCTGTTCTCCTGCTCTCTCCCTGTTCTCCTGCTCTCTCCCTGTTTTCCTGCTCTCTCGCTGTGCTTCTGTTCTCTACCTGTTCTCCTGCTCTCTCCCTGTTCTCCTGCTCTCTCCCTGTTCTCATGCTCTCTTCCTGTTCTCCTCCTCTCTCCCAGAGCTGCTGCTCTCTCCCTGTTCTGCTCTCCCTGTGCTCCTGCTCTCTCCCTGTGCCTCTGCTCTCTTCCTGTGCTTCTGTTCTCCCCCTGTGCTTCTGCTCTCCCAGTGCTTCGGCTCGCTCCCTGTTCTCCTGCTGTCTCCCTGTGCTACTGCACTCTCCCTGTTCTCTTGCTCTCTCCCTGTTCTGATGCCCTCCCCCGGTTCCCCTGCTCTCTCCCTGTTCTTCTGCTCTCTCCCTGCACTTCTGCTCTCCCGGTGCTCCTGCGCCCTTCCTGCTCTCTCCCTGTTCTCCTGCTATCTCCCTGTTCTCCTGCTCTCTCCCTGTTCTCCTGCTCTCTCCCTGTTCTTCTGCTCTCTCCCTGCCCTTCTGCTCTCTCCCCGTTCCCCTGCTCTCTCCCTGAACTCCTGCTCTCTCCCTGTTCTCCTGCTCTCTCCCTGTTCTTCTGCTCTCTTCCTGTGCTTCTGCTCTCTCCCTGTTCTCCTGTTCTCTCCCTGTTCTCCTGCTCCCTCCCTGTTCTCCTGCTCTCTCCCTGTTCTCCTGCTCTCTCCCTGTGCTACTGCACTCGCCCTGTTCTCCTGATCTCTCCCTGTTCTCCTGCTCTCTCCCTGTTCTCCTGGTCTTTCCCTGTTCTCCTGCTTCCTCCCTGTTCTCCTGCTCTCTCCGTGTTATCCTGCTGTCTCCCTTTGCTCTTGCTCTGTCCCTGTTCTTCTGCTCTCTCCATGCTCTCTCCCTGTTCTTCTGCTCTCTCCCTCTTCTCCTGCTCTCTCCCTGTTCTCCTGCGCTCTCTCTGCTCTCACCCTGTGCATCTGCTCTTTCCCTGTTCTCCTGCTCTCTCCCTGTTTCCCTGCTCTCTCGCTGTGCTTCTGCTCTCTCCCTGTTCTCCTGCTCTCTCCCTGTTCTCCTGCTCTCTCCCTGTTCTCCTGCTCTCTCCCTGTTCTCCTGCTCCCTCCCTGTTCTACTGCACTCTCCCTGTTCTCCTGCTGTCTCCCTGTTCTCCTGGTCTCACCCTCTTCTCCTGATCCCTCCCTGTTCTCCTGCTCTCTCCCTGTTCTCCTGGTCTCTCCCTGTTCTTCTGCTCCCTCCCTGTTTTCCTGCTCTCTCCCTGTTCTCCTGCTCTCTCCCTGTTCTCTTTCTCTCTCCCTGTTATCCTGCTCTCTCCCTTTGCTCTTGCTCTGTCCCTGTCCTTCTGCTCTCTCCATGCTCTCTCCCTGTTCTTCTGCTCTCTCCCTGTTCTCCTGCTCTCTCCCTGTTCTCCTGCACTCTCCCTGCTCTCACCCTGTGCTTCTGCTCTCTGCCTGTTCTCCTGCACTCTCCCTGCTCTCTCACTGTTCTCCTGCTCTCACCCTGTTCACCTGCACACTCCCTGTTCTCCTGCTCTCTCCCTGGACTTCTGCTCTCTCCCCTTTCACCTGCTCTCTCCCTGTTCTCCTGCTCTCTCCCTTTTCTCCTGCTCGCTCCCTGTTCTTCTGCTCTCTCCCTGTGCTTCTGCTCTCTCCCATTTCTCCTGCTCTCTCCCTGTGCTACTGCACTCTCCCTGTGCTACTGCACTCTCCCTGTCCTCCTGTCTGTACCTGTACTTCTGCTCTCTTGCTGTTATCCTGCACTCGCTCTGTTCTTTTGCTCGGCCTGTGCTCCCGCTCTCTCCCTGCTCTCTACCTGTTGTCCTGCTCTCTACCTGTGCTGCTGCACTCTCCCTGTTCTCCAGCTCTCTCCCTCTGCTACTGCACTCTCCCTGTTCTCCTGCTCTCTCCCTGTTCTCTTGTTCTCTCCCTGTTCTCCTGCTCTCTCCCTGTTCTCCTGCTCTCTCCCTGTTATACTGCTGTCCCTGTTATACTGCTCTCTCCCTGTGCTCTTGTTCTGTCCCTGTTCTTCTGCTCTCTCCATACTCTCTCCCTGTTCTTCTGCTGTCTCCCTGCGCTTCTGCTCTCTCCCCATTCCCCTGCACTCTCCCTGTTCTCCTGCTCTCTCCCTGTTCTCCTGCACTCTCCCTGCTCTCTCCCTGTGCTTCTGCTCTCTCCCTGTTCTTCTGCTCTCTCCCTGCTCTCTCCCTGTTCTCCTGCTCTCTCCCTGTTCCCCTACTCTCTCCCCGTGCTGCTGCTCGTGCCCTGTTCTCCTGCTCGCTCCCTGTTCTCCTGCTCTCTCCCTGTTCTCCTGCTCTCTCCCTGTTCTCCTGCTCCCTCCCTGTTCTACTGCACTCTCCCTGTTCTCCTGCTGTCTCCCTGTTCTCCTGGTCTCACCCTCTTCTCCTGCTCCCTCCCTGTTCTCCTGCTCTCTCCGTGTTATCCTGCTGTCTCCCTTTGCTCTTGCTCTGTCCCTGTTCTTCTGCTCTCTCCATGCTCTCTCCCTGTTCTTCTGCTCTCTCCCTCTTCTCCTGCTCTCTCCCTGTTCTCCTGCGCTCTCTCTGCTCTCACCCTGTGCATCTGCTCTTTCCCTGTTCTCCTGCTCTCTCCCTGTTTCCCTGCTCTCTCGCTGTGCTTCTGCTCTCTCCCTGTTCTCCTGCTCTCTCCCTGTTCTCCTGCTCTCTCCCTGTTCTCCTGCTCTCTCCCTGTTCTCCTGCTCCCTCCCTGTTCTACTGCACTCTCCCTGTTCTCCTGCTGTCTCCCTGTTCTCCTGGTCTCACCCTCTTCTCCTGATCCCTCCCTGTTCTCCTGCTCTCTCCCTGTTCTCCTGGTCTCTCCCTGTTCTTCTGCTCCCTCCCTGTTTTCCTGCTCTCTCCCTGTTCTCCTGCTCTCTCCCTGTTCTCTTTCTCTCTCCCTGTTATCCTGCTCTCTCCCTTTGCTCTTGCTCTGTCCCTGTCCTTCTGCTCTCTCCATGCTCTCTCCCTGTTCTTCTGCTCTCTCCCTGTTCTCCTGCTCTCTCCCTGTTCTCCTGCACTCTCCCTGCTCTCACCCTGTGCTTCTGCTCTCTGCCTGTTCTCCTGCACTCTCCCTGCTCTCTCACTGTTCTCCTGCTCTCACCCTGTTCACCTGCACACTCCCTGTTCTCCTGCTCTCTCCCTGGACTTCTGCTCTCTCCCCTTTCACCTGCTCTCTCCCTGTTCTCCTGCTCTCTCCCTTTTCTCCTGCTCGCTCCCTGTTCTTCTGCTCTCTCCCTGTGCTTCTGCTCTCTCCCATTTCTCCTGCTCTCTCCCTGTGCTACTGCACTCTCCCTGTGCTACTGCACTCTCCCTGTCCTCCTGTCTGTACCTGTACTTCTGCTCTCTTGCTGTTATCCTGCACTCGCTCTGTTCTTTTGCTCGGCCTGTGCTCCCGCTCTCTCCCTGCTCTCTACCTGTTGTCCTGCTCTCTACCTGTGCTGCTGCACTCTCCCTGTTCTCCAGCTCTCTCCCTCTGCTACTGCACTCTCCCTGTTCTCCTGCTCTCTCCCTGTTCTCTTGTTCTCTCCCTGTTCTCCTGCTCTCTCCCTGTTCTCCTGCTCTCTCCCTGTTATACTGCTGTCCCTGTTATACTGCTCTCTCCCTGTGCTCTTGTTCTGTCCCTGTTCTTCTGCTCTCTCCATACTCTCTCCCTGTTCTTCTGCTGTCTCCCTGCGCTTCTGCTCTCTCCCCATTCCCCTGCACTCTCCCTGTTCTCCTGCTCTCTCCCTGTTCTCCTGCACTCTCCCTGCTCTCTCCCTGTGCTTCTGCTCTCTCCCTGTTCTTCTGCTCTCTCCCTGCTCTCTCCCTGTTCTCCTGCTCTCTCCCTGTTCCCCTACTCTCTCCCCGTGCTGCTGCTCGTGCCCTGTTCTCCTGCTCGCTCCCTGTTCTCCTGCTCTCTCCCTGTTCTCCTGCTCTCTCCCTGTTCTCCTGCTCCCTCCCTGTTCTACTGCACTCTCCCTGTTCTCCTGCTGTCTCCCTGTTCTCCTGGTCTCACCCTCTTCTCCTGCTCCCTCCCTGTTCTCCTGCTCTCTCCCTGTTCTCCTGGTCTCTCCCTGTTCTCCTGCTCCCTCCCTGTTCTCCTGCTCTCTCCCTGTTCTCCTGATCTCTCCCTGTTCTCTTTCTCTCTCCCTGTTATCCTGCTCTCTCCCTTTGCTCTTGTTCTGTCCCTGTCCTTCTGCTCTCTCCATGCTCTCTCCCTGTTCTTCTGCTCTCTCCCTGTTCTCCTGCTCTCTCCCTGTTCTCCTGCACTCTCCCTGCTCTCACCCTGTGCTTCTGCTCTCTGCCTGTTCTCCTGCACTCTCCCTGCTCTCTCCCTGTTCTCCTGCTCTCTCCCTGTTCCCCTACTCTCTCCCCGTGCTGCTGCTCGTGCCCTGCTCTCACCCTGTTCACCTGCTCTCTCCCTGTGCTTCCGCTCTCGCCCGGTTCTCCTGCTCTCTCCCTGTTCTTCTGATCTCTCCCTGTCCTCCTGCTCTCACACTGTTGTCCTGCTCTCTCCTTGTTCTCCTGCTCTCTCCCTTTTCTCTTGCTCTCTCCCTGTGCTTCTGCTCTCTCCCCGTTCACCTGCTCTTTCCCTGTTCTCCTGCTCTCTCCCTGTTCTCCTGCTCTCTCCCTGTGCTTCTGCTCTCTCCCCGTCCCCTGCTCTCTCCCTGTTCTCCTGCTCTCTCCCTGTTTTCCTGCTCTCTCGCTGTGCTTCTGCTCCCTACCTGTTCTCCTGCTCTCTCCCTGTTCTCCTGCTCTCTCCCTGTTCTCATGCTCTCTTCCTGTTCTCCTGCTCTCTCTCTGAGCTACTGCTCTCTCCCTGTTGTCCTGCTCTCCCTGAGCTCCTGCTCTCGCCCTGAGCCTCTGCTCTCTTCCTGTGCTTCTGTTCTCCCCCTGTGCTTCTGCTCTCCCAGTGCTTCGGCTCGCTCCCTGTTCTCCTGCTCTCTCCCTGTGCTACTGCACTCTCCCTGTTCTCTTGCTCTCTCCCTGTTCTGATGCTCTCTCCCGGTTCTCCTGCTCTCTCCCTGTTCTTCTGCTCTCTCCCTGCACTTTTGCTCTCCCTGTCCTCCTGCTCCCTTCCTGCTCTCTCCCTGCTCTCCTGCTATCTCCCTGTTCTCCTGCTCTCTCTCTGTTCTCCTGCTCTCTCCCTGTTCTTCTGCTCTCTCCCTGCACTTCAGCTCTCTCCCCGTTCCCCTGCTCTCTCCCTGAACTCCTGCTCTCTCCCTGTTCTCCTGCTCTCTTCCTGCTCTCTTCCTGTTCTTCTGCTCTCTTCCTGTGCTTCTGCTCTCTCCCTGTTCTCCTGTTCTCTCCCTGTTCTCCTGCTCTCTCCCTGTTATCCTGCTCTCTCCCTGTTCTCCTGCTCTCTCCCTGTGCTACTGCACTCTCCCTGTTCTCCTGCTCTCTCCCTGTTCTCCTGCTCTCTCCCTGTTCTTCTGCTTTCTCCCTGTGCTTCTGTTCTCTCCCTGTTCTCCTGCTCTCTCCCTGTTCTTCTGCTCTCTCCCTGCACTTTTGCTCTCCCTGTGCTCCTGCTCCCTTCCTGCTCTCTCCCTGCTCTCCTGCTATCTGCCTGTTCTCCTGCTCTCTCCCTGTTCTCCTGCTCTCTCCCTGTTCTTCTGCTCTCTCCCTGCACTTCTGCTCTCTCCCTGTTCTCTCTCTGTTCTCCTGCTCTCTTCCTGCTCTCTCCCTGTTCTCTACCTGTTGTCCTGCTCTCTACCTGTGCTGCTGCACTCTCCCTGTTCTCCATCTCTCTCCCTCTGCTACTGCACTCTTCCTGTTCTCCTGCTCTCTCCCTGTTCTCTTGCTCTGTTCTTTTGCTCGGCCTGTGCTCCCGCTCTCTCCCTGCTCTCTACCTGTGCTGCTGCACTCTCCCTGTTCTCCATCTCTCTCCCTCTGCTACTGCACTCTTCCTGTTCTCCTGCTCTCTCCCTGTTCTCTTGCTCTCTCCCTGTTCTCCTGCTCTCTCCCTGTTCTCCTGCTCTCTCCCTGTTATACTGCTGTCCCTGTTATACTGCTCTCTCCCTGTGCTCTTGTTCTGTCCCTGTTCTTCTGCTCTCTCCATACTCTCCCCCTGTTCTTCTGCTCTCTCCCTGCGCTTCTGCTCTCTCCCCATTCCCCTGCACTCTCCCTGTTCTCCTGCTCTCTCCCTGTTCTCCTGCACTCTCCCTGCTCTCTCCCTGTGCTTCTGCTCTCTCCCTGTTCCTCTGCTCTCTCCCTGCTCTCTCCCTGTTCTCCTGCTCTCTCCCTGTTCCCGTACTCTCTCCCCGTGCTGCTGCTCGTGCCCTGCTCTCACCCTGTTCACCTGCACACTCCCTGTTCTCCTGCTCTCTCCCTGTTCTCCTGCTCCCTCCCTGTTCTACTGCACTGTCCCTGTTCTCCTGCTCTCTCCCTGTGCTTCTGCTCTCTCCCTGTTCTTCTGCTCTTGCCCTGTGATCCTGCTCTCTCTCTGTGCTTCTGCTCTCTCCCCCTTACCCTGCACCTTCCCTGTTCCCCTGCTCCCTCCCTTTTTTCCTGCTCTCTCCATGTTCTCCTGCTCTCTCCCTGTGCTTCTGCTCTCTCCCTGTGCTTCTGCTCTCCCCCTGTGCTTCTGCTCACTCCTGGTGTGTCTGCTCTCTCCCTATTCTTCTGCTCTCTCCCTGCTCTCTCCCTGTTCTCCTGCTCTCTCCCTGTTTTCCTGCTCTCTCCCTGTTTTCCTGCTCTCTCGCTGTGCTTCTGTTCTCTACCTGTTCTCCTGCTCTCTCCCTGTTCTCCTGCTCTCTCCCTGTTCTCATGCTCTCTTCTTGTTCTCCTGCTCTCTCCCTGAGTTGCTGCTCTCTCCCTGTTCTGCTCGCCCTGTGCTCCTGCTCTCTCCCTGTGCCTCTGCTCTCTTCCTGTGCTTCTGTTCTCCCCCTGTGCTTCTGCTCTCCCAGTGCTTCGGCTCGCTCCCTGTTCTCCTGCTGTCTCCCTGTGCTACTGCACTCTGCCTGTTCTCTTGCTCTCTCCCTGTTCTGATGCCCTCCCCCGGTTCTCCTGCTCTCTCCCTGTTCTTCTGCTCTCTCCCTGCACTTCTGCTCTCCCTGTGCTCCTGCGCCCTTCCTGCTCTCTCCCTGTTCTCCTGCTATCTCCCTGTTCTCCTGCTCTCTCCCTGTTCTCCTGCTCTCTCCCTATTCTTATGCTCTCTCCCTGCCCTTCTGCTCTCTCCCCGTTCCCCTGCTCTCTCCCTGAACTCCTGCTCTCTCTCTGTTCTCCTGCTCTCTCCCTGTTCTTCTGCTCTCTTCCTGTGCTTCTGCTCTCTCCCGGTTCTCCTGTTCTCTCCCTGTTCTCCTGCTCTCTCCCTGTTCTCCTGCTCTCTCCCTGTTCTCCTGCTCTCTCCCTGTGCTACTGCACTCGCCCTGTTCTCCTGCTCTCTCCCTGTTCTCCTGCTCTCTCCCTGTTCTCCTGGTGTTTCCCTGTTCTCCTGCTTCCTCCCTGTTCTCCTGCTCTCTCCGTGTTATCCTGCTGTCTCCCTTTGCTCTTGCTCTGTCCCTGTTCTTCTGCTCTTTCCATGCTCTCTCCCTGTTCTTCTGCTCTCTCCCTCTTCTCCTGCTCTCCCCCTGTTCTCCTGCGCTCTCCCTGCTCTCACCCTGTGCATCTGCTCTTTCCCTGTTCTCCTGCTCTCTCCCTGTTCTCCTGCTCTCTCCCTGCTCTCCTACTGTCTCCCCGTGCTGCTGCTCTCACCCTGTTCTCCTGATCTCTCCCTGATCTTCTGTTCTCTCCCTGTGCTTCTGCTCCCTCTCTGTGCTTCTGCTCTCTCCTCTTCCCCTGCTCGCTCCCTGTTCTCCTGCTCACTCCCTGTTCCCCTGCTCCCTCCCTGTTCCCCTGCTCCCGCCATGTTCTCCAGCTCTCTTCATGTTCTCCTGCTCTCTCCCTGTTCTTCTGCTCTCTCCCCGTTCCCCTGCTCTCTCCCTGTTCTCCTGCTCTCTCCCTGTTCTCCTGCACTCTCCCTGCTCTCTCCCTGTGCTTCTGCTCTCTCCCTGTTCTCCTGCTCTCTCCCTGCTCTCTCCCTGTTCTCTCCCTGTTCTCCTGCTCTCTCCATGTTCTTCTGCTCTCTCCCTGTGATTCTGCTCCCTCTCTGTGCTTCTGCTCTCTCCCACTTGCCCTGCTCCTTCCCTATTCCCCTGCTCCCTCCCTGTTCTCCTGCTCGCGCAATGTTCTCCTGCTCTCTCCCTGTGCTTCTGCTCACTCCCGGTGTGTCTGCTCTCTCCCTATTCTCTTCCTCTCTCCCTGTGCTTCTACTCACTCCCTACATTCCTGCTCTCACCCTGTTCTCCTGCTGTCTCCCTGTTCTCCTGCTCTCTCCCTGTTCTCCTGCTCTCTCCCTGTTCTCCTGCTCGCTCCCTGTTCTCCTGCTCTCTCCCTGTTCTCCTGCTCTCTCCCTGTTCTCCTGCTCCCTCCCTGTTCTACTGCACTCTCCCTGTTCTCCTGCTGTTTCCCTGTTCTCCTGGTCTCACCCTCTTCTCCTGCTCCCTCCCTGTTCTCCTGCTCTCTCCCTGTTCTCCTGGTCTCTCCCTGTTCTCCTGCTCCCTCCCTGTTCTCCTGCTCCCTCCCTGTTCTCCTGCTCTCTCCCTGTTCTCCTGCTCTCTCCCTGTTCTCTTTCTCTCTCCCTGTTATCCTGCTCTCTCCCTTTGCTCTTGTTCTGTCCCTGTCCTTCTGCTCTCTCCATGCTCTCTCCCTGTTCTTCTGCTCTCTCCCTGTTCTCCTGCTCTCTCCCTGTTCTCCTGCACTCTCCCTGCTCTCACCCTGTGCTTCTGCTCTCTGCCTGTTCTCCTGCACTCTCCCTGCTCTCTCCCTGTTCTCCTGCTCTCTCCCTGTTCCCCTACTCTCTCCCCGTGCTGCTGCTCGTGCCCTGCTCTCACCCTGTTCACCTGCTCTCTCCCTGTGCTTCCGCTCTCGCCCGGTTCTCCTGCTCTCTCCCTGTTCTTCTGATCTCTCCCTGTCCTCCTGCTCTCACACTGTTGTCCTGCTCTCTCCTTGTTCTCCTGCTCTCTCCCTTTTCTCTTGCTCTCTCCCTGTGCTTCTGCTCTCTCCCCGTTCACCTGCTCTTTCCCTGTTCTCCTGCTCTCTCCCTGTTCTCCTGCTCTCTCCCTGTGCTTCTGCTCTCTCCCCGTCCCCTGCTCTCTCCCTGTTCTCCTGCTCTCTCCCTGTTTTCCTGCTCTCTCGCTGTGCTTCTGCTCCCTACCTGTTCTCCTGCTCTCTCCCTGTTCTCCTGCTCTCTCCCTGTTCTCATGCTCTCTTCCTGTTCTCCTGCTCTCTCTCTGAGCTACTGCTCTCTCCCTGTTGTCCTGCTCTCCCTGAGCTCCTGTTCTCGCCCTGAGCCTCTGCTCTCTTCCTGTGCTTCTGTTCTCCCCCTGTGCTTCTGCTCTCCCAGTGCTTCGGCTCGCTCCCTGTTCTCCTGCTCTCTCCCTGTGCTACTGCACTCTCCCTGTTTTCTTGCTCTCTCCCTGTTCTGATGCTCTCTCCCGGTTCTCCTGCTCTCTCCCTGTTCTTCTGCTCTCTCCCTGCACTTTTGCTCTCCCTGTCCTCCTGCTCCCTTCCTGCTCTCTCCCTGCTCTCCTGCTATCTCCCTGTTCTCCTGCTCTCTCTCTGTTCTCCTGCTCTCTCCCTGTTCTTCTGCTCTCTCCCTGCACTTCAGCTCTCTCCCCGTTCCCCTGCTCTCTCCCTGAACTCCTGCTCTCTCCCTGTTCTCCTGCTCTCTTCCTGCTCTCTTCCTGTTCTTCTGCTCTCTTCCTGTGCTTCTGCTCTCTCCCTGTTCTCCTGTTCTCTCCCTGTTCTCCTGCTCTCTCCCTGTTATCCTGCTCTCTCCCTGTTATCCTGCTCTCTCCCTGTTCTCCTGCTCTCTCCCTGTGCTACTGCACTCTCCCTGTTCTCCTGCTCTCTCCCTGTTCTCCTGCTCTCTCCCTGTTCTTCTGCTTTCTCCCTGTGCTTCTGTTCTCTCCCTGTTCTCCCGCTCCCTCTCTGTGCTTCTGCTCTCTCCCCCTTCCCCCGCTCTCACCCTGTTCTCCTGCTCGCTCCCTGTTCTCCTGCTCTCTCCCTGTTCTCCTGCTCCCTCCCTGTTCTACTGCACACTCCCTGTTCTCCTGCTCTCTCCCTGTTCTCCTGCTCCCTCCCTGTTCTACTGCACTCTCCCTGTTCTCCTGCTCTCTCCCTGTGCTTCCGCTCTCGCCCGGTTCTCCTGCTCTCTCCTTGTTCTCCTGCTCTCTCCCTTTTCTCTTGTTCTCTCCCTGTGCTTCTGCTCTCTCCCGTTCTCCTGCTCTTTCCCTGTTCTCCTGCTCTCTCCCTGTTCTCCTGCTCTCTCCCTGTGCTTCTGCTCTCTCCCCGTTCCCCTGCTCTCTCCCTGTTCTCCTGCTCTCTCCCTGTTTTCCTGTGCTTCTGCTCCCTACCTGTTCTCCTGCTCTCTCCCTGTTCTCCTGCTCTCTCCCTGTTCTCATGCTCTCTTCCTGTTCTCCTGCTCTCTCCCTGAGCTACTGCTCTCTCCCTGTTCTCCTGCTCTCCCTGAGCTCCTGCTCTCGCCCTGTGCCTCTGCTCTCTTCCTGTGCTTCTGTTCTCCCCCTGTGCTTCTGCTCTCCCAGTGCTTCGGCTCGCTCCCTGTTCTCCTGCTCTCTCCTGTGCTACTGCACTCTCCCTGTTCTCTTGCTCTCTCCCTGTTCTGATGCTCTCTCCCGGTTCTCCTGCTCTCTCCCTGTTCTTCTGCTCTCTCCCTGCACTTTTGCTCTCCCTGTGCTCCTGCTCCCTTCCTGCTCTCTCCCTGCTCTCCTGCTATCTCCCTGTTCTCCTGCTCTCTCCCTGTTCTCCTGCTCTCTCCCTGTTCTTCTGCTCTCTCCCTGCACTTCTGCTCTCTCCCTGTTCTCTCCCTGTTCTCCTGCTCTCTTCCTGCTCTCTCCCTGTTCTCTACCTGTTGTCCTGCTCTCTACCTGTGCTGCTGCACTCTCCCTGTTCTCCATCTCTCTCCCTCTGCTACTGCACTCTTCCTGTTCTCCTGCTCTCTCCCTGTTCTCTTGCTCTGTTCTTTTGCTCGGCCTGTGCTCCCGCTCTCTCCCTGCTCTCTACCTGTTGTCCTGCTCTCTACCTGTGCTGCTGCACTCTCCCTGTTCTCCATCTCTCTCCCTCTGCTACTGCACTCTTCCTGTTCTCCTGCTCTCTCCCTGTTCTCTTGCTCTCTCCCTGTTCTCCTGCTCTCTCCCTGTTCTCCTGCTCTCTCCCTGTTATACTGCTGTCCCTGTTATACTGCTCTCTCCCTGTGCTCTTGTTCTGTCCCTGTTCTTCTGCTCTCTCCATACTCTCCCCCTGTTCTTCTGCTCTCTCCCTGCGCTTCTGCTCTCTCCCCATTCCCCTGCACTCTCCCTGTTCTCCTGCTCTCTCCCTGTTCTCCTGCACTCTCCCTGCTCTCTCCCTGTGCTTCTGCTCTCTCCCTGTTCCTCTGCTCTCTCCCTGCTCTCTCCCTGTTCTCCTGCTCTCTCCCTGTTCCCGTACTCTCTCCCCGTGCTGCTGCTCGTGCCCTGCTCTCACCCTGTTCACCTGCACACTCCCTGTTCTCCTGCTCTCTCCCTGTTCTCCTGCTCCCTCCCTGTTCTACTGCACTGTCCCTGTTCTCCTGCTCTCTCCCTGTGCTTCTGCTCTCTCCCTGTTCTTCTGCTCTTGCCCTGTGATCCTACTCTCTCTCTGTGCTTCTGCTCTCTCCCCCTTACCCTGCACCTTCCCTGTTCCCCTGCTCCCTCCCTTTTTTCCTGCTCTCTCCATGTTCTCCTGCTCTCTCCCTGTGCTTCTGCTCTCTCCCTGTGCTTCTGCTCTCCCCCTGTGCTTCTGCTCACTCCCGGTGTGTCTGCTCTCTCCCTATTCTTCTGCTCTCTCCCTGCTCTCTCCCTGTTCTCCTGCTCTCTCCCTGTTTTCCTGCTCTCTCCCTGTTTTCCTGCTCTCTCGCTGTGCTTCTGTTCTCTACCTGTTCTCCTGCTCTCTCCCTGTTCTCCTGCTCTCTCCCTGTTCTCATGCTCTCTTCCTGTTCTCCTGCTCTCTCCCTGAGTTGCTGCTCTCTCCCTGTTCTGCTCGCCCTGTGCTCCTGCTCTCTCCCTGTGCCTCTGCTCTCTTCCTGTGCTTCTGTTCTCCCCCTGTGCTTCTGCTCTCCCAGTGCTTCGGCTCGCTCCCTGTTCTCCTGCTGTCTCCCTGTGCTACTGCACTCTGCCTGTTCTCTTGCTCTCTCCCTGTTCTGATGCCCTCCCCCGGTTCTCCTGCTCTCTCCCTGTTCTTCTGCTCTCTCCCTGCACTTCTGCTCTCTCCCTGTTCTCCTGCTCTCTCCCTATTCTTATGCTCTCTCCCTGCCCTTCTGCTCTCTCCCCGTTCCCCTGCTCTCTCCCTGAACTCCTGCTCTCTCCCTGTTCTCCTGCTCTCTCCCTGTTCTTCTGCTCTCTTCCTGTGCTTCTGCTCTCTCCCTGTTCTCCTGTTCTCTCCCTGTTCTCCTGCTCTCTCCCTGTTCTCCTGCTCTCTCCCTGTTCTCCTGCTCTCTCCCTGTGCTACTGCACTCGCCCTGTTCTCCTGCTCTCTCCCTGTTCTCCTGCTCTCTCCCTGTTCTCCTGGTGTTTCCCTGTTCTCCTGCTTCCTCCCTGTTCTCCTGCTCTCTCCGTGTTATCCTGCTGTCTCCCTTTGCTCTTGCTCTGTCCCTGTTCTTCTGCTCTCTCCATGCTCTCTCCCTGTTCTTCTGCTCTCTCCCTCTTCTCCTGCTCTCCCCCTGTTCTCCTGCGCTCTCCCTGCTCTCACCCTGTGCATCTGCTCTTTCCCTGTTCTCCTGCTCTCTCCCTGTTCTCCTGCTCTCTCCCTGCTCTCCTACTGTCTCCCCGTGCTGCTGCTCTCACCCTGTTCTCCTGATCTCTCCCTGATCTTCTGTTCTCTCCCTGTGCTTCTGCTCCCTCTCTGTGCTTCTGCTCTCTCCTCTTCCCCTGCTCGCTCCCTGTTCTCCTGCTCACTCCCTGTTCCCCTGCTCCCTCCCTGTTCCCCTGCTCCCGCCATGTTCTCCAGCTCTCTTCATGTTCTCCTGCTCTCTCCCTGTTCTTCTGCTCTCTCCCCGTTCCCCTGCTCTCTCCCTGTTCTTCTGCTTTCTCCCTGTGCTTCTGTTCTCTCCCTGTTCTCCCGCTCCCTCTCTGTGCTTCTGCTCTCTCCCCCTTCCCCCGCTCTCACCCTGTTCTCCTGCTCGCTCCCTGTTCTCCTGCTCTCTCCCTGTTCTCCTGCTCTCTCCCTGTTTCCCTGCTCTCTCGCTGTGCTTCTGCTCTCTCCCTGTTCTCCTGCTCTCTCCCTGTTCTCCTGCTCTCTCCCTGTTCTCCTGCTCTCTCCCTGTTCTCCTGCTCCCTCCCTGTTCTACTGCACTCTCCCTGTTCTCCTGCTCTCTCCCTGTTCTCCTGGTCTCTCCCTGTTCTCCTGCTCCCTCCCTGTTCTCCTGCTCTCTCCCTGTTCTCCTGCTCTCTCCCTGTTCTCATTCTCTCTCCCTGTTATCCTGCTCTCTCCCTTTGCTCTTGTTCTGTCCCTGTCCTTCTGCTCCCTCTCTGTGCTTCTGCTCTCTCCTCTTCCCCTGCTCGCTCCCTGTTCTCCTGCTCACTCCCTGTTCCCCTGCTCCCTCCCTGTTCCCCTGCTCCCGCCATGTTCTCCAGCTCTCTTCATGTTCTCCTGCTCTCTCCCTGTTCTTCTGCTCTCTCCCCGTTCCCCTGCTCTCTCCCTGTTCTCCTGCTCTCTCCCTGCTCTCTCCCTGTGCTTCTGCTCTCTCCCTGTTCTCCTGCTCTCTCCCTGCTCTCTCCCTGTTCTCTCCCTGTTCTCCTGCTCTCTCCATGTTCTTCTGCTCTCTCCCTGTGATTCTGCTCCCTCTCTGTGCTTCTGCTCTCTCCCACTTGCCCTGCTCCTTCCCTATTCCCCTGCTCCCTCCCTGTTCTCCTGCTCGCGCAATGTTCTCCTGCTCTCTCCCTGTGCTTCTGCTCACTCCCGGTGTGTCTGCTCTCTCCCTATTCTCTTCCTCTCTCCCTGTGCTTCTACTCACTCCCTACATTCCTGCTCTCACCCTGTTCTCCTGCTGTCTCCCTGTTCTCCTGCTCTCTCCCTGTTCTCCTGCTCTCTCCCTGGTCTCCTGCTCTCTCGCTGTGCTTCTGCTCTCACCTTGTTCTCCTGCTCTCTCCCTGTTCTCCTGCTCTCTCCCTGTTCTCCTGCTCTCTCCCTGGACTTCTGCTCTCTCCCCTTTCACCTGCTCTCTCCCTGTTCTCCTGCTCTCTCCCTTTTCTCCTGCTCGCTCCCTGTTCTTCTGCTCTCTCCCTGTGCTTCTGCTCTCTCCCAGTTCTCCTGCTCTCTCCCTGTGCTACTGCACTCTCCCTGTCCTCCTGTCTGTACCTGTTCTTCTGCTCTCTTGCTGTTAGCCTGCACTCGCTCTGTTCTTTTGCTCGGCCTGTGCTCCCGCTCTCTCCCTGCTCTCTACCTGTTGTCCTGCTCTCTACCTGTGCTGCTGCACTCTCCCTGTTCTCCATCTCTCTCCCTCTGCTACTGCACTCTCCCTGTTCTCCTGCTCTCTCCCTGTTCTCTTGCTCTCTCCCTGTTCTCCTGCTCTCTCCCTGTTCTCCTGCTCTCTCCCTGTTATACTGCTGTCCCGGTTATACTGCTCTCTCCCTGTGTTCTTGTTCTGTCCCTGTTCTTCTGCTCTCTCCATACTCTCTCCCTGTTTTTCTTCTGTCTCCCTGCGCTTCTGCTCTCTCCCCATTCCCCTGCACTCTCCCTGTTCTCCTGCTCTCTCCCTGTTCTCCTGCACTCTCCCTGCTCTCTCCCTGTGCTTCTGCTCTCTCCCTGTTCTTCTGCTCTCTCCCTGCTCTCTCCCTGTTCTCCTGCTCTCTCCCTGTTCCCCTACTCTCCCCCCGTGCTGCTGCTCGTGCCCTGCTCTCGCCCTGTTCACCTGCACACTCCCTGTTCTCCTGCTCTCTCCCTGTTCTCCTGCTCCCTCCATGTTCTACTGCACTCTCCCTGTTCTCCTGCTCTCTCCCTGTGCTTCTGCTCTCGCCCTGTTCTCCTGCTCTCTCCCTGTTCTTCTGCTCTCTCCCTGTCCTCCTGCTCTCACACTGTTGTCCTGCTCTCTCCTTGTTCTTCTGCTCTCTCCCAGTGCTTCTGCTTTCTCCCTGTTCCCCTGCTCTCTCCCTGTTCTTCTGCTTTCTCCCTGTGCTTCTGTTCTCTCCCTGTTCTCCCGCTCCCTCTCTGTGCTTCTGCTCTCTCCCCCTTCCCCCGCTCTCACCCTGTTCTCCTGCTCGCTCCCTGTTCTCCTGCTCTCTCCCTGTTCTCCTGCTCTCTCCCTGTTTCCCTGCTCTCTCGCTGTGCTTCTGCTCTCTCCCTGTTCTCCTGCTCTCTCCCTGTTCTCCTGCTCTCTCCCTGTTCTCCTGCTCTCTCCCTGTTCTCCTGCTCTCTCCCTGTTCTCCTGCTCCCTCCCTGTTCTACTGCACTCTCCCTGTTCTCCTGCTCTCTCCCTGTTCTCCTGGTCTCTCCCTGTTCTCCTGCTCCCTCCCTGTTCTCCTGCTCTCTCCCTGTTCTCCTGCTCTCTCCCTGTTCTCATTCTCTCTCCCTGTTATCCTGCTCTCTCCCTTTGCTCTTGTTCTGTCCCTGTCCTTCTGCTCTCTCCATGCTCTCTCCCTGTTCTTCTGCTCTCTCCCTGTTCTCCTGCTCTCTCCCTGTTCTCCTGCACTCTCCCTGCTCTCACCCTGTGCTTCTGCTCTCTGCCTGTTCTCCTGCACTCTCCCTGCTCTCTCCCTGTTCTCCTGCTCTCTCCCTGTTCCCCTACTCTCTCCCCGTGCTGCTGCTCGTGCCCTGCTCTCACCCTGTTCACCTGCACACTCCCTGTTCTCCTGCTCTCTCCCTGTTCTCCTGCTCCCTCCCTGTTCTACTGCACTCTCCCTGTTCTCCTGCTCTCTCCCTGTGCTTCCGCTCTCGCCCGGTTCTCCTGCTCTCTCCTTGTTCTCCTGCTCTCTCCCTTTTCTCTTGTTCTCTCCCTGTGCTTCTGCTCTCTCCCCGTTCACCTGCTCTTTCCCTGTTCTCCTGCTCTCTCCCTGTTCTCCTGCTCTCTCCCTGTGCTTCTGCTCTCTCCCCGTTCCCCTGCTCTCTCCCTGTTCTCCTGCTCTCTCCCTGTTTTCCTGCTCTCTCGCTGTGGTTCTGCTCGCTACCTGTTCTCCTGCTCTCTCCCTGTTCTCCTGCTCTCTCCCTGTTCTCATGCTCTCTTCCTGTTCTCCTGCTCTCTCCCTGAGCTACTGCTCTCTCCCTGTTCTCCTGCTCTCCCTGAGCTCCTGCTCTCGCCCTGTGCCTCTGCTCGCTTCCTGTGCTTCTGTTCTCCCCCTGTGCTTCTGCTCTCCCAGTGCTTCGGCTCGCTCCCTGTTCTCCTGCTCTCTCCTGTGCTACTGCACTCTCCCTGTTCTCTTGCTCTCTCCCTGTTCTGATGCTCTCTCCCGGTTCTCCTGCTCTCTCCCTGTTCTTCTGCTCTCTCCCTGCACTTTTGCTCTCCCTGTGCTCCTGCTCCCTTCCTGCTCTCTCCCTGCTCTCCTGCTATCTCCCTGTCCTCCTGCTCTCTCCCTGTTCTCCTGCTCTCTCCCTGTTCTTCTGCTCTCTCCCTGCACTTCTGCTCTCTCCCCGTTCCCCTGCTCTCTCCCTGAACTCCTGCTCTCTCCCTGTTCTCCTGCTCTCTTCCTGCTCTCTCCCTGTTCTTCTGCTCTCTTCCTGTGCTTCTGCTCTCTCCCTGTTCTCCTGTTCTCTCCCTGTTCTCCTGCTCTCTCCCTGTTCTCCTGCTCTCTCCCTGTTCTCCTGCTCTCTCCCTGTGCTACTGCACTCTCCCTGTTCTCCTGCTCTCTCCCTGTTCTCCTGCTCTCTCCCTGTTCTCCTGCGCTCTCCCTGTTCTCCTGCGCTCTCCCTGTTCTCCTGGTCTTTCCCTGTTCTCCTGCTTCCTCCCTGTTGTCCTGCTCTCTCCGTGTTATCCTGCTGTCTCCCTTTGTCTTGCTCTGTCCCTGTTCTTCTGCTCTCTCCATGCTCTCTCCCTGTTCTTCTGCTCTCTCCCTCTTCTCCTGCTCTCTCCCTGTTCTCCTGCGCTCTCCCTGCTCTCACCCTGTGCATCTGCTCTTTCCCTGTTCTCCTGCTCTCTCCCTGTTCTCCTGCTCTCTCCCTGCTCTCCTACTGTCTCCCCGTGCTGCTGCTCTCACCCTGTTCTCCTGATCTCTCCCTGATCTTCTGTTCTCTCCCTGTGCTTCTGCTCCCTCTCTGTGCTTCTGCTCTCTCCTCTTCCCCTGCTCGCTCCCTGTTCTCCTGCTCACTCCCTGTTCCCCTGCTCCCTCCCTGTTCCCCTGCTCCCGCCATGTTCTCCAGCTCTCTTCATGTTCTCCTGCTCTCTCCCTGTTCTTCTGCTCTCTCCCTGTTCTTCTGCTCTCTCCCCGTTCCCCTGCTCTCTCCCTGTTCTCCTGCTCTCTCCCTGTTCTCCTGCACTCTCCCTGCTCTCTCCCTGTGCTTCTGCTCTCTCCCTGTTCTCCTGCTCTCTCCCTGCTCTCTCCCTGTTCTCTCCCTTTTCTCCTGCTCTCTCCATGTTCTTCTGCTCTCTCCCTGTGATTCTGCTCCCTCTCTGTGCTTCTGCTCTCTCCCACTTGCCCTGCTCCTTCCCTATTCCCCTGCTCTCTCCCTGTTCTCCTGCTCGCGCAATGTTCTCCTGCTCTCTCCCTGTGCTTCTGCTCACTCCCGGTGTGTCTGCTCTCTCCCTATTCTCTTCCTCTCTCCCTGTGCTTCTACTCACTCCCTACATTCCTGCTCTCACCCTGTTCTCCTGCTGTCTCCCTGTTCTCCTGCTCTCTCCCTGTTCTCCTGCTCTCTCCCTGGTCTCCTGCTCTCTCCCTGGTCTCCTGCTCTCTCGCTGTGCTTCTGCTCTCACCTTGTTCTCCTGCTCTCTCCCTGTTCTCCTGCTCTCTCCCTGTTCTCTTGCTCTCTCCCTGGACTTCTGCTCTCTCCCCTTTCACCTGCTCTCTCCCTGTTCTCCTGCTCTCTCCCTTTTCTCCTGCTCGCTCCCTGTTCTTCTGCTCTCTCCCTGTGCTTCTGCTCTCTCCCAGTTCTCCTGCTCTCTCCCTGTGCTACTGCACTCTCCCTGTCCTCCTGTCTGTACCTGTTCTTCTGCTCTCTTGCTGTTAACCTGCACTCGCTCTGTTCTTTTGCTCGGCCTGTGCTCCCGCTCTCTCCCTGCTCTCTACCTGTTGTCCTGCTCTCTACCTGTGCTGCTGCACTCTCCCTGTTCTCCATCTCTCTCCCTCTGCTACTGCACTCTCCCTGTTCTCCTGCTCTCTCCCTGTTCTCTTGCTCTCTCCCTGTTCTCCTGCTCTCTCCCTGTTCTCCTGCTCTCTCCCTGTTATACTGCTGTCCCTGTTATACTGCTCTCTCCCTGTGCTCTTGTTCTGTCCCTGTTCTTCTGCTCTCTCCATTCTCTCCCCCTGTTCTTCTGCTCTCTCCCCATTCCCCTGCACTCTCCCTGTTCTCCTGCTCTCTCCCTGTTCTCCTGCACTCTCCCTGCTCTCTCCCTGTGCTTCTGCTCTCTCCCTGTTCCTCTGCTCTCTCCCTGTTCTCCTGCTCTCTCCCTGTTCTCCTGCACTCTCCCTGCTCTCACCCTGTGCTTCTGCTCTCTCCCTGTTCTCCTGCACTCTCCCTGCTCTCTCCCTGTTCTCCTGCTCTCTCCCTGTTCCCCTACTCTCTCCCCGTGCTGCTGCTCGTGCCCTGCTCTCACCCTGTTCACCTGCACACTCCCTGTTCTCCTGCTCTCTCCCTGTTCTCCTGCTCCCTCCCTGTTCTACTGCACTCTCCCTGTTCTCCTGCTCTCTCCCTGTGCTTCTGCTCTCGCCCTGTTATCCTGCTCTCTACCTGTTCTTCTGCTCTCTCCCTGACCTCCTGCTCTCACACTGTTGTCCTGCTCTCTCCTTGTTCTTCTGCTCTCTCCCTGTGCTTCTGCTCTCTCCCTGTGCTTCTGCTTTCTCCCTGTTCCCCTGCTCTCTCCCTGTTCTTCTGCTTTCTCCCTGTGCTTCTGTTCTCTCCCTGTTCTCCTGCTCCCTCTCTGTGCTTCTGCTCTCTCCCCCTTCCCCCGCTCTCACCCTGCTCTCCTGCTCTCTCCCTGTTCTCCTGCTCTCTCCCTGTTCTCCTGCTCTCTCCCTGTTTCCCTGCTCTCTCGCTGTGCTTCTGCTGTCTCCCTGTTCTCCTGCTCCCTCCCTGTTCTCCTGCTCTCTCCCTGTTTTCCTGCTCTCTCGCTGTGCTTCTACTCTCTCCCTGTTCTCCTGCTCTCTCCCTGTTCTCCTGCTCTCTCCCTGTTATCCTGCTCTCTCCCTGTTCTCCTGCTCACTCCCTGTTCTCCTGCTCCCTCCCTGTTCTACTGCACTCTCCCTGTTCTCCTGTTGTCTCCCTGTTCTCCTGGTCTCTCCCTCTTCTCCTGCTCCCTCCCTGTTCTCCTGCTTCCTCCCTGTTCTCCTGCTCTCTCCGTGTTATCCTGCTGTCTCCCTTTGCTCTTGCTCTGTCCCTGTTCTTCTGCTCTCTCCATGCTCTCTCCCTGTTCTTCTGCTCTCTCCCTCTTCTCCTGCTCCCTGTTCTCCTGCGCTCTCCCTGCTCTCACCCTGTGCATCTGCTCTTTCCCTGTTCTCCTGCTCTCTCCCTGTTCTCCTGCTCTCTCCCTGCTCTCCTACTGTCTCCCCGTGCTGCTGCTCTCACCCTGTTCTCCTGATCTCTCCCTGATCTTCTGTTCTCTCCCTGTGCTTCTGCTCCCTCTCTGTGCTTCTGCTCTCTCCTCTTCCCCTGCTCGCTCCCTGTTCTCCTGCTCACTCCCTGTTCCCCTGCTCCCTCCCTGTTCCCCTGCTCCCGCCATGTTCTCCAGCTCTCTTCATGTTCTCCTGCTCTCTCCCTGTTCTTCTGCTCTCTCCCTGTTCTTCTGCTCTCTCCCCGTTCCCCTGCTGTCTCCCTGTTCTCCTGCTCTCTCCCTGTTCTCCTGCACTCTCCCTGCTCTCTCCCTGTGCTTCTGCTCTCTCCCTGTTCTCCTGCTCTCTCCCTGCTCTCTCCCTGTTCTCTCCCTTTTCTCCTGCTCTCTCCATGTTCTTCTGCTCTCTCCCTGTGATTCTGCTCCCTCTCTGTGCTTCTGCTCTCTCCCACTTGCCCTGCTCCTTCCCTATTCCCCTGCTCCCTCCCTGTTCTGCTCGCGCAATGTTCTCCTGCTCTCTCCCTCTGCTTCTGCTCACTCCCGGTGTGTCTGCTCTCTCCCTATTCTCTTCCTCTCTCCCTGTGCTTCTACTCACTCCCTACATTCCTGCTCTCACCCTGTTCTCCTGCTGTCTCCCTGTTCTCCTGCTCTCTCCCTGTTCTCCTGCTCTCTCCCTGGTCTCCTGCTCTCTCGCTGTGCTTCTGCTCTCACCTTGTTCTCCTGCTCTCTCCCTGTTCTCCTGCTCTCTCCCTGGACTTCTGCTCTCTCCCCTTTCACCTGCTCTCTCCCTGTTCTCCTGCTCTCTCCCTGTTCTCCTGCTCGCTCCCTGTTCTTCTGCTCTCTCCCTGTGCTTCTGCTCTCTCCCAGTTCTCCTGCTCTCTCCCTGTGCTACTGCACTCTCCCTGTCCTCCTGTCTGTACCTGTTCTTCTGCTCTCTTGCTGTTAACCTGCACTCGCTCTGTTCTTTTGCTCGGCCTGTGCACCCGCTCTCTCCCTGCTCTCTACCTGTTGTCCTGCTCCCTACCTGTGCTGCTGCACTCTCACTGTTCTCCATCTCTCTCCCTCTGCTATGGCACTCTCCCTGTTCTCCTGCTCTCTCCCTGTTCTCTTGCTCTCTCCCTGTTCTCCTGCTCTCTCCCTGTTCTCCTGCTCTCTCCCTGTTATACTGCTGTCCCTGTTATACTGCTCTCTCCCTGTGCTCTTGTTCTGTCCCTGTTCTTCTGCTCTCTCCATTCTCTCCCCCTGTTCTTCTGCTCTCTCCCTGCGCTTCTGCTCTCTCCCCATTCCCCTGCACTCTCCCTGTTCTCCTGCTCTCTCCCTGTTCTCCTGCACTCTCCCTGCTCTCTCCCTGTGCTTCTGCTCTCTCCCTGTTCCTCTGCTCTCTCCCTGTTCTCCTGCTCTCTCCCTGTTCTCCTGCACTCTCCCTGCTCTCACCCTGTGCTTCTGCTCTCTCCCTGTTCTCCTGCACTCTCCCTGCTCTCTCCCTGTTCTCCTGCTCTCTCCCTGTTCCCCTACTCTCTCCCCGTGCTGCTGCTCGTGCCCTGCTCTCACCCTGTTCACCTGCACACGCCCTGTTCTCCTGCTCTCTCCCTGTTCTCCTGCTCCCTCCCTGTTCTACTGCACTCTCCCTGTTCACCTGCTCTCTCCCTGTGCTTCTGCTCTCGCCCTGTTATCCTGCTCTCTACCTGTTCTTCTGCTCTCTCCCTGTCCTCCTGCTCTCACACTGTTGTCCTGCTCTCTCCTTGTTCTTCTGCTCTCTCCCTGTGCTTCTGCTCTCTCCCTGTGCTTCTGCTTTCTCCCTGTTCCCCTGCTCTCTCCCTGTTCTTCTGCTTTCTCCCTGTGCTTCTGTTCTCTCCCTGTTCTCCTGCTCCCTCTCTGTGCTTCTGCTCTCTCCCCCTTCCCCTGCTCCCTCCCTGTTCCCCTGCTCCCGCCATGTTCTCCAGCTCTCTTCATGTTCTCCTGCTCTCTCCCTGTTCTTCTGCTCTCTCCCTGTTCTTCTGCTCTCTCCCCGTTCCCCTGCTCTCTCCCTGTTCTCCTGCTCTCTCACTGTTCTCCTGCACTCTCCCTGCTCTCTCCCTGTGCTTCTGCTCTCTCCCTGTTCTCCAGCTCTCTCCCTGCTCTCTCCCTGTTCTCTCCCTTTTCTCCTGCTCTCTCCATGTTCTTCTGCTCTCTCCCTGTGATTCTGCTCCCTCTCTGTGCTTCTGCTCTCTCCCACTTGCCCTGCTCCTTCCCTATTCCCCTGCTCTCTCCCTGTTCTCCTGCTCGCGCAATGTTCTCCTGCTCTCTCCCTGTGCTTCTGCTCACTCCCGGTGTGTCTGCTCTCTCCCTATTCTCTTCCTCTCTCCCTGTGCTTCTACTCACTCCCTACATTCCTGCTCTCACCCTGTTCTCCTGCTGTCTCCCTGTTCTCCTGCTCTCTCCCTGTTCTCCTGCTCTCTCCCTGGTCTCCTGCTCTCTCCCTGGTCTCCTGCTCTCTCGCTGTGCTTCTGCTCTCACCTTGTTCTCCTGCTCTCTCCCTGTTCTCCTGCTCTCTCCCTGTTCTCTTGCTCTCTCCCTGGACTTCTGCTCTCTCCCCTTTCACCTGCTCTCTCCCTGTTCTCCTGCTCTCTCCCTTTTCTCCTGCTCGCTCCCTGTTCTTCTGCTCTCTCCCTGTGCTTCTGCTCTCTCCCAGTTCTCCTGCTCTCTCCCTGTGCTACTGCACTCTCCCTGTCCTCCTGTCTGTACCTGTTCTTCTGCTCTCTTGCTGTTAACCTGCACTCGCTCTGTTCTTTTGCTCGGCGTGTGCTCCCGCTCTCTCCCTGCTCTCTACCTGTTGTCCTGCTCTCTACCTGTGCTGCTGCACTCTCCCTGTTCTCCATCTCTCTCCCTCTGCTACTGCACTCTCCCTGTTCTCCTGCTCTCTCCCTGTTCTCCTGCTCTCTCCCTGTTATACTGCTGTCCCTGTTATACTGCTCTCTCCCTGTGCTCTTGTTCTGTCCCTGTTCTTCTGCTCTCTCCATTCTCTCCCCCTGTTCTTCTGCTCTCTCCCCATTCCCCTGCACTCTCCCTGTTCTCCTGCTCTCTCCCTGTTCTCCTGCACTCTCCCTGCTCTCTCCCTGTGCTTCTGCTCTCTCCCTGTTCCTCTGCTCTCTCCCTGTTCTCCTGCTCTCTCCCTGTTCTCCTGCACTCTCCCTGCTCTCACCCTGTGCTTCTGCTCTCTCCCTGTTCTCCTGCACTCTCCCTGCTCTCTCCCTGTTCTCCTGCTCTCTCCCTGTTCCCCTACTCTCTCCCCGTGCTGCTGCTCGTGCCCTGCTCTCACCCTGTTCACCTGCACACTCCCTGTTCTCCTGCTCTCTCCCTGTTCTCCTGCTCCCTCCCTGTTCTACTGCACTCTCCCTGTTCTCCTGCTCTCTCCCTGTGCTTCTGCTCTCGCCCTGTTATCCTGCTCTCTACCTGTTCTTCTGCTCTCTCCCTGACCTCCTGCTCTCACACTGTTGTCCTGCTCTCTCCTTGTTCTTCTGCTCTCTCCCTGTGCTTCTGCTCTCTCCCTGTGCTTCTGCTTTCTCCCTGTTCCCCTGCTCTCTCCCTGTTCTTCTGCTTTCTCCCTGTGCTTCTGTTCTCTCCCTGTTCTCCTGCTCCCTCTCTGTGCTTCTGCTCTCTCCCCCTTCCCCCGCTCTCACCCTGTTCTCCTGCTCTCTCCCTGTTCTCCTGCTCTCTCCCTGTTCTCCTGCTCTCTCCCTGTTTCCCTGCTCTCTCGCTGTGCTTCTGCTGTCTCCCTGTTCTCCTGCTCCCTCCCTGTTCTCCTGCTCTCTCCCTGTTTTCCTGCTCTCTCGCTGTGCTTCTACTCTCTCCCTGTTCTCCTGCTCTCTCCCTGTTCTCCTGCTCTCTCCCTGTTATCCTGCTCTCTCCCTGTTCTCCTGCTCACTCCCTGTTCTCCTGCTCCCTCCCTGTTCTACTGCACTCTCCCTGTTCTCCTGTTGTCTCCCTGTTCTCCTGGTCTCTCCCTCTTCTCCTGCTCCCTCCCTGTTCTCCTGCTTCCTCCCTGTTCTCCTGCTCTCTCCGTGTTATCCTGCTGTCTCCCTTTGCTCTTGCTCTGTCCCTGTTCTTCTGCTCTCTCCATGCTCTCTCCCTGTTCTTCTGCTCTCTCCCTCTTCTCCTGCTCCCTGTTCTCCTGCGCTCTCCCTGCTCTCACCCTGTGCATCTGCTCTTTCCCTGTTCTCCTGCTCTCTCCCTGTTCTCCTGCTCTCTCCCTGCTCTCCTACTGTCTCCCCGTGCTGCTGCTCTCACCCTGTTCTCCTGATCTCTCCCTGATCTTCTGTTCTCTCCCTGTGCTTCTGCTCCCTCTCTGTGCTTCTGCTCTCTCCTCTTCCCCTGCTCGCTCCCTGTTCTCCTGCTCACTCCCTGTTCCCCTGCTCCCTCCCTGTTCCCCTGCTCCCGCCATGTTCTCCAGCTCTCTTCATGTTCTCCTGCTCTCTCCCGGTTCTTCTGCTCTCTCCCTGTTCTTCTGCTCTCTCCCCGTTCCCCTGCTGTCTCCCTGTTCTCCTGCTCTCTCCCTGTTCTCCTGCACTCTCCCTGCTCTCTCCCTGTGCTTCTGCTCTCTCCCTGTTCTCCTGCTCTCTCCCTGCTCTCTCCCTGTTCTCTCCCTTTTCTCCTGCTCTCTCCATGTTCTTCTGCTCTCTCCCTGTGATTCTGCTCCCTCTCTGTGCTTCTGCTCTCTCCCACTTGCCCTGCTCCTTCCCTATTCCCCTGCTCCCTCCCTGTTCTGCTCGCGCAATGTTCTCCTGCTCTCTCCCTCTGCTTCTGCTCACTCCCGGTGTGTCTGCTCTCTCCCTATTCTCTTCCTCTCTCCCTGTGCTTCTACTCACTCCCTACATTCCTGCTCTCACCCTGTTCTCCTGCTGTCTCCCTGTTCTCCTGCTCTCTCCCTGTTCTCCTGCTCTCTCCCTGGTCTCCTGCTCTCTCGCTGTGCTTCTGCTCTCACCTTGTTCTCCTGCTCTCTCCCTGTTCTCCTGCTCTCTCCCTGGACTTCTGCTCTCTCCCCTTTCACCTGCTCTCTCCCTGTTCTCCTGCTCTCTCCCTGTTCTCCTGCTCGCTCCCTGTTCTTCTGCTCTCTCCCTGTGCTTCTGCTCTCTCCCAGTTCTCCTGCTCTCTCCCTGTGCTACTGCACTCTCCCTGTCCTCCTGTCTGTACCTGTTCTTCTGCTCTCTTGCTGTTAACCTGCACTCGCTCTGTTCTTTTGCTCGGCCTGTGCACCCGCTCTCTCCCTGCTCTCTACCTGTTGTCCTGCTCCCTACCTGTGCTGCTGCACTCTCACTGTTCTCCATCTCTCTCCCTCTGCTATGGCACTCTCCCTGTTCTCCTGCTCTCTCCCTGTTCTCTTGCTCTCTCCCTGTTCTCCTGCTCTCTCCCTGTTATACTGCTGTCCCTGTTATACTGCTCTCTCCCTGTGCTCTTGTTCTGTCCCTGTTCTTCTGCTCTCTCCATTCTCTCCCCCTGTTCTTCTGCTCTCTCCCTGCGCTTCTGCTCTCTCCCCATTCCCCTGCACTCTCCCTGTTCTCCTGCTCTCTCCCTGTTCTCCTGCACTCTCCCTGCTCTCTCCCTGTGCTTCTGCTCTCTCCCTGTTCCTCTGCTCTCTCCCTGTTCTCCTGCTCTCTCCCTGTTCTCCTGCACTCTCCCTGCTCTCACCCTGTGCTTCTGCTCTCTCCCTGTTCTCCTGCACTCTCCCTGCTCTCTCCCTGTTCTCCTGCTCTCTCCCTGTTCCCCTACTCTCTCCCCGTGCTGCTGCTCGTGCCCTGCTCTCACCCTGTTCACCTGCACACGCCCTGTTCTCCTGCTCTCTCCCTGTTCTCCTGCTCCCTCCCTGTTCTACTGCACTCTCCCTGTTCACCTGCTCTCTCCCTGTGCTTCTGCTCTCGCCCTGTTATCCTGCTCTCTACCTGTTCTTCTGCTCTCTCCCTGTCCTCCTGCTCTCACACTGTTGTCCTGCTCTCTCCTTGTTCTTCTGCTCTCTCCCTGTGCTTCTGCTCTCTCCCTGTGCTTCTGCTTTCTCCCTGTTCCCCTGCTCTCTCCCTGTTCTTCTGCTTTCTCCCTGTGCTTCTGTTCTCTCCCTGTTCTCCTGCTCCCTCTCTGTGCTTCTGCTCTCTCCCCCTTCCCCCGCTCTCACCCTGTTCTCCTGCTCTCTCCCTGTTCTCCTGCTCTCTCCCTGTTCTCCTGCTCTCTCCCTGTTTCCCTGCTCTCTCGCTGTGCTTCTGCTGTCTCCCTGTTCTCCTGCTCTCTCCCTGTTCTCCTGCTCTCTCCCTGTTTTCCTGCTCTCTCGCTGTGCTTCTACTCTCTCCCTGTTCTCCTGCTCCCTCCCTGTTCTCCTGCTCTCTCCCTATTATCCTGCTCTCTCCCTGTTCTCCTGCTCACTCCCTGTTCTCCTGCTCCCTCCCTGTTCTACTGCACTCTCCCTGTTCTCCTGTTGTCTCCCTGTTCTCCTGGTCTCTCCCTCTTCTCCTGCTCCCTCCCTGTTCTCCTGCTTCCTCCCTGTTCTCCTGCTCTCTCCGTGTTATCCTGCTGTCTCCCTTTGCTCTTGCTCTGTCCCTGTTCTTCTGCTCTCTCCATGCTCTCTCCCTGTTCTTCTGCTCTCTCCCTCTTCTCCTGCTCTCTCCCTGTTCTCCTGCGCTCTCCCTGCTCTCACCCTGTGCATCTGCTCTTTCCCTGTTCTCCTGCACTCTCCCTGTTCTCCTGCTCTCTCCCTGTTCTCTTGCTCTCTCCCTGTTCTCCTGCTCTCTCCCTGTTCTCCTGCTCTCTCCCTGTTATACTGCTGTCCCTGTTATACTGCTCTCTCCCTGTGCTCTTGTTCTGTCCCTGTTCTTCTGCTCTCTCCATTCTCTCCCCCTGTTCTTCTGCTCTCTCCCTGCGCTTCTGCTCTCTCCCCATTCCCCTGCACTCTCCCTGTTCTCCTGCTCTCTCCCTGTTCTCCTGCACTCTCCCTGCTCTCTCCCTGTGCTTCTGCTCTCTCCCTGTTCCTCTGCTCTCTCCCTGTTCTCCTGTTCTCTCCCTGTTCTCCTGCACTCTCCCTGCTCTCACCCTGTGCTTCTGCTCTCTCCCTGTTCTCCTGCACTCTCCCTGCTCTCTCCCTGTTCTCCTGCTCTCTCCCTGTTCCCCTACTCTCTCCCCGTGCTGCTGCTCGTGCCCTGCTCTCACCCTGTTCACCTGCACACGCCCTGTTCTCCTGCTATCTCCCTGTTCTCCTGCTCCCTCCCTGTTCTACTGCACTCTCCCTGTTCACCTGCTCTCTCCCTGTGCTTCTGCTCTCGCCCTGTTATCCTGCTCTCTACCATTTCTTCTGCTCTCTCCCTGTCCTCCTGCTCTCACACTGTTGTCCTGCTCTCTCCTTGTTCTTCTGCTCTCTCCCTGTGCTTCTGCTCTCTCCCTGTGCTTCTGCTTTCTCCCTGTTCCCCTGCTCTCTCCCTGTTCTTCTGCTTTCTCCCTGTGCTTCTGTTCTCTCCCTGTTCTCCTGCTCCCTCTCTGTGCTTCTGCTCTCTCCCCCTTCCCCCGCTCTCACCCTATTCTCCTGCTCTCTCCCTTTTCTCCTGCTCTCTCCCTGTTCTCCTGCTCTCTCCCTGTTTCCCTGCTCTCTCGCTGTGCTTCTGCTGTCTCCCTGTTCTCCTGCTCTCTCCCTGTTCTCCTGCTCTCTCCCTGTTTTCCTGCTCTCTCGCTGTGCTTCTACTCTCTCCCTGTTCTCCTGCTCTCTCCCTGTTCTCCTGCTCTCTCCCTATTATCCTGCTCTCTCCCTGTTCTCCTGCTCACTCCCTGTTCTCCTGCTCCCTCCCTGTTCTACTGCACTCTCCCTGTTCTCCTGTTGTCTCCCTGTTCTCCTGGTCTCTCCCTCTTCTCCTGCTCCCTCCCTGTTCTCCTGCTTCCTCCCTGTTCTCCTGCTCTCTCCGTGTTATCCTGCTGTCTCCCTTTGCTCTTGCTCTGTCCCTGTTCTTCTGCTCTCTCCATGCTCTCTCCCAGTTCTTCTGCTCTCTCCCTCTTCTCCTGCTCTCTCCCTGTTCTCCTGCGCTCTCCCTGCTCTCACCCTGTGCATCTGCTCTTTCCCTGTTCTCCTGCACTCTCCCTGTTCTCCTGCTCTCTCCCTGTTCTCTTGCTCTCTCCCTGTTCTCCTGCTCTCTCCCTGTTCTCCTGCTCTCTCCCTGTTATACTGCTGTCCCTGTTATACTGCTCTCTCCCTGTGCTCTTGTTCTGTCCCTGTTCTTCTGCTCTCTCCATTCTCTCCCCCTGTTCTTCTGCTCTCTCCCTGCGCTTCTGCTCTCTCCCCATTCCCCTGCACTCTCCCTGTTCTCCTGCTCTCTCCCTGTTCTCCTGCACTCTCCCTGCTCTCTCCCTGTGCTTCTGCTCTTTCCCTGTTCCTCTGCTCTCTCCCTGTTCTCCTGCTCTCTCCCTGTTCTCCTGCACTCTCCCTGCTCTCACCCTGTGCTTCTGCTCTCTCCCTGTTCTCCTGCACTCTCCCTGCTCTCTCCCTGTTCTCCTGCTCTCTCCCTGTTCCCCTACTCTCTCCCCGTGCTGCTGCTCGTGCCCTGCTCTCACCCTGTTCACCTGCACACGCCCTGTTCTCCTGCTCTCTCCCTGTTCTCCTGCTCCCTCCCTGTTCTACTGCACTCTCCCTGTTCACCTGCTCTCTCCCTGTGCTTCTGCTCTCGCCCTGTTATCCTGCTCTCTACCTATTCTTCTGCTCTCTCCCTGTCCTCCTGCTCTCACACTGTTGTCCTGCTCTCTCCTTGTTCTTCTGCTCTCTCCCTGTGCTTCTGCTCTCTCCCTGTGCTTCTGCTTTCTCCCTGTTCCCCTGCTCTCTCCCTGTTCTTCTGCTTTCTCCCTGTGCTTCTGTTCTCTCCCTGTTCTCCTGCTCCCTCTCTGTGCTTCTGCTCTCTCCCCCTTCCCCCGCTCTCACCCTGTTCTCCTGCTCTCTCCCTGTTCTCCTGCTCTCTCCCTGTTCTCCTGCTCTCTCCCTGTTTCCCTGCTCTCTCGCTGTGCTTCTGCTGTCTCCCTGTTCTCCTGCTCTCTCCCTGTTCTCCTGCTCTCTCCCTGTTTTCCTGCTCTCTCGCTGTGCTTCTACTCTCTCCCTGTTCTCCTGCTCTCTCCCTGTTCTCCTGCTCTCTCCCTATTATCCTGCTCTCTCCCTGTTCTCCTGCTCACTCCCTGTTCTCCTGCTCCCTCCCTGTTCCACTGCACTCTCCCTGTTCTCCTGTTGTCTCCCTGTTCTCCTGGTCTCTCCCTCTTCTCCTGCTCCCTCCCTGTTCTCCTGCTTCCTCCCTGTTCTCCTGCTCTCTCCGTGTTATCCTGCTGTCTCCCTTTGCTCTTGCTCTGTCCCTGTTCTTCTGCTCTCTCCATGCTCTCTCCCTGTTCTTCTGCTCTCTCCCTCTTCTCCTGCTCTCTCCCTGTTCTCCTGCGCTCTCCCTGCTCTCACCCTGTGCATCTGCTCTTTCCCTGTTCTCCTGCTCTCTCCCTGTTCTCCTGCTCTCTCCCTGCTCTCCTACTGTCTCCCCGTGCTGCTGCTCTCACCCTGTTCTCCTGATCTCGCCCTGATCTTCTGTTCTCTCCCTGTGCTTCTGCTCCCTCTCTGTGCTTCTGCTCTCTCCTCTTCCCCTGCTCGCTCCCTGTTCTCCTGCTCACTCCCTGTTCCCCTGCTCCCTCCCTGTTCCCCTGCTCCCGCCATGTTCTCCTCGCGCAATGTTCTCCTGCTCTCTCCCTCTGCTTCTGCTCACTCCCGGTGTGTCTGCTCTCTCCCTATTCTCTTCCTCTCTCCCTGTGCTTCTACTCACTCCCTACATTCCTGCTCTCACCCTGTTCTCCTGCTGTCTCCCTGTTCTCCTGCTCTCTCCCTGTTCTCCTGCTCTCTCCCTGGTCTCCTGCTCTCTCGCTGTGCTTCTGCTCTCACCTTGTTCTCCTGCTCTCTCCCTGTTCTCCTGCTCTCTCCCTGTTCTCCTGCTCTCGCCCTGGACTTCTGCTCTCTCCCCTTTCACCTGCTCTCTCCCTGTTCTCCTGCTCTCTCCCTTTTCTCCTGCTCGCTCCCTGTTCTGCTGCTCTCTCCCTGTGCTTCTGCTCTCTCCCAGTTCTCCTGCTCTCTCCCTGTGCTACTGCACTCTCCCTGTCCTCCTGTCTGTACCTGTTCTTCTGCTCTCTTGCTGTTAACCTGCACTCGCTCTGTTCTTTTGCTCGGCCTGTGCTCCCGCTCTCTCCCTGCTCTCTACCTGTGCTTCTGCTCTCTCCCTGTTCTCCTGCTCTCTCCCTGCTCTCTCCCTGTTCTCTCCCTTTTCTCCTGCTCTCTCCATGTTCTTCTGCTCTCTCCCTGTGATTCTGCTCCCTCTCTGTGCTTCTGCTCTCTCCCACTTGCCCTGCTCCTTCCCTATTCCCCTGCTCCCTCCCTGTTCTGCTCGCGCAATGTTCTCCTGCTCTCTCCCTGTGCTTCTGCTCACTCCCGGTGTGTCTGCTCTCTCCCTATTCTCTTCCTCTCTCCCTGTGCTTCTACTCACTCCCTACATTCCTGCTCTCACCCTGTTCTCCTGCTGTCTCCCTGTTCTCCTGCTCTCTCCCTGTTCTCCTGCTCTCTCCCTGGTCTCCTGCTCTCTCGCTGTGCTTCTGCTCTCACCTTGTTCTCCTGCTCTCTCCCTGTTCTCCTGCTCTCTCCCTGTTCTCCTGCTCTCTCCCTGGACTTCTGCTCTCTCCCCTTTCACCTGCTCTCTCCCTGTTCTCCTGCTCTCTCCCTTTTCTCCTGCTCGCTCCCTGTTCTTCTGCTCTCTCCCTGTGCTTCTGCTCTCTCCCAGTTCTCCTGCTCTCTCCCTGTGCTACTGCACTCTCCCTGTCCTCCTGTCTGTACCTGTTCTTCTGCTCTCTTGCTGTTAACCTGCACTCGCTCTGTTCTTTTGCTCGGCCTGTGCTCCCGCTCTCTCCCTGCTCTCTACCTGTTGTCCTGCTCTCTACCTGTGCTGCTGCACTCTCACTGTTCTCCATCTCTCTCCCTCTGCTACTGCACTCTCCCTGTTCTCCTGCTCTCTCCCTGTTCTCTTGCTCTCTCCCTGTTCTCCTGCTCTCTCCCTGTTATACTGCTGTCCCTGTTATACTGCCCTCTCCCTGTGCTCTTGTTCTGTCCCTGTTCTTCTGCTCTCTCCATTCTCTCCCCCTGTTCTTCTGCTCTCTCCCTGCGCTTCTGCTCTCTCCCCATTCCCCTGCACTCTCCCTGTTCTCCTGCTCTCTCCCTGTTCTCCTGCACTCTCCCTGCTCTCTCCCTGTGCTTCTGCTCTCTCCCTGTTCCTCTGCTCTCTCCCTGTTCTCCTGCTCTCTCCCTGTTCTCCTGCACTCTCCCTGCTCTCACCCTGTGCTTCTGCTCTCTCCCTGTTCTCCTGCGCTCTCCCTGCTCTCTCCCTGTTCTCCTGCTCTCTCCCTGTTCCCCTACTCTCTCCCCGTGCTGCTGCTCGTGCCCTGCTCTCACCCTGTTCACCTGCACACTCCCTGTTCTCCTGCTCTCTCCCTGTTCTCCTGCTCCCTCCCTGTTCTACTGCACTCTCCCTGTTCTCCTGCTCTCTCCCTGTGCTTCTGCTCTCGCCCTGTTATCCTGCTCTCTACCTGTTCTTCTGCTCTCTCCCTGTCCTCCTGCTCTCACACTGTTGTCCTGCTCTCTCCCTGTGCTACTGCACTCTCCCTGTTCTCTTGCTCTCTCCCTGTTCTGATGCTCTCTCCCGGTTCTCCTGCTCTCTCCCTGTTCTTCTGCTCTCTCCCTGCACTTCTGCTCTCCCTGTGCTCCTGCTCCCTTCCTGCTCTCTCCCTGTTCTCCTGCTATCTCCCTGTTCTCCTGCTCTCTCCCTGTGCTCCTGCTCTCTCCCTGTTCTTCTGCTCTCTCCCTGCACTACTGCTCTCTCCCCGTTCCCCTGCTCTCTCCCTGAACTCCTGCTCTCTCCCTGTTCTCCTGCTCTCTCCCTGTTCTTCTGCTCTCTTCCTGTGCTTCTGCTCTCTCCCTGTTCTCCTGTTATCTCCCTCTTCTCCTGCTCTCTCCCTGTTCTCCTGCTCTCTCCCTGTTCTCCTGCTCTCTCCCTGTGCTACTGCACTCTCCCTGTTCTCCTGCTCTCTCCCTGTTCTCCTGCTCTCTCCCTGTTCTCCTGGTCTTTCCCTGTTCCCCTGCTTCCTCCCTGTTCTCCTTCTCTCTCCGTGTTATCCTGCTGTCTCCCTTTGCTCTTGCTCTGTCCCTGTTCTTCTGCTCTCTCCATGCTCTCTCCCGGTTCTTCTGCTCTCTCCCTCTTCTCCTGCTCTCTCGCTGTTCTCCTGCGCTCTCCCTGCTCTCACCCTGTGCATCTGCTCTTTCCCTGTTCTCCTGCTCTCTCCCTGTTCTCCTACTGTCTCCCCGTGCTGCTGCTCTCACCCTGTTCTCCTGATTTCTCCCTGTTCTTCTGTTCTCTCCCTGTGCTTCTGCTCCCTCTCTGTGCTTCTGCTCTCTCCTCTTCCCCTGCTCGCTCCCTGTTCTCCTGCTCACTCCCTGTTCCCCTGCTCCCTCCCTGTTCCCCTGCTCCCGCCATGTTCTCCAGCTCTCTTCATGTTCTCCTGCTCTCTCCCTGTTCTTCTGCTCTCTCCCCGTTCCCCTGCTCTCTCCCTGTTCTCCTGCTCTCTCCCTGTTCTCCTGCACTCTCCCTGCTCTCTCCCTGTGCTTCTGCTCTCTCCCTGTTCTCCTGCTCTCTCCCTGCTCTCTCCCTGTTCTCCCCCTGTTCTCCTGCTCTCTCCATGTTCTTCTACTCTCTCCCTGTGTTTCTGCTCCCTCTCTGTGCTTCTGCTCTCTCCCACTTGCCCTGCTCCTTCCCTATTCCCGTTCTCCCTCCCTGTTCTCCTGCTCTCGCCATGTTCTCCTGCTCTCTCCCTGTGCTTCTGCTCACTCCCGGTGTGTCTGCTCTCTCCCTATTCTCTTCCTCTCTCCCTGTGCTTCTACTCACTCCCTACATTCCTGCTCTCACCCTGTTCTCATGCTGCCTCCCTGTTCTCCTGCTCTCTCCTTGTTCTCCTGCTCTCTCCCTGTTCTCCTGCTCTCTCGCTGTGCTTCTGCTCTCACCTTGTTCTCCTGCTCTCTCCCTGTTCTCCTGCTCTCTCCCTGTGCTTCTGCTCTCTCCCTGTTCTCCTGCTCTCTCCCTGTGCTTCTGCTCACTCCCGGTGTGTCTGCTCTCTCCCTATTCTCTTGCTCTCTCCCTGTGCTTCTACTCACTCCCTATATTTCTACTCTCACCCTTTTCTCCTGCTCTCTCCCTGTTCTCCTGCTCTCTCCCTGTTCTCCTGCTCTCTCCCTGTGCTTCTGCTCTCTCCCTGTTCTCCTGCCCTCTCCCTGTTCTCCTGCTCTCTCCCTGTTCTCCTGCTCTCTCCCTGTGCTTCTGCTCTCCCCCTGTTCTCCTGCTCTCTTCCTGTTCTCCTGCTCTCTCCCTGTGCTCCTGCTCTCTCCCTTTGCTTCTGCTCTCTTCCTCTGCTTCTGTTCTCCCCCTGTGCTTCTGCTCTCCCTGTGCTTCTGCTCTCTCCCTGTTCTCCTGCTCTCTCCCTGTGCGACTGCACTCTCCCTGTTATCCTGCTCTCTCCCTGTTCTCCTGCTCTCTCCCTGTTCTCCTGCTCTCTCCCTGTTCTCCTGCAATCTCCCTGTTCTTCTGCTCTCCCTGTGCTCCTGCTCCCTTCCTGCTCTCTCCCTGTTCTCCTGCTCTCACCCGCTGCTACTGCACTCTCCCTGTTCTCCTGCTCTCTCCCTGTTCTTCGGCTCTCTCCCTGCACTTCTGCTCTCTCCCCGTTCCCCTGCTCACTCCCTGTGCTTCTGCTCTCTCCCCGTTCCCCTGCTCCCTCCCTGATCTCATGCTCTCTCCCTGTTCTCCTGCTCTCTTCCTGCTCTCTCCCTGTTCTTCTGCTCTCTTCCTCTGCATCTGCTCTCTCCCTGTTCTCCTGTTCTCTCCCTGTTCTCCTGCTCTCTCATGTTCTCCTGCTCTCTCCCTGTGCTACTGCACTCTCCCTGTTCTGCTGCTCTCTCCCTGTTCTCCTGCTTCTCCCTCTTCTCCTGCTCTCTCCCTCTTCTCCTGGTCTCTCCCTGTTCTCCTGCTTCCTCTCTGTCATTCTGCTCTCTCCGTGTTATCCTGCTCTCTCCCTTTGCTCTTGCTCTCTCCCTGTTCTCCTGCTCTCTACCTGATCTCCTGCACTCTCCCTGCTCTCACTCTGTGCTTCTGCTCTTTCCCTGTTCTCCTGTTCTCTCCCTGTTCTCCTGCTCTCTCCCTGCTCTCTTACTCTCTCCCGGTGCTGCTGCTCTCACCCTGTTCTCCTGCTCTCTTGCTATGCTTCTGCTCTCTCTTTGTTCTCCTGCTTTCTCCCTCTGCTCCTGCTCTCTCGCTGTGCTTCAGCTCTCTCCCTTTGCTTCTCTTCACTCCCTGTGCATCTGCTCTCTCCCTGTTCTCCTGCTCTCCCGCTGTGCTTCTGCTCTCTCTTAGTTCTCCTGCTCTCTTGCTGTGATTCTGCTCTCTCTTTGTTCTCCTGCTCTCTCATTGTGCTGCTGCTCTCCCCCCGTTCCCCAGCTCTCTTCCTCTGCTCTTGGTCTCTCCCTGTGCTTCTGTTATCTTCCTGTTCTTCCGCTCTCTCCCTGTTCTCCTGCTCTCTCCCTGTTCTCCTGCTCTCTCCCTGTGCTCCTGCTCTCTCCCTGTGCTCCTGCTCTCTCCGTGTTCTGCTGATCTCTCCCTGTTCTCCAGCTTTCTCCCTGTGCTTCAGCTCACACCCGGTGCTTCTGCTCTCTCGCTGTGCTTCTGCTCTCTCCCTGTTCTCCTGCTCTCTCCCTGTGCTTCTGCTCTCTCGCTGTGCTTCTGCTCTCTCGCTGTGCTTCTGCTCTCTCCCTGTTCTCCTGCTCTCTCCCTGTGCTTCTGCTCTCTCCCTGTGCTTCTGTTCTCTCCCTGTGCTCCTGCTCTCTCCCTATTCCTCTGCTCTCTCCCTGCTAGTTCCCTGTGCTTCTGCTCTCTGCCCGTTCCCCTGCTCTCTCCCTGTGCTTTAGCTCTCTCGCTGTGCTTCTGCTCACGCCCTGTGCGTCTGTTCTCTCCCTGTTCTCTTGCTCTCTCCCTGCTCACTCCCTGTGCTTCTGCTTTCTCCCCGTTCCCCTGCCCACTCCCTGTGCTTCTGCTCTCTCCCTGTTCTCCTGCTCTCTCCCTGTGCTTCTGTTCTCTCCCTGTGCTTCTGCTCTCTCCCCATTCCCCTGCTCTCTCCCTGTGCTTCTGCTCACTCCCCGTTCCCCTGCTATCTCCCTGTTCTCCTACTCTCTCCTTGTTCTCCTGCTCTCTCTCTGTTCTTCTGCTCTCTCACTGCACTTCTGCTCTCCCCCGTTCTTCTACTCTCTTCCTGTGCTTCTGCTCTCTCCCTGTGCTCCTGCTCCCTTCCTGCTCCCTCCCTGTTCTCCTGCTATCTCCCTGTTCTCCTGCTCTCTCCCTGTTCTCCTGCTCTCTCCCTGTTCTCCTGCTCTCTCCCTGCACTTCTGCTCTCTCCCGGCACTTCTGCTCTCTCCCCGTTCCCCTGCTCTCTCCCTGAACTCCTGCGCTCTCCCTGCTCTCACCCTGTGCATCTGCTCTTTCCCTGTTCTCCTGCTCTCTCCCTGTTCTCCTGCTCTCTCCCTGTTCTCCTACTGTCTCCCCGTGCTGCTGCTCTCACCCTGTTCTCCTGATTTCTCCCTGTTCTTCTGTTCTCTCCCTGTGCTTCTGCACCCTCTCTGTGCTTCTGCTCTCTCCTCTTCCCCTGCTCGCTCCCTGTTCTCCTGCTCACTCCCTGTTCCCCTGCTCCCTTCCTGTTCCCCTGCTCCCGCCATGTTCTCCTGCTCTCTCCCTGTGCTTCTGCTCACTCCCGGTGTGTCTGCTCTCTCCCTATTCTCTTCCTCTCTCCCTGTGCTTCTACTCACTCCCTACATTCCTGCTCTCACCCTGTTCTCATGCTGCCTCCCTGTTCTCCTGCTCTCTCCCTGTTCTCCTGCTCTCTCCCTGTTCTCCTGCTCTCTCCCTGTTCTCCTGCTCTCTCGCTGTGCTTCTGCTCTCACCTTGTTCTCCTGCTCTCTCCCTGTTCTCCTGCTCTCTCCCTGTGCTTCTGCTCTCTCCCTGTTCTCCTGCTCTCTCCCTGTGCTTCTGCTCACTCCCGGTGTGTCTGCTCTCTCCCTATTCTCTTGCTCTCTCCCTGTGCTTCTACTCACTCCCTATATTTCTACTCTCACCCTTTTCTCCTGCTCTCTCCCTGTTCTCCTGCTCTCTCCCTGTTCTCCTGCTCTCTCCCTGTGCTTCTGCTCTCTCCCTGTTCTCCTGCTCTCTCCCTGTTCTCCTGCTCTCTCCCTGTTCTCCTGCTCTCTCCCTGTGCTTCTGCTCTCCCCCTGTTCTCCTGCTCTCTTCCTGTTCTCCTGCTCTCTCCCTGTGCTCCTGCTCTCTCCCTTTGCTTCTGCTCTCTTCCTCGGCTTCTGTTCTCCCCCTGTGCTTCTGCTCTCCCTGTGCTTCTGCTCTCTCCCTGTTCTCCTGCTCTCTCCCTGTGCGACTGCACTCTCCCTGTTATCCTGCTCTCTCCCTGTTCTGCTGCTCTCTCCCTGTTCTCCTGCTCTCTCCCTGTTCTCCTGCAATCTCCCTGTTCTTCTGCTCTCCCTGTGCTCCTGCTCCCTTCCTGCTCTCTCCCTGTTCTCCTGCTCTCACCCGCTGCTACTGCACTCTCCCTGTTCTCCTGCTCTCTCCCTGTTCTTCGGCTCTCTCCCTGCACTTCTGCTCTCTCCCCGTTCCCCTGCTCACTCCCTGTGCTTCTGCTCTCTCCCCGTTCCCCTGCTCCCTCCCTGATCTCATGCTCTCTCCCTGTTCTCCTGCTCTCTTCCTGCTCTCTCCCTGTTCTTCTGCTCTCTTCCTCTGCTTCTGCTCTCTCCCTGTTCTCCTGTTCTCTCCCTGTTCTCCTGCTCTCTATGTTCTCCTGCTCTCTCCCTGTGCTACTGCACTCTCCCTGTTCTGCTGCTCTCTCCCTGTTCTCCTGCTTCTCCCTCTTCTCCTGCTCTCTCCCTCTTCTCCTGGTCTCTCCCTGTTCTCCTGCTTCCTCTCTGTCATTCTGCTCTCTCCGTGTTATCCTGCTCTCTCCCTTTGCTCTTGCTCTCTCCCTGTTCTCCTGCTCTCTACCTGATCTCCTGCACTCTCCCTGCTCTCACTCTGTGCTTCTGCTCTTTCCCTGTTCTCCTGTTCTCTCCCTGTTCTCCTGCTCTCTCCCTGCTCTCTTACTCTCTCCCGGTGCTGCTGCTCTCACCCTGTTCTCCTGCTCTCTTGCTATGCTTCTGCTCTCTCTTTGTTCTCCTGCTTTCTCCCTCTGCTCCTGCTCTCTCGCTGTGCTTCAGCTCTCTCCCTTTGCTTCTCTTCACTCCCTGTGCATCAACTCTCTCCCTGTTCTCCTGCTCTCCCGTTGTGCTTCTGCTCTCTCTTAGTTCTCCTGCTCTCTTGCTGTGATTCTGCTCTCTCTTTGTTCTCCTGCTCTCTCATTGTGCTGCTGCTCTCCCCCCGTTCCCCAGCTCTCTTCCTCTGCTCTTGGTCTCTCCCTGTGCTTCTGTTATCTTCCTGTTCTTCCGCTCTCTCCCTGTTCTCCTGCTCTCTCCCTGTTCTCCTGCTCTCTCCCTGTGCTCCTGCTCTCTCCCTGTGCTCCTGCTCTCTCCCTGTGCTCCTGCTCTCCTCCTGTTCTCCTGCTCTCTCCCTGTTCTCCTGCTCTCTCCCTGTGCTTCTGCTCTCCCCCTGTTCTCCTGCTCTCTTCCTGTTCTCCTGCTCTCTCCCTGTGCTCCTGCTCTCTCCCTTTGCTTCTGCTCTCTTCCTCTGCTTCTGTTCTCCCCCTGTGCTCCTGCTCTCTCCCTGTGCTCCTGCTCTCTCCGTGTTCTGCTGCTCTCTCCCTGTTCTCCAGCTTTCTCCCTGTGCTTCAGCTCACACCCGGTGCTTCTGCTCTCTCGCTGTGCTTCTGCTCTCTCCCTGTTCTCCTGCTCTCTCCCTGTGCTTCTGCTCTCTCCCTGTGCTTCTGCTCTCTCGCTGTGCTTCTGCTCTCTCCCTGTTCTCCTGCTCTCTCCCTGTGCTTCTGCTCTCTCCCTGTGCTTCTGTTCTCTCCCTGTGCTCCTGCTCTCTCCCTATTCCTCTGCTCTCTCCCTGCTAGTTCCCTGTGCTTCTGCTCTCTGCCCGTTCCCCTGCTCTCTCCCTGTGCTTTAGCTCTCTCGCTGTGCTTCTGCTCACGCCCTGTGCGTCTGTTCTCTCCCTGTTCTCTTGCTCTCTCCCTGCTCACTCCCTGTGCTTCTGCTCTCTCCCTGTTCTCCTGCTCTCTCCCTGTTCTCTTGCTCTCTTCCTGCTCTCTCCCTGTTCTTCTGCTCTCTTCCTGTGCTTCTGCTCTCTCCCTGTTCTCCTGTTATCCCCCTGTTCTCCTGCTCTCTCCCTGTTCTCCTGCTCTCTCCCTGTTCTCCTGCTCTCTCCCTGTGCTACTGCACTCTCCCTGTTCTCCTGCTCTCTCCCTGTTCTCCTGCTCTCTCCCTGTGCTTCTGTTCTCTCCCTGTGCTTCTGCTCTCTCCCCATTCCCCTGCTCTCTCCCTGTGCTTCTGCTCACTCCCCGTTCCCCTGCTATCTCCCTGTTCTCCTACTCTCTCCTTGTTCTCCTGCTCTCTCTCTGTTCTTCTGCTCTCTCACTGCACTTCTGCTCTCCCCCATTCTTCTGCTCTCTTCCTGTGCTTCTGCTCTCTCTCTGTGCTCCTGCTCCCTTCCTGCTCCCTCCCTGTTCTCCTGCTATCTCCCTGTTCTCCTGCTCTCTCCCTGTTCTCCTGCTCTCTCCCTGTTCTCCTGCTCTCTCCCTGCACTTCTGCTCTCTCCCCGTTCCCCTGCTCTCTCCCTGAACTCCTGCTCTCTCCCTGTTCTCTTGCTCTCTTCCTGCTCTCTCCCTGTTCTTCTGCTCTCTTCCTGTGCTTCTGCTCTCTCCCTGTTCTCCTGTTATCCCCCTGTTCTCCTGCTCTCTCCCTGTTCTCCTGCTCTCTCCCTGTGCTACTGCTCTCTCCCTGTGCTACTGCACTCTCCCTGTTCTCCTGCTCTCTCCCTGTTCTCCTGCTCTCTCCCTGTTCTCCTGGTCTTTCCCTGTTCCCCTGCTTCCTCCCTGTTCTCCTTCTCTCTCCGTGTTATTCTGCTGTCTCCCTTTGCTCTTGTTCTGTCCCTGTTCTTCTGCTCTCTCCATGCTCTCTCCCTGTTCTTCTGCTCTCTCCCTCTTCTCCTGCTCTCTCCCTGTTCTCCTGCGCTCTCCCTGCTCTCACCCTGTGCATCTGCTCTTTCCCTGTTCTCCTGCTCTCTCCCTGTTCTCCTGCTCTCTCCCTGTTCTCCTACTGTCTCCCCGTGCTGCTGCTCTCACCCTGTTCTCCTGATTTCTCCCTGTTCTTCTGTTCTCTCCCTGTGCTTCTGCACCCTCTCTGTGCTTCTGCTCTCTCCTCTTCCCCTGCTCGCTCCCTGTTCTCCTGCTCACTCCCTGTTCCCCTGCTCACTTCCTGTTCCCCTGCTCCCGCCATGTTCTCCTGCTCTCTCCCTGTGCTTCTGCTCACTCCCGGTGTGTCTGCTCTCTCCCTATTCTCTTCCTCTCTCCCTGTGCTTCTACTCACTCCCTACATTCCTGCTCTCACCCTGTTCTCATGCTGCCTCCCTGTTCTCCTGCTTTCTCCCTGTTCTCCTGCTCTCTCCCTGTTCTCCTGCTCTCTCGCTGTGCTTCTGCTCTCACCTTGTTCTCCTGCTCTCTCCCTGTTCTCCTGCTCTCTCCCTGTGCTTCTGCTCTCTCCCTGTTCTCCTGCTCTCTCCCTGTGCTTCTGCTCACTCCCGGTGTGTCTGCTCTCTCCCTATTCTCTTGCTCTCTCCCTGTGCTTCTACTCACTCCCTATATTTCTACTCTCACCCTTTTCTCCTGCTCTCTCCCTGTTCTCCTGCTCTCTCCCTGTTCTCCTGCTCTCTCCCTGTGCTTCTGCTCTCTCCCTGTTCTCCTGCTCTCTCCCTGTTCTCCTGCTCTCTCCCTGTTCTCCTGCTCTCTCCCTGTGCTTCTGCTCTCCCCCTGTTCTCCTGCTCTCTTCCTGTTCTCCTGCTCTCTCCCTGTGCTCCTGCTCTCTCCCTTTGCTTCTGCTCTCTTCCTCTGCTTCTGTTCTCCCCCTGTGCTTCTGCTCTCCCTGTGCTTCTGCTCTCTCCCTGTTCTCCTGCTCTCTCCCTGTGCGACTGCACTCTCCCTGTTATCCTGCTCTCTCCCTGTTCTGCTGCTCTCTCCCTGTTCTCCTGCTCTCTCCCTGTTCTCCTGCAATCTCCCTGTTCTTCTGCTCTCCCTGTGCTCCTGCTCCCTTCCTGCTCTCTCCCTGTTCTCCTGCTCTCACCCGCTGCTACTGCACTCTCCCTGTTCTCCTGCTCTCTCCCTGTTCTTCGGCTCTCTCCCTGCACTTCTGCTCTCTCCCCGTTCCCCTGCTCACTCCCTGTGCTTCTGCTCTCTCCCCGTTCCCCTGCTCCCTCCCTGATCTCATGCTCTCTCCCTGTTCTCCTGCTCTCTTCCTGCTCTCTCCCTGTTCTTCTGCTCTCTTCCTCTGCTTCTGCTCTCTCCCTGTTCTCCTGTTCTCTCCCTGTTCTCCTGCTCTCTCATGTTCTCCTGCTCTCTCCCTGTGCTACTGCGCTCTCCCTGTTCTGCTGCTCTCTCCCTGTTCTCCTGCTTCTCCCTCTTCTCCTGCTCTCTCCCTCTTCTCCTGGTCTCTCCCTGTTCTCCTGCTTCCTCTCTGTCATTCTGCTCTCTCCGTGTTATCCTGCTCTCTCCCTTTGCTCTTGCTCTCTCCCTGTTCTCCTGCTCTCTACCTGATCTCCTGCACTCTCCCTGCCCTCACTCTGTGCTTCTGCTCTTTCCCTGTTCTCCTGCTCTCTCCCTGTTCTCCTGCTCTCTCCCTGCTCTCTTACTCTCTCCCGGTGCTGCTGCTCTCACCCTGTTCTCCTGCTCTCTTGCTATGCTTCTGCTCTCTCTTTGTTCTCCTGCTTTCTCCCTGTGCTCCTGCTCTCTCGCTGTGCTTCAGCTCTCTCCCTTTGCTTCTCTTCACTCCCTGTGCATCTGCTCTCTCCCTGTTCTCCTGCTCTCCCGCTGTGCTTCTGCTCTCTCTTAGTTCTCCTGCTCTCTTGCTGTGATTCTGCTCTCTCTTTGTTCTCCTGCTCTCTCATTGTGCTGCTGCTCTCCCCCCGTTCCCCAGCTCTCTTCCTCTGCTCTTGGTCTCTCCCTGTGCTTCTGTTATCTTCCTGTTCTTCTGCTCTCTCCCTGTTCTCCTGCTCTCTCCCTGTTCTCCTGCTCTCTCCCTGTGCTCCTGCTCTCTCCGTGTTCTGCTGCTCTCTCCCTGTTCTCCAGCTTTCTCCCTGTGCTTCAGCTCACACCCGGTGCTTCTGCTCTCTCGCTGTGCTTCTGCTCTCTCCCTGTTCTCCTGCTCTCTCGCTGTGCTTCTGCTCTCTCGCTGTTCTCCTGCTCTCTCCCTGTGCTCCTGCTCTCTCCCTGTGCTCCTGCTCTCTCCCTGTTCTCCTGCTCTCTCCCTGTTCTCCTGCTCTCTCCCTGTTCTCCTGCTCTCTCCCTGTGCTTCTGCTCTCCCCCTGTTCTCCTGCTCTCTTCCTGTTCTCCTGCTCTCTCCCTGTGCTCCTGCTCTCTCCCTTTGCTTCTGCTCTCTTCCTCTGCTTCTGTTCTCCCCCTGTGCTCCTGCTCTCTCCCTGTGCTCCTGCTCTCTCCGTGTTCTGCTGCTCTCTCCCTGTTCTCCAGCTTTCTCCCTGTGCTTCAGCTCACACCCGGTGCTTCTGCTCTCTCGCTGTGCTTCTGCTCTCTCCCTGTTCTCCTGCTCTCTCCCTGTGCTTCTGCTCTCTCGCTGTGCTTCTGCTCTCTCCCTGTTCTCCTGCTCTCTCCCTGTGCTTCTGCTCTCTCCCTGTGCTTCTGTTCTCTCCCTGTGCTCCTGCTCTCTCCCTATTCCTCTGCTCTCTCCCTGCTAGTTCCCTGTGCTTCTGCTCTCTGCCCGTTCCCCTGCTCTCTCCCTGTGCTTTAGCTCTCTCGCTGTGCTTCTGCTCACGCCCTGTGCGTCTGTTCTCTCCCTGTTCTCTTGCTCTCTCCCTGCTCACTCCCTGTGCTTCTGCTCTCTCCCTGTTCTCCTGCTCTCTCCCTGCACTTCTGCTTTCTCCCCGTTCCCCTGCTCACTCCCTGTGCTTCTGCTCTCTCCCTGTTCTCCTGCTCTCTCCCTGTGCTTCTGTTCTCTCCCTGTGCTTCTGCTCTCTCCCCATTCCCCTGCTCTCTCCCTGTGCTTCTGCTCACTCCCCGTTCCCCTGCTATCTCCCTGTTCTCCTACTCTCTCCTTGTTCTCCTGCTCTCTCTCTGTTCTTCTGCTCTCTCACTGCACTTCTGCTCTCCCCCATTCTTCTGCTCTCTTCCTGTGCTTCTGCTCTCTCTCTGTGCTCCTGCTCCCTTCCTGCTCCCTCCCTGTTCTCCTGCTATCTCCCTGTTCTCCTGCTCTCTCCCTGTTCTCCTGCTCTCTCCCTGTTCTTCTGCTCTCTCCCTGCACTTCTGCTCTCTCCCCGTTCCCGTGCTCTCTCCCTGAACTCCTGCTCTCTCCCTGTTCTCTTGCTCTCTTCCTGCTCTCTCCCTGTTCTTCTGCTCTCTTCCTGTGCTTCTGCTCTCTCCCTGTTCTCCTGTTATCCCCCTGTTCTCCTGCTCTCTCCCTGTTCTCCTGCTCTCTCCCTGTTCTCCTGCTCTCTCCCTGTGCTACTGCACTCTCCCTGTTCTCCTGCTCTCTCCCTGTTCTCCTGCTCTCTCCCTGTTCTCCTGGTCTTTCCCTGTTCCCCTGCTTCCTCCCTGTTCTCCTTCTCTCTCCGTGTTATTCTGCTGTCTCCCTTTGCTCTTGTTCTGTCCCTGTTCTTCTGCTCTCTCCATGCTCTCTCCCTGTTCTTCTGCTCTCTCCCTCTTCTCCTGCTCTCTCCCTGTTCTCCTGCGCTCTCCCTGCTCTCACCCTGTGCATCTGCTCTTTCCCTGTTCTCCTGCTCTCTCCCTGTTCTCCTGCTCTCTCCCTGTTCTCCTACTGTCTCCCCGTGCTGCTGCTCTCACCCTGTTCTCCTGATTTCTCCCTGTTCTTCTGTTCTCTCCCTGTGCTTCTGCACCCTCTCTGTGCTTCTGCTCTCTCCTCTTCCCCTGCTCGCTCCCTGTTCTCCTGCTCACTCCCTGTTCCCCTGCTCACTTCCTGTTCCCCTGCTCCCGCCATGTTCTCCTGCTCTCTCCCTGTGCTTCTGCTCACTCCCGGTGTGTCTGCTCTCTCCCTATTCTCTTCCTCTCTCCCTGTGCTTCTACTCACTCCCTACATTCCTGCTCTCACCCTGTTCTCATGCTGCCTCCCTGTTCTCCTGCTTTCTCCCTGTTCTCCTGCTCTCTCCCTGTTCTCCTGCTCTCTCGCTGTGCTTCTGCTCTCACCTTGTTCTCCTGCTCTCTCCCTGTTCTCCTGCTCTCTCCCTGTGCTTCTGCTCTCTCCCTGTTCTCCTGCTCTCTCACTGTGCTTCTGCTCACTCCCGGTGTGTCTGCTCTCTCCCTATTCTCTTGCTCTCTCCCTGTGCTTCTACTCACTCCCTATATTTCTACTCTCACCCTTTTCTCCTGCTCTCTCCCTGTTCTCCTGCTCTCTCCCTGTTCTCCTGCTCTCTCCCTGTGCTTCTGCTCTCTCCCTGTTCTCCTGCTCTCTCCCTGTTCTCCTGCTCTCTCCCTGTTCTCCTGCTCTCTCCCTGTGCTTCTGCTCTCCCCCTGTTCTCCTGCTCTCTTCCTGTTCTCCTGCTCTCTCCCTGTGCTCCTGCTCTCTCCCTTTGCTTCTGCTCTCTTCCTCTGCTTCTGTTCTCCCCCTGTGCTTCTGCTCTCCCTGTGCTTCTGCTCTCTCCCTGTTCTCCTGCTCTCTCCCTGTGCGACTGCACTCTCCCTGTTATCCTGCTCTCTCCCTGTTCTGCTGCTCTCTCCCTGTTCTCCTGCAATCTCCCTGTTCTTCTGCTCTCCCTGTGCTCCTGCTCCCTTCCTGCTCTCTCCCTGTTCTCCTGCTCTCACCCGCTGCTACTGCACTCTCCCTGTTCTCCTGCTCTCTCCCTGTTCTTCGGCTCTCTCCCTGCACTTCTGCTCTCTCCCCGTTCCCCTGCTCACTCCCTGTGCTTCTGCTCTCTCCCCGTTCCCCTGCTCCCTCCCTGATCTCATGCTCTCTCCCTGTTCTCCTGCTCTCTTCCTGCTCTCTCCCTGTTCTTCTGCTCTCTTCCTCTGCTTCTGCTCTCTCCCTGTTCTCTCCCTGTTCTCCTGCTCTCTCATGTTCTCCTGCTCTCTCCCTGTGCTACTGCGCTCTCCCTGTTCTGCTGCTCTCTCCCTGTTCTCCTGCTTCTCCCTCTTCTCCTGCTCTCTCCCTCTTCTCCTGGTCTCTCCCTGTTCTCCTGCTTCCTCTCTGTCATTCTGCTCTCTCCGTGTTATCCTGCTCTCTCCCTTTGCTCTTGCTCTCTCCCTGTTCTCCTGCTCTCTACCTGATCTCCTGCACTCTCCCTGCCCTCACTCTGTGCTTCTGCTCTTTCCCTGTTCTCCTGCTCTCTCCCTGTTCTCCTGCTCTCTCCCTGCTCTCTTACTCTCTCCCGGTGCTGCTGCTCTCACCCTGTTCTCCTGCTCTCTTGCTATGCTTCTGCTCTCTCTTTGTTCTCCTGCTTTCTCCCTGTGCTCCTGCTCTCTCGCTGTGCTTCAGCTCTCTCCCTTTGCTTCTCTTCACTCCCTGTGCATCTGCTCTCTCCCTGTTCTCCTGCTCTCCCGCTGTGCTTCTGCTCTCTCTTAGTTCTCCTGCTCTCTTGCTGTGATTCTGCTCTCTCTTTGTTCTCCTGCTCTCTCATTGTGCTGCTGCTCTCCCCCCGTTCCCCAGCTCTCTTCCTCTGCTCTTGGTCTCTCCCTGTGCTTCTGTTATCTTCCTGTTCTTCTGCTCTCTCCCTGTTCTCCTGCTCTCTCCCTGTTCTCCTGCTCTCTCCCTGTGCTCCTGCTCTCTCCGTGTTCTGCTGCTCTCTCCCTGTTCTCCAGCTTTCTCCCTGTGCTTCAGCTCACACCCGGTGCTTCTGCTCTCTCGCTGTGCTTCTGCTCTCTCCCTGTTCTCCTGCTCTCTCCCTGTGCTTCTGCTCTCTCGCTGTGCTTCTGCTCTCTCGCTGTTCTCCTGCTCTCTCCCTGTGCTTCTGCTCTCTCCCTGTGCTTCTGTTCTCTCCCTGTGCTCCTGGTCTCTCCCTATTCCTCTGCTCTCTCCCTGCTAGTTCCCTGTGCTTCTGCTCTCTGCCCGTTCCCCTGCTCTCTCCCTGTGCTTTAGCTCTCTCGCTGTGCTTCTGCTCACGCCCTGTGCGTCTGTTCTCTCCCTGTTCTCTTGCTCTCTCCCTGCTCACTCCCTGTGCTTCTGCTCTCTCCCTGTTCTCCTGCTCTCTCCCTGCACTTCTGCTTTCTCCCCGTTCCCCTGCTCACTCCCTGTGCTTCTGCTCTCTCCCTGTTCTCCTGCTCTCTCCCTGTGCTTCTGTTCTCTCCCTGTGCTTCTGCTCTCTCCCCATTCCCCTGCTCTCTCCCTGTGCTTCTGCTCACTCCCCGTTCCCCTGCTATCTCCCTGTTCTCCTACTCTCTCCTTGTTCTCCTGCTCTCTCTCTGTTCTTCTGCTCTCTCACTGCACTTCTGCTCTCCCCCGTTCTTCTGCTCTCTTCCTGTGCTTCTGCTCTCTCCCTGTGCTCCTGCTCCCTTCCTGCTCCCTCCCTGTTCTCCTGCTATCTCCCTGTTCTCCTGCTCTCTCCCTGTTCTCCTGCTCTCTCCCTGTTCTTCTGCTCTCTCCCTGCACTTCTGCTCTCTCCCCGTTCCCCTGCTCTCTCCCTGAACTCCTGCTCTCTCCCTGTTCTCTTGCTCTCTTCCTGCTCTCTCCCTGTTCTTCTGCTCTCTTCCTGTGCTTCTGCTCTCTCCCTGTTCTCCTGTTATCCCCCTGTTCTCCTGCTCTCTCCCTGTTCTCCTGCTCTCTCCCTGTTCTCCTGCTCTCTCCCTGTGCTACTGCACTCTCCCTGTTCTCCTGCTCTCTCCCTGTTCTCCTGCTCTCTCCCTGTTCTCCTGGTCTTTCCCTGTTCCCCTGCTTCCTCCCTGTTCTCCTTCTCTCTCCGTGTTATTCTGCTGTCTCCCTTTGCTCTTGTTCTGTCACTGTTCTTCTGCTCTCTCCATGCTCTCTCCCTGTTCTTCTGCTCTCTCCCTCTTCTCCTGCTCTCTCCCTGTTCTCCTGCGCTCTCCCTGCTCTCACCCTGTGCATCTGCTCTTTCCCTGTTCTCCTGCTCTCTCCCTGTTCTCCTGCTCTCTCCCTGTTCTCCTACTGTCTCCCCGTGCTGCTGCTCTCACCCTGTTCTCCTGATTTCTCCCTGTTCTTCTGTTCTCTCCCTGTGCTTCTGCTCCCTCTTTGTGCTTCTGCTCTCTCCTCTTCCCCTGCTCGCTCCCTGTTCTCCTGCTCACTCCCTGTTCCCCTGCTCCCTTCCTGTTCCCCTGCTCCCGCCATGTTCTCCAGCTCTCTTCATGTTCTCCTGCTCTCTCCCTGTTCTTCTGCTCTCTCCCTGTTCTTCTGCTCTCTCCCCGTTCCCCTGCTCTCTCCCTGTTCTCCTGCTCTTTCCCTGTTCTCCTGCACTCTCCTTGCTCTCTCCCTGTGCTTCTGCTCTCTCCCTGTTCTCCTGCTCTCTCCCTGCTCTCTCCCTGTTCTCCCCCTGTTCTCCTGCTCTCTCCATGTTCTTCTACTCTCTCCCTGTGTTTCTGCTCCCTCTCTGTGCTTCTGCTCTCTCCCACTTGCCCTGCTCCTTCCCTATTCCCCTGCTCGCTCCCTGTTCTCCTGCTCTCGCCATGTTCTCCTGCTCTCTCCCTGTGCTTCTGCTCACTCCCGGTGTGTCTGCTCTCTCCCTATTCTCTTCCTCTCTCCCTGTGCTTCTACTCACTCCCGACATTCCTGCTCTCACCCTGTTCTCATGCTGTCTCCCTGTTCTCCTGCTCTCTCCCTGTTCTCCTGCTCTCTCCCTGTTCTCCTGCTCTCTCGCTGTGCTTCTGCTCTCACCTTGTTCTCCTGCTCTCTCCCTGTTCTCCTGCTCTCTCCCTGTGCTTCTGCTCTCTCCCTGTTCTCCTGCTCTCTCCCTGTGCTTCTGCTCACTCCCGGTGTGTCTGCTCTCTCCCTATTCTCTTGCTCTCTCCCTGTGCTTCTACTCACTCCCTATATTTCTACTCTCACCCTTTTCTCCTGCTCTCTCCCTGTTCTCCTGCTCTCTCCCTGTTCTCCTGATCTCTCCCTGTGCTTCTGCTTTCTCCCTGTTCTCCTGCTCTCTTCCTGTTCTCCTGCTCTCTCCCTGTGCTTCTGCTCTCTCCCTGTTCTCCTGCTCTCCCTGTGCTCCTGCTCTCTCCCTTTGCTTCTGCTCTCTTCCTCTGCTACTGTTCTCCCCCTGTGCTTCTGCTCTCCCTGTGCTTCTGCTCTCTCCCTGTTCTCCTGCTCTCTCCCTGTGCGACTGCACTCTCCCTGTTATCCTGCTCTCTCCCTGTTCTGCTGCTCTCTCCCTGTTCTCCTGCTCTCTCCCTGTTCTCCTGCAATCTCCCTGTTCTTCTGCTCTCCCTGTGCTCCTGCTCCCTTCCTGCTCTCTCCCTGTTCTCCTGCTCTCACCCGCTGCTACTGCACTCTCCCTGTTCTCCTGCTCTCTCCCTGTTCGACGGCTCTCTCCCTGCACTTCCGCTCTCTCCCCGTTCCCCTGCTCACTCCCTGTGCTTCTGCTCTCTCCCCGTTCCCCTGCTCCCTCCCTGATCTCATGCTCTCTCCCTGTTCTCCTGCTCTCTTCCTGCTCTCTCCCTGTTCTTCTGCTCTCTTCCTCTGCTTCTGCTCTCTCCCTGTTCTCCTGTTCTCTCCCTGTTCTCCTGCTCTCTCATGTTCTCCTGCTCTCTCCCTGTGCTACTGCACTCTCCCTGTTCTGCTGCTCTCTCCCTGTTCTCCTGCTTCTCCCTCTTCTCCTGCTCTCTCCCTCTTCTCCTGGTCTGTCCCTGTTCTCCTGCTTCCTCTCTGTCATTCTGCTCTCTCCGTGTTATCCTGCTCTCTCCCTTTGCTCTTGCTCGCTCCCAGTTCTCCTGCTCTCTACCTGATCTCCTGCACTCTCCCTGCTCTCACTCTGTGCTTCTGCTCTTTCCCTGTTCTCCTGCTCTCTCCCTGTTCTCCTGCTCTCTCCCTGCTCTCTTACTCTCTCCCCGTGCTGCTGCTCTCACCCTGTTCTCCTGCTCTCTTGCTATGCTTCTGCTCTCTCTTTGTTCTCCTGCTTTCTCCCTCTGCTCCTGCTCTCTCGCTGTGCTTCAGCTCTCTCACTGTGCTTCTCTTCACTCCCTGTGCATCTGCTCTCTCCCTGTTCTCCTGCTCTCCCGCTGTGCTTCTGCCCTCTCTTTGTTCTCCTGCTCTCTTGCTGTGATTCTGTTCTCTCTTTGTTCTCCTGCTCTCTCATTGTGCTGCTGCTCTCCCCCCGTTCCCCAGCTCTCTTCCTCTGCTCCTGGTCTCTCCCTGTGCTTCTGTTATCTTCCTGTTCTTCTGCTCTCTCCCTGTTCTCCTGCTCTCTCCCTGTTCTCCTGCTCTCTCCCTGTGCTCCTGCTCTCTCCGTGTTCTGCTGCTCTCTCCCTGTTCTTCAGCTTTCTCCCTGTGCTTCAGCTCACTCCCGGTGCTTCTGCTCTCTCGCTGTGCTTCTGCTCTCTCCCTGTTCTCCTGCTCTCTCCCTGTGCTTCTGCTCTCTCGCTGTGCTTCTGCTCTCTCCCTGTTCTCCTGCTCTCTCCCTGTGCTTCTGCTCTCTCCCTGTGCTTCTGTTCTCTCCCTGTGCTCCTGCTCTCTCCCTGTTCCTCTGCTCTCTCCCTGCTAGTTCCCTGTGCTTCTGCTCTCTGCCCGTTCCCCTGCTCTCTCCCTGTGCTTTAGCTCTCTCGCTGTGCTTCTGCTCACACCCTGTGCGTCTGTTCTCTCCCTGTTCTCTTGCTCTCTCCCTGCTCACTCCCTGTGCTTCTGCTCTCTCCCTGTGCTTCTGCTCTCTCCCCATTCCCCTGCTCTCTCCCTGTGCTTCTGCTCACTCCCCGTTCCCCTGCTATCTCCCTGTTCTCCTGCTCTCTCCTTGTTCTCCTGCTCTCTCTCTGTTCTTCAGCTCTCTCACTGCACTTCTGCTCTCCCCCGTTCTTCTGTTCTCTTCCTGTGCTTCTGCTCTCTCCCTGTTCTCCTGCTCTCTTCCTGCTCTCTCCCTGTTCTTCTGCTCTCTTCCTGTGCTTCTGCTCTCTTCCTGTGCTTCTGCTCTCTCTCTGTTCTCCTGCTCTCTCGCTGCACTTCTGCTCTCTCCCCGTTCCCCTGCTCACTCCCTGTGCTTCTGCTCGATCCCCGTTCCCCTGCTCTCTCCCTGATCTCCTACTCTCTCCCTGTGCTTCTGCTCTCTCCCTGTGGGTCTGCTCTCTCCCTGTGGGTCTGCTCTCTTCCCGTGCTTCTGCTCTCTCCCTGTTCTCCTGCTCTCTCCCTGCACTTCTGCTCTCTCCCCGTTCCCCTGCTCACTCCGTGTGCTTCTGCTCTCTCCCCGTTCCCCTGCTCCCACCCTGATCTCATGCCAATTCACCTAATTCACCTAATAATTCCCCCTCCCACCCCCCTCCCAGGACGTCCCCTCCACCCCCCCCTCTCTCCCTGTTCTCCTGCTCTCTCCCTGTGCATCTGCTCTCTCCCTGTTGGTCTGCTCTCTCCCTGTGCTTCTGCTCTCTCCCTGTTCTCCTGCTCTCTCCCTGTGCCAATGCTCTCTCCCTGCTCTCTCCCTGTTCTCCTGCTCCTTCCCTGTGCTACTGCTCTCCCCCTGTTCTCGTGCTCTCTCCCTGTGCTCCTGCTATCTCCCTGTTCTCCTGCTCTCTCCCTGTGCTCATGCTCTCTCCCTGCTCTCTCCCTGTACTCCTGCTCCTTCCCTGTGCTTCTGCTCTCCCCCTGTTCTCGTGCTCTCTCCCTGTGCTCCTGCTATCTACCTGTGCTCCTGCTCTCTCCCTGCTCAGTCCCTGTGCTTCTGCTCTCTCCCTGTTCTCCTGCTCTCACCGTGTGCTTCTGTTGTCTCACTGTGCTACGGCACTCTCCCTGTTCTCCTGCTCTCTCCCCGTGCTTCTGCTCTCTCCCTATACCCCTGCTCTCTCCCTGTTCTCCTGCTCTCTCCCTGTTCTCCTGCTCTCTCCCTGTTCTTCTGCTCTCTCCCTGTCCTCCTGCTCTCTCCCTGTTCTTCTGCACCCTCCCTGTGCTTCTGCTCTCTCCCCGTTCCCCTGCTCTCTCCCCGTTCTCCTGCTCTCTCCCTGCTCTCCTGCTCTCTCCCTGGACTTCTGCTCTCTCCCCTTTCACCTGCTCTCTCCCTGTTCTCCTGCTCTCTCCCTTTTCTCCTGCTCGCTCCCTGTTCTTCTGCTCTCTCCCTGTGCTTCTGCTCTCTCCCAGTTCTCCTGCTCTCTCCCTGTGCTACTGCACTCTCCCTGTCCTCCTGTCTGTACCTGTTCTTCTGCTCTCTCCCTGTGCTGCTGCACTCTCCCTGTTCTCCAGCTCTCTCCCTCTGCTACTGCACTCTCCCTGTTCTCCTGCTCTCTCCCTGTTCTCTTGCTCTCTCCCTGTTCTCTTGCTCTCTCACTGTTGTCCTGCTCTCTCCCTGTTATACTGCTGTCCCTGTTATACTGCTCTCTCCCTGTGTTCTTGTTCTGTACCTGTTCTTCTGCTCTCTCCATACTCTCTCCCTGTTCTCCTGCTCTCTCCCTGTTCTCCTGCACTCTCCCTGCTCACTCCCTGTGCTTCTGCTCTTTCCCTGTTCTTCTGCTCTCACCCTGCTCTCTCCCTGTTCTCCTGTTCTCTCCCTGTTATCCTGCTCTCTCCCTGTTCTTCTGCTCTTTCCCTGTGATCCTGCTCCCTCTCTGTGCTTCTAATCTCTCCCCCTTACCCTGCACCTTCCCTGTTCCCCTGCTCCCTCCCTGTTCTCCTGCTCTCTCCATGTTCTCCTGCTCTCTCCCTGTGCTTCTGCTCTCTCCCTGTGCTTCTGCTCACTCCCGGTGTGTCTGCTCTCTCCCTATTCTTCTGCTCTCTCCCTGCTCTCTCCCTGTTCTCCTGTTCTCTCCCTGTTCTCCTGCTCTCTCCCTGTTCTCCTGCTCTCTCCCTGTTCTCCTGCTCTCTCCCTGTTCTCCTGCTCTCTCCCTGTTTTCCTGCTCTCTCGCTGTGCTCCTGCTCTCTACCTGTTCTCCTGCTCTCTCCCTGTTCTCCTGCACTCTCCCTGTTCTCATGCTCTCTTCCTGTTCTCCTGCTCTCTCCCTGAGCTACTGCTCTCTCCCTGTTGTCCTGCTCTCCCTGTGCTCCTGCTCTCTCCCTGTGCCTCTGCTCTCTTCCTGTGCTTCTGTTCTCCCCCTGTGCTTCTGCTCTCCCAGTGCTTCGGCTCGCTCCCTGTTCTCCTGCTCTCTCCCTGTGCTACTGCACTCTCCCTGTTCTCTTGCTCTCTCCCTGTTCTGATGCTCTCTCCCGGTTCTCCTGCTCTCTCCCTGTTCTTCTGCTCTCTCCCTGCACTTCTGCTCTCCCTGTGCTCCTGCTCCCTTCCTGCTCTCTCCCTGTTCTCCTGCTATCTCCCTGTTCTCCTCCTCTCGCCCTGTTCTCCTGCTCTCTCCCGGTTCTTCTGCTCTCTCCCTGCACTTCTGCTCTCTCCCCGTTCCCCTGCTCTCTCCCTGAACTCCTGCTCTCTCCCTGTTCTCCTGCTCTCTTCCTGCCCTCTCCCTGTTCTTCTGCTCTCTTCCTGTGCTTCTGCTCTCTCCCTGTTCTCCTGTTCTCTCCCTGTTCTCCTGCTCTCTCCCTGTTCTCCTGCTCTCTCCCTGTTCTCCTGCTCTCTCCCTGTGCTACTGCACTCTCCCTGTTCTCCTGCTCTCTCTATGTTCTCCTGCTCTCTCCCTGTTCTCCTGGTCTTTCCCTGTTCTCCTGCTTCCTCCCTGTTCTCCTGCTCTCTCCGTGTTATCCTGCTGTCTCCCTTTGCTCTTGCTCTGTCCCTGTTCTTCTGCTCTCTCCATGCTCTCTCCCTGTTCTTCTGCTCTCTCCCTCTTCTCCTGCTCTCGCCCTGTTCTCCTGCGCTCTCCCTGCTCTCACCCTGTGCTTCTGCTCTCTCCCTGTTCCCCTACTCTCTCCCCGTGCTACTGCACGTGCCCTGCTCTCACCCTGTTCACCTGCACTCTCCCTGTTCTCCTGCTCTCTCCCTGTTCTCCTGCACTCTCCCTGCTCTCTCCCTGTGCTTCTGCTCTCTCCCTGTTCTTCTGCTCTCTCCCTGTTCTCCTGCTCTCTCCCTGTTCTCCTGCACTCTCCCTGCTCTCACCCTGTGCTTCTGCTCTCTCCCTGTTCTTCTGCTCTCTCCCTGTTCTCCTGCTCTCTCCCTGTTCTCCTGCACTCTCCCTGCTCTCACCCTGTGCTTCTGCTCTCTCCCTGTTCTCCTGCACTCTCCCTGCTCTCTCCCTGTTCTCCTGCTCTCTCCCTGTTCCCCTACTCTCTCCCCGTGCTGCTGCTCGTGCCCTGCTCTCACCCTGTTCACCTGCACACTCCCTGTTCTCCTGCTCTCTCCCTGTTCTCCTCCTCCCTCCCTGTTCTACTGCACTCTCCCTGTTCTGCTGCTCTCTCCCTGTGCTTCTGCTCTCGCCCTGTTCTCCTGCTCTCTCCCTGTTCTTCTGCTCTCTCCCTGTCCTCCTGCTCTCACACTGTTGTCCTACTCTCTCCTTGTTCTTCTGCTCGCTCCCTGTGCTTCTTCTCTCTCCCTGTGCTTCTGCTTTCTCCCTGTTCCCCTGCTCTCTCCCTGTTCTTCTGCTTTCTCCCTGTGGTTCTGTTCTCTCCCTGTTCTCCTGCTCCCTCTCTGTGCTTCTGCTCTCTCCCCCTTCCCCCGCTCTCACCCTGTTCTCCTGCTCTCTCCCTGTTCTCCTGCTCTCTCCCTGTTGTCCTCCTCTCTCCCTGTTCTCCTGCTCTCTCCCTGTTCTCCTGCTCCCTCCCTGTTCTACTGCACTCTCGCTGTTCTCCTGCTCTCTCCCTGTTCTCCTGGTCTCTCCCTCTTCTCCTGCTCCCTCCCTGTTCTCCTGCTCTCTCCCTGTTCTCCTGGTCTCTCCCTGTTCTCCTGCACCCTCCCTGTTCTCCTGCTCTCTCCCTGTTCTCCTGCTCTCTCCCTATTCTCTTTCTCTCGCCCTGTTATCCTGCTCTCTCCCTTTGCTCTTGCTCTGCCCCTGTCCTTCTGCTCTCTCCATGCTCTCTCCCTGTTCTTCTGCTCTCTCCCTGTTCTCCTGCTCTCTCCCTGTTCTCCTGCACTCTCCCTGCTCTCACCCTGTGCTTCTGCTCTCTCCCTGTTCTCCTGCACTCTCCCTGCTCTCTCCCTGTTGTCCTCCTCTCTCCCTGTTCTCCTGCTCGCTCCCTGTTCTCCTGCTCCCTCCCTGTTCTACTGCACTCTCGCTGTTCTCCTGCTCTCTCCCTGTTCTCCTGGTCTCTCCCTCTTCTCCTGCTCCCTCCCTGTTCTCCTGCTCTCTCCCTGTTCTCCTGGTCTCTCCCTGTTCTCCTGCACCCTCCCTGTTCTCCTGCTCTCTCCCTGTTCTCCTGCTCTCTCCCTGTTCTCTTTCTCTCGCCCTGTTATCCTGCTCTCTCCCTTTGCTCTTGCTCTGCCCCTGTCCTTCTGCTCTCTCCATGCTCTCTCCCTGTTCTTCTGCTCTCTCCCTGTTCTCCTGCTCTCTCCCTGTTCTCCTGCACTCTCCCTGTTCTCCTGCACTCTCCCTGCTCTCACCCTGTGCTTCTGCTCTCTCCCTGTTCTCCTGCACTCTCCCTGCTCTCTCCCTGTTCTCCTGCTCTCTCCCTGTTCCCCTACTCTCTCCCCGTGCTGCTGCTCGTGCCCTGCCCTCACCCTGTTCACCTGCACACTGCCTGTTCTCCTTCTCTCTCCCTGTTCTCCTGCTCCCTCCCTGTTCTACTGCACTCACCCTGTTCTCCTGCTCTCTCCCTGTGCTTCTGCTCTCGCCCTGTTCTCCTGCTCTCTCCCTGTTCTCCTGCTCTCTCCCTGTCCTCCTGCTCTCACACTGTTGTCCTGCTCTCTCCTTGTTCTCCTGCTTCCTTCCTTTTCTCTTGCTCTCTCCCTGTGCTTCTGCTCTCTCTCCGTTCACCTGCTCTTTCCCTGTTCTCCTGCTCTCTCCCTGTTCTCCTGCTCTCTCCCTGTGCTTCTGCTCTCTCCCCGTTCCCCTGCTCTCTCCCTGTTCTCCTGCTCTCTCCCTGTGCTTTAGCTCTCTCGCTGCACCTGTGCTATCTCCCTGTGCTTCTGCGCACTCCCTGTGCATCTGCCCTCTCCCTGTTCTCTTGCTCTCTCCCTGTGCTTTTGCTCACTCCCAATGCTCCTGTCCTTTCCCTGTTTTCCTGCTCTCTCCCTGCTCAGTCCCTGTGCTTCTGCTCTCTCCCTGTTCTCCTGCTCTCACCATGTGCTTCTGCTGTCTCACTGTGCGACTGCACGCTCCCTGTTCTCCTGCTCTCTCACCGTGCTTCTGCTCTCTCCCTGTTCCCCTGCTCTCTCCCTGTTCTCCTGCTCTCTCCCTGTTCTCCTGCTCTCTCCCTGTTCTCCTGCTCTCTCCCTGGACTTCTGCTCTCTTCCCTTTCACCTGCTCTCTCCCTGTTCTCCTGCTCTCTCCCTTTTCTCCTGCTCGCTCCCTGTTCTTCTGCTCTCTCCTTGTGCTTCTGCTCTCTCCCACTTCTCCTGCTCTCTCCCTGTGCTACTGCACTCTACCTGTCCTCCTGTCTGTACCTGTTCTTCTGCTCTCTTGCTGTTATCCTGCACTCGCTCTGTTCTTTTGCTCGGCCTGTGCTCCCGCTCCCTCCCTGCTCTCTACCTGTTGAACTGCTCTCTACCTGTGCTGCTGCACTCTCCCTGTTCTCCAGCTCTCTCCCTCTGCTACTGCACTCTCCCTGTTCTCCTCCTCTCTCCCTGTTCTCTTGTTCTCTCCCTGTTCTCTTGCTCTCTCCCTGTTCTCCTGCTCTCTCCCTGTTATACTGCTGTCCCTGTTATACTGCTCACTCCCTGTGCTCTTGTTCTGTCCCTGTTCTTCTGCTCTCTCCATACTCTCTCCCTGTTCTCCTGCTCTCTCCCTGCGCTTCTGCTCTCTCCCCATTCCCCTGCTCTCCTCCTGTTCTCCTGCTCTCTCCCTGTTCTCCTGCACTCTCCCTGTTCACTCCCTGTGCTTCTGCTCTCTCCCTGTTCTTCTGCTCTCTCCCTGCTCTCTCCCTGTTCTCCTGTTCTCTCCCTGTTATCCTGCTCTCTCCCTGTTCTTCTGCTCTTTCCCTGTGATCCTGCTCCCTCTCTGTGCTTCTACTCTCTCCCCCTTACCCTGCACCTTCCCTGTTCCCCTGCTCCCTCCCTGTTCTCCTGCTCTCTCCATGTTCTCCTGCTCACTCCCTGTGCTTCTGCTCTCTCCCTGTTCTTCTGCTCTCTCCCTGCTCTCTCCCTGTTCTCCTGTTCTCTCCCTGTTATCCTGCTCTCTCCCTGTTCTTCTGCTCTTTCCCTGTGATCCTGCTCCCTCTCTGTGCTTCTACTCTCTCCCCCTTACCCTGCACCTTCCCTGTTCCCCTGCTCCCTCCCTGTTCTCCTGCTCTCTCCATGTTCTCCTGCTCTCTCCCTGTGCTTCTGCTCTCCCCCTGTGCTTCTGCTCACTCCCGGTGTGTCTGCTCTCTCCCTATTCTTCTGCTCTCTCCCTGTTCTCCTGTTCTCTCCCTGTTCTCCTGCTCTCTCCCTGTTCTCCTGCTCTCTCCCTGTTCTCCTGCTCTCTCCCTGTTTTCCTGCTCTCTCGCTGTGCTTCTGCTCTCTACCTGCTCTCCTGCTCTCTCCCTGTTCTCCTGCTCTCTCCCTGTTCTCATGCTCTCTTCCTGTTCTCCTGCTCTCTCCCTGAGCTACTGCTCTCTCCCTGTTGTCCTGCTCTCCCTGTGCTCCTGCTCTGTCCCTGTGCCTCTGCTCTCTTCCTGTGCTTCTGTTCTCCCCCTGAGCTTCTGCTCTCCCAGTGCTTCGGCTCGCTCCCTGTTCTCCTGCTCTCTCCCTGTGCTACTGCACTCTCCCTGTTCTCTTGCTCTCTCCCTGTTCTGATGCTCTCTCCCGGTTCTCCTGCTCTCTCCCTGTTCTTCTGCTCTCTCCCTGCACTTCTGCTCTCCCTGTGCTCCTGCTCCCTTCCTGCTCTCTCCCTGTTCTCCTGCTATCTCCCTGTTCTCCTGCTCTCTCCCTGTTCTCCTGCTCTCTCCCTGTTCTCCTGCTCTCTCCCTGTTCTTCTGCTCTCTCCCTGCACTTCTGCTCTCTCCCCGTTCCCCTGCTCTCTCCCTTAACTCCTGCTCTCTCCCTGTTCTCCTGCTCTCTTCCTGCTCTCTCTCTGTTCTTCTGCTCTCTTCCTGTGCTTCTGCTCTCTCCCTGTTCTCCTGTTATCTCCCTCTTCTCCTGCTCTCTCCCTGTTCTCCTGCTCTCTCCCTGTTCTCCTGCTCTCTCCCTGTTCTCCTGCTCTCTCCCTGTGCTACTGCACTCTCCCTGTTCTCCTGCTCTCTCTATGTTCTCCTGCTCTCTCCCTGTTCTCCTGGTCTTTCCCTGTTCTCCTGCTTCCTCCCTGTTCTCCTGCTCTCTCCGTGTTATCCTGCTGTCTCCCTTTGCTCTTGCTCTGTCCCTGTTCTTCTGCTCTCTCCATGCTCTCTCCCTGTTCTTCTGCTCTCTCCCTCTTCTCCTGCTCTCGCCCTGTTCTCCTGCGCTCTCCCTGCTCTCACCCTGTGCTTCTGCTCTCTCCCTGTTCTTCTGCTCTCTCCCTGTTCTCCTGCTCTCTCCCTGTTCTCCTGCACTCTCCCTGCTCTCACCCTGTGCTTCTGCTCTCTCCCTGTTCTCCTGCTCTCTCCCTGTTCTCCTGCACTCTCCCTGCTCTCACCCTGTGCTTCTGCTCTCTCCCTGTTCTCCTGCACTCTCCCTGCTCTCTCCCTGTTCTCCTGCTCTCTCCCTGTTCCCCTACTCTCTCCCCGTGCTACTGCACGTGCCCTGCTCTCACCCTGTTCACCTGCACTCTCCCTGTTCTCCTGCTCTCTCCCTGTTCTCCTGCACTCTCCCTGCTCTCTCCCTGTGCTTCTGCTCTCTCCCTGTTCTTCTGCTCTCTCCCTGTTCTCCTGCTCTCTCCCTGTTCTCCTGCACTCTCCCTGCTCTCACCCTGTGCTTCTGCTCTCTCCCTGTTCTCCTGCTCTCTCCCTGTTCTCCTGCACTCTCCCTGCTCTCACCCTGTGCTTCTGCTCTCTCCCTGTTCTCCTGCACTCTCCCTGCTCTCTCCCTGTTCTCCTGCTCTCTCCCTGTTCCCCTACTCTCTCCCCGTGCTGCTGCTCGTGCCCTGCTCTCACCCTGTTCACCTGCACACTCCCTGTTCTCCTGCTCTCTCCCTGTTCTCCTCCTCCCTCCCTGTTCTACTGCACTCTCCCTGTTCTGCTGCTCTCTCCCTGTGCTTCTGCTCTCGCCCTGTTCTCCTGCTCTCTCCCTGTTCTTCTGCTCTCTCCCTGTCCTCCTGCTCTCACACTGTTGTCCTACTCTCTCCTTGTTCTTCTGCTCGCTCCCTGTGCTTCTTCTCTCTCCCTGTGCTTCTGCTTTCTCCCTGTTCCCCTGCTCTCTCCCTGTTCTTCTGCTTTCTCCCTGTGCTTCTGTTCTCTCCCTGTTCTCCTGCTCCCTCTCTGTGCATCTGCTCTCTCCCCCTTCCCCCGCTCTCACCCTGTTCTCCTGCTCTCTCCCTGTTCTCCTGCTCTCTCCCTGTTGTCCTCCTCTCTCCCTGTTCTCCTGCTCTCTCCCTGTTCTCCTGCTCCCTCTCTGTGCATCTGCTCTCTCCCCCTTCCCCCGCTCTCACCCTGTTCTCCTGCTCTCTCCCTGTTCTCCTGCTCTCTCCCTGTTGTCCTCCTCTCTCCCTGTTCTCCTGCTCTCTCCCTGTTCTCCTGCTCCCTCCCTGTTCTACTGCACTCGCGCTGTTCTCCTGCTCTCTCCCTGTTCTCCTGGTCTCTCCCTCTTCTCCTGCTCCCTCCCTGTTCTCCTGCTCTCTCCCTGTTCTCCTGGTCTCTCCCTGTTCTCCTGCACCCTCCCTGTTCTCCTGCTCTCTCCCTGTTCTCCTGCTCTCTCCCTGTTCTCTTTCTCTCGCCCTGTTATCCTGCTCTCTCCCTTTGCTCTTGCTCTGCCCCTGTCCTTCTGCTCTCTCCATGCTCTCTCCCTGTTCTTCTGCTCTCTCCCTGTTCTCCTGCTCTCTCCCTGTTCTCCTGCACTCTCCCTGCTCTCACCCTGTGCTTCTGCTCTCTCCCTGTTCTCCTGCACTCTCCCTGCTCTCTCCCTGTTCTCCTGCTCTCTCCCTGTTCCCCTACTCTCTCCCCGTGCTGCTGCTCGTGCCCTGCCCTCACCCTGTTCACCTGCACACTGCCTGTTCTCCTTCTCTCTCCCTGTTCTCCTGCTCCCTCATTGTTCTACTGCACTCACCCTGTTCTCCTGCTCTCTCCCTGTGCTTCTGCTCTCGCCCTGTTCTCCTGCTCTCTCCCTGTTCTCCTGCTCTCTCCCTGTCCTCCTGCTCTCACACTGTTGTCCTGCTCTCTCCTTGTTCTCCTGCTTCCTTCCTTTTCTCTTGCTCTCTCCCTGTGCTTCTGCTCTCTCTCCGTTCACCTGCTCTTTCCCTGTTCTCCTGCTCTCTCCCTGTTCTCCTGCTCTCTCCCTGTGCTTCTGCTCTCTCCCTGTTCCCCTGCTCTCTCCCTGTTCTCCTGCTCTCTCCCTGTGCTTTAGCTCTCTCGCTGCACCTCTGCTATCTCCCTGTGCTTCTGCGCACTCCCTGTGCATCTGCCCTCTCCCTGTTCTCTTGCTCTCTCCCTGTGCTTTTGCTCACTCCCAATGCTCCTGCCCTTTCCCTGTTTTCCTGCTCTCTCCCTGCTCAGTCCCTGTGCTTCTGCTCTCTCCCTGTTCTCCTGCTCTCACCATGTGCTTCTGCTGTCTCACTGTGCGACTGCACGCTCCCTGTTCTCCTGCTCTCTCACCGTGCTTCTGCTCTCTCCCTGTTCCCCTGCTCTCTCCCTGTTCTCCTGCTCTCTCCCTGTTCTCCTGCTCTCTCCCTGTTCTTCTGCTCTCTCCCTGTCCTCCTGCTCTCTCCCTGTTCTCCTGCTCTCTCCCTGTTCTCCTGCTCTCTCCCTGGACTTCTGCTCTCTTTCCTTTCACCTGCTCTCTCCCTGTTCTCCTGCTCTCTCCCTTTTCTCCTGCTCGCTCCCTGTTCTTCTGCTCTCTCCTTGTGCTTCTGCTCTCTCCCACTTCTCCTGCTCTCTCCCTGTGCTACTGCACTCTCCCTGTCCTCCTGTCTGTACCTGTTCTTCTGCTCTCTTGCTGTTATCCTGCACTCGCTCTGTTCTTTTGCTCGGCCTGTGCTCCCGCTCCCTCCCTGCTCTCTACCTGTTGAACTGCTCTCTACCTGTGCTGCTGCACTCTCCCTGTTCTCCAGCTCTCTCCCTCTGCTACTGCACTCTCCCTGTTCTCCTCCTCTCTCCCTGTTCTCTTGTTCTCTCCCTGTTCTCTTGCTCTCTCCCTGTTCTCCTGCTCTCTCCGTTATACTGCTGTCCCTGTTATACTGCTCACTCCCTGTGCTCTTGTTCTGTCCCTGTTCTTCTGCTCTCTCCATACTCTCTCCCTGTTCTCCTGCTCTCTCCCTGCGCTTCTGCTCTCTCCCCATTCCCCTGCTCTCCTCCTGTTCTCCTGCTCTCTCCCTGTTCTCCTGCACTCTCCCTGCTCACTCCCTGTGCTTCTGCTCTCTCCCTGTTCTTCTGCTCTCTCCCTGCTCTCTCCCTGTTATCCTGCTCTCTCCCTGTTCTTCTGCTCTTTCCCTGTGATCCTGCTCCCTCTCTGTGCTTCTACTCTCTCCCCCTTACCCTGCACCTTCCCTGTTCCCCTGCTCCCTCCCTGTTCTCCTGCTCTCTCCATGTTCTCCTGCTCTCTCCCTGTGCTTCTGCTCTCTCCCTGTGCTTCTGCTCTCCCCCTGTGCTTCTGCTCACTCCCGGTGTGTCTGCTCTCTCCCTATTCTTCTGCTCTCTCCCTGCTCTCTCCCTGTTCTCCTGTTCTCTCCCTGTTCTCCTGCTCTCTCCCTGTTCTCCTGCTCTCTCCCTGTTCTCCTGCTCTCTCCCTGTTCTCCTGCTCCCTCCCTGTTCTACTGCACTCTCGCTGTTCTCCTGCTCTCTCCCTGTTCTCCTGGTCTCTCCCTCTTCTCCTGCTCCCTCCCTGTTCTCCTGCTCTCTCCCTGTTCTCCTGGTCTCTCCCTGTTCTCCTGCACCCTCCCTGTTCTCCTGCTCTCTCCCTGTTCTCCTGCTCTCTCCCTGTTCTCTTTCTCTCGCCCTGTTATCCTGCTCTCTCCCTTTGCTCTTGCTCTGCCCCTGTCCTTCTGCTCTCTCCATGCTCTCTCCCTGTTCTTCTGCTCTCTCCCTGTTCTCCTGCTCTCTCCCTGTTCTCCTGCACTCTCCCTGCTCTCACCCTGTGCTTCTGCTCTCTCCCTGTTCTCCTGCACTCTCCCTGCTCTCTCCCTGTTCTCCTGCTCTCTCCCTGTTCCCCTACTCTCTCCCCGTGCTGCTGCTCGTGCCCTGCCCTCACCCTGTTCACCTGCACACTGCCTGTTCTCCTTCTCTCTCCCTGTTCTCCTGCTCCCTCCCTGTTTTACTGCACTCACCCTGTTCTCCTGCTCTCTCCCTGTGCTTCTGCTCTCGCCCTGTTCTCCTGCTCTCTCCCTGTTCTCCTGCTCTCTCCCTGTCCTCCTGCTCTCACACTGTTGTCCTGCTCTCTCCTTGTTCTCCTGCTTCCTTCCTTTTCTCTTGCTCTCTCCCTGTGCTTCTGCTCTCTCTCCGTTCACCTGCTCTTTCCCTGTTCTCCTGCTCTCTCCCTGTTCTCCTGCTCTCTCCCTGTGCTTCTGCTCTCTCCCTGTGCTTCTGCTCTCTCCCCGTTCCCCTGCTCTCTCCCTGTTCTCCTGCTCTCTCCCTGTGCTTTAGCTCTCTCGCTGCACCTCTGCTATCTCCCTGTGCTTCTGCGCACTCCCTGTGCATCTGCCCTCTCCCTGTTCTCTTGCTCTCTCCCTGTGCTTTTGCTCACTCCCAATGCTCCTGCCCTTTCCCTGTTTTCCTGCTCTCTCCCTGCTCAGTCCCTGTGCTTCTGCTCTCTCCCTGTTCTCCTGCTCTCACCATGTGCTTCTGCTGTCTCACTGTGCGACTGCACGCTCCCTGTTCTCCTGCTCTCTCACCGTGCTTCTGCTCTCTCCCTGTTCCCCTGCTCTCTCCCTGTTCTCCTGCTCTCTCCCTGTTCTCCTGCTCTCTCCCTGTTCTTCTGCTCTCTCCCTCTCCTCCTGCTCTCTCCCTGTTCTCCTGCTCTCTCCCTGTTCTCCTGCTCTCTCCCTGGATTTCTGCTCTCTTCCCTTTCACCTGCTCTCTCCCTGTTCTCCTGCTCTCTCCCTTTTCTCCTGCTCGCTCCCTGTTCTTCTGCTCTCTCCTTGTGCTTCTGCTCTCTCCCACTTCTCCTGCTCTCTCCCTGTGCTACTGCACTCTCCCTGTCCTCCTGTCTGTACCTGTTCTTCTGCTCTCTTGCTGTTATCCTGCACTCGCTCTGTTCTTTTGCTCGGCCTGTGCTCCCGCTCCCTCCCTGCTCTCTACCTGTTGAACTGCTCTCTACCTGTCCTGCTGCACTCTCCCTGTTCTCCAGCTCTCTCCCTCTGCTACTGCACTCTCCCTGTTCTCCTCCTCTCTCCCTGTTCTCTTGTTCTCTCCCTGTTCTCTTGCTCTCTCCCTGTTCTCCTGCTCTCTCCCTGTTATACTGCTGTCCCTGTTATACTGCTCACTCCCTGTGCTCTTGTTCTGTCCCTGTTCTTCTGCTCTCTCCATACTCTCTCCCTGTTCTCCTGCTCTCTCCCTGCGCTTCTGCTCTCTCCCCATTCCCCTGCTCTCCTCCTGTTCTCCTGCTCTCTCCCTGTTCTCCTGCACTCTCCCTGCTCACTCCCTGTGCTTCTGCTCTCTCCCTGTTCTTCTGCTCTCTCCCTGCTCTCTCCCTGTTCTCCTGTTCTCTCCCTGTTATCCTGCTCTCTCCCTGTTCTTCTGCTCTTTCCCTGTGATCCTGCTCCCTCTCTGTGCTTCTACTCTCTCCCCCTTACCCTGCACCTTCCCTGTTCCCCTGCTCCCTCCCTGTTCTCCTGCTCTCTCCATGTTCTCCTGCTCTCTCCCTGTGCTTCTGCTCTCTCCCTGTGCTTCTGCTCACTCCCGGTGTGTCTGCTCTCTCCCTATTCTTCTGCTCTCTCCCTGCTCTCTCCCTGTTCTCCTGTTCTCTCCCTGTTCTCCTGCTCTCTCCCTGTTCTCCTGCTCTCTCCCTGTTCTCCTGCTCTCTCCCTGTTTTCCTGCTCTCTCGCTGTGCTTCTGCTCTCTACCTGCTCTCCTGCTCTCTCCCTGTTCTCCTGCTCTCTCCCTGTTCTCATGCTCTCTCCCTGTTCTCCTGCTCTCTCCCTGAGCTACTGCTCTCTCCCTGTTGTCCTGCTCTCCCTGTGCTCCTGCTCTGTCCCTGTGCCTCTGCTCTCTTCCTGTGCTTCTGTTCTCCCCCTGAGCTTCTGCTCTCCCAGTGCTTCGGCTCGCTCCCTGTTCTCCTGCTCTCTCCCTGTGCTACTGCACTCTCCCTGTTCTCTTGCTCTCTCCCTGTTCTGATGCTCTCTCCCGGTTCTCCTGCTCTCTCCCTGTTCTTCTGCTCTCTCCCTGCACTTCTGCTCTCCCTGTGCTCCTGCTCCCTTCCTGCTCTCTCCCTGTTCTCCTGCTATCTCCCTGTTCTCCTGCTCTCTCCCTGTTCTCCTGCTCTCTCCCTGTTCTCCTGCTCTCTCCCTGCACTTCTGCTCTCTCCCCGTTCCCCTGCTCTCTCCCTTAACTCCTGCTCTCTCCCTGTTCTCCTGCTCTCTTCCTGCTCTCTCTCTGTTCTTCTGCTCTCTTCCTGTGCTTCTGCTCTCTCCCTGTTCTCCTGTTATCTCCCTCTTCTCCTGCTCTCTCCCTGTTCTCCTGCTCTCTCCCTGTTCTCCTGCTCTCTCCCTGTGCTACTGCACTCTCCCTGTTCTCCTGCTCTCTCTATGTTCTCCTGCTCTCTCTCTGTTCTCCTGGTCTTTCCCTGTTCTCCTGCTTCCTCCCTGTTCTCCTGCTCTCTCCGTGTTATCCTGCTGTCTCCCTTTGCTCTTGCTCTGTCCCTGTTCTTCTGCTCTCTCCATGCTCTCTCCCTGTTCTTCTGCTCTCTCCCTCTTCTCCTGCTCTCGCCCTGTTCTCCTGCGCTCTCCCTGCTCTCACCCTGTGCTTCTGCTCTCTCCCTGTTCTCCTGCACTCTCCCTGCTCTCTCCCTGTTCTCCTGCTCTCTCCCTGTTCCCCTACTCTCTCCCCGTGCTACTGCACGTGCCCTGCTCTCACCCTGTTCACCTGCACTCTCCCTGTTCTCCTGCTCTCTCCCTGTTCTCCTGCACTCTCCCTGCTCTCTCCCTGTGCTTCTGCTCTCTCCCTGTTCTTCTGCTCTCTCCCTGTTCTCCTGCACTCTCCCTGTTCTCCTGCACTCTCCCTGCTCTCACCCTGTGCTTCTGCTCTCTCCCTGTTCTTCTGCTCTCTCCCTGTTCTCCTGCTCTCTCCCTGTTCTCCTGCACTCTCCCTGCTCTCACCCTGTGCTTCTGCTCTCTCCCTGTTCTCCTGCACTCTCCCTGCTCTCTCCCTGTTCTCCTGCTCTCTCCCTGCTCCCCTACTCTCTCCCCGTGCTGCTGCTCGTGCCCTGCTCTCACCCTGTTCACCTGCACACTCCCTGTTCTCCTGCTCTCTCCCTGTTCTCCTCCTCCCTCCCTGTTCTACTGCACTCTCCCTGTTCTGCTGCTCTCTCCCTGTGCTTCTGCTCTCGCCCTGTTCTCCTGCTCTCTCCCTGTTCTTCTGCTCTCTCCCTGTCCTCCTGCTCTCACACTGTTGTCCTACTCTCTCCTTGTTCTTCTGCTCGCTCCCTGTGCTTCTTCTCTCTCCCTGTGCTTCTGCTTTCTCCCTGTTCCCCTGCTCTCTCCCTGTTCTTCTGCTTTCTCCCTGTGCTTCTGTTCTCTCCCTGTTCTCCTGCTCCCTCTCTGTGCTTCTGCTCTCTCCCCCTTCCCCCGCTCTCACCCTGTTCTCCTGCTCTCTCCCTGTTCTCCTGCTCTCTCCCTGTTGTCCTCCTCTCTCCCTGTTCTCCTGCTCTCTCCCTGTTCTCCTGCTCCCTCCCTGTTCTACTGCACTCTCGCTGTTCTCCTGCTCTCTCCCTGTTCTCCTGGTCTCTCCCTCTTCTCCTGCTCCCTCCCTGTTCTCCTGGTCTCTCCCTGTTCTCCTGCACCCTCCCTGTTCTCCTGCTCTCTCCCTGTTCTCCTGCTCTATCCCTGTTCTCTTTCTCTCGCCCTGTTATCCTGCTCTCTCCCTTTGCTCTTGCTCTGCCCCTGTCCTTCTGCTCTCTCCATGCTCTCTCCCTGTTCTTCTGCTCTCTCCCTGTTCTCCTGCTCTCTCCCTGTTCTCCTGCACTCTCCCTGCGCTTCTGCTCTCTCCCTGTTCTCCTGCACTCTCCCTGCTCTCTCCCTGTTCTCCTGCTCTCTCCCTGTTCCCCTACTCTCTCCCCGTGCTGCTGCTCGTGCCCTGCCCTCACCCTGTTCACCTGCACACTGCCTGTTCTCCTTCTCTCTCCCTGTTCTCCTGCTCCCTCCCTGTTCTACTGCACTCTTCCTGTTCTCCTGCTCTCTCCCTGTGCTTCTGCTCTCGCCCTGTTCTCCTGCTCTCTCCCTGTTCTCCTGCTCTCTCCCTGTCCTCCTGCTCTCACACTGTTGTCCTGCTCTCTCCTTGTTCTCCTGCTTCCTTCCTTTTCTCTTGCTCTCTCCCTGTGCTTCTGCTCTCTCTCCGTTCACCTGCTCTTTCCCTGTTCTCCTGCTCTCTCCCTGTTCTCCTGCTCTCTCCCTGTGCTTCTGCTCTCTCCCCGTTCCCCTGCTCTCTCCCTGTTCTCCTGCTCTCTCCCTGTGCTTTAGCTCTCTCGCTGCACCTCTGCTATCTCCCTGTGCTTCTGCGCACTCCCTGTGCATCTGCCCTCTCCCTGTTCTCTTGCTCTCTCCCTGTGCTTTTGCTCACTCCCAATGCTCCTGCCCTTTCCCTGTTTTCCTGCTCTCTCCCTGCTCAGTCCCTGTGCTTCTGCTCTCTCCCTGTTCTCCTGCTCTCACCATGTGCTTCTGCTGTCTCACTGTGCGACTGCACGCTCCCTGTTCTCCTGCTCTCTCACCGTGCTTCTGCTCTCTCACCGTGCTTCTGCTCTCTCCCTGTTCTCCTGCTCTCTCCCTGTTCTCCTGCTCTCTCCCTGTTCTTCTGCTCTCTCCCTCTCCTCCTGCTCTCTCCCTGTTCTCCTGCTCTCTCCCTGTTCTCCTGCTCTGTCCCTGGACTTCTGCTCTCTTCCCTTTCACCTGCTCTCTCCCTGTTCTCTTGCTCTCTCCCTTTTCTCCTGCTCGCTCCCTGTTCTTCTGCTCTCTCCTTGTGCTTCTGCTCTCTCCCACTTCTCCTGCTCTCTCCCTGTGCTACTGCACTCTCCCTGTCCTCCTGTCTGTACCTGTTCTTCTGCTCTCTTGCTGTTATCCTGCACTCGCTCTGTTCTTTTGCTCGGCCTGTGCTCCCGCTCCCTCCCTGCTCTCTACCTGTTGAACTGCTCTCTACCTGTGCTGCTGCACTCTCCCTGTTCTCCAGCTCTCTCCCTCTGCTACTGCACTCTCCCTGTTCTCCTCTCTCCCTGTTCTCTTGTTCTCTCCCTGTTCTCTTGCTCTCTCCCTGTTCTCCTGCTCTCTCCCTGTTATACTGCTGTCCCTGTTATACTGCTCACTCCCTGTGCTCTTGTTCTGTCCCTGTTCTTCTGCTCTCTCCATACTCTCTCCCTGTTCTCCTGCTCTCTCCCTGCGCTTCTGCTCTCTCCCCATTCCCCTGCTCTCCTCCTGTTCTCCTGCTCTCTCCCTGTTCTCCTGCACTCTCCCTGCTCACTCCCTGTGCTTCTGCTCTCTCCCTGTTCTTCTGCTCTCTCCCTGCTCTCTCCCTGTTCTCCTGTTCTCTCCCTGTTATCCTGCTCTCTCCCTGTTCTTCTGCTCTTTCCCTGTGATCCTGCTCCCTCTCTGTGCTTCTACTCTCTCCCCCTTACCCTGCACCTTCCCTGTTCCCCTGCTCCCTCCCTGTTCTCCTGCTCTCTCCATGTTCTCCTGCTCTCTCCCTGTGCTTCTGCTCTCTCCCTGTGCTTCTGCTCTCCCCCTGTGCTTCTGCTCACTCCCGGTGTGTCTGCTCTCTCCCTATTCTTCTGCTCTCTCCCTGCTCTCTCCCTGTTCTCCTGTTCTCTCCCTGTTCTCCTGCTCTCTCCCTGTTCTCCTGCTCTCTCCCTGTTCTCCGGCTCTCTCCCTGTTCTCCTGCTCCCTCCCTGTTCTACTGCACTCTCGCTGTTCTCCTGCTCTCTCCCTGTTCTCCTGGTCTCTCCCTCTTCTCCTGCTCCCTCTCTGTTCTCCTGCTCTCTCCCTGTTCTCCTGGTCTCTCCCTGTTCTCCTGCACCCTCCCTGTTCTCCTGCTCTCTCCCTGTTCTCCTGCTCTCTCCCTGTTCTCTTTCTCTCGCCCTGTTATCCTGCTCTCTCCCTTTGCTCTTGCTCTGCCCCTGTCCTTCTGCTCTCTCCATGCTCTCTCCCTGTTCTTCTGCTCTCTCCCTGTTCTCCTGCTCTCTCCCTGTTCTCCTGCACTCTCCCTGCTCTCACCCTGTGCTTCTGCTCTCTCCCTGTTCTCCTGCACTCTCCCTGCTCTCTCCCTGTTCTCCTGCTCTCTCCCTGTTCCCCTACTCTCTCCCCGTGCTGCTGCTCGTGCCCTGCCCTCACCCTGTTCACCTGCACACTGCCTGTTCTCCTTCTCTCTCCCTGTTCTCCTGCTCCCTCCCTGTTCTACTGCACTCACCCTGTTCTCCTGCTCTCTCCCTGTGCTTCTGCTCTCGCCCTGTTCTCCTGCTCTCTCCCTGTTCTCCTGCTCTCTCCCTGTCCTCCTGCTCTCACACTGTTCTCCTGCTCTCTCCCTGTTCTCATGCTCTCTTCCTGTTCTCCTGCTCTCTCCCTGAGCTACTGCTCTCTCCCTGTTGTCCTGCTCTCCCTGTGCTCCTGCTCTGTCCCTGTGCCTCTGCTCTCTTCCTGTGCTTCTGTTCTCCCCCTGAGCTTCTGCTCTCCCAGTGCTTCGGCTCGCTCCCTGTTCTCCTGCTCTCTCCCTGTGCTACTGCACTCTCCCTGTTCTCTTGCTCGCTCCCTGTTCTGATGCTCTCTCCCGGTTCTCCTGCTCTCTCCCTGTTCTTCTGCTCTCTCCCTGCACTTCTGCTCTCTCCCTGCACTTCTGCTCTCCCTGTGCTCCTGCTCCCTTCCTGCTCTCTCCCTGTTCTCCTGCTATCTCCCTGTTCTCCTGCTCTCTCCCTGTTCTCCTGCTCTCTCCCTGTTCTTCTGCTCTCTCCCTGCTCTTCTGCTCTCTCCCCGTTCCCCTGCTCTCTCCCTTAACTCCTGCTCTCTCCCTGTTCTCCTGCTCTCTTCCTGCTCTCTCTCTGTTCTTCTGCTCTCTTCCTGTGCTTCTGCTCTCTCCCTGTTCTCCTGTTATCTCCCTCTTCTCCTGCTCTCTCCCTGTTCTCCTGCTCTCTCCCTGTTCTCCTGCTCTCTCCCTGTGCTACTGCACTCTCCCTGTTCTCCTGCTCTCTCCCTGTTCTCCTGCTCTCTCCCTGTTCTCCTGGTCTTTCCCTGTTCCCCTGCTTCCTCCCTGTTCTCCTTCTCTCTCCGTGTTATCCTGCTGTCTCCCTTTGCTCTTGCTCTGTCCCTGTTCTTCTGCTCTCTCCATGCTCTCTCCCTGTTCTTCTGCTCTCTCCCTCTTCTCCTGCTCTCTCCCTGTTCTCCTGCGCTCTCCCTGCTCTCACCCTGTGCATCTGCTCTTTCCCTGTTCTCCTGCTCTCTCCCTGTTCTCCTGCTCTCTCCCTGTTCTCCTACTGTCTCCCCGTGCTGCTGCTCTCGCCCTGTTCTCCTGACTTCTCCCTGTTCTTCTGTTCTCTCCCTGTGCTTCTGCTCCCTCTCTGTGCTTCTGCTCTCTCCTCTTCCCCTGCTCGCTCCCTGTTCTCCTGCTCACTCCCTGTTCCCCTGCTCCCTCCCTGTTCCCCTGCTCCCGCCATGTTCTCCAGCTCTCTTCATGTTCTCCTGCTCTCTCCCTGTTCTTCTGCTTTCTCCCTGTTCTTCTGCTCTCTCCCCGTTCCCCTGCTCTCTCCCTGTTCTCCTGCTCTCTCCCTGTTCTCCTGCACTCTCCCTGCTCTCTCCCTGTGCTTCTGCTCTCTCCCTGTTCTCCTGCTCTCTCACTGCTCTCTCCCTGTTCTCCCCCTGTTCTCCTGCTCTCTCCATGTTCTTCTACTCTCTCCCTGTGTTTCTGCTCCCTCTCTGTGCTTCTGCTCTCTCCCACTTGCCCTGCTCCTTCCCTATTCCCCTGCTCCCTCCCTGTTCTCCTGCTCTCGCCATGTTCTCCTGCTCTCTCCCTGTGCTTCTGCTCACTCCCGGTGTGTCTGCTCTCTCCCTATTCTCTTCCTCTCTCCCTGTGCTTCTACTCACTCCCTACATTCCTGCTCTCACCCTGTTCTCATGCTGCCTCCCTGTTCTCCTGCTCTCTCCCTGTTCTCCTGCTCTCTCCCTGTTCTCCTGCTCTCTCCCTGTTCTCCTGCTCTCTCCCTGTGCTTCTGTTCTCACCTTGTTCTCCTGCTCTCTCCCTGTTCTCCTGCTCTTTCCCTGTGCTTCTGCTCCCTCCCTGTTCTCCTGCTCTCTCCCTGTGCTTCTGCTCACTCCCGGTGTGTCTGCTCTCTCCCTATGCTTCTACTCACTCCCTATATTTCTACTCTCACCCTTTTCTCCTGCTCTCTCCCTGTTCTCCTGCTCTCTCCCTGTTCTCCTGCTCTCTCCCTGTGCTTCTGCTCTCTCCCTGTTCTCCTGCTCTCTTCCTGTTCTCCTGCTCTCTCCCTGTGCTTCTGCTCTCTCCCTGTTCTCCTGCTCTCCCTGTGCTCCTGCTCTCTCCCTTTGCTTCTGCTCTCTTATCCTGCTTCTGTTCTCCCCCTGTGCTTCTGCTCTCCCTGTGCTTCTGCTCTCTCCCTGTTCTCCTGCTCTCTCCCTGTGCGACTGCACTCTCCCTGTTATCCTGCTCTCTCCCTGTTCTCCTGCAATCTCCCTGTTCTTCTGCTCTCCCTGTGCTCCTGCTCCCTTCCTGCTCTCTCCCTGTTCTCCTGCTCTCTCCCTGTGCTACTGCACTCTCCCTGTTCTCTTGCTCTCTCCCTGTTCTGATGCTCTCTCCCGGTTCTCCTGCTCTCTCCCTGTTCTTCTGCTCTCTCCCTGCACTTCTGCTCTCCCTGTGCTCCTGCTCCCTTCCTGCTCTCTCCCTGTTCTCCTGCTATCTCCCTGTTCTCCTGCTCTCTCCCTGTTCTCCTGCTCTCTCCCTGTTCTCCTGCTCTCTCCCTGCACTTCTGCTCTCTCCCCGTTCCCCTGCTCTCTCCCTTAACTCCTGCTCTCTCCCTGTTCTCCTGCTCTCTTCCTGCTCTCTCTCTGTTCTTCTGCTCTCTTCCTGTGCTTCTGCTCTCTCCCTGTTCTCCTGTTATCTCCCTCTTCTCCTGCTCTCTCCCTGTTCTCCTGCTCTCTCCCTGTTCTCCTGCTCTCTCCCTGTGCTACTGCACTCTCCCTGTTCTCCTGCTCTCTCTATGTTCTCCTGCTCTCTCCCTGTTCTCCTGGTCTTTCCCTGTTCTCCTGCTTCCTCCCTGTTCTCCTGCTCTCTCCGTGTTATCCTGCTGTCTCCCTTTGCTCTTGCTCTGTCCCTGTTCTTCTGCTCTCTCCATGCTCTCTCCCTGTTCTTCTGCTCTCTCCCTCTTCTCCTGCTCTCGCCCTGTTCTCCTGCGCTCTCCCTGCTCTCACCCTGTGCTTCTGCTCTCTCCCTGTTCTCCTGCACTCTCCCTGCTCTCTCCCTGTTCTCCTGCTCTCTCCCTGTTCCCCTACTCTCTCCCCGTGCTACTGCACGTGCCCTGCTCTCACCCTGTTCACCTGCACTCTCCCTGTTCTCCTGCTCTCTCCCTGTTCTCCTGCACTCTCCCTGCTCTCTCCCTGTGCTTCTGCTCTCTCCCTGTTCTTCTGCTCTCTCCCTGTTCTCCTGCTCTCTCCCTGTTCTCCTGCACTCTCCCTGCTCTCACCCTGTGCTTCTGCTCTCTCCCTGTTCTTCTGCTCTCTCCCTGTTCTCCTGCTCTCTCCCTGTTCTCCTGCACTCTCCCTGCTCTCACCCTGTGCTTCTGCTCTCTCCCTGTTCTCCTGCACTCTCCCTGCTCTCTCCCTGTTCTCCTGCTCTCTCCCTGCTCCCCTACTCTCTCCCCGTGCTGCTGCTCGTGCCCTGCTCTCACCCTGTTCACCTGCACACTCCCTGTTCTCCTGCTCTCTCCCTGTTCTCCTCCTCCCTCCCTGTTCTACTGCACTCTCCCTGTTCTGCTGCTCTCTCCCTGTGCTTCTGCTCTCGCCCTGTTCTCCTGCTCTCTCCCTGTTCTTCTGCTCTCTCCCTGTCCTCCTGCTCTCACACTGTTGTCCTACTCTCTCCTTGTTCTTCTGCTCGCTCCCTGTGCTTCTTCTCTCTCCCTGTGCTTCTGCTTTCTCCCTGTTCCCCTGCTCTCTCCCTGTTCTTCTGCTTTCTCCCTGTGCTTCTGTTCTCTCCCTGTTCTCCTGCTCCCTCTCTGTGCTTCTGCTCTCTCCCCCTTCCCCCGCTCTCACCCTGTTCTCCTGCTCTCTCCCTGTTCTCCTGCTCTCTCCCTGTTGTCCTCCTCTCTCCCTGTTCTCCTGCTCTCTCCCTGTTCTCCTGCTCCCTCCCTGTTCTACTGCACTCTCGCTGTTCTCCTGCTCTCTCCCTGTTCTCCTGGTCTCTCCCTCTTCTCCTGCTCCCTCCCTGTTCTCCTGCTCTCTCCCTGTTCTCCTGGTCTCTCCCTGTTCTCCTGCACCCTCCCTGTTCTCCTGCTCTCTCCCTGTTCTCCTGCTCTATCCCTGTTCTCTTTCTCTCGCCCTGTTATCCTGCTCTCTCCCTTTGCTCTTGCTCTGCCCCTGTCCTTCTGCTCTCTCCATGCTCTCTCCCTGTTCTTCTGCTCTCTCCCTGTTCTCCTGCTCTCTCCCTGTTCTCCTGCACTCTCCCTGCTCTCACCCTGTGCTTCTGCTCTCTCCCTGTTCTCCTGCACTCTCCCTGCTCTCTCCCTGTTCTCCTGCTCTCTCCCTGTTCCCCTACTCTCTCCCCGTGCTGCTGCTCGTGCCCTGCCCTCACCCTGTTCACCTGCACACTGCCTGTTCTCCTTCTCTCTCCCTGTTCTCCTGCTCCCTCCCTGTTCTACTGCACTCACCCTGTTCTCCTGCTCTCTCCCTGTGCTTCTGCTCTCGCCCTGTTCTCCTGCTCTCTCCCTGTTCTCCTGCTCTCTCCCTGTCCTCCTGCTCTCACACTGTTGTCCTGCTCTCTCCTTGTTCTCCTGCTTCCTTCCTTTTCTCTTGCTCTCTCCCTGTGCTTCTGCTCTCTCTCCGTTCACCTGCTCTTTCCCTGTTCTCCTGCTCTCTCCCTGTTCTCCTGCTCTCTCCCTGTGCTTCTGCTCTCTCCCCGTTCCCCTGCTCTCTCCCTGTTCTCCTGCTCTCTCCCTGTGCTTTAGCTCTCTCGCTGCACCTCTGCTATCTCCCTGTGCTTCTGCTCACTCCCTGTGCATCTGCCCTCTCCCTGTTCTCTTGCTCTCTCCCTGTGCTTTTGCTCACTCCCAATGCTCCTGCCCTTTCCCTGTTTTCCTGCTCTCTCCCTGCTCAGTCCCTGTGCTTCTGCTCTCTCCCTGTTCTCCTGCTCTCACCATGTGCTTCTGCTGTCTCACTGTGCGACTGCACGCTCCCTGTTCTCCTGCTCTCTCACCGTGCTTCTGCTCTCTCACCGTGCTTCTGCTCTCTCCCTGTTCTCCTGCTCTCTCCCTGTTCTCCTGCTCTCTCCCTGTTCTTCTGCTCTCTCCCTCTCCTCCTGCTCTCTCCCTGTTCTCCTGCTCTCTCCCTGTTCTCCTGCTCTCTCCCTGGACTTCTGCTCTCTTCCCTTTCACCTGCTCTCTCCCTGTTCTCCTGCTCTCTCCCTTTTCTCCTGCTCGCTCCCTGTTCTTCTGCTCTCTCCCTGTTCTTCTGCTCTCTCCTTGTGCTTCTGCTCTCTCCCACTTCTCCTGCTCTCTCCCTGTGCTACTGCACTCTCCCTGTCCTCCTGTCTGTACCTGTTCTTCTGCTCTCTTGCTGTTATCCTGCACTCGCTCTGTTCTTTTGCTCGGCCTGTGCTCCCGCTCCCTCCCTGCTCTCTACCTGTTGAACTGCTCTCTACCTGTGCTGCTGCACTCTCCCTGTTCTCCAGCTCTCTCCCTCTGCTACTGCACTCTCCCTGTTCTCCTCCTCTCTCCCTGTTCTCTTGTTCTCTCCCTGTTCTCTTGCTCTCTCCCTGTTCTCTTGCTCTCTCCCTGTTCTCTTGCTCTCTCCCTGTTCTCCTGCTCTCTCCCTGTTATACTGCTGTCCCTGTTATACTGCTCACTCCCTGTGCTCTTGTTCTGTCCCTGTTCTTCTGCTCTCTCCATACTCTCTCCCTGTTCTCCTGCTCTCTCCCTGCGCTTCTGCTCTCTCCCCATTCCCCTGCTCTCCTCCTGTTCTCCTGCTCTCTCCCTGTTCTCCTGCACTCTCCCTGCTCACTCCCTGTGCTTCTGCTCTCTCCCTGTTCTTCTGCTCTCTCCCTGCTCTCTCCCTGTTCTCCTGTTCTCTCCCTGTTATCCTGCTCTCTCCCTGTTCTTCTGCTCTTTCCCTGTGATCCTGCTCCCTCTCTGTGCTTCTACTCTCTCCCCCTTACCCTGCACCTTCCCTGTTCCCCTGCTCCCTCCCTGTTCTCCTGCTCTCTCCATGTTCTCCTGCTCTCTCCCTGTGCTTCTGCTCTCTCCCTGTGCTTCTGCTCTCCCCCTGTGCTTCTGCTCACTCCCGGTGTGTCTGCTCTCTCCCTATTCTTCTGCTCTCTCCCTGCTCTCTCCCTGTTCTCCTGTTCTCTCCCTGTTCTCCTGCTCTCTCCCTGTTCTCCTGCTCTCTCCCTGTGCTTCTGCTCTCTCCCTGTTCTCCTGCTCTCTCCCTGTGCTACTGCACTCTCCCTGTCCTCCTGTCTGTACCTGTTCTTCTGCTCTCTTGCTGTTATCCTGCACTCGCTCTGTTCTTTTGCTCGGCCTGTGCTCCCGCTCCCTCCCTGCTCTCTACCTGTTGAACTGCTCTCTACCTGTGCTGCTGCACTCTCCCTGTTCTCCAGCTCTCTCCCTCTGCTACTGCACTCTCCCTGTTCTCCTCCTCTCTCCCTGTTCTCTTGTTCTCTCCCTGTTCTCTTGCTCTCTCCCTGTTCTCCTGCTCTCTCCCTGTTATACTGCTGTCCCTGTTATACTGCTCACTCCCTGTGCTCTTGTTCTGTCCCTGTTCTTCTGCTCTCTCCATACTCTCTCCCTGTTCTCCTGCTCTCTCCCTGCGCTTCTGCTCTCTCCCCATTCCCCTGCTCTCCTCCTGTTCTCCTGCTCTCTCCCTGCTCACTCCCTGTGCTTCTGCTCTCTCCCTGTTCTTCTGCTCTCTCCCTGCTCTCTCCCTGTTCTCCTGTTCTCTCCCTGTTATCCTGCTCTCTCCCTGTTCTTCTGCTCTTTCCCTGTGATCCTGCTCCCTCTCTGTGCTTCTACTCTCTCCCCCTTACCCTGCACCTTCCCTGTTCCCCTGCTCCCTCCCTGTTCTCCTGCTCTCTCCATGTTCTCCTGCTCTCTCCCTGTGCTTCTGCTCTCCCCCTGTGCTTCTGCTCACTCCCGGTGTGTCTGCTCTCTCCCTATTCTTCTGCTCTCTCCCTGCTCTCTCCCTGTTCTCCTGTTCTCTCCCTGTTCTCCTGCTCTCTCCCTGTTCTCCTGCTCTCTCCCTGTTCTCCTGCTCTCTCCCTGTTCTCCTGCTCCCTCCCTGTTCTACTGCACTCTCGCTGTTCTCCTGCTCTCTCCCTGTTCTCCTGGTCTCTCCCTCTTCTCCTGCTCCCTCCCTGTTCTCCTGCTCTCTCCCTGTTCTCCTGGTCTCTCCCTGTTCTCCTGCACCCTCCCTGTTCTCCTGCTCTCTCCCTGTTCTCCTGCTCTCTCCCTGTTCTCTTTCTCTCGCCCTGTTATCCTGCTCTCTCCCTTTGCTCTTGCTCTGCCCCTGTCCTTCTGCTCTCTCCATGCTCTCTCCCTGTTCTTCTGCTCTCTCCCTGTTCTCCTGCTCTCTCCCTGTTCTCCTGCACTCTCCCTGCTCTCACCCTGTGCTTCTGCTCTCTCCCTGTTCTCCTGCACTCTCCCTGCTCTCTCCCTGTTCTCCTGCTCTCTCCCTGTTCCCCTACTCTCTCCCCGTGCTGCTGCTCGTGCCCTGCCCTCACCCTGTTCACCTGCACACTGCCTGTTCTCCTTCTCTCTCCCTGTTCTCCTGCTCCCTCCTTGTTCTACTGCACTCACCCTGTTCTCCTGCTCTCTCCCTGTGCTTCTGCTCTCGCCCTGTTCTCCTGCTCTCTCCCTGTTCTCCTGCTCTCTCCCTGTCCTCCTGCTCTCACACTGTTGTCCTGCTCTCTCCTTGTTCTCCTGCTTCCTTCCTTTTCTCTTGCTCTCTCCCTGTGCTTCTGCTCTCTCTCCGTTCACCTGCTCTTTCCCTGTTCTCCTGCTCTCTCCCTGTTCTCCTGCTCTCTCCCTGTGCTTCTGCTCTCTCCCCGTTCCCCTGCTCTCTCCCTGTTCTCCTGCTCTCTCCCTGTGCTTTAGCTCTCTCGCTGCACCTCTGCTATCTCCCTGTGCTTCTGCGCACTCCCTGTGCATCTGCCCTCTCCCTGTTCTCTTGCTCTCTCCCTGTGCTTTTGCTCACTCCCAATGCTCCTGCCCTTTCCCTGTTTTCCTGCTCTCTCCCTGCTCAGTCCCTGTGCTTCTGCTCTCTCCCTGTTCTCCTGCTCTCACCATGTGCTTCTGCTGTCTCACTGTGCGACTGCACGCTCCCTGTTCTCCTGCTCTCTCACCGTGCTTCTGCTCTCTCCCTGTTCCCCTGCTCTCTCCCTGTTCTCCTGCTCTCTCCCTGTTCTCCTGCTCTCTCCCTGTTCTTCTGCTCTCTCCCTCTCCTCCTGCTCTCTCCCTGTTCTCCTGCTCTCTCCCTGTTCTCCTGCTCTCTCCCTGGACTTCTGCTCTCTTCCCTTTCACCTGCTCTCTCCCTGTTCTCCTGCTCTCTCCCTTTTCTCCTGCTCGCTCCCTGTTCTTCTGCTCTCTCCTTGTGCTTCTGCTCTCTCCCACTTCTCCTGCTCTCTCCCTGTGCTACTGCACTCTCCCTGTCCTCCTGTCTGTACCTGTTCTTCTGCTCTCTTGCTGTTATCCTGCACTCGCTCTGTTCTTTTGCTCGGCCTGTGCTCCCGCTCCCTCCCTGCTCTCTACCTGTTGAACTGCTCTCTACCTGTGCTGCTGCACTCTCCCTGTTCTCCAGCTCTCTCCCTCTGCTACTGCACTCTCCCTGTTCTCCTCCTCTCTCCCTGTTCTCTTGTTCTCTCCCTGTTCTCTTGCTCTCTCCCTGTTCTCCTGCTCTCTCCCTGTTATACTGCTGTCCCTGTTATACTGCTCACTCCCTGTGCTCTTGTTCTGTCCCTGTTCTTCTGCTCTCTCCATACTCTCTCCCTGTTCTCCTGCTCTCTCCCTGCGCTTCTGCTCTCTCCCCATTCCCCTGCTCTCCTCCTGTTCTCCTGCTCTCTCCCTGCTCACTCCCTGTGCTTCTGCTCTCTCCCTGTTCTTCTGCTCTCTCCCTGCTCTCTCCCTGTTCTCCTGTTCTCTCCCTGTTATCCTGCTCTCTCCCTGTTCTTCTGCTCTTTCCCTGTGATCCTGCTCCCTCTCTGTGCTTCTACTCTCTCCCCCTTACCCTGCACCTTCCCTGTTCCCCTGCTCCCTCCCTGTTCTCCTGCTCTCTCCATGTTCTCCTGCTCTCTCCCTGTGCTTCTGCTCTCTCCCTGTGCTTCTGCTCTCCCCCTGTGCTTCTGCTCACTCCCGGTGTGTCTGCTCTCTCCCTATTCTTCTGCTCTCTCCCTGCTCTCTCCCTGTTCTCCTGTTCTCTCCCTGTTCTCCTGCTCTCTCCCTGTTCTCCTGCTCTCTCCCTGTTCTCCTGCTCTCTCCCTGTTCTCCTGCTCCCTCCCTGTTCTACTGCACTCTCGCTGTTCTCCTGCTCTCTCCCTGTTCTCCTGGTCTCTCCCTCTTCTCCTGCTCCCTCCCTGTTCTCCTGCTCTCTCCCTGTTCTCCTGGTCTCTCCCTGTTCTCCTGCACCCTCCCTGTTCTCCTGCACCCTCCCTGTTCTCCTGCTCTCTCCCTGTTCTCTTTCTCTCGCCCTGTTATCCTACTCTCTCCCTTTGCTCTTGCTCTGCCCCTGTCCTTCTGCTCTCTCCATGCTCTCTCCCTGTTCTTCTGCTCTCTCCCTGTTCTCCTGCTCTCTCCCTGTTCTCCTGCACTCTCCCTGCTCTCACCCTGTGCTTCTGCTCTCTCCCTGTTCTCCTGCACTCTCCCTGCTCTCTCCCTGTTCTCCTGCTCTCTCCCTGTTCCCCTACTCTCTCCCCGTGCTGCTGCTCGTGCCCTGCCCTCACCCTGTTCACCTGCACACTGCCTGTTCTCCTTCTCTCTCCCTGTTCTCCTGCTCCCTCCCTGTTCTACTGCACTCACCCTGTTCTCCTGCTCTCTCCCTGTGCTTCTGCTCTCGCCCTGTTCTCCTGCTCTCTCCCTGTTCTCCTGCTCTCTCCCTGTCCTCCTGCTCTCACACTGTTCTCCTGCTCTCTCCCTGTTCTCATGCTCTCTTCCTGTTCTCCTGCTCTCTCCCTGAGCTACTGCTCTCTCCCTGTTGTCCTGCTCTCCCTGTGCTCCTGCTCTGTCCCTGTGCCTCTGCTCTCTTCCTGTGCTTCTGTTCTCCCCCTGAGCTTCTGCTCTCCCAGTGCTTCGGCTCGCTCCCTGTTCTCCTGCTCTCTCCCTGTGCTACTGCACTCTCCCTGTTCTCTTGCTCTCTCCCTGTTCTGATGCTCTCTCCCGGTTCTCCTGCTCTCTCCCTGTTCTTCTGCTCTCTCCCTGCACTTCTGCTCTCCCTGTGCTCCTGCTCCCTTCCTGCTCTCTCCCTGTTCTCCTGCTATCTCCCTGTTCTCCTGCTCTCTCCCTGTTCTCCTGCTCTCTCCCTGTTCTTCTGCTCTCTCCCTGCACTTCTGCTCTCTCCCCGTTCCCCTGCTCTCTCCCTTAACTCCTGCTCTCTCCCTGTTCTCCTGCTCTCTTCCTGCTCTCTCTCTGTTCTTCTGCTCTCTTCCTGTGCTTCTGCTCTCTCCCTGTTCTCCTGTTATCTCCCTCTTCTCCTGCTCTCTCCCTGTTCTCCTGCTCTCTCCCTGTTCTCCTGCTCTCTCCCTGTGCTACTGCACTCTCCCTGTTCTCCTGCTCTCTCCCTGTTCTCCTGCTCTCTCCCTGTTCTCCTGGTCTTTCCCTGTTCCCCTGCTTCCTCCCTGTTCTCCTTCTCTCTCCGTGTTATCCTGCTGTCTCCCTTTGCTCTTGCTCTGTCCCTGTTCTTCTGCTCTCTCCATGCTCTCTCCCTGTTCTTCTGCTCTCTCCCTCTTCTCCTGCTCTCTCCCTCTTCTCCTGCGCTCTCCCTGCTCTCACCCTGTGCATCTGCTCTTTCCCTGTTCTCCTGCTCTCTCCCTGTTCTCCTGCTCTCTCCCTGTTCTCCTACTGTCTCCACGTGCTGCTGCTCTCGCCCTGTTCTCCTGACTTCTCCCTGTTCTTCTGTTCTCTCCCTGTGCTTCTGCTCCCTCTCTGTGCTTCTGCTCTCTCCTCTTCCCCTGCTCGCTCCCTGTTCTCCTGCTCACTCCCTGTTCCCCTGCTCCCTCCCTGTTCCCCTGCTCCCGCCATGTTCTCCAGCTCTCTTCATGTTCTCCTGCTCTCTCCCTGTTCTTCTGCTCTCTCCCTGTTCTTCTGCTCTCTCCCCGTTCCCCTGCTCTCTCCCTGTTCTCCTGCTCTCTCCCTGCTCTCTCCCTGTTCTCCCCCTGTTCTCCTGCTCTCTCCATGTTCTTCTACTCTCTCCCTGTGTTTCTGCTCCCTCTCTGTGCTTCTGCTCTCTCCCACTTGCCCTGCTCCTTCCCTATTCCCCTGCTCCCTCCCTGTTCTCCTGCTCTCGCCATGTTCTCCTGCTCTCTCCCTGTGCTTCTGCTCACTCCCGGTGTGTCTGCTCTCTCCCTATTCTCTTCCTCTCTCCCTGTGCTTCTACTCACTCCCTACATTCCTGCTCTCACCCTGTTCTCATGCTGCCTCCCTGTTCTCCTGCTCTCTCCCTGTTCTCCTGCTCTCTCCCTGTTCTCCTGCTCTCTCGCTGTGCTTCTGTTCTCACCTTGTTCTCCTGCTCTCTCCCTGTTCTCCTGCTCTTTCCCTGTGCTTCTGCTCCCTCCCTGTTCTCCTGCTCTCTCCCTGTGCTTCTGCTCACTCCCGGTGTGTCTGCTCTCTCCCTATTCTCTTGCTCTCTCCCTGTGCTTCTACTCACTCCCTATATTTCTACTCTCACCCTTTTCTCCTGCTCTCTCCCTGTTCTCCTGCTCTCTCCCTGTTCTCCTGCTCTCTCCCTGTGCTTCTGCTCTCTCCCTGTTCTCCTGCTCTCTTCCTGTTCTCCTGCTCTCTCCCTGTGCTTCTGCTCTCTCCCTGTTCTCCTGCTCTCCCTGTGCTCCTGCTCTCTCCCTTTGCTTCTGCTCTCTTATCCTGCTTCTGTTCTCCCCCTGTGCTTCTGCTCTCCCTGTGCTTCTGCTCTCTCCCTGTTCTCCTGCTCTCTCCCTGTGCGACTGCACTCTCCCTGTTATCCTGCTCTCTCCCTGTTCTCCTGCAATCTCCCTGTTCTTCTGCTCTCCCTGTGCTCCTGCTCCCTTCCTGCTCTCTCCCTGTTCTCCTGCTCTCTCCCTGTGCTACTGCACTCTCCCTGTTCTCTTGCTCTCTCCCTGTTCTGATGCTCTCTCCCGGTTCTCCTGCTCTCTCCCTGTTCTTCTGCTCTCTCCCTGCACTTCTGCTCTCCCTGTGCTCCTGCTCCCTTCCTGCTCTCTCCCTGTTCTCCTGCTATCTCCCTGTTCTCCTGCTCTCTCCCTGTTCTCCTGCTCTCTCCCTGTTCTCCTGCTCTCTCCCTGCACTTCTTCTCTCTCCCCGTTCCCCTGCTCTCTCCCTTAACTCCTGCTCTCTCCCTGTTCTCCTGCTCTCTTCCTGCTCTCTCTCTGTTCTTCTGCTCTCTTCCTGTGCTTCTGCTCTCTCCCTGTTCTCCTGTTATCTCCCTCTTCTCCTGCTCTCTCCCTGTTCTCCTGCTCTCTCCCTGTTCTCCTGCTCTCTCCCTGTGCTACTGCACTCTCCCTGTTCTCCTGCTCTCTCTATGTTCTCCTGCTCTCTCCCTGTTCTCCTGGTCTTTCCCTGTTCTCCTGCTTCCTCCCTGTTCTCCTGCTCTCTCCATGTTATCCTGCTGTCTCCCTTTGCTCTTGCTCTGTCCCTGTTCTTCTGCTCTCTCCATGCTCTCTCCCTGTTCTTCTGCTCTCTCCCTCTTCTCCTGCTCTCGCCCTGTTCTCCTGCGCTCTCCCTGCTCTCACCCTGTGCTTCTGCTCTCTCCCTGTTCTCCTGCACTCTCCCTGCTCTCTCCCTGTTCTCCTGCTCTCTCCCTGTTCCCCTACTCTCTCCCCGTGCTACTGCACGTGCCCTGCTCTCACTCTGTTCACCTGCACTCTCCCTGTTCTCCTGCTCTCTCCCTGTTCTCCTGCACTCTCCCTGCTCTCTCCCTGTGCTTCTGCTCTCTCCCTGTTCTTCTGCTCTCTCCCTGTTCTCCTGCTCTCTCCCTGTTCTCCTGCACTCTCCCTGCTCTCACCCTGTGCTTCTGCTCTCTCCCTGTTCTTCTGCTCTCTCCCTGTTCTCCTGCTCTCTCCCTGTTCTCCTGCACTCTCCCTGCTCTCACCCTGTGCTTCTTTTCTCTCCCTGTTCTCCTGCACTCTCCCTGCTCTCTCCCTGTTCTCCTGCTCTCTCCCTGCTCCCCTACTCTCTCCCCGTGCTGCTGCTCGTGCCCTGCTCTCACCCTGTTCACCTGCACACTCCCTGTTCTCCTGCTCTCTCCCTGTTCTCCTCCTCCCTCCCTGTTCTACTGCACTCTCCCTGTTCTGCTGCTCTCTCCCTGTGCTTCTGCTCTCGCCCTGTTCTCCTGCTCTCTCCCTGTTCTTCTGCTCTCTCCCTGTCCTCCTGCTCTCACACTGTTGTCCTACTCTCTCCTTGTTCTTCTGCTCGCTCCCTGTGCTTCTTCTCTCTCCCTGTGCTTCTGCTTTCTCCCTGTTCCCCTGCTCTCTCCCTGTTCTTCTGCTTTCTCCCTGTGCTTCTGTTCTCTCCCTGTTCTCCTGCTCCCTCTCTGTGCTTCTGCTCTCTCCCCCTTCCCCCGCTCTCACCCTGTTCTCCTGCTCTCTCCCTGTTCTCCTGCTCTCTCCCTGTTGTCCTCCTCTCTCCCTGTTGTCCTCCTCTCTCCCTGTTCTCCTGCTCTCTCCCTGTTCTCCTGCTCCCTCCCTGTTCTACTGCACTCTCGCTGTTCTCCTGCTCTCTCCCTGTTCTCCTGGTCTCTCCCTCTTCTCCTGCTCCCTCCCTGTTCTCCTGCTCTCTCCCTGTTCTCCTGGTCTCTCCCTGTTCTCCTGCACCCTCCCTGTTCTCCTGCTCTCTCCCTGTTCTCCTGCTCTATCCCTGTTCTCTTTCTCTCGCCCTGTTATCCTGCTCTCTCCCTTTGCTCTTGCTCTGCCCCTGTCCTTCTGCTCTCTCCATGCTCTCTCCCTGTTCTTCTGCTCTCTCCCTGTTCTCCTGCTCTCTCCCTGTTCTCCTGCTCTCTCCCTGTTCTCCTGCACTCTCCCTGCTCTCACCCTGTGCTTCTGCTCTCTCCCTGTTCTCCTGCACTCTCCCTGCTCTCTCCCTGTTCTCCTGCTCTCTCCCTGTTCCCCTACTCTCTCCCCGTGCTGCTGCTCGTGCCCTGCCCTCACCCTGTTCACCTGCACACTGCCTGTTCTCCTTCTCTCTCCCTGTTCTCCTGCTCCCTCCCTGTTCTACTGCACTCACCCTGTTCTCCTGCTCTCTCCCTGTGCTTCTGCTCTCGCCCTGTTCTCCTGCTCTCTCCCTGTTCTCCTGCTCTCTCCCTGTCCTCCTGCTCTCACACTGTTGTCCTACTCTCTCCTTGTTCTCCTGCTTCCTTCCTTTTCTCTTGCTCTCTCCCTGTGCTTCTGCTCTCTCTCCGTTCACCTGCTCTTTCCCTGTTCTCCTGCTCTCTCCCTGTTCTCCTGCTCTCTCCCTGTGCTTCTGCTCTCTCCCCGTTCCCCTGCTCTCTCCCTGTTCTCCTGCTCTCTCCCTGTGCTTTAGCTCTCTCGCTGCACCTCTGCTATCTCCCTGTGCTTCTGCGCACTCCCTGTGCATCTGCCCTCTCCCTGTTCTCTTGCTCTCTCCCTGTGCTTTTGCTCACTCCCAATGCTCCTGCCCTTTCCCTGTTTTCCTGCTCTCTCCCTGCTCAGTCCCTGTGCTTCTGCTCTCTCCCTGTTCTCCTGCTCTCACCATGTGCTTCTGCTGTCTCACTGTGCGACTGCACGCTCCCTGTTCTCCTGCTCTCTCACCGTGCTTCTGCTCTCTCACCGTGCTTCTGCTCTCTCCCTGTTCTCCTGCTCTCTCCCTGTTCTCCTGCTCTCTCCCTGTTCTTCTGCTCTCTCCCTCTCCTCCTGCTCTCTCCCTGTTCTCCTGCTCTCTCCCTGTTCTCCTGCTCTCTCCCTGGACTTCTGCTCTCTTCCCTTTCACCTGCTCTCTCCCTGTTCTCCTGCTCTCTCCCTTTTCTCCTGCTCGCTCCCTGTTCTTCTGCTCTCTCCTTGTGCTTCTGCTCTCTCCCACTTCTCCTGCTCTCTCCCTGTGCTACTGCACTCTCCCTGTCCTCCTGTCTGTACCTGTTCTTCTGCTCTCTTGCTGTTATCCTGCACTCGCTCTGTTCTTTTGCTCGGCCTGTGCTCCCGCTCCCTCCCTGCTCTCTACCTGTTGAACTGCTCTCTACCTGTGCTGCTGCACTCTCCCTGTTCTCCAGCTCTCTCCCTCTGCTACTGCACTCTCCCTGTTCTCCTCCTCTCTCCCTGTTCTCTTGTTCTCTCCCTGTTCTCTTGCTCTCTCCCTGTTCTCCTGCTCTCTCCCTGTTATACTGCTGTCCCTGTTATACTGCTCACTCCCTGTGCTCTTGTTCTGTCCCTGTTCTTCTGCTCTCTCCATACTCTCTCCCTGTTCTCCTGCTCTCTCCCTGCGCTTCTGCTCTCTCCCCATTTCCCTGCTCTCCTCCTGTTCTCCTGCTCTCTCCCTGTTCTCCTGCACTCTCCCTGCTCACTCCCTGTGCTTCTGCTCTCTCCCTGTTCTTCTGCTCTCTCCCTGCTCTCTCCCTGTTCTCCTGTTCTCTCCCTGTTATCCTGCTCTCTCCCTGTTCTTCTGCTCTTTCCCTGTGATCCTGCTCCCTCTCTGTGCTTCTACTCTCTCCCCCTTACCCTGCACCTTCCCTGTTCCCCTGCTCCCTCCCTGTTCTCCTGCTCTCTCCATGTTCTCCTGCTCTCTCCCTGTGCTTCTGCTCTCTCCCTGTGCTTCTGCTCTCCCCCTGTGCTTCTGCTCACTCCCGGTGTGTCTGCTCTCTCCCTATTCTTCTGCTCTCTCCCTGTTCTCCTGTTCTCTCCCTGTTCTCCTGCTCTCTCCCTGTTCTCCTGCTCTCTCCCTGTTCTCCTGCTCCCTCCCTGTTCTCCTGCTCCCTCCCTGTTCTACTGCACTCTCGCTGTTCTCCTGCTCTCTCCCTGTTCTCCTGGTCTCTCCCTCTTCTCCTGCTCCCTCCCTGTTCTCCTGCTCTCTCCCTGTTCTCCTGGTCTCTCCCTGTTCTCCTGCACCCTCCCTGTTCTCCTGCTCTCTCCCTGTTCTCCTGCTCTCTCCCTGTTCTCTTTCTCTCGCCCTGTTATCCTGCTCTCTCCCTTTGCTCTTGCTCTGCCCCTGTCCTTCTGCTCTCTCCATGCTCTCTCCCTGTTCTTCTGCTCTCTCCCTGTTCTCCTGCTCTCTCCCTGTTCTCCTGCACTCTCCCTGCTCTCACCCTGTGCTTCTGCTCTCTCCCTGTTCTCCTGCACTCTCCCTGCTCTCTCCCTGTTCTCCTGCTCTCTCCCTGTTCCCCTACTCTCTCCCCGTGCTGCTGCTCGTGCCCTGCCCTCACCCTGTTCACCTGCACACTGCCTGTTCTCCTTCTCTCTCCCTGTTCTCCTGCTCCCTCCCTGTTCTACTGCACTCACCCTGTTCTCCTGCTCTCTCCCTGTGCTTCTGCTCTCGCCCTGTTCTCCTGCTCTCTCCCTGTTCTCCTGCTCTCTCCCTGTCCTCCTGCTCTCACACTGTTCTCCTGCTCTCTCCCTGTTCTCATGCTCTCTTCCTGTTCTCCTGCTCTCTCCCTGAGCTACTGCTCTCTCCCTGTTGTCCTGCTCTCCCTGTGCTCCTGCTCTGTCCCTGTGCCTCTGCTCTCTTCCTGTGCTTCTGTTCTCCCCCTGAGCTTCTGCTCTCCCAGTGCTTCGGCTCGCTCCCTGTTCTCCTGCTCTCTCCCTGTGCTACTGCACTCTCCCTGTTCTCTTGCTCTCTCCCTGTTCTGATGCTCTCTCCCGGTTCTCCTGCTCTCTCCCTGTTCTTCTGCTCTCTCCCTGCACTTCTGCTCTCCCTGTGCTCCTGCTCCCTTCCTGCTCTCTCCCTGTTCTCCTGCTATCTCCCTGTTCTCCTGCTCTCTCCCTGTTCTCCTGCTCTCTCCCTGTTCTTCTGCTCTCTCCCTGCACTTCTGCTCTCTCCCCGTTCCCCTGCTCTCTCCCTTAACTCCTGCTCTCTCCCTGTTCTCCTGCTCTCTTCCTGCTCTCTCTCTGTTCTTCTGCTCTCTTCCTGTGCTTCTGCTCTCTCCCTGTTCTCCTGTTATCTCCCTCTTCTCCTGCTCTCTCCCTGTTCTCCTGCTCTCTCCCTGTTCTCCTGCTCTCTCCCTGTGCTACTGCACTCTCCCTGTTCTCCTGCTCTCTCCCTGTTCTCCTGCTCTCTCCCTGTTCTCCTGGTCTTTCCCTGTTCCCCTGCTTCCTCCCTGTTCTCCTTCTCTCTCCGTGTTATCCTGCTGTCTCCCTTTGCTCTTGCTCTGTCCCTGTTCTTCTGCTCTCTCCATGCTCTCTCCCTGTTCTTCTGCTCTCTCCCTCTTCTCCTGCTCTCTCCCTCTTCTCCTGCGCTCTCCCTGTTCTCCTGCGCTCTCCCTGCTCTCACCCTGTGCATCTGCTCTTTCCCTGTTCTCCTGCTCTCTCCCTGTTCTCCTGCTCTCTCCCTGTTCTCCTACTGTCTCCCCGTGCTGCTGCTCTCGCCCTGTTCTCCTGACTTCTCCCTGTTCTTCTGTTCTCTCCCTGTGCTTCTGCTCCCTCTCTGTGCTTCTGCTCTCTCCTCTTCCCCTGCTCGCTCCCTGTTCTCCTGCTCACTCCCTGTTCCCCTGCTCCCTCCCTGTTCCCCTGCTCCCGCCATGTTCTCCAGCTCTCTTCATGTTCTCCTGCTCTCTCCCTGTTCTTCTGCTCTCTCCCTGTTCTTCTGCTCTCTCCCCGTTCCCCTGCTCTCTCCCTGTTCTCCTGCTCTCTCCCTGTTCTCCTGCACTCTCCCTGCTCTCTCCCTGTGCTTCTGCTCTCTCCCTGTTCTCCTGCTCTCTCCCTGTTCTCCCCCTGTTCTCCTGCTCTCTCCATGTTCTTCTACTCTCTCCCTGTGTTTCTGCTCCCTCTCTGTGCTTCTGCTCTCTCCCACTTGCCCTGCTCCTTCCCTATTCCCCTGCTCCCTCCCTGTTCTCCTGCTCTCGCCATGTTCTCCTGCTCTCTCCCTGTGCTTCTGCTCACTCCCGGTGTGTCTGCTCTCTCCCTATTCTCTTCCTCTCTCCCTGTGCTTCTACTCACTCCCTACATTCCTGCTCTCACCCTGTTCTCATGCTGCCTCCCTGTTCTCCTGCTCTCTCCCTGTTCTCCTGCTCTCTCCCTGTTCTCTCGCTGTGCTTCTGTTCTCACCTTGTTCTCCTGCTCTCTCCCTGTTCTCCTGCTCTTTCCCTGTGCTTCTGCTCCCTCCCTGTTCTCCTGCTCTCTCCCTGTGCTTCTGCTCACTCCCGGTGTGTCTGCTCTCTCCCTATTCTCTTGCTCTCTCCCTGTGCTTCTACTCACTCCCTATATTTCTACTCTCACCCTTTTCTCCTGCTCTCTCCCTGTTCTCCTGCTCTCTCCCTGTTCTCCTGCTCTCTCCCTGTGCTTCTGCTCTCTCCCTGTTCTCCTGCTCTCTTCCTGTTCTCCTGCTCTCTCCCTGTGCTTCTGCTCTCTCCCTGTTCTCCTGCTCTCCCTGTGCTCCTGCTCTCTCCCTTTGCTTCTGCTCTCTTATCCTGCTTCTGTTCTCCCCCTGTGCTTCTGCTCTCCCTGTGCTTCTGCTCTCTCCCTGTTCTCCTGCTCTCTCCCTGTGCGACTGCACTCTCCCTGTTATCCTGCTCTCTCCCTGTTCTCCTGCAATCTCCCTGTTCTTCTGCTCTCCCTGTGCTCCTGCTCCCTTCCTGCTCTCTCCCTGTTCTCCTGCTCTCACCCGCTGCTACTACACTCTCCCTGTTCTCCTGCTCTCTCCCTGTTCTTCGGCTCTGTCCCTGCACTTCTGCTCTCTCCCCGTTCCCCTGCTCACTCCCTGTGCTTCTGCTCTCTCCCCGTTCCCCTGCTCCCTCCCTGATCTCATGCTCTCTCCCTGTTCTCCTGCTCTCTTCCTGCTCTCTCCCTGTTCTTCTGCTCTCTTCCTCTGCTTCTGCTCTCTCCCTGTTCTCCTGTTCTCTCCCTGTTCTCCTGCTCTCTCATGTTCTCCTGCTCTCTCCCTGTGCTACTGCACTCTCCCTGTTCTGCTGCTCTCTCCCTGTTCTCCTGCTTCTCCTTCTCTCTCCCTCTTCTCCTGGTCTCTCCCTGTTCTCCTGCTTCCTCTCTGTCATTCTGCTCTCTCCGTGTTATCCTGCTCTCTCCCTTTGCTCTTGCTCTCTCCCTGTTCTCCTGCTCTCTACCTGATCTCCTGCCCTCTCCCTGCTCTCACTCTGTGCTTCTGCTCTTTCCCTGTTCTCCTGCTCGCTCCCTGTTCTCCTGCTCTCTCCCTGCTCTCTTACTCTCTCCCCGTGCTGCTGCTCTCTCCCTGTGCTTCTCTTCACTCCCTGTGCATCTGCTCTCTCCCTGTTCTCCTGCTCTCCCGCTGTGCTTCTGCTCTCTCTTAGTTCTCCTGCTCTCTTGCTGTGATTCTGCTCTCTCTTTGTTCTCCTGCTCTCTCATTGTGCTACTGCTCTCCCACCGTTCCCCAGCTCTCTTCCTCTGCTCTTGGTCTCTCCCTGTGCTTCTGTTATCTTCCTGTTCTTCTGCTCTCTCCCTGTTCTCCTGCTCTCTCCCTGTTCTCCTGCTCTCTCCCTGTGCTCCTGCTCTCTCCCTGTGCTCCTGCTCTCTCTGTGTTCTGCTGCTCTCTCTGTGTTCTGCTGCTCTCTCCCTGTTCTCCAGCTTTCTCCCTGTGCTTCAGCTCACTCCCGGTGCTTCTGCTCTCTCGCTGTGCTTCTGCTCTCTCCCTGTTCTCCTGCTCTCTCCCTGTGCTTCTGCTATCTCCCTGTGCTTCTGTTCTCTCCCTGTGCTCCTGCTCTCTCCCTATTCCTCTGCTCTCTCCCTGCTAGTTCCCTGTGCTTCTGCTCTCTGCCCGTTCCCCTGCTCTCTCCCTGTGCTTTACCTCTCTCGCTGTGCTTCTGCTCACGCCCTGTGCGTCTGTTCTCTCCCTGTTCTCTTGCTCTCTCCCTGCTCACTCCCTGTGCTTCTGCTCTCTCCCTGTTCTGCTCTCTCCCTGCACTTCTGCTTTCTCCCCGTTCCCCTGCTCACTCCCTGTGCTTCTGCTCTCTCCCTGTTCTCCTGCTCTCTCCCTGTGCTTCTGTTCTCTCCCTGTGCTTCTGCTCTCTCCCCATTCCCCTGCTCTCTCCCTGTGCTTCTGCTCACTCCCCGTTCCCCTGCTATCTCCCTGTTCTCCTGCTCTCTCCTTGTTCTCCTGCTCTCTCTCTGTTCTTCTGCTCTCTCACTGCACTTCTGCTCTCCCCCGTTCTTCTGCTCTCTTCCTGTGCTTCTGCTCTCTCCCTGTGCTCCTGCTCCCTTCCTGCTCCCTCCCTGTTCTCCTGCTATCTCCCTGTTCTCCTGCTCTCTCCCTGTTCTCCTGCTCTCTCCCTGTTCTTCTGCTCTCTCCCTGCACTTCTGCTCTCTCCCCGTTCCCCTGCTCTCTCCCTGAACTCCTGCTCTCTCTCTGTTCTCTGCTCTCTTCCTGCTCTCTCCCTGTTCTTCTGCTCTCTTCCTGTGCTTCTGCTCTCTCCCTGTTCTCCTGTTATCTCCCTGTTCTCCTGCTCTCTCCCTGTTCTCCTGCTCTCTCCCTGTTCTCCTGCTCTCTCCCTGTGCTACTGCACTCTCCCTGTTCTCCTGCTCTCTCCCTGTTCTCCTGCTCTCTCCCTGTTCCCCTGGTCTTTCCCTGTTCCCCTGCTTCCTCCCTGTTCTCCTTCTCTCTCCGTGTTATCCTGCTGTCTCCCTTTGCTCTTGTTCTGTCCCTGTTCTTCTGCTCTCTCCATGCTCTCTCCCTGTTCTTCTGCTCTCTCCCTCTTCTCCTGCTCTCTCCCTGTTCTCCTGCGCTCTCCCTGCTCTCACCCTGTGCATCTGCTCTTTCCCTGTTCTCCTGCTCTCTCCCTGTTCTCCTGCTCTCTCCCTGTTCTCCTACTGTCTCCCCGTGCTGCTGCTCTCACCCTGTTCTCCTGATTTCTCCCTGTTCTTCTGTTCTCTGCCTGTGCTTCTGCTCCCTCTCTGTGCTTCTGCTCTCTCCTCTTCCCCTGCTCGCTCCCTGTTCTCCTGCTCACTCCCTGTTCCCCTGCTCCCTCCCTGTTCCCCTGCTCCCGCCATGTTCTCCAGCTCTCTTCATGTTCTCCTGCTCTCTCCCTGTTCTTCTGCTCTCTCCCTGTTCTTCTGCTCTCTCCCCGTTCCCCTGCTCTCTCCCTGTTCTCCTGCTCTCTCCCTGTTCTCCTGCACTCTCCCTGCTCTCTCCCTGTGCTTCTGCTCTCTCCCTGTTCTCCTGCTCTCTCCCTGCTCTCTCCCTGTTCTCCCCCTGTTCTCCTGCTCTCTCCATGTTCTTCTACTCTCTCCCTGTGTTTCTGCTCCCTCTCTGTGCTTCTGCTCTCTCCCACTTGCCCTGCTCCTTCCCTATTCCCCTGCTCCCTCCCTGTTCTCCTGCTCTCGCCATGTTCTCCTGCTCTCTCCCTGTGCTTCTGCTCACTCCCGGTGTGTCTGCTCTCTCCCTATTCTCTTCCTCTCTCCCTGTGCTTCTACTCACTCCCGACATTCCTGCTTTCACCCTGTTCTCATGCTGTCTCCCTGTTCTCCTGCTCTCTCCCTGTTCTCCTGCTCTCTCCCTGTTCTCCTGCTCTCTCGCTGTGCTTCTTCTCTCACCTTGTTCTCCTGCTCTCTCCCTGTTCTCCTGCTCTCTCCCTGTGCTTCTGCTCTCTCCCTGTGCTTCTGCTCACTCCCGGTGTGTCTGCTCTCTCCCTATTCTCTTGCTCTCTCCCTGTGCTTCTACTCACTCCCTATATTTCTACTCTCACCCTTTTCTCCTGCTCTCTCCCTGTTCTCCTGCTCTCTCCCTGTTCTCCTGCTCTCTCCCTGTGCTTCTACTCTCTCCCTGTTCTCCTGCTCTCTTCCTGTTCTCCTGCTCTCTCCCTTTGCTTCTGCTCTCTTCCTCTGCTTCTGTTCTCCCCCTGTGCTTCTGCTCTCCCTGTGCTTCTGCTCTCTCCCTGTTCTCCTGCTCTCTCCCTGTGCGACTGCACTCTCCCTGTTATCCTGCTCTCTCCCTGTTCTGCTGCTCTCTCCCTGTTCTCCTGCTCTCCCTGTTCTCCTGCAATCTCCCTGTTCTTCTGCTCTCCCTGTGCTCCTGCTCCCTTCCTGCTCTCTCCCTGTTCTCCTGCTCTCACACGCTGCTTCTGCACTCTCCCTGTTCTCCTGCTCTCTCCCTGTTCTACGGCTCTCTCCCCGTTCCCCTGCTCACTCCCTGTGCTTCTGCTCTCTCCCCGTTCCCCTGCTCCCTCCCTGATCTCATGCTCTCTCCCTGTTCTCCTGCTCTCTTCCTGCTCTCTCCCTGTTCTTCTGCTCTCTTCCTCTGCTTCTGCTCTCTCCCTGTTCACCTGTTCTCTCCCTGTTCTCCTGCTCTCTCATGTTCTCCTGCTCTCTCCCTGTGCTACTGCACTCTCCCTGTTCTGCTGCTCTCTCCCTGTTCTCCTGCTTCTCCCTCTTCTCCTGCTCTCTCCCTCTTCTCCTGGTCTCTCCCTGTTCTCCTGCTTCCTCTCTGTCATTCTGCTCTCTCCGTGTTATCCTGCTCTCTCCCTTTGCTCTTGCTCTCTCCCTGTTCTCCTGTTCTCTACCTGATCTCCTGCCCTCTCCCTGCTCTCACTCTGTGCTTCTGCTCTTTCCCTGTTCTCCTGCTCTCTCCCTGTTCTCCTGCTCTCTCCCTGCTCTCTTACTCTCTCCCCGTGCTGCTGCTCTCACCCTGTTCTCCTGCTCTCTTGCTATGCTTCTGCTCTCTCTTTGTTCTCCTGCTTTCTCCCTCTGCTCCTGCTCTCTCGCTGTGCTTCAGCTCTCTCCCTGTGCTTCTCTTCACTCCCTGTGCATCTGCTCTCTCCCTGTTCTCCTGCTCTCCCGCTGTGCTTCTGCTCTCTCTTAGTTCTCCTGCTCTCTTGCTGTGATTCTGCTCTCTCTTTGTTCTCCTGCTCTCTCATTGTGCTGCTGCTCTCCCACCGTTCCCCAGCTCTCTTCCTCTGCTCTTGGTCTCTCCCTGTGCTTCTGTTATCTTCCTGTTCTTCTGCTCTCTCCCTGTTCTCCTGCTCTCTCCCTGTTCTCCTGCTCTCTCCCTGTGCTCCTGCTCTCTCCCTGTGCTCCTGCTCTCTCTGTGTTCTGCTGCTCTCTCCCTGTTCTCCAGCTTTCTCCCTGTGCTTCAGCTCACTCCCGGTGCTTCTGCTCTCTCGCTGTGCTTCTGCTCTCTCCCTGTTCTCCTGCTCTCTCCCTGTGCTTCTGCTCTCTCGCTGTGCTTCTGCTCTCTCCCTGTTCTCCTGCTCTCTCCCTGTGCTTCTGCTATCTCCCTGTGCTTCTGTTCTGTCCCTGTGCTCCTGCTCTCTCCCTATTCCTCTGCTCTCTCCCTGCTAGTTCCCTGTGCTTCTGCTCTCTGCCCGTTCCCCTGCTCTCTCCCTGTGCTTTAGCTCTCTCGCTGTGCTTCTGCTCACGCCCTGTGCGTCTGTTCTCTCCCTGTTCTCTTGCTCTCTCCCTGCTCACTCCCTGTGCTTCTGCTCTCTCCCTGTTCTCCTGCTCTCTCCCTGCACTTCTGCTTTCTCCCCGTTCCCCTGCTCACTCCCTGTGCTTCTGCTCTCTCCCTGTTCTCCTGCTCTCTCCCTGTGCTTCTGTTCTCTCCCTGTGCTTCTGCTCTCTCCCCATTCCCCTGCTCTCTCCCTGTGCTTCTGCTCACTCCCCGTTCCCCTGCTATCTCCCTGTTCTCCTGCTCTCTCCTTGTTCTCCTGCTCTCTCTCTGTTCTTCTGCTCTCTCACTGCACTTCTGCTCTCCCCCGTTCTTCTGCTCTCTCCCTGTGCTTCTGCTCTCTCCCTGTGCTCATGCTCCCTTCCTGCTCCCTCCCTGTTCTCCTGCTATCTCCCTGTTCTCCTGCTCTCTCCCTGTTCTCCTGCTCTCTCCCTGTTCTCCTGCTCTCTCCCTGTTCTTCTGCTCTCTCCCTGTTCTTCTGCTCTCTCCCTGCACTTCTGCTCTCTCCCCGTTCCCCTGCTCTCTCCCTGAACTCCTGCTCTCTCTGTGTTCTCTGCTCTCTTCCTGCTCTCTCCCTGTTCTTCTGCTCTCTTCCTGTGCTTCTGCTCTCTCCCTGTTCTCCTGTTATCTCCCTGTTCTCCTGCTCTCTCCCTGTTCTCCTGCTCTCTCCCTGTTCTCCTGCTCTCTCCCTGTGCTACTGCACTCTCCCTGTTCTCCTGCTCCCTCCCTGTTCTCCTGCTCTCTCCCTGTTCCCCTGGTCTTTCCCTGTTCCCCTGCTTCCTCCCTGTTCCCCTTCTCTCTCCGTGTTATCCTGCTGTCTCCCTTTGCTCTTGTTCTGTCCCTGTTCTTCTGCTCTCTCCATGCTCTCTCCCTGTTCTTCTGCTCTCTCCATGCTCTCTCCCTGTTCTTCTGCTCTCTCCCTCTTCTCCTGCTCTCTCCCTCTTCTCCTGCGCTCTCCCTGCTCTCACCCTGTGCATCTGCTCTTTCCCTGTTCTCCTGCTCTCTCCCTGTTCTCCTGCTCTCTCCCTGTTCTCCTACTGTCTCCCCGTGCTGCTGCTCTCACCCTGTTCTCCTGATTTCTCCCTGTTCTTCTGTTCTCTGCCTGTGCTTCTGCTCCCTCTCTGTGCTTCTGCTCTCTCCTCTTCCCCTGCTCGCTCCCTGTTCTCCTGCTCACTCCCTGTTCCCCTGCTCCCTCCCTGTTCCCCTGCTCCCGCCATGTTCTCCAGCTCTCTTCATGTTCTCCTGCTCTCTCCCTGTTCTTCTGCTCTCTCCCTGTTCTTCTGCTCTCTCCCTGTTCTTCTGCTCTCTCCCCGTTCCCCTGCTCTCTCCCTGTTCTCCTGCTCTCTCCCTGTTCTCCTGCTCTCTCCCTGTTCTCCTGCTCTCTCCCTGTTCTCCTGCACTCTCCCTGCTCTCTCCCTGTTCTCCCCCTGTTCTCCTGCTCTCTCCATGTTCTTCTACTCTCTCCCTGTGTTTCTGCTCCCTCTCTGTGCTTCTGCTCTCTCCCACTTGCCCTGCTCCTTCCCTATTCCCCTGCTCCCTCCCTGTTCTCCTGCTCTCGCCATGTTCTCCTGCTCTCTCCCTGTGCTTCTGCTCACTCCCGGTGTGTCTGCTCTCTCCCTATTCTCTTCCTCTCTCCCTGTGCTTCTACTCACTCCCGACATTCCTGCTTTCACCCTGTTCTCATGCTGTCTCCCTGTTCTCCTGCTCTCTCCCTGTTCTCCTGCTCTCTCCCTGTTCTCCTGCTCTCTCGCTGTGCTTCTGCTCTCACCTTGTTCTCCTGCTCTCTCCCTGTTCTCCTGCTCTCTCCCTGTGCTTCTGCTCTCTCCCTGTTCTCCTGCTCTCTCCCTGTGCTTCTGCTCACTCCCGGTGTGTCTGCTCTCTCCCTATTCTCTTGCTCTCTCCCTGTCCTTCTACTCACTCCCTATATTTCTACTCTCACCCTTTTCTCCTGCTCTCTCCCTGTTCTCCTGCTCTCTCCCTGTTCTCCTGCTCTCTCCCTGTGCTTCTACTCTCTCCCTGTTCTCCTGCTCTCTTCCTGTTCTCCTGCTCTCTCCCTTTGCTTCTGCTCTCTTCCTCTGCTTCTGTTCTCCCCCTGTGCTTCTGCTCTCCCTGTGCTTCTGCTCTCTCCCTGTTCTCCTGCTCTCTCCCTGTGCGACTGCACTCTCCCTGTTATCCTGCTCTCTCCCTGTTCTCCTGCTCTCTCCCTGTTCTCCTGCAATCTCCCTGTTCTTCTGCTCTCCCTGTGCTCCTGCTCCCTTCCTGCTCTCTCCCTGTTCTCCTGCTCTCACCCGCTGCTTCTGCACTCTCCCTGTTCTCCTGCTCTCTCCCTGTTCTACGGCTCTCTCCCTGCACTTCCGCTCTCTCCCCGTTCCCCTGCTCACTCCCTGTGCTTCTGCTCTCTCCCCGTTCCCCTGCTCCCTCCCTGATCTCATGCTCTCTCCCTGTTCTCCTGCTCTCTTCCTGCTCTCTCCCTGTTCTTCTGCTCTCTTCCTCTGCTTCTGCTCTCTCCCTGTTCACCTGTTCTCTCCCTGTTCTCCTGCTCTCTCATGTTCTCCTGCTCTCTCCCTGTGCTACTGCACTCTCCCTGTTCTGCTGCTCTCTCCCTGTTCTCCTGCTTCTCCCTCTTCTCCTGCTCTCTCCCTCTTCTCCTGGTCTCTCCCTGTTCTCCTGCTTCCTCTCTGTCATTCTGCTCTCTCCGTGTTATCCTGCTCTCTCCCTTTGCTCTTGCTCGCTCCCTGTTCTCCTGCTCTCTACCTGATCTCCTGCACTCTCCCTGCTCTCACTCTGTGCTTCTGCTCTTTCCCTGTTCTCCTGCTCTCTCCCTGTTCTCCTGCTCTCTCCCTGCTCTCTTACTCTCTCCCCGTGCTGCTGCTCTCACCCTGTTCTCCTGCTCTCTTGCTATGCTTCTGCTCTCTCTTTGTTCTCCTGCTTTCTCCCTCTGCTCCTGCTCTCTCGCTGTGCTTCAGCTCTCTCCCTGTGCTTCTCTTCACTCCCTGTGCATCTGCTCTCTCCCTGTTCTCCTGCTCTCCCGCTGTGCTTCTGCTCTCTCTTTGTTCTCCTGCTCTCTTGCTGTGATTCTGCTCTCTCTTTGTTCTCCTGCTCTCTCATTGTGCTGCTGCTCTCCCCCCGTTCCCCAGCTCTCTTCCTCTGCTCCTGGTCTCTCCCTGTGCTTCTGTTATCTTCCTGTTCTTCTGCTCTCTCCCTGTTCTCCTGCTCTCTCCCTGTTCTCCTGCTCTCTCCCTGTGCTCCTGCTCTCTCCCTGTGCTCCTGCTCTCTCCGTGTTCTGCTGCTCTCTCCCTGTTCTTCAGCTTTCTCCAAGTGCTTCAGCTCACTCCCGGTGCTTCTGCTCTCTCGCTGTGCTTCTGCTCTCTCCCTGTTCTCCTGCTCTCTCCCTGTGCTTCTGCTCTCTCGCTGTGCTTCTGCTCTCTCCCTGTTCTCCTGCTCTCTCCCTGTGCTTCTGCTCTCTCCCTGTGCTTCTGTTCTCTCCCTGTGCTCCTGCTCTCTCCCTGTTCCTCTGCTCTCTCCCTGCTAGTTCCCTGTGCTTCTGCTCTCTGCCCGTTCCCCTGCTCTCTCCCTGTGCTTTAGCTCTCTCGCTGTGCTTCTGCTCACGCCCTGTGCGTCTGTTCTCTCCCTGTTCTCTTGCTCTCTCCCTGCTCACTCCCTGTGCTTCTGCTCTCTCCCTGTGCTTCTGCTCTCTCCCCATTCCCCTGCTCTCTCCCTGTGCTTCTGCTCACTCCCCGTTCCCCTGCTATCTCCCTGTTCTCCTGCTCTCTCCTTGTTCTCCTGCTCTCTCTCTGTTCTTCTGCTCTCTCACTGCACTTCTGCTCTCCCCCGTTCTTCTGCTCTCTTCCTGTGCTTCTGCTCTCTCCCTGTTCTCCTGCTCTCTTCCTGCTCTCTCCATGTTCTTCTGCTCTCTTCCTGTGCTTCTGCTCTCTTCCTGTGCTTCTGCTCTCTTCCTGTGCTTCTGCTCTCTCTCTGTTCTCCTGCTCTCTCCCTGCACTTCTGCTCTCTCCCCGTTCCCCTGCTCACTCCCTGTGCTTCTGCTCTCTCCCCGTTCCCCTGCTCTCTCCCTGATCTCCTGCTCTCTCCCTGTGCTTCTGCTCTCTCCCTGTGGGTCTGCTCTCTCCCTGTGGGTCTGCTCTCTTCCCGTGCTTCTGCTCTCTCCCTGTTCTCCTGCTCTCTCCCTGCACATCTGCTCTCTGCACGTTCCCCTGCTCACTCCGTGTGCTTCTGCTCTCTCCCCGTTCCCCTGCTCCCACCCTGATCTCATGCCAATTCACCTAATTCACCTAATAATTCCCCCTCCCCCCCCCCTCCCAGGACGCCCCCTCCACCCCCCCTCTCTCCCTGTTCTCCTGCTCTCTCCCTGTGCATCTGCTCTCGCCCTGTTGGTCTGCTCTCTCCCTGTGCTTCTGCTCTCTCCCTGTTCTCCTGCTCTCTCCCTGTGCTCATGCTCTCTCCCTGCTCTCTCCCTGTTCTCCTGCTCCTTGCCTGTGCTACTGCTCTCCCCCTGTTCTCGTGCTCTCTCCCTGTGCTCCTGCTATCTCCCTGTTCTCCTGCTCTCTCCCTGTGCTCATGCTCTCTCCCTGCTCTCTCCCTGTTCTCCTGCTCCTTCCCTGTGCTTCTGCTCTCCCCCTGTTCTCGTGCTCTCTCCCTGTGCTCCTGCTATCTACCTGTGCTCCTTCTCTCTCCCTGTTGTCTCCCTGTTCTCCTGCTCTATCCCTGTTCTCCTGCTCCCTCCCTGTTCTCCTGCTCTCTCCCTGATCCCCTGCTCTCTCCCTGTTCTCCTGCTCCCTCCCGGTGCTACTGTACTCTCCCTGTTCTCCTGCTCTCTCCCTGTTCTACTGCTCACTCCCTGGGCTCCTGCTCTCTCCCTGTTCTCCTGCTCACTCCCTGGGCTCCTGCTAACTCCCTTTGCTTCTGCTCTCTTCCTCTGCTTCTGTTCTCCCCCTGTGCTTCTGCTCTCCCTGTGCTTCTGCTCTCTCCCTGTTCTCCTGCTCTCTCCCTGTGCGACTGCACTCTCCCTGTTATCCTGCTCTCTCCCTGTTCTGCTGCTCTCTCCCTGTTCTCCTGCTCTCTCCCTGTTCTCCTGCAATCTCCCTGTTCTTCTGCTCTCCCTGTGCTCCTGCTCCCTTCCTGCTCTCTCCCTGTTCTCCTGCTCTCACCCGCTGCTTCTGCACTCTCCCTGTTCTCCTGCTCTCTCCCTGTTCTACGGCTCTCTCCCTGCACTTCCGCTCTCTCCCCGTTCCCCTGCTCACTCCCTGTGCTTCTGCTCTCTCCCCGTTCCCCTGCTCCCTCCCTGATCTCATGCTCTCTCCCTGTTCTCCTGCTCTCTTCCTGCTCTCTCCCTGTTCTTCTGCTCTCTTCCTCTGCTTCTGCTCTCTCCCTGTTCACCTGTTCTCTCCCTGTTCTCCTGCTCTCTCATGTTCTCCTGCTCTCTCCCTGTGCTACTGCACTCTCCCTGTTCTGCTGCTCTCTCCCTGTTCTCCTGCTTCTCCCTCTTCTCCTGCTCTCTCCCTCTTCTCCTGGTCTCTCCCTGTTCTCCTGCTTCCTCTCTGTCATTCTGCTCTCTCCGTGTTATCCTGCTCTCTCCCTTTGCTCTTGCTCGCTCCCTGTTCTCCTGCTCTCTACCTGATCTCCTGCACTCTCCCTGCTCTCACTCTGTGCTTCTGCTCTTTCCCTGTTCTCCTGCTCTCTCCCTGTTCTCCTGCTCTCTCCCTGCTCTCTTACTCTCTCCCCGTGCTGCTGCTCTCACCCTGTTCTCCTGCTCTCTTGCTATGCTTCTGCTCTCTCTTTGTTCTCCTGCTTTCTCCCTCTGCTCCTGCTCTCTCGCTGTGCTTCAGCTCTCTCCCTGTGCTTCTCTTCACTCCCTGTGCATCTGCTCTCTCCCTGTTCTCCTGCTCTCCCGCTGTGCTTCTGCTCTCTCTTTGTTCTCCTGCTCTCTTGCTGTGATTCTGCTCTCTCTTTGTTCTCCTGCTCTCTCATTGTGCTGCTGCTCTCCCCCCGTTCCCCAGCTCTCTTCCTCTGCTCCTGGTCTCTCCCTGTGCTTCTGTTATCTTCCTGTTCTTCTGCTCTCTCCCTGTTCTCCTGCTCTCTCCCTGTTCTCCTGCTCTCTCCCTGTGCTCCTGCTCTCTCCCTGTGCTCCTGCTCTCTCCGTGTTCTGCTGCTCTCTCCCTGTTCTTCAGCTTTCTCCAAGTGCTTCAGCTCACTCCCGGTGCTTCTGCTCTCTCGCTGTGCTTCTGCTCTCTCCCTGTTCTCCTGCTCTCTCCCTGTGCTTCTGCTCTCTCGCTGTGCTTCTGCTCTCTCCCTGTTCTCCTGCTCTCTCCCTGTGCTTCTGCTCTCTCCCTGTGCTTCTGTTCTCTCCCTGTGCTCCTGCTCTCTCCCTGTTCCTCTGCTCTCTCCCTGCTAGTTCCCTGTGCTTCTGCTCTCTGCCCATTCCCCTGCTCTCTCCCTGTGCTTTAGCTCTCTCGCTGTGCTTCTGCTCACGCCCTGTGCGTCTGTTCTCTCCCTGTTCTCTTGCTCTCTCCCTGCTCACTCCCTGTGTTTCTGCTCTCTCCCTGTGCTTCTGCTCACTCCCCGTTCCCCTGCTATCTCCCTGTTCTCCTGCTCTCTCCTTGTTCTCCTGCTCTCTCTCTGTTCTTCTGCTCTCTCACTGCACTTCTGCTCTCCCCCGTTCTTCTGCTCTCTTCCTGTGCTTCTGCTCTCTCCCTGTTCTCCTGCTCTCTTCCTGCTCTCTCCCTGTTCTTCTGCTCTCTTCCTGTGCTTCTGCTCCCTTCCTGTGCTTCTGCTCTCTTCCTGTGCTTCTGCTCTCTCTCTGTTCTCCTGCTCTCTCCCTGCACTTCTGCTCTCTCCCCGTTCCCCTGCTCACTCCCTGTGCTTCTGCTCTCTCCCCGTTCCCCTGCTCTCTCCCTGATCTCCTGCTCTCTCCCTGTGCTTCTGCTCTCTCCCTGTGGGTCTGCTCACTCCGTGTGCTTCTGCTCTCTCCCCGTTCCCCTGCTCCCACCCTGATCTCATGCCAATTCACCTAATTCACCTAATAATTCCCCCTCCCCCCCCTCCCAGGACGCCCCCTCCACCCCTCCCTCTCTCCCTGTTCTCCTGCTCTCTCCCTGTGCATCTGCTCTCGCCCTGTTGGTCTGCTCTCTCCCTGTGCTTCTGCTCTCTCCCTGTTCTCCTGCTCTCTCCCTGTGCTCATGCTCTCTCCCTGCTCTCTCCCTGTTCTCCTGCTCCTTGCCTGTGCTACTGCTCTCCCCCTGTTCTCGTGCTCTCTCCCTGTGCTCCTGCTATCTCCCTGTTCTCCTGCTCTCTCCCTGTGCTCATGCTCTCTCCCTGCTCTCTCCCTGTTCTCCTGCTCCTTCCCTGTGCTTCTGCTCTCCCCCTGTTCTCGTGCTCTCTCCCTGTGCTCCTGCTATCTACCTGTGCTCCTTCTCTCTCCCTGTTGTCTCCCTGTTCTCCTGCTCTATCCCTGTTCTCCTGCTCCCTCCCTGTTCTCCTGCTCTCTCCCTGATCCCCTGCTCTCTCCCTGTTCTCCTGCTCCCTCCCTGTGCTACTGTACTCTCCCTGTTCTCCTGCTCTCTCCCTGTTCTACTGCTCACTCCCTGGGCTCCTGCTCTCTCCCTGTTCTCCTGCTCACTCCTTGGGCTCCTGCTAACTCCCTTTGCTTCTGCTCTCTTCCTCTGCTTCTGTTCTCCCCCTGTGCTTCTGCTCTCCCTGTGCTTCTGCTCTCTCCCTGTTCTCCTGCTCTCTCCCTGTGCGACTGCACTCTCCCTGTTATCCTGCTCTCTCCCTGTTCTGCTGCTCTCTCCCTGTTCTCCTGCTCTCTCCCTGTTCTCCTGCAATCTCCCTGTTCTTCTGCTCTCCCTGTGCTCCTGCTCCCTTCCTGCTCTCTCCCTGTTCTCCTGCTCTCACCCGCTGCTTCTGCACTCTCCCTGTTCTCCTGCTCTCTCCCTGTTCTACGGCTCTCTCCCTGCACTTCCGCTCTCTCCCCGTTCCCCTGCTCACTCCCTGTGCTTCTGCTCTCTCCCCGTTCCCCTGCTCCCTCCCTGATCTCATGCTCTCTCCCTGTTCTCCTGCTCTCTTCCTGCTCTCTCCCTGTTCTTCTGCTCTCTTCCTCTGCTTCTGCTCTCTCCCTGTTCACCTGTTCTCTCCCTGTTCTCCTGCTCTCTCATGTTCTCCTGCTCTCTCCCTGTGCTACTGCACTCTCCCTGTTCTGCTGCTCTCTCCCTGTTCTCCTGCTTCTCCCTCTTCTCCTGCTCTCTCCCTCTTCTCCTGGTCTCTCCCTCTTCTCCTGGTCTCTCCCTGTTCTCCTGCTTCCTCTCTGTCATTCTGCTCTCTCCGTGTTATCCTGCTCTCTCCCTTTGCTCTTGCTCGCTCCCTGTTCTCCTGCTCTCTACCTGATCTCCTGCACTCTCCCTGCTCTCACTCTGTGCTTCTGCTCTTTCCCTGTTCTCCTGCTCTCTCCCTGTTCTCCTGCTCTCTCCCTGCTCTCTTACTCTCTCCCCGTGCTGCTGCTCTCACCCTGTTCTCCTGCTCTCTTGCTATGCTTCTGCTCTCTCTTTGTTCTCCTGCTTTCTCCCTCTGCTCCTGCTCTCTCGCTGTGCTTCAGCTCTCTCCCTGTGCTTCTCTTCACTCCCTGTGCATCTGCTCTCGCCCTGTTCTCCTGCTCTCCCGCTGTGCTTCTGCTCTCTCTTTGTTCTCCTGCTCTCTTGCTGTGATTCTGCTCTCTCTTTGTTCTCCTGCTCTCTCATTGTGCTGCTGCTCTCCCCCCGTTCCCCAGCTCTCTTCCTCTGCTCCTGGTCTCTCCCTGTGCTTCTGTTATCTTCCTGTTCTTCTGCTCTCTCCCTGTTCTCCTGCACTCTCCCTGTTCTCCTGCTCTCTCCCTGTGCTCCTGCTCTCTCCCTGTGCTCCTGCTCTCTCCCTGTGCTCCTGCTCTCTCCCTGTGCTCCTGCTCTCTCCGTGTTCTGCTGCTCTCTCCCTGTTCTTCAGCTTTCTCCAAGTGCTTCAGCTCACTCCCGGTGCTTCTGCTCTCTCGCTGTGCTTCTGCTCTCTCCCTGTTCTCCTGCTCTCTCCCTGTGCTTCTGCTCTCTCCCTGTGCTTCTGCTCTCTCCCTGTTCTCCTGCTCTCTCCCTGTGCTTCTGCTCTCTCCCTGTGCTTCTGTTCTCTCCCTGTGCTCCTGCTCTCTCCCTGTTCCTCTGCTCTCTCCCTGCTAGTTCCCTGTGCTTCTGCTCTCTGCCCGTTCCCCTGCTCTCTCCCTGTGCTTTAGCTCTCTCGCTGTGCTTCTGCTCACGCCCTGTGCGTCTGTTCTCTCCCTGTTCTCTTGCTCTCTCCCTGCTCACTCCCTGTGCTTCTGCTCTCTCCCTGTGCTTCTGCTCTCTCCCCATTCCCCTGCTCTCTCCCTGTGCTTCTGCTCACTCCCCGTTCCCCTGCTATCTCCCTGTTCTCCTGCTCTCTCCTTGTTCTCCTGCTCTCTCTCTGTTCTTCTGCTCTCTCACTGCACTTCTGCTCTCCCCCGTTCTTCTGCTCTCTCCCTGCACTTCTGCTCTCTCCCCGTTCCCCTGCTCACTCCCTGTGCTTCTGCTCTCTCCCCGTTCCCCTGCTCTCTCCCTGATCTCCTGCTCTCTCCCTGTGCTTCTGCTCTCTCCCTGTGGGTCTGCTCTCTCCCTGTGGGTCTGCTCTCTTCCCGTGCTTCTGCTCTCTCCCTGTTCTCCTGCTCTCTCCCTGCACTTCTGCTCTCTCCACGTTCCCCTGCTCACTCCGTGTGCTTCTGCTCTCTCCCCGTTCCCCTGCTCCCACCCTGATCTCATGCCAATTCACCTAATAATTCCCCCTCCCCCCCCCCTCCCAGGACGTACCCTCCACCCCCCCCCTCTCTCCCTGTTCTCCTGCTCTCTCCCTGTGCATCTGCTCTCTCCCTGTTGGTCTGCTCTCTCCCTGTGCTTCTGCTCTCTCCCTGTTCTCCTGCTCTCTCCCTGTGCTCATGCTCTCTCCCTGCTCTCTCCCTGTTCTCCTGCTCCTTGCCTGTGCTACTGCTCTCCCCCTGTTCTCGTGCTCTCTCCCTGTGCTCCTGCTATCTCCCTGTTCTCCTGCTCTCTCCCTGTGCTCATGCTCTCTCCCTGTTCTCCTGCTCCTTCCCTGTGCTTCTGCTCTCCCCCTGTTCTCGTGCTCTCTCCCTGTGCTCCTGCTATCTACCTGTGCTCCTTCTCTCTCCCTGTTGTCTCCCTGTTCTCCTGCTCTATCCCTGTTCTCCTGCTCCCTCCCTGTTCTCCTGCTCTCTCCCTGATCCCCTGCTCTCTCACTGTTCTCCTGCTCCCTCCCTGTGCTACTGTACTCTCCCTGTTCTCGTGCTCTCTCCCTGTGCTCCTGCTATCTACCTGTGCTCCTTCTCTCTCCCTGTTGTCTCCCTGTTCTCCTGCTCTCTCCCTGTTCTACTGCTCACTCCCTGGGCTCCTGCTCTCTCCCTGTTCTCCTGCTCACTCCCTGGGCTCCTGCTAACTCCCTGTTCTCCTGTTCGCTCCATGGGCTCCTGCTCTCCCTGTGCTCCTGCTCTCTTCCCGCGCTCCTGCTCTCCCCGTGCTCCTGCACTCTCCCCGTGCCCCTGCTCTTTTAAAAAAATAAATATTTATTAAAGTTTTTTAACACAATTTTTCTCCCTTACAAACAATAACCCCCCCCCCCCCGTAACAAAAAAAACCCGAGAAATCGCGCAGAACAAGATGTATACATGGCAAAATGATATATTTACACAGTTTTGTACACTGGCCCTCACCCGTACTTGCCAGTTTCCCCAACCCTTCACCCCCCCCCTCCCAGGACATCCCCTCCACCCCCCCCCCAGGATGTGTTCCCCCCCCCTCCTCCCCAGGGTTGCTGCTGCTGCTGACCGACCTTCCTCTAACGCTCCGCGAGATAGTCTAGGAACGGTTGCCACCGCCTGTAGAACCCCTGCGCAGACCCTCTCAAGGCGAACTTAATCCTCTCCAACTTTATGAACCCAGCCATATCATTTATCCAGGCCTCCAGGCTGGGGGGCTTCGCGTCCTTCCACATTAGCAAGATCCTTCGCCGGCTACTAGGGACGCAAAGGCCAGAATGTCGGCCTCTTTCGCCTCCTGCACTCCCGGTTCGTCCAAATATTGCTAGCCCCCAGCTTGGCTTGACCCGGACTTTCACCACCTGAGATACTGCTCCCGCCACTCCTCTCCAGAACCCCTCCAGTGCCGGGCATGACCAAAACATATGGACATGGTTCGCCGGGCTCCCTGAGCATCTTCCGCATCTGTCCTCTACCCCAAAGAACCTACTCAACCTTGCCCCCGTCAAGTGCGCTCTGTGGACCACCTTAAATTGTATCAGGCTGAGCCTGGCACACGAGGAGGAGGAATTAACCCTACCTAGGGCATCAGCCCACAGACCTACCTCGATCTCCTCCCCCAGCTCCTCCTCCCATTTACCCTTCAACTCTTCTACCAGCGCTTCCCCATCTTCTTTCAACTCCTGGTGTATTTCCGACACCTTGCCCTCCCCGACCCATACACCCGAGATCACCCTATCTTGAACTTCTTGTGCCGGGAGCAACAGGAATTCCCTCACCTGTCGCCTCACAAAAGCCCTCACCTGCATCTATCTAAAGGCATTTCCCGGGGGTAACACAAACTTCTCCTCCAGTGCCCCTAGGCTCGCAAACGTCCTGTCGATGAACAGGTCCCCCATTCTTCCAATCCCCGCCCGATGCCAGCTCTGGAACCCCCCGTCCATCTTCCCCGGGACAAACCGGTGGTTACCCCTGATCGGGGACCACACCGAGGCTCCCATTGCACCCCGGTGCCGTCTCCACTGGCCCCAGATCCTTAGCGTTGCCGCCACCACCGGGCTCGTGGTATACTTTGTCGGCGAGAGCGGCAGCGGTGCCGTCACCAACGCCCCCAGGCTCGTTCCTTTACAGGACGCCATCTCCATCCTCTTCCATGCCGCCCCCTCTCCCTCCATAACCCACTTGTGGATCATCGCCGCATTTGCTGCCCAGTAGTAGCTCCCCAGGTTTGGCAGCGCCAACCCTCCTCGGTCCCTACTGCGTTCCAGGAACCCTCTCCTTACTCTCGGGGTCTTATTCGCCCACACAAACCCCATAATACTCCTGCCTACTCTCTTAAAAAAGGCCTTAGTGATCATGATGGGAAGGCACTGAAACACAAACAGAAACCTTGGAAGGACCACCATTTTGACCGACTGCACTCTACCCGCCAGCGAGAGCGGTAGCATGTCCCATCTTTTGAAATCCTCCTCCATTTACTCCACCAACCTCGTCAGATTCAGTTTATGTCGGGTCCCCCAACTCCTGGCTATCTGGATCCCCAGATACCGAAAGCTCCCCTCCGCCCTCCTCAGCGGTAGGTCCCCTATCCCTCTTTCTTGGTCCCCCGCCTGTAATACAAAGAGCTCACTCTTCCCTACATTGAGCTGATAGCCCGAAAACTCCGCAAACTCCCTTAGAGTCTGCATGATCTCCACCATCCCCTCCATTGGATCCGCCACGTACAGCAACAGGTCATCCGCATATAGCGACACCCGATGCTCTTCGCCCCCTCGGACCACCCCCCCTCCATTTATTAGACTCCCTCAATGACATGGCCAATGGTTCGATCGCCAATGCGAACAACAGGGGGGACAGGGGGGACCCCTGCCTCGTCCCTCGGTACAGTCAAAAGTACTCCGACCTCCGCTGGTTCGTCACTACACTCGCCACCGGGGCTCTGTAAAGGAGCTTAACCCAACTGATAAACCCTACCCCGAACCCAAACCTACGCAGCACCTCCCAGAGGTACTCCCACTCTACTCGGTCAAAGGCCTTCTCCGCGTCCATAGCTGCCACTATCTCCGCCTCTCCCTCCTCCGATGGCATCATTATCACGTTTAAGAGCCGCCGCACATTGGTGTTTAGTTGCCTGCCCTTTACAAATCCCGTCTGGTCCTCGTGGATTACCCCCGGGACACAGTCCTCGATCCTCATGGCCAGCACTTTTGCCAGCAACTTTGCATCCACATTGAGGAGCGAGATCGGCCTGTACGATTCACATTGCAGTGGATCCTTGTCCCGCTTTAGGATCAAAGAAATTGTCGCTTCCGACATTGTCGGGGGCAGGGTCCCCTCCTCTCTTGCCTCATTAAAGGTCCTCACCAGTAGCGGGGCCAACAGGTCTGCATACTTCCTGTAGAACTCCACCGGGAATCCGTCCGGTCCTGGGGCCTTCCCCGCCTGCATGCTCCCCAAACCCTTGCTCAGCTCCTCCAACCCAATTGGTGCCCCCAAACCAGCCACCTCTTGCTCCTCCACCCTCGGGAATGTCAGCTGATCTAGGAATTGTCTCATCCCCTCTTCTCCCACTGGGGGCTGGGATCTGTACAGCTCTTCATAAAAGGCCTTGAATACCTCGTTTATTTTCGTCGCACTCCGAACCGTGGCTCCCCTTCCATCTTTGACTCCCCCTATTTCCCTCGCTGCCATCCTCTTACGGAGCTGGTGTGCCAGCATCCGACTAGCCTTTTCCCCATACTCATAGGTCGCCCCCTGCGCTTTCCTCCACTGTGCCTCCGCCTTCCCTGTGGTCAACAGGTCAAACTCCGTCTGGAGCCGTCGTCTTTCCCCAAGTAATCTTTCCTCCGGGGCCTCTGCGTATCTCCTGTCCACTCTCAAAATCTCCCCCACTAACCTCTCCCTTTCCATACCCTCTGTCTTCTCCCTATGAGCCCTATTGGAAATTAGCACTCCCCTGATCACCACCTTCAACACCTCCCATACCACCCCCACCCGCACCTCCCCGTTGTCGTTGGCCTCCAAGTACCTTTCGATACACCCCCTCACCTTCCCACACACCACCTCGTCCGCCAGCAGTCCCACATCCAACCACCACAACGGGCGTTGGTTCCTCTCCTCTCCCAGCTCCAGTTCCACCCAGTGCGGGGCATGGTCCGAAACGGCTATAGCCGAATACTCCGTGCCCTCCACCCTCGGGATGAGCGCCCTACCCAGAACAAAGAAATCTATCCGGGAGTAGGCTTTGTGTACATGGGAGAAGAAAGAAAATTCCCTGGCCTGCGGCCTTGCAAACCTCCATGGGTCCACTCCCCCCATCTGATCCATAAACCCCCTAAGTACCTTGGCCGCCGCCGGCCTCTTTCCCGTCCTCGATCTGGAGCGGTCCAGTGCTGGATCCAACACTGTATTGAAATCCCCTCCCATTATCAAGCTTCCTACCTCCAGGTCCGGAATGCGCCCCAACATGCGCTTCATGAATCCTGCATCATCCCAGTTCGGGGCCTATACGTTTACCAACAAGGGACCCACGTCCCTTGCAGCCTACCGCTCACCATTACATATCGCCCTCCATTGTCCGCTACAATAGTCTTGGCCTCAAATGACACCCGCTTTCTCACCAATATTGCCACCCCTCTATTCTTCGCGTCCAGCCCCGAGTAGAATACCTGTCCTACCCATCCCTTTCTTAGCCTGACCTGGTCCGCCACCTTCAGGTGTGTCTCTTGGAGCATGTGCATATGAACCGGCTACGGTCGAGGTATTTTGAACTACGCCGAGGGACGAGGCAAGGGTGCCCCCTCTCCCCGTTACTGTTTGCTCTGGCCATAGAGCCATTGGCCATGGTGTTAAGAGCCTCTTGGGACTGGAAAGGGCTGGTTCGGGGGGGGGGGTGCGTGGAGCACCGGGTGGTCTTGCTTTACGCAGATGACCTGCTCTTGAATATTTCAGACCCGTTGGAGGGGATTGGGGAAGTTATGCCAATCCTGGGGAAATTTGGCAATTTTTTGGGATATAAATTGAACATGGGGAAAAGCGAGATGTTCGCGATCCTGGCAAGAGGACAGAGAAGAGACTGGGAGAGCTGCCGCTTAGAATGGTAGGAAAGACCTTTCGGTATCTGGGAATTCAGGTGGCTGGGGAATGGGAGGCACTGCACAAGTTAAATCTATCCCGGCTGGTAGAACAAATGAAAGGGGACTTTAAGGGGGCATGCTCCCGCTATCACTGGCGGGGAGGGTACAGACCGTGAAAATGACGGTCTTCCCCAGATTTCTGTTTGTCTTTCAGTGCCTCCCCATCTTCATCCCGAGGGCCTTTTGCAAGCGGGTGAATAAGGTTATTTCGGGCTTTGTGTGAGCGGGAAAAACCCCGTGAGTGAAGCAAGTGTTGCTGGAGCGCAGTCGGGGGGAGGGTGGGTTGGCGCTGCCGAACTTCTGCAATTACTACTGGGCGGCTAATATAGCCATGATTAGGAAGTGGGTAGTGGGGGAGGGGTCGGTGTGGGAGCGGATGGAGGCGGCGTCATGCAAAGACACAAGTTTGGGAGCACTGATAACGGCACCTCTTCCGTTCTCGCCGGCCCGGTACTCCACAAGTCCGGTGGTGGTGGCGGCTCTGAGAATCTGGGGGCAGTGGAGGAGATATAAGAGAGTGAAGGGAGCATCGGTTTGGACCCCGATTTATAATAATCATAGGTTTGTACCGGGTAGGCTGGATGGTGGGTTCCGGAGATGGCAAAGGGCAGGAATTAGAAGGATGGGGAATCTATTTATAGATGGGAGCTTCCCCAGCTTGAAATATTGGAGGATAAATTTGAATTGCCAGCAGGGAATGGGTATAGGTATTTGCAGGTGCGAGACTTCTTGCGAAAGCAGGTTCCGGCCTTCCCGCTGCTGCCGCCACTGGAGGTGTCTCCAGTACATGGGTGAGAGAGGGGAAGGTATTTGATATTTACCAGGAGCTTTGGGATGTGGAGGAAACCCCGGTGGAGGAGCTTAAGGGCAAGTGGGAGGACGAGCTAGGAGGAGAGATAGAGGCGGGTCTGTGGGCGGATGCCCTAAGCAGGGTTAATACATCCTCATCATGTGCCAGGCTTAGCCTGATACAATTCAAGGTAGTCCACCGGGCACACATGACTGTGGCCCAGATGAGCAAGTTTTTCGGGATAGAGGACAGGTGTGAAAGGTGTGCGGCAAGCCCAGCAAACCATGCCCACATGTTCTGGGCATGCCCGAAGCTTCAAGGGTTCTGGCAGGGTTTCGCTGAGGCAATGTCCACGGTGCTCAAAACACGGGTGGTGCCGATTCCGGAAGTGGCGATCTTTGGAGTGTCGGAAGACCCGGGAGTTCAGGGGGCGAAAGAGCCCGATGTCTTGGCCTTTGCCTCCCTGGTAGCCCGGACGGACCTTATCAATGTGGAGGGACTTGAAGCCCCCGAGTGTAGGGACCTGGGTTAGTGACATGGCTGGGTTTCTCAGTCTTGAGAAAATACAGTTTGCCTTAAGAGGGTCAATGGTTGGGTTCACCCGGAGGGGGCAGCCGTTCGTCGACTTTCTTGGGGAAAATTAAACTGTCAGCAGAAGCAGGGAGAGGATCGGATTGTTGTTTCATGGTTGGGGTGTGTGAAGATTGGGATGGGGGGGGGGGGAATGTTTATTGTACCATGTTCATGGCATTGTTATTGTTATTATTATAAAAACTTGCAAATACCCGAATAAAAATATTTTTTAAAAATGAGGCATTTGTGTGGAGTATCCGTATTGGTGCATTTGATTGAAGGGCTCGAGTTCAGCTCAGCAGAAACTGCCTAGCTTGTTGATTCTACGCAGGAGAGATCAGATAAGATGGTTCAGTAATCTCCCATCCACCAAATAACTCATTGTAGTTCTGGATAAGAATTTTCTAATCTTGCCTTCCCACAGGGCAGTGACAGCACATAATGCTACTCCTTTGCGGGACTGATCGGATTTTAACATGTTTACACAGTATACCCAGCACTTGTCTGATTGTACACTAACTTGAATGATAACAATATAGATCACACACACACACACACGCCCTGAGAATCTAAAGTGAATATGGCACCATATGTCCCAGATAGAAAAGCAGGCCGCATCTGGAGTCCTGGGAGCAGTTTTGGTCCCTTTATTTAAGGAAAGATATTATTCCATTGGATGCGGTTCAGAGAAGCTTCACTAGGATGACCCCGGTGTGGAGGGATTGTTTTCTGAGCAAAGGTTAAACAGGGTGGGATTCTACACATTGGAATTTAGAAGAATGGCAGGTGATCTCATTAAAACATATAGGGGGAGATGGTGATGCAGTGGTCTTGTCACTGGACCAGTAATCCAGAGACCCAGCTTGATGCTCTGGGACCCAGGTTCAAATCCCACCTCAGCAGATGGTGAAATTTGAATACAATAAAAACCTGGGATTGAAAGTCTAATGATGACCATGAAACCGATGTCGATTGTCGGAAAACCCAACTCGTTCACTAATGTCCCTTGAGGGAAGGAAATCTGCCATTCTGGTTGGGCAATAAATGCTGGCCCAGCTGACAACTCCCACACCCCATGAAGACATTTAAAAAAATGATCCCATTGAATGGCAGAGCAGGCTCGAGGGGCCGAACAGCCTGTTCCTATGTCTCACGGTCTCATGAAAATGCTGGATAAACTCAGCAGGTCCGGCAGCATCTGTAGAGAGAGAAACAAAGTTCACGGTTCAAGTCGTAACATTTTGAAACGTCAATTTTGTTTCTCTCTCCACAGAGGCTGCCAGACCTGCTGAGTTTATCCAGTGTGTTCTTTTCTTATTTCTAGTATCTGTTGGTATTTTACTTTTATTAGCATATATCCTAGCATGTCAGTCCGTGTGCCGAAACATCTTCCTGTGGTGGCTTTGAGTTTGTTTTAGCTGCCACTAGTACTGGTTAATGCACACCCCTATCTATCCCAGTGATTGAATAAAACATGGTCAAAATGGATATGCATTTCACCAGTTTTATAAACAAAAAATTGGTGCAAGGCTAATTAATTTAACCAGAACTTTTGTTTTTATTTCATGGGGCGTGGGCTTTGCTGGCAAGACACACATTTGTTGCCCATCTCTAATTTCCCTTGGACTGAATGGCTTGCTGGGCCGTTTCACAGGGCAGTTAAGAGTCAACTACAGTGCTGTGGATTGAGAGTCACATGTAGGCCAGACCAGGTAAGGCCAGCAGATTTCCTTCCCTAAAGGCCTGTACTCAAACTGCATGGGGGTAAGTCCCCCTGCAAATATTTGGGCCCTGTTTCAAGCATTCAGGGAGGATGCTTGAAACAGACATTAGGTCCGTTTGGTACATTGGAATCCTTAACCCCAGTTGGGATCCCTTTGCAATTTCCGTTTCCATGAGTGGGACAGGCATCAGGGGCGAAATTCTCCCCTAACGGCGCGATGTCTGCCGACTGGCGCTCAAATCGGCGCCAATCAGACGGGCATCGCGCCGGCCCAAAGGTGCGGAATGCTCCGCATCTTTGGGGGCCGAGCCCCAACATTGAGGGGCTAGGCCGACGCCGGAGGGATTTCCGCCCCGCCAGCTGGCGGAAATGGCGTTTGTTGCCCCGCCAGCTGGCGCAGAAATGCGGTGCATGCGCGGGAGCGTCAGCGGCCGCTGACAGTTTCCCGGCGCATGCGCGGGAGCGTCAGCGGCCGCTGACAGTTTCCCGCGCATGCGCAGTGGGGAGAGTCACTTCCGCCTCCGCCATGGTGGAGACCGTTGCGGAGGCGGAAGGGAAAGAGTGCCCCCACGGCACAGGCCCGCCCGCGGATCGGTGGGCCCCGATCGCGGGCCAGGCCACCGTGGGGGCACCCCTCCGGGTTCAGATCGCCCCACGCCCCCCCCCAGGACCCCGGAGCCCGCCCATGCCGCCTGGTCCCGCCGGTAAATACCAGGTTTAATTTACACCGGCGGGACAGGCAATTTCTGGGCGGGACTTCGGCCCATCCGGGACGGAGAATTGAGCGGGGGGTCCCACCAACCGGCGCGGCCCGATTCCCGCCCCCGCCCAATCTCCGGTACCGGAGACTTCGGCGGGGGCGGGATTTACGGCGGCCAACGGCCATTCTCCGACCCGGCGGGGGTTCGGAGAATGACGCCCATGGATTGTACCGCAGTCCCAAAAGCCATGCTGATGTTGGGTGCAAGAGGCATACATATTGACTTCTCTTTGGCTCTGACCCCCCAAGACCCTATTCTGCAAACAGTATTCTGCACAATGGAGTTTCTGCCCACTGAGCGGGGTTTCAGGGGGTATTCAGAGGGGCTGGTTTAGCACAGTGGGCTAAATAGCTGACTTGTAATACGGAACAATGCCAGCAGCGCGGGTTCAATTCCCGTACCAGCCTCCCCGAACAGGCGCCGGAATGTGGCGACTAGGGGCTTTTCACAGTAACTTCATTGAAGCCTACTTGTGACAATAAGCAATTATTATTATTATTATATTCAGCCCACCAAAGTCCCGTTCTGTTCTCATTGAGCTCAGAAACAGGGTTTCTGGGGATTTTCTGCCGATTTTACACCAAGGTGACAGGGAGAGTTCTCTTATTCAACTCTGGTATAACTTGCAGCCGATTCCCTGTTATTAATATTACAGAGCGGGGGCAGCATGGTGGCGCAGTGGTTAGCGCTGAGGTCCCGGGTCCAATCCCGGCCCAGGGTCACTGTCTGTGTGGAGTTTGCACATTCTCCTGTGTCTGCATGGGTTTCACCCCCACAACCCAAAGATGTGCAGGTTAGGTGGATTGGCCATGCTAAATTGCCCCTTGATTGGAAAAACAAAATTGGATACTCTAAATTTTTTTTTTTAAATTAATGTTACAGAGGGTTAATCATGCAGAGTTTTTACAAAAAAAAGTCAAGAAAGCTCTACAAAATACATTTGCTTAACAGTTTCCATCCTATTCCCACCTTTACTGCTGTACATTCACTCGAACTCCTTGTGTATATTTACAAAGACACGGTACCAAGTTTGAGTGAAAAGGTGTTGATGCTGCCACTCTGGGACCATGAATAGGCCAATGTTGTTTTCCAAAATGTGAATTTCACCCCATTTGCAGAGTTGTTGGATAAATCCAGTTTACTAAATGAGATGGAAGGCTGGCCATTCATTTCCCTTACTTTAAATAACTGGGAATATTGGAGAATAAAGCTCACTCACGAAAAGACTCGCACAAAATTGTTTAAGAAACAGTAACAGAGATAGCATGATGTTCAGAAGGGAATATAAATGGATCACTAATTGCCATTGTAAATGAACAGAAACTGACCTGTCAAAACACCAGTAGCAGCACAAAGTATTTATATGCTTTTGAGTGCAAAATTCTCATCTGCAGTGTTCCTTGCATGTTCTTTTAAGAATTGTCTTTGTACATTGATGTTAAGACTATTTTTAACTTGATTCACGATTACGTTTGTGAGGGCAGCACGGTGGCTCAGTAGGTTAGCCCTGCAGCCTCACGGCGCCGAGGTCCCAGGTTCGATCCCGGCTCTGGGTCACTGTCCGTGTGGAGTTTGCACATTCTCCCCGTGTTTGCGTGGGTTTCACCCCCACAACCCAAAAGATGTGCAGAGTAGGTGGATTGGCCACGCTAAATTGCCCCTTAATTGGAAAAAATGAATTGGGTACTCTAAATTTTAAAAAAAGATTACGTTTGTGACCATGCATACACACATTGAAATAATGAATGAGGCCAGAGAGAGACAAGTCAAACAAACCTCTTTGGTTTTAAGTCAATCTTCTGTCGGAAAAAAAATCAAAGAAACACATGGAGGCAATTTAAGCAGCAGATTCAGAAACTATTTTCCCCTGAGTCAATCAAGTGTGCCCTTGCATTCTACAACAATGAAATAAAAAACAGCCAACGTTTATTTCAATTTCCAAAGTTGTAGGCGTTCAAATATGAAGCAACATTACCACAATGAGTACACGATGTTCAAAAAAGTGGGTAGGTAGTAGCTGCTATTTACATTATGCTTTTAAAGTTCATAATTATCATTTACAAAAACTAAGCTTTCATTTGTATGTTTAGGAAGTATCAGTCATTAGGTTACTCAGCATCCAAATAAGAGCATAGGAAATTTGGGGACAAAGTATAGTTATTTTGACCTTCAAAGTTGATAGCCCTGGTAACATTGTCCTAACAGGTTTTCACTTAATAATAATGATCGCTCAGTGTCACAAGTAGGCTTCAATGAAGTTACTGTGAAAAGCCTCCAGTCGCCACATTCCGGCGCCTGTTCGGGGAGGCCGGTACGGGAATTGAACCCGCGCTGCTGGTCTTGTTCTGCATTCCAAGCCAGCAATTTACCCCTCTGTGCTAAACCAGCCCCTTGTACACTTGTGCACTGCCGAGAAGATAACTCCAAATATTTCCATCTGGAGTACTGTGTACAGTCACAGAATCACAGAGATTGATCGATACAAGCTCCTGAGGGGCATTGACAGGGTGTCAGTGGAGAGGATGTTTCCTCTTGTGGGAGAATCTAGAACTAGGGATCACTGTTTAAAAATAAGGGGTTGCTTATTTAAGACAGAATTTATTTTTCTCAGAGGGGCGAGTCTCTGGAAATCTCTTCCTCAAAGGGCAGCGAACGCACAGTCTTTGAATATTTTTAAGGCAGAGTTAGATAGATGCTTTGTAAGCATGGGGCTGGAGGGGTTTCAGGGGTCAGCAGGAATGTGGACATGAGGTTACAATCCAAAGAACCAGCGTCTTATCGAATAGCAGAGCAGGCTTGAGGGGCTGAATGGCCTACTCCTGCTCCGAATTCGCATCTTTATAAAGTTTGTCCCAATATCAGTTTTAAATTTACTTTCTAGGGGGATCACATTACATGAGTGGGGGAGCGGTTGCGTGTTTGCAAGCTCTGGATCTGCTCATTGCATAATCTTATATTTTATCTTGGTGCACATTTAATTTTTGTCTTTTTCTTGTGCTATGTCCCTGGAGGATACATTTGGGGTTTTTGCGAAGGGGAGCCGAGATAAATTACAGACAATCCTTGTTTGACTGTGGTGGTCGGAGTGGGCTCAGCTTGCAGTGGTATCGTTGCTGGTGGACAGGCGTTCTCCTCGGCGGTGCTGTGTGTATCCAATCCGGATGATGGTGGCCGTTGAGAATGTTGTTCTGGATGAAGATCTCTGCTCTGTGGTCCAGGTCTTTAGAGCTCACATTGAAGATTTGAGACGTATCCTTGAGAGAATGGTGGAGGCGCGTGAGAGAGGCCTTGCATTCAGAATAGCACTTTCCTTGGGAAGGGCCTGCCTTTGAGATGTTCAAACCCTGCTGCATGGCGTGACATTTATCCTGATGGTTTGGGAGGTATGGGCCGGACAAGGTGTGTCTGTGAGCCCGGTGCCTGGTGAGGAGTGGGAGGCGAGTCCCTGAGTGAGTTTGAAGATTAGCTGCCATGTTTTAATTATCCTGATTTGGGAGGCTGTTGCATCAGGTTCGACAGAGATCCAAACGTGGTCTGGGGTCGGCTGGGTCTCCCGACCACTGGCCCGAAATGATCCTATCCTCGATGCTCATCGCAAGGGGTTGGTGACCAAGCGAGTCGAGTCATTTCCCCCTGGGCCAGGATAAAACCCTGGTCCTCGGCGCCGTGAGGCAGCAGTGCTAACCACTGCGCCATCGCCGCCCAATAATGCCATGGGATCTTTTATTTTATTTTTTATATTTAAATGTCCAATTTTTTTTTCCAATGAAGGGACAATTTAGCATGGCCAATCCATCCAGCCTGCACATCTTTTTGGGTTGGGGATGGGGGGGGGGGGGGGGGGGGTAAGGGGGGTGGGTGAGTCCCACAAAGACACGGGAGAATGTGCAAACTCCACACGTACAGTGACCCAGGGCCAGGATCAAACCCGGGTCCTCGGTGCTAATAGACAGCAGTGCTAACCACTATGCCGTCGTGTTCGACCAACATAGACAGTGCCATTATCCAGCAATTCTTTTATAATCCTGGATGTTACTCCCTTGTAATTGTGATGTTGATTATTTATTGTTGTCTTTTCTCCTGCAAAGGTGTCCAAGGCGTGAGTACGAGGCGAGTGTCGTTTGTTTCCTGTTCTAGCAAAAATCATATTGAGCCGATTTTGTGAAATGTGGCCTGTGCCGAGTTATACTCCTTTTTGTCATTATTGTATTATAATCCTTGCGGTTGTGGGAGTGAAGTGTTTTTTTTAAACACCCCCTTATCTTGTTTATAATAAAGATGAGTGGAGCCAAGGTGGGTTGATGGGCAGGTTGGGGGTAAGGAGGGCAGAGGCATGAGGGAAAATGGGCTATTGTGGGGTTGATGGGAGGGGAGGGCAATGACGGCAGGCAGAAGGGAGACTGAGTGTGGGGAAGCTGGAGTTTGACATGGAAGACTAGAATGCAGACGTAGTGGATGGGAATCGAACTGTATGAATGGGAGGGGATGCACGCAGGCTCTGGAATGGGAAGTGGGGGTGTTATGTTAGTGTGGCACAAGATGGATTTGTTACAGAGACACATGGGGTGGGAGGCAGGGAAGGGAGACTGTGTTGTGATCAGTCACCAAGGAACGGGACAGCTCAATGAAAGACAGTCCCTGGTCTGGGGCCAAGAGGTAGGAATGAGAGATTAATGGCAGTCCCAGGGCTTTGTGCACCTCATAGCCAGCATGTGAAATTAAAGGCAGTCCTGGGGCCTTGTGGGTCATGCTACTGGGCTGTGCATGGCACACCCATTGTAGGCCTATTCCCAGGATGGGCAAGGCCTGTGAGCTCAATTGGGATAAGGCTTGGTGTGCTGGGTGTTTTTTTAATTCGCTATAGGACGTGGCCATCACAGGTTGTGCCAACATTTATTGCCCATCCCCAATTTCCTTCCATGCAGCCCTAACCCTTGAAGGGCAGTGAAGAGTCAACCGCAAGGCTTTGGGTAGGGAGTCACATATAGGCAAGACCAGGTAAGAATGCCAGATTTCCTTCCTAAAGGACATTTACTAGTACGTCACCACTGGTGATGTGGTTGACTGCCTTGGTACCCAACTGGAAATGGGATGGTCATGGTTAGGGGAGGCAATGGGGAAAAGGTAAAAGGGTGGGGGGGGGGGGTGGTATTCAAAGCTCCTGCGCTCCTCGCTGTGACCATGCACACAGCCTCAAGATGGGGAGGGGTGAGGTCCACATGGGGCTTGATGGATTCTGTGTGTGTGTGAGGGGGGGGGGGGGGGGGGGGAGCGCAGGAATGTCCACCACAGTGACAATGGCATCCAGGGTTAGTGGAGGAGGCTGGAGAATAACTGGAGGGAGCTTGACGTGCACATGGGGAAGGGATCCAAACACTGCCAGGTAGGAGGGTCAAAGCTGGTCTTAAAGTAAAAAATGCAGAACCACCACCTTGAAACCCCCAAGTTATTGTGCAATTGTTTCATTAACAGAGAGGGGTATGTGAGAACGGATAACGTAGATAACCAGTAAGGAATATAGCTGCTCCATATCTGCCAGATCATCAACGAAAGCCTTGAATGCATGTTCTCCAATTGGCACGGATACCATCTAGTTGCTGAAGAGCAAGTTGAGCTTAATCAGCATTCCAGATCAGAGATTGCAGGAATGCTTTTGATAAAGTGGCACAATTCCCACGTGCGTCTAAACCTCTTCCAATCTCTGTGGGACTGAGATGTCACTTATCAGGGTTGACATCTTGGGTCATCTAGATGTGAGTCAGCACCTCAGCTGCAAGACTGAATCAGTGAAAAGCTGGTCATGCAGAGGCAACTGTAGGGCATGACAGTGACTTCCTTCTTGCGCGTGCGAGTTCTGCTATATTTTCCCAGTATTCATTCGCCTGTAACACATTCAACCCTCATGATTTACCAGACCATAATCTTTGGAAAGGTCAGTGGGGAACCGTGAATCCGTGCATTCTGGGAAGTGAAAGTCACCTCAATAGCACAAACATTGCATCAAAGGACTGTTATTTTATTATAAATTTAGAGTACCCAATTCTTTTTTTTCCAACGAAGGGCAATTTAGCGTGGCCAATTCACTTAGCCTGCACATCTGTTTGGGTTTTGGGGGTGAGACCCACGCAAACACAGGGAGAATGTGCAAACTACACACGGACAGTGACCTGGGGCCGGGATCGAACGCGGGTCCTTGGCGCTGTGAGGCAGCAGTGCTAACCACTGCGCCACCGTGCCGCCCCTGCAAAGTACTTGATGTCGCTATCAACAACTTAATTAAACTTTTTAGCGGACACGGAGATGCGTGCATGGTTGGAGAGACCATCATGGCTGTAGGTCTTACGCTTTGGCACAACCAATGACGGCAGCAATCTCATTTGGATAAACACTTACTCCAAGGCAACTGAGCCTGACTCCACGTTGTCTGCTAAGTAGAGGTTACCAACGCATTTTGCAAACAATTTTAGTGAATAGGTCGACACATCTCCCTGACATATCACAAGGGTCCAGTAGCTATCATGACTCAGTTGCACATCACATGAATGTGAGACTCATAAAGGGAATGATTATGGAGGGTACATACAGGCATATGCTGAATGCTATCAAATCACAAGATCGTTGTCGTGAGCAGAAAATGTATATACAAAGGTGCAAGTTATAAATAGCGATTGAACACCCGTGACCCAGAAGCAATGTCAAAGTTTTTTAATGTTTCTAGCCCGACCGCTATGTCTAGATGCATCCCTGATACCGGCAGCCAGAATGGAGGCAGCCCGCTCACTCCTACGCCCTGTTGTCTTTGGTGACTTTGGCAAATGTCCTCTAGAGAGCCATGACCCAAAGGTCACCGGCCTGCTGTGGATGCCCTGCTGTGGGGTAGGTGCACCCCCCCTGGTCGGTCCAGCTTGAGGTGATGGGGACAGAGGCAGCGGGGCCTTGGTAAGGCTGGCCTCTCTTGGGGTCACCTGGGTCTCCAGCAGTTGGTCGTCTCCCCGTGAGTGCATGCGGGCCCCTGCCTGACTCCCTGAGGAGAAGGGGTATCTAACCACTGATGGATCCCACCAATGCCTATAGCGATGGAGTGCAGGTCAGAGCATAAATCCAGCAGGATCTGCTGGATCAAGGTCTCCATAGCATCTGCCACTTTTCCCATGGAGACCTCGAGGTGCTTGCATGAAATAGTAAGAGGGCAGGAAGGAGTAAAATGGGGAGGGGGGGGGGAAGAGGAAAGAGAGAGAGAGAGAAGAGAGGGTCTCACTTCAGAGGTTGCCCTTTGCTGATTGCAGATTGGCCATCCTCAGAGCGACCCCCCCTCCCACAACCTCCTTCCTACCCGCTCCCTCCCTTAAACCCAACCCCTCCCTCCACTGCCCCTCGCCCCAAACCCTCCCCCAGGCAAGACCTTGGACTTACCTGCTCCAGGGATCCTGGGCTTTGGTGTCCGCTCTTCACCTGCAGTCCCGCCAGCTGCCGCTCACGCCTTCCCGGCACTGTGGAGGCTGAGGGAGCTGCTGGCCAATCCAATAGGAAGTTCCACTCGGCCCTGGTTACGGAGCCCCACAGGGGCAGGGAGAACGCAACATGCCGGCTCCAAAATGACATGGTTTTGTGCTGTCTGCCCCACCCTCTGAATTCTCCCCTTCACTGACCCTCAACTAAATGCTTTTCAAAGGGTTATTCATCATTTAGTGCAATAAAAACATTTGTAAAGTATTTATTTCTCTAATCCACAATTTTATTTGATTTGATAAGCACATGTGTGATAAACAGATTCACATGAACAACAAATACCAAGAGCGATAAAGGTAATCAAAGTCAAACCCAAGGAATAGCAAGATAAAGCTGGTTCAAATTTTTGAAGTGAATGATCAATTAATAGTAAATTACCAAGCTTCTCCTGGCAATGGCGGTTCATCGAACCTCCAGCAACACAACAGCATATCACGGCACAGTTTCTATGTTTTAAGAGAACTATGCTTCATTCTGGAGCGGTGGTCCGAACGCTTATTGCAAGCTTTTTGCAAAAACTACGAAATCAAATGCATTAAAAGAAGCAATTTCAAAAGATAATTCCAAGAAAGAAAAAGGCGATGGACTGAAATAGTCCCCCCCGCCCCCCCCCACCATGCACGATCCTGAAAATCTGCCATGCCACAACAACAGTTGAAAGATTTATTTCATTGATATAGATGTGTCGATTCAAATTGCCGTTAGCAGTTGCCAAACACTAATCTTGCATCAGAGAGTAACACTGAGATGAACACCAAAGATCATCAACTATCTGGTGTGAGCATAGCTCTGGAGTCTCTGGGAGCTACCGTTTCTTCATTCCAATCTGGTGGCGCTCTGTAGTGCCTCTTTTGACGAGCAGAGGAGTTTAAAGGGAAACAACTTGAGCTGTGTACATTTTCCAATCGGGAGACAATTATTTTGCTTATTCACATAAATCTGTGGTGCAATATCACACACACACACACACACACACACACACAGAATTCTAGAAATAGAATTAAAGAATCCTTGTGTCCGCAACCGTATGAACTTTTACTCGGTTTACACTAACACTAGTTTTGCACTTTCACAGGCGCTATGAACCGACCACTTTTCAGCCCAAATAATTGTCCATCGTTATAAACACATGCCGTGGATATCAGAAGGAAAATCCACCCCCGGCATGTCTACGGACTATTTCAAAACACTTCAGTTAGCGGTCATGGTTAGAGGTCTTGCATCCTTAGCAGGTGCTGCTGTGTTTGCTTCGAGATGCATTTGAGGTGACTGGGCAGGTCCCGGTGTGCAAACCAACTGGAGCAGCCAGGTTGCTATGAAAAGAAAAAAAGGCCTGTTTACAATTTTGACCGTTAAAGGGACTGCATAACTAAACCACCGAGTCCTGATTCCAGACAGCAGTGCCATTTGGGACTGCAGGATGAGCCAGAGGCTCTTCAGCACAGCCTAGTGGCGTTTTAATTTTCCATTTAAGCGACAGTGTCCCGGTCGGTGGTGCTTTGAAGATGAACGGAAACTAGACGTGATGTAGCTACTGTTCTGCTCAGCATGGCCATCCTAGCGACGGTGCAGCAAGTATCCTCTGTGGGCCTTGCGTCCCAGTGATGCACAACACCAGCCACACTGGCTGTTCCCTGAACACTGCTCCATCAATCTCACTTTGCGGTCCTTCAGGAATTGCAGCATCCAAAGCAGGTCCCGTTCTGGCCTTTTCTGTGATACAACGAGATTTCAAACAAGATTATCAAGTGGTCTTCCTGCTTTGAAGGTTAAGGAGCTGTCTCAAACAGTTGGGGAAATTGTACGCACAAAGGATACAAGCAGCAGGATTACGAAAAGCATTTTTTTTTTTGTTCTGTTAAACACATTTCTGGTTGATAAAAAGTTTGGAGAAATTCCCAAGTATATGATTTTGACCTGGGATCCTCTCACTCTTCAGAATTCTTCATGTACACTCTGAGCGTAATTCATCAGTTTACTCCCTGTGAAGTATTCGCTGTATTTCAGGATCTCTTCCAGTTCAAGATAGTGGTCCTGGTTCTCGTCCGCTACAGCGATCATCTGTTTCGCCTCATTCAGGGCACTGTATTCATTCATGGGATCCATATATTCCTGTCAATAAAACAGTAATGAATTACTCACAAGTGTATTTAATTTCCCTATGTGGGAGAGCAAGACAGGAACATGAAGGGGCAGAACCATTTTTATTTTAAAAAGGAAAGCGATATTAATTAATACAAGAGAAGCTGGTGGCGTCGTGGTAATGTCATTGGACCATTAATTCAGAGGCCCAGGCTAATACTCGGGAGCCACGGGTTCAAATCCCACCAGGGCAGCTTGTGGAATTTAAATTCAAGCACTACAATCTGGAATTATAAAATCAGTCTCAGTAACGGTGACCATGAAACCATCAGCGATTTTCAAAGAAACAAAACCCGTCTGGTTCACCAATGTCCTTCGGGGAAAGGAAGTCTGCCATCCTTACCTGGTCTGGCCTCCATGAACAAGAGCATGGGGGAGTTATTTGTGATATCCGGGTCAATATTGATCCCTTAATCAACTTCGCAAAAACAGACGGCGTGATCATGGACACATTGCTATTAATGGAATCTTGCTGTGCACATGCTGACTGCTGCATTTACAACAGTGGCTCCACTTCAAAAAGTACTTTGAGATGTCTGGTGAAGTGAAAAGCACCATAATAAAGTTTATTTATTTATAAGTTGTACCTTTTTTTAAAAGTCAATTGAGCTAACAGCAATGTGTTTGACTCTAACTGCCCTCTGAAATGGCCTCGCATGCGACTCAGTTCAAGGGTAATTAGGGACAGGCAACAAATGCTGGCCTTGCCAGCGACAGCCACATTCCATGGCAGAATAAGTTTAAAAAAAATAAAGCCCAAATATATTATTGTTTTAAACAATTATCTCAATTTAATTGAAGATATGGGTCTATTGACCTCAACCGATTATTGATATTTATACTTACAGGAATAGACAGGGTAGATGCGGGTAAGATGTTTCCCTTGGTCGGGGAGTCTAGATCCAGGGGACACAAGTTCAAAATAAGGAGGAAGCCACTTAGCACCGACTGAGGGGAAATTTCTTTACACAGAGGGTTGTGAATCTTTGGAATTCTCTATCCCAGAGGGCTGTGGAAACTCAGTCATTGAGTATGTTTAAAACAGAGACTGATAGATTTCTGATCAACAATAATATAAAGGGTTATGGGGATAGTCGGTGTAAAAGGCATCCAAGTGTGCGATCAGCCCTGATCGTATTGAATGATGGACCAGGCCCGAGGGGCTGAATGGCCTACTCTTGTTCCTGTATTCATTTAATTTTGAGGGATAGGATGGTAAGCAGCAAGGAAACTGGACACAACGACTGATTCAAGCTGCCTCTTCCATCTCTCGGGGTTGGGGATCGAAGGCGGCTATAGACGGTGGGAAGGGTCGAGAAAGAGTTGGAGAAGGGGTTGGAATTCCCGTCAATCATTAAAATTCTCTTCTCTTGCTGACATGCGGCTCCCCCCCACCCACGTTCACCGAGGTTCGGCACTTGGAAAAAACATTCTACGTCTCTTTCCTCCAAGCGTTTGCCCACTTTCTCCCAGATCATTATCCACATCAGGGTGGCAGCATTTTAATGAATGCAAACCTGTGCACCTTCCTGCCGTTTATGGCCAGAGTCCTCACCTTGTTGCCTCCAATTTTGTGTTTGTCCAATTGTAACCTCCTATGGTTTAACTCACTGGGCTAAATCGCTGGCTTTGAAAGCAGACCTAGGCAGGCCAGCAGCACGGTTCAATTCCCGTACCAGCCTCCCCGAACAGGCGCTGGAATGTGGCGACTAGGGGCATTTCACAGTAACTTCATTTGAAGCCTACTAGTGACAATAAGCGATTTTCATTTCATTTCATCTCTCTACGCCGAGTCTGTGGTAGCCGCACCCTCGGAAGCATCTGGCAGATTTGCTTCCAGCAGCAGCCTTAAGAGAGCCAGCCGTGACTTAGCTGATTGTACCTTCGCCTGTTGAGTCACAAGGTTCAAGTCCTACCCAGGGCTTGAGTACAACAATCAAAACTGGCACTCCAGTGCTGTTCTGAGGGAGTGCTGCACCATTGACGGCGCAGTCTGTTGCGTGAGATATTAAAGATACCATGGCTCTATTTTGAAGAAGAGCAGGGGGAGTTATTAGACAGAGTCTGGCCAAGATTTCCTGTGGCGTTTGCACATTCTCCCCATGTCTGTTTGGGTCTTACCCCCACAACCCAAAAAGATGTGCAGGCTAGGTGAATTGGCCACGCTAATTTGAAAAAATTGGGCACTCTAAATTTATATTTTTTAAAAATCTGGTCAAGATTTATCCCTCAATCGACTTCACAAAGCCAGATGATGTGATCGTCAACCCATTGCTTTTAGTGTGAGCTAAGCTCACTCTGCACATACTGGCTGCTGTATTTCCTATATTAAAACAGTGACTACTCTTCAAAAAGTACTTTTGAGATGTCTGGTGATGTGAAAAGCACTAGATAAATTGTAACTTTTTTTTTTTTAAGTGGATTAAGGTGACAGTGTGTGCTCTTTTGTTGCTGGCTGCATTCTCCTTTAAGAAAGCAGAGTGGCAGTTCCTCAACATCATGCAGGGAGCCAGGAAATGCAGCAGCACCATGCCTCTCTGTAGTTTGCCCAAGGATAGAAATCACAGATTCACATTCTCCCAGTGTCTGCGTGGGCCTCACCCCCACAACCCAAAGATGGGCAGGGTAGGTGGATTGGCCATGCTAAATTGCCCCTTAATTGGAAAAAACTAAATTGGGGGCACAGTGGTTAGCACTGCTGCCTCACAGCGCTAGTGACCCAGGTTCAATTCCGGCCTCGGGTGACTGTGTGGAGTTTGCACGTTCTCCGTGTCTGCGTGGGTTTCCTCCGGGTGCTCCAGCTTCCTCCCACAGTCCAAAGATCTGCAGGTTAGGTGGATTGGCCATGATAAATTGGCCCTTAGTGTCCAGGGATGTGTAGATTAGGTTAAAGGGCAATAGGAATAGGGTGGGGAATGGGCTTGGGGGGAATGCTCTTTCAGAGGGTCGGGGCAGATGTGATGGGCCGAAGGGCCTCCTTCTGAACTGTAGGGATTCTATGATTGTATTCAGCCCATCGAGTCTGCATTTACCCTCCGAAACAGCATCCTACCTCGGCTCACACCAATGCCCCATCCCTGTAACCCCATCTAACCTGCACATCTTTGGACACTAAGGGGCAATTTTAGCATGGCCAATTCACCTAACCTGCACATCTTTGGACTGTGGGAGGAAGCCGGAGCACCCAGAGGAAACCCACGCAGACACAGGGAGAACATGCAGACACCACACAGTCAACCGAGGCCGGAATTGAACCTGGGACCCTGGCGCTGTGAGGCAGCAGTGCTAACCACTGTGCCACTGTACCGCCCTAAATGATTATTTAGGTATTCGGGCACGATACTGGGCCCTGGCCTTAGGCCCCTTACACACTTTCCGTATGTCTGTATTGTGCAGACATTACATTGGTTGCAGGGCAGGCAAGATTTTTGGCAAGGATCACCGTTATGCTGCTCTTCCCCCTTCCGATTACTCCAACATGGGTTCGAGGAGCAGCTGCACTCAAGAATGCTGCCTGGGTTGGAGGTGCCATTGGTTAAACTGATAAACTGAGACCCCTCGTGCCAACAATTATGAAGGCAAGCAACGGAGTTCCCTCTGGTGTCCAAGTCAATATGTGTGGCTCAGCCAACATGGCTAAGACAGATTACCCACTCATTGTCATTGGCTGTGGAAGTTAGGTGTGAGCAATTTCAAGGTAGGAAACACAGCAGTCAATGGTGACAATTGGCTGGATTTTTCGGCTGTTCCTGCCGGCGGCGGCCCCTCCTCCCCATGGTGGATTCCCCAACGGCGGACAGATGGAACAATGGAAAACCCTGTTGGACAGTGGCGTGACTGGAAAATCGCCTCCCGCTGCCAGCTGGTGGCGGGCCACCTCCGCCAAACACACTTTGGGTGGGTGGGGGGGGTGATGGAAAATCCCACCCTATACTTACAAAGGTACTTAATTGACTGTAAAACATCTTGGGATATCCTGAAGGCTCTAACTAAATGCAATCTTTCTCTTTTTTTTTTAGTCGTGAAGTGACTTCACAGATTTCACAGAATTTACAGTGCAGAAGGAGGCCATTCGGCCCATCGAGTCTGCACCGGCTCTTGGAAAGAGCAACCTACCCAAGGTCCACACCTTCACCCTATCCCCATAACCCAGTAACCCCACCCAACACTATGGGCAATTTTGGACACTAAGGGCAATTTAGCATGGCCAATCCACCTAACGTGCACATCTTTGGACTGTGGGAGGAAACCGGAGCACCCGGAGGAAACCCACGCACACACGGGGAGGATGTGCAGACTCCGCACAGACAGTGATCCAATCCGGAAACGAACCTGGGACCCTGGAGCTGTGAAGCAATTGTGCTATCCACAAGGCTACCGTGCTGCCCCAAGTGACTCTAGTGACTCTGAATCTCAGTCCCAGAACTGGAGTGAGGAAGAAAAATCATTTAATTGGAATTGTTACCAAGTTGAAAATACCAGTAAACGGGTCCACACAAAGGAGACATTAAAAATCGATATCACTCAGCAGAAAGCTTTAGCAAGAAGCCAAACCCACTTCCTTTTGCAAAGGGAAGGTGCACGGTATCTAAACCACTCTTGCAAAAACGGCTAATTCATCTCATCGCTTGGTTTTTACACAGAATGAGATTTAACCATAAGGTCTTTATTTTAAAGAAAAAGGTATATTTATCAAGGTTTTACATTTTAGCAGGCAACGCAACGAAGCCACAAGAATGGTACAGCACATCAAGCAAAAAAAGGCTCTGCAGCCATGAATCTAGAGGGGGAAAAGGAGAACATTATAACTCGATCAATACAATCATGAGACACAGCTGGATGACTCTGAAAGCTCAATCAGAGACCAAGGGAGAATCAGGATAAAGTCATGAAAACATGGTAAAGTGGTGCGCACCCTCCCTCGATGCACCTGCTCCCAATTGCCATGAGAATTCAGGACACATTTCTCACACCGTGGGGCGAGATTCTCCGACCCCCTGCCGGGTTGGAGAATCGCCGGGGGCTGGCGTGAATCCCGCCCCCGCCGGTTGCCGAAGTCTCCGGCACCGGAGATTCGGCGGGGGCGGGAATCGCTCCGCGCCGGTTGGCGGGCCCCCCCGCGCGATTCTCCGGCCCGGATGGCAACAGGATATCAATCAAAGTACAGGACTCCGCTCAATCCCAGGCCCCCCCATGCACAGAAGAAGCAAATCCCAACCTCGGAGGATGTCCCTAACAAATGCCTTCAAGATGGGACATCCCAAGCTCCAGGGGGCAACAGGATACCAGCACTGGACATGGCCTGGCCCAGCACACCCTTCCACACAGGAATCAATACCTACAGGACCTCCAGCACACCCCAAAACCTACATTCCAGGTCTTTATATTTTTATCTACAATGTTCACACATATTAACCTTGAAAAAAAAATCTGCTGGTTCATTGACGAGGTTGCAAAAGCACAGATAAAACCACACATATTTCAGAGTTTAACATTTCCTTTTGGTTTTTTGTCTTTTAATATGAAACCATGCTAGACCACAGCCTAATTTCACGTTGCTTGTGATGGGAAAAACGTCTTATTCAACAACACAACAGTTTTGTTTCATCAAGATGGTTCAATCAATTGACTTCCAATGGTCAGCATTCTAAATATCACTGACAGAAAGACAAGAAGTTACATTTATGGCACCTTTTGCCAGCTCAGGACATCCCAGTGTGCTTTACAAGCAATTATGTACTTTTGTATTGCAACCACTATTATAATGTAGGTGACACAGAAGTCAATTTGCACCCTGCGAATTCCCACACACAGCAATGACCAGATCATCCACTTCTGCAATGATTGAGGGGCGAATATTGGCCAGGAGATTTGGGAGACCTCCTCATTGTTTCAAAGTAGGGCCATGAGATCTTTTACATCTACGAGGAAGACAGGGTCTAGGTTTATAATCTCATCCAACAGTTGCACCTGTGACAGTGCAGCACTCCCTGCTGCCATCCTTTTAAGGCACTGAAGCTCCTGAGGCACGCAGTTAACTGCCTGATCGACATGTAATTTGTTTTCTAGCCATTAAGCCAATAAGGTCAATTGTAGCCCATGAACTGCTGGCTAGACTGATGGTAGGTAACCAAGTACAGACTAGGATTAAACCTTGTGGATGGTATGGGTTAATGCTACATCAGGCAGTGCTTAACGCTCTGGACCTTTACAGAATCTCACAGAACCACATAATTGTTATGGCTACACAGGAGGAGGCCATTCGGCCCACCCATCATGCCTGGCCCGGCTCACTCAATGAGCATTATGACGTAGTGCCATTCCCCTGCCTTTTCCCTCCCATCACCCTGCACATCGATTTCATTCAAATAACCATCTCATTCCCTCTCGAATTCCTCAATTGAACCTGCCTCCACCACACTTCCAGGCTGTGCATTCCAGGCCCCAACCACTCACTGTGTGAAAAAGGTTTCTTTTGCAAATCACTTTAAACCTGTGCCCTCTCGTTCTTTCACAAGCAGGAACGGGCGGGATTTTCCGACCCCCTGCCAGGTCGGAGAATCGGCTGGGGGGGGCGTGAATCCCGCCCCCGCCGGCTGCCGAATTCTCCGGCGCCGGGAATTTGGCGGGGGTGGGAATTGCGCCGGTCGGCGGCCGCTGACAGCGCCCCCCCCCCCGGAGATTCTCCGGCCCGCGAAGGGCCGAGTGGCTGCCCGTTTTCAGCCAGTCCCGCCGGCGTATATTACACCAGATATTTGCCGGTGGGACCTGGCTGGGCGAGCGGCCTCCGGGGTCCATGGAGGGGCGTGTGGGGATCTGGCCCTGGAGTGTGCCCCCACGGTGGCCTGGCCCGCGGTCGGGGCCCACCGATCCACGGGCGGGCCTGTGCTGTGGGGACACTCTATTCCTCTGCGCCGGCTGCTATTCCTCCGCGAAGGGCGATGCGGAGGTAAACCCCCACCCGTGCACATGCGCTGGGATGACGCCAGCACACGCTGGCGCTCCCGCGCATGCGCCAACTCGCGCTGGCCGGCAGAGGCCCTTCGGCGCCAGTTGGCGTGGTGCCAAGCCCCTTCCCTGCCGGCCTTGCCCCTGAAGGTTTGGGCAGCCTGACGCCGGAGTGGTTCACGCCACTCTTCAGCGCCGGGACCCCCCGCCCCGCCGGATAGGGGAGAATTCCGCCCAGTGTGTTCCCATCTGCTCTGAGCCCCCTCATGATTTTGAGCATCTATAACGAATCTCCTCTTAGCTGCCTTCTCTCCAGGGAGAACAGTCGCAACCTCCCCAAATCCATCCTCATAACTGAAGTTTCGCACCCTTGGAACCCTTCTTGTAAGCTACAGAGTCGGCATCAGGGACTTTGAGGTTTGTTCCTGCAAGACTAAAGAGTCTTGTTTTACGATGATAAAGGTAAACAATCCTTCCTCATTCTTCTCAACCTGTCAGTAACTTTGACATTGCTAACCATATAATTCTTCTCTAAGTTTCTCCACCGTAATCCAGCAGAGTGGGACTGCATTCTTCTAGTTTCCATATCCATCTTTCTATCGCCAGAGTATCATTGCTGCAATATCTTCTGTTGGTACTCTCAGACCGTTACCTCTGAAGTCTATCTCTGATTTTCCACCACCACCTTCCAATTTCTCATCTACATGTTGCCCCAACAGCAGTACAATCCAAAAACACAGCGCTAATTTTCACGTGTACTATGGGCAGCGCGGTAGCACAGTGGTTCGCCCTGTTGCTTCACAGCTCCAGGGTCCTCGGTCTGTGCGGAGTTGCACGTTCTCCCAGTGTCTGAGTGGGTTTCCTCCGGGTGCTCCGGTTTCCTCCCACAAGTCCTGAAAGACGTGCTTGTTAGGTGAATTGGACATTCTGAATTCTCCCTCAGTGTGCCCGAACAGGTGCCGGAGTGTGGCGACTAGGGGTTTTCACAGTAACTTCATTGCAGTGTTAATGTGAGCCTCCTTGTGACACTAAGATTATTATAATGTTCAGCAGGCATCTGCGGCCTCCTCTTTGGCTGACAAACAGAGCAGAAGAGGATGCTAATCACCACCTGAAGCAGTCAGTAAGCCACTAGGAACTATCTTCAGGTTCTTATAGTTTGCAGCGGATGAATCAACCCAGTGGAGTTCGGAAAGGTTAATCATGTTATCTGGATGGCTTTTGTACGATCCGCATTTGCCTAAATTTTGAGGTAAAATGGGTTTCTGAAAGTTTGTAACTAATAATACAGAACGCAGGAGTGACACAAATGAGAGTCCATTTTACTGTGAAATAATGATGTTTTCTGCAGGTTTACAGCCAGAGTTGAAGTTTCCAATGTAGAACGTAGAGAGGTGTTGATGTCAACTGTTGATTGGGAGGTGGTGGAACAGAAAAACAACACACCAATTTAAACAGCAACAATTAAAATGCTTGCATGACTTGTACCAATTGTGTGGCTGCCAATCTCTCCCCTCCCATAATAAGTAATTTTACAGAGAATCAGCTGAACCCGAAACGTTCGTGCTTTCAACACAAAAGTTCACAAAGAGAAAAAAAAAAAGCTGTGGTTGAACACTCTTACCATTAAAGAATGTTTGAAGAAAATACCCACCTCCAGCTCTTCCATTGTGACGATGCCATCGTGATCAGCATCAATAACCTCCTCAAACTCCTTCCTTCTCTCTTTGACCCAATCATCATCAATGTCTTGAGCCTCTTGGTTCTCCACGGTGCCAACTGGCAACGAAATGAACTCCGATACAGTCAACCTTTTGTCTCCATCTTGATCTGCAGGAGAGGCCAAATCCATTATTAGCACACCAGAGACAAAAAAAAACTAAATTCCATCAGGCAAGGCTGAGGGCACCTTTCAAACCTAGGCATTTTTCCCCCCTTTGTTCAACTGCATCGACTGCGCGAAGGATGCGCAATAAAACAAAAACAGGTGTCGTGTAGAACTCAAGAACTCTAGTGATCAAAGTATCATCAATTAGCATTGACGGTGCAGTATACCAACACTCAAATGCCAAAAGGTCCATGTATTGTACAATTGCTGTCCAGAGATCCACTATTCAACCTTCTCCCCTAATCGTGAAAGGATTTCTGCAGCTTTCTTTGTGGGTGTCAAAATAATTCTTTTTTTTCTAGTTCATGGGATGTGGGCGTCGCTGGCTAGGCCAGTATTTATTGCCCCATCCCAATTGCCCTTGAGAAATTATACCCAGCAGGGCTATCACCGTCACTAAAAAGGGATTGGTTTACTCTTTCCATGTTTCGGTTTTGATTCCATTTTGGCACCAAAACTGTTTTCTACATTGGGAGTGAATTTTTTCTACTTTACACCCTCAGTTCATTTCGGGTGTCAGACCCGGCTAGTTTGGGGTGTCCAGACGCTTCCATGCTCTCCCTCTCTCCCACCCCTTTCCCAACACAGGGGTATTCCCATTTTCTAGCACCATCTTTGTACATGTGCTTCTGTTGCTTGGCCAGGCAACCTTCCCAAAGTGTTAAAATGGGCCTCCACCCTGGGACTTCAGATGGGGTCACAGTAGCCTTCTGGAGTGGTCACCAGGTGCGCCACCATGGCTGCCCGAGCGTCGTTCCGGCAACTCCAGGGGCCCAGGTGGGAATTTAATTCCTGTTGACAAGCTATTTCATATTCTTCCCTCACACCCTTCCTGAGATGTCTTGGCAGCAAGCACCATTTCCCTGGCAACAGTGGGTTGTGTTTTTCTGGGTTACGGCCCTCTCAGTGTGTGTCATCTGATTCCAGATTCACCACGTAGGTTAAAGCAAATTTCCACCCATTGGCAAGTTGAAAAGGTGACTGATCTGGAAACGAGAAATCTGCACAGGAACCCACAGGTTGGGTCCTTAGCTGAAGGAGAACAGGAATTAGCCATAATCTTAAACCTGTCAGCAGTTTTCTGGGAAATTAGGTCAGCTGTGAAAAACAAAAGAATTTCAGAGCATTCACTCCAATCTCCAGCAGTCCCACTTAGCTGGCTTAAACAAAATCCTGATGGAAAACCTGCTCTTCCGGGCCTCCTTCTCTTCAGGGTGTGATACCACACTTTACAATCAATTCCTGTGTAGGTTGAAGGACGAATGCCGAGAAGGAAATCAAAAGGACTAATTTTCTTCAAATGAAGCCATGTGGATACGATGTGAACTTTTACAACCACTTTATTTCATTTATGCACCTGGCTGTGGACTGTGCAGCTTGATGTCAAGGTGAACAATCCATTCCACGGCTCCCGCTGACCCAGTGACGATGCCACCAGGAACAGATCAGGGCCGAAGTTCGGTATGTGGGTGATGGTCCGACCTGGATGGCCCCCGGTCACAGTTTGAGCTGTCCCACACATTCTACTCATTCCACATCATCCCCGGCCCGTTCCTCAAGCAGCTCGAGGTTTGTCCAGATTTTCTGGGGCAGGTTGGAACCGGAGACGGCACCACTCGGCTCAGTTACCAGTTAACGAAGCGGGCGCTTGCAGTCAACAACAAGGTGTGCCAGCTGGCTGTTGTAAAGATGTGGAATGTGGGGGTTAGGGTTTTCAGAGGCGTGCGGGGGTTTAATTTAAATTTTAGGTCTTGTATCAATGGGAGTGCTTCCCCAGCTGTGAGTCGATAGTATTCTGCAAGGAAGAGGCTTTCTCCCGAGGCACCATGAGGTTCAATGTGCGCTAACAAGCCACACGAACATCTGCCTGAAACAGACAGGTAGAGATTCATTAGGGGCGACACAGTGGCACAGGGGTTAGCGCTGCTGCCTCACAGCGCCAGGGACCCGGGTTCGATTCCAACATTGGGTGACAGTCTGAACAAAGAACAAAGAAATGTACAGCACAAGAACAGGCCCTTCGGCCCTCCAAGCCCGTGCTGCCCGACTAAACTACAATCTTCTACACTTCCTGGGTCCGTATCCCTCTATTCCCATCCTATTCATGTATTTGTCAAGATGCCCCTTAAATGTCACTATCGTCCCTGCTTCCACCACCTCCTCCGGTAGCGAGTTCCAGGCACCCACTACCCTCTGTGTAAAAAACTTGCCTCGTACATCTACTCTAAACCTTGCCCCTCTCACCTTAAACCTATGCCCCCTAGTAATTGACCCCTCTACCCCGGGGAAAAGCCTCTGACTATCCACTCTGTCTATGCCCCTCATAATTTTGTAGACCTCTATCAGGTCGCCCCTCAACCTCCGTCGTTCCAGTGAGAACAAACCGAGTTTATTCAACCGCTCCTCATAGCTAATGCCCTCCATACCAGGCAACATTCTGGTAAATCTCTTCTGCACCCGCTCTAAAGCCTCCACATCCTTCTGGTAGTGTGGCGACCAGAATTGAATACTATTCAAGTGTGGCCTAACTAAGATTCTATACAGCTGCAACATGACTTGCCAATTCTTATACTCAATGCCCGGCCAATGAAGGCAAGCATGCCGTATGCCTTCTTGACTACCTTCTCCACCTGTGTTGCCCCTTTCAGTGACCTGTGGGTCTGTACTCCTAGATCTCTTTGACTTTCAATACTCTTGAGGGTTCTACCATTCACTGTATATTCCCTACCTGCATTAGACCTTCCAAAATGCATTACCTCACATTTGTCCGGATTAAACTCCATCTGCCATCTCTCCGCCCAAGTCTCCAAACAATCTAAACCCTGCTGTATCCTCTGACAGTCCTCATCGCTATCCGCAATTCCACCAACCTTTGTGTCGTCTGCAAACTTACTAATCAGACCAGTTACATTTTCCTCCAAATCATTTATATATACTACAAACAGCAAAGGTCCCGGCACTGATCCCTGTGGAACACCACTGGTCACAGCCCTCCAATGAGAAAAGCATCCTTCCATTGCTACTCTCTGCCTTCTATGACCTAGCCAGTTCTGTATCCACCTTGCCAGCTGACCCCTGATCCCGTGTGACTTCACCTTTTGTACTAGTCTACCATGAGGGACCTTGTCAAAGGCCTTACTGAAGTCCATATAGACAAAATTCACTGCCCTACCTGCATCAATCATCTTAGTGACCTCCTCGAAAAACTCTATCAAGTTAGTGAGTCACGACCTCCCCTTCACAAAACCATGCTGCCTCTCACTAATACGTCCATTTGCTTCCAAATGGGAGTAGATCCTGTCTCGAAGAATTCTCTCCAGTAATTTCCCTACCACTGAAGTAAGGCTCACCGGCCTGTAGTTCCCTGGATTATCCTTGCTACCCATCATAAACAGAGGAACAACATTGGCGATTCTCCAGTCCTCCGGGACATCACCTGAAGACAGTGAGGATCCAAAGATTTCTGTCAAGGCCTCAGCAATTTCCTCTCCAGCCTCCTTCAGTATTCTGGGGTAGATCCCATCAGGCCCTGGGGACTTATCTACCTTAATATTTTTTAAGACTCCCAACACCTCGTCTTTTTGGATCTCAATGTGACCCAGGCTATCTACACACCCTTCTCCAGACTCAACATCTACCAATTTCTTCTCTTTGGTGAATACTGATGCAAAGTATTCATTTAGTACCTCATTTCCTCTGGCTCCACACATAGATTCCCTTGCCTATCCTTCAGTGGGCCAACCCTTTCCCTGGCTACCCTCTTGCTTTTTATGTACGTGTAAAAAGCCTTGGGATTTTCCTTAACCCTATTTGCCAATGACTTTTCGTTACCCCTTCTAGCCCTCCTGACTCCTTGCTTAAGTTCCTTCCTACTTTCCTTATATTCCACACAGGCTTCGTCTGTTCGTCTGTGTGGAGTTTGCACATTTTCCCAGTGTCTGCGTGGGTTTCACCCCCACAACACAAAGATGTGCAAGGTAGGTGGATTGGCAATGCTAAATTGCTCCTTAATTGGAAAAAATAATTGGGTACTAAAAAGATAATGCATTTTTTTTACAAGATTTAATAAATGGCTCTTAAGATTGTTGAACCCCTGGGAGAGACATATATAGTTTTTGAATTATAGACGTTTAACTATATGGCTTAATATGAAATGGAACTTAATATAAATTAATTACTTTCATGTAAGGTGGATTCCTTTATAAACTCGTGCTCCTGATCTCCAGCAGGAGATGGGATTAATCCTGGACAGAAGCTTCTAACTCAGAGGCGACACTGCCGCTGACTAATTCAAGCGGATATGTGAAACCTCAACTGAAATTGTCTTTGTGCCAATGTTTCTGCTTTATGAATGACTTTTCTAGCGTGAGTTTCATAGTGCCACTGCAGCGGAACCACAAGCGTTGGCTACAAGAGGCTGGAAAGCATTGTGACGGCTGCATAGCGGCCCTACTTCAATGGCACATAAGAGGGATCACTGAGTCAAAACCAGTCAGAAACCATATTCAAGTTCTCAACAGCGTATGTGTTAGACCAGCAAGAGAAAAGTTACGTTTCAAATTTTTGCAAGCACTGGAGTACATGCAGGTTGTAAAATTATGTGGAGGACTGTTTCCAACGTGTCAGGTGGAAACCCAAAGTGGAAAGGAAGTATGTCACATCTCACTGAGTATCTGCAAAGTTACGTTAAGACAAAGTGTTATATTTTGAGTGACGTTTTGCATAACTTGAGTTTCCAACAATTTTTCTTGAAGGCCTATATAATTTCTTCCCAGCCTCTTGTCTCTAATCCCCCTCCACCAACTGGTTATCAGGCCTTTTCCAAGACTTCTGCCAAGGTTGCTCCATGAAAGCTGGTGCCAAAATCAATCGGGAAGGCATTTTCCATTCCTCTCAGAGTCAGCATTTCCCAGCAGGTCACTAATGAGGTCTGTGCGATGAGACAGTGATCACTCACCCCACTCTATTGATCAAAGATGGATGCATGGATCTTGGCAGCTTCTTGCAGTAGCTAATGGGACATTTGTTCTTTCCGCAGTCCCCTGCTAACAGGTTAGATATACGACAAGTTTGACACAGGGCAATACTTCACTCAGCAACTTCAGAACACCATTTCCATATTTTCCTCTGTTGCACATCATCCTGAATGGAACGTACATTTGCCACTAGATGACAGAATTTTCTCTCAGAAACATTGGGCGGGATCCTCCATGGCGGGTTCCCTCACGATCGGCACGGCAAGCCAGTCAAACATCCGTTATTGGAAGATCCCGTTGGCGGGTGGGGCTGGAAAATTCCGGCCATTTGGGGGATCCTCGTCACTGCCGACCTGAAGACCATCACCCTCCCTGAACAACTAAAAGGGAACGGGTGTGCTCCTACCTGCCTGCCGACAACCTTTAAGCAAGTTTTTTTTTTTACAAACGGTGTGTTCAATTGCACTAGATTTGATATTTCAGCTTCCTACTTCTCATGACCTCGGGGGAAGGAGCTGGCAACCCTTTCCTGCATGAAGCAAATGTCAGGGTCAGTGTGGTCATCAGACATCGATTCGCTGAAACTGCAACAGTCCCCTCCATGCACAAGGTGAGGCACTGGGTTTTGAACCAGCAGAGAGCCAGAGGCAGAGCTGGTGCCAATGTGTACCATCAGGCTGACGCAGCCAGTTAGTCAACCGGTCAACTTATACCTGCCATCAGCCCCCTTCCAGATAATCGGCAGGAGGTCATTATGGAACGCCAAATGGAGCAATCATTCTCGTAATCAGCTGGCACACATCCTTCTCCATTACATAAGGAGTTATTTCCATATAGATACCTCGACTTTCCTTTCCCTTCAGTTTTCCCCATCACCCATTAATCCTTTCATCTTTTAGGAAGACACAGATTGTATGTGTGTGTGAGAGTGTGTCTGTCTAATAATAATGTGTGTGTGTGTGTGTGTGTGTGTGTGTGAGAGAGTCTGTGTGTGAGAGAGTGTGTCTGTCTAATAATAATAACGCGTGTGTGTGTGTGTGTGAGAGTGTGTCTGTCTAATAATAATAACGTGTGTGTGTGTGTGTGTGAGAGAGTGTGTCTGTCTAATAATAATAACATGTGTGTGTGTGTGTGTGTGTGTGTGTCTCTAATAATAATAACGTGTGTGTGTGAGAGAGTGTGGCTGTCTAATAATAATGACGTGTGTGTGAGAGAGTGTGGCTGTCTAATAATAATAACGTGTGTGTGTGTGTGTGTGTGTGTGTATATGTCTAATAATAATAACGTGTGTGTGTGAGTCTGTCTAATAATAATAACGTGTGTGTGTGTGTGAGTGTGTCTCTAATAATAATAACGTGTGTGTGTGTGAGTCTCTAATAATAATAATGTGTGTGTGTGAGAGAGTGTGGCTGTCTAATAATAATAATGTGTGTGTGTGTGAGTGTGTTTGTCTGTCTAATAATAACGTGTGTGTGTGTGTGTGTGTGTGTCTGTCTAATAATAACGTGTGTGTGTGTGAGTGTGTGTCTGTCTAATAATAACGTGTGTGTGTGTGTGAGAGTATGTCTGTCTAATAATAATAACGTACGTGTGTGTGTGTGTGTGTGCATGTGTGAGAGAGTGGGTCTGTCTAATAATAACGTGTGTGTGTGTCTGTCTAATAATAATAACGTGTGTGTGTGTGTGTGTCTGTCTGTCTAATAATAACATGTGTGTGTGTGAGTCTGTCTAATAATAATAACGTGTGTGTCTCTGTGTGTCTGTCTAATAATAATGTGTGTGTGTGTGTATGTGTGTGTGTGTCTCTAAAAATAATAACGTGTGTGTGTGTGTGTGTGTGTGTGTGTCTGTCTAATAATAATGTGTGTGTCTCTCTAATAATAATAATAACGTGTGTGTGTGTCTGTCTAATAATAATGTGTGTGTGTGTGTGTGTGTGTGTGTCTCTAATAATAATAACGTGTGTGTGTGTGAGTGAGTCTCTCTAATAATAACGTGTGTGTGAATGTGTCTGTCTAATAATAATAATGTGTGTGTGTGTGTGTGAGTGTGTCGGTCTAATAATAATAGTGTGTGTGTGAGTGTGTCTGTCTAATAATAACGTGTGTGTGTGTGTGTGTGTGTGAGAGTGTGTCTGTCTAATAATAACAACGTGTGTGAGAGTGTGTGTCTGTCTAATAATAACGTGTGTGTGAGTGCGTCTGTCTAATAATAACGTGTGTGTGTGAATGTGTCTGTCTAATAATAACGTGTGTGTGAGCGTGTCTGTCTAATAACGTGTGTGAGTGTGTCTGTCTAATAATAATAATGTGTGTGAGTGTGTCTGTCTAATAATAACGTGTGTGTGTGTGTGTGTGTGTGTGTGTGTCTGTCTAATAATAATAATGTGTGTGTGAGTGTGTCTGTCTAATAATAACATGTGTGAGTGCATCTGTCTAATAATAATGTGTGTGTCTGTCTAATAATAATAATGTGTGTGAGTGTGTCTGTCTAATAATAACGTGTGTGTGTGTGTGTGTGTGTGTGAATGTGTCTGTCTAATAATAATAATAATGTGTGAGTGTGTCTGTCTAATAATAATGTGTGTGTGTGTGTGTCAGTCTAGTAATAACGTGTGTGTGTGTGTGTCTAATAATAACGTGTGTGTGTGTGTGTCTAATAATAGTGTGTGTGTGAGTGTGTTTGTCTAATAATAAGTGTGTGTGTGTGTCTCTCTAATAATAATAATGTGTGTGTGAGAGAGAGAGTGTGTCTGTCTAATAATAATAACGTGTGTGTGTGAGTCTCTAATAATAATAATGTGTGTGTGAGAGTGTGTCCGTCTAATAATAATGAAAAATGAAAATCGCTTATTGTGTGTGTGTGAGAGTGTGTCTGTCTAATAATAATGTTTGTGTGTGAGAGAGTGTGTCTGTCTAATAATAATGTGTGTGTGAGTGTGTCTGTCTAATAATAATAACGTGTGTGGGTGTGTGTGTGTGTGTGTCTGTCTAATAATAACGTGTGTGTGCATGAGTGTGTCTGTCTAATAATAATAACGTGTGTGTGTGAGAGTGTGTCTGTCTAATAATAACGTGTGTGTGTGAGAGTGTGTCTGTCTAATAATAATAACGTGTGTGTGTGTGTGCGTGTGAGAGAGTGGGTCTGTCTAATAATAACGTGCGTGTGTGAGAGAGTGTGTCTGTCTAATAATAATAACGTGTGTGTGTGAGAGTGTGTCTGTCTAATAATAATGTGTGTGTGTGTGAGAGAGTGTGTCTGTCTAATAATAATAACGTGTGTGTGAGCGTGTCTGTCTAATAATAACGTGTGTGTGAGCGTGTGTGTGTGTGAGTGTGACTGTCTAATAATAATAATAATGTGTGTGTGTTTGTGTGTCTGTCTAATAATAATAATGTGTGTGTGTGAGTGTGTCTGTCTAATAATAATGTGTGTCTGAGAGAGTGTGTCTGTCTAATAAAAAAAACATGTGTCTGTCTAATAATAGAGTGAGTGTGTGAGTGAGTGTGTTTATGAGTGTGTGTGTGTGTGTGTGTGTGTGTGTGTGTGTGTGTGTGTGAGAGAGAGAGATCCGGGTTCAATTCCGATCTTGGATGACAATCCAAAGATGTGCAGGTTAGGTGGTAAATTGCCCCTTAGGTGTCCAAAAGGTTCGATGGGGTGACTGGGTTTCGGGGATAGGGTCGGGCTTGGCCTAGGTAGGGTGCTCTTTCCAAGGGTTGTTCCAGACCCGATGGACCGAATGGCCTCCTTCTGCACTGTAGAGATTCTATGTCGGGCGCAATCGAAAGGCCTCATCGCGCCAGACTTGTTAACGCAACAAGGTCGTTAAATCACTCGAGAGGCATCTCGCCCTCGCTGGGCTCATTTAAATATGTCGGCACCCGATTCTCCCGAGGTTGAGGAACGATTTCTCATATCCCTGGAAACAGTCCTGTAAATATTTCTGGTGCCTTCTCTAACATTTTCACATCCTTCCTAAAATGCAGTGCCCAGAATTCCACAGTACTCACTTTGAGACCAAACCAGTGTTTTAGAAATGTTCATCATAACCTCAACCTCCTTGCTTCTGAACTCTATGCATAAAACTCATGAAGTCTTATTAGCTGCTCTCCCAACCTGACCTTTTATAATGGTGATATTTTAAAAAGAAAACTTTGTGTGTAATTTGCATATGTTCCATACCAGCCACCACACAACAAACAAAATACACAAAGAAAGCAAGGTTCGAATTGAATTTCACAAGACATTCCAGATTCCAATCTGTGAAGTTCCCTCATCATGCGACAATTGAACTCCAACTCACCCAAAGCCTGTTTACTTAACAACAGAGGATGTGAATGCATTACAGGACATTACAAGCCTTACAAATCAGGCCTCTCTCACCACACATATTGCGAGTAATGCTCAAGAAGCTCAGCTAGGTTTTATTGAAAACAATTTTTTAAAAACACCTCGCTCTGTTAAAATAGTTGAAATCATTTTTACCTAAATCGCGGATAATCTCCTTCACCATGAACTTGAGCATCCCGCGGCTGTGTTCCGGGTGGAGAAAAGCCAAGAATTCTTCTTCATTCAGGAGATGGTCAGCTGGAGGTTCATCAGCCTGAAACCACCGATCTTTCAGATTATCCAGGACTTCCTGAGCTGCAATCCAACAGAAGCACATTTTACTAATCATTGTTTTTCAGGACGACTGTCTACTTGGGATAGAAAATTAAGTGCATTGAAGAACAGAGCATTTCCCGGTTCACGTTCAGCCGACAACATCCAAATAGGATTCTCAGGAGGCTCAAACTGGGTGGATGCTGAGAGGTTGCTTCCGCTTGTGGGAGTCCAGGACCAGAGGGCATAAACTCAGAGTAAGGGGTCATCCACTTAAGACAAAGATGAGGAGGAATTTCTTCTCTTAGGGGGTGGTGAATCGGTGGAATTCTTTACCGCAAAGGATAAAGTTAATGCACCATCACATACCATGCTTAGTCCTTTTAATGGACAGTTCAACTTGGTTGGGTTTTTATGGAATGAGCAATCACATTAAATTATTAGGTTTTCAAACAATAACGACTGGAGTTTTCTGGTCCCGCCAACAGGCGGACAAAGTCATGGAAATGGGAATTTAAAAAAAAAGAATTTTTAGAGTACCCAATTATTTGTTTTCCAATTAAGGGCCAATTTAGCGTGGCCAAACCACCTACCCTGGACATCTTTGGGTTATGGGGGTGAGACCCATGCAGACATGGGGAGAATGTGCAAACTCCACACGGACAGTGACCCAGAGACAGGATTCAAACCGTGGTTCTCAGTGCCGTAGGCAGCAGTGCTAACCACTGCGCCACTGTGCCGCCCCTCGAAATGGGGAACTTTGGAGAGCGGCAAACATCTTTATCCGACTCGCCCAAGGCAATGCCTACCATGGGCGGACCAGTGTGTCCATCAGTGGCAACTCCCCTCTTTGTGCTCCAGAAGTGAACAGTACAAAATGTCGAGGTTAAAATGGTTCCAGTGCCTGGGCCGCTATACAGCATGTGCCCTCTGAGATTACCCAGCTGACCACGTCTCCCAGAACGAGGTCAGCTCACGTTTAATCAGGCTTTTCAGCACCTAATACCCTTGGGCATGGGTAGCTCGCAAGGTTGGGGACTTAACCAGCAGCTGTTAAAGGGCTGCCAGCTGCTCATAGAACTGTGTCTCCATTTTATTTTTGCAACATGAGGAAAATAAGCTGGTTGGGGAAGCCTGCTCCGCTTGTTGATTACGGAAGGTGCTAGAATGAAGGGTCTGTACAGAAATGGGAGTCACACACGATAAAACCAGAATGTGAGGCGATTCAGTGGCCCCAATATTAAACCGAAATTCAGGCCCATTTTAAAGATTTTTTTCAAAAGGAAGTTTTAATTTCTATATCGATATGAAGAATCCAGCAGTCCTCCATTAGCGAACACCGAGGGTTTACAATAATTTCCCGTGCTCCGCTCGGCGAGCTCTTGTGGCGCATTGGGTAGTGTCCCAGTCGCTGAGCTACAAGTTCCAGGTTCAAGCCCCACTCCAGGAATTGATGGCCACGGGAGGCGTGTTCACAAAGCAGCCAAACGGCCCAACGCGCCTATCGCAGGTGGTAAGAGTGGGAGAGATTCCTGGCCAGCCATGGAAGATATAGCTTCAGGGTAGTGACCAGCTCCGGGAAAAACAAGCTATAGAAATGGACGTGCTCAGTTTGCCTCAAGTGCCTGTCGAGATGGGATGTCTTCTAAGTTTACGTCTCTATAATGGACCCCATGGCTCATGTACAGGAATACTGTAATCCAGGGGCAGCATGGTGGCACAATGGATAGCACTGCTGCCTCACGGCGCTGTAGACCCAAGTTTGATCCCGGCTCTGGGTCACTGTCCGTGTGGAGTTTGCACATTCTCCCCATGTTTGTGTGGGTTTCGCCTCCACAACCCAAAGATGTGCAGGGTAGGTGGATTGGCCACACTAAATTGCCCCTTAATTGGAAAAAATGAGTTGGACACTCTAAATTTATTTTTAAAAAGGAACACTGTCATCCACGTGGAGGACAACCTGTGGACCAGGGGCCACATTTGGCCCATCAGCATTCGGAGTGCGGCCTACAAGACACTTTGATTTTTTAAAAAGTTTACAATTGTGTGCCGCCCCCCACAAGACAATTTGTTGACCATTGCCCACCCGCAGAGTCACCACATTCGGCTGGTTTCCATCCGCGTAACTTTCTTTCTATCGACATGACTGACATGCTTCGCACGTAACTCAAGGGCAAGTGAAGTGAGGTGTGTGCTAATTACGCACAACATTGACTGTGAGAGCCGTGCGCTCCCTCTGTGTTCAATCAATGTTTATTTTGTTCTTATAATTTGAAGTTTATGACAGTTCTATTCATGTACGAACAATTAAACATTCTCTATAACTTTCAAAATATTCAGCGTGTATTGAATATATTTAATCTTATTCATTGGGTTGTGGTTAATGAAAAAGGTCAATTTTAATCTTGCAGCCCACTGAGATGAAGGCGGGTCACTCACGCGGCCCACTCACCAGCCTAGCTTGCCCATCACTGCTGTAGTCTGTTATAATTGCGCTTTCAGGCGCTTTCGGATTGGAGTCCAGAATCGCTTGCTCTTTGCTTTTTACTTACACTAAATAAAAAATACACGCCGGCAACTTTGTGAACGTTGAAAAAATGAAACTGACCAAGAGCGCCCTTTCATCTAGGGAATCTGTTTCCTTCTCAGTCACTTCCCCAACCGACCTGCATTCACTGTACGAATACAGCAACAAAGCATACCAGCCTGATTGCCAGTCACCTCACAGTAAGAAACCACAGAAACTGTGCAAGCACAGCTTGGTGGCAAGACTGAAATTTGTCTCGTCAAAATGCCATTTGGCCGCACTGAACAATAAAGAACAACCACTGAATCACTCAACATCGAATGGTAAGGAAGTCCTTGGCAAAATGCCAGCGTGAATGAGTAGCAAATCTTTGGCAACAATCCAATCTGTGAAAAACTAAAGTCCAGAAAGTAAAGCTGGCGGTTCTCGTCACCATCTGGTTCACCGATGCCCTTTAGAGAAGGAAATCTGCCATCCCTACCCGGTCTGGCTGACATGTGACTCTAGACCTACAGCAATGTGGTTGAATCTTAAACTGCCCAGCAAAATCACTCAGTCATTCCTGCTTTAAAGGGTCAACAGAATAGTGGGTCGTAGTCAATAGTCCAGATTTTCCATTGGCCATAATACCCTGTCCGATTCGCTATAATTATTTCCAGTTTCAGGGGAAGCAGTGACCTAGTGGTATTATCAGTGGGCTAGTATTCCAGATGCTCAGGTAAATGTCCTGGAGACCCTGGTTCGAATCCCACCATGGCAGATTGTGAAATTTGAATTCAGTAGAAATCTGGGATGAAAAGTTAAACGGTGACCATGAAACCATTGTCGATTATCATAAAAACCCAGTCTGGTTCACTGGTGTCCTTTAGGGAAGGAAATCTGCAGTCCTCACCTGGTCTGGCCTACATACACTCTGGTGACTCCAGATCTACAGCAATGTGTTTGCCTCTTAACTTTGCCCTCAAGGGCAATTAGGGGTGGACAATAAATGCTGGCCCACCCATGTCCCATAAATAATTTTTTAAAATTAGAACAGTGTTAGTGTCACATTTTCCATCATTATCACCTCATTACCATCACTGGTGTAAAATATTGTGAGGTAATACAGATCAGCTAGAAATGGATATTCTGACTCGATCTGGCCTACATGTGACCCCAGGCCCACAACAAATGTGGTAGACCCTTGACTGCCCCCTGAAATGGCTGAGCAAGTCGTTCAGTTTAAGGGCAGTTAGGGTTCGGCAAAAGTCGCTGGCCTTACCAACGATGCCCACATCGCAAGAAAGAATAATATTTTCTAAAAAAAAGATGTAGGTTACTCTCTACAGGCGTGGCTGGTGACACCTGAACTTTCCCAGGATAGCAGCTGAACACTCCTAGGAGTAAATTCATTCTCACACCCGTGTCGTTATCGAACATTCTGGAACGTTGATGTTCATGTGCCTGCGTCAGTCTGCTGAGCAAGTGGCATCATCTGGGAGTGCTGCACTGTCAGAGGTATCATCATTTAATACGGCCCCACTCGTTCCACCATTCAAGTGGATCGCCTGGAACTATCTGAAGAACAGGAGTTATCCCAGTGTCCTGGACAATATCCCTCCTTTAACCAACATCACTACAACAGGTTGACTAGTTAATCACCACATCTGATACCTGCGAGTGCTAGGGGAGGCGATAGTGTGGTGGTAATGTCACTGGACTAGCAATCCAAAGGCCCATGGCTAATGCTCTCGGGACACGGGTTCAAATCCCACCAGGGCAGCTGATGGCGTGAAACTACCATCAATCATTGGCAGGACTGCTGGTTCGTGATGTGGGTTCAATTCCAGCAACGGCTGAGGTTATTCACAAAAGCCCTAACTTCCCAACTTTGTCTCTCGCCTCAGGTTAAAATCACTTCCAGTCAGCCCGCAGCGAGCGATAAACGGCAGCAGACTTCCGAGACTCTCAGGAATATGTTTCAGATCTCCAGAATTTCTCTCGAGTCATTCAGGAAAATCTGGTTATGAAGGAGTCATGTTCCTATGAACAATAAATAAGGTCACCGTGCATTTTCAGTTCCTGTTAGAAGCCCACTTGAATTTTGTTTTCATTTCAACAATTCAGTTCTGCGTATTCAGAGGCACAAACTCCCCCATTGGTAATAATTCCCTTATCTTATAGTTACATGGTATTTGAACAGAACAGCTGACATCTCTGTAACATTCCTGGCAGGGAGAGCAAATGCTGGGAGGAGATATTCAGCTCCTGTACTCAGATATTCTCACCAAGGCACCCCATTAGAGTTTTTTTAAATCTCCACTTCTCAAACTGGTAGAAATGACCCATTTCAGACACCTGCCCTCATTGAACAAAGGTTTTTCATGACACATCGTACAGACGTCCCTCCCTAACAGCCCTGTGGGTGCACCTACACCTCAGGGATTGCAGCGGTTGAAGGTGGCAAGTTCACCACCGCCTTCTCAACGGCAATTAGGGATGGGCAATAAATTCTGACCCCCAACCAGCGACACACATCCATTGAAAGAGTTTTTTAAAAAAAAGAAGCATTTTGCCATTTCAAATGTGACTCCAAATCACAGACACCGGTTTGAAATTTATTTTTCACGAATTTCTATTGATGTCCTCAGAATGCGAGACAATTTGTTATTCCCATTAAATTCAGAGTTATTTGTGGCACGGGATGAGGCCATTCAGCCCATCAGGTACACGCTAGCTCTTCCCCCCCCCCCCCCACCCCCCACAGAGCAATTGAGTCAGTTCCACTCTTGTACTCTCTTCCCTTTAGCCCTGCAAGTTTATTTCCTTCATATGTCCATCCAATTTCCTTTTGAAATCAATGATTGTTTCACCGCCCAACGCCGTTATAGGCAGCGAGTTACAGCTTATTACCACTCGCTGTGTAAAAAAAAAAGGTTCTTCCACACATTCCTCTTGCACAAAATCTTAAATCTGTGACCCCTTGGGGCCGGGATTCTCCAATAAAGGGGCTATGTCCCCATGCCCGGGTGAAAACGGGCGCGAATCATTCCGGACTTTCTTCTAGTTAAGGGGGCTTGCAGGGCCCCGGAATGCTCCACGCAGCTCCGGCTGCCGATACGGGGCTCTGCACTTCCGGCCGCGGGTCCGCGCATCCGCACGGCGGCCGCCTGCGGCGAGACATGGCGGACCCACACAGCGGGCTGGCACCGAAGAAGTAGGCCCCTCCCCAGATTGCGCGTGCCCGCCGATCGGTGGCTCCCGATCGCGGGACTGGTCGTCATGGAGGCCCCCCTGCACCCCCCCCCCCCCCGGTGACGGATCCCCCTGCCCACCACCAGAACGGACACCGCAGCCGCGACTCCGACCTCCCACCAGGTTTAACCATGTTAGAACCACGCTGCTGGGAACTCGGCCAGTTGCTGCCGCAGAATCGCCGCGGGGGCTGCTTTCAACTGCCCCCGACCGGCGCCGCATCGACCGTGCGCGCAACTGCCGGTGATTCTCCGGTTGCGGGTCCGACGCCCCATTCTCCATTCCCAGCGCTTGTCGCGATTGCGATGCCGCAATCGGAGAATCCCGGCCTTCGTCTTTCTACTAGAATTGTTTCACTGTCAGAATTTTGTACACCTCCATCACATCGCCCCTCAATCTCTATTGCTTCAAGGAGGACAACTCCAATCTAACCTGGTCTGTGGAACCATTCTGGTAAAATCTCCTCTGCGCCCTTGCAAGAACTTTCCCATTCTTCCTGAAGTGTGGTGGCCAGATCTGGAACCAAAACTCTCGCTGGAGCCTAACCAAAGCTTTGTGAGAGATTCAACATGACCTCCCTATTTTCGTATTCAATGCCTCCAGTTAGGAAGCCCAACATCCCATATGCTTTGCTAACCCCTCTCCTAATATATCCTGCTACCGTTAGAAATCGATGTGCATGCACCCCCAGGTGCCTCCGTCCACGCACACTCTTTCGAATTGTGCCATTAAGTCTTTATTGCCTCTTCTGCCAAAATGTAGCACCCCACACCTCTCCGGTGTTCAATTCCATCAAACAGTCTGCCCATTCTGCTAGTCTCTCCTGTCACAGGCAACTTGTATCAATTCCACTCCTCCAAGTTTGGTAATGTTGGCAAATTGACCCTGCATTCCAAGATGCGTTGTTTATGTTTAGCAACAGAAGTAAAGCTGCTGGCACCGACCTTGGGGAACACCACCATCTTCCACCGACTTGTCCGAGATACGACCCTCGGCCACGACTCACTGCTTTCTGTCATTAAGCCAATGTTGTAACCAATTGGAAACTGGCCTCAATTTTGTTAATGGGCCTTTTGTGTGATACTTTGTCAAACGCTTTCTTGAAACCTATTTAAACACCATTCACCGCCTTCTCTTCAGCAATCCTTTCCGTTACTTTATCAAAAATAAGTCCATTATGGGGCGGCATGGTGGTTAGCACCACAGTGGTTAGCACTGCTGCCTACGGCGCTGAGGATCCAGGTTGGATCCCGGCCCATGTGGAGTTTGCACATTCTCCCCGTGTCTGCGTGGGTCTCACCCCCACAAACCAAAGATATGCAGGGAAGGTGGATTGGCCACACTAAATTGCCCCTTTTTGGGGAAAAAATAAATAATTGGGTACTTTAAATTTATTTTTAAAAAGTCAGCTAGATGTGGGAAAATCAGCCCAACATCACGGACTGTTGAAAATAGAGTTGAAGGTCAGAAGAATAAAGTAAACACCAACCAACGCAGCGTCAAAAGGGGAAGATCACACCTGAATGACGAGCTTTTTTTCTGAGGACGTGACAGTGCATAAACTACACAATGCAGTGCCAGTGCATTTCTGCAAGATCCTCGTTAAAACCCCTCACAAAGGCAATAGAATTTCAGGGAAAGGCCTCGTCTGGCTTAACAGTCGATTGAAGGAAGGGAATCATCAGGGGAGACCAAGTAGCAGGAAGGAGATAGTGACTGGAATGTCCTGGGACTTGATGATTGGTCCATTACCATTTCAAACCATAATGACACCCAACTCAGAAAAAAAAACAATGACAACGCGCAAATTCTTAATTAAGAGAGTCCAGACAGAGGAAGGAACCAGGTACTGAACACAATTCTCCAGGCCCCAACGCGACTGGATTTTCCCCACGACAGAGGGATCTTCCAGTCTCACCAAAGTCAATGGCAATGTGCATGGCTCGCCCATCCTGCCGCCAGGGTCGATTGTGGCAGAACAGGAAGATCCCACTGATGGGAAGGACTGGAAAATCCCGTCCAATGTCTCAACGAGGCAGATGACGCTCAATGAGGGCAACTGCAAAATCTTAATGCCTATTTAGTGGCAAGAAACAAAGCAGAATTACCCACCTTCCCCATCACCGTCCCACTGATAAAGATTTAAAAAAGATAAAGATCCTTTACTGTCACAAGTATGCTTACATTAACACTGCAATGAAGTTACTGTGAAAAGCTCCTAGTCGCCATATTCCGGCCCCTGTTCGGGTACACAGAGGGAGAATTCAGAATTCTCAGCTGGTATGGGAATTGAACCTGCGCTGCTGGCCTGGTTCTGCATCAAAACCAGCTGTCTATCCCACTGAGCTAAACCAGCTCCTGCCTCCCCGGGCCCAGATTCTACCCTTTACTCCATGTCATAGATGCGGCAGATAATTTTCTTTGGCTGGTATCGCTGATCGTTCCCACAAGTAGTTCCTATGTTTTTTATGTTTATTTTTGTTTGCATCCTCACACCCACTTCTTTCCCATTGGGGAATAGTGGGGGAAGCGTCGGAAGGATGAGCAAGCTGATTACCAGCCTGTTGAATGGTGCAGTGAATGTTCCTTCCGTGACTAATGTGCCCTGGAGTGGTAATTGAACTCAGAAGCATGATCGCCACTCACTGTGTCATATGATCTTCTATGTCGCTTATGACCAAGAGTTTACCATTCCTGCAAACAGCTTGTGGATGATAATATCACTCTGATTACTAATTTATTCCACAACCGGGAATTGGAGTCACATTTACAGTAAACCTCATTGCAGTGTAACTGAATTCCAGTGTCACTCTTCGCAACAAAGGAAATAACAAAAGTTGCCACATTGTCACAGACAGTGGGCTAAATATTTACTCTGCTGACCCGGTCTTAAGAAGGCCTCGGCTTCATCCATCTCTCTCGGCCGATGTTCTAGGCTATAGGCCGTGTTCGTCCTTTGCTTTGCCCCTTAGTTGGGCACAGGACAAAAGGATTAATCACCAATGCTTCATCAACTGAAGGCTCTATTCGTAACAGATTATCAACCTTATGGGTACTGGACTCAGCTAGACAACATCATGCTGAAGTCGGACAAACCGGTTCATTGCAACATCTGGTTTTGTTGAATGCCAGCAGGGCATTAGAGGGTAGATGGTGGCAATGCTCTGGAGACACGGGTTCAAATCCCACCACGGCAGCTGGTGGAATTTAAATTCAATTAATAAAATCTGGAATGTCCCAGCAGTTGCGACAATCACAACTACCATCAGTTGGTGTAAAAACCCATCTGGTTCACTAAAGTCCTTTAGGGAGGGAAATCTGCCGTCCTTACCCGGTCTGGCCTACATGTGGCTCCAGGCCCAGAGCAGTGTGGTTGACTCTTAGATTCCCTCTGAAATGGCTGAGCAAGCCACTCAGTTCAAGGGCAATTAGGATTGGGCAACAAATGCTGCCCTAGTCTGCGAAGCCCACATCCCATGAACAAATAGAGAAGTATGTATTTTTTTTAAACTGGTTGTTCTGGACTATGGCACACAGACCACCCACCCCTCTCATTACCCGGACCTCAAAATAAAATTGTTTCAAAGACTTCAGGGGGACTGCTTAACATCCGTGGTCTCCCAACACCTCTGGAAAAGGGTGTCAATCCCCTTGGGGAGCCTAATAATCAAGTTTTTGAAGTCAAATTCGGTTTGAATCCCCAAACATGTGACTATCAAAAACTGTATCATCACTTCAACAACAAAACCTGCTAAGTTTAAATTAGTTTATAATAGATGATGCAAGATTTTCTCTTTGAGCAAATGGTCAAAATCGTAGCGCCTACGTACAATTCTCTTGAGGTACAAAAGGATTTCGGAGTCCGAATAAACAAATTGATTGAAATACATCCAAAGGGCAAAGACAGAAAGGATAATGAAATATTGGCCTCAAGGGAGCTGGAATGTAGAAGTGATGTTTCAATTGTATAACGATTGGGTCAAACTCCATTCGGAGTATGGTGTTCAGTTTGGGTACTGTACCTCAGAAAGGATATACTGGTCTTGAAGAGGATACAGGACAGATCATCAGTATGATTAGCAGGGCAACAATTATCCACAGTAAGAAGTCTTACAGCACCACGTTAAAGTCCAACAGGTTTATTTGGAATCACTACCTTTCGGAGCGGAGTCACCTGATGAAGGAGCGACGCTCCGAAAGTTAGTGATTCGAAACAAACCTGTTGGTCTTTAACCTGGTGTTGTAAGACCTCTTACTGTGCTCACTCCAGTCCAATGCCAGCATCTCCACATAATAATTATCCAGGCACTGATAATATACGGGATGATGATTTGACACATTTTTAATAGTGAGTTTACCAGCAGAGACAATTCTAGAAAGTCCTGTGTGTGAGGAATCCAAGGAGGGTTATCACTGGCAACAGTTTTATTGTGCTGTACTTTTAGTCACATACAGGGAATGGGTTAAATAGAACAGCACAAAGCAATAGGATTGGGAGAGGTGAATTAATAATAATAATCTTTATTGTCACAAGTAGGTTTACATTAACACTGCAATGAAGTTACTGCAAAATAATGTTTTAAGACAGTGGCTTAGTAAATACTCACGATACTCGGCTCATAAACAACCCCACAAGTGGAACAGAAGGTAATTTCAATTTTCTGACATCTGAATTTAACCCATTCAGTGGTGGATTAGGCAACACGAAAAATTCCCCAGATGTAAATAGCAAATATCTACCTGGTATTTCAGATCAAAATGTTTCCACTCTTTTACAGGCAAATATTGCTGACTTTGAAACAATGTTTGGAGACAAAACTGATAACATCTCCAGCATGAGCACAATTACCCTTTCGTGAGGGGGCGCTCGGGTTTTCTGCAACATTTAGCTTCATGGTTTGCAAAGAGCGATGTAAAGAAAACAGGAAGCACAGCGAGTTTCGGAAGGCCTGGTGTCCTTTTTAAAAGGTTACGGTGAGTGGATCATTCTTTTGCTCCACACCGAATCTTTGCGCCCTTGCTCAGCAAACTTACACAGATGTTGACCGCCCTCTGATGGCCCGTTCCCCAGGCACGAGGGAGGAGAGCAAAGCTGCTCAACCACTAGATGCATCAAAACAGCGCCTGATCCAGTTCTCGTCACTGCCCCACTTGCATTGTGGGAAACTGGCTGATATGACGACATTTTATTTTTAAAATGTAAAACCATTTCAAATTAAAAATGGACCTATGATTTTTTAATGTGGGTGTCACTGGCTGTGCCAGCATTTGTTGCCCATCCCTAACGGCCCTCAGACTGAGCGACTCGCTGGGTCATTTAAAGTGTCAACCACATTGCTGTGGATCTTGAGCCACATGTCAGCCAGACTGGGTAAGGACAGCCGATTTCCTTCCCTAAAGGACATTAGCGATGGGTTTTTATTTATTTTTATTTTAAAAATAAATTTAGAGTACCCAATTGTTTTTTTCCAATTAAGGAGCAATTTAGTGTGGCCAATCCACCTACTCTGCACATCTTTGGGTTGTGGGGGTGAAACCCACGCAGACACGGGGAGAATGTGCAAACTCCAGACAGTGACCCAGGGCCGTGATTCGAACCCGGGTCCTCAGCGCCTTAAGCAGCGGTGCTAACCACTGTGCCACCGTGCTGCCCTAGCGATGGGTTTTTATGACAATCGACAGTGGTTTCTTGGTCATCATTAGATGTTTAATTCCAGATTTTCCTGGAATTCAAATTTCATCATTGCCACGGCGGGATTCGAACTCAGGCCCTGAGAGCACTACCCTGGTCTCTGGATCACTAGTCCAGCAACAATACCACACCGCCATGCCTCGTCTCCTTGATCCGAATAATTCCTTCTCACTTTGCTAAGTAACAGAAGGCAGAAGGCAAATTACCTGCTCCACAATCTCCACTAATGCAATGCCTTAGCCAAAGAGCTGTAGGTCTACAACAGACGTTCCGGCTAATTTAACTCTGATTGTCTGGTCATCCCATGCTTCAGTCAAGATGAGTCGAGGAATAATTTCACTGGGAATTATATCGACACAATCCCAGAAGGAAAGCTCTGTGACAGTGTATTGGTCCCTGTTATTCACTCTATTGGTCTTTTTTTTGTTGGAGATTTGGGGTATTTATACGTCTGTTGTATTCATGAGATAATAAAAAATGCTGGTTCTTTCACCATCAATTTTATTACTATCGCAGACCAGGCCACAAAAGTTGCTAGCGTACTGGACAGAAAGTCCAATATTTTATTTTATTTGTCAGACTGTGAGGAAAAGATACTTCTCTCCGGAGTGACTCCACGCACAAAAAGGGATATGTCATATTGAAACAAACTTTATACTGACACAGGATTAAACTAACTTTAACATTATACTAGAAACAGCTTTCAATTACCAATTAAACGATGCTTAACAATAAAATGAAATACTTTAACTCCTAACTATTATATTTTTATCTCCAATCAAGCAAAACCTATCTCAGGTCAAAATCCACTTTTAAATACATTTAGCAAACACAGGAACACTTTCTGCATAGAGAGGTTTTGTAGAAACTGCTTTAAGAGAAAGATCCTTCAGGAAACAGCCTGCAGATTCTTGCCTGTGTCAAACTCTTGGTTAACATCACTGTATTTGGCCAAAAGCTGCTGTTCTGTCCACAGCCAAATCTAAAACTGAACACCGGACTGCTTCAGCAGCTGGCTTCTCCCATTAACAACATCATCTCTATTCCATTAACTGCATTGTGGCCAGCTTACTAAGGTTAAACACATTCTCTAATTATCTACCCTCCAGGGAACCTTCTTTCTATAAACAAAATTCCATTAGCCCTCTTTCAGTAAACAATATACATGATTGGAATGAATTATGCTCTTACTTTTACGATGCTTTAATTACAGGAATAATGTACCTGACATTCTGAGAAACATAAGTTTTAGTGAGGAGCTGAAGGAAATTAGTATTAGTTGAGAAATAGTTTGGGGGAAATTAATGGGATGAAGGCCGATAAGTCTCCTAGGCCTAATAATCTTCATCTCAGAGTTCCTAAGGAAGTGACCCTAGAAAGAGTAGATCCATTGGTGGTCATTTTCCAAAATTCTTTTGATTCCAAAATGGTTCCTACAAATTGGAGGGTTGCCAAAATAATCCCGTTATTTAAAAAGTGAGGGAGAGAGAAAACAGGGAACTATAGATCAGTGAGCCTAACATCAGTAGTAAGGAAGTTGCTAGAGTCCATTATCAAGGATTTAATCGCGCAGCATTTGGAAAGCAGTGGTATAATTAGACAGTCAGCATGAATTTAAAAAAGGGAAATCATGCTTGACAAATCTACTGAGATTCTATGAAGATGTAATCAGTAGAGTTGACCTGGGAGATCCGCTGTATGTGGTTTATTTAGATTTTCTGAATGCTTTCGACAGGTCTCACATAGCAGATTACTGTACAAAGTTAAAGCGCATGGGATTGTGGGTGGTGTCTTGAGATGGATAGAAAGCTGTTCAGCAGACAGGAAGCAAAAAGTTGGAATAAATGGGTCATTATCGAATTGGCAGGCAGTGACTAGTGGGGTACCGCATGGATTTGTGTTAGGACCCCACCTGTTCACATTATATATTAATTATTTGGACAAAGGAACGAAATATATTATCTCCAGATTTGCAGATGATACAAAGTTGGGAGGGAGGGTGAGTTGTTAGGAGGATGCAGAGATGCTTCAATAGGATTTGGACAGGCTGAGTGGGCATATGTATGGCAGATGAAATATAATGTGGATAAATGTGAGGTTATCCATTCAGGTAGCACAAATAGGAATGCAGATTATTATTTGAACGGGTGTAAATTGAGAGAGCTATAAAGCCCAATGTTTGCGCGCCCACTTTCAGCGACTGATGCACGATATTGGGCTTCATAGCGAGAGGATTTGAGTATACGAATAGGGATCTTTTACTGCAATTGTATAGGGCATTGGCGAGGCCACACCTGCAGTATTGTGTGCAGTTTTGGTGTCCTTATCTGAGGAAAGATGATCATGTTATGGAGGGAGTGCAGCGAAGGTTTACCAGGCTGATTCCTGGGATGGCGGGTCTGACTAAGTCAGTTATAGGATTATATTCATTGAAGTTTAGAAGAGTGGTAGGGGATATCATAGAAACGTTTAAAATTCAGCGGTTTAGCCCACTGTGCTCAACCAGCCCCTAAAGGATCAAGGGATATAAAGGGGGGGGGAAAAGAAAGGCTGGATCCGGGTATTGAACTTGATGATCAGCCATGATCATAATGAATGGCGGAGCAGGCTCGAATGGGCCGAATGGCCTCCTCCTGCTTCTGTTTTCTATGTATGTATCCCTTCTGCAGCCCCAGCGTCTACCGGTCTTTAAACCAGGATTTTTTAAAACATCACTGCCGCAGCCACGTACACACACTAACCCAGGCTATTAACCCTTCCGGCACCAGATGCATATAATACAATATATATGTAATACAATATTTTAAAAAGCAAGATGGTGCCAGAGGGTGGGGACTCTGTGAGCTCTCCCCCCATGACCCTTGTCCTACATCTCTTATAATCTGCTGAAACTTAATTCTCGCATTAATATTATCTTTAACCATGTTATGTATTTTTATTATGTATCCTCAAGTATGTATCGCATGTTCTATGTTTTCATGTACGGAGCAATCTGCCTGGACAATACGTTTCACTGTACCTCAGTACATGTGACAATAAATCTAAATATATCTGAAATTCCTACATTCATCACAATATCGCCTGTTCTGCTCTTGAATATTGCTTTCTTAATTATTGGGATTGGGGTTTGAAATAGCACGTATAGGAAGTGCACAGCAAGAGTTAAATGTGCGCATTTTGTTAGTTTACTGCCAATTGATACTTACTTTCTTCATCGATCTTCAGTTCCTCGTTGTTTTTGATTTTCTCCGCCACCTCTTTCTCATTAAACCCCTTGCTTGCCAGAAACTTGATTCGATACTCATCCCAGGACACTTGGCCTACAGAAAGATGGTACATACACATTTGAAAGAAAAATAAGACGAGTGCTTTCAGAAAATTGTGTGGCACAAAGTAAGTGGATATCTTTTTTTTGGGGGGGGGGGGGGGGGAAGAGGGCGGAAAGAAATTAAAGTTACTGCCTGAGGTGGAACCGGCTCCCAAATTCAGAAATGACCGGACTACACTCTCCCTCTTGCACAACTCACTCATTCCAGTTATCAGAAAAATGAACAATTCCTTCCTTCATTTCCACCATCTCGCTCATTGGTCTGTTCAATGCATTCATTATCCTCTGAAGTAGAAGTTAATAAAGTCCAGCAATTGCGGAGATGGGTGGAATCGTGGTTGGGGTGGGGTGGGGGGGGGGGGCATAAGAAATGGAGTGACGACTTCCGGTTGCGGCTATGCTGAGCTAAGTCGCACGTTCGGCAGCTCCTGCCAGAAACGGACTTTTGGACTCTTTTAGGGGCCCCAGTAGCATTTGTTCGACGGTTCCCAGTGTGGGAAGGTGACAGTACGATTTCCCTGGCGCTGTATGGATTGGACCAGCAGTGGATCAGTGAAAAAAGTTATTCTGGTGCAGCGAAAGGTGCGAGGGAGGAAAGCCAAGATGGCGGCGGGTGGAGACCAGGCAGCGTGGGCGCAAGAGCAGCAGGAGTTTCTCAAGCGCTGCTTCGCGGAATTGAAAGCAGAGCTGCTGGAGCCGATGAAGGCTTCGATCGACAAGCTGGTCGAGGCCCAGAAGGCCCAAGGGGCGGCGATCCGGGAGGTGCGGCAGAAGGCCTCGGAGAATGAGGACGAGATATTTGGCCTAGCGTTGAAGGTGGAGACGCACGAGGCGCTGTATAAGAAATGGCAGGGCAAGTTCGAGGACATGGAGAATCGGTCGAGGAGGAAGAACCTGCGGATTCTGGGTCTCCCGGAGGGAGTGGAGGGGTCAGATGCTGGAGCATATGTGGTCACGATGCTGAACACATTGATGGGCGCGGGTGCCTTCCCGATGCCCCTGGAACTGGATGGGGCCCACCGAGTCCTGGAGAGGAGGCCCAAGTCTAACGAGCCGCCACGGGTGGTATTGGTGCGGTTCCGCCGCTTGGTGGACAGGGAGTGTGTCCTAAGATGGGCAAAAAAGAAGCGAAGCGGCAGGTGGGAGAATGCAGAGGTCCGTATATACCAGGACTGGAGCGTGGAGGTGGCCAAGAAGAGGGCCGGGTACAATCGGGCGAAGGCGGTTCTGCATCGGAAGGGGGTGAAATTCGGGATGCTGCAGCCGGTGCGACTGTTTAAAGACACGTTTAAGGACCGGCACCATTACTTTGAGACGCCGGAGGAGGCGTGGACCTTTATTCAGGCCGAAAGGTTGGACACGGACTGAGGGTCGGGTGTGAGGGGAGGTCGCGGGGGGTACTGTGGTTACTGTGCTTTGGGGGATGTTCCGTTCTGTTCTGTATTGTTTCCTTGGGTGCTGGGTGGGGTAGGGTGAAATGGTTCGAAGTGGGGGTTTTGTGAGAGTGTGGGCGTCGGTGGCTGGAAGGACGGGGCCCCGTTGGGGGGGGGGGGGGGGGAGATGGGAGGCCCGAGGTGGGGGAGCTGGCATTAGGCCTCAAAAGGGAGCTGCGCCAGAGAGGGCGGGGCCGGTTTGATGGAAAGCACAAGCTTTTTCTCGCGCTAGGGAAGGAAGGAGGCGGGGCTGGGGGGGAAGGGCGGTGTTGGAGAGGAGCGCCCGCTGATGGACAGGAGGGGGGAGGGGAGGAGACTACCACACTGGGAGGGTCGATGGAGTGGAGGGAGTGGCCGGGGTCAGCAGGAGTCAGCTGATTTACGGGAGTGCTATTGGGGGAGCAACGCAGCTAGGGGGGGGACCTAGCTTTGGGGGGGGGGGGGGGGGGGGGGGGGGCTGGGTTGCTGCTGCATTGGCCAAAGGGGAGCTGGAGCTCGGAGAGAGAGTCGCGGCAGGGAACTGCCGCTGGGGGGAATGGAGAGTGCGGGAGGCGTGGGCACGTGGCTGGCCTAGAAATGGGGATGGCTAATCGGCGGGGGGGGGCCCCCTGATCCGGCTGATAACTTGGAATGTGAGAGGGCTGAACGGGCCGATCAAGAGGGCACGTGTGTTCGCGCACCTGAAGGGACTGAAGGCAGATGTGGTTATGCTGCAGGAGACGCATTTGAGGGTGGCAGATCAGGTTAGGCTGAGAAAGGGGTGGGTTGGGCAGGTTTTCCACTCGGGGTTGGGCGTAAAGAATCGAGGGGTGGCGAGTTTGGTGGGGAAGCGGGTGTCGTTTGAGGGACTGAACATCGTGGCAGACAATGGAGGTTGGTATGTGATGGTGAGTGGTAAGCTGCAGGGGGTGCGGGTGGTATTAGTGAATGTATATGCCCCGAATTGGGACGATGCCGAATTTATGTGGCGTATGTTGGGCCGGATTCCGGACCTGGAGGCAGGGAGCTTGATAATGGGGGGGGGGGGGGGGGGGAACAGCACGGTACTGGATCCAGCACTGGACCGCTCTAGGTCCAGAACGGGTAAGAGGCCAGCAGCGGCCAAGGTGCTTAGGCGGTTTATGGACCAGATGGGAGGAGTGGACCCATGTAGGTTTGTCAGGCCGGCGGCCAGGGAATTTTCTTTTTTTCCCCACATCCTTAAAGCCTACTCCCAGATAGACTTCTTCGTTATGAGTAGGGCACTAATCCCGAGGGTGGAGGACACGGAGTATTTGGCCATAGCCATCTCAGACCATGCCCCGCATTGGGTGGAGCTGGAGCTAGGGGAGGAGCGGGACCAGCGCCCGCTGTGGAGCCTGGATGTGAGCTTGCTGGCGGATGAGGTGGTGTGTGGGCAGATCCGGGGTGCATTAAAAGCTATCTAGGGGCTAACGATAATGGGGAGGTGCAGGTGGGGGTGGTCTGGGAGGCGCTGAAGGCGGTGGTTAGGGGAGAGCTAATCTCCACTAGGGCCCACAAGAAGAGGAAGGAGAGGAGAGAGAGGGAGAGATTGGTGGGGGTGATTATAAGGGTGGATAGGAGGTATGCAGAGGTCCCCGAGGAGGGACTACTCAAGGAGCGACGAAGCCTCCAGGCCGAGTTCGACCTGTAGACCACCTAGAAGGCAGAGGTGCAGTGGAGGAAAGCGCAAGGGGCGGTGTATGAGTACGGGGAGAAGGCTAGCCGGATGTTGGCACACCAGCTTCGGAAGCGGGAGGCAGCGAGGGAGATTGGGGGAGTTAGGGATAAAGGGGGGAACACGGTGCGGAGTGCGGTGGGAATAAATGGGGTATTCAGGGACTTTTATGAGGGGTTGTATAGGTCTGAGCCTCCGACAGAGGGGGGGGGGGATGGCGTTGATTTTTGGATCGGCTGAGATTCCGGAGGGTGGAGGAGGAGCAGGTGGTTGGGCTAGGGGCACCGATTGGGCTGGAGGAGCTGACTAAGGGGCTGGGGAGTATGCAGGCGGGGAAGGCACCGGGGCCATATGGGTTCCCGGTGGAATTTTACTGGAAGTACATGGACCTGCACGGCCCTCTATTAGTGAGGGCTTTCAAAGAGATGAGGGGGGGGGGGGGGGGCGACGATGTCCAGGGCGCTGATCTCGCTGATCTTGAAGTGGGACAAGGACCCATTACAGTGTGGGTCGTATAGGCCAATCTCGCTCCTCAATGTGGATGCGAAGCTGTTAGCGAAGGTGTTGGCTACCAGAATTGAGGACTGTGTCCCGGGGGTGATTCACGAGGACCAGACGGGTTTTGTTCAGGGAAGGCAGCTGAATACCAATGTGCGGAGGCTCCTTAACGTAATCATGATGCCTGCAGTGGAGGGGGAAGCGGAGATAGTGGCGGCGATGGAAGCAGAGAAGGCCTTCGATAGGGTGGAGTGGGGGTACCTCTGGGAAGTGTTGAGGAGGTTTGGGTTCGGGGAGGGGTTCATTAGTTAGGATAGGCTACTTTACGAAGCCCCGGTGGAGAGTGTGGCCACAAATCGGAGGAGGTTGGAATACTTTGGCTGTACATGGGGACGAGGCAGGGGTGCCCCCTATCCCCCTTGCTATTTACATTTGGGGGGGGGTCAGGGAGTTTGGGGACTTTTCCGGGTATAAGCTCAACGTGGGGAAGAGTGAGCTCTTCGTGGCACACCCAGGGGACCAGGGAAGGGGGATAGACGAGCTTCCACTGAAGAGGGCGGAAAGGAGTTTTCGGTACCTAGGGATCCAGGTGGCCAGGAGCTGGGGGGCCATACACAAGCTCAACTTGACGAGGCTGGTGGAGCAGATGGAGGAGAAGTTTAAAAGGTGGGATATGCTGCCACTCTCCCTGGCGGGTAGGGTACAGTCAGTGAAGATGACGGTGCTCCCGAGGTTCCTTTTTATATTCCAGTGCCGCCCAATCCTGATCCCTAAGGCCTTTTTTAAGCGGGTCAGTAGGAGCATCATGGGATTCGTGTGGGCGAAAAAGACCCCGAGGGTGAGAAGGGTGTTTCTGGAGCGGAGTAGGGACAGAGGAGGGTTAGCGTTACCTAATCTGTGTGGGTATTACTGGGCTGCCAATGTGGCGATGATACGCAAGTGGGTAATGGAGGGGGAGGGGGCGGCATGGAAGAGGCTGGAGATGGCGTCCTGTGTGGGCACGAGTCTGGGAGCGCTGGTGACAGCACCGCTGCCGTTCCCGCCGACTAGGTACAGCACGAGTCCGGTGGTGGCGGCGACTTTGAAAATTTGGGGGCAGTGGAGACGCCACAGGGGTGAGGTAGAGGCTTTGGTTTGGTCCCCGATCCGGGAGAACCATCGGTTCGTCCCGGGGAGAATGGACGGAGGGTTCCTGAGCTGGCACAGGGCAGGAATTAGAAGGATGGGGGACCTGCTTTTAGATGGGACGTTTGCGAGCCTTGGGGCGCTGGAGGAAAAATTTGGGCTTCCCCTCGGAAATGCCTTCAGGTACATGCAGGTAACGGCGTTTGTAAGACGGCAGGTAAGGGAGTTCCCGCTGCTTCTAGCACTCAGGATCCAGGATAGGGTGTTCTCGGGGGTGTGGGTTGGAGAGAGCAGGGTCTCGGCGATCTACCAGGAGATGCAGGAGGAGGAGGAGACCTCGGTGGAGGAGCTAAAGGGTAAATGGGAGGAGGAGCTTGGGGAGGAGATAGACGAGGGTGCGTGGGCGGACGCCCTGGGTAGGGTTAATTCTTCCTCCTCTTGCGCCAGGCTTGGTCTGGCGCAAGTTCTTTGGGGTGGAAGACAGTTGTGGGAGGTGCTCGGGAAGCCCGGCAAATCATACCCACGTGTTCTGGGCGTGCCCGGCGTTGGATGGGTTCTGGAGGGGTATTGCGAGGATGGTGTCTAAGGTGGTGAACACCCGGGTTAAGCCGAGCTGGGGGTTAGCACTATTTGGGGTAACGGACGAGCCGGGAGTGCAGGAGGCAAAAGAGGCCGGTATTCTGGCCTTTGCATCCCTGGTAGCCCGGCTGAGGATTCTGCTACAGTGGAAAGATGCAAGGCCCCCAAGCGTGGAAGCCTGGATCAGCGATATGGGAGGGTTCATTAAATTGGAGAGGGTAAAATTTGCCTTGAGAGGGTCTGTGCAAGGGTTCTTCAGGCGGTGGCAACCGTTCCTCGACTTTCTAGCGGAGCGTTAGGAGGTGGTCAGCAGCAGCAGCAACCCAGAAGGGGGGGGGGGTGTACTTTGTGTTTTCTACTGTGTTTATTATTGCTTAATGGGGGGTTTGTATATTGGGGGAATTTGTGATGTAGTTGTAAGATGGTTATTTATCTGTTCCTTGTTTTTCTTTTTTCTGTAAGGGTTTGTTGAAAATATGTAAAAATTTGAATAAAAATATTTCTAAAAAAAAAAATGGAGTGACAATTTTAACCTAATGTGTCCATCCAAAAAATTGGTCCTACTGGATGCAAAAGCTGGATTTCCACTCTGCCCAATTTTACTCTCCATTGGGGTCACTCTGTCGGACAGGGTGCAAAATTGGCCCCCCCAAACCAATCTCATGGCTTTTCTGCTTGGCCCCAGAGTCTGTTAAAGGCAGGGATTCTGGGAGGGCAAGTGGAGATCCACAGGGGTTCTGTATATGGATGGGTATTTTTCAAGATTCATCTCAAAGTTGGAGGATGAAGCCTAAATAGCAGGGATAATTAACCCAGGGAAGAATGGGGCCAAGTTACTGGGATTAATGGAACCATTTTGTGGGAGTTGGGCCATCAATTGGAAAATTAAGACGAGGACTTGCTATTCTATAGGGCCTTTTATGACATCGGACATTGCAAAGGGTTTCATAGAATCCCTACAGTGCAGGAGGCCATTGAGTCTGCACCAACCATCCGAAAGAGCACCCTACCGAGGCCACACTCCCCCTACCGAGGCACACTCCCCCACCCTATCCCCATGACCCCATCTAACCTTTGGACACTAAGGGGCAGTTTAGCATGATCAATCCACCTAACCTGCACATCTTTTGAATGTGGGAGGAAACCGGAGGAATCCCACGGACATATGGGGAGAACATGCAAACTCCACACAGTCACCCAAGCTTGGAATTAAACCCGGGTCCCTGGCGCTGTGAGGCAGCAGTGCTAACCACTGTGCCTCCTGTTTTACAGCCAATTAAGTACTTTTGACATATATTATCTGAGGCGTTTCCTACACTTACAGCACATTTTTGCTGTAAATGTAGGAAACGCCTCAGATAATATATGCACAGAAAGCTCCCATAAACCGCAGTGTGATGATGACCAGATCATCTATTTCAGTGAAGTTGGTTGAGGTGTGATTATTAGCCTGGGCACCAGGCGTAACTACTTTATCCTTCCTCAAAAATCAAACTGTGGGATGTTTTAGGTCCACCTGAGAGGGGTCTCAGTTTAATGTCCAGTCGGAGACAGTGCAGCACTCCATCAATACTGCACGGCAAGTAACGGAGACAGTGCAGCACTCCATCAATACTGCACGGCAAGTAACGGAGACAGTGCAGCACTCCATCAATACTGCACGGCAAGTAACGGAGACAGTGCAGCACTCCATCAATACTGCACGGCAAGTAACGGAGACAGTGCAGCACTCCATCAATACTGCACGGCAAGTAACGGAGACAGTGCAGCACTCCATCCATACTGCACGGCAAGTAACGGAGACAGTGCAGCACTCCATCAATACTGCACGGCAAGTAACGGAGACAGTGCAGCACTCCATCCATACTGCACGGCAAGTAACGGAGACAGTGCAGCACTCCATCAATATTGCACGGCAAGTAACGGAGACAGTGCAGCACTCCATCAATACTGCACGGCAAGTAACGGAGACAGTGCAGCACTCCATCCATACTGCACGGCAAGTAACGGAGACAGTGCAGCACTCCATCAATATTGCACGGCAAGTAACGGAGACAGTGCAGCACTCCATCAATACTGCACGGCAAGTAACCTTCACTCTTGTGCTCAAGTCTCTGGAAGTGGGAACTTCTGCTGACTAAGAGGCAAGACTGCTATCAACTGAGCTGAGCCATGGCTGACACCATGAACGCTGTTTAATGTAGATAAATACAAAGTCGTATCTTAGGGATACAGAATAAATAGAAGTGTAAGATCATCTACGAGGCGCAAGTCAGGAATACTCTCCACTTGCCTGGATGAGAACAGCTTCAACAGCACTTGAGAAGCTCGACACCATCCAATGGCTCACTTGGTTGGCACCCCATCCACTACCTCAAAACACTCACTCCTTCCACCACCGATGCACAGTGGGAGCAGAGTACCATCTACAAGATGGACTGCAGCAACTCACCAAGGCTCCTTCAACAGCACCCTCCTTACCCACGACCTCTACCACCTTACAGGGCAAGGGCACCTCAGGTACTGCAGCGGTTCAAGAAGGTGGCTCACCACCACCTCCTCAAGGGCAATTGGGGAATGGGACCAAAGGCTGACCCAGTCAGTGATGCCCAGATCTCAAGGACGGAAACAAAATAATGAAAGTAACGCAGAAAGACAAATCAGGAAGCCAATCTGAGATTGAAAGTAGATTGATCATCAAGACATCAGTCCAGTGCCTGGCAGCGGTAAAGAAATCAAATCGACTGCTAGATAATCTAGGGAGAAGAACAAAATGACTACTATGTAGAAGAATTCGGAAATGTTTTATCCTGCGGGAAAACACAGGACAAGTAATCTGGTTTGAATGAACCAACAAGGTAGCAATAGGAGCCTGATCCATGTTGTAGACCTGATGTCATCCATAGGGTGATGGGCGTGGTAAATTTGTTCTGACATTCTTTATAAGCACATCAATTCATCCACGGAGGGTGTAGATTTCAGGGCTAATGGTGGGATTTCGCGGTGCAAAGGTGGACCTCCTTCTGTGCCATTATGACTCTTTAACTCTTGGGACTGGGAATTTCCAGCCCCCCCCCGCACGTGTCCCGGTGGCAGAGGGGATCCCCATTGGGAGATGGGGGAATCTTCCAGTCCTGCCAAGGTTTATGCCGGTTTGTCCAATTTGCCCACCCTGCACTCGGAGGACACGTCACGGCAAAGAGAGGGGGGGGGGGGGGGGGGTGGTATCCTGGCTGTTAAACGCCCTATCGATTAAAATTTAAAAGCCAAGGTCACCAAAATAAATTTAGACAGAAACAATTTCATCCCAAGCGCTAAAGGTAAATGGGTTCACGAAAGATTTTGACATTACATTATTTGGCAAGGTGGTTACAGGAATTTGCAGACGTGATAGACTGCTTACATCCAGCAAAGCCCCCACTGGCCATTCATTCTCTCTGTATCAGGTGAACTACGAATTCGCTGACTCGTGCAGACGTCACTTCAGGTTGGGGAGGGGGCGCGGCGGGGAGGGAATGAGTCATCTCTGAAGAGATAAGATGTTTAACGCATATCAAAAGATATCAGACGCTAATATTTCTGATCAGCCTACTTGTGGCAGGCAAACTACTTATCATAGCCGTCACAAGTACGTTTAGATGATAGCTTTGGCACATAGAAATAGTCACCGGGCCCCTTTGCAGTAAGGTTGGACACCAAACCCGGTCTCCTGACCTGGGCGGCACAGTGGTTAGCACTGCTGCCTCACAGCTCCAGGGATCTGGGTTCAATTCCGGCCTCGGGTGACTGTCTGTGTGGAGTTTGCACCTTCTCCCAGCGTCTGCGTGGGTTTCCTCCAGGTGCTCTGGTTTCCTCTCACAGTCCAAAGATGTGCAGGTTAGGTGGATTGGCCATACTAAATTGCCCCTTAGTAGGGTTACTGGGTTATGGGAATAGGTTGGAGGTGTGGGCTTAAGTAAGATGCTATTTCCAAGGGCCAATACAGACTCCATGGGCTGAATGGCCTTCTTTTGCACTGTATGATTCTAAAGCAGGGATATACCAGGCTGACTGCTGGGATGAAGCGTTGTCTTGTGAGAAAATGTTGTGCAGGTTGGGCCTGTGCTCATTGGAGTACAAGAATAATGGGGAGGGGGGGGGGCTTTGACAGGATAGACGGGAAGGAGGAAGCAAAAAATGACTACCAAATGGGAACAGAGTCCCATAGCGAGCGCATTTAGCAGCGTGTTTCCTGGCACTCGCAGCGCCAAGCAACACAACGCATTCTAACATGGACTTGGGTTAGATACGGGGCCTCAGCTGGGAATGCACGGCCAAGGCCGCATTTAGTCCCGTTTCCTGCATGGAGGAGCCCCGCGCACCGAAACGCCTCAGTGCTGGGAGAGATCGGGGTGTCATTTCTATATAGCGTCCTGCTCTTTCGAGCCCCCAACACAACCCCGGAATTGCGAGGGTGCTCAGGTGGCACTTGTGCCAGGGTACCACCCTTCCCAGAAGGCATGAACCTGGCGGCCTCCAATCCCCTGGAAGACCACAAGTGCCGTTCCACCTGGTCCCCATTTGTGGCGACCACTATTGAATGGCACTTGCCCAAGGTCTCCAAGGTTAAAGGGATAGATCCCAACACTTTGGTTCCTCAGGGAACGGCATATTAAAGTGAGACAAGCGGTCTCGCTCAATATGCAGATTTACCAAAATGTGATCCCGCCCACAATGGGCGGGCTTCATAGTGTGACGTCTCACAAGATTGCGTTAGAGTTCGCTAGGCGTGGCGAGCCAGGTAAATCCTGGGAGCGGGGTCTTCCGTTATTTACTGGCCATGTTGCACGTGGCGTGCTGCTTTTCGGGTGCAGCGTGGCTGACAGATCGCACCCCAGTGTAACTTTGGGTGGGTTTGTGGAGTGACTTGTGCCGGGTGTTTGGGTGCGGCCCAGACTAGCATTCACCCACACTTAGGGCTGAATTCTCTGCTTCCCGATGCCAGCAGCAAGAATTGTGATTGGGCGCAGAATAGCGCGCAAGTGAGAAATGGCGATTTGCGCCTGGCGCCGATTCAATCAGCAGGCTCTGGTCCCTCACTGGCGGCGTTATCGAAGTTTGCATCTCGCACCAGCGGATCCAGAACGATCATTTGCATGGATTTAAACCTCATTTAAACCACTCCACAATGCTCTGCCCCACTTAGGCGGAAGTCACGCGGACACGATTTGGTGCAAGGATTGACAAGTGGGACCAGGGCACCATGGCTGCGGAGGGGGAGCGGGAGGCAAAAAAATACTCGAATAGCCTCAAGCATTGTCAGGTTTGCTGGGGGGGATGGCTGCCGGGGCCGGGAGCAGTACCGGGGAATGACTTGGTACCAAGTCTTTGTACTCGAGGGGTCCCCTCGGGATCGCAGTGGACTGGCTCAGACCGCCATTGCTGCATTACGCAATTGAAATTCACCCCTTTGGTGCTACTTGCAGGCTCCTGGCTGCTCACACTGCTGAGTGCTCGGTGTCCTATAAATGTTCAGAGAGCCTCTGATCATCTGGGAGCCCACCCAGTCCGCCACTCTGGACACCCTCATACCCCAGCTGTATCATCAAGGGGAAGGGCTTGGCCAAGCTCAATCAGTGGCCCACCAGGTGTTGACACTCTCAGAAATGTTGCCCCGCTGCAGAGGAAGCAGGGGTTTACACGCCCCTTCATTCTCCCTTGGCATCCTGATAGTACCAACCAGGCACCTGGACACTGTCCCTGGCATCCTGGCAGTGCCAGGTTGGCACAACCAGGGCACTGTCCTGCCCTGTACCTGGCCACCGGGGGCTCCAATGGCCTCAAGAGCCCTCCGGCGTCACCTTCATCCCCGGTCTCAGTTTGTGGAGACCAGTACTGGACTGAGGCCTTGCTGGTGCAGCCAGTGACTATCAGGAGCCGGGAAATTGTGGTCTAAAACGAGTTGTGCATATCACGGCCAATGAGGAAGTGATCCAGATCGCACCGTGCGTAGTGAGTCGGGTGCATCGCAATTGACAGACAGACACACACAGACACACAACACAGCCTCATCCACAAACACTCCAGCAAATGACCAAAAGCTTGGTCAAAAAGGTGGTAGGTTTTTAAGAGCATCGTAACGGAGGAAAGAGAGTTTTGGACCTGGCTGCCAATGATGGGGTGCTTAAAACCAGAGGTGCTCAAGAGGCCAAAATTAGAGGAGCGCAAATATCTCCGAGGCATTGGGGCTGGAGGAGGTAACAGAGATCATCAAATCCACAGTGCAGAAGGAGGCCATTCAGCCCACTGAGTCTGCACCGGCCCTTGGAAAGAGCAACCTACTTCAGCCCACACCTCGACCCTATCCCCGTAACCCCACCTAACCTTTGAACACCTAAGGGGCAATTTATCACGGCCAATCCACCTAATCTGCATATCTTTGGACTGTGGGAGGAAACTGGAGCACCCGGAGGAAACTCACGCAGACACGGGGAGAACGTACAAACTCCACACAGTCACCCAAGGCTGGAATTGAACCCGGGTCCCTGGCGCTGTGAAGCAGCAGTGCTAACCACTGTGTCACCATGCCACCCTATTGGGAGGGGCAAACAAAGATAAGAATTTTAAAGTCACGATGTTGCTTGACTGGTAGCGAATGTAGATCAGTAAGCACAGGCAAGAATGGGGACATGCCAGGAGTTATGATACAGGTAGCAGAGATTTGGAATACCTTGGGCGGGATTCTCCATCCCGCCGCACCAGATTTGAGGTGTGCCCCGCCATCGGGATTCTCCGTTTCGGTGCTGCTCAATGAGTTTCCCATTGTGGGGCAGCCCCACGCCGTCGGAAAACCCCCGGGCTGCCGGCATAACGGAGAATCCCGACGGCGGAGAATTCAGCCCCTTGAGTTTATAGTGTTGAGAGCGGGATATGAAATAGGCAAGTATGAAAGTGGACGTGGAAAGGAAGTGTCATCTTGTGGGGGCATGTCCAGGACCGGTGGGCAACAAAGGGGCGGCAAGGTGGCACAAAATAGGAGATCTGTTGCTTCACAGCGCCAGGGACCCAGGTTCAATTCCCGGCTTGGCTCACTGTCTGTGTGGAGTCTGCACCTTCTCCCCATGTCTGCGTGGGTTTCCTCCGGGTGCTCCGGTTTCCTCCCACAAGTCCTGAAAGACGTGCTGTTAGGTGAATTGGACATTCTGAATTCTCCCGCAGTGTACCTGAACAGGCACCGGAATGTGGTGACTAGGGTATTTCCGCAATAACTTCATTGCAGTGTTAATGTAAGGCTACTTGTGACACTAATAAAGATTATTATTACAAATGGCGGAACAGGCTCGAGGGGCCGAATGGCCTACTTCTGCTCCCATTTTGTATGTTTGTACATCTCCTCGTCTTGGCAGAGTCCACTTGCGGTCTCACAATCCTATTTGAAGTGAGTTTATCCATGAATGAACAGGGAAGGATTGTTACATTTGTCTTCACAGAACTGTGCCTTTTTTACTAATTGCTGCTCTGAAAAAGCTGAGATTAAACGGGTTCGCATCGTGCAACGTGACTGCAGAAGCATAAACCACATCTGAAAAAGGACTTTAAAAAAAAAAAAAATCACATGCATCTGCTGTCAATAATGGCCCAGGAAATTTGTTTCACCACGGCTACCGCCACCCAAACCACCACTTTGCAGGACACAATCGCATGTGGTGATTAAACCACTGTACATTCAGCGTGATGCTTTCACAAGAAAGATGCGATTGTTCACCTTGGAACAGAGATGTTCAGAATCACGACGGCCTTTAATAGGCCGAGGCGAGGAGAAATGGCTTCCATTGGCAGGAGGGGCGGTAATCGTTGGCCGCAAATTTCCTATAATAAATTTTTAAGAATACTGCGGATGCTGGAAACCCGCAAGAAAAACAGAAAGTGCTGGAAAAACTCAGCAGGTCTGGCAGCGTCCGTGGAGAGAGAAACAGTCACGGTTGCGAGTCCTTATCACTCTTCTTCAGAGGTAAAGAGAGGGAGAAATGTGATGGATTATATCTAAGAGGGACTGGAAAAAAATAGAAAGTCTGCGATAGGTGGGAGCTGGGAGAGATTGCACAAAGGTGTGTAGGGCACAATACAGAGGAAGTGTTAATGTTTGTGTGAACAGCTTCTTCCCCGCTGAATGACCCTCGTATGGACTGATCTGATCTCTTCAAACATCTTCTCTACTGAGTAGTACTGCACCCCTGTATTCTTCAGCCGATGCCTGTGACTATGTATTTACATTGTGTATTTATGTACGCCCTATGTTTTTTTCATGTATGGAATGATCTGGCTGGACTGTACAATACTTTTCACTGTACCTCGGTACACGTAACAATAAAACAAATCCCATCCAGTGAAGAACTATGGAAGGGGCCGATCCTGGCATGAAGGTAAGATGGCAGAATGTGTTAATAGGAGAACAAAATGTCAGTGCAAAGGTGAAGAACAAGTGACAGGTGGCCCCGTGGAGGTGGAGGTACTTTGAGTTGGGACAAATACTTTTTGGGATTTGAAAGAAGGAGTCAAGGTGGAGGAAAAAGGTCACAGTCTGATGTTGGGGAGCACAATATTGAATCCGCAGGGTTGCAATGTGCTTAACCGGAAGATGAGGTGCTCCTCCTCAGATTTACAGTAGTTGGCAAAAGAAAGTGGGGAAAGGACGGCACGATGGCGCAGTGTCTAGCACTGCTACCTCACAATGCTGAGGTCCCGGGTTCAATCCTGGCCCCGGGTCACTGCCGGGTGGAGTTTCCACCTTTTCACCGTGTTTGCATGGGATTCACCCCCAACAATCCAAAGATGTGCAGGGTAGGTGGATTGGTCATGCTAAATTGCCCCTTAATTTGGGAAAAAAAATAATTGAGTACTTTAAATTTAGAAAAACAAATAAAGTGGAGGAAGATGAGAACATTTAAAAAAAAAAAAAATAAAGGTAGCATGTTCTGAGGATCTGGAAATATGGTGGAAGCCAATTCATAGTAATTTTCAAATGGTACTCGGGTAAATAGGATGGCCTAGTGGTATTGTCACTGGGCTAGCAATCCAGAGACCGAGGGTACTGCTCTGGAGAGTTGGGTTCGAATCCCAGCATGGCGGATGGTGAAATTTAAATTCTAATGATGAGCATGAAACCACTGTCAATTGTCTACATGTGACTGGCCTACATTTGACTTCAGACTCTAAGTATCGTGGTTGATTCTTAACTGCCCTCAATAAATGCTCGCCCAGCCAGTGAAGCCTACAGCCAATGAATAGAAACTAACCATACCATCTCCAAACCACCGTTCTCTAGCACAGAGACACGATGGGGAAAAGTCGCCGTGTAAGGCCTTTCAACTGGGAATTGTATAGAACCCCGCTCAAGATGTAGGAGGAAATCACTAAACACTGATGGTAGAAAAGTCTGCACATCCCACCGAATGCAGTTAACGCCGGGAAAAGACTTGCAGTCATTGTTCTGGACCGTTCCCCTGAGCGAGATGCACTTGGGAGAAAAACTATACAGAGGCTTCTGCATAGCCAGACCAATTAGAATACAACTGCTTTGAAAGATCCCTTCAGCTAGATGCATCTTTCCCGTCCATCGGTTGTGGGAATGGTGGCTAACAGACAGGGCTGGTCAGGTTCACAAACGTGGTCAAGGTAGCTTTTTCTCAGTGCTGCCTGTTCTGAATTAACTGAGCCCTAAGATTACTTGACACCAGTCTCTCTTGGGAGGTTAAGGCATGTCAGAAAAGGGATCGGAAGGAAATAAATTCATTACTCTCAATATGACATTAATTCTGTAACAGGCAAGACAGATCTTTCAGCACCTGCGGTGGCTAATGGCAGGTGAACTTATCAGATTCCAACCCTTCATCAGAACTGAAGACCTGAAAAAGAGAAGAGAGCTGCCAAAAAAGTGGCGACCACACAGGAAAAAGGGGGGGGGGGATAAAGCAACAGATATGACAATGTGACAGGTATTGTAATCACAAGGAGGAAGTTAATGGGTTGCATGACCTCAATAGGCAGGAAATGAGATGATTGACGAAATCTCAGTGAGAGATTCAGACGACTTTAAAAAGAAAAGGATGTGAAAACATCCAAAGTGGTAAGGAGCGTGTCCCACGCGAAGAACCGAGCCCCCCAAGGATGCCCGGCAGATTGAGGAGCTCTGAAATTCAAAGAGTGAAGGCTGGAACATCGGGCCCATCTGTGCAATGCCATGGGTACACACACCGGCACTGCTCATAATTGTATTGAAAAAACTCATAATGCAACCAACCTCAATACCATTTTGGAATGTCTATAAGTTCATAAGATATAGAAGCAGAATTAGGCCATTTAGCCCATCAAGTCTGCTCCGTGGACTGCTATTCAAGGCGGAAACTCAGGAGCCAGGGGTGTGATGGAGGTGCAGAGGAGCTAGGTCTCAGTAGTGAAGAGGAGATTCCAGGAACCCAACAACCTGAAATTGCCAAAGCAGTAGAGGGCCACAGGGGAAGATGCAGAGAGAACTTGCTTAGTGCTCCATACTGAGCTTTCTTATCCTTTGGGTTTTGGTCCTGATAAAGAAACTGCTGTAATTCTGGGTCCCTTTTTAAAAAAACTTTAAGTTATCCTCATATCTTTTAGGCCCCGTTTTTCAGATAACGCTTCCAGAGGTGCCACATTTCAGGGAGCGCTTTCACTTTCTCAGATAGTTTGGTAAATTTGTTGTGTGTGCAGTGAATACATTTTACTTCAATTCCTGGTTTTACTAATGCTCCCTTCTTTGGACTAAAGCCTGACTGCCCAAGGAGTCATGGACTATTTCATGAACACGGAGCTTCATAAGACGATTAAGTTTTGAAATGTACCTTAAATCCAACATAAAACAGAGCATTCTGAATAACCATGTCACATGGGGTCATGCCCATGTGATCTGGTTGCTATGGAGTGAGATACTCAAACATTGAGGCAGGGTGACAAGTTTTAACACCTTGTCATTGTACCTCGCAGAAAAAGGACTGCTGTCATTGGAGATGGAGAAACAACGAAGCTACAGCTGTGGGGGAGCAGGGTGAACTGTTTTTGTGCGATGCTTTGGGGAAAAGCGAAATACTGCGGATGCTGGAAATCTGAATCAAAAACAGAACTGGCTGCCACTACTCAGCAGCTCAGGCAGCACCTGTGGAGAGAGAAACAGAATTAACGTTTCAAGTCGGTGACCTTTCATCGGAACTGAGGAAAAGTTAGTGATGTCATGGAGCTTGAGCAAGGGGTGGGTGGGACGAGGAGGAAGGAAGGTCTGTGATCGGATGCAAGGCAGGAGAGATTGAACGACAGAAGAGTTTGCCTTACAAGGGTCAAAGGGGCAGCACGGTAGCACAGTTGCTTCACAGCTCCAGGGTCTCTGGCTCGATTCCCGGTTTGGGTCACTGTCTGTGCGGAGTCTGCACGTTCTCCCAGTGTCTGCGTGGGTTTCCTCCAGGTGCTCCGGTTTCCTCCCACAGTCCAAAGATGTGCAGGTTAGGTGGATTGGCCGTGCTAAATTGCCCCTTAGTGTCCAAAAAAAGTTAGGTGGGGTTACTGGTTACGGGGGTAGGGTAGAGGTGCGGGTGCTCTTTCCTAGGGTCGGTGCAGACTCGATGGGCCGAACGGCCTCCTTCTGCATTGTAAATTCTATGTCTATGAATGGTGATGAGGTAATAAAAGAAACCTGCCTAGAGCAGGTGAGCTGCTGTCTGAAGGAAAAATGAGCGAAAAACTGAAAGATGCAAAGAAAATGAAACAAATTAGGGGACAGAACTTAACGGTCTGAAATTGTTGAACTCAATGTTGAGTCTAGATGGCTGCAAAGTGCCCAATAGAAAGAGGAGGGTTCCCCTTGTCCTCACCTTCCACCCCTCCAGCCTCTGTATTTAATGTATTCATGTCCTGCCTTTGCCAACACTTCCAGCGTGACCACCAACACATATTTTCCCCTCCCTTCCCTGTTCAGTATTCCAAAAGGGGCCATTCCCTCCATGATACCCTGGTCCAGTCCTCAACCTTCCCAAAACCCCACTCCTTTTCCTTGTAACCTTCCCGTACAAATGTAGGAGATGTCCTTTGACCTCCACTCTCCTCACTGTCCGTAGTCCTGAATACTCCTTCCAGATGAAACTCAGATTTATGTGCATTTCTTGCGATCTAGTCTACTCTATTCGCTGCTCACAATGTGGCCTCCTCCAAATGGGAGAGGCGAATTGCAGATTGGATGCCCGCTTTGCAGCACACTTCCATTCATTCCACAAGCATGACCCTGAGTTTCCAGTGGATTGTCATTTTAATTCTCCCCCTTGCTCTCATGCTGACATTTCTGGGCTTCACCTGCTGCAGTGTCGTAGTGAGGATCAATGCAAGATCGAGGAACAGCACGCACCTTCCTCCATAGGTGGTGTCTGACCTGCTGAGAATGCTTTAGAGAGTTTGGTTTCTGTTCAAAGGAAAAGAACAGAGTCCCGGACAGGGCTGCTGAAGAAGTAAGAAACAAGGAATCGTTGAAGTGTGCCTTGCTGGTGATAATCGTATTTGGAAAAACCTGGGCTAAGTGAAATGGTTTTCGAAGGCTTGGCCGGAGAGGTGGACCTTCACTGAAGAGCTGGGAATGAGTGTTCCTGTACACTGCTCGAAACATAGTGAACAGTAAAAGGGTTTTGCAAGACTTATTTTGTTTGCATTAGTTAGTTAATACGAAAGTACCTCTTCTTCAGTTTTATGTTTTGGTTGCCTGTAAATTGATGTTTGATCTATGTTGGTTTAGTTTGTTTGTTACAGTAAACGTCTTATAACATGGAATCATGTCCTTTGGTTCATTCTGTCGATTGCTGGGAAATTAATCTCTTTTTCTAAAACGTTATCAGACTCTTGTTGGAACCATTTAACATTTAACAAACAATTTTATCAAAATTCTTTAAGAATAAGATCTAATGGATTGCTCGATCTTTCATTTTTGGAGTTCATCTCAAAACTACTAATATTACAATTTACGACGCTTCACAAGAAAAAAATGGAGAAAACGGGCACTATCCGTGACAAAAAGATAAAGGAGAATGATCAACGTCACAGAGGTGAGCTTTAAAAAGGGAGGTTGTTATAGGTGGAAAGTTCGGTAGAGACGTTTAGGGAGGGAAGGAATCTCATACACGCAAATAAATTGCATTACCATCTCCATCAGGGTCTACAGCTTTGAAGTGTAGTTTGTTCTCCTCCGTGGCCTGTTTGAAATGCTCCTCGGTCTTTTCCATAATCCATCGCTGCATCTCATTTGCACTAATTTTCTTGTCAACATTGACATCAACCCTGAAGGACAGGAAGACAGTGAACTGGTGAACATTACTGCCCAACAGAAAACACATTTCAGCTTTTTGGATCAGACACTAAAGGCGGGATTCTCCGGCAACGTTTGTCCGCGGCCAGAGAATCCTGCCCGAGGTTATTGGATTTTTCCATTGTTGGTGTCTCACCCGTGGCATTCTTGTGGCGGGCGGGATGGAAGAATCCAGCCTTACGTCTTATATCAGTACGAGAATCAAGCCCTGCGGGATATCATAGATTATCATAGAATTTACAATGCAGAAGGAGGCCATTCGGCCCATTGCGTCTGCACCGGCTCTTGGAAAGAGCACCCTACCCAAGGTCAACACTTCCACCCTATCCCCATAACCCAGTAACTCCACCCAACACGAAGGGCAATTCTGGACACTAAGGGCAATTTATCATGGCCAATCCACCTAACCTGCACATCTTTGGACTGTGGGAGGCAACCAGAGCACCCGGAGGAAACCCACGCACACACGGGGAGGATGTGCAAACTCCGCACAGACAGTGACCCAAGCCGGAATCGAACCTGGGACCCTGGAGCTGTGAAGCAATTGTGCTATCCACAATGCTACCGTGCTGCCATAAGACGGGATAAGACGGGAAAGTGGCGTTGAAGATTACCAGATCAGTCATGAGCTCACTGAATAGCGGAGCAGACTCGATGGGCCGAATGGTCTACTTCTGCTCCTAAGTCTCCTGGAGACAGCGATTCTGTAATTGGATCTCTTTGATTAGCTCTCTTGGTCTGCGTTCTCATCATAACCTACTTCAGCCCCTGGCTTATTCGCATGTTCATTAGCGGACAGCATTTGTTTTCTAACTATCCATGACAGGAACACCCTTTCCCATCATTTTCGAAAGGGTTTGACCTGTTGTGGACAGAAGCAGTCAGCGGTGAGCGTCTAAGTCTTGGAATAGGACTTGGAAGATGCATCATTACAAAATACGTCAAGTTTCTCGGGCTGGGGTGCGGAGAGAAGAGAAGTGAGATGAAATGAGATGTCAAACTTACTTTCAAGAACATCAGTTGAAGGACAGAACTGGAGCTAATTTTTACCCACTGAGTTAGAGAGAATCACGAGAAGCATATACCTCCCAACTCAACTACCCACCCCCCCACTCCAGTTTCAGTGAGCACCTCTTTATAACTTCTGAAGTAAAACCCCAATTTACACCCTCCACTTGCATAGGGTTAAACACAATTTATATAAATGTATCGCAATAAATTTTCCAGACAAATTATATTACCGTACTGATATGACATGTGCAAAGTAAAACTCGATTGACAATGTTTAAGACGAGGCTTCCGGTGGCGCCCTCGAGGAAGCAGGTTGCAGGTCGGATCACCCCTGCCCGCGATGGGCAAACGGACCTGTTGAACGGACTTTTACGGGACCTGGCGACCTGGTAGGTTGAGGGGACGATAGGGAAGAGGCTCCCCCCCCAGGGTATGAGCAGCTGGACCAGGAGTGGTCGAGTGGAGCGACGGGGCTCAAAGCGGGAGCAGTGGGGACCCCAGGCCAGGCGGCGAAACATGGCGGACGGCAGGGAGCGGAGGCTCACTGGCCAAGGGAGAAGCAGATGCTTCACCGAATTGAAGAGGGACATGTTGGATCCGATGAGGGCGGTAATGGACCGAATGGTCGAGGGGTAGGCGGTCCAGGAGGCGCTCAGGGAGGTCGAGCTGAAGCTCTCCAGCCAGGCGGACATGGTGGCGGAGTTGGAGCACGAGGTGGAAGAGCTGAACGCCCGCCAGAGGAGGATGCAGGAGCAACTTGAAGAGCTGGGGAACAGAGCCAGGAGGCAGAATTTGAGGATCGTTGGCCTCCCCGAGGGCTGCGAGGGGTCGGATGCGGGCGCATACATGAAAGGTATGCTCGAGGCGCTGATGGGGCCGGAGGCCCTCCCCCGACCACTGGAGTTGGATGGGGCGCATAGAGATCCCGCAAGGAAGCCCAGGACAGGCGACCGACCGAGGGCCTTGGTGGTCCGCTTTCACCGGCTTGCTGACAGGGATCGTGTGCTGCGATGGGCCAAGGTGGAGAGGAGCAGCAGATGGGAGAACTGCGAGGTGCGCATTTACCAGGACTTGGGAACTGAGCTGGCCAAGAGGCGTGCAGGATTCATCAAGGTAAAGTCAGCCCTCTACAAAAAGGAGGTGAGGTTTGGAATGCTGTATCCTGCGAAGCTTTGGGTAACGTTTGAGGAACTCCACTACTACTTTGAGACACCAGAACAGGTTTGGACTTTTATTAAAGGTAAGAAGCTGAACTTGAACTAACGGGCACTTAGTTTTTTCAGTGCTGTACAGTGGCGGCGGTCTGTTAACCTAATTTGCTCTGACTAGGAGTGGACTTTTATTAAAAGAAGAAGCTGGACTTGAACTAAAGGACTCTGGGCTCTCCGAGCTTTTGTGTGGCGGCGGTCTGTTAAATTATCCTGTACTGTAATGTTCTATCCAATATTGTTTTCAGCCGGGACAGAGAGTGGGGGCTGGAGGGCGCATTGTGTAGGGTGTTTTTGGGGGATAGCATCGAGGAGTTGGGGGTAGAGAGAGGGGCCCTGCAAAGGGGGCCCCGCATTTGGTACCTTTTGGCAGGAGATTGGGGCCTTGGAGAGGGGAAGGGGCTGGTTAGGGGCCTTGAAAGGGCATGGGGAGATACAATCAGGTTAATGGGTCCTTGGTGTGTGGGGGGAGGGCCCGAGCGCTCGGGTGGGAGACAGACAGGCGGCAAGGGCAGGGGTCAGCGTAGCTAGTGTAGGTCAGGGGGCCCCAGAGAGAGGAGGAGGAGGGGCGGGCTAGGGCCAAGCGCAGGGCTGGCCTGGCAGGTCAGGCCTCAGGGGGCAGGGGAGGTTGGGGGGGGGGGCGGCAGCTGAGAAGTAGAGCAGAGGAGACTTAAGTGGGCAAGGGGGGGGGGCTGTCTAGGGATCCCCGGGGGAGAGGTCGCTTGCAGACTCTCAGGGAACAGTGCAGGAAACTGACAGCACCGGCACCTGGGGGGGGGGGGGGGGGGGGGGGGGGGTGTTAGAGCCACGTTAGTTTAGTTGAACACGTGGTGCAGGGCAAACAGAGCCGACAGGGGAAGTGCTTTATTAACATGTTTATTCTTTCCCACTGTTTGTTTTCACTATGTTAAGGTTCTTTGCATATGGCCTGTTTCCTCTCTGGAAATGTAACAAATTTGTTTTAAATCAAAAAATTTTAAAAAGACAATGTCTAAGACGTGTTTCACTTTGAGAGGTTTCTCACTTTTAAATGTGTTGCACAATCAAATGTGGCTGTTTAGCTGGGTGGTGCTTTTTTAAAAAAAGGCATCGAGAGCAAATTCTCCAAAAGGGGCGGGGGGGCGGGAGGGAGACGCACTATCTGGAACAATTTGTATTTACTTTGACAGAGATCAGGCTAGTTACCTGATGAGGACTGAGCATCCCCTCCTATTGGGCCTTGGACCTCACTACAATGAAGGCTCAGGCCATTGTGCTGCCCTGATAAGTGGGCAAGCCTTTGGGTTTGGGAGCATGGGGGGGTTGGGCAGTGAACCTGATATTTGAACGAGGGAGAACAGGGTTCGTTAGGGAGCAGAAGGCAGAGAGTGCAGATAAAGGGGTCTTTTCACGATGCCAGCCGGTGACTAGTGGTATTCCGCAGGGGTCAATGTTGGGACCACAACTAATCACGATATACATTAACGATCTGGAAGGAGGATCTGGGGCATTGTTGCTAAGTTTGCAGATGACACAAAGATCTGTAGAGGGACAGGTCGTGTTGAGGAAGCAGGGAGGCTGCAGAAGGACTTGGGCAGGCTAGGAGAGTGGGCAAAGAAGTGACAGATGGAATACAATGTGGAAAAGTGTGAAGTTATGCACTTTGGTAGGAAGAATAGAGGCATAGACTGTTTTCTAAATCGGGAAAGACTTTGGAAATCTGAAGCACAGAGACACTTAGAAGTCCTAGTTCAAGATTCTCTTCAGGTTAACATGTAGGTTCAGTCGCCAGTTAAGAAGGCAAATACAATGTTAGCATTCATTTTGAGAGGGCTAGAATATGAGAGCATAGATGTACTGCTGAGGCTGTATAAGGCTCTGTTCAGACCCAATTTGGAATACTTTGAGCAGTTTTGGACCCTGTATCTAAGGAAAGATGTGCTCGCCTTGGAGGGAGGAACAGAGGAGGCTCAGAAGGGTGATCCAGGGAATGAAGAACATGTCATATGAGGAGAGGTTGAGGACTCTGGGTCTATACTTGATGGAGTTTAGAAGGACGAGGGGGGATCTCATTGAAACTTACAGAATACTGAGAGTGGACATGGAGACGATGTTTCCACTGGTAGGAGAGACTAGAACCCGAGAGCACAGCCTCAGATTGAAGGAACGATCCTTTAAAACTGAGATGAGGGGCAGCAAGGTGGCGCAGTGGGTTAGCACTGCAGCCTCACGGCGCCGAGGTCCCAGGTTCGATCCCGGCTCTGGGTCACTGTCCGTGTGGAGTTTGCACATTCTCCCCGTGTTTGCATCAGTTTTGTCCTCACAACCCAAAAGATGTGCAGGCTAGGTGGATTAATTGGAAAAAAAAATGAACTGGGTACTCTAAATTTAAAAAAATACTTTTTTAAAACACTGAGATGAGGCGGAATTTCTTCAGCTAGAGGGTCGTGCATCTGTGGAACTCTTTGCCGCAGAAGGCTGCGGAGGCCAAATCACTGAGTGTCTTTAAGACAGAGATAGATAGGTTCTTGATTAATAAGGGGTTATGGGGAGAAGACAGGAGAATGGGGATGAGAAAAATATCAGCCGTGATCGAATGGCGGAGCAGAATCGATGGGCCGAATGATCTAATTCTGCTCCTATGTCTTATGGAGCGACCGGGGTCCTGAAGGTCAGGGGCTGGGGGAAAATGCTTTGGAGGGAGATCAGGGGTGGCAATAGGAACGATAACTGGGTAAATACTTTGCTTTTTTTTAAAAAATCACTCGCAATTTTCAACAGTGAATCGGGGAGAGCCACAATCACACCTAATGACCGTGTTTGGAGGAAAAATACCACAAACTCATGCTGCAAGCAGGCAGACATCCACACCATAATGCATTTGGGAGTAATTTGTGTCTATTTAAATGCTTACTATAACTTATTTTACTGTTGCTGACTTGTATCGTACAGTAACTGAATTACATTGAGCACTATTTGGAGAGAAAGAAAACATCGATAGCTTTTGATTCTGTGAAGCCACATGGGATGTTTTCTGTTGAGGAACTGGAGAAATGTAAGATGTTAAAAGGGCCCATGAGAATCCTACGAGATAGATGTCTGTTAAAGCAGTTCCAAGCACATTTGATTAATACTACTTTGCATTTTTGTTTATCTAAATGTTTATCTAAGGGCAGCACGGTAGCATAGTGGATAGCACAATTGCTCCAGGGTCCCAGGTTCGATTCCCGGCTTGGGTCACTGTCTGTGCGGAGTCTGCACGTCCTCCCCGTGTGTGCGTGGGTTTCCTCCGGGTGCTCCGGTTTCCTCCCACAGTCCAAAGATGTGCAGGTTAGGTGGATTGGCCATGTTAAATTGTCCTTAGTGTCCAAAATTGCCCTTAGTGTTGGGTGGGGTTACTGGGTTATGGGGATAGGGTGGAGGTGTGGGCTTGGGTAGGGTGCTCTTTCCAAGAGCCGGTGCAGACTCGATGGGCCGAATGGCCTCCTTCTGCACTGTAAATTCTATTCTATTCTAATCCTAAAAAGACAATTCAATAACTTATATGGTTATGGATGTAATTAATCGTCGCACTTAGACCATTAATTTTAAAGTTGGGGTGAACAGATTAAAATCACGGGAACAGTTGTGATAATCTAAAAACACACTCAAGATTGAAAGCACGAGTGACCAGCCAATGGAGAGTACGCCATTGCACTTCTGACTTGTAGGGTGGGGAATGGGGAGATGATTTACTTACTGCAGGATTCCTAGCCTCTTGCCTGCTCTTGTGGACACCATAGTTACATGGCCACTCCCGTTCAGTTGCTGGTCAATGGCAGCACCCCCCCACCCCCCCCCTCACCCCACACACGCGCGCACACACACACACATAGGATGTTGCTATTGGGCGATTCATTCATGTATTGCCATTGAATGTCAAGGGGTGATGGTTAGATTATCGTTTGTTGCAAACGGGAAGGAGGGAATAGATCGGAGAGCTGATCGAGCATTTCCCCAAACACCACTACCGAGTCGAGGAGGCCAAGTACAAGGGAATTGGACCATCTCTTCCTCATCCTGACTGAAATCGGGACAAAACAAAGCACCAGGCTGCTGCTGGGATTTTAAATTTAATCTCCTTTTCCAAGATGGCGCCAGAGCGTGGCAATTCTCTGCGAGCTCTCCCCGACAGATCCTCTTCCCACATTTTTGATTACTGTCATTATAGTATGTTCTATAATTATTATAGGATGTTCTATGTATTCATGAATGGAGCAGATCTGCCAGGACTGTACGCAGAACAATACTTTTCACCGTACCTCGGTACACGTGACAACAAATAAATAAAATCAAGTAAGCCCAGTCAGAAAATACTGGAAATGCACTGCCAGCCCATCAGCTGTGGACTGCACAGAATAGGTTCAAATTTTGGGGAGTTGGTGAGGGGAGTCTGCATCAGATTTTTCCTATACTTGTAGTTCTCCTTTCTCAGAAGGTTCTGCAGCCGATTCATCAACGGGGATTTTCTTCCTTCTCTGTGAATTTCCAGCCCCTAATTTGGTTTATCTGCCTCCCTGGTCATTCTCCTACATTGCACCCACTGCAAACTTGAACTCTTCCCGAGCTCTAACTCGCACCACGTCCCAATCTCCGAATCGAACAAATGCCCTGATTTTAAAATTTGCATCCTGGTCTTCGAATCCCTCCCAGGTCCCGCTCCTCTCCAGACTCCAGAGCCTCCTCCAACCCGCCGAGGTTTCTGCGTGCCTCCAATTCTGGCCTGTTGCGCATCCTCAAATTTAATTGCTCCACCACTCAATGACCAGGTTTTCAACTGCCTAACAACTGTAATTCCCACCCCAAACAGTGCAGAAGGAGGCCATTCTGCCCATCGAGTCTACATCGGCCCCTGAAAGAGCGCCCTATACAAGCCCACACCTCTACCCCATTCCCGCCATCCAGCAACCTCACTTTTGGACACTAGGGGGCAATTTAGCGTGACCAATCGACCTAACCCGCATATCTTTGGACTGTGGGAGGAAGCCCACGCAGACACGGGGAGAACATGCAGACTCCGCACCGACAGTTTCTCAAGCCGGGAATCGAACCCGGATCCCTGGCGCTGTAAAGCAACAGTGCTAACCACTGTGCTACCGTGCCGCCTCTGTACTACGCACCTTGGGACGTTTTACAATGTTTTTTAAAAATAAATGTTTTATTAAAGCTTTTCCAACCAACGTTTTTACAAAACAAAAATAGAAGTACAAATAATAATAAAAATAAAAATCAACAAGAATTATTAAACAGAACAAGGTGGGTGTTGTCTTCATACAAAACTTACCTTATATCACCCCTAACCCCCCCCAACAACCCCCCCTAACCCCCCCAACCCCCCCCAACCCCCCCAACCCCCCCCAACCCCCCCAACCCCCCCCAACCCCACCCCCCCAACCCAACCCCCCCACCCCCCCCCACCCAACCACCCCCACCCCCCCCACACCCCACACCCCACCACCCCCCCCACCACCACCACCCCCCCCCCCCAACCCCCTAACACACACCCCCCTCCCACCCCCCCAGGATGCTGCTGCTGACACTTACTGCTCCCCTAGAAAGTCAAGGAACGGTTGCCACTGCCGGGAGAACCCCATCAAGGGCCCTCTCAAGGCGAACTTTATTCGCTCCAGGCTGAGGAACCCCGCCATGTCGCTAACCCAGGTCTCCACACTCGGGGGTTTCGAGTCCCTCCACATTAACAGAATCCATTTCCGGGCTACCAGAGAGGCAAAGGCCAGTACCTCGGCCTCTTTCACTTCCTGCACTCCCGGATCCTCCGCCACCCCAAACATCGCTACCGCTGGGCTCGCCTTCACCCGAGTGTCCAAAACCCTAGACACCACCCTTGCAAACCCCTGCCAGAATCCTTTAAGCGCCGGGCATGCCCAAAACATATGGGCATGGATCGCCGGACTCCCTGCACATCTCGGGCACCTGTCCTCCACCCCAAAAAATTTACTCATTCTTGCCACAGTTATGTGCTCCCGATGCACCACCTTAAACTGAGCCTGGCACATGATGAGGAGGAGTTCATCCTCCCAGGGCATCGGCCCACAGGCCCCCATCCAGCTCCTCGCCCAGCTCCTCCTCCCACTTGTCCCTCAACTCCTCCACTGAGGCTTCCTCCACCTCCTGCAGCTCCTGATATGTGTCCGACACATTCCCCTCCCCTACCCAGACACCACCCTATCCTGGATCCTACGCGGGGGCAGCAGCGGAAATGTCCCCACCTGTTTTCTAAGGAAGTTCCCGAACCTGAAGGTGCCTGAACACATTCCCCGGGGGCAGGCCGAACCTCTCCTCCAGCGCCTGCATGCCGGGGAAAGCCCCGTCCATAAACAGGTCCCCCATCCTCCTAATATCTGCCCTATACCAGTCTTGGAGCCTCCCATCCATCCCACCCGGAGCAAATCTATGGTTATTCCGTATCGGGGTCCACACAGAGGCCCCCTCCTCCTGCCTGTGTCTCCTCCACTGTCCCCAAACCCTCAGTGCCGCCATCACCACCGGACTTGTGGTGTATCGCGCCGGTGAGAACGGCAGCGGAGCCGTGACTAGAGCCCCTAGGTTGGTGCCTTTGCATGACGCCGCCTCCAGCCGCCCCCTCCTCCATCATCCACTTCCTAATCATGGCCACATTGGCCGGCCAATAATAGCTGCAGAAGTCCCCCCCCCCCGGCTACGCTCCAAGAATACCCTTTTAACTCGCGGGGTTTTATTCGCCCACACAAATCCCATAACAATCCTATTCGCCCGCTTAAAAAAGGACTTGGGATGAAAATGGGGAGGCACTGAAAGACGACGAGGAACCTGGGGAGAACTGTCATCTTCACAGTCTGCACCCGTCCCGCCGGAGAAAGCGGGAGCATATCCCACCTTTTAAACTCTCCCTCCATCTGCTCCACTAGCCGGGTTAAGTTGAGCCTGTGCAGGGCATCCCAGTTCCTGGCCACTTGTATCCCCAAATACCAAAAGCTCCTCTCCACTATCCTGAGCGGGAGCTCCCTCAGTCTCTCCTCCTGGTCCCTAGCGTGGACCACAAACAGCTCACTCTTCCCCACGTTCAATTTATACCCCGAGAGACTCCCAAAGTCCCTCAGGATCCACATGACCTCCCCCATCCCATCTAACGGGTCTGAAATATACAACAGCAGGCCATCCGCGTAGAGGGAGACCCGGTGTTCCTCCCCCCCGCGCACCAGCCCCCTCCAATCCCCTGAAGTCCTGAGCGCAATGGCCAACGGCTCAATTGCCAGGACATACAGCAACGGGGACAGGGGACACCCCTGTGTCGTCCACTGGTGCAGCCTGAAATACTCCGACCTTAGCCGGTTTGTGGACACACTCGCTACAGGGGCCTGATACAGCAACTTGACCCATCCTATAAATCCCTCCCCAAATCCAAACCTGCCTATCGCCTCCCACAGATACTCCCACTCCACCCTGTCAAAGGCCTTCTCCTCGTCCATTGCAGCCACCACTTCCGCATCCCCCCCCTCTGAGGGCATCATGATAATATTCAGGAGCCTCCTCACATTTGCGTTCAGCTGCCTGCCCTTAACAAAACCCGTCTGGTCCTCCCCAATCACTCCCGGGACACTGTCCTCTATTCTGGTGGCCAGAATTTTTGCCAATAGTTTGGCGTCTACATTCAGGAGTGATATCGGCCTGTAGGACCCACACTGAAGCGGATCCTTCTACTTCTTCAGGATAAGCGAGATCAATGCCTGCGACATCGTCAGTGGGAGGGTCCCTCTCTCCTTTGCCTCATTGAAGGTTCTTAACAGGAACGGGCTCAGTAGCTCCGAGAACTTCTTATAAAATTCTACGGGGAAGCCATCCGGACCCGGGGCCTTGCCCAACTGCATGCCTGCCAGCCCCCTGACTACCTCCTCCAACTCAATTGGGGCCCCCAATCCCTCTACCCACTCTGCTTCCACCCTCGGGAACCTCAACCGGTCCATGAACCGCATCATCCCTTCCCCCTCCCCAGGGGGTTCCGACTCGTATAACCTCCCGTAGAACTCCCTGAAGAACAAAGAACAAATAACAAAGAAATGTACAGCACAGGAACAGGCCCTTCGGCCCTCCAAGCCCGTGCTGACCATGCTGCCCGACTAAACTACAATCTTCTACACTTCCTGGGTCCGTATCCCTCTATTCCCATCCTATTCATGTATTTGTCAAGATGCCCCTTAAATGTTACTATCGTCCCTGCTTCCACCACCTCCTCCGGTAGCGAGTTCCAGGCACCCACTACCCTCTGTGTAAAAAAACTTGCCTCGTACATCTACTCTAAACCTTGCCCCTCTCTCCTTAAACCTATGCCCCCTAGTAATTGACCCCTCTACCCTGGGGAAAAGTCTCTGACTATCCACTCTGTCTATGCCCCTCATAATTTTGTAGACCTCTATCAGGTCGCCCCTCAACCTCCGTCGTTCCAGTGAGAACAAACCGAGTTTATTCAACCGCTCCTCATAGCTAATGCCCTCCATACCAAGCAACATTCTGGTAAATCTCTTCTGCACCCTCTCTAAAGCCTCCACATCCTTCTGGTAGTGTGGCAACCAGAATTGAACGCTATACTCCAAGTGTGGCCTACCTAAGGTTCTATACAGCTGCAACATGACTTGCCAATTCTTATACTCAATGCCCCGGCCAATGAAGGCAAGCATGCCGTATGCCTTCTTGACTACCTTCTCCACCTGTGTTGCCCCTTTCAGTGACCTGTGGACCTGTACACCTAGATCTCTCGGACTTTCAATACTCTTGAGGGTTCTACCATTCACTGTATATTCCCTACCTGCATTAGACCTTCCAAAATGCATTACCTCACATTTGTCCGGATTAAACTCCACCTGCCATTTCTCCACCCAAGTCTCCAAACAATCTAAATCCTGCTGTATCCTCTGACAGTCCTCATCGCTGTCCGCAATTCCATTAACCTTTGTGATGTCTGCAAACTTAATCAGACCAGTTACATTTTCCTCCAAATCATTTATATATACTACAAACAGCAAAGGTCCCAGCACTGATCCCTGCGGAACACCACTAGTCACAGCCCTCCAATTAGAAAATCATCCTTCCATTGCTACTCTCTGCCTTCTATGACCTAGCCAGTTCTGTATCCACCTTGCCAGCTGACCCCTGATCCCGTGTGACTTCACCTTTTGTACTAGTCTACCATGAGGGACCTTGTCAAAGGCCTTACTGAAGTCCATATAGACAACATCCACTGCCCTACCTGCATTCAATCATCTTTGTGACCTCCTCGAAAAACTCTATCAAGTTAGTGAGACACCCCCGGAGGAGGAACTGTACAGGGAGAGGAGACGACTCCAGATGGAGTTTGACCTTCTGACCACCAGAAAGGCGGAGGTACTGTGGAGGAAGGCACAGGGGAGGAGGTATGAGTATGGGGAAAAGGCTAGTCGCCTGTTGGCTCATCAATTGCGAAAGAGGGCAGCAGCGAGGGAGATAGGAGGAATTAGAGACGAAAGGGGAGACACGGTGCGAAGGGCAGGAAAGATAAATGAGGTGTTCAAGACCTTCTATGAGGGACTGTATAGGTCTCAACCCCCAGAGGGAGAGGAGGGGATGCGGCAGTTCCTGGACCAATTGAGGTTCCCGAAAGTGGAGGAGCAGGAGGTGGTAGGCCTGGGGGCACCGATTGGGGTGGACGAGGTTATTAAGGAACTGGGAAGCATGCAAGCAGGGAAGGCCCCGGGACCAGACGGGTTCCCGGTGGAATATTACAGAAAATATGTGGACTTGTTGGCCCCGTTGATGGCGAGGACGTTCAATGAGGCCAGGGAAGGGGGGACTCTACCCCCGACGATGTCGGAGGCGACGATATCGCTAATTTTGAAGAGGGATAAAGATCCGTTGCAGTGCGGGTCCTATAGACCTATTTCATTATTGAACGTGGACGCCAAATTGTTGGCAAAGGTGCTGGCATCGAGGATAGAGGACTGTGTCCCGGGGGTGGTGCACGAAGACCAGACAGGGTTCGTAAAAGGGAGACAACTGAATGTTAATGTGCGACGACTATTAGGGGTGATAATGATGCCCCCAGTGGAGGGGGAGGCAGAGATAGTGGCGGCAATGGATGCAGAGAAGGCATTTGATAGGGTGGAGTGGGAGTATTTATGGGAAGTGTTAAGGAGGTTTGGGTTCGGGAACGGGTTTATTAGCTGGGTTAGACTTCTTTATGGGGCTCCAACGGCAAGTGTAGTTACAGGTCGACAAAGATCGGAATATTTCCGACTATATAGGGGAACAAGACAGGGATGCCCGCTGTCTCCATTGTTGTTCGCGTTGGCAATTGAACCTCTGGCCATGGCGTTGAGAGACTCCAGGAAATGGAGAGGGGTGATTAGAGAGGGAGAAGAACACAGAGTCTCGTTATACGCAGATGACCTATTGTTATACGTGTCGGACCCAGCGGGGGGGATGATAGAGGTTATGCGAATTTTGAGGGGGTTCGGGGATTTCTCGGGATATAGGCTAAACATGGGGAAGAGTGAATTATTTGTGATACATCCAGGGGACCAGAGTAGAGAGATAGAAGGCTTGCCTCTAAGGAAAGTGGAAAGAAACTTCCGATACCTGGGGATTCAGATCGCTAGGAGCTGGGGAACCTTGCACAGACTTAATCTGACACGGCTGGTAGAACAAATGGAGGAGGACTTCAAGAGGTGGGACATGCAGCCTCTGTCGCTGGCGGGCAGGGTGCAAGCAATCAAGATGATGGTCCTCCCGAGGTTCTTATTTGTATTTCAATGTCTCCCTATACTAATCACTAAGACCTTTTTTAATAAAATAGACAGAAGCATAACGAGCTTCGTGTGGGCTGGGAAAGTTCCGAGAGTAAGGAGGGGGTTCCTTCAGCGTAGTAGGGACAGAGGAGGATTGGCACTACCGAACTTGGGCGATTACTATTGGGCCGCCAATGTGGCAATGATACGTAAATGGATGATGGAGGGTGAGGGAGCGGCGTGGAAAAGACTGGAGAGAAAGTCCTGTAAAGGGACGAGTTTAGAGGCGCTGGTGACGGCGCCGCTACCGTTCTCACCTAAAACGTTTACCACGAATCCGGTGGTGGCGGCAACATTGAATATCTGGGGACAGTGGAGGCGACAGAGAGGGGTGCGGGGAGCCCTGGTGGGGTCCCCAATCAGGAACAACCATAGGTTCGCCCCAGGAAGAATGGATGGAGGATTTCAGAGCTGGCACCAGTTGGGAATTAGGAGGGCGGGAGATTTATTTATAGATGGGACTTTTGCGAGCTTGGGAGCATTGGAGGAAAGGTATGGGTTACCCCGGGGAAATTTCTTGAGATATATGCAGGTGAGGGCGTTTACTAGACAACAGGTGAGGGAATTTCCGTTGTTCCCGACACAGGGGATTCAGGACAGAGTGCTTTCAGGGGTGTGGGTCGGAGAGGGCAAGGTGTCAGAGATATACCGAGAGATGAGGGAAGAGGGGGAGGAATCGGTGGGCGAACTAAAAGGAAAGTGGGAAGAAGAACTAGGGGAGGAGATAGAGGAGGGTATGTGGGCTGATCCCTAAGCAGGGTAAATTCCTCTTCCTCTTGCGCCAGGCTTAGCCTGATTCAATTTAAGGTGCTACATAGAGCACACATAACGGGAGCAAGATTGAGCAGGTTCTTTGGAGTGGAGGACAGATGTGGGAGGTGTGGCGGGAGCCCGGCAAACCACGCACATATGTTTTGGGCGTGCCCGACACTGGAAGGGTATTGGAAGGGAGTGACGGGAGTGATTTCGAAGGTGGTGAAGGCCCGGGTCAAACCAGGCTGGGGGTTAGCTCTATTTGGAGTTGCGGATGAGCCGGGAGTACAGGAGGCAAAGGAGGCCGACGTTGTGGCCTTTGCGTCCCTAGTAGCCCGGCGCAGGATCCTACTTATGTGGAAGGAGGCGAAACCCCCCGGACTGGAGGCTTGGGTAAATGATATGGCGGGGTTCATTAAATTGGAGCAGATAAAGTTTGCCCTGAGAGGCTCGGCTCAAGGGTTCACCAGGCGGTGGCAGCCATTTCTCGACTACCTAGGGGAACATTAGAGGGAAGACAGATGACCAGCAGCAGCAACCCAGGGGGGAGGGGGGGGGGCGTTAGTTTAGTATATGTCAAAAGATAATGGGGTTTTGTTATTTGTGTATTGTTAAAAATTTCTTTATTGTTACGTTTGCTTTGTAAGAGGGGAAAAATTGTTATTTGGAAAAAAATTTCAATAAAATATATATTTTTTAAAAAGTTAGAGAGACACGACCTCCCCTTCACAAAACCATGCTGCCTCTCACTAATACGTCCATTTGTTTATAAATGGGATTAGATCCTGTCTCGCAGAATTCTCTCCAGTAATTTCCCTACCACTGAAGTAAGGCTCACCGGCCTGTAGTTCCCTGGATTATCCTTGCTACCCTTCTTAAACAGAGGAACAACATTGGCTATTCTCCAGTCCTCCGGGACATCACCTGAAGACAGTGAGGATCCAAAGATTTCTGTCAAGGCCTCAGCAATTTCCTCTCCAGCCTCCTTCAGTATTCTGGGGTAGATCCCATCAGGCCCTGGGGACGTATCTACCTTAATATTTTTCAAGACGCCCAACACCTCGTCTTTTTGGATCTCAATGTGACCCAGGCTATCTACACACCCTTCTCCAGACTCAACGTCTACCAATTCCTTCTCTTTGGTGAATACTGATGCAAAGTATTCATTTAGTACTTCGCCCATTACCTCTGGCTCCACACATAGATTCCCTTGCCTATCCTTCAGTGGGCCAACCCTTTCCCTGGCTACCCTCTTGCTTTTTATGTACGTGTAAAAAGCCTTGGGATTTTCCTTAACCCTATTTGCCAGTTACTTTTTGTGACCCCTTCTAGCCCTCCTGACTCCTTGCTTAAGTTCCTTCCTACTTTCCTTATATTCCACACAGGCTTCGTCTGTTCCCAGCCTTTTAGCCTGACAAATGCCTCCTTTTTCTTTTTGACGAGGCTTACAATATCTCTCGTTATCCAAGGTTCCCGAAAATTGCCCTATTTATCCTTCTTCCTCACAGGAACATGCCGGTCCTGAATTCCTTTCAACTGACACTTGAAAGCCTCCCACATGTCAGATGTTGATTTGCCCTCAAACATCCGCCCACAATCTAGGTTCTTCAGTTCCCGCCTAATATTGTTATAATTAGCCTTCCCCCAATTTAGCAGATTCACCCGAGGACCCCTCTTATCCTTGTCCACCAGCACTTTAAAACTTACTTCATTGACCCTCTCTGGGCTCAACACCATGTTGCCTTCCCTATCTCGCACTCCCCCAATCTCTCTAGCCGCCTCCCTCTTGCGCAGCTGGTGCGCCAGTATCCTACTCGCCTTCTCCCCATACTCGTAGACTGCCCCTTTCACTTTCCTTAACTGCGCCTCCGCCTTCCCCGTGGTCAGCAAGTCAAACTCCGCCTGCAGTTTCCAGCGTTCGTTCAGCAGCCCCCCTCTGGGGCCTCCGCATAGCTCCTGTCTACCCTGAGTATCTCTCCCACCAGCCTCTCCCCCCTCTCCTTCTTCTCTCTGTGGGGCCTGATGGAGATTAACTCTCCCCTAACGACCGCCTTCAAAGCCTCCCACACCACTGCCACCGTTACCTCACCTGTGTCATTCGCTCCCACATAGTTCTCAATGCTCCTCCTTATCCGCCCACACACCTCCTCATCCACCAGCAGCCCCACATCCAGTCTCCAGAGAGGGCGCTGACCCCGCTCCACCCCCAGCCGCAGGTCTACCCAATGCGGGGCATGGTCCGAGACCGCAATGACCGAGTATTCAACCCCCTCCACCCTCGGGATCAGCGCCCTACTCAACACAAAGAAGTCTATCCGCGAATAGACTTCATGGACGTGGGAGAAAAAGTCGCCCTTGGCCGCGCAAACCTCCACGGGTCCACACCCCCCATCTGGTCCATGAACTCCCACAGGGCCCTGGCCGCCGCCAGCCTCTTTCCCGACCTGGACTTGGAACGGTCCAAAATCGGGTCCAAGACTGTCTTAAAGTCCCCTCCCATAATCACGTTACTTGACTCCAAATCCGGGATCCTACCCAACACGCGCCTCATGAAGTCCGCATCATCCCAGTTCGGGGCATACACAATGACTAGCACCACCTGGGCCCCCTGCAGCTTGCCACTCACCATTATGTACCTGCCCCCCTTGTCCGCCACGATGCTCCCCGCCTCAAATGCCACTCGTTTATTAACCAAAATTGCCACCCCTCTGGTCTTTGAGTCTAACCCCGAGTGAAACACCTGTCCCACCCATACTTTCCTTAGCCTCGTCTGGTCCGCGAGCTTTAAATGCATCTCTTGCAACATGGCCACGTCCGCCTTCAACCCCTTCAAATGCGAGAACACACGGGACCTGTTGACCAGCCCATTCAGGCCCCTCACGTTCCACGTGATCAGCCTGGTCGGGGGGTTGGCCACCCCCCCCTTCCCCCCCCCCCCCCCCCGCCCGGGGGGTTGGCCACCCCCCCCCCCCCCCATCCTGCCGACTAGCCATCTCCTTTTTTCCGCCAGCCACGTGCCCCCGCCTCCCATTTCCAGCCCTCCCCTCGGCGGCCCCCCAACCCGACTCTCCATCCATTCCCCTCACCTGGCTCCCCTTCAGTCAGCACAGCAGCATCACTCTCCCCCCCTCTGCCAAGCATCCGCTTCGCTCTGATTTTCTCCCCCACTTTGCTTCCGTGAGTCAGCTCACCCATGCTGAGCCCGGCCGCTCCCGCCTCTATATGCCAACCCCAAACTTGTTGCCTCCTTTGGGCCACCCAACCCCCCCCCCCCTCCCCCGCAGTGTAGAGGAGCAAGCGCCAACCGGGATCTTGCCGTGCGCCGGACAGCCCTTCCCGGGCTCGTCCGGCGTATCAACGTAATGGTGCCTGTCCTGGTATGTTACCCAGAGTCTCGCCTGATACAGGAGCCCAAACTTCACCCCTTTGCTGTGGAGGACCGCCTTAGCCCGGTTGAACCCCGCACGCCCCCTCGCCAACTCAGCTCCCAAGTCCTGGTAAATGCGGATCTCGCCGTTCTCCCACTTACTGCTCCGCTCTTTCTTCGCCCACCACAGGACTCGCTCGTGGATGTAAAAGACCCCAGGCCACTATCTTGAAGAGGCGCAGGTGAGTTACCTTCGGTTTCCCAGACAATTTTTATCCCCCAATCAACATCGCAAAGAGCAGATTGCCGGGTCTTGATAACACTGCTGTTTATGGGACCTTGCTGTGCATAAATTGGCTGCCACATTTCCCACCTTACAACAGTGACTATATTTTAAAGAGTTGAATTGGCTGAAAAGTGCTTTCAGACATCCTGCGGCCATAAAAAGTGCGATTCAAACCTCGGTTTTACAAAACAATTAGTGACTCCTTCTCCACCCATTGTAATTTGGAGGCGAGTTTCACATGTGGAGCTGCTGTAGACCGAGGAGAGGACATGAAAAATCAAACTGCCATCCTGAACCGAAAATCTCGCGACTCAAAGAGGCGCGCGTGCTCCCAAGCGAGCCACAACTGACACAGACCAACAGCTCGACTTTGTACAGTGACTTTTAAGATAGTAAGATTTGTATTTCCAACTGACCCAGAACAACAGCTCGACTTCGTACAGTGACTTTTAAGATAGTAAGATTTGTATTTCCAACTGACCCAGAACAACAGCTCGACTTCGTACAGTGACTTTTAAGATAGTAAGATTTGTATTTCCAGCATTTTCCATTTTCAGTGAAAGATAAGCGAGGGCATAAGGAAATCTTGCTCAGAACTGTAATAAGGTAAAGTACATCCCCAGAGGGGAACTGTCTGCACTTTGGCAATGCACCTTCATCTAGGTTCTGCTGTGGGTGTAAAACACAAGGTGCAACCACAGAAAATTCACATCTTCATCATTCTTTCCAAAAATCTCAGTCTTCTACCAGCCATTGTTCTCGTCGGATGTAGTTTCAGTGTTATTTTAACCAGACTCTCTGTATCTCTTCCCCGCCCCCTCCGCGCGCATCATTCGCCAGCCGAGTGAGTGGGCAGGGGGCCTGTTTCCCGATCTCTCTGAATGCTGACTGCGAACTTTAGCACCATGGCTGGCCAGAGGTTACAACAGGCAGACAGAGATTTTCCTTGGCTAGATAATGGGAAAGGGTCAAAAATTCAGGTCTCTGGTCAGTGATGTGGAGGCTTCTCAAAACTGATGAAGGAAGTCTCCTAGAAGTTTAAAACAAAGTCAAATATTGAGGAAGGGGGGGGGGGGTGCATCGCTACCCCTCCCAACCCAACCCCGGTCCTGTGATTCTCACAAAGCACTTTCTTTAAAAATGGAAAAGGCCAGAATTGTAAATTTTACAATGTTAAAAGTCACCACTGCCGTCTAATTTTCCACAATGGCAGGTTTTTTGGTTCTCACTAGTCTACAAGAGGCGGCTGGCCGGTACTCATGGGGCTGATGTCAGAGGTAGAGATGAGGGGTGGACAATCAGGCCTGGTTGGTTTGAATGACGAAGCAGGCCCGAGGGACTGAATGGCCGACTTCTGCTCTTATTATCTAATTTATGGTCCTAACTGCATCTCCGTGCTTTCAGAAAGGAGGAAACACGGACCAGGAGGGGGGGGGGGGGGTGTTGTTACAGGTCTCCGTACATTATTTTCAAGGGAGTCAAGAGGAAGACTGAGAAATATCCACAGGAAATTAATGGGAAAGAGGAAGGCAGAAGTGGGTGGTGGGGAGAGGGAGGTGGGAGTGACCTAGAAGCCAATGTTTGTTGCACCTTTCCATTCAATATGGTGCAAGAGGAGATAATGGAAAAACCACAGATTTGGCCAAAATGGAACTCGTTGAGGCACTGGCAAATTAAAAAGATTTTTTTTTGAAAGGGGATGTGGGCATCGCTGACTAGGCCGGCAATTATTGCCCATCACAAGTTGCCCTGGGAGTGATTGCTTCATGCTCAGATCAACAGAAGGATGGACCCTTATCACTTGGTCGAGAGGGTCGTGGGATGGTGACTGTGTTCATTTTCACCCCTTGACCACCCCGAGCATTCCCATGAGTGGCCGGATGGGTTATCCAGGATGCCCCCGACACTGAGCATCAATGCACTGCAGCGGCAGGACTGGTTACTTACGGAAGGGTGTTCAAAAGGGTATTAGCGGCACAAGTTGGAATTGCTATGTACCGAGGACACATTAAAACGGTTGTATTTGTTCTCTTCCTCTGGTGCTATTTTTAACATGCTGCTTTTACGATACTGCTGGAGGTGGGTGGAGGGGTATTCCCAGCAAAGCTCTGGCTCTTTATTTAAAAACACTCAAATGTTGTTGCATGAGAAAAAAAACAAGTCTCAGCACCAGTAAAGCACTTTCATTTACATAGCGCCATGTTGAAAAAGCATCCCACAGTGCATTAGGAAGGACAGTGGAACAATCTAGCGAGCAGAGGCGTAATATAGCATTAGAAAAAAGTACAGGTTAAATGAGTGGAGGAGAGGTTAGATAAGAGTTGACAAAGGCAGTCAGCTGAGTGTGGGTGGTTTAGTATAACGAACTGTTAACAGGGGAAGCTCAAGACACAAATATAGATCAATAGCGGGCAGCTGAGGGTGGGGAAGATTTGAATGTTTAGAAAGTATTCTGATATCACACTTTGCAAAATTTTTAATACCAGGAAATGTAATATTTTGAAATCAGTATGTCACTCAGTGCGCACACCAGAATGGGGTCAAATCTATATACAGTGCTTGCAAACATGTGCTCTTTGAGCCTCTCCTTGAAACCTTCAACATTGTTTCCAGTGCTTGGCTGTGGAATTTTAACCAACTTGAATCATCTTTACACTGTCGGGAGTTTTCCCAATGCTCTTGGTGGGGCATGGACCCCGGACCCCCCCCCCCACCCCCAGCGCACCCACCCACAGAACCACCCCCCCCCCCACCCCACCCCCCCCCTTCCACACAGACACCACCCTGCACACACTCCCCACACACTCCAAAATGAAGCTCCTTTTAGAGCATCCTCTGTTGATGTCACCTCCTCACAATCCCAGGACCACTTTTCTGGTTTAAAATAGCTGTGAACAAGATGTAAAGCAGCCTGGATATCTGGGGCAACGTTCAGAGGGGGTGGCTTCCTAGAATTCCCATTTAACAGCCCCAAAGGGACCAAGCTGACAGGCTGCGGCCATCATTAATATGGTCGGCCTATATCAGAGGGGTCCTCGAGGGAGGGCCTTTTCTCAGAATTCATCTTCCTCGAGCCTCGTTCGCTACCTCAGGAAGTCGCAAAGGTGGGGGTCACTGTTGCAGCAGTCATTTGTAGCCAATGAAGCTCCCTTCCTCACAGCATTGTTGGTATAGCTACACCACATGGCCTGTTCAAGAAAGCTGCTCGAACCCACTTTTTTGAGGGCAATTAGGGACGGAGGATAAATTTTGGCCCAGCCAGCAAGGCCCACACCCAGTGAAAGAATTTTTTTGTTTTAAATGTAGGAAAGGTAGCAATTTGGGCAAAGAAAGGCCGATTGAAAACCGTCTCTCTCGCCAGATCCTGTTTCCCCAACTCTGAAATGGCTAACGTCCATGGGGGGGGGGGGGGGGGGAGGACAAAGAAAAGGCTACAGAGGCACTCTGAAGATCTCCTTGAAGCTGAGCGGCAGCAGTGACAGTGGGAGGAGCTTCAAAATGGCGCCACGATGATGAGGCAGGGCGACGGCAGGAGGTAGGAAGAAAAGGAAGCAAATCCCCCAACTCCGGATCCCACCCCCGCAATCGGTGCAGTTCAGTCACATGGAGACCCATGGTGGAATGCCGGGACCCATGGGAGATGTCACCTTTGAATCAAGGGACACCTGCCGACAATGACCCTCCCTGGGAAGTATGCAAATTAAAAACGCAGGAACGATTTCTTTGCATATACAGCCCCTCCCCCCAAAAAGCAGCACGTCAGCAATCGCTTCATGCTGTACACAGCATGTCGCTGACGGTGTAGGAGAATGCTGAATAAGGATAAGTCAATTTAAAAATTCACAGCCCGGCGAAAAAAAGTGTGAATGAACACGTTTGGTGTGGGTGGGGATGAAGAAGCAGACAATAGGCAAGGAAGACGTAAACTGTGGGGGAAACTGATACCAAACAAACAGCTCCAATCAGCAAAAAAATAAATAAAAAATGAAACAGAAAGTGATGTTGTCTACAACAAATGTCTCATTAATGCCGGGACCTGGAGCCAGAAAAACCCCGTTCAGTTTTTGAATTAATCACTTGTTTGTCAGAGAACGACTGATTGCAGTGTGGAGGTGACTTCCAGAATCAGGAGATGTGGTAACTACGTCCCCCAAATCGCACATTGCTCCCCCTGGCCTGGATGCTGAGTGTGCCCCCCCCCCCCACCCCCGCCCGTCCCGGCCTGGATGCTGAGGTCTGCTGGTGTGTGTCCCCCCACCCAGTCTGTCTGGGTGCAGAATCTGTCCCTTTTATCTCTGCCCCCCCCCCCCCAACTCCTTAGCCATCAAAGCGGTTTTAGTGTTTTTTTCAATCCTGAAATGTCCCAAGTTGGCACAAATGATCCACCTCTCCAACCCGTCCTCCTCCTCACCACAGGGAGACTGGGCAGTATTAGGCAACAGACTCGCACTGTGAGGTACCCTCACTAACGACGCTTAGAGTGTAAACGGTAAAGAAGGCTTTATCAGACTAAGAACCATGCTAGAGCTGAGACATGTGCTGACTGCTGCACAGCCCATGAGGCAGCCCTTTATATATGGCTCACAGATGGGCGGAGCCAGAGGCGGAGTCCCCAGGGTTCCAAGCCCGGTCTTAAAGGGGACATCACCTTACATGATGATAAGGCAGTAACCGTTCATCACACACTGGTAAACGCGAGGCACAACAAGTGTAAATCCATTGAGGTGAGGCTACCCAAAGGCAGCTCGTTTATTCAAAGGAACACACACACACGCGCGCCCACACGCGCGCCCACACGCGCGCGCACACGCACACGCAGGAGATATTCCTTCCAACACACTCGGCATCTTCCCAGAGGTGAGACAAGTGCAACGGTCCACTCCCTCTATTAAGAGGTTTGATATTTTCTCAACGTCCGTTCGGTTAGCCGCCTTGTGTCTGACTGGTTAGAAACGAAAGGGTGACTTTCCCCCAGATATCCTCCAATGTCACTGGCCATGAGACACGGCCACAGGTAACCAGAGCAATGCGCCTTTCAATTTCCTGTCCTGGTCGTCAACACAACAAAGATGGGTGAAGTGACTATGAAGCCCCAGTCTGAGACCCTCAGCCAAAGGGTTGGAAGCCCTGGGAAACCACTTGGGGGCTCTCTGTACCCAAGAAGGTTTACCATGAAATGTAAATGATTATTGAAGGTGGAACCTGTGATTGGAAGTGTAGAGAGGAACCTCAATACACATGCTGCACTGAAAGAAACCCAAACTGCTGCATTTTGTGTAAAGTTTGAACTGTTATACAATGTATTTTCACAAATTTTAGGCATGTGCAGTTGCTGACTAAACAGCAGATATCCAAAACATTATTTTGTGGGATGTGGGTGTCGCTGTAAAAGCCAACAGTTGTTGCCCATCCTTAATTGCCCTTTAGCTGAGTGTTTGGCTGGGCCATTTCAGGGGGCAGTCAAGTCAACCACATTGCAGTGGGTCTGGAGTCACATGTAGGCCAGACCGGGTAAGGACGGCAGATTTCCTTCCCTAAAGGACATGAGTAAACCAGATGGGTTTTTATGACAATCCTGCCCTGGGCCTCCATATTTGCCAAGTCACGGAACCCGTATAACATTTTAAAATTACAACAAGATCAGCGTTTCTGAGACTAATTTCAGGTTAATTTACTAACTGGATTTAAATTTCCCCCAGCCGCTGAGATTTCAAGCAATGTCATTGGGTCATTATTCCAGGCCTCTGGATCGTGTATCATTGGCTGATGAGAGCAGACAACCGGGAGACTGTCCCCGACGGCAGTGATCTCTGGAGCAGAGGGGTACTGGAAGAGGCAAGGAGAATCGAACAGCATGGCTGGCCCGAGAAGTGGGTCCACAGCAGGCGGAGACCAGCAAACCCTGCACCTTCTTGGCCCACTCTCTGCTTCTGCAGGACATGCCAAGCCAGGAGAGGGCTCCTGAACCTAACCAGGCAATGCTCAACAGGGTTGACTACCACGTCGCAAACCACCGCCTCCCGAGACAAATGGGCCTAGTCCAGCTCAGTTGAGTCATCCTCCAACAGTCTGGGGATGTAGACTGGGTCCTCGTGGACAAGGTACATGGACTGCCCATCCACATGGAATGGGAGCTCAGTGGCACAATGGTAATGTCAAGTAGCCTTGCCAAATGTTTTGGGGGTACTGGTTCAAATCCCACCACGGCAGCTAGTGGAATTTGAATTAAATTAGTAAAATCTCGAATATAAAGCTAGTCTCAGTAATGGTGACCACAGGACTATCATTGATTGTTGTAAAAACCCATCTGGGTTCACTAATGTCGTAAGTCTTGCTTGGAGGACGACTCAACAGAGCTGGACTCATTGCTGTCGCGGACAATCTCCCAGTGGTGTGCTCTCAGCAGCTACATCGATACATTTAATCTTCCAGAAACAATCCCTCCAGAACGAACGGCAGTTGAAATCCTGTCAGATTTTCCCCCCATGTGTCGCCCAAGTAAACAGATCACCTTATTTTAATCCTGTGAAATCAAAAGTCAAGATGCTGCCCAGTGTCTGGCTGTTCTTAGCTTCGTGGCACAGTGGTTAACACCGCTGCCTCACAGCTCCAGGGGCCCGGGTTCAATTCCGACCTTGGGTGACTGTAGTGTGGAGTTTGCACTTTCTCCCCGTGTCTGCGTGGGTTTCCTCCCACAGTCCAAAGACGTGCAGGTTAGGTGGATTGGTCATGCTAAATTGCCCCGTAGGGTGGGGTCGTTGGAATAAGTCAGGGGTTGGGCCTAGGAAGGGTGGTCTTTCGACGGGTTGGTGCAGACTCAGACCTCCTTCAGCCCTGTAGGGATTCTATGATTCTACGAAATTGTCTGCTTGGTCACATTCTAGCTATTGACTCTGGAGTGATGCCAAGTGCCAATGGGCAGAGTGGGCAGAAGTGTGAGCAATAACTCAGCTTTGTTATTGTCACACATCTACCTGACCATAAACCACAAGCAGGTGACCAGCCGACTATCAAACAAAACGGTTTCCAAATGGGTTCAAAGGTTTGCTTATCAGATGCGCTGGCATCAAGAGTTCACAGTCAATTCCTTTTACGTTTCTAAGAGGTGTCACCTCCCTTTCTGCATGTATAAGTCCGTTGACAGTGACACCGTGGGGTGCAGCTGTCTCTGACTGGCTGCCTGACAGAGCAATGGCAACACTCGCTTTCACTTTGTGATTCAGTTTAATCTTCATGAGGAGTCAGACTCACAACACAAGATGGGTTTGAGCTGAACAGCCTTTCCTGATCCCTCGATATTATTATGTCCACAGTGCAAGAATCTAACAGGGAAAACTAGCAATGTTCAAGTGGCTGGGGGAAGTGGGTTATGAAGGACACCTTTTTTTCTGTAAAAATACACTTTATTCATGAAAAGGTGCATTGCATAACTTCCATTTTTTAAAAGTTCAGATGTAACATTGCATAAAGTGCAGAGCAATGCAGTACGTTACACGCTGAATACTTCACTTCACAATTCCAGGTTATATTTACAATTCTAAATGTCAAACATCCAGCCAGAAGGATTGCCCAAGAGCTAGCTTTGGGTGGGGGGGGGGGGGGAAGAAGCGAGGACAGGGGGGGGGGGAGGGGCGGCGAGCACACGAGGCAGGGAATGACGAAGACAGGGTGGCGAGGAGCATAAGACATTCACAACTACCTGACATTTCAAAGTGTTTTCCAGCAAACTAATTCTTTTTCCCCCCAATTAAAGGGCAATTTAGCATGGCCAATCCACCTAACCTGCACATCTTTGGGTTGTGGGGGTGAGACCCATGCAGACACGGGGAGAAAATGACATATTATTTGAAGTGTCGTCACTATAGGAATGTAGGAAATGTGGCAGCCAATGTGTGCCCTGCTCTTCAGTGAAACAGTACCATGGGCTTTGTTACATTCAATGGAAGAGAATGTCTGATCTAAAGGACAGGGCTTCAGACAGTGCAGCACTCCCTCAGTACCGCGCTAGAGTGTCAACCTTAATTTTGTGCTCCAGTGCTGGAGTGTGATTGGAACCCAGACCCTCGGTACGCGGAGGAGAGTGTGCTGCCAGCTGCGGTTACACACTGGTTCAACTGCAGAGGGGTTCGGTGAGGGATGGTCCAGGTTACAGGTGAAGGCCAATAGCTGTATCTAAAAGCTCGGTGCAGTGGAGAGCACGGTGTGCTCCAGCAGAAACTTGGCACAGAGCGTCATCCTCTCCAACATGGTGGTCACTCCAACCACATCCGCTTGAGGTACCCACCACCCTGAAGCAGGTGATAACACAGCTTACATCCAGGCCCTGGGTCCCACTGCTCAAAGGGGCTTCCCGGGTTTCACAGTGGTTCATCAATCTGTTCACCACCAGGATCAGTCAGGTTGCTGGGGAATATTTTGTCTATTCGTTCATGGCATGTGGACATCGCTGGTCTTGCCAACATTTATTGCCGATCCTTAATTCCTTTTGAACGGAGTGCTTTATTCAGCCATTTCAGAGGGAAGTGAAGAATTAACCACAATGTTGTGGGTCCAGAGACACATATAGGCCAGACCAGGTGAGGATGGCAGAATGGACATTACGACAATCATCAATGGTTTCACGGACCTAGACGTTTAATTCCAGATTTTTACTGAATTTAAATTTCACCATCTGTCGTGGTGGGATTCGAACCCGGGCCCTCAGGGCATTATAGTGGGCAGCACGGTAGCATAGTGGTTAGCACAATTGCTTCACAGCTCCAGGGTCCCAGGTTCGATTCCCGGCTTGGGTCACTGTCAGTGCGGAGTCGGCATGTGAAAAAAAAAAAGATGAAAATCGCTTATTGTCACGAGAAGGCTTCAAATGCAGTTACTGTGAAAAGCCCCGAGTCGCCACATCCCGGCGCTGGTACGTGAATTGAACCCACGCTGCTGGCCTTGTTCGGCATTACAAGCCAGCGGTTTAGCCCACTGTGCTCAACCAGCCCCTAAATGATCAAGGGATATAAAGGGGGGGGGGAAGAAAGGCTGGATCCGGGTATTGAACTTGATGATCAGCCATGATCATAATGAATGGTGGAGCAGGCTTGAAGGGCCGAATGGCCTCCTCCTGTTTCTGTTTTCTATGTATGTATCCCTTCTGCAGCCCCAGCGTCTACCGGTCTTTAAACCAGGATTTTTAAAAACATCACTGCAGCAGCCACGTACACACACTAACCCAGGCTATTAACCCTTCCAGCACCAGATACATATAATACAATATATATGTAATACAATATTTTAAAAAGCAAGATGGTGCCAGAGGGTGGGGACTCTGTGAGCTCTCCCCCCATGACCCTCGTCCTACATCTCTTATAATCTGCTGAAACTTAATTCTTGCATTATTATCTTTAACCATGTTATGTATTTTTATTATGTATCCTCAAGTATGTATCGCATGTTCTATGTTTTCATGTACGGAGCGATCTGCCTGGACAATACTTTGAGCCCATGACTGCGTGGGTTTCCTCCAGGTGCCCCGGTTTCCTCCCACAGTCCAAAGATGTGCAGGTCAGGTGGATTGGCAATGATAAATTGCCCTTAGTGTTCAAAAAGGTTGGGTGGGATTACTGGGTTACAGGGATAGGGTGGCGTGTGGGCTTAAGTGGGATACTCTTTCCAAGGGCTGGTGCAGACTCGATGGGCCGAATGGCCTCCTTCTGCAGTGTAAATTCTATGATATCCTGGGTCTCTGGATCACTGGTCCAGCGACAATACCAGCGTGCCACCACCTCCCCATCGCCACAGGCGAGTGGCAGTGGCTTCACAGTCTATTAATCCCCTCTTCCTTCTGGAGGGTGCCATCAGTCCTGCCCCCCCCCCACTTCCAATCTGCTAGCGCCCTTTGCTGTTAACTGTCAGCCAGCCAGCCCAGACTGCTGCCACCCATGCCAAGATGGTGCAGTCTGAAGCCAGGCTCTCTAGGGCACCAGAACCTCTCGACGGCGCCCTCCAGCTGTAGGTGGAGGTCAGCAGCTTTCCACCAGCCATGCTGCATCCACCGGGGAACCATCCTGTGGGAGCACGAGGATAAATAAAGTCAGACATGCCTCAAGGGTGGTTAGATTAATTTTATATGCATTATTTAATGATTGGTTTGATAAATTTGGATTTGAGAAATTTGGATTTGAGTTTGCAGTTGATGCTGGTATTATTCATTACTGTAGTGAACTGAGGGAGGAACCAGGAAGTCACAGTGGTCAGTGAGAAAAGAAATAAGGTGCGTCAGACTTTTAGTGAATGGTGAGGTGTGGTTGAAGTTTCTGTGCATGAATGATCTGATCAAGTAACGCCCTGGCAGAAAGGTCAGTGGCCTCCAGTTCGTCATACTCTTCCTCGACAGGCTTCTGCTCGTGAGCACCCCACTCACCCTCCCTCACCTCCTCCACCAATCGTTTCTCTGCGTGCTCTCTTTATTCTCCCGGCCATGTTCAATTCCCGAGGGATGCCCCACCAGGTCACGTAACTTCGCTCACCACGATAATGTCTGCAGGTCAGGCGGGGCGGCCTCAGACCACTGACATTTTAGCCAAAGATCGGAGCCCTGCAATCGCACCGGCATTCAGAAGAAACGACCCGGCGAATGATCCGTCGTCATCATCGTAATCCGTCCATCATATGGTGCCTTCCTGCCATTTAACTTTGCGTTCTGCTGCGTGAGGCTAAGATGGTACCGGCTGGAGCGTGGAGTTGCAAAGCAAGCACGGGCAACTTCAAATGCACATTCATCCACACCATGATTGTCGTGTTGTTCAGCCTGGGGTAACACGGATTGCACACGATTGCAATTAACTGATCAAGTATACACCAATCAAAGGCGTTGGTTCAATATGAGATTTATTGAACTCTAGCAACGAAACACACAGCTGCCTGTGGGTTGACTCGCTACTACCCTAAGTAACTAAAGCTAACTATCTGGTATTGCTTTGCAAAGTTGGACCATTCTTGACTATAGAAACAGGGACCGTTTTCGCTCATGATCGTGAGCGGGATTCCATGCCTGGCGAATGCCTCTTTGCAGGCCCTTATGACGGTCCGGAATGTTAGGTCCGATAGTTTCACTACCTCGGGGTAACTGGGGAAGTAATCAATTATCAGGACGTAGTCACGCCCGTTGGCGTGAAAAAGGTCCACAACAACTTTAGACTATGGAGAGATCACGATCTCATGCTGGTGGAGCATCTCTTTGGGCTGAGAAGCAGGAACCACTGGCATATCACGCAGTTGAGGACCGTGTTTGAGATGTCCTCATTGATGCTGGGCCAGTAGACAGCTTGCCGGGCCCTGCGCCTATACTTCTCAATGCCGAGGTGTCCCTCGTGTATCTGCGTGAGCACCAAGCTCTGGAGGCTGCGCGGAATGACGATGCCATCCAATTTCAGAAGGATCCCCTCGACAACAGTTAGGTCATCCTTTACATTATAGTATTGGGGGCATTGCCCTTTTCGCCAGCCATTCGAGAGGTGATGTATGACCCGCTGCAGCAGAGGGTCCTTGGCGGTCTCTTCCCAAATGATGCCGAGTTGGTCGTCGGATGACAGGAGGGTGCTGGCACACAGTTTCACCTGCATCTCGATGGCTTGTATGAAGTCTACCTGCTCACATGGTGAGGTGATTGCACGGGAAAGGGCATCCGCAATGATCAGCTCCTTCCCAGGTGTGTAAACCAGTTCAAAATCATACCTGCGGAGTCGAAGGAGAATGCGCTGGAGCCTGGGTGTCATGTCATTTAAGTCCTTGTGTATAATGTGCACCAGGGGTCTGTGGTCCGTCTCCACGGTAAAGGTCGGGAGACCATACACATAATCGTGGAATTTCACGATGCCAGTGAGCAGGCCCAGGCATTCTTTCTCAATTTGAGCATAGCGTTGCTCAGTGGGTGTCATGGCCCTGGATGCGTAGGCCACTGGAGCCCAGGACGAGGTGTTGTCCTTCTGCAGGAGCACCGCCCCAATGCTGTCCTGGCTGGCGTCTGTGGAGATCTTGGTCTCCCTTGCTGGGCCAAAGAAGGCTAGAACAGGAGCGGTGGTTAGCTTCACTTTCAACTCAAGCCACTCTGCTTGATGTGCGGGCAGCCACTGGAAAGTGGTGGACTTTTTCTCAAGGCGTCTGAGGGCCGTGGTGTGTGCCGCAAGATTGGGACTGAACTTCCCCAGAAAGTTCACCTTCCCCAAGAAGCGGAGGACCGCCTTCTTGTCCTCTGGAGTCTTCATCGTGTTGGTTGCCTGGACTTTGTCGGAGTCCGGCTGCACGCCCTGTTGTGAGATCTGATCGCCCAGAAACGGAATTGACGACCTGCCAAAGGAGCATTTGGTTTTATTGAGTATGGTAAACCACTGTTGCACCTGTATTAGGTGATGTACGGTAGGACCTGTACTACAGGTTCGCTGGTAGTCCCTGCCTGCTGGCTCCGCCCGGGAGGCGGGGTATAAATATGCGTGTCCTCCAGCCAGCAGCCATTTTGCCAGCTGCTGTGGGAGGCCACATATCTGATAGCAATAAAGCCTCAGTTGGATTCAACTATCGTCTTTTGTCCAATTGACCGTGCCTCAATTTATAGCTATCAGTTTCTAAGGATGGACCTCCGTATCAAACCGGATCGCCCGCAGCTGGATCTGCACTCAAGCGATGCCAGAAAGGACTTCCAGCACTGGCTAACTTGCTTCGAAGCGTATATCAACGCGGCACCAACCCCTGTTCCGGAGGCTCAGAAGATTCAGATTTTATATTCCAGGTTGAGCTCCAAAGTCTTTCTGTTAATCCAGGACGTGCCGAACTACAGTGAAGCCACGACTCTACTCAAGGACAACTACGCACAGAAAACGAACACGCTCTTCGCCATGCACGCACGCGTCACTCGCTCTCAACACCCTGGTGAGTACATAGAAGACTCCTGGCAGGCCCCAATCCCACTAGTCCGGGACTGTGACTGTCAGGCCGTTACAGCCACGGAACACTCAAGACCTCCTTATGCGGGACGCTTTTGTGACTGGAATTAGGTCAGATCTCATATGCCAGCGGTTCCTAGAAGGGGCCACGCGCGACCTCGCAGAGACTAAAACACTAGCGCTCTCCATGATGGTCGCCCTGCACAAGGTCCAGTCCTACACCCCCAGCCGCGCGGCCCATCCCTCCTACGCTTCGTGGACCCCACAGACAGCCGCCCCAGCGGGGGCGCTGCCCACCCAATACGCCTGCGCTGCACGCCAGCCAGCGAACCCCGGGGGCGCACGATGCTATTTTTGCGGCCAACAGAAGCACCCCCGCCAACGCTGCCCGGCCTGCGCTGCTCTCTGTAAAGCCTGCGGAAAGAAGGGCCACTTCGCCGCGGTGTGCCAGGCCCGCTCAGTAGCCACTATCACCCCCACCACTATCGCCCCCACCCCCCTCGGTCATGGACAATGGGGATCGCCATCCCCCCCCCCCTCAGACCACGTGCCAGTGGGCGCCGCCATCTTCCCCTCCGCGCAACATGTGCGTTTCATGGGCGCCGCCATCTTGTTCCACCCCCACAACGTGCGTTCTATTGGTGCCGCCATTTTGTAACCCTCAAGATCTTCGGGCGCCGTCATCTTGTCTACCCCTCAGCACATGGGCACTACCAGCGTTCCAGGACCCGGGCTCACCAGCCGCCCCATTACCCGACGACCAACCAAGACTCGCCTCCATGTCAATTGACCAGTCTCGTCCGCATAACCTGACCAACGCACCCACCAGTGTGAAAGTCGACGGACATGTAACCTCCTTCCTGCTGGACTCCGGGAGCACCGAAAGCTTCATACACCCAGAGGCCCTGCTCCCTCATGATACATCCTGCCAACCAAAAAATCTCCCTGGCCTCCAGATCCCATTGCGTAGCAATCCGGGGGTACTGTACGGTCACGCTCATGGTCCAGGGTGTAGAATTCAGTGGCTTCCTCCTCTACGTCCTCCCTAACCTCTGCGCTGCACTAATCCTTGGCCTGGACTTCCAGTGCAACCTCCAGAGCCTAACTCTGAAATTCGGCGGGCCCTTACCACCCCCTACTGTGTGCGGTCTCGCGATCCTAAAGGTCGACCCACCTTCCCTCTTTGCCAATCTAACTCCAGATTGCAAACTCGTCGCCACCAGGAGCAGACGGTACAGCACCCAGGACAAGACCTTCATCAGGTCCGAAGTTGCTTCAGGAAGGCATCATCAAGGCCAGCAACAGCCCCTGGAGAACTCAAGTGGTAGTAGTTAAAACTGGGGAGAAACACCGAATGGTCGTGGACTACAGCCAGACCATCAACCGGTACACACAGCTCGACGCGTATCCCCTCCCACGCATATCTGACATGGTTAACTAGATTGCGCAGTACTGGGTCTTCACAACGGTAGACTTGAAATCCGCCTACCACCAGCTCCTCATCCGTAAATCGGACCGTCCATACACCGCCTTCGAGGCAGACAGCCGCCTATACCACTTCCTGAGGGTCCCCTTCGGCGTCACAAACGGGGTCTCGGTCTTCCAAAGGGAGATGGACCGAGTGATCAACCGGTACGGGTTGCGGGCCACCTTTCCGTACCTAGACAACGTCACCATCTGCGCCCATGATCAGCGGGACCACAACGCCAACCGTCCTACATTTCTCCACACCGCTACTCTCCTAAACCTCACTTACAACAAGGAGAAGTGCGTGTTCAGCATGAACCGCTTAGCCATCCTCGGCTATGTGGTCCAGAAGGGAGTTCTGGGGCCCGATCCCAACCGCATGCGCCCCCTCATGGAGCTCCCCCTCCCCCACTGCCCAAGGCCCTCAAACGGTGCCTGGGGTTCTTTTCGTACTACGCTCAGTGGGTCCCAAACTATGCGGACAAGGCCCGCCCACTCATACAGTCCACCCAGTTTCCCCTGACGACCGAGGCCCAACAGGCCTTCGCCCGGATCAGAGCTGATATTGCCACGACCACAATGCACGCTGTAGATGAGACACTGCCCTTCCAAGTAGAAAGCGACGCATCAGACGTCGTCCTTGCCGCCATCCTCAATCTGGCAGGCAGACCCGTGGCATTCTTTTCCCGCACCCTTCATGCCTCAGAAATTCGGCACTCATCCGTCGAAAAGGAGGCCCAGGCTATCGTTGAAGCTGTGCGGCATTGGAGGCATTACCTGGCCAGCAGGAGATTCACTCTCCTCACTGACCAACGGTCGGTAGCCTTCATGTTCAACAACACACAGCGGGGCAAGATCAAAAATGATAAAATCTTGCGGTGGAGAATCGAGCTCTCCACCTATAATTCCGAGATTATGTATCGCCCCGGCAAACTCAACGAACCTCCAGCCGCCCTATCACGAGGTACATGTGCCAGCGCACAGGTATACAGACTCCAGGCCCTGCACGACAGCCTTTGTCACCCAGGAGTCACACGGTTGTACCACTTCATTAAGGCACAAAATCTGCCCTACTCCGTCGAGGAAGTAAGGACAGTCACCAGGGACTGCCAGGTCTGTGCGGAGTGCAAGCCGCACTTTTACCGGCCGGACCGTGTGCGCCTGGTGAAGGCCTCCCCGTCCCTTTGAACGCCTCAGCGTGGACTTCAAAGGCCCCTCCACCGACCGTCACATATATTTTCTCAGTGTGATCGACGAATACTCCAGATTCCCTTATGCCATCCCATGCCGCGACATGACGTCTGCCACCGTCATTAAAGCCCTCAACACAATCTTCACTCTGTTCAGTTTCCCCACCCACATCCACAGTGACAGGGGAACCTCATTCATGAGTGATGAGCTGCGCCAGTTCCTGCTCAGCAGGGGTATCGCCTCCAGCAGAACGACACAATATCACCCCCGGGGAAACGGACAGGGAGAATAGGACGGTATGGAGGGCCATCCAGCTAGCCCTTCGGTCCAGAAACCTCTCGGCCTCCCGCTAGCAGGAGGTCCTCGCTGATGCACTCCACTCCATTCGCTCGTTACTCTGCACTGCCACTAACAATACACCCCATGAACGTCTTTTTGCCTTCCCCAGGAAGTCCACATCCAGGGTGTCGCTCCTGACGTGGCTCGCAGCTCCGGGAACCGTGCTTCTCCGTAAGTACATCCGACTCCACAAGGCGGACCCGTTGGTGGAGAGGGTGCACTTGCTCCACGCAAACTCCCAGTACGCCTACGTGGCGTTACCCGATGGCCGCCAGGATACTGTCTCCCTCAGGGACCTGGCACCAGCAGGTTCCAACCCCACACCCCCTCCGCCACCGTCCCCTCCCCCGTCGCTCCCAACAGCACCCCCCGCCTCAGGACCATCCGTCCCCCACCTGCCCACGCCCGACGATGAAGAGGATTTCGGCACACTCCCGGAGTCACCATCGACCAGATCAGCACCAATATCGCCGACACCACTGCGTCGCTCCCAGAGGAACATCACGGCCCTGGACCGGCTAAACCTCTGACCGGTCCACCGGACATCAAAGGACATTTGTTTGCTCAAATCTTGTAAATATTAACTCATTGTTGTATATAGTTATCCACCACCCCTGCCGGACTCAATTTTTAACAGGGGGTGAATGTGGTAAACCGCTGCTGCACCTGTATTAGGTGATGTATAGTAGGACCTGTCCTACAGGTTCGCCAGTAGTCCCTGCCTGCTGGCTCCGCCAAGGTGGGGTATAAATATGCATGTCCTCCAGCCAGCAGCCATTTCGCCAGCTGCTGTGGGAGGCCACTCATCTGATAGCAATAAAGCCTCAGTTGGATTCAACTATCGACTTTTGTCCAATTGATCGTGCCTCATTGAGCTTCAGGCCATTGGCCTGTATGCGCCTGAAGACTTGCTGCAGGCGGGCAATATGTTCTTCCGGGGTCGTGGACCAGATGATGACGTCATCAACATAGACCCGTACACCGTCAATGCCCTCGAGCATTTGCTCCATTATTCGATGAAAGGTTTCGGAGGCCAACACAATGCCAAATGGCATTCGGTTGTAGCAATATCTCCCGAAGGGAGTGTTAAATGTGCAGAGCTTCCTGCTGGACCCGCCCAGCTGTATCTGCCAGAAGCCCTTCGATGCGTCCAGCTTTGGAAAGTATTTGGCATGCGCCATTTCACTCGTCAGCTCCTCCCGCTTCGGGATCATAATGTTGCAATCCTTGGGATCGATGCAAATGCGCAGTTCTCCAGAAGGCTTCTTGCCGCAGACCATCGAGCTGACCCAGTCAGTTGGTTCCGTCACCTTGGATATTATTCCTTGATCCTGGAGATCCTGCAGCTGCGCCTTCAACGGTCTTTGAGCGGCGCTGGCACCTGGCGCGGTGCATGGATGACAGGCGTGGCATCAGGCCTGAGCAGAATTTTATAGCGGTAGGGCTGCGTGCCCATCCCAGTGAACACATCCGGGTATTGCAGAAGGAGCTCCTCACTGTCGGCTTGCAGAGCGTTGTTAGCGGAGGACATGGCATGTACACGCTGAACTAGCTGGAGGAGCTTGCATGATCGGCCCCCAGCAGAGAAGCCTTGCCGGGCTGGACGATCTCAAACCGCAAATTGGCCTTGGCGGCCTTGTTGGATACCTGCAGGTGACAGGATCCTAGCGCCGTGATGGCATTCCCATTGTAGTCGAGCAACTGGCAGGCCGGTGGAAGAATTGTTGGCTGCCTCTGGATGCGAGCCAGATCTGCTTGGGATATTAGATTGGCTGAAGCACCGGTGTCCAGCTTGAACCGGATGCTACAATCGTTGACCTGTACTGTGGCACGCCACTCGTCCGCACAATCCACTTTGTGTTGGTGAATGTGAGGAGGCATGGTTATGCATGGTGATGATGCCCACTCGATACGGGGCAGTCGTCCTCTGGATCGGTGATGGGATCCAGTTCCAAGTCCAGCAGCCCTTGCTGCACACTTCAAACTCGTTTTCGTTGGACCTGGTACCGCTGGCCCCCTGTCGGAGGTGCAGATCTGCACAGAGCAGCATAATGGCCAAGCTTCTTGCAGTTGAGACATCGCCTGCCTCTCACAGGGCATTGCCGCTTTAAATGGGCGGTGCCGCAGTTGGGGCACGTAATTACGTCGACGTCGTGACGTTCGGCGCATCATCGCGCCTGCGCAGTGCGGCCAGCCGCCGCTCGCACCTGTGCAGGGTCGCTTCGTTTTCCTGGCCCTGATGCGCATGCGTGGGACCCGTGGAAAAGCGCGTGAAATGGCCGCCTTCATCGATGCTCAGGCCCCGCATTTGGGCGATGACCTGTACACTTTCAGCCTTTTGGGAGGCAAGTTGGTCCTGCTCTGCCGACTTCAGGCAGGAATAGCGACTTTTCGCCAGTTCGTGGACTTTGCATGTCTTGATGGCCACTGGCAGGGTCATATTTTTAATTTTTAGGAGCTGCTCCCGCAGGGCGTCGGAGTGGACGCCAGACACAATCTGATCCCTGATGAGGGAGTCAGCGGTGTCACCGCAGTTGCAGGATTGCGCTAGAATGCGAAACGGAGTAAGAAAAGACTGAAAAGGCTCATCCTTACCCTGAAGGCGCTGGAATACATAACGCTCGAAGCTTTCATTTGTCTCGACCTCGCAGTGGCTGTAGAATTTGGAGAGGACAGTCTGGAACTTGGCCTTGTCCTCACTGTTGGAGAAAGTCAGCGAATTGAGGATTTGGATGGCCTGGTCCCCCGCAGTAGACAGCAGCAGGCTGATTTTTCACGCATCGGAGGCACTTTCGAGGCCCGAGGCCTCAAGGTATAGGCTGAATTTTTGCTTGAAGACCCGCCAGTTGGCGCCAAGGTTCCCGGAGATGCGGAGCTGCCTGGATCTTTTCCATGCCACAGGAAGGCAGTTGCTGGTCTTCGAAGGTAATTACTTAGAGGCAGTAGCCACTTCTGGTATCATGTCGTGTTGTTCACCCTGGGGTAACACGGATTGCACACGATGCAATTAACTGATCAAGTACACACCAAAGGCGTTGGTTCAATATGAGATTTATTGAACTCTAGTAACGAAACACACAGCTGCCTTTAGGTTGACTCTCTACTACCCTAAGTAACTAAAGCTAACTATCTAGACCAGGCTAGCTCTGATCCACATGTAGGAGGTGTTGAATGATTAGTATACCCTGACTGTCACTATAGCTATCACCAGTGGAAAAGAGGCAGAGTGCTGATGCCTTGTGTGTTTTGTAGGTGTAAGTCCACCTCTGGTGTCCTGTCTTGTGATTGGTCGTGTTCTGTTCTGTATATTGATTGGCTCACCTGGGTGTCTGTCACTGCCTGCTTTTACCTTATGATGTGCATGGGTGCATATTATGACAATGATGTCGTCAGTAGTTGGCGACCACACGCTTCCTCTGCATGTCAGACATATGCGCGAACACCTTGGACTCCATTTTGAAACCTTAGCTGGCCATATACTGCCTGAAAAAAAAAAACACTGAGAGGCCCAAGTTGGTCCAATTATATTTTCTATTTTTATCTACAGTTAGCCTCATTAGCAAACGGAGAACTGCTTCAGGTTAATGCATTGCTCGAGCACGATAATCCACTCCTGAGAATTTTTAAAAAACATTCATGACATTTGGGCATCTCTGGCTGGGCCTGCATTTATTGCCCATTCCTAATTGCCCTTGAACTAAGTGGCTTACTATGTATTTCAGAGGGTATTTAAGGGTCAACCACATTGCTGGGTGGGTGGGTCTGGAGACAGCACAATTCTTTCCCCCCAAAGGGCACCAGCGAACCAAATGGGTTTCTATGGCAATCTGCAATGGATCCATAATCATCATTTTTATATTTTTGAATATCAAATTTCACCATCTGCGATGGCGGGATTCGAACCCGGGTCCCCAGAGCATTCACCTGGGTCTCTGGATTACTAGCCCAGTGACAATAACACAAGGCCAACACCTCCACTTGAGGCTCAGACAAGCTTAGATTTCTTTTATGATGCAAAGTTGATACTGTTACGGAAAACAACAAATGCTCAGATAAAAGCTGAACCTTCTAAATACACAGTTCAACTCTTCCCCCTAGTGGAGAAGGTGAAAGGAAGAAAGGAGGAACTTGCATTTCTGTAGCACCTTTTCACAGGATGTCCCAGGGATCCCACAGCCAATCGACTGTTTGTCCTTGTAATCTGCACAAACACAGCAGCCAATTTGCACATAACAAGTCCCCACATTCAAAAATGAATTAAATAGCAAACAAATCTGTTTTTTGGAGGTGCTGGTGGAAGAATAAACATTGACGAGGGGGGGTTGGCACAGGGAAAACACCAGTTCATTGTGTGAGAATGCTTTGATGCTGCTTACCCTGCCTGCTGACATTGCTGTCCTGCCCTTGGTTTGATGCCAGATTTAAAACTGCATTAGAAAAGGGGAAAAATCGGACTTCTGGTCACAGTGACATGCTGAGTGGACGCACATCAAGTGGGGCTCTCCTCCAGACAAGTGGGGCTCTCCTCCAGACAAGTGGGGCTCTCCTCCAGACCAAGAACGAAATGGGCACTTTTAGGCGAATTTTGCCCCCAAACCAAATTACTCTCAATGGGGAGGCAGCACGGGGCAGCATGGTAGCACAGTGGTTAGCACAGTTGCTTCACAGCTCCAGGGTCCCAAGTTCCGATACCCGGCTTGGGCTACTGTCTGTGTGGAGTCTGCACGTTCTCTCTGTGTCTGCGTGAGTTTCCTCTGAGTGCTCCAGTTTCCTCCCACAGTCCAAAGGTGGATTGACCATGATAAATTGCCATTAGTGTCCAAAGAGGTGAGGTGGGGTTACAGGGCTAGGGTGGAGGTGTGGGCTTAGGTAGGGTGCGCTTTCCAAGAGCCGGTGCAGACTCGATGGGCCGAATGGCCTCCTTCTGCACTGTAAATTCTACGATTCCATGAGATGAAAAGATCAACAGCAAAATGCTGGCAGACGGGAGCTCGAGGAGTTGAAGGGATGGCAGAAGTGGCGGAAAGGACCACGAGCAGCAGGCGGATGAACCAGCGGACCCACAGACCCATGAGGCGACCACCCAAGCGAGGGGGAAACCATCAACCCGAGCATCGCCCCCCCCCCTCCTCCTCCCCCAACTGCCTGGAGACGGATGGAAAGATCTTCCTCATGATGGAACTGGCCGCCATGACTGAGGCGATGAGGATAGAAATCCAGGTGGCGGACAAGGTGGCGGTGACAGAGGCGATGGTCACCATCCAAAAAAAACGGTCGACGGGTTGGAGAAGAAGGTGGAAGAACAGGAGAGGACAATCCAAAACCGAGTGAAAGCCGAGATGGATCAGAGCGACAGGATCGTCGCCCTGGAAACAGAAGCTAAAAGGTTGGTGGTGGCCCAGGGGAACTTAAAAGGGAAAGTCGAGGACCAAGAAACCAGGTCCCGGCAACAAAACATTCGGATTGTGGGCCCATTCCAGAAGGTATTGAGGGCAGGGACCTGATGGGCTACATTGCCCAAATGCTGGAGAGACAGCTTCCCCAACCACCCAGAGCTCAACAGAGCACACAGGCCGCTCAGGCCGAAACCCAGGGCGAGGGAACAGCCGAGGGCGGTCATCGCAAAGCTGCACCGATAACAGGATCGTGAGAGGATCCCGAGGTGGGCAAGACAGACTAAAGCAAGTACCTGGGAAGGACACAATTTCTGAAATCATCAAGACATTGGGGCAGACCTAGCAAAACGCGGGGCTGAGTTTAATCAAGCAATATCAGCCCAGTACAAGAATGGAGTGCGATTCGGCATGCTGTTCCCAGCCAGGCTCTGGATCACGCACCAGAACAAAGAGCACTATTTCTTTTTTTTAAATATTTTCATTGGACTATTTGTAAAATGTTATAACAAAAACAGAAAAAGAACAATCAGCGTTTAACATTAATAGTGCAAAAATAGATAATTCCCCGAACGGCTGTCTCCGCAGACCATCAAGAATAATAAAAAACAAACAAACACAGCACTCACTCACTACTCCCCCCCCCCCCCTACCCCCCCCCCCCCACCCCCCCCCCCCCCAACCCCCCACCCCCCCCCCCCCCCCCCACCCCCACTGGAAAGCTGCTACTGCCGACATTTTAAATTAAATTTCCCCAAGAAAGTCGACGAACAGCTGCCACCTCCGGGTGAACCCCAACATTGACCCGCTTAAGACAAACTTTATTTTCTCAAGTCTGAGAAACCCACCCATGTCACTAACGCAGGTCTCTACACTCGGGGGCTTCGAGTCCCTCCACATTAAAAGGATCCGTCTCCGGGCTACCAGGGAGGCAATGGCCAAGACGACGGCCTCTTTCACTCCCTGAACTCCCGGGTCTTCTGACACCCCAAAGATCGCCACCTCTGGACTCAGCACCACCCGCGTACCTAGCACCTTGGACATTGCCCTGGCAAACCCCTGCCAGAACCCCTCAAGCTTCGGGCATGCCCAGAACATGTGGACATGGTTTGCTGGGCTCCCCGCACACCTCGCACATCTGTCTTCCACCCCAAAAAACTTGCTAATCCTCGCCGCCATGTGTGCCCGGTGCACCACCTTAAACTGTATTAGACTGAGCCTGGCACATGACGAGGAGGAATTGACCCTACTTAGGGCTTCCGCCCACAGTCCCGGCTCTAACTCCCCTCCTAACTCCTCCTCCCATTTGCCTTTAAGCTCCTCCACCGGGGTTTCCTCCGCCTCCAACAGCTCCTGGTAGATATCCGACACCTTCCCCTCCCCCACCCAGGTACCGGACACTACTCTATCTTGTATCCCCCTTGGCGGCAGCAGCGGGAAGGCCGCCACCTGCTTCCTCAGGAAGGTTCGCATTTGTAAATACCTAAAGCGGCAATTTAAATTTGTCCCCCAGCGCCTGCAGGCTGGGAAAGCTCCCATCTATAAACAGGTCGCCCATCCTTCTAATACCCACTCTCTGCCAGCTCTGGAGCCTGCCATCCATCCTACCCGGCAGGAACCTGTGGTTATTACATAACGGGGTCCAGACCGACGCACCCTCCACCCTCTTGTGTCTCCTCCACTGCCCCCAGATCTTCAATGTCGCCGCCACCACCGGACTTGTGGAGTAGCGGGCCGGTGAGAACGGCAGAGGTGCCGTTACCAGCGCTCCCAAACTGGTGCCTTTGCATGATGTCGCCTCCATCCGCTCCCATGCCAACCCCTCCCCCAATACCAACTTCCTGATCATGGCAATGTTGGCCGCCCAGTAGTAGTTGCAAAGGTTCGGCAACGCCAGCCCACCCTCCCCCCGACTGCGTTCCAGCAGCAATCTCTTCACTCGCGGGGTCTTGTTCGCCCACACAAATCCCGAGATAATCTTATTAACCCGCTTGAAAAAGGCCCTAGGGATGAAGATGGGAAGGCACTGGAATACAAATAAGAACCTGGGGAGGATGTCATTTTCACGGTCTGTACCCTCCCCGCCAGTGACAGCGGGAGCATGTCCCATCTTTTAAAGTCCCCTTCCATTTGTTCCACCAGTCGGGTCAGATTAAGCTTATGCAACAAATCCCACTTCCGGGCCACCTGTGTACCCAGGTAACGAAGGTTCTTCTCTACCCTCCTCAGCAGCAGCTCCCTCAGTCTCTTCTCCTGTCCTTCAGCCTGAATCACAATCAGCTCGCTCTTTCCCACGTTCAATTTATACCCAGAGAAACTGCCAAATTCCCTTAAGATCCGCATGACCTCCCCCATCCCCTCCAGTGGGTCCAAAATACACAGGAGGAGATCATCCGCGTAGAGCGAGACCCGATGCTCCCCCCCCCCCGCTCCCCCCCCGCTCCCCCTCCTCCCCCCCCGCTCCCCCCCCAGCTCCCCCCCCAGCTCCCCCCCCCGCTCCCCCCCCCCCCCACCCCCACCCCCCCCCCACCCCCACCCCCACCCCCCCCGAGGACCAGCCCCTGCCAGTTACTTGAAGCTCTCAGCATGATGGCCAGTGGCTCAATGGCTGGAGCAAATAATAACGGGGAAAGGGGACACCCTTGCCTCATCCCCCAGTTCGTGCACACGCTTGCCACAGGCGCCTGGTACAGCAATCGCACCCACCGGATAAAGTCCTCCCCAAACCCAAACCTATCCAGCGCCTCCCACAGGTACTCCCACTCCACCCCATCAAAAGCTTTCTCTGCATCCATCGCTGCCACAACCTCGATTTCCTCTCCTTCCGAGGGCATCAGAACAATATTTAAAAGCCTCCGCACATAGCATTAAGTTGCCTGCCCTTAACAAATCCAGTCTGGTCTTCCCCTATCACTCCCAGGACACAATCCTCTATCCTTGTGGCCAAGATCTTCGTCAATAGCTTGGCATCCCACATTTAGCAACGAGATTGGCCTGTAAGACCCACACTGTTCAGGGTCCTTCTCCCGATGGAGAATAAGTGAGATCGAGGCCTGTGACATTGTAGGGGGGAGGATTCCCTTCTCTCGCCTCATTAAAGGTCCGCATCAATAGTGGGCTCAACACCTCTGAAAATTCTTTTAAAAATTCCACCGGGAAGCCAACCGGCCCCGGAGCTTTGCCCGACTGCATGCCCTCCAGCCCCGTAACCATTTCTTCTATCTCGATCGGTGCCCCAAGCCCCTCCACCAGCCCCTCCTCCACCCTCGGGAACCTCAACTGGTCCAGAAATTGCCTCATCCCTTCCACACCCGCCGGGGGTTCTGACTCGTATAGTTTGCTGTAGAATTCCTTAAAAACTTCATTCACCCCCTCTGTCTGAGACTAAGTTGCCCTCCTTATTCTTTACTCCCACAATCTCCCTGGCCGCCCCTCTCTTCCCAAGCTGGTGCGCCAGCAACCTGCTCGCCTTCTCCCCATATTCATACATCGCACCCCTAGCCTTCCTCAACTGTTCTACCGCTTTCCCTGTGGTCAACAATTCAAACTCCGCCTGAGGCTTGCGCCGCTCCCTCAGGTGTCCCGCGTCCGGGTCCTCCGCATATTTCCTATCCACCCGGAGTAACTCCTCCACCAATCTCTCCCTCTCCGCCCTTTCCCTCTTTTCTCAATGGACCGGATCGATATAGGTTCCCCTCTAATAACTGCCTTCAGGGCTTCCCAGACCGTCGCTGCCGATATCTCTCCCGTGTCGTTTGTCTCCAAATAGTTCTGGATACTCTTATTCACCCGCCCGCAAACCTCCTCGTCCGCTAACAGCCCCATGTCCAGTCTCCACAGCGGGCGCTGCCCTCTCTCCTCCCCAAGCCGCAAATCTACCCAGTGTGGGGCATGGCCCGAAACTGTAATCGCCGAGTATTCCGTCCCCGTCACCTTTGGGATCAACGCCCTGCCCAGAACAAAAAAATCAAGACAGGAATAGACTTTGTGGACGTGGGAGAAGAAGGAAAACTCCTTTACCCTCGGCAGTGTAAACCTCCAGGGGTCTACGCCCTTCAGCTCCCTTGCCGCCGCCGGCCTCTTCCCCGTCCTGGACTTTGAGCGATCCAATTCAGGTTCAATGACCGTATTAAAGTCCCCTCCAAAGAGCACTATTTCAACACCCCGGCGGAGGCAAACAAATTCGTACAGACCAACGACCTGGACAAGGGACAGGCGAGGCAGCGATGAAGGTAGATCAGAGGAGGATTGCTAAAGAGAGAGAGACTTATTAGACATGCGATATGTTTGCGCGGGACTGTGCTGCGTTGCTCTGATCAAAAGGCCCGGGCCACAGGAAAATGCGAGGACAGGGGAATGCAAGTTAAGGTGAGGAACAGGTAGCGAAACTGGACAGTCAGCGGGTGTAAGTTAGGGGCTAGACCAGCCCCAAGAGGCGGGCCCATCACACTAGCAAGGATAGCTAGCACGGGAAGACAGACAGCAAGGGGGGGGGGGCACAGAGACAGGGAGGGGGAACGAATAGGGAGGAAGGGGGGGCTTGGGGGGGGGGGGATCACAAAAGAACAGGATGGGAAGAATGGTTGGTTTTCCGATTGGCTCCGGCAGGTAAGGGACAGGTTGAGGAAACAGGATGGCGTCGCAAGCCACCACTTTGGAGGGTCTCTAAACGAAGGGAGACCCGAGCAGGAGACCAGCCTCCTGGTGAGAACGGTGTCTGCGGCCATCTTGGTCAGCCCCCTAACAAAGTGAAACCCCGAAGTGCAGATAGGTATGGTTGATCCCGCGGGAAGGAGGGGTGGGCATAAACCCCCCACCAGGATTACCACCTGTAATGTCAGGAGACCTAACGGCCCAGTGAAAAGATCCAGAGTCTTCGCCCATTTGATAAGTTTGAAAGCCAACATGGTCTTCCTGCAGGAGACACAGCTGAGGGAGAAGGACCGACTGTGGGTAAGAATAGACATACCTTTCATGTTACGGCACAAGGGCTAGGGGAGTAGCTATACTGATTAGTAAGAGGATGATGTTTACAGCGACAAGGACGGTCACGGACCCAGGGGATCGGTACATCATGGTCAGCGGTGTCCTTGACGGGGCACCGGTAGTTCTGATGAATGTGTACGCACCCACTGGGACGACACAGACTTTATAAAGAAGACCATGGTGGAAATCCCCAATATCGACACTCACCGACTGATCGTGGGGGGCAACTTCAATGGTGTACAGGACCCACTGACGGACCGATCAAACCCCAGATCGGGGAAAAGACATGGATAGGGAACTGGGAACATTATTGGAACAGATGGGGACAGTGGGCCCATGCCGGTTTCTACACCCCGGTGTGAAAGAATCTTTGTTCTTTTCACTGGTGCACAAAGTGTACTCACGGATTGACTTCTTTGCAGTGGGGAAATCGGTGCTTCCAGGAATAGCTATGGGCGGAATAATCCACGGCAGTCATCTCCGACCACGCTCCACATTACATGGATGTGAGGTTGGAGATGGGCCGTGCCCAAGCCCCACGTGGAGATTGGACTCAGACCTCGTCGCCAATAAGGCCTTCGGCCAGAAAACATCACAGGTATCGGCGAGTACGTTGCTAATAACCAGAACGAGGAAGTCTCACCTTCCACGTTCTCGGAGGCATTGAAGGCAGTGATTAGAGGAGAGATTTTAGCCGACAAGGCGCGTAGACACAGGGAGGTGATCATCTCCCTGGACACGGAAAAGGCCTTTGACAGAGTCGAATGGAAATACCTTGTTGAGGTACTGGAGTGGTTTGGGCTAGGGTCGGGGTTCACCTCCTGGGTGAAACTCCCGTACAACACCCCCAAGACGAGCGTTCGGACCAACACCACCAGCTCTGAATACTTCCAGTTGCACAGATATACCAGGCAGGGATGCCCCCTGTCCCTGCTCCTATTCGTCCTGACAATTGAACCCCTGGCGATCGTTCTGTGAGACACGAAAGGCTGGAAGGGCATCCAAAGATGGGGCAGAGAGCACAGAGTTTCCCCCTATGCTGATGACCTGCTCGTCTACATCTCAGACCCACAGAACGGCCTGAGAGCAGTCATGCAGCTCCTGAAAGAGTTTGGGGCCTTCTTGGGCTACAAACTCAACCTGGGCAAGAGGGAAGCTTTCCTGGTGAACCCGAACGGGGGAGGGACAGAGCTGGAGAGACTACCATTCAAACTAGCCCAAAGCAAATTCCGCCATGTGGGGATGCAGATAGCCCACGACTGGACATGGACCCACAAGTGGAATCTGACCAGTCTAGCGGAGGAAGTTAAAAAGGACCGACAGAGATGGGATACGGTCCCACTCTCCCTGGCAGGGATGGTGCAGACGATCAAGGTAAACATACTGCCGAGGTTCCTCTTCCTGTTTAGATCCATACCGATCTGCATCCCCAAAAGATAGACAAAATGATCATGGTGTTTGTGTGGGGGGTAAGAACCCAAGAATCCCTAAGTTGACACTGCAAAGGAGGTAAAATATGGGCGGCCTGGCCCTACCGAACCTGCAATACTAGCACTGGGCAGCCACAACCGAGAGGGCAAGGGGATGGATATGAGAACCGAATATGGAATGGGTGAGGATGGAGACGTCTTCTTGCAAGGGAACGACCGTCCAGGCCGTCGCCATGGCAGCGCTCCCCCCCCCCCAAACAAAGCACACATCCTACCCAGTGGTGGTATCTACATGGAGGACAGGGAACCAAATGAGGCAGCATTTCAGTCAAACCAAGACATCCTCCATGGCCCCCACCTGCGGCAACCACAAATTCCCACCAGCCATGCTCGACACCACCTCTCTAAAATGGAGACAGGACTGGGGGATGCTAGCAGTCAGGGACTTTTACATAAGGGACAGACTCACAAACTGATGGAAGACCTGGAGCTACTGACAGGACAGGAACTCGGGCACCTTCAAATTAAACACTTTCTCTGCAAGGAGACGGCAAGGTACCCCAGGGCCCCGAGAGACGCCATACTGGAAGAGCTAATAAACATGGACAGAAAGGGGGGGGGGGGGGGGGGACTGTGGGGACATCGATGGACGGTTGCTGGAAAGGGAAAGAACGACATTGGGTGGAGCCAGATGAAAATGGGAGGACGAACTGGGGACGGAAGTGGATTGGGGACTCTGGAGCAAAGCACTGAGTAGGGGCAACTCCACCATTTTCTCAATATGTTACAACATCCGCTTCCCATTACCAACCCTCCCAAAACCGTTTGCCCGCACATGTTGAAATTCAGTCATAGTCAGCAGTTTTGCTGCACGGTCCAAGTCCATCCTCATTTTAGCAATGACAGGGCAGGGATGGGTGGGTGTGGGGGACATTTTCCCCAGGAAGAGTGGAAAGAAAATTAGGAAAATGGTGGGAAAGGAGGGAACCCAAGGGAGTCACAGAGCGAAACTAGGGGAAAAAGGGAGGAGGGGTTAGGCCCCCCTCCGCCCCCGCCAGGACAACAACCAAAACCGCAACAGATAGGAGCAGTGCACAGCGTGTGACACTCAGGGCGGAAGTTGGTACTAGGGAAAAACCAGATTACCAATGGGGGGGGGGGGGGGGGGAAAGCGAGGGGAGGGCAGATGGAGGGATTGTATGTCAATTATGTAAATAAGAAACGTCACTAGATGTAAATGCCAGGTGCACTGTAGATTGAGTTGTTACTCTGTAAAACCGAAAAAATGCCAATAAAAATATTTCCAAAAAAAAGAAAAGGGGAAAATCACCGCGGAGAGATGACACGATCTTCGAGGACTGCTTTCTTTGAGGTCAGCAGTGCTGACCTTGCTTTGCTGCTGGCTAGAAATTCCAGGCCACTGTTAGGTTTGTTCCGAGTCAGACAGATGGCAGAGTTGATCGTTTCCCAATTCTGTTAACTAAGGGGGGGCTGTTTTCTCAGTACGTTGCAATATCCTCTTCCCATTACCAATCCTCCCAAAACCGTTTGCCCGCACATGTTGAAATTCAGTCATAGTCGGCCGTTTTGCAACACGGTCCAAGTCCATCCTCATTTTAGCAATGACAGGGCAGGGATAGGTGGGTGGGGGGCTTGCACTTTTCCCGGGGTGAGGCAAAGAAAATTGGGAAAGTAGTGGGGGCCACATGGGGACGGGCTCCTTGATGCGTACGCACATCCAGGGAAGTCATCCCAGAGGTCAACTGGGAAATGGGTCAGCCGCCCATCTCTTCCCCCCCCCCCCCCCCCAAGGCAGTCAGCCAATCAGCAGCATTACCTCACTTAAGGGGTGTTGTGTGTGCCCCCTCCCACCCCTACACACACACATATAACAGAGGCTACCTAGTGTGGTGACCCCATGTAACAAAACTAAAAGAGGAAGAGAGAGCGATTCTGGTAAGGACCAGGGACGTCCTATGAACGTGTTAAACCTTTGCCCATGATGGTCAGGAACAGCTCAGGTCCCCAAATCAGTGAGCACACAGGTTAATTCTCTATGAATTATTAGCGCTGCTAATTTGTTTCAAGCCCTGTGACTGAATTCAGCTTCATTATCAGTCAGTTCACAGCCAGACCAGATTCCGTGAACTGCACCTGGAGAGTACAAAAAAGATACACACTAATGGCCCCCGGGATGAGGTTGTTCAGTTACGTAGACGGATTGGAGAAGGTTTGACACCAAATTTGATGAAAGTATTCAAAACGATGAGGTGTTTGGGCAGAGTAGAGGGTGGGTCAAGAACCAGGAGATGCAGATCTAAGCTAATTGGCAAAAGAAACCATGGCGACAGGAGGAAAAACCTTATTACGCAATGAATGGTTAGGGTCTGGAATGCTCTCTGCCTGTTCAATTTAGGAATTCCGGCAGGAATTAGACCATTATCTGAAAAGGAAGAATATGCAGGGTTACAGGGAGAAAGAAGGAGAATGGCAGCAGGTGCATTGCGCGTACGGAGAGCCTGTGCAGACATGTTGGGCCGAATGGCCTCCTTCTTCCCTGTAACAATTCTGTACATCCCAGTTAGAGGAGGTGGAGGACACAAGCCAAGTGAAGAGGGTACTCAGCAAAGTGCACTCCTCCACCATGCTGCTTTAACTTAACAACTGTGTGACTCTTCCTTCATGCTTTTCACTGCCTGGTTGTGTTGTAACTACACAGCAGATTTTGTTTTTACAGTAAGAGCTTCCATCCCACCGAGGAGGCTTCAAGCCAATCTACATCAAACAACCTGCTCTGAAAACTCTGCTCACATTTTAAGACAGCCGGGACAAATTCCGCAGCAGCTGAGACAGCCCTCAACACTCTAAAAAAAATTACCAACATTCGAAACAGAACAACCCGCAGCATTCTTTATAAAAAACGCCAATCCGTCCTATCCCTTGGTGTTAACGGATCCTTTCAAAACCATTCCGGGATCCGGATCTGCACCTTTGCCAGAAGCGAACCAGTTCTTCCTTGTGCTGTTACCTATTAATGTACCAGGTTTTGTTGAAATCTGTTCATTAGTTTCTGAGAACAAACAGAGGTGAAAACATTGCTTCTGCCTAACTTCAGTGGCATCAGTTATTGTGCAAAATGAACAAATTAGCTCGAATTTCACAGTCAGAACATACATCCACTGCCGAAGCAGACCAAGATCACATTCAGCGATCCTCACCATTAAAATGCATGAGCGTAGTTTAAATTATTCATTAAAGTAACAGATATTAATTGATCCCCGTTGACACCAAACAATTCAATTAGGCATTCACTGAAGGATGCTAAACGAGCTCTCGCAGTTTGGGGCACTGTGATCACTTCTCCTCAACTCACACCCCTGGGTTATGTGCATTGTGACCACACCAAAAGGGTCCGTGACATACAGTGCGGCCTTCTGCCGCCGTGAAGCTCTTCCCTAACGTAGGGGTCATTCCAGGCCCACAGCCGGACACTTGGTCCTGAAGAACATTACTGCGAAAACCCCCACAGATAAAAGCACATCTGAACTACGGGCAGTAAACATGCACCCGAGAAAAGGTCACGGTCATTATGATATTCAGTAGAATAACGTTGTAAATGTAATGAGGTGCTGTTAAAACAAAGCATTCTCAATGATACTGTCAAAATAAAAGCAACAATTAAACCCATATATAAAACCATGTATGCTACACGCACACATGCCAATCTCACCTTCTCTCAAACTCAGAGATAAACTTAGAAATCAAGAGTCCTGGTGTAAACATGATTGCTAAACCAATTTAGATTGACAGCTGATTTATAAATCTCATTATTGGCCCATTTAATCTCCAATAGGCCCAATAGGGGCTGGTTTAGCACACTGGGCTAAATCGCTGGCTTTGAAAGCAGACCAAGCAGGCCAGCAGCACGGTTCAATTCCCGTACCAGCCTCCACGAACAGGCGCTGGAATGTGGCGACTAGGGGCTTTTCACAGTAACTTCATTGAAGCCTACTTGTGACAATAAGCGATTTTCATTTCAGCTCTTATAAAAACATTAATGCATCTGCATCTGAAAATGCTTTACAGCAAAACACTTTCAATCCAACCTGTTATCCTTGCATGATATATCCTTAAAGAAGGGTCCACCCTCCCATTACAGCCACTATTGGCTGAAAGCAGCTGAATCCTTATTGGATGAAATCTAACTCACGTTCCACATGCATTAATATCCCTACAATATATTTATCTACAGTGGACTCCCAAAGTTAAGTTATTCAAAATATAGTACATATGAATGAGGAGGTGGTGTAGACCTCACTCACCCCCCCCCCCCCCCCCCCCCCCCGAGCCTGCTCCACTATTCAATCAGATCATGGCTGATCTGACTGTAACCTCCCGCTGACCCCGGTAGCCTTTCACCTTGTTTATCTATCTATGAATCTATCCACCTCTGCCTTGAAAACATTGAACGATTCGGCTGCCATTGCCTTTTGAGGAAGAGAGTTCAAGACTTACTACTTCATCTTTAAACGGACGATGATTTTAGATGGTCATTTTAAACAATGACCCTAGTTCTAGATTCTCCCACAAGAGGAGATGCGTTCGCCATATCCATCCTGTCAAGACCCCCTGAACCTTATCTGTAGTTGAAGCGAAAATTAATATGAACAATAACTGCCAGGTAAATGATCCAGGTGTTGCCCCGCCAGCCTATCCCACACAATGGCACTAGCTTGTTTGTCACTTGTCTTGCCTCACCATAAAAATGTTCAGATTTTATATTAACAACTTGGAGGAAGGAAGCGAATGACTGGAGCCAAATTTGCAGACAACACAAAAATAGGTGGAAAGGCAAGAGAGGGATAGAGTTTGCAAAGAGATATTGATAGGCTAAGTAAGTGGGCAAAAAGTTGGCAAATGTGAAGTTGTTCATTTTGGAAGGGAGAACAAAAGAACAGAGTATAATTTAAATGGAGGAAAGCTGCAGAAAGCTGCAACACCAAGGGACTTGGGAGTACTTGTGTACAAAACAAACAAAGCTAACTCACAGGTGCGGCAGGTAATCAGGGAGGCTAATAGAATGTTGGCCCTTATTCCAAAGGGGTTGGAGTATAAGAGGGGGGGAAGTCGAGCTGCAATTGTACAAGGTACTGGTGAGACCACATCTGGAGAACTGGGAGCAGTTTTAGTCCCTTTATTTAAGGAAAGATATTATTTCATTGGATGCGGTTCAGAGAAGGTTCACTAGGATGACCCCGGTGTGGAGCTTTTGAACAAAGGTTAAACAGGTTAGGACTCCACTCCCGGGAATTTGGTGATCTCATTGAAACATATGGGATTCTTAAGAGTAAATGCTGAGAGGATGTTTCCCGTCACGGGAGTGTCTGGGACCAAAGGGCATCGACTCGGAATAAAAGGGTGCCAATTTAAGACGGAGATGAGAAGGAATTTCTTCTCTCAGAAGGTTGAGAGTCTTTGGAACTCGTCGCCACAGAGAGCTGTAGGGGCAGAGTCCTTGTGTACATTTAAGGCTGAGATAGATAGATTCTTGATCAGGGAGGGAATCAAGGGTTACGGGGAAAGGGCAGGAACATGAATGTGAGGAATGCCAGATCAGTCATCATCCTATTGAATGGCGGAGCAAGCTCGAGGGGCCGAACGGCCTACTCCTGTTCCTATTTCTTATGCTCTCATTTCAAATATCTGTTTCAAAGATCGGGATTAATCGTTATTTTTATATGTGATATCTTGAAACAATTTAATCGGACAAATGTCCATGAAATAGATATTTAATCAAGGGCACGGCTGTGTGGTGGCAACAATTTGCAATTTAGCAGAACACTTTACGCCTCAGTGCATAACCGTGGATGTTAATCAGCAATAGAAAGCCTAAAAACAAAGAGTACATGGGGAAATGGAAGACACAACTGAAAATGATGTTACAGGGATTTGTTTTTATCTTAAGAGTGGATGGAGAGAACTGGAAAGAGGGGGTCAGAGTGTAGTGGCTAACTGAGAGGCCATCAATAATGGAGGGAAGGGGAGAAAGACAGCAAGAGGCCGGCTGTTAAGACGGGTGGAGGGAGCAATGCAAGAATTTGAAAGTAAGTCAACCCCTGGAACATGGGAACCACTGGATCTTTGGGAGAAGATGGATGCCAGCAGAGCTGACTTGCAGGCCTGTGCCCAAGGTCTGTGGAAAGGAGGCTGGCTGGGAGTCACAGAATTTAAACCCTGAGGTGGTGCGGCATGGGTTGGGATTTTAAGCGGAGGCTAGAACGAAAAAGGATGTCCCGTTTTGACAGCATTAAGCAGCAGAAAACTGGTGCGATTTCACACTCTCGTTCATTGTCTTCAACCTATTGAGTTTCCGATCTCTCCATTAAAGAAATATATATTGATGTACCATCAATATTGACAGATGAGAGTCGGAAGAGTAAACTGTGGCTTTAATCGGCTAAAAGATACCTGCTGGCAGCCAGTCCCAGAATGAGGGCAGGGCTGGAGGTTAGCCACCTTTATACTTGAGCCCGAGGGGCGGAGCCACAGGTGGAGCCAGCAGGGACAAACCCAGACATGTAACAAAAACAGTAAGTACAATAAGAACAGTAAATACAATATAATAGTGGTTTACCACATTCACCCCCTGTTAAATACAATATAATACAGTGGTTTACCACATTCACGCCCTGTTAAATACAATATAATACAGTGGTTTACCACATTCACCCCCTGTTAGAAAAAAAGAGTCCCGCAGGGGTGAAGTAGACGGGTTGAATTAGAGATCGAGTCTGTCGGGGGCTTTGACCTTCCACTGTGATCGCCTCAGTCCCGGCTGTGGTGGGGACACTGGTGTCAGATGAAGTGTTGAGGCCTGCCTGTCCAGGAGCGTGTCGTCTTCCGGATAAGTAGCAACGGAGGGAGACGGTGTAGAGTCGGGGGTAGTGGTGATGGTCGCTGGGGAACCTGCGTGTGCCAAGTCCCGAAGGGAGACTGTGTCCTCCCGCCCGTCATGGTGTGCCAAGTAGGCATATTGGGGGTTAGCATGGAGGAGAAGGACCCGTTCGACCAGGGGATCCGACTTGTGACTCCTCGCATGCTTTCGGAGGAGGACGGGCCCTGGAACCATCAGTCAGGACGGGAGCGAGACCCCAGAGGTGGACTTCCTGGGGAAGACAAACATTCTCTCGTGAGGTGTCACATTGGTGGCGGTACACAGGAGCGACCGGATGGAGTGGAGCGCATCAGGAAGGACCTCCTGCCAGCGGGAGACAGGGAGACTTCTAGACCGTAGGGCAAGAAGGACGGCCTTCCAGACCGTCACGTTCTCCCTCTCCACCTGTCCGTTTCCCCGGGGGTTGTAGCTGGTAGTCCTGCTTGAGGCGATGCCCTTGCTAAGCAGGAACTGACCCAGCTCATCACTCATGAAGGAGGAACCCCGATCGCTATGGATGTAAGTGGGGAAACCGAACAAGGTGAAGAGGCCGTGCAGGGCCTTGATGACTGTGGCAGAGGTCATGTCAGGGCACGGGATGGAGAAAGAGAAACGTGAGTACTCATCAACGATGCTGAGAAAGTACACATTACGGTCAGTGGAGGGGAGGTGCCCTTTGAAATCGATGCTGAGGCGCTCAAAGGGGCGGGAGGCCTTTACCAGGTGTGCTCTGTCCGGCCGATAGAAGTGCGGTTTGCACTCCGCGCAGACCTGGCAGTCCCTGGTCATGGTCCTGACCTCCTCGATGGAGTAAGGCAGGTTGCGGGCCTTGATAAAATGAAAGAAAACAGGTGACGCCCGGGTGACAGAGGTCATTGTGGAGGGCCCGAAGTCGGTCTACTTGTGCGCTGGCACATGTACCGCGGGATAGGGCATCTGGGGCTCATTGAGCTTCCCAGGTCAATACAAGATATCATAATTATAGGTAGAGAGTTCGATCCTCCACCTTAGGATCTTGTCATTCTTGATCTTGCCCCGCTGTGTATTATTGAACATGAAGGCAACCGACCGTTGGTCAGTGAGGAGAGTGAATCGCCTGCCAGTCAGGTAATGCCTCCAATGTCGCACAGCTTCCACAATGGCCTGGGCTTCCTTTTCAATGGAGGAGTATCGAATTTCGGAGCCCTGGAGGATACGGGAGAAAAAAGCCAAGGGCCTGCCCACCTGGTTGAGGATAGTGGGCAGAGCAAAGTCAGACGCACCGCTCTCCACCTGGAAGGGATGGACTCGTCTACTCATGCATCGTGGCTTTGGCAATTTCTGTTTTGACGCGGTTGAAGGCCAGGTGGGCCTCAGCCGTCAGGGGAAAAATGGTGGATTTAATGAGTGGGCGGGCCTTGTACGCATAATTGGGGACCCACTGGGCATAATAGGAAAAGAATCCCAGGCATCTCTTCAGGACCTTGGGGCAGTGGAAGTTGCAGGAGGGGGCGCATGCGGTCGGGATCGGGCCCTAGGACTCCGTTTTCCACAAGGGTTGTGCGGAAAATGCATTTCTCCTTATTGTATGTGAGGTTAAGGAGCTTGACGGTGCGGAGGAAATGTTGGAGGTTAGCGTCATGGTCCTGCTGGTCATGGCCGCAGATGGTGACATTATCCAGATATGGGAAAGTGGCCCGCAGCCCGTACTGGTCAACCATTCAGTCCATTTCTCGCTGGAAGACCAAGACCCCATTGGTAACGCTGAAGGGGACCCTGAGGAAGTGGTAGAGGCGGCCATCTGCCTCGAAGGCAGTGTATTGGTGGTCCTCCGGGCGGATAGGGAGCTGGTGGTATGCAGACTTCAAGTCAACTGTGGAGAAGACTCGATACTGCGCAATCTGATTGACCATGTCAGATATGCGGGGGAAGAGGGTACGCATCGAGCTGTGTGTACTGGTTGATGGTCTGACTGTAGTCGATGACCATCCGGTGCTTCTCCCCAGTTTTGATGACCACCACTTGGGCTCTCCAGGGGCTAGTACTGGCCTCTATGATTCCCTTCCCGCAGGAGTCGCTGGACTCCCGACCTGATAAAGGCCTTGTCCCGAGCACTGTATTGTCTGCTCCTAGTGGCGACGGGCTTACAGTCCAGGGTGAGGTTAGCGAAGAGCGGGGGTGGGGCGACCTTGAGGGTCGAGAGGCTACAGACGGTGAGAGGGGGCAGGGGTCCATCAAATTCCAAGGTAAGACTTTTGAGATGGCATTGGAAATCTAGACCTAGTAGTAGGGCAGCGCAGCGTTGGGGGAGGACATAGAGCTTGAACTTTTTGTATTCGACACCCCGTACTGTAAGGGTTGCGACACAATACCCACGGACATCCATGGAATGTGGTTCGGAAGCCAGGGAGAATTTCTGGGTCGCGGGTAAAATTGGGAGGGAGCAGCGCCGTACCGTATCTGGGTGAATGAAACTCTCCGTGCTCCTGGAGTCGAAGAGGCAGGTCGTCTCGTGGCCGTTGAACCGAACGGCCATCATGGATTTAGTGAGGTGATGAGGTCGAGATTGGTCGAGCTTCGGAAGGTGGTGGGCTGACCGAGGGTAGCGGAGGCCAGCGTACAATCTGGTGAGCAGGGGTTCCGGGAGGCGGCGGGGTGATTCCAAGATGGCGGCCCCCATGGTTCGCAATTGGCGGATGGCGCCGAAGATGGCGTCCCCCACGGGTCGCACGTGGCGGGTGACGTCGAAGATGGGGGCGGTCCCCGCGGGCTACACGCAGCGCTGCTGGGTTTCGAAACAGGTCGGGCCTGGCAGACTTTAGAGAAGTGGCCCTCCTTTCCGCAACCCTTGCAGATCGCAGCGTTGTCTGGGTGCTTACCCTGGCCACAGAAGTAACATTTTGGGCCTCTGGAGTTGGCGGGTCGCTGCGCGGCACAGGCTTGCGGCGCCCCTGGGTCGGGTGATGGCGGCGCCCACGACGTCCACAAGGGTGCCGCGTGGTCGGAGGTGTAGGCATCTATGTTATGGAAGGCCACTTCCAACGAGTCCGAGAGCTCCACTGTGTCTTGGAGGTCGAGTGTACCCCTTTCTAGTAGGCGCTGGCGCTGGCGGATGACCCGGGAGTTGAGGACTCGCAGCTTGTGGGTCTCAGCAACGGTGGCGGCGGAGGAATCAATGTGAGATTCAAAGCAGCTTAACCAGTGTTCAAACGTGGCAGTGGCGTCGGCTGCTTGGGGGTCCAGCTCCAGGCGGTCAGGCTTGAGCGATGGATCCATCTTAAAATTTTAGCTGATTAAATTGATGTATTATCAATGATGACAGATGATCAATAATCAGCTAAAAGATACCTGCTGGCAACCGGTCCCAGAATGAGGGCTGGGCTGGAGGTTAGCCACCTTTATACTTGAGCCCGAGGGGCGGATACACAGGTGGAGCCAGCAGGGACAAACCCAGACATGTAACAAACAGTAAGAACAGTAAGTACAATAAGTAAGAACAGTAAGTACAATATGATACAGTGGTTTACCGCATATATAGTGACTGTTTCGTGAAAAACAATAATAGAATGATACAGCACAGTCGGAGGCCATTAGGCCCATCATGATTCTGCTGTCCTGCTCCCACCGCCCCGGGCCTGCAAAGATTGTCCCCTCCAAGTTTGTGCAGAGTTCAGATCCAGACGTTATCGCCCGCAAAGTCTGTTGAATTTAAAATTTAGCTCCCAGCTTCTGATATTCCCCACCATCGCTGCTCCTGACATGGATCATAACAACTCCCTCCAGACCCCCCTCTCCAGTTGTTTGGGGATACCAGCACTCCTTCTTGGAGTCTTGGTCACAGCTGCAGAGAACGACCCCTACCCGCGAATGACTGCTCTTCCTAAACGACTGCAATTTTTATAATCCATCACCTCGCCAACCTTGGATGGCCTTGTGCTCCGCCGGGGACCCAGGCTGGCATCCTGCCCATCTTCCCTGCAGGTCTCATCCTTCTCCTCACTGGCAGCAAGTATGTGCTGGGTAGGCCCAATGGCCTGCAGGATATTCAGCTCTATCTCCCCATCTGACTCACGGTCAGACCCATCCGCCTCCCCCGCCCTTCCTCTCCAAGGGGTGTGGCTGCACTTGGGTTAAAACTATGCAATTACTCCTTCTGTGTCAGACAGTCTGCAACTTGCATTCTCGCTCAATAACTTTGGGCCTAGTTGACTCAAGGCAAAGGCATTTCCTGCAGATGTGCCAATTCACAAACTCCCACACACACTGCCTGGTACACCCTCTGTATATATCCTGATGGGTTTATGGTAAAAAGGAGGAGGGACACGGAATTAGAGGTGGAGCTACAAATAAAGACAATGCGGGAGATGCTAACTGTAAATCTGATTAGTTCCCCCCCCAGTTATTTAAAAGACCGAGAAGGACAACATTCCTGTTGTAAACATAAACCAAAGGCCGTGGTTTAGTTCAGCTGAGTTGTGATGCAGAGCGAGGCCAGCAGCGCGAGTTCAATCCCCGTGCCGGCTGAGGCTTTCTCAACCTCGCCCCTCGCTCGAGGTGTGCTGTCCCTCAGGTTAAATCACCACCAGTCGGCCGGAGCCTTAGGCCATCTGGGACTATGGTGACTTTACTTTATCGAAGTGTTTGATAAACATGTGTTCCGTAACCACCAAGTGCTGGAGAGGGACTCGAAGGGGGCAACAGAATTATCCCCTCATAATGAATTTACATTAAGAGACAGTGTTTAGGATACAGGCAATGGTTTTCTGGAGTCTTTCGCATGTGCACAGGCAGGACGTGTCTGTTTGCAATCAGGCTGGAGGCCATGTTCTCTACAACCACCGAGCTGACAGAAAAATTTAAAAAGCAGCAGATCCAACAACAGCAAAAACTTGTAAGTACAGAGCATCTTAAAAATGGTAAAATAGTCCAAGGCACCTCAGAGACAACGTTAGCGAATAAAAATGGACACCAAGGCCACAGAAGGAGAAATCAGGAATTCATGATCCACTTCGAGCAAAAGCAGGACAAGTCTCACAAAACAGGAACCAGCTGAACCGAATCGCAAAAATGAAGTGCAACGAGTTTGCCTTCAGCATTCCGTTCACACTTTCCATCGCAGTCAACCCACACTCTCACAAACTGACCCAGGTTTTTCTATGCTTCTCAATAAAGGCAAGATTTGATCTGTCTGTAGTCCTCATCGGACCAAATTACATCTTTTATTCTTTATTCCACCCGTCTCCTCAGCCGCTCTCTCAGGCTGAACCAGGCCCATTCAATGCGATAACCTATTCAACCCAAAGCTGCATTATTGACTCCATAACAACAACTTGCTTTTATATATCACCTGTAATAGACCGCAATTGTCCCAGGGAGCTTCAACAGGAGCATAATCATACTAGAATTTGAGCCAAAGAACCATTTAGGGTTGGTGATGAAAAGCCAGGTCAGAGGCAGGTTTTGAACCAAGGATATTGTTCTAGCCAAGGAGATGCCAGACCAGGATAGACTCTTTGTCTTGGATACTGAATTCCACCTCCTACCTCCACCCCTATCACAGTCCATCTGATGCTAAATCCCTCCCTTCATACTTCTGTCACCCCCAGACTCCACTATTTCATGTACTTAGTGTCAGCCTCCTTCCTACCAACCTCCGCAAACATCAGCACTTCAAACATTCTGCTGCTCATATCCAACACTACTCCAAGTCCCATTCATCATCACCCATTGTCCTCACTCACATTATTGACTATTCATACCTCAACTGCTTAAATCTCAAAATCTTATCCTCTTTTTCAAAATCCTTCAGTGACTTGTCCGTCCCTATCGCTGTAACCTCCTCCTGTCCCTATCGCTGTAACCTCCTCCTGTCCCTATCGCTGTAACCTCCTCCTATCCCTCTCCGTCCATATCGCTGTAACCACCTCCTGTCCCTCTCCGTCCCTATCGCTGTAACCACCTCCTGTCCCTCTCCGTCCCTATCGCTGTTACCTCCTCCTGTCCCTGACCGTCCCTATCGCTGTAACCTCCTCCTGTCCCTGACCGTCCCTATCGCTGTAACCTCCTCCTGTCCCTATCGCTGTAACCTCCTCCTGTCCCTCTCCTTCCCTATCGCTGTAACCTCCTCCTATCCCTCTCCGTCCATATCGCTGTAACCACCTCCTGTCCCTCTCCGTCCCTATCGCTGTTACCTCCTCCTGTCCCTGACCGTCCCTATCGCTGTTACCTCCTCCTGTCCCTGACTGTCCCTATCGCTGCAACCTCCTCCTGTCCCTCTCCGTACCTATCACTGTAACCTCCTCCTGTCCCTCTCCGTCCCTATCGCTGTAACCTCCTCCTGTCCCTCTCCGTCCCTATCGCTGTAACCTCCTCCTGTCCCTCTCCGTCCCTATCGCTGTAACCTCCTACTGTCCCTCTCCGTCCCTATCGCTGTGACTTCCTCCTGTCCCTCTCCGTCCCTATCGCTGTAACCTCCTCCTGTCCATGACCGTCCCTATCGCTGTAACCTCCTCCTGTCCCTCTCCGTACCTATCGCTGTACCCTCCTCCTACCCCTGACCGTCCCTATCGCTGTAACCTCCTCCTGTCCCTCTCCGTACCTATCGCTGTACCCTCCTCCTACCCCTGACCGTCCATATCGCTGTAACCACCTCCTGTCCCTCTCCGTCCCTATCGCTGTAACCTCCTCCTGTCCCTCTCCGTCCCTATCGCTGTAACCTCCTCCTATCCCTGACCGTACCTATCGCTGTAACCTCCTCCTGTCCATGACCGTCCCTATCGCTGTACCCTCCTCCTACCCCTGACCGTCCCTATCGCTGTAACCTCCTCCTGTCCCTCTCCGTACCTATCGCTGTACCCTCCTCCTACCCCTGACCGTCCCTATCGCTGTAACCACCTCCTGTCCCTCTCCGTCCCTATCGCTGTAACCTCCTCCTGTCCCTGACCGTCCCTATCGCTGTAACCTCCTCCTGTCCCTCTCCGTACCTATCGCTGTACCCTCCTCCTACCCCTGACCGTCCCTATCGCTGTAACCTCCTCCTGTCCCTCTCCGTCCTTATCACTGTAACCTCCTCCTGTCCTTGTCCATCCCTATCGCTGTAACCTCCTCCTGTCCTTGTCCATCCCTATCACTGTAACCACCTCCTGTCCCTCTCCTTCCCTATCGCTGTAACCTCTTCCTATCCCTGACCGTCCCTATCGCTGTTACCTCTTCCTGTCCCTGACCGTCCCTATCGCTGTAACCTCCTCCTGTCCCTGACCGTCCCTATCGCTGTAACCTCCTCCTGTCCCTATCGCTGTAACCTCCTCCTGTCCCTCTCCGTCCATATCGCTGTAACCACCTCCTGTCCCTCTCCGTCCCTATCGCTGTTACCTCCTCCTGTCCCTGACCGTCCCTATCGCTGTTACCTCCTCCTGTCCATGACCGTCCCTATCACTGTAACCTCCTCCTGTCCATGACCGTCCCTATCGCTGTAACCTCCTCCTGTCCCTGACCGTCCCTATCGCTGTAACCTCCTCCTGTCCCTATCGCTGTAACCTCCTCCTGTCCCTCTCCGTCCCTATCGCTGTTACCTCCTCCTGTCCCTGACCGTCCCTATCGCTGTAACCTCCTCCTGTCCCTGACCGTCCCTATCGCTGTTACCTCCTCCTGTCCCTGACCGTCCCTATCGCTGTAACCTCCTCCTGTCCCTCTCCGTCCTTATCGCTGTAACCTCCTCCTGTCCCTCTCCGTCCCTATCGCTGTAACCTCCTCCTGTCCCTCTCCGTCCCTATCGCTGTACCCTCCTCCTACCCGACCGTCCCTATCGCTGTAACCTCCTCCTGTCCCTCTCCGTCCTTATCGCTGTAACCTCCTCCTGTCCCTCTCCGTCCCTATCGCTGTAACCTCCTCCTGTCCCTCTCCGTCCCTATCGCTGTAACCTCCTCCTGTTCCTCTCCGTCCTTATCACTGTAACCTCCTCCTGTCCTTGTCCATCCCTATCACTGTAACCACCTCCTGTCCCTCTCCTTCCCTATCGCTGTAACCTCTTCCTATCCCTGACCGTCCCTATCGCTGTAACCTCCTCCTGTCCATCTCCGTCCCTATCGCTGTAACATCCTCCTGTCCCTGACCGTCCCTATCGCTGTAACCTCCTCCTGTCCCTCTCCGTTCCTATCGCTGTAACCTCCTCCTGTCCCTCTCCGTCCCTATCGCTGTAACCTCCTCCTATCCCTGACCGTCCATTTCGCTGTAACCTCCTCCTGTCCCTCTCCGTCCTTATCGCTGTAACCTCCTCCTGTCCATGACCGTCCCTATCGCTGTAACCTCCTCCTGTGCCTGACCGTCCCTATCGCTGTTACCTCCTCCTGTCCCTGACCGTCCCTATCGCTGTAACCTCCTCCTGTCCCTCTCCGTTCCTATCACTGTAACCTCCTCCTGTCCCTATCGCTGTAACCTCCTCCTGTCCCTCTCCGTCCCTATCGCTGTAACCTCCTCCTACCCCCGACCATCCCTATCGCTGTAACCTCCTACTGTCCCTATCGCTGTAACGGCCTCCTACCCCTGACCGTCCCTATCGCTGTAACTTCCTCCTGTTCCTCTCCGTCCCTATCGCTGTAACCTCCTCCTGTCCCTGACCGTCCCTATCGCTGTAACCTCCTCCTACCCCCGACCGTCCCTATCGCTGTAACCTCCTACTGTCCCTATCGCTGTAACCGCCTCCTACCCCTGACCGTCCCTATCGCTGTAACCTCCTCCTGTTCCTCTCCGTCCCTATCGCTGTAACCTCCTCCTGTCCCTGACCGCCCCTATCGCTGTGACTTCCTCCTGTCCCTCTCCGTCCCTATCGCTGTAATCTCCTCCTACCCCTGACCGTCCCTATCGCTGTACCCTCCTCCTGTCCCTGACCGTCCCTATCGCTGTAACCTCCTCCTGTCCCTGACCGCCCCTATCGCTGTGACTTCCTCCTGTCCCTCTCCGTCCCTATCGCTGTAATCTCCTCCTACCCCTGACCGCCCCTATCGCTGTACCCTCCTCCTGTCCCTGTCCATCCCTATGACTGTAACCTCCTCCTACCCCTGACCGTCCCGGTCACTGTAACCTCCTCCTGTCCCTGTCCATCCCTATGACTGTAACCTCCTCCTACCCCTGACCGTCCCTGTCACTGTAACCTCCTCCTGTCCCTGTCCATCCCTATCACTGTAACCTCCTCCTACCCCTGACCGTCCCTGTCACTGTAACCTCCTCCTGTCCCTGTCCATCCCTATCGCTGTTGTTATTAGCCAGGGTTTAGAGAACCCCAAAATGTATCATGGAGTTCACCTGATCCTCAACTTTTAATAGATTGTAGTATGGGGAGCACACGCCCCACTCTACAGGCGGGGTACAGCAGAAATGGAAAAGTATTTTTTAAAGCAAACCAATGTTTATTCTATGAACTCAAGTTAACCTTTTTAAAACATACAGTGAACATCTTTGCAACCATCAATTCAAATACAACCCCCAAAGAATACAACACTAAGTAATCCTTAATAACTTCCCAAACAACATCCAGGAGACAAAAGAAACACCTTTTAACAGAAGCACATCAGGTTTACATTCACGACTGAACATTTATAATTCCGAATTCACCAAATGATCAAGAGATAGTCTTTTCATGGCAGAGAGATCAACAGTACATCTGCTTTGTCTGGCTTCAGCTCCAACACTGAAAACGAAACCAAAAAAAACTGACACACCAAGCTTTTCTCAAAGTGAAACTAAAAAGCAGAGACCGAGCTCGGTTCCACCCACACTCTGCCATCACTGCAGTAACAGGAGCAGCCAAACAGTTCTTAAAGCGACATTCCCATGACACTGTAACCTCCTCCTGTCTGGCTCAGCTCCATATCTAAACTCTGGTCCGCCTGGAACCACCTCCTTCGGTCCGGTCTGAGTGTGAACTGACTGATAATGAAGCTGAATTCAGTCACAGGGCTTGAAATAAATTAGCAGCGTTAATAATTTATAGAGAATTAACTGATTTGGAGACATGAGCTGTTCCTGACCATCATGGGCAAAGGTTTAACACGTTCATTGGACGTCTCTGGTCCTTACCAAAATCGCTCTCTTCCTCTTTCAGTTTTGTTCCATGGGATCGCTACACTAGGTAGCCTCTGTTATGTGTGTGGGGGGGGCACGGGGGGGGGGGTCACACACAACGCCCCTTAAGTGAGGTAATGCTGCCAATTTGCTGTCTGTCTTGTGGGTAGGGGGGTGAATGATAGCACAATTCGGGACACACAGCGTTTGTACTACAGGGGCACAGCATTCTATAGTAAAGGCACCAAGACTGAGGGAATTCAGTCATGTTGAGTTCCAAGGGACTTAAGACGTTGTTTACTTTAATGCTCGGCGTGTTACAAGTAAGATTGATGCGTTAAAGGCATGGATTGACGTGGAATTGTGATATTGCTGCCATCACAGGGACCTGGTTGAGGGAGGAGCAAGACTGGCAACTCAACATTCCAGAGTTTAGGATCTCCAGGCGAGACAGGGAGGATGTAACGAGGAGGTGGTGTCACAATATTAATTGAGGGGTCAAGTTACTGCATTAAGGGAAGGGTATTCAAATAAGGCTTTGTGGGTAGAGCTTTGTGGGTATGGCAGCACGGTAGCACAAGTGGATGGCACTGTGGCTTCACAGCGCCAGGGTCCCAGGTTCGATTCCCCGCTGGGTCACTGTCTGTGCGGAGTCTGCACGTTCTCCCCGTGTGTGCGTGGGTTTCCCCTGGGTGCTCCGGTTTCCTCCCACAGTCTAAAGATGTGCCGGTTAGGTGGATTGGCCATGATAAATTGCCCTTAGTGACCAAAAGGTTAGGAGGGGTTATTGGGTTACGGAGATAGGGTGAAAGTGAGGGCTTAAGTGGGTCGGTGCAGACTCGATGGGCCAAATGGCTTCCTTCTGCACTGTATGTTCTATGTTCTTATGAATAAAAAGGGACTGTCACATTTCTGGGAGTGTATTATAGGTCCCCAAACAGTCAGCGGGCAATAGAGGAGCAGATATGTAGACAATTCACGGAGGTGTGTAACAATAATAATAATAGGGTGATTATGTTAGGGGATTTCAATTTCCCCTGCATTATGATTATCCCAATTAATGTTAAGGGTTTAGAAGGTGCGGATTTCTTGAAATATATTCAGGAGAGCTTTATATGTCAATCTGTCAAAGGTCCAACAAGGGACAGTTCAGTGCTGGATCTAATTCTAGGGAACGAAGCCGGACAGGTGTTCAAGGTGGCAGTGAAGGAGCATTTTAGTGATAGTGACCACAACAATTTAAGTTTGTTATGGAAAAGGGGGAGGCGTTCCAAAAAGAAATAGGGAGAATACAGGTCTACCATGTTCCCTTTAGAGTGAATTGTAGGAGCAACAAGCTCAGAGATGTCTAGGAATATTCGGGACTGGATAAAAAAGGAAAGAGAGGCCTTTGGTAGGTACAAAGGGAGCAAATCAGCAGAGGCCTTAGTAGAGTATAGAAAGTACAGGGGGAATTAAAGAAAGCAATTAGGGGGGCAAAGGGGAAGCATAAAAAAGCACAGGCGGGTAGATTAGGGATAATCCCAAGATATATTCTGTGTATAAGGCAAAGAGTAGGCACATTAGGGACCAAGGGGGGGCAACCTGTGCATGGAGCCAGAGGACACTGATAGGGCGTTAGACAAGTACTTCACATCGGTCTTCACTGGGGAGAAGGAGGCTGTAGGTACAGAATTCCGGGAGGGACTGGGAGGTTCTTGAACAGTCTCTCTCTGTTGTGAAGAAATATTGGAAGTTTTGGCAGGCTTAAAAGAGGACAAATCTCCAGGTCTGGGTGAGGTGTATCCTACTGAGCTGCTGTGGCAGGCAAGGGAGGAAATTACAAGGGCTCTCAACCAAATTTTTAATTCTTCTCTGGTGTTATGGGCCAGGGTTTGGAGAACCTTAAAGTGTACCATGGAGTTCACCTGACCCACAACATTTACTAGATTGTGGTATGGGGAGCACACGGCCCACTCTACAGGTGTGGTACAGCAGAAATGGAAAAGTATTTTTTAAAGCGAAACAATGTTTATTCTATGAACCTTTCTATGAACCTTTTTAAAACATAGTGAACATCTTAGCAACCATTAATTCAAATACAACCCCCAAGAATACAACACTAAGTAATCCTTTAAGCTTTCCTTTTAACATCCATACGACTTAAAACACCTTTTACCAGAAGCACATCAGGTTAAAGTCACTACTGTTATTAGTTTTAAATCACCAGGATCGATTTAGTCTTTAGATTAGAGAGAGAGATTCATACACCTTCTGGCTGTGACTGCAGCTATCCAGCTCTGAAAACGAAACAAACAGCCTAAAATGAAAGTAAAAAGCTGACAGACAGCCCAGCTCCACCCACTCTCTGATATAACTGCAGTAGTAAACACCCATTTCTTAAAGGTACTCTTACTACAGATATTCATATACACACCCATTTATAAACACCCAGTTCTTCAAGGTATTCTCACATGACACTGGCCACAGAGGACAGCTAATGTGGTTCCATTTTTCAAGAAGGGTGGTAGAGATAAACCAGGGAATTACAGACCAGTGAGTCTCACATCAGTGGTAGGGAAACTATTGGAGAAAATTCTGACGGAGAAAATTAATCTCCATTTGGAGATAAGGTTTGATCAGGGAGAGTCAGCATGGCTTTGCCAGAGGGATATCATGCCTAATGAACTGGATTGAATTTTTTGAGGTGGTGACTGGGTGTGTAGATGAGGGTAGTGCAGTTGATGTAGTTTATATGGATTTCAGCAAAGCCTTTGACAAGGTCCTACATGGGACGATGATAAAGAAAGCAGAATCACATGGGATCCACGGTAACTTGGCAAGTTGGATCCAAAACTGGCTTAGTGGTAGGAGACAGAGGGTGGTGGTGGAAGGCTGTTTGTGTGACTGGAGGCTGGTGATCAGTGGCGTTCCACAGGGATCAATGTTAGGCCCCTTATTGTTCGTGAAAAAATGATATAGATGAGAACATGGGGGGAGTGGGGGGGGTGTTGGTAGGATTCATAAGTTTGCTGACGGCATGAAGATTGGCATGGTGATTAATAGTGAGGATAAAGGTCTTAGTTTGGAGGAAGATATAGACCGGTTGGCCAGATGGGCAAACCAGTGGCAAATGGAATTTAACTCTGAAAAACGATGCACTTTGAAAGGATAACAAGGTAAGGGAGTACTCAATGAATGGCAGGATACTAGGAAGCTCAGAGGGATCATAGAATCACCACAGTGCAGAAGGAGGCCATTCAACCCATAGAGTCTGTACCGACCCTCTTAAAGGGTACCCTACCTCGGGTCAGGCCCCCAACTCTATCTCCTTAACTCAGTAACCCCACCTAACCTAAGCTCTAACCTTTTGGACACCAAGGGGCAATTTAGCCTGGCCAATCTACCTAACCTGCACATCTTTGGACTGTGGGAGGAAACCGGAGCACCCGGAGGAAACTCACGCAGACACGGGGAGGATGTGCAAACTCCACACAGACAGTCACCCGAGGTGGGAACTGAACCTGGATCCCTGGAGCTGTGAGACAGCAGGGCTAACCACTGTGCCACTGTGCCGCCCCAAATCTTGGGGTGCTTGTCCACAGATCCTTGAAGGCAGCAAGACAGGTTCGGAGGGCAGTTAAGAAGGTATACGGGGCACTTGCCTTTACCAGTCGTGGCATAGACTATCAAAGCAGGGAGGTTATGTTGGAGCTGTACAAAAATGTGGTTAGGCCACACCTGTAGTTGTGTGCGCAGTTCTGGCCGCCTCATTTTAGGAAGAATGTGATTGGACTAGAGAGGGTGCAGAGGAAATTCATCAGGATGTTGCCTGGGATGCAGCATGCGAGCTATGAAGAGAGGCTGGATAGGCTCGAGTTGTTTTCTTTAGAGCAGAGAAGGCTGAGGAGGACCTGATTGAGGTGTATAAGATTATGAGAGGTATGGACAGGGTCGATAGGAAGCAGTTGTTCCCCTTAGCTCCAGGGTCAATAACAAGGGGGCATAATTTTTAAGGTGGGAATTTGAGGAAAATCTTTTTCACCCTGAAGGTGGTGGGAGTCTGGAATGCACGGCCTGGGAGGGTAGTAGAGGTGGGAAACCTCACAACCTTTAAAAAGGTACGTGGATGAGCACTTGAGATGTCACAACATTGAAGGCTATGGGCTGAGTGCTGGAAAGTGGGACTAGTGTAGATATAATGTTGTATTGTCGGTGCAGACTCGATGGGCCGAATGGCGTCTTTCGTATTGTCTGACTCTATGACCTTTATGATATTGCTTGTAAATGGCCATGCAAAGAAAAAAGGTATTGCATACTTAAATGGATAGGACACGCACAACAACAAAACTGCGAGGGTGCTTTGTTCATCACTGCCTTCTCAAAGGCAGTTTGGGATTGCAGCAAGTGCTGGTCTTGCCAGAAATTCCCACATTCCATGACGAAAACAAAATGTTGCTGCCACACATTAACTATATGCTCTCCACATACAGACCAGAATAGCTCTGATTAAACATTGCAGCAATATTGCGTAATTATTTACTCACTCAGTGTAGACATCACAGACAGAGTAGAATCAACAAAAGGGGGTAAATACAGGGGTGCCAGGAGAAGGCTCACAGTGGGGCTCAATAGCAACAACAATTTATATTTACATAGCACCTTTAACCAAGGGGTGTTATAAAATAAAGGACTTCACCGAGCCACATAGAGAGATATTAGGTCAGATGACCAAAAGCTTGGTCAAGGAGGTAGGTTTTAAGGATAGGTGGAGAGCTGTAGAGAGGGTATTCCAGAGCTTGCAGGCCTTGGCAACTGAAAGCACGGCCACCGGTAATCGAGCAATTCAAATGGGGGATGACAAGAGGCCAGAATTAGAGAACTGCTTGAATGATTGTAGGGCTGGCAGAGATCACAGACACAGAGAAGGGGGTTTGAAATCAAATGGGAATCTTAAAATCAAGAGTAATAAATTCCACACACATGCGTTCTCTTAAGCGGCATCTCACTCTTAAGTCTCGTCTCAGGGACCAGTGACGAATATAAAGGACAGACAACACCACAGTTCTCATCCTAGTTTAGAAAACATGATCCGCTGTCTGGAGGACAGGGTGCATCAGGACTCGATATGCAAGAGTTTTGCATTTATTCTGAATTCACTCTAATCTGATTATTATAATCTTAAAAGTTTTGGTACCCCAATTGACACACATTCATTGTAATCTGAATTTATTATAATCTTAAACGTTTTGGTACCCCTATTGGCACACATTTACTGTAATCGGAATTGATTATAATCTTAAAAATTGTGGACCCTTATTGGCACACATTCATTGTAATCTAAATTTACTATAATCTTAAAAGTTTTGGTACCCCAATTGGCACACATTTATTGTAATCTGATTTTATCTTAAAAGTTTTGGCACATCTGCAATCACACCCATTTCCTCCCCCCGCCCCCCAAAAAAAAATCCCTGTTGAACCTTACTTCTCAAATATGCCAATGAGCTTCTTTCTGTTCCGTATGGGTTCCGAGTCCACCTCGAATTCCTCCATGTCCTTGCCCAGGAAGACCTCCTGGTGAAAGTCCTTGTTGAGGACACCCCCTTTCTCCAGCTTGAGGCCGTTCAGGTGGTTGGGGGGCTGGATCTCGTTCTCCTCCTTGCTGACGCCCGGCTTCTCCTTCCTGACGGCCGAGTTGTTGGTGGGCCGGGCTTGAACGCCGAGCAGCAAGAGGGAGACCAGGCAAAGGCTGCCCAGCTCGCACCTGGTCCAGGTCATCTTCAACATGCGCTGGGTGCTGGAGGGAGGGAGGTAGAGAAACTAACAAGAGGTTAATTCCAAGTATAACAACACACACTCTGGCAAGCTGCGTCAATTTCAGGTAGCTGTCATATCAGCCTTGCCGAGAGAGAGAGAGGTTTTCCCCTCCTGGGATTAACTGGGACAGAGGCAATCTGTCAGTGTCCCCAACAAACCCGAGACTTTTTTGTACACGTGGCTGTCCCAGGTATTTCAGAAAACCTGCAGTACAACAGGATTGCGAACAGGAAGCCACTGAAAGAAATAAATAACCCACTTGGGGAAGGCAGGCACTCACTGTTAGCTTTGAGCAAGATCTGACTCCAGTCAATGAGGAAGTACTTGGTCAGCTCCTCTCTTTCCCTCTCCCCCTCTGGCTCTCCCTAGCCTGGATGACTTCACTTTGCCTCACTGTGACTACTTCTCCCTCTCCCCCACCACCAGCCTTTTTGGGGAGGGATTGAAAATGAATGACTGCGCTCAACGAGAAGGGGGAGGTGTTTAGTGCAGCAAGAACTTGCATTTGAAATTAAAACAGAAAGTGCTGGGGGGGGGGGGGAAACTTCAGCCGGACTGACAGCATCTGTGGAGAGAGAGAGGGTGTAGTCCATCGATGGAGGGAAGAGTTATACTGGACTCGAAATGTTAACTCTTCCTCTCGAGTGTTGCTGAGTTTATCCAGCATTTTCTGTTTTTATTTCAGATTTACAGCATCCGTATTTTGCTTTTATTAACTTGCATTTATCTATCATCCATTAAAATATGCCCAGATGCCTCACCTGGGCTATATATATATATATATTATATTTATTTATAGGGTGGCACAGTGGTTAGCACTGCTGTCTCACAGCGCAAGGAACTTGGGTCGATTCCGACATTGGGTGACTGTGTGAAGTTTGTAAGTTCTTCCTGTTCCGGGTGCTCCGGTTTCCACTCACAGTCCAAAGGTGTGAAGGTTAGGTGGATTGGCCATGCTAAATTGTCCCTTAGTGTCCAAAAGGGGTTACGGGTGATGCGACCATCAATTCACACAAAACAAGGAGTAGAAGTAAACTGTGGCTTTAATCGAATAGAACAGTGCCTGCCTGCGACTGCTCTGCTACTGGGAGCCGCCTACAGGGCTACTGCTCTTTATACCTCCCCTCAAGGGGAGGAGCCAGGGGCGGAGCCCACAAAGGCACCAACATGATACATCACAGGTAATACCTTACAATGGTCCATAGGTGGAGCCCTCATGGGCAACAGTGTGGTACAGTTACATACATGGTGAATGGTTAATGCAATACATTCACCACATTCACCCCCTGTTAAAAAATGAAGTCCGGCGGAGGTGAAGGGTTCACAAATTCAGCCTGTCCGGCACCCGGATCATGCGCTGTGATCGCCGGAGATCTGGTATCGCAGCTGGCCCGGGTGTCAAACTCATCCGTGCGGGCGTGGGAATGACTTTGCCAGTGTGGGTACAGATGTGGACTCCGGGAGCATGTCTTCTGGAGCTTCGTTCCTGTGGGTCGGTGACGAGGGAATGGGGGGCAGGAGGGGGTGCGGGTGCCATGTAGGGGCGGGGCATTGGTCAGCGTAGGTTGGGTGGGGTAAGTTGGGGTGGCGGTGGTAGTGGAGCCTGCGGGCGCTAGGTCCCAGAGGGAAACCGTATCCTGTCGGCCGTCAGGGTGTTCTATGTATGCGTACTGGGGGTTGGTGTGTAGGAGCTGGACCTTCTCAACCAGGGGGTCAGACTTATGGCTCCTGATGTGTTTGCGGAGCAGGACGGGCTCCGGTGTCTTCAGCCAGGACGGAAGCGAGGCCCCGGAGATGGATTTCCTGGGGAAAACAAACAGGCGGTCATGAGGGGTCTCGTTTGTGGCTGTTCAAAGGAGGGACCTAATGGAGTGGAGCGCGTCGTGGAGGACCTCCTGCTAGTGGAGAACTGGGAGATTCCTAGACCGTAGGGCCAGGAGGACGGTCTTCCAGACCGTCGCGTTCTCCTTCTCCACCTGCCCATTTCCCCGGGGGTTATAACTGGTAGTCCTGCTCGAGGCCATGCCCTTACTGAGCAGGTACTGACGCAGTTTGTCGCTCATGAACGGCGAGCCCCGGTCACTGTGAACATACGTGGGGAAACCAAACAGGGCTTTAATGACGGTGGCGACGGTCATGTCGGGGCTGGGGATTACAAAGGGGAAGTGGGAGAATTCGTCAATGACGTTGAGGAAATATGTGTTGAGGTTGGTGGAGGGGAGGGGCTCTTTGAAATCGATACTGAGGTGCTCAAAGGGCTGGGAAGATTTTACCAGGTGGGCCTTATCCGGACGATAGAAGTGCAGCTTGCACTCCGCGCAGATCGGGCAGTCCCTGATCATGGCTCTGACCTCCTCAGTGGAGTAGGGCAGGTTGCGGGCCTTGATGTAGTGGAGAAGCCGGGTGACCCCTGGGTGGCAGAGGTCAGCGTGGATAGCACGTAGTCGGTCCAGGTCATCTGGGGGCTCGTTGAGCTTTCCAGGGTGATATACTATATCGTAATGAAAGGTGGAGAGTTTGATCCTTCACTTCAAGATCTTATCGTTCTTGATTTTGCCCCACTGCGTATTATCGAACATGAAGGCTACTGATCGTTGGTCGGTGACGAGGGTAAACCTCCTACCAGCGAGGTAGTGCCTCCAGTGCCGCACGGCTTCCACGATGGCTTGGGCTTCTTTTTTGACCGAGGAATGTCAAATTTCAGAGGCGGTGAGGGTGCGTGAAAAAAATGCTACTTGCCTGCCTGCCTGGTTAAGGGTGGCGGCGAGGGCGACCTCTGACGCGTCGCTCTCCACCTGGAAGGGGACGGACCCGTCCACCATGCGCATTGCGGCTTTGGCGATGTCTGCCTCGATGCAGCTGAAGGTCTGGCGGACCTCGGCCTTGATTAGTGGGCGGGCTTTGTCCGCATTGTTGGGGACACACTGGGAGTAGTAGGAAAAGAACCCAAGGCACCTTTTCAGGGCCTTGGGGCAGTGGAGAAGGGGGAGTTGCAGGAGGGGGCGCATACGGCCTGGGTCGGGTACTAGAGGTTGGCATCGTGGTCCTGCTGATCATGGCCACAGATGGTAACGTTGTCCAAGTACGGAAACGTGGCCCGCAGCCCGTACTGGTCCACCGTTCGGTCCATGGTTCTTTGAAAGACCGAGACCCCGTTTGTGACGCCGAAGGGGACCCGGAGGAAGTGGAAGAGACGGCCGACTGCCTCAAAGGCCTTGTAGTGGTGGTCCCCCGGGCGGATTGGGAGCTGGTAGTACGCAGACTTCTGATCCACCGTGGAGAACACCCGGTAGTGTGCGATCTGGTTGACCATGTCTGCGATTCAGGGAAGGGGGTACGCATCAAGGTGTGTGTACCAGTTTATGGTTTGGCTGTAATCTACAACCATCCGGTTCTTTTCCCCGGTCCTGACGACCACCACCTGCGCTCCAGGGGCTATTGCTGGCCTCAATGATCTCCTCCCGCAAGAGTCACTGGACCTCGGACCTGATAAAAGTCCTGTCCTGAATGCTATACCGCCTGCTTCTGGTGGCGACTGGCTTACAGTCGGCGGTGAAGTTTGCGAAGAGCATGGGAGGGTCGACTTTAAGTGTCGCGAGGCTACATACGGTGAGTGGGGGTAGGGGCCCGCCGAATTTGAGGGTCAGGCTCGAGGTTACACTGGGAATCCAGTCCTAACAGGAGAGGTCGGGGAGTACCTATAGCTTAAAATCAGCGTACTCGGCACCCTGTATTGCTAGGGTTGCGGTAGTGCACCCCCGGATCTGCACCAAGTGTGACCCAGAAGTGAGGGAGATGGTTTGGCGTGCCGGGAAGATTGGGAGCGAGCAGCGTCTTACCATGTCTGGGTGAATAAAGCTCTCCGTGCTCCCGGAGTCGAACAGGCAAGGTGTTTCGTGTCCATTTACCCGGACAGTCATCATGGAACTCCGGAGGTGTGTGGGTCGCGACTGGTCCAGGGTAACCGCGCTGAGTTGCGGGTAGCTGGTGTAGTCGGAGGTGCTGGGGTGGTCCCAAGATGGTGGCCCCCGTCAGTCGCACGTGTCGGGCGGCGAGGAAGATGGCATCCAAGACGGCGGCCCCCACGAGTCTCACATGGTGGGCCGCGTGGGCGAGGATGGCCAAAATGGCGGCCCCCGTGAGTCGCACACGTTGTGCGGGCTTGAAGATGGCTGCCCCCACGGACAGCACAAGGCCGATGATGTGTCCGGGGGCAGAGCCGGCGGGCAAGCTGCTACTCTGCGGGCCTGTGAGTCTGAGGGTCGGGCCTGCGATTTTGAGGTTTGGACCTGGCCAGGCAAGCCTTAACAAAATGTCCTTTTTTTCTGCAGTCGCTGCAGTTCGTGTTCCGGGCCGGGCAGCGCTGCCTGTGGTGTTGATGTTGGCCGCAGAAATAGCAGGATAGCCCCCCATATTGGGCGGGCAGCCGCGTGGCACAGGCCTGCGGTACTCTTTGATCGGCAGTCCACAAGTTGCGTGATCAGACGGGAACGCGTTGAGGCTTTGGAACATTACCTCTAGGGAGGAGGCTGTTTTGTTATGCTCTTGACGTAGCATAAGCTGTTTCCTTGATGTGCACTCTGACAAAGTAAGGTTCAGACTTGGAGAAAGCTTTAACACATTTATTAAACTATTAACAATTCTCCTACCTGGATTCGACTCTCCTGTTAATTCTGCTGTAGCTACTCAGGCTAACTAATCAGTCTGCTACAATCCACGTGGTGGGTGTGATATGTTTCAGTCAACCCTGTCTGTACTCACTAAGTGTCTCCACTGGAAAGAGAAAGATCATGTGTGCTGTGTCCTTTTATATGGGTTGGTGTAATGCCCCCCTGTGGTAGTGTCACCTCTGGGAGTGTCTTGACTGCCCATTGGTCATGTCCTATCTTACTGGCCTATTGGTTGAATGTCTGTGTGTCATGATGTCTCTGGTGCTCCCTCTAGTGTTTATCTAGTCTAAGTGTATTTACATTAACCCCTTGTGTATTTACAGCGATGTATATCACCACATCCCCCCTTTTCTCGTGTTACATATTTTCTGAACATGATTAAAGAAAATTGAACATAGGTAGATAAATGATGATATGTACAAATCATGATGACAGTGACTATTAAACAATAAGTCCAAATCATATATATGAGTCCAAAGTTCATTAATGATTCTGGTCAAGTGTCTTTCTTGTTGGTTGGTGAGGTGGTGATGTTCATGGTGGCATTGCTTTGTAAACGCCGTCAGTGTCCCAATCTGTGTCACCCTGCCAGGGTATGTCATTGTACTGAGCTGAGCAGTAACAGTGTCCCGCATTTGCAGAGTTGTACCACGTCGTACCAGTCGTAGTTCCATTGTTGTTGTTTTTGTCGTGCTTCCTGTCGACGTTGTTGCCTTTGTTGTTGTTTGTGTAGATTTTGTTGTCGTGTTTGTTGCGTTCAATGACCACACCGAGTGGATTATACGAGTCCTTCACACAATTACTCGTGTCAGCGTCCTTTGTGGCATCTGCTGTTTCCTTGAGCGTGCCGTCACTGAGTTCACGGCGATCACCGTCTGGAGTCATGTCCGGCTTTCTTGAATCATCTTTGGCTTGTCGATGCTCCCCGTCTGGAGTCTGGTCTGTTTCACCTGAGTCAGTTTTGGTTTGTCAATGCTCCCCGTCTGGAGCCCTTTCTGGTTCACCTGAATCAGCTTTGGTTTCTTGATGTTCCCCGTCTGGAGTCATTGCAGGTTCATTTGCATCTTCTGAGGTTTCTTGATGCTCCACGTCCGGAGTCAAAACGTTCAGGAATGCATTTGCTTGTGGAGAGACTAGAGTGGATGAGGTTTGAATTAACGTGATGTCGCCGGAGTTACCAGTAGTCTCACTGTGATTGTCGAGTGCCTCTGTACACACTAGCTGAGGTCTGTCACGTTGCACATCTTGTATGGGAAGTGGGATGCCGTCGTCACTTGTCGCACATACAATGGGTAGAGCCTCAGTGTCTTCTTGTCATTCACTGGAGCGTGGTAGACTGTCATAGTCTTCTTGCTGTTCACTTTAGCGTGGTATACTCATATAATCTTTCTGTTGTTCACTTGAGCATGGCAGACCTGCATCATCTGCTGCTGGTTGCTCAGAGGAGGTTGCTAGACCCTCATGGTCTTGTTCATGCATGGACTGTGCTCTGGAGTCTTGCGTTCCTTCCATCGTGGAGTCTGTCCACGAGCCCGCTGGGGAGGCCTGTGTCACTCCCTCTGTGGAGTCTTGCAGCGTTCCCTGTGTGGAATCATGCATTGGTCTCGCTGTGGAGACTGTCATCACTTCTTGTTCATGCAAGGACTGCGCTCTAGAGTCTTGCGTTGCTTCTATCGTGGAGGCTGTCCATGAGCTCGCTGTGGAGGCTTGTGTCACTGGAGTCACTTTCTTTGTGGAGATGTGCAGTTGTCTCGCTGACACTTCTTGTTCATGCAAGGACTGCGCTCTGGAGTCTTGTGTTTCTTCTATCGTGGAGTCTGTCCACGAGCTCGCTGCGGAGGCTTGTGTCACCGGAGTCACTTTCTGTGTGGAGACATGCAGTTGTCTCACTGTGGAGTCTTTCATCGCTTTCTGTGTGGAGGCTGGGACCCTTTGTGGTGCGTGGACCACTCTCTGTGTGGAGTCGGGGACTCTTCGCGGTGCGTGGACCACTCTCTGTGTGGTAGTAGGCCACTCTCTGTGGGCTTCTACCGCTCTCTGTCTCTTGGCATCAGGCCGCAGCATAATCCTGCACTCACGAGTCGGGATGTCATATATGCTAGTCTGAGGATTCCCCAATCCGAAGAACATGTTGTTGGGGTCTTCAATGTACAACACCTCTAGTTGCGGTTCGGATTTGGTACTGGGATCGCCACGTCCAATGATGAAATCTTCGTCTGAGTCATAGTCTTCTCGGACCATATCACCACTTTTTGTGTCGGAGCTGGCATTGGGCTCGCGATGTCCAGAGAAGAAATCAAGGTCTGAGTCATAGTCTTCAAGGACTGTATCATCTCTTTGGGCGGTGCTAACTGCTTGTTGCAGGGTTCTGCGGAGGTTACTCTCAGCTACTGGTCGAAGTTCAGGCATTGTGCTGTTGTTCCAGGTGAAAGAATCTTGTTTTGAGGCATTAAAAATTAACAATTCTCCTACTTGGATTCGACTCTCCTGTTAATCCTGCTATAGCTACTCAGGCTAACTAATCAGTCTGCTACAATCCACGTGGTGGGTGTGATGTGTTTCAATCAACCCTGTCTGTACTCACTAAGTGTCTCCACTGGAAAGAGAAAGATCATGTGGGCTGTGTCCTTTTATATGGGTTTGTGTAATGCCCCCCTGTGATAGTGTCACCTCTGGGTGTGTCGTGACTGCCTATCTTACTGGCCTATTGGTTGAATGTCTGTGTGTCACGATGTCTCTGGTCCTCCTCCTAGTGTTTATCTAGTCTAAGTGTATTTACATTAACCCCCTGTGTATTTACAGTGATGTATATCACCACAGAGGCTAGCTTTACCGTCTCTTCCAGGTCTAGGGTATCCTTCTCAAGTAGGCGCTGTCTCACGTAGTTGGACCGGACTCCAGCTACGTAAGCGTCCCGTACTGCAAGGTCCATATGTTGAGTGGCCGTAACGGCCTGGTAGTTGCAACTTCGCGCAAGGATTTTGAGGTCGTGTAGGTACTCCTCCAGCGATTCCCCGAGGCGTTGGCGGCACGTAGTGAGGAGATGCCACGCGTACACCTCGTTCACTGGCCTTACATATAGGCGCTTCAACATCGCGAGCATGATTGCGTAGATGGAAGCTTCCTCGAGTTGGACAGATTCGATGTCTCACCCGGGCGTGGAGGAGGCTCGGCGTCTGATCGTCGGAGACGGAAGGCGAGGAGGCTGCGAGGTAGGCCTTGAAACAACGGAGCCAGTGCAAAAAAATCCCTTTCGCCTCCGCGGCTTGCGGGTCGAGTTCCAGTCGGTCAGGGTGAGGGCCGAATACATTGTGGTGTTGTAGTCGATTAAATTGATGCGAACATCAATTCACACAAAACAAGGAGTAGAAGTAAACTGTGGCTTTAATCGACGAGAACAGTGCCTGCCTACGACTGCTCTGCTACTGGGAGCCGCCTACAGGGCTACTGCTCTTTATACCTCCCCTTAAGGGGAGGAGCCAGGGGTGGAGCCCACAAAGGCACCAACATGATACATCACAAGTAATCCTTACAATGGTCCATAGGTGGAGCCCTCATGGGCAACAGCGTGATGCAGTTACATACATGGTGAATGGTTAATGCAATACATTCACCACATTCACCCCCTGTTAAAAAATGAAGTCTGGTGGGGGTGAAGGGTTCACAAGTTCAGCCTGTCCGGCTCCACATTCCCATTTAAACAGGAGGAATTTACCCCCTTTAGTGTTTCAGCACTGCCCAAGAATGACTAAGTTCATATTAAACGACCTTTGCTGATATTCCAATCTCTACCTCAATAGCTTCATGGTGAAACATCCCTATGGGCTTCAATCCAAAAACCTTCCTCCTTGCTATCGTCCAGCAAAAAACTTTATTCCCCCCCTTGTTCCCCATTCTCACCCCAGTGGAAACCACTATTTACCCACAGTGTATACCAGCTAGAGCTTGGTTTGTTGCACTCTCGACTCTGGCTGTGTGGGCTTAAATCCCATCCTAGGCCTTGAGCACAAAAACGGAGGTGGTGCTGACTGTCTGAGGTGTTGTTTTATTGATGAGACATTAAACTGAGACCCCCTATATCCTCTCAAATGGGTGTAAAAGATCACATGATACTACTTCAAACAAGTGCAGCGGAGTTATTATTCATACCCTGGGAAATATTTGTCCCTTGCTCGACATCACAAAAGCAGATGATTCAGTTGTTACTGGAAGTTGCCGTGTGCATATTGTTCCAAAATGGCAGCAGTGACTACACCTCAGAAATACTTCATTAATTGTAAAGTGCTTTGGGATGTCTGGTGGTTGTGAAGAGTGCTATATAAATGCAAGTATTCCTTTTTACAGTAAGGTCCCCAACTAAATTTCACATATTCCATTATTGGCTGCTAAGCTCGTGGTCCTGCTCCCACTTACATTGTGGTCACAGCTCTACAGGTCACCACACTCGCCCCTTTCCTGTTTTCCCTTCCCCTTTCCAAGCTCCAATTCCCGCTAACCTCTCGCCCCCTCCCATGATTCCTGTCTCCTCCCCCCCGACCATCAACTACTCCCCCACTGGTTCCAGGTCTCTACAGTGATTTGTTTTAAAATGTATTATATTATAAACATTTATCAAAACAGGTTACAACACATAAACACCCTGGGAAACATACATCCCAGCAATCAACTCCACAGTCTGTACAAATCTTTTCCCCTTTTACACCCCTCCCACCCACCCCACCCCAACTAAGGTGCTACCCCCGGTGGTGATGCCAACTGCCACTCCAGTAAAATTTGCTGCCGTGCCATCAGAGAGGCGAAGGCCACAGCATCGGCCTTCCTCCTCTCCATGAGCTCCGGCTTCTCTGAAACCCCAAATAGCGCCTCCAAACGGTCCGGGTCCACCTTCTCCTTCACTATCCTGGCTAAGAATGCGAACACTCTTCCCAACTTTTCGCAACCCCAAAACACGTGCTCGTGATTCGCTGGCCCCTACCCACACCTCTCACACTCATCTGCTACCCCCTGAAAGAACCCACTCAGTCTCGCCCGGGTCATATGCGCCCTGTGCACCACCTTAAACTGTATCAGGCACATCCTTGCAGAGGTCTCTGCAGTGACGATGGTGGTTGGTGAAGAGCAGGAGGGCTCTAATGTCAGAGTCGGGCATAGCATGTGGCTAGTGGCTGATGTGGTCGGAAGGTTGGCAGCCCTAGTGTGCAGATGAATTTCCTGCTCATAGTCCTTCTCCCATTGAATCTATGTGCCCTTTGACTTATGGAGCTCAAATTCAATTCTGGGTTAATTTTCTCCAACAATCTTCTGTACTCTTGTAAGATCACCTCTTAGTCACCTACATATCCTCAACTGCTTACAACCTAAGCATCCTACTTAACCCTGAGTTGAGCTTCCAATCCCATATCCTCTCTGTCACTGAGACTGCCTGTCATAATGCACATCTCCACTCCTACCTCATTTCATCCACTGTTGATACCTCCATTGGAGCTCTTGTTAATGCTAATTTTATTATTCCAATAGTCAACTGGCTGGACTTCCATCTCCCACCCTTTAGTCATGGCAACTCATCCAAAACTCTTCTGTCCACATGCCAGCCCACGCCAAGGCTTGTCTATCTCTCACCCATGTGCTTTCTGTTCCTACTTTGCTTCCTGGTCTATCCATGCCTCCATTTTAAAATTTCTCATCCTGGTACTCAAATTCTTCCATGACCTTCTCCCACCCTATCTTTATAACCTCTCACCATCCTCCAAGATCTCTGTGCTCCTGCAACCCTGGGCTCTCAATCAGTCCAACTTTTTTCACCTCTGCCTGGCTAGGCGGTAAGTTCAGGAGTTTCCTTCTTAAATTTCTCCACATCGCTCCCACCTCCTTTAAGGGGCACCATAAAACCTATTGATTGTTTTGATTTATTGTCACATGTACCGAAGTACAGTGAAAAGTATTTTACTGCGGCCAAGGGAACATACACAGTGCGTACTTAGTAGACAAAAAAAAGAATAACCGACAAAGTATATTGACAAATGGTACATCGACAAACAGTGATTGGTTACAGTGCGGAACAAGGGGCCAAACAAAGCAAATGCATGAGCAAGAGCAGCGTAGGACGTCGTGAACAGTGTTCTTACAGACAGCAGATCAGTCCGAGGGAGAGTCGTTGAGGAGTCTAGTAGCTGTGGGGAAGAAGCTGTTCCTATGTCTGGATGTACGGGTCTTCAGACTTCTGTATCTTCTAGGTCCAGAGACGTTTACATCACACAAGGAGGCCATTTGGCCCATCGTGCCCACACCGTTCAACAAAGATCTGACTACATTAATCCCATTTTCTGCATTTGACCCATAGCCCTGGAGGTTATGGCAGCGCAACTTACTCTCTAAATACTTGAGTTTCTGACTCCACCACCCTGTTGAATGCGCGGTAAGCAGAACACAGACGATAGTAGAAATTAATAAACAAGGTTTATTACAATATAATTCCAAAACTCCTCCACTCTTTCTTTTAAAAAAAAATATATTTATTAAAGTTTTTTAACACAATTTTTCTCCCTTACAAACAATAACCACCCCCCCCCCCCCCTTTACAAAAAAAAACGATAAATCGCACAGAGCAAGATATATACATGGCAAAATGATATATTTACACAGCTTTGTACACTGGCCCTCACCCGTACGTGCCAGTTTCCCCAACCCTTCATGTTATCTCTTGCTCATCCACCCTCCCGGGCAGTTCCCCCCTCCCCCCCCCCCCCCCCCCCCAGGACGTCCCCCCCACCCCCCACCCCCCCCAAGGTTGCTGCTGCTGCTGACCGACCTTCCTCTAACGCTCCACCTCCTTCCACATTAGCAAGATCCTTCGCCGGGCTACTAGGGACGCAAAGGCCAGAATGCCGGCCTCTTTCGCCTCCTGCACTCCCGGTTCGTCCACTACTCCAAATATTGCTAGCCCCCAGCTTGGCTTGACCCGGACTTTCACCACCTGAGATAATGCTCCCGCCATTCCTCTCCAGAACCCCTCCAGTGCCGGGCATGACCAAAACATATGGACATGGTTCACCGGGCTCCCTGAGCACCTTCCACATCTGTCCTCTACCCCAAAGAACCTACTCAACCTCACCCCCGTCAAGTGCACTCTGTAGACCACCTTAAATTGTATCAGGCTGAGCCTGGCACACGAGGAGGAGGAATTAACCCTACCTAGGGCATCAGCCCACAGACCTTCCTCGATCTCCTCCCCCAGCTCCTCCTCCCATTTACCCTTCAACTCTTCTACCAGCGCTTCCCCCTCTTCTTTCAACTCCTGGTGTATTTCCGACACCTTGCCCTCCCCGACCCATATACCCGAGATGACCTTATCTTGAACTTCTTGTGCCGGGAGCAACGGGAATTCCCTCACCTGTCGCCTCACAAAAGCCCTCACCTGCATATATCTAAAGGCATTTCCCGGGGGTAACTCGAACTTCTCCTCCAGTGCCCCAAGGCTCGCAAACGTCCCGTCGATGAACAGGTCCAACTCCTCCACTCTTCTAAGGGTCTCCTCTCTCAACCTGCACTCAGGCTGAGGTTTTTATACAGTTGGGGCTCTCCTTGGTAAGGGGAAGTTCATATTCTGGGAAGGTCATGGGAAAGCCTGGGACCTCCGCTGAGGTTATAACACGCCCTTTCAGGCAGTGAGTTCCAAACTCCCACCGCCCTCTTGGTGAAAAACATTCTCAACTCCCTTCTTAGCCTTCTGCTTTTTACTTAAATCTATGGCCTCTGGCTATTGACCTCTTTATTAATGGAAAGAACCACCCTATCTGTGCCTCTCATAATCTTCTACTGGGTCCCCTCTCAGCCTTCACTGCTCCAAAGAAAATTTGCAGATGACATATAGATTGATGGGTGGTTAACAGTGAGGTTGAGTGTCTTGGGTTACAGGAAGATATAGTCGGGATGGTCAAATGGGCAGAAACGTGGCAGATGGAATTTAACCCTGAAAAGTGTGAGGTGATACACTTTGGAAGGAGTAATTTAACAAGAAAGTAATGAATGGCTTGACACGGAGAAGTTTCGAGGAACAAAGGGACCTTGGAGTGTTTGTCCATAGATCCCTGAAGGTGGAAGGGCAGGTTAATAGGATGGTGAAAAAGGCATATGGGACTCTTGCCTTTATCAATCGAAGCATAGAGTACAAAAGCAGGGAGGTCATGTTGGAGTTGTATAGAACTTTGGTGAGGCCACAGCTGGAGTACTGTGTGCAATTCTGGTCGCCACATTATAGGAAGGATGCGATTGCACTGGAAGGGGTGCAGAGGCGATTCACCAGAATATTGCCTGGGATGGGACATTAAAGTAATGACGAGAAGTTGGATAGACTTGGATTGTTTTCACTGGAGCAGAGAAGTCTGAGGGGTGATCTGATCGAGGTGCACAAGATTATGAGGAGCATGGACAGGGTGAATTGGGAGCAGCTGTTCCCCTTAGTTGACGGGTCAGTTGCGAGGGGACACAAACTCAAGGTGAGGGGCAGGTGGTTTAGGGGGGGATTTGAGCAAAAATGTTTTTACCCAGAGGGTGATGACAGTCTGGAATGCACGGGCTGGCGAGTTGCCTCACATCCTTTAAAAAGTACCTGGATGAGCACTTGGCACGTCATAACGTTCAAGGCTATGGGCCAAGTGCTGGCAAATGGGATTAGGTAGGCAGGTCAAGTGTTTTTTATGCATCAGTGCAGAGACAATGGGCCAAAGGGTCTCTTCTGCACTTTATTATTCTGTGATTCATTGAAAATAGCTCCAGCCTATCCAATCTCTCCTCATAGCCCAGATCCTCCAGCCCAGACAGCATCCTGGTGAATCTCCTTTACACCTTCTCCAGTGCAATCACATCCTTCCTGTAGTTTGGTGACCAGAACTGCACACAGTACTCTAGTTGTGGCCTAACCAGCGTTCAGACAGCTGCCCAATAATCTCCTGCTTTGGCTCAGTGTTAGCTTTTATCTGATTACGCTGCTGTGCTCAGGGCACTTTTATTTACTACTTTAAAGCCGCTGCATAAACATAAGTTGTGATATTATCCAAACTAAAAGTATCTTGAGTCATACCATAATAAGACAGGAGATCAGCCTCATGCCCTTTGCCTGCATGGCCTCCAGAGGATGAATGTCTCTTGTTCCATGGCAACCGGAAGTGTACACACACAGTAATCAATGTGGAGCTTTGATCATTACTTCCTCTGACATACACTCTACTTTTTTATTATGATGTTCACCACTTTATGGGCTTTGTTGATTGCTGCTCTGCATTTGCTGGAGACGTGTTTAGCAGTGAGTCCACAAAAACTCCTGGATCGTTCTTACAAGTTAATCAAGATGACACATTTCAGTGGGCTGGTGCATGTGTTGTAACAGTAATGAATAACTATTAGCAAATATACCAAGACACCCTTATCAGTCTCACCCTTCTGATTTTATCTACCATTGAATAAAGCAGTTTATATTTTGTGTTATGTAAGTCCTTTGTCAGAGAGAATGAAAATTCATAACAATCTGCTCCTAATCACAAAAGCTTGTCACACTCACAGTGAGTACAGTAAGAAGTCTTATAACACCAGGTTAAAGTCCTCATTCACCTGAGGAAGGAGCAGTGCTCCAAAAGCTAGTGATTTGTAACAAACCTGTTGGACTTTAACCTGGTGTTGTAAGACTTCTTACTGTGCTCACCCCAGTCCAACGCCGGCATCTCCACATCATCACAGTGAGTAGGCATAGGGCACAGGGACCTCTGTAAAAATAAATAGCCACTCTGACCATTTAAGGGAGTGACAGCCATCATTTAACCTGACGAGGTATGTACAACAGACTCAAATTGTTAATACTTGCCTCCTGAATTGTCTGGGATTATGTGTTTCTCTTCAGTTCAGAAACATGCTGATGGTCCTTATTGGAAGTCTTGGATTTAAAAAAATAAATAAATGTAGAGTATCCAATTCATTTTTTTCAATTAAGGGGCAATTTAGTGCAGCCAATCCACCTACCCTGCACATCATAGATAGAATTTACTGTGCAGAAGGAGGCCCTTTGGGTTGTGGGGGCGAAACCCACGCAAACACAGGGAGAATGTGCAAACTCCACACGGACAGTGACCCAGAGCCGGGATCGAACCCGAGATCTCGGCGCCATGAGTAACCCCTGGATTTATGTTGTTTTCTCCTCTTTCCATCTCCATTTGCCTAAATTACAACAGTGACGATACTTAAAAGTATTTAACTGTTTTCCGAATTGCTCTGGGATAGCCTGGTAATGTGAAAAGTAGCATAATATATATATATTAACAGTTCTTTTCTTTCATTTCAATAATCTTCTTCTTGCCTACTCTAGTTGAGACTCTTGCTGGTTTGATTATTCACCCACAGCCAGTTAGCTAACTCAATCTCACTGTCGAAATATTACAGTTCCACTTTTCAATTCATTTTAAATATTTAAAGTGTCTTTGGTTGACAGCTGCTTTTTAGTATCCCAGCCAAAGCCGTCACAATTATCAGTCTGTAGCTTTTAACATTAGACATTTGTTGGATTCGGTGTTCCACTATTTGGGCTGATCTGGTAGTGTCTATAATCGGAAGAGCCCTTTGTCTTGCCCATTGTCTCGATATATTTTCGTGAGATGTTAACAAAGAATCCATACTCTGTATATCAATGCCTGAAATGTCACATACACTGCCACATGAATCCCGTCTCTAAACAGGTGGTGGACAGTATCATCGAATATAGGAGCAGGAGGCCATTCGACCTATCGAGCCTGCTCTGTCACCATTCATTATCATGGCTGATCATCCAACTCAATAGCCTGATCCTGCTTTCTCCCCATATCCTTTGATCCCCTTCGCCCTAAGTGCTATACCTAACTGCTTCTTGAAAACATGCAATATTTTGGCCTCAACTATATCCCGCGCTAACGAATTCCACAGGCCGACCACTCTCTGGGTGAATAAATTTCTCCTCATCTATGTCCTAAATGGTCTACTCTGTATCCTCAAGACTGTGAGCCCCTGGCTCTGGACACACTCACCATTGTGAACATCCTTCTTGTCTTCTTATCAAGGGAGGACACAACATTTGAACATATGTCGATTCATTTAGATAAAATATGCGAATTACCATGAACATGCTTCAAAGCTAACAAGTTCAGCCTTTTAAAATGTAAACAACCATTGCCGTGAAAACACAAATCTGTGTCTATGAGACACTTTACAAACTGCCCACACTTAAGTTTGCCTAATGGGAGTTCCGCACACAAGTTGACAATCATAATTTTTACCCCATGATAAAGTAGAAGTGCAAGCCTGCCTAGTCAAACACCTCACTGTGCAAATAGAATGGAATGCCACCTGGATGCTCATGTAAGTCAAGGAGCGATCTTCTCACAGTCCAATCAGTTTGAGATTGTTTATATCTTAATGTCCTTACCATTTATTCAGCCTCCACAATTATTTGTCTCCCCTGACAGAACATATCCTTTCTATAACTCATCTTTCATTTAATATTATTTGTAAAAAACCCGATTTATTTTTATTTGCTTGTGTTTTCTACATTATCTTTTAATCATAGAATGAGTACGAAAGGAGGCCATGTGACCCATCATGCCAATGGTAGCTCTTTAAAAGAGCTACCCCATTAGTTCCACTTCCTGGCTCTTTTCCCATAACCCAGAAAATGTCTCCTTTTTAAGGACTTATCCAATTCCCTTTAGAAAGTGTGATGGTGTCCAGCTGGCTGGAGCCAGCACCATTTTGTGCATTTGGTGGAATGAGGCCAGTGTTACCAGCGGCATTTCCTGTGCTGTGGAAGCAGAGGTTGGACTGATTCGATATGATGGAACAGGAGGATAAAATGTTTACTAACCTGGAGCCAGCAGTTGAAGTAAAAGAGCACTGAAACAGGTCCACGTGACGGAGTTTTGGTGGGAAGAGAAGGTGGTTGATATGATTGAAGACAGACAACCTGAAAGCTGGATCTTGGATTGGGCATTAAGTAAAGGTTGCTGCCATTGCTTCAACAATAGTTTAGATTGGCAGCGGAGCCTTGTTAAAATTAAGACTTTCGAGACGGGTTAATAAGAAAAAAATATAGGAGATGGGAAGCAAGAGGGAGTAGATCCACCTTGTTGAGAATTCTAAACGGCTGTATGCAGTAGTCATGGAAGAAAACATCAAGGTCACGTATACAAGAGTCTCTTTCACTATTGAGTGGTCCACTTGGCTCCTTCCCTTTTTCCTATCTTCCATGGTTTAATACTCCTTGGGTGATTTATTTGCAAGGGGTCCCTAATGTGATGATGCACCCCACAGTACATAATAATGTAGGAATGCTTCTGGGACTTATTGTGAGGCTCCTATCTTCTGGCAAATATTTGAATCAGCATTCTGGATTTTGCAAGTTCTGGGTTGAGGCTGCTTGTGGCTTTGGTACATCTGCTGTGGGTACAGGGAGGACATCACTCTGCCTGCCTGCACCCCCTCCTGGAAAAAAACATGCATAAGGAATGAAATTGGTTGGCAGCAAGAAATCTGGCCAGATATCAGCTCCTAAAACGCTGCTTGCCCTTAAAGAGAGTGTCATTTTTGATTGCCTTTGCTCGCCAAATAAATAGATAAATTTGGGCACAATTGTTGTATTTGAAGATGATCTCTTATAGGTGCTATTGCAGGAGATGACGTGAAGAAGGGTGACTCTAACTGAACCTAAAGATAATCCTCCTGTGAAAGCTGCATGGAGGAAATTGTCCCGAAGTCAATACAATTCACCCAAGTCTGTCACTGTGATCGAAAGCAAGGAAGACGTTTGCTAGTGTAGGGGGGATAGCAAGAGAGGAGATTTTGTATCCATTTCCATCAGGGCCCCATCACATGTAGCAGAAATCTAAGTTGTAAACAATCCCCTTCATTTAAACACACTTCCAAGATATTCTATCCCAAAATACTAGTAACATATCCTCTAGGGACACAAGGGACAGGAGTATTCCCTCAAGCCTACTCCACCACTCAATTAGATCAGGTTGACCTGCACCTCATTTATTACACCTGCCCTCCCCAATTCACACCACATCCCTTGAAACTCTTCCCCAACAGAAAACTATCAACTTCAGACCTCGTAGCTTGAATTAAGTCAGCACGCACAAGCTTATGGGAAGGGAGGAAGGAGCGAAGTGAAAAAGAGTTCAAAATTTCAACTGTGTTTTGTGTGTAAATGGTGAATAAATAAGCAACACACAGTAACCATCATGAATGGGTCTACATACTTGATTTTAATTTATTGACCATAAATTGTGCAATATTTAAACAACATCCTCTTGTCATTGCTTTTTACATAATGATTCCAGCATTTTTAAATAAATACACCATGATTATTTTTATTGGCTCATAAATGTCACTGCAGAATATTTCAATAGAATTGGTCAAGAGCCTCTGTGGCTTTCTTTCAAAGTCCACTTGTCCTTTGAGCTCTATTAATAAGAACATAAGAAATAGTAGCAGGAGTAGGCCATAACACCCCTCGAGCCTGTTCCACCTTCAATATGATCATGACTGATCTGACCATGGCCTCAAACCCACTCTCTCGCCTACACCATCGACTCCCCTTTGGTTCAGAAATCTGTCTGTCTATCTCTGCTTTGGAATATATTCAATGGCTCAGCCTCCACGGCTCTCGGGGGGGGGGGGGGGGGGGGGGGGGGGGGGAAGAGAGAGAGAGAGAGAGAGGGGGGGGGGGAGAGAGAGAGAGAGAGAGAGACGGAATTCTAATGCCCCTAAGAGAAAGAATTCTCTCCCATCTCCCATTGGCGGACTGCCTGCTTCATCATACGCTGAAGGGCATGCGCATTAGCAGTGATGGTGATTCGTTTTCAGGCTGACAGGGGCATGTGGAGAATAAGCAGCATTAATCAGGCCGGGAGTGAAGAGGGCAGAGAAGGGCAAGGAGTTTAAAATGGGATGAGAGAAATGATGAATATGTGGGAGGGTATCAGACAGAAAAAAAGGTAAAATTAAAACTTGGCTCAAATCATAAGCAGCATGAGCAAAACTCAGACTACGAAATGTCATGGGAATATCCTAGACAATGAATCTTTAACTTTTATATGCAAGTTCTAAATTTGCAATTTTCCAGGTTTAGGAGCTGTACTTTCAAAATGAAACAATGGAATAGTGTGTGATTTAAATAAATGCATAGCATTAATAATGCAAAAGGACATTTCAAAAATACACAATTATTCCATCTCGTGCTCTAAAATGCTGAGGTCTACATGTTATATAGAGTTTCAACCTTCTACACTACATTGACACAGATACAAATGCAACATTGTGACTCTACAGCTGACAAGTAACTTTCAAAGATTCCAGCAATACCACAAAGGGAAATAAAGCTTCAAGTACTGGAACTTAACTGAGTGACTGATAGTAGAAATGATTTGTTTTAGCAGTTAGTTACAAGAGTCTGGACTTGAACACAGGCGAGGATGAATTGCGTTATTGATTAGACTTGTTGCACTGGAAGAATATCTGCCAATAGCGGATCTCCTGAAATCTTGCCCTGAGAAACTGAACTATCCTCAGAGAGCTAATGAAACCCAAACCAGGGTGGCAAACCAAGCTCCAGGTGTAACTGTGTGATGAGCAACCTTATAAGACCGTAAGACATAGGAGGAGCAGTAGGCCATTCAGCCCATCGAGTCTGCTCCACCATTCAATGAGATCATGACTGATCTGATGTGATAATCCTCAACTCCAATTTCCCGTTTTATCCCCATACCCCTCGATTCCCTGGCTGATTAAAAATCTGTCTATCTCAGCCTTGACCCAACCTCTACAGCTCTCTGCAGTAAAGAATTCCACAGATTCACTACCCTCAGAGAAGAAATACCCCCTTATCTCAGTCTTAAATGGGTGACCCTTTACTCTGAGATTATGCCCTCTGGTCCTAGACTCTTCCACAAGGGGAAACCCCACTAAGATGCCACCCAGAGGTATGACTGATGGGAGATGCCGAAGGAAGGCACACTCCATCCATGGCAAAGTTAATTCATCACATCTCAGGCCTAGATGAAGGAGGGACTGTTTTGTTATTCATTTTAACAATCATTCTGGATGGAAGGATTACTGAGTATCATTAACCTGTACTAGGCTTTATCACCAGAATGATATGCTGCTTTCATAGAATACAAATAAATAATACTTCATGTTCATTCATTCATATGGTTTACTCGATAAAGCATTGTCCAGTAAGAGGAAACATCAGGAATGGCAGCAAAGTGAATGATACAGCACTCAGAGAGGTACACAGTACAAATCCATCAGCTGGATCAACAACCACAAGTGTGCCTCACTCAATTAAATAAGTACACAGACAGTTTAACTTTTCCAGCATAAGCGCAAGAACTCAAGTCCAGGTTTACAAGACCGTCTCAAATTGGGCAAGAGCAAACTCATATTTGGAACAAACAATCCTAATGTACACACTGCCGAGATCTATGTCCAGGCAAAATGTTTGCTGGGCCAAGGTTCGAAAATACAGTGATTCATTTGTTTCCGTATTATTTCTCCATTCTGGTCCCAGTATAAAAACTTACTCCTTGGAACTGGCCAATTTAATGGTAAGGTCTCAATGAATGGCAAAGGATGTGATTTGTCGTGGGAAATTCGACCAAAAATTCCTCAACAGTTTTGGATTTAAAAGAAAAACCATACATTCCCCAAAATGGAGTCGTCACCTGCTTTTTTTCCCCACCTCGTGGCAGCTGTGCTCCTGAAATTGTCACTAATCAGAGGCCTGAACGCAAGCGTGCAGTCCAGTGTTCAGAGTACACAAGGTATGTTTCCTAATACTTAGCTACTGAGTAATACAACTTACCAGACCCTGTCTGTCATGTCACTGATTAAAAGGTGCTGGTGTGTGACGGAACCCTCCGCCCCAAAGGTCACCTGCTATGCGAGACTCGGATTCCGATTGAAACAAGTAGCGGTGGGTCTGATTCTAATTGGAAGGCAGCACCATGAACAATGCCCTTGGGCTGGACAACTGAAATGGGTTGGAATAGCGCAATAATTATTGGCATCAATTTAAAAGAAAAACACACAAAAATAACCTTAGCTCCGACTGCCTCCCCAAGCTCAGATACTGATTCTTTTCATCTGCCGTTATCAACCAGAAGCAATGACATCTTCGAAAAAAATGTCCCTCTACACAAAATCAGACTGCTTATAAAAATCATTACTACTTTTAACATGATGCTCAGTACTGTAACAAACCTGTATCTTTTCTTAATTTGGAAGGTTTTTAATTTCTTGCAAATAAGCTTCTGTGGAACGGTAAAATGTCAAACATGCATACTTGAAATTTCTCTGAATGTTTTATACTTCCATTACTAGAGGAAAATATATTCCCAGGATTATTGAGAACAGTAATGTATTATACAATACACCAGGATTGTTACAGTATTTGTATTCAATATATACTCAACACTGTTAATAATCAATAATGGCAATTTCTAAAGCACCCAAACTATTCTTGAACCAAATTTGTTTGACTCCAGGCGTTAGAAATCTTTTAAAAAAATAAATTTTATCCGGCTCTTAAAGTTGCAAATCCAATGCGCAGCGTAGACAGGGTAAGCTTAACCATCTCACTGCTTGCTCCAAAAATCAATTCAAATTGAAACCAATTTGTGGTCTCCACAAGAGAGACATACAAGATCCAAGCTGACAAGAAAAGGCATTGCACCTCATCTTGGGCTTGATCTGACGCTTTATCTTAGCCAAAAGGCTGAGAAGCAGTACAAATCAACCCAGCAAAAGTACTGGGTTCTCACTGTGGATTCTCCTGTTCCCAGACAGCAGAAGATAACTCAACGTAATGCACTCTCCTGAAGCTAAACCAGCCAAACTACTTCCCCCCCACCCCGCAAATGCCCAGTAAAGCTGTTCTTCAAAGATGGGCTGACTGCAGCTAGTTAAAGAGAAAAGCACAACAATATCAGCAGTTACCAGTCAGCATCAGGACTTCAGTCACAGGCCCAACTATCTCCATGCAAATTTAGTTGGAGGAATTTTTTTAAAATACTGTATCGCAATTTGTTAAACAAAAACTGGACCTGGGTGACTACTTTAAAAGGTTAGCTTGGCAGCAGAAGGTTGTGAAGATAAGATGCTTCCTAGACATTCTCAAGTTCTGTTTTAAAAAGCTTTTTTTGCAACTCAACTTCAGAAAATGTTTTTTCCTACTGCCTGGACAGGTGAGGGAGAATTCTAACTAGCGGCAGTTAAACCGGAGCAAGCTGGATGAAATAGATGGCTTAGAACCACTTTAAAGACTTTTACCTACATAAGCAGCCTATACATTTATACACATACACACTTATGCACAACACAGGCACACAGATACATACGTATATACATTAATACAATAAAATTACTTTCATTATAATGGAATTACACAAATCCCAGAACTTTAAACTCTTGTGCAATCAAATACGAGGTACTATAAAACCAAGGAGCTATCTGCGAACACTACTCAGGTTGGCATACTGGGTAGGATTAGGAACACCAGGTGTTTCTTTGGCGTAAAACTCACATAGGGAACCAATGGAAGAAAAAGGGTGACCAAAATGTAAAACCTGTCTAATAATGGCAGACAACCAGGAATTGAGCCCTTGGCACCACATTGAGCCAATCCGTACTCTGCTCAGGGAAAACAGCAACTTTGTGCTTTTTGGAGGAAAACCACTCAAGGTACAACCTCTCCAACTTGCAAACTTGCAGACTCTGTATTAAGTAAAGTGGATAAGACGTACGCACTGTCGAAAATACTGGAAATAGGTGCCGTGTCGATGCTGGAGCTCCTTGCAGGAGAAACGTCCTGCATTAATAGTCTCAGTTTTGTAATCACCATGCATATCTCACGGTCTCCTCTTCTCCGACGCTATGCTGTAGTGTCAGGGTATGCCATCTTTTCGTTGGCAGCACTGGGATGGTGGGACATACCAATCGTAAATATAAGACAGTCTCGCTTTAATTTCTTCTTTGCACAGTTTCCCTTCTCTTTGGAGTGTCTGATGCTTTTCCAGCATATCCTCAATGCTCTGCTTGTGTGTCACAATGTACTTGTTATTGCATCCGCGCGACTTGTACTCTGTATCAAACCGTGGGTCGTGTAGGCGTTTGACGTCTACAGGTGCCAGCCAGGCCCCCAAAGAGACATCCTCACTCTGCCACACCTTCAAATAATCAATGTTAATTCGAATGTAGTGCACCAAATCAGCAGACAGGACATACCCACCCCCCAGGGCATAGGGTAAGTAATAGTCACACAGAACCCAAGTGCTCTCCTTCCATTTTCCACCAGACTTAACTCTTCCTCTTCCAGAAAAGAACCCCCAGTAGAGTTTCTTTGGCTCTTTTGCCTTCAGTTCGTCCTTAATGATATCTAACCTTGCAAAAGTGTCATCATCTGCTTTCAGCACAAACTTACAGTCAACATTTTGGTCTACCCAAGCGTACATGTGAAGGATCTTATTGGTAAGGTTTTCATAGGAGTCCCTCAAGTCCGGGAGCAGCAGCAGATCATGGTGCCGGGCATTCTCCTGCTCCAAATTCTGAACTTCCTCCGCAGCAAGCCCACTGGTGCCGATGGCAAAGTAAGGGATGATTTCCGGGTCCCGGTTGGCCAGCCACGTGCTCCTGATGATGCTTCTCCTCTCTGTGTACTTGGGCCCGGTGGTGATCATCAGCACAAGGAAAGCCGAGAGGTCTTTGCTCCTACTGTGGCCTTGACTGTCGCTCCGTCTTTTGACCCCGTGAGGTAACCCCGGGGATTTCAAAGTCTCGGAGGTGCATTTAGCCAAATAAAGCAGCATCAGTGCAAACAAGGACAGGGTCGCGACGCCAAGGGCTGTTTTGTGGCGACAAACAAGTCGCACTAGATTCATTGTGCAAATGCTTGAATCTCTGGAGTGCTTTCAGCTGGAGGGGATAAAAGAAAAATGAAGGTTACAACAGGAAGCAAGATTCTCTCATGCTAATAAATAGCCTGATTCTTTGCAAACAGCCCACTGCAGCAAGCGTACCTTTGGCTACATTTGGTGATCATTACTACATGGCTCCCATTATTTACTCTCTGAACTCAATTACTAGATATTCCTGATTTCATGTCTGTTGCTTGTTTTGATTTATCTCCTTACAACAGTAGCTTGTGTGAGCAGCATTAACTAATGCAATGTAAATTAGCCAAGAGGCAGCCAGACACATAAATCAAACATAGGCTCATAGATGCCAGGCAATAAGATGATATCGCCTTGCTCATGATTTCTAAAACAAGGGTCTATGCCCGTTCAAAATTAGCTTTCAGTCTGTAGCTCTTTCCCGATATGTTAGTCAGAACCTTTCGCACAAAAAACCTCTCAAATATTTATCACCTTTGGATGAAATGGAGTGTTTGCTATTCTTGGGAGCTGCTATCTAAATCAACAAGGAGGCTGTTATCAGTAAAACCAAATCAGCAACTTCCCAGAATCTCATGGGCATTGGATTAACAAGTCAAAGCAAGTTCATTGATGTTGAATCTCTTGCTGGCAAAGCCGATTATGGGAACAGGTAGGTCACCGTTACCCCAAAAGGGATACTGATAGACTGGAAATTGTTCAGGAGAGAAGATAGGGTTCATGTCTTAATAATGATTGAGGATACAGGAGAAAAGACTTGAAGATCATATGATTCAGGACCTCAATGAAGGATATGACTATTGCTTAGGTAGATCAGCTATATATCTTTTTTATAAAATTTAGAGTACCCAATTCATTTTTTCCAATTAAGAGGCAATTTAGCATGGTCAATCCACCTACCCTGCACATCTTTGGTTGTGGGGGCAAACCCCATGCAAACATGGGGAGGTGCAAACTCCACATGGACAGTGACCCAGAGCCAGGATCGAACCTGGGACCTCAGCACCGTGAGACCGCAGTGCTAACCACAGCGCCGCTGTGCTGCTCTTATCAGCTATATATCTTGTACAGTGAGCTCAGAGTTATAAAATCAAGCCTTGACCAAGATTAGAATTTTTAGCGCACAAGTGCCAGGAATGGTTAATCCCAATCAAAGGGCTCTCTTGAAAAGAAACTGGATCATTATTTGTTGAGAAAGCAGACCAGGTCCTTAGAACAGGGTTTTTCAAACAGCGGGTTGCGACCCACGGGAGGGTTGCAGAGCGAACGGTCGCGGCGTTCCCGATTACGGGGAAAACGCTCAACGGCTGTGACCGGTTTAAGAATACTGGCTGCAAATGGCTTTTAAGTTCTGAATGCCGGCGAGTGATTTGTCAGAGTTACTGCACTTGGAAAAGATCAAGTTCGCCATTCGAGGGGCGAACGGGGATTCACCTTGAGGTGGAAGTTGTTTATTGACTTCTTGAAGTGGTATTGAGTCACTGAGGGTGGGAGGGTTGTTGTTTTTTTGTTTGGGTGGGGGTGGGGGGAGGGAGGAGTTGAAAAATGGAGGCAGGAGCCGAGGTGGCTGCAAGCTGAGTGGAGGGGTGGAATTTGTTACCTGTTGCCGCGGTCGGCTTTTGTAATTTTGTGATTATGTGTACATTTAAAATGCCTTTGATAAAATGTTTCTTTTTAAAAGTATGCCAGCTGCAACTGGCTTTTAAATGCGAACAATGGAGTCTCTCCACCAGACGTGGGGAGACTCCCCACCCTATCCCCGTAACCCCACCTAACGTTTGGACACTATAGGGCAATTTAGCGTGACCAATCCACCTAACTCACACATCTTTTCGACTGTGGGAGGAAACCGGAGCACCCGGAGGAAACCTACGCAGACACGGGGAGAACGTGCAGACTCCGCACAGACAGTGACCCAAGCCAGGAATTGAACCCGGGTGCCTGGCGCTGTGAAGCAACAGTGCTAACCACTGTGCTACCGTGCCATCATCTCACAGGAGTGGGATTGTCAGCATAATGGTTGTCATTTAAAAGCTTCCTATATTAATGCAATGTTGAGTGATGTTTATGAGAAGCAATCACTCCTCTATTGCCATTACTGCGGAGTTGCTCAAAAAAATAATGCTCTAACTGATTTCAAGGAGCCGATGTGATTCACGGAGTTATTTTGATACATCAGCCAGTTTCTTTCAGAGAAAATGGTTTTAGAATGGAGAAAACGGTACAGCTGAGAATGAGTTAACCAATGTGCAAATGGAAAAGATAGTCCTGTACAAGGGACACCATAAATTGCCTTATAGCCAAAAGAAGTCCTTTGGAAATATAATAAATGTTACGATATAGGAAACAGCACCTTTGCTGCTCCCCTTGAGTTGGTGACCCAGTTAATCATACTGATGTGAGAAGAAACATAAGAGGTATAAGAGGTCAGTGTGTAAAATTAAAATGCATGAGATTGGGAGTAATATGTTGGCATGGACTGAGAATTGGTGAGCAGACAGGAAACAGAGAGGAAGAATAAATGGGTCCTGGAAGGCAGTGACTAGTGGGGTTCCACAGGAATCAGTGCTTGGGCCCCAGCTAGTCACAATATACATCAATGATTTGGACGAGGAAACCAAAAATTATATTTCCAAGTTTGCTGACCACGCAAACTTGGTGGAAATGTGAGTGGTGAGGAAGATGTTAAGTGATTTAGATAAGTTGAGTGAGTGGATAAATACATGGCAGATGCAGTACAACATGGATAAGTATGATGTTATCCATTTCAGACAGAGAAACAGTATTATTTTGGTGATAGATTGGGAAATATTAACGTATATAGGGACCTGGGTGTCCTTGCACACCAGTCACTGAAAACAAGCATGCGGATATAGCAAGAATGGACCTGTAGTCACTGGAGTTCAGAAAAATGAGAGGGGAACTCATTGAAACATATAAACCTCTGACAAGAGCTGGAAAGACTGGATGCAGGATGATTTAGAACAAGGGGTCACAGTGTCAGGATACAGGGTTGGCATTTAGGACTGAGATGAGGAGAAACCTCTTCACTCAGAAGGTGGTGAACCTGTGGCATTTTCTACCACCCAAGGCCGTGGAGGCCAAGTCACTGAATATGTTTAAGAAGGAAATAGATTTCTGGACTCTAAACATGTCAAGGGGCATGGAGGGAGTGCTGGAGTATGGTATTGAGAGAGAGGATTGGCCATGATCATACTGAATGGGGGTGCAGGCTCAAAGGGCCAAATTGCCTACTTCTGCTCCTACTTTCTATGTCTCTATGTTTTTAAAGATTTAAAAAAGACTATCTTTAGATTGGAAGTGAAAATAGCATCTTGCTTTGTTAGGGCTCTCAAAAGGGTTAATACTACACCTAGTATAGAATACAAGCTAAGTGTCAGGTTAGTACTGGGAAATCTGCATGAAGAGAGAATGCACTGGAAGGAGGTTAGGAGTAGGAGGGCTGTCAGGAGGTCACAGGTCAAGGGTGCAATGTGCGGGTGTGCGCAGCCCCAATTGGAGGGTTCAAGACTCACCACTATTTATGGGGATGTACAACCAGGCTGGAGTATAATCCCAAGGTACCAACTGGGTGGCTGCGAGGGTCGAGCACTCAGCTCAAGATCCTGCTCACGACTGTTGTGGAAAGGGGCCAGGTGGGCCGCAGCAGGAAACTGGCAACGGGGTAGCTGTAAATGGGTTGGGTGGGTAGAGTGGACTCTCAGTATCAGTCCTGAGCTGCGAGCATTGTGTGCAGGGATGCCAGAAACCTGGTTTGAAACTGCCCAGAAAATAGAGAACGCAGGTAGGTTATCTGTCTATCAGTGTTACCTAATTTCAGGGCTGTAATTTTGACTGTTATAAATGTGATATAAAAAGTTTGACTCAGAAATCATATCTACAGAAAGTAGGTTTAATCCAGATAGGAACCAGGTACACAAGATACAGTACATAGGGTACAGAAGAAACAAGCCATTCAGCCCAACCAGCCCATGCTGGTGTTTATGCTATATTTCAACCTCCTCCATCTTTACTCATCTAAATCTTTTCTGCACTGTAAATTCTATGACGATCTATTGCGTGGGTTTCCTCCGGGTGCTCCGGTTTCCTCCCACAGTCCAAAGATGTGCAGGTTAGGTGGATTGGCCATGATAAATTGCCTTAGTGTCCAAAATTGCCCTTAGTGTCGGGTGGGATTGCTGTGTTATAGGGATAGGGTGGAGGTGTTGACCTTGGGTAGGGTGCTCTTTCCAAGAGCCGGTGCAGACTCGATGGGCCTGATGGTGGTCAGTGGCTTCAATGTTCATTCGTGACAGACTCTAGTGGCCTGTGCGAAACAGCAGTCCCGACACTGCTGGTTCAAAGTCCTTCATGATTCTGATGCTAAATTTTGCTTTTACACTGCACACCGAGAACCCACTAACTAAATGCTATCCAATATCAGAATGGTATTGTATATTCTGTGAACTATAACCCTTCTTCTGCACTGTAAATTCTATGATAAGTTCTATGATGAAATCTACAGTTGTAACCCTCTGTTCCCTTCTCTCTCATAAGCTCATCTCACTTCTCCTTATATTATTTGCTTCAATAGATCCGTGGTCAGGAATTGGGCTAGACCAGAATTTTCTGCGATAATTATTTGAAACCCTCAGCCCAGTGCCTTTAAAAAATATTGTAAAATTATTTTTATAGTAAATGCCATCCTTTCCTGTGGTTACATGGAAGTTAGGGTCAACTTCATTTCGTCTCAGAAGCAATTCTATAACAGAAGTCAGATTGCAATACTAATAAAGTCACTTGAACAGATGGATTCATTCAGGTCTGAAGAATTTTGAAGTAAACTATTGATCTTTGCCCCTCTCCCAAATGCTCAATTGTTCTGAATCTATTCTATTCCAGATCTTATGGTCTTCCATGTGATATTTTCCACAGATTGGAAGGACAGTCACTACCACAAAGATGGATTAAAATTATCACAACAAATGACCCACTAATTAAACCGGGTCTTAACACTGACAACTGCAGCTTGGGATTTCCTACCTGCATTCAGCAGCTGCCTGATGGTGGCCAGTGGCTTCAATGTTCATTTGTGACAGACTCTAGTGGCCTGTGCTAAACAGCAGTCCCGACACTGCTGGTTCAAAGTCCTTCATGATTCTGATGCTAAATTTTGCTTTTACACTGCACACCGAGAACCCACTAACTAAATGCGATCCAATATCAGAATGGTATTGTATATTCTGTGAACTATAATGCATAAACATTCACACAGTTTTGTTATTCAATGCAGCAAAATATAATTCAGCACATCACCCCCAATCAGGCAACAATAGTTGCATTTGGCTCAGCAACATAGTAATGGGCAGCACGGTAGCACAAGTGGCTAGCACTGTGGCTTCACAGCGCCAGGTTCCCAGGTTCAATTCCCCGCTGGGTCAGTCTCGGAGGCTGCACGTTCTCCCTGTGTCTGCGTGGGTTTCCTCCGGGTGCTCTGGTTTCCTCCCATAGTCCAAAGACATGCAGGTTAGGTGGATTGGCCATGCTAAATTGCCTTTAGTGTCCAAAAAAGGTTAGGAGGGGTTATTGGGTTACGGGGATAGGATGGAAGTGAGGGCTTAGGTGGGACAGTGCAGACTCGATGGGCCAGATGGCCTCCTTCTGCACTGTATGTTCTATGTAATATTCAATACAGCACTATTATTACTCACTACACTGCATCGGCAGCATTATTCAACAGAGCACAGGATTCTGCCTTAGAGGTGTTTTCGCTGAAAAGATTCTGGTGTGCAATGCTCAGCTTGGGGTCAAATAGGACGCCGGGGTTGCAAACAGTTAGGTTCAACATCAGACAGCAGTGGCAAGGGAGGAGAAGGTGGAATCGGGGGCAAGCGAATGGAGCTTGTGACAGAGGCCTAAGATGATGGTTTCAGGCTCTGCAACATTTAACCACGTAGCCAATACTAGATGCCGAACAAACAGTCAGGTAGCAGAGGCAGTGGAGGGACAAGATTGAGGTAGAGCTGAGTGTCAGCAGTGTGTGTGTGGGACCTGACTCCATATCTTTAGATTATGTTACTAAGAGGTAGTGTGTAGATAAGGAAAGCAGGTCAAGAATAGACCCTTGAAGAGGGTTTGAGAAGTAGCAGGGTAGCGTGGCTGGAGATACTGTAAGTATAATTAGAAAGATAACAAACAAACCAAGCAAGAGCAGCTTCACACAGCCAGACAACATAGAGGAGAGGCACTGAGGTTTGTGCAGCCGGCCATGTCAAAAGCTGTACGAGAAGGATAGTGCACCGTAGTCACAGTAAAGAAGTATTTTATTTGTACCCCTGATTAGGGATGTTTCAGTGCTGTTACTGGAGACATTCAAACATGGTGTTACACAAAAGCGAAAGATTGTTATGGATTTGAGAAGCAACAACATGTTAAAGGAGCTTGGAGACGAAAGGGAAGCTTGGGCTGTCATTTGTAAGAACACTTCACTCAACTGAATAACAAAAATACAGTAATATCCTGAATAATAATATTGGATCTCCCCAAATAATACTGAACTGTTTGAATGATATGTCTTGAATTATATTGCAGTACACAGAAATATCACATGTATGCTTATGGAAGGTCGTCAATCTGAAACGTTAACTCTGTTTCTCACTCCACAGTTGCTACATCATCTGCTGAGTACTTCCAGCATTTTCTGATTTGATATTAGCCCCTTAGGTTTAAGGAGACAGCTGACAGTAAAGTAACAATGGTGGGGTTATCCTTTCTCTCCAGGATCATCTCATAAATGTGAGTGGCAAAGGAGGGAAACGATCATATCTGTGTGATCCAACAATGAGTGGTTAAACCGGTTGGTATGCCAGACTTGCGCAAGATTGGATATTGGAGGGCAAAGATGGGAACCACACAAGGATGAACAACTGAGGTGGGAGGGAGTAAGCTTTGATGTACTGGACAAGGTCACCATTGATGGTGGCAGTGAGGGAGCAGGTAAGCAGATCAACAGCTGAAGCAGTGGTGTGTGTTGGAGAGATGAGACTAGCAAGGGCTGCTGATGCCCTTGAATACAATTTAGAAAGTAAGAGTGGGGGCAATGCCAAGGGGGTTTGTCATGTCAAAGGATAAAAGAGTTTATCCCAAGGGAGAAAAGCTGGACAGTAATGAAATCAGAAGAAAAAGGACACGAGGTAAGATGGAGATTGAAACCACTGAGAATTATGCCTAGCTCAATGCAGAGGAGGGAGATAATCTCCGTGAGCCACTCGGGTGGGCTTTGGAGGATTTTGATGGCAGCAAGGGGACTGAAACAAGAGGAGGATTCAGGACTATTCACCACAGTGACAGCTCAATGCACTGCAAGATTATTAGACACGGCATTATTATTCAGGGCAATTCAATCAGTATTATTCAAGGCAATTCAATCAGTATTATTCAGGACAATTCAGTCAGTATTATTCAGGACAATTCAATCAGTATTATTCAAGACACATTATTATTCAGGTGATATATAGTATTATAATTTAAAACATTACCATTCAGGACAGTGTAGTACCATCATTTAGGGCAATATTATTCAGGACACTGCAGCATTATTATTCAGGTGAGTGGAGTATTACTTGATGCACTGTGATATTATTTAAGGCATTATTATTCAGTGTGACTTGGATGTCAAGCATTATTTAGGGCGATGCAGTATCGAGCTAAGCATTATTCTTTGAAGATAATGCAGTGCTGTGATTATGGGACAGTATCAACCGAGACTGCACAATATTGGAGCACTATTATCCAGTGCTGCACAACATTATTATTCTGTACAGCTCAGCACTGACCAACTTTGATAAAATGATGGAGATCCGGCCACTTACCGCTCCATTGGATTCTGACGGAATGAGGCCAACTGCCCGACAGAGGCCGTCGATCATTCAGAGAGACCGCCCGTCCAGCGGCTCTCTCACAACCGCTGCTGCCGCCTCCTGGGCCGCGATCCCCGGGAAAAAGCGCAGCCGCGACACCATCCTCGCGGGCAATGACCCGCGCGTGGGGGGGGGGGGGGGGGGGATTGGGCGTGATGACGTACCCGCGGGCAGTGACGTTAGGCCACCGACCCTCTCCGCTGGGACCAAGCCGCACCGAGCATGCGCCGTAGGGGATGGGGGGAGGGGAGGAGGCGAGCCCAATAGCGCCACGGGTGGTCGGGAGGACTCGCCGGCTGAATTCCATTCACACGGTGGTGGAACTTTGTATTTTTATTCTCCCATCAGCGGTGGCAATGTTTTCAGTTTAGGCCCCAAACTCAGGATTTCCCTTCCTAAATACCTCTTCCTGAAATTCTACCTCTCCGTCATCTGACAAATATCTCCTTGTGTTTGCAGTAAGAAGTCTTACAACACCAGATTAAAGTCCAACAGCTTTGTTTTGAATCACTAGCTTGCGCTCCTTCCTCAGGTGAATGTCTATATGCGCGATCTTCTTGGAAATCCTCTCTTCCTTGAGCTGGCAGTTTGCTGTGTCGATGGTAGCCATGATATGGAGATGCCGGCGTTGGACTGGGGTGGGCACAGTAAGAAGTCTTACAACACCAGGTTAAAGTCCAACAGGTTTGTTGCGAATCACTAGCTTTCGGAGGGCAGCTCCTTCCTAGGTGAATGATTCACCAAAAGCTAGTGATTCGAAACAAACCTGTTGGACTTTAACCTGGAGCAAGACATCTTACTGTGCCCACCCCAGTCCAACGTCGGCATCTCCAAGTCCTTGTGTTTGGTAATTGCATCTGTGAACATATTTGGGATGTTTTATTGTGATGAATGTGCTATATAAATGCGAGTATTTGTTGTATGTGGGTACCTCTTCCTAGCTCTTTCTGCTTATTTGGGCCCCAGGTCATATGTTTTTCATTTTATTATTTCAAACCAGAGCTGGGTGCTCTGCAGCTGTTCAGTGTTCTCCTTCACCCTGGAACCAGGGAGGCAGCACACCACCCTGTATTCATATCTGTGGCCACAGAAATGCCTATCTATCCCTCTAGTCTCAAATCACCTATCACTACTGCTTTTCCAGATTTCTTTATACCCCTGTGTACAGCTGAGCGACTCATTGGACGATGAACTTGGCTCTGGTGGCGCTCCCCAGGTGAACCATCACTCCCATCAATATTCATAAACTGAATAATAGTTGGAGAGTGGGATGCGCCCGGGACTCCTGCACCACCTATCGGTTTCTACTTGGTTGTTTCGGTGGTCACCCCATTCCCTCTCTCCCTCTCTTGAGCTGCAGGGTTACCACATCTTTACATATGCAAACTAGTACGCTCTCAACCTCACAGATGCACCATAGTGATTGCTACTCATCTTCCGCAACTGGAGTTCAGGCTGCTGCAACTGACACTGGTTACTGCACAGATGATTATTCCAGACACAGGAACTGTTCTGTAGTTCCCACATAGAACAGGGTGTGTACTCTAGAATTTGGGGTAGCCCTGCAATTTCTTTATCTGTTTGTTATAACCTTGCTGCTGCTAATAAATCTTTTCCCGTATTAATAAACCTTACTACTAATCATACTCCTTACCAATATTAATAAACCTTACTATTGTGGGTGGCACGGTAGCACAGTGGTTAGCACTGTTGCTTCACAGCGCCAGGGTCCCAGGTTCAATTCCCGGCTTGGGTCACTGTCTGTGCGGAGTCTGCACGTTCTCCCGTGTCTGCGTGAGCTTCCTCCAGGTACTCCGGTTTCCTCCCACAAGTCCCGAAAGACGTGCTTGTTATGTAATTTGGACATTCTGACAGAATGTGGATCATACAGAACCATTTCACTGCTGAATGCGGATGCGAAAATACTCGCAAAGGTCCTGGCCAAAATGCTGGAGGGCTGCATACCAAAGGTGGTCGCAGAGGACCAAACCAGCTTTGTCAAGGGTAGGCAGCTCACAGCGGACATCAGGCGGCTGCTGAATGTGATAATGACCCCCCCCCCCCACTCCCGCGGGGAGAGAACACCAGAGATGATCGTCTCCCTGGATGCAAAAAAGGCCTTTGACAGAGTCGGATGGAGCTACCTCCTCGAAGTACTGGAGCGGTTTGGGCTAGGAGCGGGGTTCACCGCCTGGGTGAAGCTCCTGTACAACGCTCCCAAAGCGAGTGTCCGAACTAACACCACCAGCTCTGAATACTTCCAGCTACAGAGAGGAGCAAGACAGGGCTGCCCCCTGTCCCCACTCTTGTTTGCGAAAGCGATCGAACCCCTGGCGATAGCCCTGCGGGATGCAAAAAGCTGAAAGGGTACCCGGAGAGGAAACAGAGAGCACAGAATCTCACTCTATGCAGATGACCTGCTCCTCTTTGTCTCAAAGCCACAGGAGGGACTGAAGGCAATCCTGCAAATACTGAAAGAGTTTGGAACCTTCTCGGGCTACAAACTTAACCTGGGCAAAAGGGGGAGGGACAGAGCTGAAGGGGCTTCCGTTCAAAACGGCCCAGAACAGATTCCGTTAGTTGGGGATCCAAATAGCCAGAGACTGGACACCGATCCACACGTAGAATCTGACCAGCCTGGTGGAGGAAGTAAGAAAAGACCTTCAAAGGTGGGGCTCACTCCCACTCTCCTTGGCGGGGAGAGGGCAGACAATCAAGATGAACGTACTGCCAAGGGGGAATCTGTGATTGCCGCAGTTGGGGGCCATAAGGGACATTTTGGTTATCCAGAAGTGCTGTCTCAACTGGGTCCACGTTCTCAGCGTGGCCGCTACCACTGGGCTCGTTGTGTACCTTGTTGAGGAGGATGGGAGTGCTGGTGTGGCCAGGGCCTGGAGGGTCGATCCTTTACAGGATGCTTCCTCTTCCTGTTTAGATCCATCCCGATCTTCATCCCCAAGGCCTTTTTCCAAAACATAGATAGGCTAACCATGGCATTTGTGTGGGGGGGCAGGAACCCAAGAATTCGCAAACCGACACTGCAAAGAGGGAAAGTCAGAGAGGGCCTGGCTCTACCGAACCTATAATACTACGGCTGGACAGCAACGGCAGAGAAAGTGAGGGGATGGGTACAAGAACCCGACACAGATTGGGTACAAATGGAGGAAGCATCCTGTAAAGGATCGACCCTCCGGGCCCTGGCCACACCAGCACTCCCATCCTCCTCAACAAGGTACACAACGAGCCCAGTGGTAGCGGCCACGCTGAGAACGTGGACCCAGTTGAGACAGCACTTCTGGATAACCAAAATGTCCCTGATGGCCCCCATCTGCGGCAATCACAGATTCCCCCAGCCATGCTAGATACCACCTTCAAAAGATTGAGGCGGGACGGGGGCACATTGACGGTCGGGGACTTCTACGTAGGGCGCAGACTGGCGACACTGGACAAACTGACGAGGAAGTGGAAACTAGCAAGAGGACAGGAATTGAGACACCTCCAAATAAAGCACTTCCTCTGCAAAGAAACAGTAGGGTACCCCGAGGACCCAGAAAGCACACTACTAGAGGACCTGATAGACACAAGCAACGAGAAGAGGGTGCTATGTGGGAAAATATACGGACAGCTACTGGACAGAGCCCGAACACCAGTGGACAGAACCAGACATAAATGGGAGGACGAACTGGGGACAGAGGTAGGATGGGGGCTCTAGAGCGAAGCACTGAGCAGGGTGAGCTCCACCTCCTGATGCGCAAGGCTAAGCCTAATGCAGCTCAAAGTGGTGCACAGAGCGCACCTGATCAGAACCCGAATGAGCAGGTTCTTCCCGGAGATGGAGGACAAATGTGAGTGGTGCCAGAGGGGCCCGGCCAACCACACCCACATGTTTTGGGCTTGCCCCAAGCTTGCTGGGTTCTGGACAGCCTTCTCCGAGGCAATGTCCAAGGTTGTGGGGGTGAGGGTGAAGCCATGCCCAATAGTGACAATCTTCAGGGTATCGGAGCAGCCAGAGCTACACATGGGGAAGGGGCCAACGCCCTAGCTTTCGCATCCCTAATCGCACCGTGGAGAATCCTGCTCGGCTGGCGAGCGGCAGCACCACCCAAAGCTGCAGACTGGCTCGCTGACCTCTCGGAATTTCTCCATCTGGAGAAGATTAAGTATGCCATCCGAGGGTCAGAGGAAGGCTTCCTGGATACTTGTCGGCCTGTTCCAAAACCTGTTCGAGGCCAGCAACGAGGAGTAAGCCAGGGGGAAAAAAAGATGAAGAACCAAAGGACTGTGCAACCCTTGAGGGTGGGGGGGGGGGGGGGGATGGGGAAACCACAAGAGAAGAGGAAGGGGAGGAGGAAGGGGGGATATCATAGACTGATCCAGAGGGCAGCAAAATTTACATACAGTTAGTCAAATGAAGGACAAAACAAACCTCTCGGTAAAATGGGCAAGCAAAATGTAATGTATATAAGTAACAACTGTTTATAAATATGAGAAAAGAGTGTTACACAGGGCGCATATGACTGGAGCACGGCTCAATAAATTTTTTGGGGTAGAGGATAGGTGTGCGAGATGCTCGAGAAGCCCAGCGAATCACACCCACATGTTCTGGTCATGCCCGGCACTACAGGGGTTTTGGGTGGGGGTGGCAAAGGTACTTTCGAAGGTGGTGGGGGTCCAGGTCGAACCAAGCTGGGGGTTGGCTATATTTGGGGTTGCAGAAGAGCCGGGAGTGCAGGAGGCGAGAGAGGCTGATGTTTTGGCCTTTGCGTCCCTAGTAGCCCGGCGCAGGATATTGTTAATGTGGAAGGAAGCCAAACCCCCGGGTGTGGAGACCTGGATAAACAACATGGCAGGGTTTATAAAGTTAGAACGGATTAAGTTCGTACTAAGGGGTTCGGCTCAAGGGTTCACCAGGCGGTGGCAACCGTTCGTCGACTACCTCACAGAAAGATAGAGGGAATGGAAAAGAAGAAGACAACAGCAGCAACCCAGGGGGGAGGGGGGGGGGGGGGAGGGGGGGGGGAGGAATCGGACGGACTCTCAGGGATGTTATTGTATATGTATAGGCACTTGTTTTAGGTAATGTATATTGGACTGTTAGATTGTATCTTTGGAGAGTATTTATTTTTGACAAGGCAGTTGCCATTTAGTTTGGTTTTTGTTTCTGTTCATATATTATTTATTTATTTGTTTAAAAACTGGCCACTGTTATTTATATTGCTTTATTGTTGTTTAAAAGAAACACTACGTACTGTTATGTTTGGCCAAAAAATCTTGAATAAAATATATATATTTTTTAAAATATGAGAAAAGCCAATAAAAAGATTTTCAAAAAAAGGTCTGGCTCCCTGTTTGCAGTAGAAGTCCTGGGACCCACATCACAGAGATTCAAAACTCCACGCGCCCAAACAACAAACCCCACGGCCTCCACCTTAATCATGCCAGGTTCCAAGGTCCCTTCACCCGGTCATTGCTATCAACATTAGTGCCTTTTTAAAAAATGAATTTTATTCCAAACTTATTCAAACAATTATAAAACGTAACTAACCTGGGGAACACACTCCCCGACTCTCAGTTTTGCAGTCGGAGCAAAACCCTTTCCCCTTTCTTGCTCCCCCCCGCCCCCGCGATGAACAGCTCCTCAAACGTCCCCACTCTGCCACAAAGCCCTCCGCTGAACCTCTCAGTTCGTACTTGATTTTCTCCAATTGGAGGAAATCGAATAATTCCCCTAGCCAGGCCGCCCCCCCCCCCCCCCCCCCCCCCCCCCCCCCCCCCGGCAGCGTTACCAACTGCCATTCCAGTAAAATTCTTCGCCGACAATCAGAGAGGCAAAAGCCACGACATCGGCCTTCCTTCCCTCTATCAGCTCCGGTTTCTCCGATATCCCCAAAATTGCCACCATTGGATCCGGCCCGCCCTCCACTCCCACAATCTTTGCTAGCATCCCGAGCACTCCCGCCCAGTATCTCTCCAGCTTCTCACAGCCACAAAACATGTGTACGTGGTTCGCTGGTCCCCACCCACATTGCTCGCACATGATTGCCACTTCCTGGAGAACCCACTCATTCTCGCCCGAGGCATATGCACCCTCTGTACCACCCTGTATATCGAGCTCATCCTCGCACACGAGGAGGTCGAATTCACCCTCATTCCACACTCCCCAACCTATCAACCCCCCCAACTCCTCCTCTCATTTCTCCTTGCTCTTCACCACCTACACACACTCCTGCTCTCCCAGCCACCCATATATGTCCCCGATCCTACCCTCCCCTTCCAGAGGCAGCAACCATTCCAAAAGGACATATTTCGGCAGCCTGCGAAACCCTTTCCACATCTTCAGTGCAAAGTCCCTTACTTGTAAATACCTAAATTTGCTTCCCCTCGGGAGCGCTACCCTCTTCCTCAACTCCTCTATGCTTGCGAACCTCTCTTCCAGATACAAATGCCTCGCCCTCACCAGCCCCATCTCTTTCCATTTTCTGTCCATACCATGCATCCCGTCCCCCCCCGGCTTAAACCCGTGGTTCTCACAGAACGGCGTTAGCACCGACATCCCTTCTATCCGAAAATGTCTCCTCAGCTGGCTCCAAACCTTAATCGTGGACTGTACACCCGGTCTCTCCATATATCTCCTTGGTGCCAGCGTTACCATGGCCCTCAGGCTGGACCACGTACAGGACTCATCCTAACTCATTCTATCCCCTCTCCTTCCCATCACCGCCTCACTTTCTCCACATTCGCCATCCAATAGTAATGCACCAAGTTCGGTAGCGCCAACCCCCCTTTCTGCCTCTGCAGCGGGGCCCTCTTCACCCTTGGCACCTTCGCCGACCATACAAACTCCATTACTGCATCCAACTTCCGAAAAAAGGCCTTTGGAATAAAAATCTGAGGAGTCCGAACTATAAATAAGAACCTTGGCAGGACATTCATTTTCACCACTTGAACCCTCCCTGCCAGCGTCAGGTGCAGTGTATCGCACCCCCTAAAGTCTTCCCTTATCTCCTCCACCAACTTTGTTAAGTTCCACTTATGTAGCGACGCTCACTCTCCCATCACCTGGAACCCAACCAGTACCTCACAGCTCACCACAAAGATCAATTCTGGAGTACACCTTATACACGTGCGAGAAGGAGTACTCTTTTCCCCCCGGGTTCATAAATCGCCACAGGTCCACCATACCCATTCTTTCCACAAACCCTCCCAGCTCCTTTGCCATCTGCAACCTTCCCATTGACCAGGGGCTCGACCTGTCCACCCTCGGCTCCAGCACACAGTTAAATCCACCTCCCATAATCAACTGGTGCGTGGCTAAGTCTGGAATCGCTCTCAACAACCCCCTCACAAACCCCACATCGTCCCAATTCGGTGTGTATACATTCACTAACACCACCAGCGTCCCCTCCAACACCCCGCTCGTTATCACATTTCTCCCACCCGGGTCCCTCACGTCCCTCGCACTCACAAACCCCCAAGTTTTTACTCACCCCCTGTGACTTCGAGTCAAACCCCGAGTGAAATACCTGGCCCACCCATCCCTTTCTCAGCCTGACCTGGACCCTCACACGGAGGTGCGTCTCCTGCAGAAAGACCACCTCTGCCTTCAAACTCCTCAGGTGCGCAAAGACCCAAGATCTCTTCACCGGTCCATTGAGCCCAGCACATTCCTTGTTATAAGACTTACCGGAGGCTTATACCTCCATTCCCTTCTACCGTCCACCATCTTCCTCTATTGGCTCTATCCCCTTAAATTTTGCCTGGTACCTGGCCCATCCAAGCTGGCTCCCTTCTCCGTCCCTGACCAAGATTCTTCTACAATCCTGCCATGTCTCCCTCCCCCCACTCCGTCCCTCCGCCTTTCAGCCCTCCCTCATGGCCATCTCCCCCAACTCACTCCCGTTCACCAGCATTATCTGCCAGAGTGGCAACTCCTGCCTAAAGGCTCCTCCTATTAATCCCCCCACCCTCTCCTCTTTGATCTGTGTAAGTGGCTTCCCATGGACCTCCCCCTCCCCCACCCAAAGCCACAGGTCACCTCCTCCAAAAAAATAAACACCTCCCCAGGCAGCAGGAGAGCGGGGGGGGGGGGGTGGACAGGGACAGTTGCCCCCTTACAAACATATTCCACCTGCAACAAATAGTTGACCCAACGAAAACTCTCCCCCTAGGAAACCCCCTCCCCCCCACCCTCCAACCCCCACATTACCCGTATCCACCAAACTCCTCCATTGTGCCAGCTCCTCCGTCTCCCATCGAAGTTCAGTTCTCCCCCAGTTTGTGCTCTTTAATGAAGTAATTGGCTGCCTCTGGGGTTTCAAAATAATACTCTGGCCTTCGAAAGTCACCCACAGTTTTGCTGGGAAGAGCACCTGAACCTAATCCAAATTGATAAAGCACCGCCTTGGCCCTGTTGTGCCCCGTACACTTTTCCCACTCCAATGCCCTGGTATATTCGGACCTTGTTCCATTCCCATTCACAGTTCCGTTTCTCCCTGGCCCACTGCAGGATCTTTTCCTTTTCCACAAACTTGTAGAGTCTTACAATCACCGTCAGTAGCAGCTCCCCCGCTCTCTGCTTCTGCCTTAGAGACCTGTGCGTCCTATCCACCTCTGGGGCCTTCTCCAGCACCTCCCCCACCACCAGCCACGCTGGCACCCTCGAGGCACTCGTGTGTCTTGGGGCACTCGTGCCTTCCACACCCTCAGGCAGGCCAACGATACACAGATTCTGCCTTCTAAATCTATTCTTCCACCATCGCTTTCAGCATCTTGCAAAGGTCTCCCAGGGGCCCCACCTCTGCCTCTAATGCCACCACCCAATCACTGTGATCCGACATCACCCTCTCCATCTCCCAGATCTGCGACTCCTGTGCCTACTAACACTTCTCAGCTCTTTCCATCGAGCCTGTCAGGGGTGCAATTGCCCCTTCAATGGCCTTTGATTGGTCCCCCTGCAAACCGCACGTGCTGACGAAACTCTTCTCTAATAAAAACCATCAACTGCTCCATCTGGGGCTTTCCAAACTGCACTGGCCCTTCCCCCTCCGCCATTTGTCCACCAGCTGCTGCGCCACAGGTCTCTTCCAGCAACTTGGCCAAGTCCTTCACCTTCTTCTGCCGGGTCTGGTAACCAGCAGACATACCACTCCTGGGGGTAACTTCTCCTCCGCATCTGCAACTCCACTTTGCCGTCAAAAAGTCTCCTGTTTTCGGGTAAAAAGAGCTAAGTTCTACGCCTTCAAGCAGGAGCTGCCCTGTGTGTGACCACTCATTCCATGGCTGCCATTGAAGTCCCAACATTCAATACCTTGCACCAGAACCACCGAGAGTTATGAACACTCTGAATCTGGATTAGAAATGAGTAACCACAGGAACACACTACATGGCACCTGCTGTAATCTCAAATCACAGGCCCAAGCTACCCATTCCCTTCCAACAATTATGTGGAGATGCCGGACAAACCTGTTGGACTTTAACCTGGTGTTGTAAGACTTCTTACTGCTTCCAACAATTTGTCTTCTTTGTCCATTGTCTCCCATAATGAACCCTTAACTCTAATGCCACACTACACTGTTTCTCTCTTATTTTCCTGTGTTTCAGTCCCCTGGCAATCTGTACCTGTTACATCCAAATACTTCCTTCCTATTTCATGTATGCTGGCTGGTAACTCACCTCGTAACTCCCCAAAGCCTGTCCACCGCCTACAAGGTACAAGTCAGGAGTGTAATGGAATACTCTCCACTTGCTTGGATGACAGCTCCAACAACACTCAAGAAGCTCAACACCACGCAGGACAAAAGCCCGCTTGATTGCTCCCCCTTCCACAAACATTCAAACCCTCCACCATCGATGAACAGTGTGTACCATCTACAAGATGCACTGCAGTAACTCATCAAGGTTCCTTAGACAACACCTTTCAAACCCACGACTACTACAACCTTGAAGGAAAAGGGCAGCAGATACCATCTTGGCTCGGAAATAGAACTAGGGGTAGGCAATAAATGCTGGCCTCGCCAGCAAAGCCCACATCCCGCAAAATGAATTTTGAAAAATGTTGGCTGGTATCTTCTGCATACACTGGGATTTAATGAAGCACAATATAAAAATTGTTACACGGAGCTTGGTGCATTTCCAGGTCAGGAATAGTAGCATCTGACACATCTCCATCACTTTACCTTTCACTTGCCTCCGTCATTGGGGGGACCTTTCCTAAAGATGGCCAAATGTCAGGTTCAGTCAGAAAACCGGTGTGTTTCTAACAGGCTGGTTCCCCGACAAGATTGCCCCAAACTTTGCCATTTTTCTAAAGGGGGGGCATGGTTTGTGCCAGCATTATGAGGACGGGGCCTAAACTCTCTAGCAAGCCTGGCTTCACAGAGCTCAAGCCGCCATTATTAAAGAGCACCCCTTTCTCTAAATGAAGTTAAAGACTCCCCCCACCATGGATATCGGGATCCCCCCCCCCATCAATGATCACCGGCCTTAACTCCCCCTTCCCACCCCATGGATCGCTGACATCAGCCCCCTGGTAAACCCCCCTCCATGCCCCCAGGATCGCTGGCATCTACCTCCCCCCCCAAGAATTGCTGGATTCAACACGCCCCCCCCCCAAAGAATCGCCGGCGATGCAGCCATCCCACTGAGTCTCCCTATAGGCCCTTCAGGCTCCTACCTTTGCCACTGCCCCTAGCACCTTAGCAGCCCCACTGCCAGGTTGTCAAGGGGCAGTGCCATGGAACACCACCAGGGGGCAGTGCCCTGCCATGTTCTCAACCACCCGGGACTAAAATGGCCTACGAGCTCCCTGGTGGGGTCATCACTTTGTGGAGATTCCCTCTGCTGCCATGTCATGCCGGCAGGTGGGAACATTGCCCTTTCCTGGGAGATTCGGCGTTAAGCCGATTTTGAATATTAAAATCCATTTGAAATGAATGGTAATCAGATTCAAGGCCTCGCTCGGAACATCGCAAACTGTTTGGCGCCCAAAGCAAATCCCGTTTCAGGCCTCTCCCGGAATTTTCCTGACATAGAAAACCGTCCCATTGCTATTAACTTCTCACTTTTGACTCTTTTTCATGCTTTCTCTGCCTTATTCGCTAGATGGCAGACTGAGCAACCATTTATCTTTTTTACCAGCAATGCTTTTAATAAGAAACTTTGTTTTATTTGTTCATGGGAGGTGGGCATTGTTGGCTGGGCCAGCATTTATTGCCAATCCCTGTAAGTGCCCTTGAGAAGGTGGTGGTGAGCTGCCTTCTTGAACTGCTGCAGTCCATGTGGTGTAGGTACACCCACAGTGCTGTTAGGGGGAGTTCCATTGACCCAACGACAGTGAAGGAATGGCGATATGCTTCCAGGTCAAATAGTATGTGGCTTGGAGGGGAATAATTAGGTGGTGGTGTTCCTCGTGTGTTTTCTGCTCTAGCCCTTGTCGGTAGAATAATTCTATCATGGGTTTGGAAGGTGTGGTCACATAGTTAAGGCTGAGATAGATTTTGGGGAATCAAGGAATATGAGGATTGGACAGTAAAGTGGAGCTGGAGTGAAAGATTGGCCATGCTCCTTCCTGAATGGCAGAGCAGGCTTGAAGGGCCAAGCGATCTGCTCACATTTCTCATGTGTTCATAGAATCCCTAGAGTGCAGAAAGAGGCATTTGGCCCATCAAGTCTGCACCGACCCTCCATAAGAGCACTCTACCCAATGCTCCCCCGCCCATCTCGCCCCATCCCTGTAACCCCGCCTAACCTGCACATCCCTGACACTGCAGGCCAATTTAACATGGCCAATTCACTTAATCTGCACATCTTTGGACTCTGGGAGGAAACCAACGCAGACACGGGGAGAATGTGCAAACTCCACACAGCCACCCAAGGCTGGAATCGAAACCCTGGTTCCTGGCTAACCACTGTGCCAACGATGAAGCCTTGGTGAGTAAGTACTTTTGCAGTCTTTTGTATGCATCTTTGTAGTGCCCACTTCTGCCACTGTGCACAGTGGGGGAGAGAGTTAATGTTTCAGGTGAAACAGGATGGGGTTGGCTGTACCCGTTGGTTGGGGGGAGGGGGAGAGCCCAAATACACAGATTTGAGGCGGTTGGCAGAGGAAGCAGCAGTGACACGAAGAAAAACATTTTTATGCAGAGACTGGTTAGGATCTGAAATGAATCTTACCAAAAAGTGGCAGTGTCAGGCCCGGTGAGAAAAACATCTCATGGAATCCTGAGCCTCTTAGGAAAATAACTGAATGGGCATGGTTTACACCACCACACTGATGAGGCAGGGACTCTTTGGGCACGATCCAATGACCACGCTGTGCCTGAAAAGCAGCTCACCAAGGCGCAGCGGGCTGCTAAAAACCGGGAGATTCCACTCCCGGGATCTACCTGGCTCGCAATGCCCCGCGATATCCAACGCGATCTCGCAAGACGTTGCAATGTGAATCCCGCCCATTGTGGGTGGGATCACTTTTCGGCAAACCTGCATATTAGAGCGAGACAGTTAATCACTCTAACGTGCAGATTCCCGAGGTACCCGAGGCATTGGATCTATCCCCTTCGCCTTGGAGACCTCGGGCGAGCGCCGATCCGCACGAGTGCCCACAAACGGTCACCAGACGGAATGGCACTCGTGGGGGTCTCCTAGGGATCAGAGGCCCCCAGCTGCATGTCCTTTGGGCATCAGGGTGCCATCTGGGCACTCTCCCAGCCCGACACCTCTGCAGTGCCACCTGGCATGGGCACTACCAGGGTGCCAGGTTGGCACTGTCGAAGTACTGGGCTGGCAATGTTTGCACGTACGATTGAGCAGTGTCACAATCGAGCGGGGAAACCCTCCACCCTGAAAGCCATTTTAGGACTCCCCTTCGATTCTCTGCCCCTGCGACCATTCCCTCTTGCCAGAAACAGGGGTGGAAAATCCCCAACCCCACAACAGTGAGTCTCACAATGGAAGAAGAAATGAGAGCGGTCATGAAGCAAAGGAAGCGAGCACGAGAAGTAGGAATGGAAGAAATATGTGAAAGAGCTGAGAGAAGGTAAGACGCTCACTTACATTTTTCACTGCCACTGAGGGAAAGGGAGGGGGGGGGGGGATGAGCACAGCCTCAATGGACCGAATGGCTTCCTTCTGTGCTGCAAACATTTCATCTGTTTCTTTTTTTTTGGCTTGGTGTAAGCGAAGAAAATAATCAGCAGAGAAATACGATTGAGTTCAAAACACAAAACTGCTGCATCCTGGGCAAATGAGATAAAGTCCATCCAAAACATGGAGTAAATAACTTTAGGTCACCATCTGAGGTACCAGAGAAAATGAAACCCAAAGTCATCAGTGTTGTGTTACGCTGCTTCGGATAACACAGGCTGCTACTTGATGCAGTCTTAACTAAAGGATGCTCCAGACTCTGAAATGTGTTCAACGTGTTTATTGAACTATTAACACAGTTTTCAAATTAGTTCGACTCTCTGCTAATCTAACTGTAGTAACTCAGTCTAACTGTACCAGCTTGCTCTAAGCCACGTGCTGGGGTGTGATGCTGCTGATCAACCCTGTCTAACTCTCTAGATGTCTGTCTGTGGAAAGAGGCAGGGTGTGAGTGCCTCATCCCTTTTATAGTGATTATGTCATGCCCCCTTGTGGTGATGCCACCTCTGAGTGTCCTGACTGCCCATTGGTTCTGTCCTATTCTGAATGTCCATTGGTTGCATGTTTGCATATCATGACAATCAGAACACAGAGCGAGATTCTCCCCTACCCGGCGGGGCGGGGGGTTCCGGCGTAATGGAGTGGCGGGAACCAGTCTGGCATTGGGCCGCCCCAAAGGTGCGGAGACTGGGGCCAAGCCCTCACCTTGAGGGGCTAGGCCCACGCCAGAGCGGTTTCCGTTCCACCGGCTGGCGGGAAAGGCCTTTGACGCCACGCCAGCCGGGGCCGAAAGGTCTTCGCCGGGCGACGCGGATCCGCGCATGCGCGGGAGCATCAGCGGCTGCTGACGTCATCCCCGCGCATGCGCAGGGGAGGGGGTCTCTTTTGCCTCCGCCATAGTGAAGACCATGGCAAAAGCGGAAGAAAAAGAGAGCCCCCACGGCACAGGCCCACCCGCGGATCGGTGGGCCCCGATCGCGGGCCAGGCCACCGTGGGGGCACCCCCAGGACCCCGGAGCCCGCCCGCGCCGCCTTGTCCCACCGTTAAAAAGGTGGTTTAATCCACGCTGGCGGGACAGGCATTCCAGCAGCGGTACTTCGATCCATCGCGGGCCGGAGAATCGGCAGGGGTGGGCCCGCCGACCGGCGCGGTGCGATTCCCGCCCCCGCCGACTGGCGTGGCGCGATTCCCGCCCCGGCCGAATCTCTGGTGACGGAGACTTCAGGACACAGTGGGGGCGGGTTTCATGCCAGCCCCCGGCGATTCTCCGACCTGGCGGGGGGTCGGAGAATCCCGCCCACGGTGTCGATTGTTTGATGCAAATTTAATATCAATGATTGGCATTTGAACAGGTATAGATTTAAATTATTATTTTCTGTGGCAATTGGGCGTAAAAATATTTTGTGCAAAGTATGGGCTGGAGCAGGGGGAAATATTTAGATACATGCAAGTTCGAGACTTTGCCAGAAAGGAGATACAGAGCTTCCCTGTAGAGCCGGCTTCCACATAGCTGGAAGTGGTGCTGACGACTGGGGGACTGGAGAAGGGAGTAGTATTGGAAGTTTACGGGGCTATTTTGGAGGAGGAGAAGGCGCCGCTAAAAGGGATCAAGGCAAAGTGGGAGGAAGAGTTGGGAGAGGGTATGGAGGAGGGGTTCTGGTGTGAGGTGCTCCAGAGGGTGAACGCCTCCACCTCATGTGCGAGGTTGGGCCTGATACAGCTGAAGGTGGTGTGTAGAGCGCACCTTACAAGGGCGAGGATGAGCTGGCTCTTTGAGGGGGTTGAATATGTGTCTGAACGTTGCGGGGGGGGGGGGGGGGGGGCGCAAACCACGTTCATATGTTTTGGTCCTGTCCAAAGCTGGAGGATTACTGGAAGGAGATGTTCAGGGTAATCTCTAAAGTGGTGCATGTGAAACTGGACCCGGGCCCTCGGGAGGCCATATTCGGGGTGTCAGACCAGCGGGGGTTGGAAACGGGTGCGGAGGCAGATGTTGTAGCCTTCGCCTCATTGATCGCCCGAAGGCCGATCCTGTTAGGGTGGAGAGCAGCCTCTCCACCCTGTGCCCTGGCGCGGCGGGGGGGGGATCTGCTGGAATTCTTAATGCTTGAAAAGGTCACATTTTAACTGAGGGGAAGGACGGAGGGGTTCGACAATTCATGGGCATTATTCATTATGCACTTTCGAGAATTGGATCACATCAAACATTAGAGGGGTTGGGGGCTGGGAGGGTTGGGGGGAGGGGGGCGGTGTGTGTTAATGGTGACTATGGGTGATTCCTGATTCTTTTTTGTCATTTGTTTATGTTAACATGCGGGCTAATGTCTGGGGTTTGGTGGGATGATGGGATCGTTGTTATTGATATGGGGATTGACATTACATGCGTTACTGATTATTGTTTATTGTTGGGTGTGCATTTGGGAGAAAATGTGAAAAAGGAGAATAAAAAAATATATACATAGTTTGTGATAGAAAGTGACTTTTTTGACAGTTCGTACCTCCATGTTACCACAGGAGGTCACTAAGACACAGTACTTAGCATCCAATTAGCGTTATATAACACGGCAACCTACTTCTGCTCTGAGTGTTCAGTCTCTTGTTTTACTCTGCTGTCAAATTCCATATCCAAATCAAACTCTGAACAAAACAGAACATCTCTTGGTGATACACATTTCAGAACTCTACGTGACTGGAATGGAAATGCTCAAAAAAAAAATGGAATTCCTGAAAGCTGAGCAGCTGATAAAATCGTAATCTGCATAGAATGAGTTTGAAAAGCCTCTGTGTTGACATTAAACACATGGTTTAAATATGTGAAATGTTGTGCAACCATTGACGGCCACGGAGAACAGCAGACATTAATAATTCTTCCACCAAATCATTCCATGCCACCATCTTGAAAATGGCAGCCCATTAGCACTGCTACCTCACAGCGCCGAAGACCCGGGTTCAATCCCGGCTCTGGGTCACTGTCCATGTGGAGTTTGCACATTCTCCCGTGTCTGCGGGGCCTCACCCCCACAACCCAAAGATGTGCCGGGTAAGTGGATTGGCCACGCTAAATTGCCCCTTAAAAAAAAGAAAGAAAATGACAGCCCGAAATTAAAGCTTCTTTTAAAGGTGTAAAGGCTAGTTCCTAATTTCAAAAGTTAGTTTGCATATTGATAAAAGCTTAACACCTGTGAATTAAAAATCCAATTGGGATAATTATTGGGAGTAGACCCAATTTACAGGAGTTCTAATTAGTTACATTGTGCACTCCACCAGCATGGGAATCACATTCAAGTCAGGGTCTAACAGTGCAGGCAGGCCAACGCTGATATGCTTCAGGACTTTGTTCAACCTGACAACTTTCATCATCACCTTCTGTCAGCTATGGCTCAGCTGGTAGCAGTCTCATCTTGATGCAGAAGGTTGTGAGTTCAAATCCCACACCAGGACTTGAGTGCAGGAATCTGGGTTGACACTCCCATGCAGCACTGGGGGAGCACTGCACCATCAGATGGATGTAAGGGATCACATGGAACTGCTTTGAAGTAGACTGTGGAGTTATTCCCGGTGTCCAGGTCAATATTTATCTCTCAATCTCTGTCACAAAAGTAGATAATCTGGCCATTATCACAATGCTGTTTGTGGGAGCTTGCTGTGCACAAATTGGCTGTCGCATTTCCTACATTACAACACTTCAAAAGTACTTCAATGGATATAAAGTGCTTTGAGATGTTCTGTGGTTGCGAAAGGCACCATATAAATGCACATCCTTTTTTTCCAACAAATATAATACATTCAACAACATCCTAAGAATTATAGCCATCACACTCGGGGAAGTAACTAAGTTACTGAAGGCTTCAGATGTAGATATGAAATGGAATTAAATTGACAAGCAGGGAACCAGGTGAGAGGTATAAAAAAATGAATCAATCAAGAATGAATGAATGAAAATCGCTTATTGTCACAAGTAGGCGGCAGCGGTGCGCAGGGGCCTTCTTGGAGGTGAGTAGTTAGTTTAAAAGCTCTTACCTTTACAGGAGCAGCCCTTTGGATTTCGGCGGCAGCGGTGCGCAGGGGCCTTCTGGGAGGTGAGTAGTGAATTTAAAAAGCCTTACCTTTACAGGAGCAGCCCTTTGGATTTCGGCGGCAGCGGTGCGCAGGGGCCTTCTTGGAGGTGAGTAGTTAGTTTAAAAGCTCTTACCTTTACAGGAGCAGCCCATTGGATTTCGGCGGCAGCGGTGCGCAGGGGCCTTCTGGGAGGTGAGTAGTTAGTTTAAAAGCTCTTACCTTTACAGGAGCAGCCCATTGGATTTCGGCGGGAACCGGAAGTTCGACCTCTGGCAAGTTCCCCCCCCCCCCCAATAAATTCTGGTGGAGAGGAAACCCGAGACACTACACGTGTAGTGTCTCCCACCCACCCTCCTCCTCTAACCTAATAATAAGACCCATTGGTGTAAGGTAAGTGCCATATTATATTATATATTATTAGCATTGTGCAGGCCAAGGATTGGAGGTGGAGGAGCAGTCTCTGTCAGCGAGAGAACCTGAGAACATCTCAGAAGGTAAGCAAGTGATTTTTACTTTTATACCTTTTTTCAAATTGTGTGTGTCGGGGGGGACAGAAAAGCTGTGACCTGAGTGGCTGGTTGGGATTCTAACCTAAATTTTTTTGACTATTTGGGAACTAATTAAACATATCCTCTAAATTATAATTAAGTTATTATCTAAGCCAGAGATCGGAGGATATTATAGTTAGCTATCGCATTTCTATTAGAAATCTAGTGCTAGGAAACAAATAGTTGACAGTAACTTTGTAATTTAAAAAAAAAAAAGTATTTATAAAAAAAAAAGACAAATTTTAATTTTAATTAATTGACGCAATGTCAGTTAGAGGGGTGCTGTGCTCTGACTGTGAGATGTGGCAGGTCCGGGAGGCTTCCAGCGTCCTGGATGGCTTCATCTGCAGAAAGTGCACCCAACTGCAGCTCCTCACAGACCGCATGGTTCGGTTGGAGCAGCAATTGGATGCACTTAGGAGCATGCAGGTGGCGGAAAGCGTCATAGATCGCAGTTATGTAAGTGTGGTCACACCCAAGGTGCAGACAGAGAAATGGGTGACCACCAGAAAGGGCAGGCAGTCAGTGCAGGAATCCCCTGTGGTTGTCCCCCTCTCGAACAGATATACCCCTTTGGATACTGTCGGGGGGGATAGCCTATCAGGGGAAAACAGCAGCAGCCAGAGCAGTGGCACCACGGCTGGCTCTGATGTTCAGAAGGGAGGGTCAAAGCGCAGAAGAGTAATAGTTATAGGGGACTCTATAGTCAGGGGAACAGATAGGCGCTTCTGTGGACGTGAAAGAGACTCCAGGATGGTATGTTGCCTCCCTGGTGCCAGGGTCCAGGATGTCTCCGAACGGGTAGAGGGAATCCTGAAGGGGGAGGGCAAACAGGTAGAGGTCGTTGTACATATTGGTACTAACGACATAGGCAGGAAGAGGCATGAGGTCCTGCAGCAGGAGTTCAGGGAGCTAGGCAGAAAGTTAAAAGACAGGACCTGGAGGGTTGTAATCTCGGGATTACTCCCTGTGCCACGTGCCAGTGAGGCTAGAAATAGGAAGATAGAGCAGACAAACACGTGGCTAAACAGCTGGTGTAGGAGGGAGGGTTTCGGTTATCTGGACCACTGGGAGCTCTTCCGGGGCAGATGTGACCTGTATAAGATGGACGGGTTGCATCTAAACCGGAGAGGCATAAATATCCTGGCCGCGAGATTTGCTAGTGTCACACGGGAGGGTTTAAACTAGTATGGCAGGGGGGTGGGCACGGGAGCAATAGGTCAGAAGGTGAGAGCGTTGAGGGAGAACTAGGGAATATGGACAGTGTGGCTCTGAGGCAGAGCAGACTGGGAGAAGTTGCTGAACACAGCGGGTCTGGTGGCCTGAAGTGCATATGTTTTAATGCAAGGAGCATTACGGGTAAGGCAGATGAACTTAGAGCTTGGATTACTACTTGGAACTATGATGTTGTTGCCATTACAGAGACCTGGTTGAGGGAAGGGCAGGATTGGCAGCTAAACGTTCCAGGATTTAGATGTTTCAGGCGGGATAGAGGGGGATGTAAAAGGGGAGGCGGAGTTGCGCTACTTGTTCAGGAGAGTATCACAGCTATACAGCGAGAGGATACCTCAGAGGGCAGTGAGGCTATATGGGTAGAGATCAGGAATAAGAAGGGTGCAGTCACAATGTTGGGGGTATACTACAGGCCTCCCAACAGCCAGCGGGAGATAGAGGAGCAGATAGGTAGACAGATTTTGGAAAAGAGTAAAAACAACAGGGTTGTGGTGATGGGAGACTTCAACTTCCCCAATATTGACTGGGACTCACTTAGTGCCAGGGGCTTAGACGGGGCAGAGTTTGTAAGGAGCATCCAGGAGGGCTTCTTAAAACAATATGTAAACAGTCCAACTAGGGAAGAGGCGGTACTGGACCTGGTATTGGGGAATGAGCCCGGCCAGGTGGTAGATGTTTCAGTAGGGGAGCATTTCGGTAACAGTGACCACAATTCAGTAAGTTTTAAAGTACTGGTGGACAAGGATAAGAGTGGTCCGAGGATGAATGTGCTAAATTGGGGGAAGGCTAATTATAACAATATTAGGCGGGAACTGAAGAGCATAGATTGGGGGCGGATGTTTGAGGGCAAATCAACATCTGACATGTGGGAGGCTTTCAAGTGTCAGTTGATAGGAATACAGGACAGGCATGTTCCTGTGAGGAAGAAAGACAAATACGGCAATTTTCGGGAACCTTGGATGACGAATGATATTGTAGGCCTCGTCAAAAAGAAAAAGGAGGCATTTGTCAGGGCTAAAAGGCTGGGAACAGACGAAGCCTGTGTGGCATATAAGGAAAGTAGGAAGGAACTTAAGCAGGGAGTCAGGAGGGCTAGAAGGGGTCATGAAAAGTCATTGGCAAATAGGGTTAAGGAAAATCCCAAGGCTTTTTACACTTACATAAAAAGCAAGAGGGTAGCCAGGGAAAGGGTTGGCCCACTGAAGGATAGGCAAGGGAATCTATGTGTGGAGCCAGAGGAAATGGGCGAGGTACTAAATGAATACTTTGCATCAGTATTCACCAAAGAGAAGGAATTGGTAGATGTTGAGTCTGGAGAAGGGGGTGTAGATAGCCTGGGTCACATTGTGATCCAAAAAGACGAGGTGTTGGGTGTCTTAAAAAATATTAAGGTAGATAAGTCCCCAGGGCCGGATGGGATCTACCCCAGAATACTGAAGGAGGCTGGAGAGGAAATTGCTGAGGCCTTGACAGAAATCTTTGGATCCTCGCTGTCTTCAGGGGATGTCCCGGAGGACTGGAGAATAGCCAATGTTGTTCCTCTGTTTAAGAAGGGTGGCAGGGATAATCCCGGGAACTACAGGCCGGTGAGCCTTACTTCAGTGGTAGGGAAATTACTGGAGAGAATTCTTCGAGACAGGATCTACTCCCATTTGGAAGCAAATGGACGTATTAGTGAGAGGCAGCACGGTTTTGTGAAGGGGAGGTCGTGTCTCACTAACTTGATAGAGTTTTTCGAGGAGGTCACTAAGATGATTGATGCAGGTAGGGCAGTAGATGTTGTCTATATGGACTTCAGTAAGGCCTTTGACAAGGTCCCTCATGGTAGACTAGTACAAAAGGTGAAGTCACACGGGATCAGGGGTGAACTGGCAAGGTGGATACAGAACTGGCTAGGCCATAGAAGGCAGAGGGTAGCAATGGAGGGATGCTTTTCTAATTGGAGGGCTGTGACCAGTGGTGTTCCACAGGGATCAGTGCTGGGACCTTTGCTCTTTGTAGTATATATAAATGATTTGGAGGAAAATGTAACTGGTCTGATTAGTAAGTTTGCAGACGACACAAAGGTTGGTGGAATTGCGGATAGCGATGAGGACTGTCTGAGGATACAGCAGGATTTAGATTGTCTGGAGACTTGGGCGGAGAGATGGCAGATGGAGTTTAACCTGGACAAATGTGAGGTAATGCATTTTGGAAGGGCTAATGCAGGTAGGGAATATACAGTGAATGGTAGAACCCTCAAGAGTATTGAAAGTCAAAGAGATCTAGGAGTACAGGTCCACAGATCACTGAAAGGGGCTACACAGGTGGAGAAGGTAGTCAAGAAGGCATACGGCATGCTTGCCTTCATTGGCCGGGGCATTGAGTATAAGAATTGGCAAGTCATGTTGCAGCTGTATAGAACCTTAGTTAGGCCACACTTGGAGTATAGTGTTCAATTCTGGTCGCCACACTACCAGAAGGATGTGGAGGCTTTAGAGAGGGTGCAGAAGAGATTTACCAGAATGTTGCCTGGTATGGAGGGCATAAGCTATGAGGAGCGATTGAATAAACTCGGTTTGTTCTCACTGGAACGAAGGAGGTTGAGGGGCGACCTGATAGAGGTATACAAAATTATGAGGGGCATAGACAGAGTGGATAGTCAGAGGCTTTTCCCCAGGGTAGAGGGGTCAATTACTAGGGGGCATAGGTTTAAGGTGAGAGGGGCAAAGTTTAGAGTAGATGTACGAGGCAAGTTTTTTACGCAGAGGGTAGTGGGTGCCTGGAACTCACTACCGGAGGAGGTAGTGGAGGCAGGGACGATAGGGACATTTAAGGGGCATCTTGACAAATATATGAATAGGATGGGAATAGAAGGATACGGACCCAGGAAGTGTAGAAGATTGTAGTTTAGTCGGGCAGTATGGTCGGCACGGGCTTGGAGGGCCGAAGGGCCTGTTCCTGTGCTGTACATTTCTTTGTTCTTTGTTCTTTGTTCTTTGTAGGCTTCAATGAAGTTACTGTGAAAAGCCCCTAGTCGCCACATTCCAGCGCCTGTTCAGGAAGGCTGGTAGGTTGTCTTTAAAAGCCAGCGATTTAGCCCAGTGTGCTAAACCAGCCCCAGAATTAGGACAAGGTGACAAGTAAATCAAACTTTCACTGTGCGGCATGTGAGGTTCTTTAAAATTCATGAGGTAAATGTGCCACTTTATATTTCTGTTAAAGCAAAACAGACAGAATTGTCACCCATTTATTCTTGTGGGCATGAGTTGCTCCACGCTTACTTCTCACTGATTTGAACCTATTGCCTTCACTGCAGCAGCTGTTACTGCTGAATATCATTCCCTGAACTGAAGGCACAGTCAAATTCACATTCCCTCTGCCAAGTTGTATGCCGATAGTGTTTCAGAACAGGTTCAAGACAAGTTACGGTCACCAGGACAAAGGAAAATTAAAAATTCAGCGTAGCTGATTAAGTGTCAGTCTTTGGCTGGACTTGGCTGGCAGTCCTCATGTTTCTGAATCCGAAAACTGTAAGTTGAAGCTCCGGTGTAGGCCTGAGCACGATATGCTTAGTTGACATATGGCACTGCATTATCAGTGCTGCTGACGTTAACTTCAAACCCCTGTCGGCCTGTAAAAGATTGACCAGCGCTATTTGAAGAAGAGAAGGGAATTCTTCTGCTGTTCTGACCAACCTTCCTCCCTCAACCAAATAAGATTAATTCATTTGCTGTTTGTGGGACATTTCTTGGCACTTTTACCGCAAAACAGAGATTGCAGTTCAAAATTATTCCATTAGCAATAACACACACTGGGACACCCTTTGCTTCGCCTGCAGAAACCTATGTTAACTGTCCCAGAAATTAAGAGAATGGAAATTTTAACTGACATTTTTGCCAGACTTCCCTTTATATTTTGGCAGCGGTTTTCCCCGATGCTTTGAATCCAGCCGATTGTTGTGTCCCATTTACTTATTTTTCTTCTAATCTTTATTTCTCATACCTGTTGCCTGATTAACCGAGGATGGGTGCCTGAATTCTGTCAGTGCTTCTCTTGACTAGGTTGTGTATTGTATACGAATGAACTGGGATGACTCATGCACTCTTCCTGGGAGGTCTCAGTTTCCAATGCCTCTTCCTGCACCGTGGCTGTCAGCATTCCAGGTGTGTGGGAAAAATGGCCGTGTCTGAATCTCCAACACAACGTTTTGGTGGAGGTTTCAATTGGACTTGGCTCTCCTTGCCAATGCCAGTCATCTGTAACATCCACTCTTCGAGATCAATTAATATCTTCCAATTGGGTACTCATTTCATGGATGTAGATATAGAAATCATAGAAAATGTAAGACACAGAAAGACGTCCATAGGCCCACTGTGGTTAATGGCAGGAAATTTCAAAATGTGCAACAAGCCCATAATGAATCCAGTAGTTGCCCTCATGATCATCCAAATCATGTTCAATTCCCTTCGTGCACTAAGGCAGACTTTCCTCTGTTTCCACAGCTAGTAACTCCTGGAACGGGTCACTAGACTGTCGCCAGGGGCTTACAGTTTGAGGTTCACCACTCCACGTTAAATGCGTCTCTCCCGCTCTTACCACCAGCCATTAGCGTGTTTGAAAGGATTTTGCAGGTTTTCAATAGAATCCCTAGAGTGCAGAAGGAGGCCATTCGGCCCATCATGTCTACACTGACCCTCTGAAAGAGCACCACACCCAAACCCACATCCCCCAACCTATCACCGTAATCCCATCTAACCGCCACATCTTTGGGCAATAAAGGGCATTTTTTTTATCATGGCCAATCCACCTAACCTGCCGATTTTTGGACTGTGGGAGGAAAACGGAGCTCCCGGAGGAAGCCCATTCAGACACGGGAAGAACATGCAAACTCCACACAGACCCAAGGCCGGAATTGAACCTGGCTCCCTGGAGCTGTGAGGCAGCCGTGCTAACCATTGTGCCATCGTGCCCTCGTCAGCCTGTTTGACCGGGTTATGAATGCATCTTCTTTGGCCATCAGGTCGTGGGGTGGGACTCGGCCCCAGAGTTCCTGGCTCAAAGGCAGGGATGCTACCCACTGCAGCACAAGGCCTCCTAACTAGGCCCTATGCTCATAAATTATTGCCTGTTCCCCAGACCAAAATAAATACTTTTATTTTTAAGTATTTGAAAGTAAAAATAGCTTTTCCAGTCTTAGAAAAGCCAAAGTTTGAGTTCAAACCTCACAGCTGGATTTTGACCATTTGTGAACAGCTTTAGCTTCAAGACAACATTGAGAAGGTAGTCCATAATGAGCAGCAGTCCACAGTACATGGCACAAATGCATATAGGATAGCAGTGGCCAGCGGTAAAAACAAACCAAAGCAAAACAAGAGGTAAGCTTTCCAGAAAAAAGCTGATAGCCTGTTTAAATTCCCTTTCACCTCTTCCGTCACATCTAACCATCTTAGACACCACACAGAAGAGAACGTAATGAGAAAGAGAATCATGTCATTACTACCTCACACTCGCTTTCCCCACTCAATGGAAATGGTAGAAAGCAAAGCGAAATGTCCACTATCGATTAACCAAACTACAGCACCACAATGGGCTGCTGCGCGTGGAAAATCCAAACTAGATATCTCTTTATATTACTTAAAATATGAATGCAAACAGTCTTGACCCAGTTTTAAAGTTTACATTGGGTATTGCGAATTGAATACATTCACTTAATGCGATGACGTTAATTATTTCATTTCAATGTTATTGATTTCCATTTTAAAAGCTTAAAATGGGATGAAGACCACACACTCCCAAATCAAATATATCCACATGCAATCCCGATGATGATTATTATTATGACTGAGAGTAAAAAAATTTAGAATTTAAACATTCTTTTTTAAAAGGACTGAACTTTTATTGAAATATGTTTGATAAATTCTTTTTTTGTTTACTAAACATGGTAATATGGCTGCTGATTAAAAATGGCACACAGCCATCCTCAGACACAGACAACTTGGACTTTCATCCTTGAGACTCTACACTTATTTTTTTATAAAAGCCTAATACACCATGTGACAATCATTTACATCCTTTAAACAGCAGAAACTGAAATGCATTTGCAATCTCTTAACTGTGTGAAAATAAGTATTGTGAATTTGACACATAGATCAAAACTGCCAAGCCATGTTTTCTCTGGGGCTCAGGTGTTTCAATGAACAAATAGATTTCTGTGTTTTCAACCAAGCCTCAAAATATATTCTTGGCTGACAGCCCTCACCCCATTAGAGTACTAAAATACCTGAGCCCCCAGAGAAAACATTGCTTGATTGACAGCTCTGGTCCCTGATCTATGCTGTCAATTTCACAATGTTTCTTGACATACTATTAATATGTTTCAGCTGCTTGCAGATTCTGCTATTTATATTTTAAAGTGCCTGGATGATTGATTGTTTGGAGGAAGAATTCCTTGGCATGGAGGGGGCATGAGGAGGACGTTTTGATCTTATCTTTTAAAAGGCCCCTTCATGGAGGCTCCTCTGAGGTTCCAATAACTAAGACTATATCAAAGGTTAGCCTGCCTACATGAAAATTGAGAAGGACTAGGACATGCCTATTCCCACAATGGAGTTAGTCAGGTCAGGAGAGAAGGGCACTGACTTGCAACCCGAAACAGGCCATGCCCTTAAAAGGCACTCCCGAGAATGGGCGATCTCGGGAATGGGACTGGGAATTCCGAACCAAAACCCATTCTGACGGGGTGAAAATCTAGGCCATTAACACTGCCACTTCAGATCAGTCATGATCTGATTGAATGGCAGTGCAGGTTGCAAGAACAAGAACAAAGAAGAAAGAGCAATACAGCACAGAAACAGGCCTTTCAGCCCTCCAAGCCTGTACTGGTCATGATACGAACCATGGGGGCTGAATGGCCTACTTCTGCTCTTATGGTCTTACTTCTACTTTCTTCCTTGATGAAGGCCCTTCATGTCATGCTCCATTCCTTGGTGCAGCGGTGGCCAAGTAATCGGCTTTCAGGTCTTGCCTTTGAAACCTTGGAATATTCCCATAATGTAGGAGCAGTCAAGGGAATAGATGTTTCCCTCACTCCCTTGGTGGGAAACACATTGTAGACATTTAGTGTGTTTCTGAATGATGTATAGATCAGAATCACGCTGGTTAGAAAAAGGTGATTAATGCTTGGAATGACATGGAGGTCTTCCATAGCTCAGTGGCAGCACCCATACCTCTGGACCAGAAATTGTGGGTTAGAGTCCAACACCTTGCTGGCCACTGGAAGAGAGCTCATAATAGGGTTCAGCAGGCTGATAATCAGCTTGGGAATCTTTCCACCACTCCCTCCACTATTCCCCAAATGGAAACAAACTCACTTCTCCCCCACCCCTCCTCCTCCCATCACCACTATGCCTCAAAGAAAGATAAACAATGTGGGTGTGAAAATAAATGCTTGGAATGATTTGGTGGGCGGAGTAGAGGAAATGAGGGATTCTCAAAATACAGATGGATGCAATAATGGGAGAGATGGATAGCAGAGATTAAAACCTGCCCCGGTTTTCTCATGAAGTAAATCTTTGTTCTAATTTATTCATTCATGGGATGTGGGCGTTGCCAGCAAGGGCAGTACGTGGTGCCCATTCTTAACCGCCCTTGAATTGAGTGGCTTACCAGGCCATTTCAGAGGGCAATTAGATTCGACCAGGGTCCTGAGGATCTGGAGTGACATGAAGGCCAAACCAGGAAGAGGCGACACAGGAGGAACAGGAAGGTGAGCTCTGAGCAGGAAGTGCCCGGAGGATGTCTCGTTCCGTTGAGTCTTCTTCACTTTTAGAATTGTGATGAACAGTTAAGAGTTAAGGGGCTGAGGCACAATAACCTCACTGAAACAGAAAAAAAATGTGCTTGGCAAAAAATTGATCAACTTGTACTCTCGTGATAGGATTTGCATCTCCATCAACGGTGTGCGTGGGATGAAAAGCTAATGTTTGAGAGTGAGGAATGAGCGAGTGGTGCAGAAATATGAAATGTATACTGTGAGCCAGGTGGTGAGAGGCATTTTTTCTAGTTATGTACGTATAATGATTTAGAGTCTTCATATGCAATGATCACAGTCCACTATTACTCCTAAAAAGGTTTTCATTTATTCTTTTGTGGGATGTGGGTGTTGTTGGCAAGGTCACACTTTGTTGTCCATCGTAATTACCCTTGAACAGAGTGTTTGGCTTGGCCATTTCAGGGGGCAGTTCAGAGTCAACCACATTGCTCCGGAGTCACATGAAGGCCAGACCAAGTAAGGATGGCAGATTTCCTTCCCTAAAAGGACATTAGTGAACCAGATGGGTCTTTACAACAATCCTGCTCTATGCCTCTATTTGTGAAGTCATGAAACCCCTATAACATTTTTTAAATGACGACAATGTCAGCGTTTCTGGGACTAATTTTAGATTAATTTACTAACTGAATTTAAATGACCCCAGCCGCTGTAGTGGGATTTGAACCAATGTCGCTGAATCATGGGCAGCATTCTCCCATCCCGAGGCAGAGTGTCTACGTCGTCGTAAACGCCTTCACGTTTTATGACGGCGTGAATGGGCCGCTGCCAGGAGTAATTCTGGCCCCTACAGGGGGCCAGCATGGTACTGGAGTGGTTCACGCCGCTCCAGCTGCCGATCCCGGCGCGAACTGGGCGCCGCGGGTTCCACGCATGCGCAGTGCGCCGGCACCAACACGCACATGCGCAGTGCACTGGCACCAATGCACACATGCGCGGTGGCCTCCTTCAACGCGCCGGCCCCGACGCAACATGGCGCAGGAGTACAGGGGCAGGCGTGTAGGAAAAGAGGCCGGAGGACAGAGAGGCCAGCCCGCCGATCGGTGGGCCCCGATTGCGTCCAGGCCGCATCGGAGGGCCCTCCCCCCCACAGGCCGCCACCCGACCCTTGCATGTAGAGTTCCCGCCGGCTGCGAGCAGGTGTGGACGGTGCCAGCGGGACTCATCATTTTAACTACGGCCGCCTGGCCCATCCCGGGCTGACAATAAGCGGACCGGCCGCGTAGAGCGGCCTGCAACCGGCGCCGCGCCAAACACGCCAGCGCCAATGGCGCCGATTCCCCGCTCTGCGTAGAATCGCGTGCCGGCATCGGGGCAGCGTGGCCCTGTCGCGGGGTTTATCCGGCCCGGCCCCGGGCTGAGAGAATCCAGCCCCATTAGTCCAGGCCTCTGGAGTACTCGCCCAGCAAGACGTCCGCTACCATCTGTTCATGTATGCAACACACTTCCTTATTAATAACTTTCGGCCTCATAATATTGAAGTTCACCATGTCATGACTGGGGTTCTGTTCTGGTAAACAGGAGAGTAAAACACATTCCCCTTCATTTAAAGTTTGTGCAACACTAAGGCCTCACTCCACACAGACCATTTTCCAATCAGAGCTGGTCACAGTCGACTCTTCTCTGTCCAGCAGAGGTGAGGTAATGGAATTAGGCACAAATTAAAATTGAGTAAAATCAAAGCAGCTGTTGAAAATAAAATGCGTGTTGGCAGTGTCTTGTGGATTTCGTGCTTTAATCAGTACTCTGTCCCCATTCCAGCATTCAGGCCCATGGGAATGTTCATTAGAACCATAGTAAGCTCTCACTGTCACAATCTTCATTGTGCGGTAACTTCTGTTACAGCCAATATCACTTCTGGCTCTTTGATCTGGTACCCAAATGGCACACTCTTCTTGCACTTTTAAATAAGGAGAGAACTTGGATTTCCGCAGTGCCGTCTACTTCCTTGGGGTGCTCTGGAGCCACTTCAATGGCAACAAATGATTTTTGAAGTGCACTGACCGTTGTACATTGGCAAACCCAGCAGCCAAGGTCCCATGAATAGCAGATGAGATAATTATCCAGTTAATCTGCTCTTGGTGCTCTGTTAGCTGAGGGATGAGTGCCGTCCTAGAAGAACTCTCTCCTTTTCTTTGGGACCCAAAATTGGCAGGTGTGATCCTGGTGTGATCCCTCTGAAGGAAGAGGGAATTCTGCACCCATATAGTGGTGAGTATGTGGAACTCGCTACTGTAGCGAGTGGCTGAAGCAAATAGTATAGATGTATTTAAGGGGAAACTAGACAGGAATATGAGGGAGAATGTACAGAGGGTTACAATGATAGAATTAGATGAGTAAAGATGGGAGGAGACTCAAGTGAAGCGGAAATGGACTGGGGGGTTCGAAGACCTACTCAATGTAATTCAATGTAAATGGCATCAATGGCAATGTAATCCTCCTTCAAAGACAAAAACCATGACTAATCTTTTTCTTCTCCCCACCCCCCAATTCCTAGTTCAGCTTGTATCATATCTGCGGACCCCTGGTTCACACCAGCTAACTCATGATAGACCAAGAATTGAAACAATTATATCTGGGTGCATTTTTGCAGCCTCCATTATACTAGATAGCAATGTCACTTTTAAAGCAAATAATCTGCGATTTCAAGTGTGCTAAAGACAGGTTGGAATTTCACCGAATCAGGAAGACTCGGCAGCCCTTTAAAAATGGTGGCCAGGTGACCGATTCCAGGATTCCTAATACCATACATGGGGTTTCGCATTTTTGGCAGTGCCTTTTGGCTGGCTCGGGTCAGGAGCCCCCATTCTGACCTGGCCGGCCCCATTGCGGAGATAGGCATGTCCTTGTCCTCCGCAATTTTCATGGAGTCAGACCAGGTTTTGAGTGGGTGTGGTTCACGGCACATCAAAAGTGTCATGAACCATTATCTGTATGAAGGTTCCAAAGGTCCACCTCACGCCCCTCTTGGCAGCCATGTTAAGATATGCCCCGATCCACCCTCGATGGTCCCTTATGCCCCAATGCCAAGATATGCCCTCCAAACAACCCCGACAGTAACTTCATTTGAAGCCTACTTGTGACAATAAGCGATTTTAATTTCATTTTCATTTCATTTCCCCCATGCCAAGCTGCGGAACTCCCATGTCCATTGATCCATGATAAACTGTATAAAACAAATGAACCCTATTGTGACAATAGAATGTGTAAACAATAACTTCAAAAACAGTTTCAAGAGCTGAAACTGAAAGCACGTGTAAGTAACCTGTGTAAGTTAACATTGTAAAATTGACAGCTGAGATCAGAGAGCCAGAGTTGTCAATCCAGCAATATTTTATCTGGAATGAGGTGTTTTAGTATAATGAGGCTTGGCTGAAGCCCAGAAATCCATTAGTCTGTTGTTTATTTTCACTGGAAGGAAGTTCCACAACACTGAGGTGGGCATTTTAACCAGTCCATCTTTACACCTGCAGCCTCTGTGGCTGCCTTCGAACTTTATCCCGGGTCGACGGCCTTACCCCAACCCGCACTTGCCCTCCTCACAATGGGAATCCCATCCTTGCGGTCAGTGCCGAGGGCAGTGCGCCGAGCCGGGAATTTTTCCGACCCTCGAGGATGGAAGTCCAGGCCAATATTTCAACATGGGGGAGTCCAAGGCTAATGGTGGTCAGTATAAGGGAGTCACTCATAAATCCAGGAAGGAATTCTGCTACAACTGCTTTACTCAGGTCTTTCTGTTCACCTATCCAGCTGGCGCTCTATCCAGCTGTATTTCCAGTTCTCTCCAGCTTTGACAAAGTGTCATCCAGACTCGAGACGTTAGCTCCCTTCCCTCTCCACAGATGCTGTCAGACCTACGGAGATTGTCCAGTATTTTCTGTTTTTGTTTCAGATTCCAGCACTCGCAGTCATTTGCTTTTTGTCTCTTAGCAATAAACCTCTTCCACCAGGAGCACGTACTGGAAACTCGGAGATGCACTGCTGACAGTTACTGGACTTCTAACATGTGCTGCAGTGGGGAATCACTGTTGGTGAGGAAGATTGGCGAAATGCTTCCAACCGCATAAGTCAAATGGAACTGGCATTCTGCAGTGTTAGACATCCAGTCGAGGGGTCGGCATTTCAGCTGTTAGCATCATGCGGAGGGTTGCCTTGGCTATAGTTCACAATTAAGCTATGCCTTAAGAGGAAATAAAAGAGATGGAAGCTGTCGTCTCACGTATCAAAACATACATTGCAGAAGGAGGCTGTTTGACCTGTGGTGCCTGGGTCAACTTTTTACAAGTCCCGCTCTCCTCTCTTTTCCCATAGCCCTGCAAAGTTTTCCTTTCCATTAATTTATCCGATTTATTTTTGAAAGTTACTATTGAATCTACTTCCATCACACTTTTTTGCAGTGCATTCCAGTTGAATGCATTAAAAAAGATTCTCCTCATTGCTACTCTGGTACTGTTGCCAGTAACCTTAAGCCTGTGTCTTCTGGTTGCTGATCCCCAACCAATGGAAACAATTTCTCCCCATATACTCCTTGTCATTTTGCCCTTTGATGACTTTAGTCATTAATCGTGACTCATGACAATAATAACTAACATGAAATCCCCCCTTATCTGTGACCATCCCATGTACCATTGAAAGAAATAGTATTGGCAGCAATGAATAACATAGTACGTAAGCTGCGAAAACATGCAGCAGAAAACCACTAAGGACATAATTTGACAACCAGTCCTGTTCTTTTGACTCCAGTTGAAGTAAGGATAGAGAATAATTGGCAGGTTAAATTAGATGTCATGGAGTGGGGGGGATGGGGGCGGGTCTGTCAAAGCCCACATTTGTACAAAGAGGCTATCTAGGGGCTGGTTTAGCACAGGGCTAAATCGCTGGCTTTGAAAGCAGACCACAGCAGGCCAACAGCACGGTTCAATTCCCGTACCAGCCTCCCCGAACAGGCACCGGAATGTGGCGACTTGGGGGCTTTTCACGGTAGCTTCATTTGAAGCCTACTTGTGACAATAAGCGATTTTCATTTCATTTCATATTTCATTTCATTGCTTAAACGATTCTGAGGCAGGAGTCGGTTAATTTTTGCTGAACATTTTAGTTCCAGTTCAGATTGATGGGGAGCTTCATTTTCAATCTGCATCAGATGTTCTGACGAGGTGTCACTTACAGACTCAATAAGGAGTCTTTTGCGATTAGTGGGCAGATATTGGGTTGGAAGAGGAATCAACTGAACTCTCATAACCAGTGGGTGTAGTTAATGACAATGATTCTGCATGGGAACCGGTTGCTACTGGAGACCACAAGGATCAGTATTCGGGCTATTGCTTTTCACAGTCTGATCTGGATGAAGGAAATGCCCTCTAGTTCACAGCTAAAATGTTTGTGGAGGTTATCACCTTGGCTGAAACATGATTTAACTGGAAAGAAACAGAGTTCCATTTTGGGTGTGTTCAGCAGGATGTTGTTCAGCGCCTCAAGCACCCAGAACGACCCCGCTATCAAACGGGACTCTTTCTTTGGCCTCGGTGAGGAACGCTCCGCTGAGGCCGCATTTACCTCGCTTCCAGCATTTATAAATGCTGCCCCAATTTCTCGACTCCCCTCGGACTCAACTTACTTGTAAGGGGGCCTTTGAGCCCCCTTTCATCCCACCTCATATGGACAGGGTACCCCCGGGCCCGACCCCTGGCATGGACAATCTGGCATCTGGGCACCTTGTCACGACCAACCTGGCACCCTTGCAGTGCCCTGACAGTCTGGCATCATGGCACTGCCAAGGTGGCAGTGTCAGGGTGCCAGGCTAGCAGTGTCAAGCTGCCAGGTGGCAGCGGAAGTGCCAGGGTACCACCCTGCCCGGAGCCGTAACACCCTGCCCACAACCCGACCGCTTGAGGGCCTCCGATGGCCAGTGAGACCTCGCCAGGTGGCGTTACGCCTGGTCAACTATTGTGTGGACCAGTGCTAAATGGCGAGGCCTCCCAGGCATAGCCGTTCATTCCCGGGCGTCGGGAGCATTGGGGGCGAGGGAGAGATCCAGATTTAAGGGCAGCACGGTAGCCTTGTGGATAGCACGATTGCTTCACAGCTCCAGGGTCCCAGGTTCGATTCTGGCTTGGGTCACTGTCTGTGCGGAGTCTGCACATCCTCCCCGTGTGTGCGTGGGTTTCCTCCGGGTGCTCCGGTTTCCTCCCACAGTCCAAAGATGTGCCGGTTAGGTGGATTGGCCATGATCAATTGCCCTTAATGTCCAAAATTGCCCTTAGTGTTGGGTGGGGTTACTGGGTTATGGGGATAGGGTGGCGGTGTTGACCTTGGGTAGGGTGCTCTTTCCAAGAGCCGGTGCAGACTTGATGGGCTGAATGGCCTCCTTCTGCTTTGTAAATTCTATGATATTTGTGATCTCTTGCACAATTTTGTTAGATCTCACGTGGTGTTCCGAGAATCGCAAATCTCGCGAGAGACCTCGTGAGATTTTACGGCCTCGCGCGCCACCGAGTCGGGTGCGACAAAGCCAGTCGATCTCGCCCATAGTGTACAAAGCAGATGTAAATATTAATGTGCATTCAACTGATGTCACTTATTATAGATAAATGGAGTGTTATGCACTTGGGTAACCCCATAAACTGACTGGAACAGCCCAATAAATACTACAAGAGCAGGCCAAAGGCTAGGAATCCTGTGGCGAGTGACTCATCTCCTGACTCCTGAAAGACTGTCCACCGCAAACAAGGTGCAAGTCAGGAGTGGATTGGAATATTCTCCACTTGCCTGGATGGGTGCAGCTCCAACAACATTTAAGAAGCTCAACACCATCCAGGACAAAGCAACCTGTTTGATTGCTATCCCTTCCACAAACATTCACTCCCTCCACCACTGACAAACAGCGTCAGTCATGTGTACCATCTACAAAATTCACTGCAGGAACTTACCAAGGTTCCTTAGGCAGCATCGTCCAAACCCACGATCACTACCATCTAGAAGGACAAAGACAGCAGGCATCTGGGAATCCCACCAGCTGGAAGGTCCCCTCCTAGTTACTCACCATCCTGATTTGGAAATATATCACCGTTCCTTCACTGTCACTGGGTCAAACTCCTGGAACTTCCCTAACAGCACTGTGGGTGTACCTACACCTCAGGGGTTGCAGTGACGAATGTGATATAAAATAGTTACTTTAGATATATTAGTTACTGTAATGTAGAGATAGGCCAGTCTCATTCTGGTGAGTTCACAGACAAAGGATTTCAGACCGCATGGCAAAGCAAGGAGGAGGTGTGTCCACCAAAGGAGGAGAAAAGGATGCTGGGTAATAGGGGCCAGAGGAAGGGATTGGAAGTGAGCCAATCAGAATGTCTGACTAGGTCAGGAGGGGTATAGGATGACCTATGGGAATCGTGTATGTGAAACCTGATACCATTTGAATTGATTTGCAGAGATCCCTTTGTCTCTTTGTTCATTCGCTTTCCGGGGTGTAGGAGACTGGATGTGTCTTAAGTCTCTGAGATGAATCAGGCTTGCAAGCCAAATAAAATAACTAATGCTGTACCTGCAAATCCATCTCGACTTTTATTGAGGCCAGACTGACGGGTAAAGAAATTTGGGATTTGTCAGCAGCAGTTCAAAAAGGCAGCTCTTCATCACCTTCTCAAGAGCAACTTGGGAATACATGCTGGCCTAGCCAGCAACGCCCACACCCCATAAATAATTTTTTAATAAAAGGACTAATTCCAGGCACATGTAGGACATTGCAAATTTAGAAACTGTTGAGTGGGAGGAAAAGCTAGGTGTTATAGTACATGATTCTTTTAATGTTTGTGTCCCGCGCTACAAATATATCACTGGGCAAATCCAACATAAGACAAAAAATAGGCGTTAACTAGAATATTGCGTCAAGTTTTGCTCTACGCACATGGTGGGATTTATAGAGGCCCTGAAAAGGTTTAGAAGATGGCCACAAGTATGATACCTAAAGGCCTTATTTACCATGAAAACTGGGGCCATTTGATGTAAAGGTTCACTGATTTCAAGGAGATTTGATTGAGGATATTGGAAGGACCAGGAGGGAAGACCAACGGGCATGTGCATAGCATCAAACTGGATTCAATATCATCAGGGACACAAAGAGTCAGCAACCTTTGGGACAAGTTAACAATTTAGTGAGTGCGGATTTATTGCAATGAGGAGCAAGATGGCCTCCCCTTACTACGGCTGGCATCGTGATTTGCAAACAACAGTTCAGTGTATTGGGCAATGTGTCTCTCAGTCATTGCTATTTCCTGGAACATGTTTTTAATCACCTTCAGAGGTCAGAGAGGAATGTCCCAGATTTGTTGTTTATCCATGAATTGGCCTTGGGTCTTGGCTCAAGTTTTATTTGCCTCTTCCAAGAAATTACACAGTCGATGGTGGATGGAAGCTAATAAGAGCTGTGATGGTATGGACCAACTGGTCTCTTCCACCCCATCATTTTCCAATGTTTGCATGCTTGTTTTCCTTGGCTCCTTGTTCTGTGCTGTGGTGTAGGCAGTATTTGATTGCTCAAGGGTGCAGCAGGGATCCTAGCCCCTGACTTGTGTAGCTTTTGTGTGACGATGGGGGAAACCTTCTCTCACTAGGCTAATGGGAGAAAAACTTGCACTACGTTTTAGGCATTAATACTTTTGAAAATGAGTCTTGTGGTGCCGCAGCATCCATATCTCTGGGTCAGACGCTCTGGGTTCAAGTCCCACTTCAGGACTTGGTGGCCAAGAAAGAATGCGTTCATAATGTGGCCCAAACAGGTTGATTGTCAGCCTGTAAAATGCTTCCAATATGCCTGATGGCAGGCGGTAAGAATGGGAGAGTTTTGGGGTCTGCAGACGGCAACGGCAACGGCAAACCACTGCAGTACTTTGCCAAACATAATCATCGACCGGTGCGATGGATGGGGACGGGACCCTTCTGCATATCTCATTTTGGAGAAAGTCGTTTTCTACAATCCCTGTGACACAGTTTTTAAGTAATGACGCCTGTTTGTCTGTCACTGGCAGTTCAGGATAGTAATGAAATGGATTCCAAGCAGTGTCCGTCCGAGTCTCAAGGGACATTAGCTCACAGCACAACAGCTGTAAACTTGGACTCTTTCCTGGGAAATTCTAATTTAAAGCTGTTCAAATGCAAAATATACTATCTCGGCCCTCAAAATGCAGCACCTCGTTGCCAACTCAGAATTTTAAAAAATACTACTGAAATAAGGAAAATTGAAGTTTCTGAAAGTAATCTTGATGAAGGAGGTCCGGTGATAGTCCATTAGGAATGTGAATGTACTAATCTATAAATATCGTAACATACAAAACTTGGTGCTGTAAACAGTGAGGAGAGTGTAGAATTTCAAAAGGACACAGACAGGTTGGACAAGTGGCAGATGAAATTTATGCAGAGAAGTATGAAGTGAAGTGGGGAGGCAGTGGTGCAGCGGTCTTGTCACTGGGCTAGTAATCCAGAGACCTCAGGGCAATGTCTGAGGGCCCCAGTTCAAATCTCACCACGGCAGATGGTGAAAGTTGAATTCAATGAAATTCTCATGATAACTATGAAGCGATTGTTGTAACCACCTGGTCCTTTAGGGAAGGACCCTTGCCTGGTCTGGCCTACTTGTTGATTCTCAAATGCCCTCTGGAATGGAGGGCAGTTAGGGATGGGCGATAAATGCTGGTCCAGCCAGGGATACTCATGTCCCGTAAAATGAATTGGAAAAAGAAGTAATTTTGGTAGGAAGAACATGGAGGGACAATATAAAATGAAAGGTACAATCTTAAAGGAGCAGAGGGATATGTGTATATGTGCATACATCATTGACGGTGTCAGGAGGGGCAGCACGGTGGCGCAGTGGGTTAGCCCTGCAGTCTCACGGCGCTGAGGTCCCAGGTTTGATCCCGGCTCTGGGTCACTGTCTGTGTGGAGTTTGCACATTCTCCCCATGTTTGCGTGGGTTTCGCCCCCACAACCTGAATAGGTGGATTGGCCACGCTAAATTGCCCCTTAATTGGAAAAAATGAATTGGGTACTCTAAATTTTTTTTTTAATAAGCAAATTGACGGTGTCAGGAGAGGTTGAGAGAGCAGTTAATAAAGCATACAGTATCCTGGGTTTATCACTAGGGACATAGAGCACAAGGACACACCTGTGAAGAACACTGGTTCAGAATCAACTAGAGTATTGCATCGATCTGTGGGCATCATAGGCATGTGAAAACATTAGGGAATGTGAAGAAATGATTCATGAGAATGGTTCCAAGGATAAAGAACTTCAGTTACCTAGATAAAGTGGAGAAGTTGCAACTGCTCTCCTCAGAGAAGGGAAGGTCGCGAGGAGATTTGATGGAGGCGTTCAAAATCATGAGGGGCCTGGACAGAGTAGAGAGAGAGAGAAACGGTTCCCATTGGTGGAAGGGTCAAGAACCAGCGAGCACACATATAAGGTGAGTGGCAAAATGAGCAGTGGCGGCAAGAGGAACATTTTGTTTCACACAGCGAGTGGTTAGGATCTGGAATCCACTGCCTAAGAATGTGATGGAGGCAGGTTCAATTGTGAGGCATTTAAGAAGGAACTGGATTATTAGCTGAGAATGGGAAATGTGCAGGGGAATGCCATTAAAGAGCCAGCACAGATACAACAGGCTGAATGGCCTCTTTCTGTGCTTGTAACCATACTCTGATTTGTGCTTGTACTTTAATGTGTGTTAGTCAAATATCGTTTTCAGCTAAGCTGTTTTGTCCAGATAACAACTTCTGTGGCACATAATAGCTTAGTTTCTCCTCCCTTGCTTCCATCCATAACTTTACCTCAGCCTGGTTCATTTGCTTTCTTTTCAGCTGACTTCTGTAGCTATAAATACATCCCTGGAGGATCCCTGGGAAGCATGAGGGCAAGACGAAGGAAGCAGTACCCTGGTGTAATGAGTGTATTGAGCCTCAAAGTGGAAGAAAACCACACCTCAATAACGCTTAGTCATTCACCACCCCTCTTTCACTTACCTAAGGGATTCTGCAATGTCAGAACCAGCCCAATCTTCGATGGTGTGTGCCCGGCTTCGCTATGCAGCTCGCTGGCTGCATGGAAACTGTAGTGATATCATGATTGTGTTGTAATTCACTGACTGACCACTAGGAGTCTCATTAGTATATAAGTGAATGTTAGAGTCAGGTGACCTCAGACTGACTAGGAGGCTAGGGGAGAGGTTGCTTGTGCATGTTCATACTCTTGTTGTTTTGTATATATTTGAGTTAAAGTTAAAAAATTGTTTATAGCTTTAGCTATAAGTGTTCTTGTAATATAAACCAGGCCATCTGACAAGACCATTACATGGTATCAGGGTTGGGTGGTATTAAACACCGAGAAAGCTTGCCACAAGGTCCACAGAGATTTAAAGGTTTTGCAGACTGCAAGAATGAACCCCATGGAGTCGTTGAAGCCACCAATGAGCCTCAGATTTCATGGTAATGTGGACAGCAACTGGCGTGTGTTCAAACAGCAATTTAATCTGTTTCTTACTGCAGTAAATTTAGGAGATCAATCAGATTCACGTAAGGTGCTGCTAACTGCGGCAGGGCCCAAAGCAATTGTTGTGTTTAATACGTTTAAATTTGCAAACGATGAATATTGTAAAAATTTTCGTGAAATAATTTGAAGATTTAATGACCATTGCAGCACCAGAAAGAATGAAATTTATGAACACTATGTATTTAGTTCATATTTACTGAAGACAGAAGTGTATATAGATAATTTCATCACTGATTTAACGTTAAAAGCTAAAACCTGTAATTTGTCTGTGGTGAAATCTGCCATGATTCGGGACCAAATTGTGTTTGGTGTGAATGAAAATAAGCTGAGGGAATTGGAGTTGTCCTTGGAACAAACAGTTAAGATTTGTCAGGCTCACGAGTTAGCAGCACAGCATTCTGAAATGTTTCTCAGTAACGGCGGTGTCTTCTTGGAGGAAAGAACACCTATTGCTGCCTTTTTTCAAAAAAGGCCGGGAACCTCCAAAAAGGGCGGGAAAGTTCCTGCAATCCTAGCACACCAACAAACTGGTTAAAGATCAGGACAAAGTATTTCTGGGTGAAAGATGTGGTCAGAGGCACAAATTAAGGCTGTGTCCAGTGTTTAGCAAGTTTTGTTCCAGATGCAAAAGAAAAAACCACTTTGCTCACAATTGTTATTCTAAGCTCAACCCCAGATCAGTCAGCACAGTGGAAGACACAGGGCGCGATTCTCCAATCCCACGCCGGTTGGGAGAATCGCCTGGGCTGCCAAAATTTCCGGGGACCCCAGTCCGACGCCCTCCCATGATTCTCCCAAGCGGCGGGAATGGCCCGGTCGTGTTTCGCGGGCCGCAGGCCGGAGAATCGCCGGAGACACCGAAAATTGTGATTCTCTGGCACCCCCGCTATTCTGAGGCCCGGATGGGCCGAGCGGCCAGGCCAAAACGGCGGGTTCCCCCCGGCGCCGTCCACACCTGGTCGCTGCAGTCATGGGTGGTGCGTGAACGCTGGGGGTGCGGCCTGTGGGGGGGCGAGGGGGGAATCCTGCACCGGGCTTTACCTGAAATGTAGGGTGGCCCGCGATCGGTGCCCACCGATCGTCGGGCCGTCCTCTCTGAAGGAGGACCTCCTTCCTTCCGCGGCCCTGCAAGATCCGTCCCCCATCTTCTTGCGGGGCGGACTTAGCGAGGACGGCAACCACGCATGCGCGGGTTGGAGCCGGCCAACCCGCGCATGCGCGGATGACGCCCGATATGCGGTGCCGGCCGCGTCATCTATGCGGCGCCGCTTTTACGCGGGCGACAAGGCCTGGCGCATGTAGATGACGCGGCCCCGATCCTGGCCCATTGTCAGGGCCTGAATCAGTCGGGACCGGGGCCGTTTCACGACGGCGTTCACGACGTTCACTTCGTTCACTTCGGCGTGGGAGTGGAGAATCCCGCCCACAGTCTCCAGTGATGAAACATCATTGTTTGTTGGAGTAATAATAGAGAAGAATAACTTTTTGGAGACATGAAAAAATTTCCCAGCACTTAAAAAAATGTAAACTGACACTCCAGTTAAAATAAATGCGGTTGATGAGGACAAATGGCAGCTACCACTTGAACTGAATGGTACAGTGGTCCAATTAATGTTAGACACTGGTGCCAAAGCCAATTCAATCAGCATGACTGCTTTAAGAAATCTTAAAATTCAGCCCATTAAATGAAATCACAAAATATCTCTGAGAGATTATAACAGTTCAAGCATTAAATGTTATGGTGCTTGTGACCTGAGTGTAGTGGTGAAGAACACGAGGTGCGATACTCCGAGCTCTGTGCCGGGCCGGAGAATCGTCGCAACCGCGCCACGACTCTCCGACGCCCTGACGCCGGCGCGATATTCTCCGAGGTGCGGAGAATCGGCGGCATTTGCGCCGATGCGTTTGGCACGGCGCCGGCCGCTGGAATCGGTGTGGATTCTCTGACCCGGATGGGCCGAGCGGCTGCGCCGATACGACAGAGTCCCGCCGGCGCCGTTCACCCCTGGCCGCTGCCAGCGGGAACTCTGCGTGAACGGTCAGGGGGCGGCCTGTGGGGTGGAGGGAGGGGGGCTCCTTCACTGTGGAGGGCCTCCGATGGGGTTTGGCCCGCGATCGGGGCCCACCGATCGGCGGGCCGGCCTCTCTCCCTCCGGGCCTACTTTCTGGCGCGGCCGGCCCCTGAACACTGACTCCATCTTGAATCGGGGCCGGCGTGCTAAAGTAGTCCCCTACACATGTGCAGGATGGCACGGCCCAACTGCGCATGCGCAGGATTGAGCTGGCCCAACTGCGCATGTGCAGGTTGGCGCGGTGCCCATTTGGCGCCGCGAAAGGAGGCTGGAGCAGCGCGAACCGCTACAGCGCCATGCTGGCCACCGTGTGGGGGCCAGAATCGTACGTAACCAGGCCCGGTTCGCGCCGTCGCATTTTGCGCGAACTCTTGGGCCCAATATTGGAGAATCGCCCCCAGTTTATTCCATCCCATTCTGTATTGTTTCCGAGGGCTTGGATTCATTATTAGGTGATCAGTCCTGTGAAGTATTAGGTCCAGTGCAGTTGGTATATAGCATCCACAAAGGATTGGATCAATACTCCCAATGATTCTGAGAACATTATCAGCAAATTCAGCGATGTGTTCACAGGTTTGGTTCAGTACCATTCACCTACAAGATACAACTCAAAGAGGATGCAAAACCTGTGACACATGAACCGAGAAGAGCACCTGCACCTTTTCGGGATCGCCTCCTGAACTCAGTATTATTAATGGAGTGGTACTTTGAACACTATAGTTACACCGGAATCTCTTACAAGGATGTATTTAAGAGGATACATGAAGGACATCTTGGGATTGAGAAGGGCAAATGGAGAGCTTGTGACTCTGTTTACTAGCCAGGTATAAACCAGAATTTGACAGGATAGAACATAGAACAATACAGCGCAGTACAGGCCCTTCGGCCCACGATGTTGCACCGAAACAAAAGCCATCTAACCTACACTATGCCATTATCATCCATATGTTTATCCAATAAACTTTTAAATGCCCTCAATGTTGGCGGGTTCACTACTGTAGCAGGTAGGGCATTTCACGGCCTCACTACTCTTTGCGTAAAGAACCTACCTCTGACCTCTGTCCTATATCTATTACCCCTCAGTTTAAAGTTGTGTCCCCTCGTGCCAGCCATTTCCATCCGCGGGAGAAGGCTCTCACTGTCCACCCTATCCAACCCGCTGACCATTTTGTATGCCTCTATTAAGTCTCCTCTTAACCTTCTTCTCTGCAACGAAAACAACCTCAAGTCCATCAGCCTTTCCTCATAAGATTTTCCCTCCATACCAGGCAACATCCTGGTAAATCTCCTCTGCACCCGCTCCAAAGCCTCCACGTCCTTCCTATAATGCGGTGACCAGAACTGTACGCAATACTCCAAATGCGGCCGTACCAGAGTTCTGTACAGCTGCAACATGACCTCCCGACTCCGGAACTCAATCCCTCTACCAATAAAGGCCAACACTCCATAGGCCTTCTTCACAACCCTATCAACCTGGGTGGCAACTTTCAGGGATCTATGTACATGGACACCTAGATCCCTCTGCTCATCCACACTTTCAAGAACTTTACCATTAGCCAAATATTCCGCATTCCTGTTATTCCTTCCAAAGTGAATCACCTCACACTTCTCTACATTAAACTCCATTTGCCACCTCTCAGCCCAGCTCTGCGGCTTATCTATATCCCTCTGTAACCTGCTACATCCTTCCACACTATCGACAACACCACCGACTTTAGTATTGTCTGCAAATTTACTCACCCACCCTTCTGCGCCTTCCTCTAGGTCATTGATAAAAATGACAAACAGCAACGGCCCCAGAACAGATCCTTGTGGTACTCCACTTGTGACTGTACTCCATTCTGAACATTTCCCATCAACCACCACCCTCTGTCTTCTTTCAGCTAGCCAATTTCTGATCCACATCTCTAAATCACCCTCAATCCCCAGCCTCCGTATTTTCTGCAATAGCCTACCGTGGGGAATGATCAGTTGTTGTGCCACTTGCCAGGTGCATTGTTGCAAACAAACAAGAGAACCTATGCAAATATCCGATTTACCTACGGCACCAAGGCAGAAAGTAGCTATGGATCTCTTTAGCCTACGAGGGAAAGATTATTTAATTATCATCGACTATTTTTCAAACTATCCCGAAATGGCTTTACTGTCAAGCATAATGGCAAGCAGTGTAATACTGCTTACCAAGTCAATTTTTGCTAGACACAGAATTCCTCAAGTCATCTTGAGTGACAACGGTCCTTGTTTTAGCTGTAAAGTGTGGCAACACTTCACAATCACATATGATTTCCATCATGTCAGATCAAGTCCGTTCCACTCACAAGCCAATGGCAAAGGTGAAAGAGGTGTACATATTGCCAAGCAATTGTTGGAGAAGGCAACGGACAGCCAATCTGATCCATATCTCGCACTATTGAGTTACAGAGCGTCACCATTGTCACATGGTAGGTCACCAGCAGAATTACTCATGAATAGAAGGTTGCGTACTGTTGCCACTTCGGCACCAATAATGTTGCTCTTTTTAACTGGCTACTAATATGACAGTTATTAATGATGATATTGCTTTTCAGAGTCGCCAGGTATCAAATGATACCACCACACGGTTTAGGCAGATATCGATCAAAGATCCAACAACCAGTTAGTTAGTTCAAGTTCAATGATAGTTTATTTACACACAAGAATTACTTCGACATGCAACATAAAACACTTCAAGCTAAATTACACCTAACACTACAACAACTGGTACTTAACTTCAGGCACCCGGCTTTATGCAGAGGAACAAGGGGCGAAATTTTCCGTTATCGGCGCAAAGTCCGCCGATCGGCACAAAAAACGGCGCAAATCCGACCTGCATCACGCGGCCAAAAACGTCGCAAAGTCTCTGGCCCGAAATGGGTTAGCAGCGACGCGACGGGATCCGCGCTTGCTCACGTGGTTCACGCCGTGCAGCGTCATACACGCCGCACGGCGTGACGGCTCATAAGGACGCGCTGCTCCCCCCCACCCGATCGGAACACCCGACCGGAACACCCGACCGGATGGCTGGCCGCCGCTCAGACCTGAGGTTCCAGTCACGGGACGTGGAGGCGCTCCTGGACGCAGTGGAGCAGAGGAGGGAGGCCCTGTATCCCGGGCACGGCCGCAGAGCTGCCCCACGCCACAGCCGGCGTCTGTGGAGGGAGGTGGCAGAGGCCGTCACCGCTGTGGCCCTGACACCACGAACAGGCACCCAGTGCCACAAGAAGGTGAACGACCTCGTCAGAGCAGCCAGGGTGAGCCTCCCCCCTCTGCCCGATATCCATATCCCCCATATCCCCCCTCCCCATATCCCCCCTCCCCCATATCCCCCCTCCCCATATCCCCCCTCCCCCATTGCCCCCTTCCCCCATATCCCTCCTCCCCATATCCCCCTCCCCCATATCCCCCATATCCCCCCTCCCCCATATCCCCCCTCCCCCATATCCCCCCTCCCCATACCCCCCTCCCCCATATCCCCCCTCCCCCATATCCCCCATATCCCCCTCCCCATATCGCTCCTCCCCATATCCCCCTCCCCCATATCCCCCCTCCCCCATATCCCCATATCCCCCCTCCCCATATCCCCTCCCCCATATCCCCCCTCCCCATATCCCCCTCCCCCATATCCCCCTCCCCCATATCCCCCCTCCCCATATCCCCCATATCCCCCCTCCGCCATATCCCCCTCCCCATATCCCCCCTCCCCATATCCCCCTCCCCCATATCCCCCTCCCCATATCCCCCATATCCCCCTCCCCATATCCCCCCTCCCCCATATCCCCCCTCCCCATATCCCCCTCCCCATATCCCCTATATCCCCCCTCCCCCATATCCCCCTCCCCATATCCCCCTCCCCATATACCCCCTCCCCCATATCTCCCCTCCCCCATATCCCCTTCCCCATATCCCCCTCCCCCCATATCCCCTATATCCCCCCTCCCCCATATCCCTCCTCCCCCATATCCCCCTCCCCATAACCCTCCCCCATATCCCCCCTCCCCCATATCCCCCTCCCCCATATCCCCCATATCCCCCCTCCCCCATATCCACCATATCCCCCCTCCCCCATATCCCCCATATCTCCCCTCCCCATATCCCCCCTCCCCCATATCCCCCCTCTCCCATATCCCCCCTCCCCATATCCCCCCTCCCCATAGCCCCCATATCCCCCCTCCCCCATATCCCTCCTCCCCATATCCCCCATATCCCCCCTCCCCCATATCCCCCCTCCCCCATTTCCCCCCTCCCCCATATCCCCCCTCCCCCATATCCCCCCTCCCCCATATCCCCCATATCCCCAAGTGAATCCAGCCCTAACCTTAACCTCTGCAATACACGCGCAACCGATGGCGTGCATTCATAGACCTGCCTAACACTGTTGCCTTTTACCCCTGCCACCACCCCCCACAGGAGAAGCGCGCACACAACAATAGGGAGCATGTGAGGACTGTAGGAGGCCCCGCTGATGAGAGTCCACTGACCGTACACGAGGAAAGGGCCCTGGAACTGGCTGGCGGACCTGAGGACCGGGAGGTTGCTGATGCAGAGGTCGGGGGCGTACTAGCAAGTGAGCGACCGACAGCCCGTCCCCATATCCCCCCTCCCCTATATCCCCCTCCCCCATATCACCTGATCACTGCCTGCGTGTCTAACCATGCATGCTTCATTGTGTATCGCAGGAGCAAACGTCGAGGCACCCATACCCGCAGATGCACACCGCCCGCAGGATGCCCCTCGGAGGCCACGGGAGACGGAGAGACCCGGACCCTCCGGCATGCGACGCCCGCAGGATGCCCCTCGCACACCACGGGAGACGGAGAGACCCAGACCCTCCGGCATGCGACGCCCGCAGGATGCCCCTCGCACACCACGGGAGACGGAGAGACCCGGACCCTCCGGCATGCGACGCCCGCAGGATGCCCCTCGCACACCACGGGAGACGGAGAGACCCGGACCCTCCGGCATGCGACGCCCGCAGGATGCTCCTCGCACACCACGGGAGACGGAGAGACCCGGACCTTCCGGCATGCGACGCCCGCAGGATGCCCCTCGCACACCACGGGAGACGGAGAGACCTGGACCCTCCGGCATGCGACGCCCGCAGGATGTCCCTTGGAGACCACGGGAGACGGAGAGACCTGGAGCAACAGGGAGACGACGCCCCCGTCTCGTGCGGGTGCGACGACGCAGGCGTGTGCCACCCAGCGACGAGAGGGGCAGCCACAGGCCCCCGTCCCAGCCAAGCCAGGACACCACTACCCAGGACACCACTACCCAGGACACCACTACCCAGGACACCACTACCCAGGACACCCCTACTTGGGACAGCACTACCCAGGAAACCGAAATACCGGACAGTGACGCAGATTGGATGGGCGGAGACGAACTGCCATCCCAAAGTGCCATGGACTCAGAGTGGGACGAAGAGCACGACACAACGCCACTGCTGTCACCAACACCCTCCACCATCGCAGAAACACTCACCTCGGTTGGGCACTTTAGTGATGAGGCGTCTCGTACACTCACTGGTGCGCACAACACAGCCGTCCCGGTACAGCAGGTGGAGGTAGGAGCAGCAGAGGGGCCAGGCGGTCGGAGGGCAGCCCAGCCCAAGCGAACATCTGCCGCCCAGATGGATCCCGGGTTCCTGCAGTTACCACACCCACCCATAGATCCGATGCAACCACCGAACCGGAGACGAGCGAAGAGGGTGACGGCCGGCTTGCGGCGGCTGCAGTCGCAGGTGGAGGAGTCCACCCGCGACCAGGAGCTGGGAGTGGGGCCGGTCATACGTGCCACCCAGGCCGACACCGCATGGGTGGCGTCCGCGGTGGAGGCAATGGGCGCGACGGTGTCAGACATGGGGAATGGTTTGCGAGGCCTGGGGCTTTCCGTGCAGGCGGCGTCTGTGGCCCAGGACATGGCTGCCCTCTCACAGGAGGCCATGAGCCAGCGCCAGCGGCAGATGGCAGAGGCGCTCAACGCCATAGCCCAGTCTCTGCAGGCCATGGCCCAGTCTCAGCAGGCCATAGCCCAGTCTCAGAAGGCCATAGCCCAGTCTCTGCAGGCCATCGCTGAGGGCATTGGCGCCATTGCCCATGTGCGAGCCGGCGTCGCACAGTCACAGACAGGGTTTGCCAATCCCCTGAGCTCCATGGCTGCAAACCTGCAGACCCCTGTCGATACCAGCACGGGCCTCCAGGACTGGCAGCGGCAGATGTCGGGGGGGCGTTGGATGGCCAGTCCGTTCGCATCCCCCACCCATGTAGAGGCCTGGGGGCCATCGGGCACCCCGAGGGATGAGGAGGTGCTGTGGTCCGTCCCGGGTCCCCCTGTAGGGGAGGTCCCGGAACACCGCGACACCGCGGACTCCCCCCCCTTCCGTCCCAGGTGCATCGGGTGGGCAACAGGCAGGACAGGCTGGCAGCTCGCCATCCCAGTCGCCCGGGCCGCAGCCTGGCCCATCTAGGCCAGGACGCCCCAGGAAACGGCTGCCAAAGGGATCCCGTGTCAGAGGGCAGGAATCACAGGAGTCCACCTCCAGTTCTGCTGTACCGTCTGGGGAACCATGTAGACGTAGTCAAAGGGTCCGTAAGGCCAAACAATTAGACACTGAGTAAGTTGGCACGGGTGCAGGGCACAGATGAGTTTTAGGGGCTAGGGCACGTGCATGAACTCCGTTCGTTATTAAAGTCAATGTTACACCTACCGAAGCTGCCTTTGTGCTCTGTCCAAAGCGTGCGGGGGTGTCATGTACGTTGAGCGCAAGTATGTGTGTGAGGGGTGGTCTTACCTCAGCCCCAGGTGAGTCTGCCCCCTTCCCCCTGGGCCGCCATCAACATCCCCCCGGGCAGAGGACGGGACTGTGCGCTGCAGTGTCACAGCCGCATGCAGGGATGGTCCGGGTGGATGGTGGTACTGTGGCCATGGGTCAGACATAGTCCAACGATGTGGAGCCAGGAGCTCACCGCAGGGCGGGTTGTCATCATCCTCCGTGGCCTGCAATAGACACGCGTCCACCGGCAACTGTGTGAGCCCGGCCGTTGTGCCGCAGGTGGATCGGCAATGGGGGGGTGGTGTGCATGCGGGTGGGGTGGGTGGGGTTGGGGAGTGGGGTGAGGGTGCTGGGTGGGTGGATGGGTGGGGGGTGTGGGTGGTCGGCTGTTGCCATGGTGTGCGGTCTGTGGCCATACGACCCGATTCCCACACCCATCTAGTCAGTGAAGCGGGTGGCTATCAGCCTGTCCCATGCCCGCTGGGCCAGCCGGTAACGGTGGACAGCTACACGCCCGTGTCTAGCCCGTCTGCCCTGACCATTGCCCTCATCCCCCTCATCTGGGGAGGACTGCGCCTCTTCCTGCTGCTCCTCCACTCGGCCCTCCTCTGCCTGCGGCACATCGCCCCTCTGCTGGGCTATGTTGTGCAGGACGCAGCACACCACAATGATGCGGCCGACCCTATCTGACCGATATAGAGAGGTCCAGGCACCTGAAACACATCTTCAGCACGCCAAAGCACCTCTCGATCACTCCCCTTGTCGCTACATGGGCATCATTGTAGCGGTTCTCCGCCTCATTGCGTGGCCTCCGTACAGGCTTCATCAGCCACGATCGCAATGGGTAGCCCCTGTCACCCAGCAACCAGCCCCTCAGCCGGGGATGGCGTCCCTCGTACATGCCGGTGATGTATGACCGCGACAACACGTATGAGTCATGTACACTGCCCGGGTAACGGGCGCAGACGTGCAGGATCATCATGCGGTGGTCGCAGACCACCTGTATGTTCATCGAATAGGTCCCTTTCCTATTGGTGAACACGGCCCTGTTATCTGCAGGTGGCCGCACAGCGACGTGCATCCCATCAATCGCGCCCTGGACCATGGGGAACCCGGCCATGGCAGAGAAGCCCACGGCCCGGGCATCATGGCTGGCCCGGTCCACAGGGAAGCGGATGTAGCGGTGCGCCATGGCATATAGGGCGTCTGTCACTGCCCGGATGCACCGGTGCACCGATGTCTGCGATATGCCGGACAGGTCCCCACTCGGTGCCCAGAATGACCCCGTTGCATAAAGGTTCAGGGCCACCGTAACCTTGACGGACACGGGGAGAGGGTGTCCCCCGCCAGTGCCACGCGGTGACAGGTGTGCCAGCAGGTGGCAGATGTGTGCCACGGTTTCCCGCCTCATCCGGAGTCTCCTCCTGCATTCCCGGTCCGTGAGGTCCTGGTATAACTGACGGGGCCGGTACACACGGGGCGCCCTCGGGTGCCTCCGTTGCCGTGGGGCCACGACGTCCTCCTCCCCCTCCTCGTCCTGTCGGTCAGGTGTCCCTCCAGCCTGGGCGGCTGCCGCCTGCCCCTCTGCGGCAGCCTGCGCCGCCTCTCTGGCACGCTCCTCTTCCTCCTCCTCATCCTCCTCATCCAGGGCAACATAAACATTAGCAGCTGCCGCCACGGCGGCCAACATCGCTGGCTGATCGGAAAACATGACGGCCTGGTTTGGGGGGGGAACGACGACATGTCATCATTGCCCAAACCCCCTCCTCCCCCCAGCCAGGTGGCATGGACCGCATGGGTCCAACTGTTGGAGGCTGGCACCTGGCCAGGTGGACCAACTCACTTGCCCTCGCACCCCGCCTCCCCGGCACGGGCCACCCATACTCCTCCCCGGCACGGACCCCCCATCCTCCTCCCCGGCACGGACCCCCCATCCCCCTCCCCGGCACGGACCCCCCATCCCCCTCCCGGCACGGGCCCCCATCCTCCTCCCCGGCTCGGACCTCCCATCCTCCTCCCCGGCCCTCCCCGGCATGGACCCCCCATCCCCCTCCCCGGCACGGACCCCCCATCCTCCTCCCCGGCCCTCCCCGGCACGGACCCCCCAGCCTCCTCCCCGGCACGGACCCCCCATCCCCCCCCATCCTCGGCACGGACCCCCCATTCTCCTCCCCGGCCCTCCTCGGCACGGACCCCCCATCCACCTCCCCGGCACAGACCCCCCATCCTCCTCCCCGGCCCTCCCCGGCACGGACCCCCCATCCCCCTCCCCGGCATGGGCCCCCCATCCTCCTCCCCGGCCCTCCCCGGCACGGACCCCCCATCCCCCTCCCTGGCACGGATCCCCCATCCCCCTCCCCGGCACGGACCCCCCATCCTCCTCCCCGGCACGGACCCCCCATCCTCCTCCCCGGCACGGACCCCCCATCCTCCTTCCCGGCACGGACCCCCCATCCTCCTCCCCGGCCCTCCCCGGCACGGATCCCCCATCCCCCTCCCCGGCACGGACCCCCCATCCTCCTCCCCGGCCCTCCCCGGCACGAACCCCCCCATCCTCCTCCCCGGCACGGACCCCCCATCCCCCTCCCCGGCACGGGCCCCCCCATCCTCCTCCCCGTCACGGACCCCCCATCCTCCTCCCCGGCCCTCCCTGGCACGGACCCCCCATCCCCCTCCCCGGCACGGACCCCCCATCCTCCTCCCCGGCCCTCCCCGGCACGGACCCCCATCCTCCTCCCCGGCACGGACCCCCCATCCTCCTCCCCGGCCCTCCCCGGCACTGACCCCCCCTCCCGGCACTCCCCCGGAGCCCAGCCCACTCTAACCACCCCCCCCCCCCGCCGCACACACACACACACACAACCCTACACACACCTCTCCACACACATTCAGACTGCGGCCACGCCATCGCCTGCCCAGCGGCCAACCCCCCAGGCCGTCACTCACCTCCACGCTGGTTGGCGTAAACCTGGAGCACAGGTTGATGCCGATTAAAAGGAGGTTTGATTTATGATGGGTGATGATGGGTCACGTCGACGGGACTTCGGCCCATCCGGACGGGAGAATATCGGCAGGCCCAAAATCGGATGCCTTGCGCCCACCCGTGCCATTCTCCTACGTCTGCGGCGCCATTAACGCCCCGCCGACTTTTCTCCCTTCGGAGACTTCGGCGGGGGCGGAATTCACGGCGGCCAACGGCCATTCTCCGTCCGCTGGGGGGGTCGGAGAATGACGCCCTTGGCCTTTGTTCGGATCTTGCGTGACTGGGTCTGGAGAAGTGATTTTGTTTCTGCTGGGCTCATCCGTCTGGTAGAGATCGTTGATCTTGAACTTGCTTCTGGTCGTGGTGCTGCAATTGGTATCAGGCGTAGGCCGGGCCAAGAGAGTGCCAGTGCGCCGGGGCCAAAAGAGACTGAATGCATGGCAGTGTCTCTTTTTATCCTTCGGGGGTTTCACGCTCTTTTGGGCGTTTCTTAGCTTTGGACCCAGTAATTCGGCAGGCTTCAATTACTGCCTTCGATTTTAGCCAATGAAGGGGCGGGTGCCTTGATGGCTGGGAGTGTCCTGAGCGGTCATTGACCTTGGCTGTTTGGGCTTCCTGGGTGAAGGGAGTGGCGCCGATGAGTCTGTATCTGTATCTGATACCTGAGTACAAGTCTTTTGTTCTGGGGAAATGGGCCATTAGAATGCAAATCGGCTGGGGGTTTCGATAGTGTCTGTTTATCTAGTGGTAAATATACACTTAAACTCTGAGTTCGGCTGGATCCTGCATTGGCCATATTTCCTGTGATTCTTTGCAAGTGGCCATGTCTCCCTTTGTAAGTGGCCATCCCAGATGACTACATCACCACACTTCCATACTTGGACAAGAAGGAGGAGAACGCAATGGCACTGCAGGAAATGCAAAACATTAAAGCAAAACAAAAGGAGATCTGTGACAGAGTGTCTAGAACTTTATCACCTCTGAGTAGGGATGACATTGTGAGAATAGAAGATTCAGGCAATTGGTCGAGAAAAGCCATTGTACTTGAAGACGTAGCACCTCGTTCCTACAATATACAGACGGAGAACGGGTTGATTTTAAGGAGAAATCATCGCAAGCTCTTGAAAACCAGAGAAGGCTTTCACAACGTGATGGATGCCAAATCTACATCAGAAACAGCATCAGCTGCAGTGTCGGATAGTCCAGCAGTTCCTGAGCTTGACAATGTCACGGAGAACATTGAATCTATAAGTTCTGAGCAGCAAGGTCAAACTTTGAGAAGATCAACCAGAGTCAGAAGAAAACCTGATCGACTCAATTTGTAGATTTGGACTATTTGTACATACTATGCTTGCTGTTCTTATATATGTATATATATTTGTTAAACCCGTTTTAAAACTTTTAAAGAACCAAATCAATACTGTTAGACTCAAAGGCTAACGATATCACATGTAAATATACTGATGATAATGTATTAATTTATTCCTTCCAAGGAAAGGGGATGCAGTGATATCATGGTTGTGTTGTAATTCACCGACTGACCACTAGGAGTCTCATTAGTATATAAGTGAATGTTAGAGTCAGGTGACCTCAGTCTGACTAGGGAGCTGGGAAAGAGTTTGCTTGTGCATGTTCATACTGTTATTCGTCTGTTGTTTTGTATATATTTGACCCACAGTTAATGTTAATAAATCATTTATAGCTTTAGCTACAAGTGCTCTTGTAATTTAAAGCAGGCCATCCGATAAGAACATTACAGAAACAAGACCAGAGGTCCAATATCGGAGGGGGGGGGGGGGGGGGGGGGGGCACACCATTTTAAGCACTGAGATCCTGCTCGACATTCCCCACCACTGCACGCCCAATGACAGGCATACATTGAATTTAGAATTTTAAATCTTCTCAAATTAAGAGATGACAGTACCAACCGAGACCAACAGTTATCAAACTGAAGGGCCAAACTTGTGAGGAAATGAGTTTCAAATAACTTACTTCACCCAAAAATGTGGATAAAAAAAGGGGACCCAAAAGTGAACAGCATGGATGTTCTTAGATTTAACTGCATATTTTGTAATCATCTTTATTATTGTCACAAGAAGGTTTACATTAACACTGCAATGAAGTTACTGTGAAAATCTCCCAGTCACCACACTCTGGCGCTTGTTCGGGTCACTGAGGGAGAATTCAGTACATCCAATTCACCTAACAAGCACGTCTTTTGGGACTTGTGGGAGGAAATCGGAGCACCAGGAGCAAACCCACGCAGAGACAGGGAGAACATGCAAATTCCGCACAGACAGTGACCCAAGCCGGGAATCGAACCTGAGACCCTAGCGCTGTGAGGCAACAGTGCTCACCACTGTGCTACTGTGCCGCCCAACTGCAAGAAGGAGGAGTTTCCCAGCAGGTCACTTGAAAACCTGATTACGTGGATTCATAACCTACAACTTTCCTACGGTGCTGTGGTATAGGATTATTCGGAGCCAGAAAGGATAGGGGATGTTGCCATCTGCTAACAAACGGTAAATACTAGACCCAGCTGTCATCGGACCAAAGCAGATAAGCAATTTCTTCTGGGAATTTGTCAACTAATTTTAATTATATCAGATGTACTCCATGTGGTCATGTTTTGAGTCTTTTGTTTCTGCCCAATGGTCTTATAAGAGTTAGTTTGAATCATGTGTCTACCTCTAGAATCTCCACCTATCTCTGGCCCCCTATCCAGCCCCTCCGCTCCACACTCCCCCCATAACAGTATAAATCTGCCCCTATTCCCAATTCTCGCCAGCTTCAACAAAGAGTCTAAACATTAGCTCCCTTCTCTCCCCACAGATGCTGTCAGACCTGCTGAGATTGTGCAGTATTTTCTGTTTTTGTTTCAGACTCCAGCATCTGCAATAATTTGCTTTTATCTAGACTCTCCTGCATTAACCTCCAGCCATATCATTTGGAAGATCAGGACCACACAGTGAAGCCACTGCATTGTTGATTTGACACGCAATCTGCTTCTCATTCATTTTTTGACCAACAGTTTTGCACATGCATTGTGTCCTTCCAAACTCAGCAAACTTGCCCGGCCGGTTTTAACTTCATTGTCTTGATAAAGCCATCAATCACTTGTAGTGTTTTCTTTCCTCTCCAGCCACTGTGGTTGTCATGGAGGCAGTCCATTGATCATGCCGGATCTGCTTTACCGAGGCTCTTAAAAACATTGTGGGACGACATGCTGTGGGCATCCATCAACACACCCCAGGCTCGTGAACGAGATTCATTGTATGTGGAGGAAGCAAATGTTGTGCGTCCAACAACTTCACAAGCCTGGTCTTTATTGCTGCTGAGGGTGGGGACAATGGGACACCACAGGGTTTGGCAACAACAGAGGGAATGAGGCAGGAGGCACCAAATAAAAGTGGAGAAAAAAAAGGTCATGTATTTCATCGAAATAAATCAGGGAGAAAGCAGAGTGGGCAGAGCAATAGCAATTGAAGAGCCGAACGAAAACAATGTAAAATCAGCAAGTCCAGGCGCTGGTAGATAGAGAACACAAATGAAGCCCTCAGAATGGGGAGCTCAGTTGGAAACAGATAAATGGATTGCCTTCCCATCCAACAAATAGCTCAAGGAGAGCTTGGATTTGGACTCCGAGATTATAAGGTTGAAGAAACTGCTGGAGATAGAGGGCATGGGAGAAAAGAAGAGTTAGACAACAGAAACAGATACATGAGAGATAAAAACAGAAAAGGCTCAAAATGCCTGACAGGTATTGACTTCCTCTCCAGCTGTGGAGACAAAGTCAATGATCAACAGAATTTCAACACAACTGCCTGACCTGCTTAGTGTTTTCAGTATTTTGTGCTTTTCAGCATCCTCTGGTGCTACTTACAGGCTCCTGGCTGTTCACACTGCTGACTGCTCACTGTGTCCTGTAAATGTTCAGCGAGCCTCTGGTGATATGGAAGCCCACCCAAGATGCGCCTCTGGAAACCCTCATACCCCAGTAGTATCATCAAGGGGATGGGTGTGGACAAGCTCAATCACTGGCCTACCAGGCATTGGCACTGCTCAATGCACTCCTCAGAAGCGATGCACCACTGCAGAAGAAGCAGGAGGTTAGCAGAGCTCACCCCAACCAAATGATTGCTGCACCATGGCTTTTGGAACCCTCCCTGGCACACTGCCCCTCTCAAAGTAGAGGCCTTACCAGTGACATCTTTCAGGATCACAAGCTGTCTCCTCCTGGCGAGGCTGGAAGCACTGACTACCTCTGCCACCTCCTCCCAGATGCTGTAAGGAGTGTGCAGCTCACCCTGGGGAAGAGGGTGTCTCTCCTCTCCTCATTGGCATCAAGCAGTGGGTCCACATCAGAATCCCGAAATCGGGGAGGGCAGATCTTCTCTCAGCCATCTTTGTCAGTGCAATGAGCATGTGGTGAGTGGAATGCTTAAGGGCAGCTCCAGCTTGTCAGGTTTGTTAATGCTAATTGTAGCCCCAGCGGTTACACTGCCTGTTGGACCTGGAATTGCTTCCAATTCATGCCGGCAGAGTGCTGGCCTATTTGCATGTTCTGAATCGCGGAACGAATAGTGCCCCTAACGGAAACAGGAATCACACGCTATTCAGTCTCCCCAATGGAGAATCTCGGCCTTGGTATTCTTGTGTTTGTTCTGGTGAGTGCAAGATGAAAAACTTTGGCAACATGTCTCTCTTTTCTGCAATACTATGTGTATCACAGTAAGAAGTCTTACAACACCAGGTTAAAGTCCAACAGGTTTGTTTCAAATCATTAGCTTTCGGAGCATTGCTCCTTCCTCAGGTGAATGAAGAGGTACCAGCAATCTCGACGCCGGCATCTCCACATCGTTGTATATCATAATAGGGTCAGCTCAATAGAGAGCATTCCACTGTATTGTAGCTGAGAATCAGGAGAGCACATACTAAATAGCCCTTAACAGGGAGAATGTTATGACAAGGGAGGAGTGCACTGTTTATACAGCAAAACATTTTAATGTTGATATATGTTTAATGATTATTTGCTATGTAAACAGTTTAAAGTAATAACTTGAACAAACTAGATGCACTGTTGAAAGTATGAACATAAATGATTTTCATCCTCTTGTTACTGTTTACATCTTACATAATGGTTTTACAGGCACTGGGTGTGACTAGACTGCTGCTCTGCCCATTTCAGAATATCCTGTGGGGTTGGTTTGAAGTATGGGGTAGCTGATTAACAGGGTGTGCTTACTGGACCCCCGATAATGCCAGTGAGAGGCTCATCCAGCATGTGACTTCCCTTCGTCGCCAAGCTGCCAATGCCAACTAGTTGTAGCCTGCTGCCTGCAGGCTAGCTCAGTGTTGGTGAGCCTGGAGGCTGAGCCAGCTAGCAGCAAGGTTGGTCAAGGGGCAGGGGGTCTGGGCACTGGGGGCACAGTACAGTAATTGTGAAGGCTGAAAAGGCACCGCAAATTAATAGGTTATTTTTGATCAGATCTGTTTCTGTCCAAATGGTCAACAAACAAACTACAGACTAAACATTAAAAGAAACATTCATTTGTCTTCGACAGGTACCACTGCCAAGAACATTGGGATATGTCTACAGACTACAACAACAACTTATATTTATAATACACCGATAAGATCGTAAAATGGCCCCAAGGCGCTTCACAGGTGCATTATAAAAACCAAGTAGGACACTAAGCCATATAAAGAGATTTAAGTCCAAATATTTGGTCAAAGAATAGGTTTTAAGGCATGTCTTAAAGGGGGAAAGCGAGGTAGATGGGCAGAGAGGTCTGGGAAGGATATTCCAGAGCTAGGGCCTGATGATGCGGCTATCAGTGGTGGAGTGATGGAACTTGAGAATGCACAAGAGGCCAGAATTGGTGGAGCAGAAAAGAGGAGGTTAAAGAGATGGGGAGCTAGGGACCGGCATTGAAGGGGGTTGAGAAAAAGGACGAGAATTTTAAAAGCAAGACTTTGCTTGACCAGTTATGGTCAGTGGGCACAAGGAAGAGAGGGAAATGGGCCTTGGTGCGAGATAAAACATGGGCAGTGGGATTTTAGACAATCTCGAGTTTATGGAGAGTAGAATGTGGGTGATCAGCCAGGAGTGCATTGGAATAGTCAAATCTCAAATTAAGAAAGAGATGAATGTCTAACCCATTCTTTCCACAAATCAGTCATGAATCGCTCAGTCTTCGCTTTCTCCTACAAGTTGGGACTCATCTAATCACGACTTCCTGATCCGAACATTTCCCTTTTAAACTCTGTTCGATTTTGTTGGTATCTTTCACCATGGGCCTCAGCCGCTCAATTCGGTCTTTCAACACTTTATCAAAAAAATCTAATTTGTCCTTACTCTGACTTCATTTCTTGGGCCTTCATCAAATTTGATGTTTAGAATTGGACTTTCAAACACCCTTTAGGTTTGTCGAGGTCTAAGTTTTTCCTGAAGTAAGAGTTTTCCCCTAGCTTTTACCATGTTGGCTGGTTTCCAATCCATTTGGACAACTCCAGAATTAAGTCACTTCCTTCTCATTACTTTCAACACTTTATAGATCTCCCCTCTAATCTCATGTAGCACCCTCAGGTACATACCATTCATCCCTGGAAACCTATTAGGTCTGAACCTGTCTGGTGCCTCTATATAAGTTATGTCACTCGTTAGGTTCAAGTGTAGAACCTCTTTAATGGCGAGTATGCTATTAGTGTCTTCTGGAGTGAATTCTCCGAGGAAGCGATAATTTATTAAGTATTTTTAGTTTGTCAGTTTCAACCCTGTTTGAACTCTCAGAGTATTTCAATTCTTCTTTGAAAGCCGTCTCGCTTTTGGAGCAGGGCAAGAATGCCTCGCTTGCATTTTCCAGGTCCCTCTTTTCCCTTCTGACTGCCTTTTCTTAATACACTTTGGAAGTTTCTGTGTCAGTCCCAGTGTTTTTCCTCCCCCTTCCTCCATGTGTACATACTCCACGTATTTCCAAATGCTCATTGTCCCCACGTCTTCAGTTTCTCTGTGCTACTCTTTTGCTGTCAATTCTGGGCCATACAACTCCCAGCTGTGCAAGTGGACAGTGTGATGCCTGGAATATCGAGCGGGATTCTCCGTTCCTGCATTTAAGTGCCGGCTCGAACATAGAATCCGCAGGAGGTTCACGCCAATAAAATTGAAGCAAACCTCTCACCGATTCCGGTACTGGTGAGGGGCAAACACTGGCGCCGCGTAAAACGCCCCGGATCGCGTTGAGAATGGCCAGAGAATGGCTGGGTCCAGGGGTGTGCATGCACACATTGCAGACGACCTGCACTGGTCGCACCATACAACATAATAATAATCGCTTATTGTCACAAGTAGGCTTCAATAAAGTTACTGTGAAAAGCCCCTAGTCGCCACATTCTGCCGCCTTGCCGCCAACTCGCGACCCCACAGCCCACCCCCTGGCCACCCCCCCGGCCACCCCCAACCAGCCCCCCAAGCCCTAGCAAACGCCTCCACGGCCAGCGGCACGGATCCCTTGTATCGGGGGTTGTATTCAGCAGGATCGAGGATCGGAAGGTCCCAGCAGCAGGGAGGGTGAGGTCTATCCTGTCCATTGCCTTCTCCTGTTCTTCAGCAAATGCTGGACATTTGGAGTAAGTGTTGCGAATGTGAGGAGATACGCAGCCTCCTTGTCTGAAAAAAAAACGAAGGCTGGTTAATGATGCGAGTGATGACACTTTGTCAGAACTGATAGAACAAGGTAATTTTGAGAAGCCTGCCTAAAATCCAGCAAGGACAGAAATATTGCAAAGCAGCAGCTGATGGATTTATTAGCCTCCAGGCAGATTTTGCTTTCAGTCAGGAATTGCTGAAAGACATATAACAAAACAATAAACCCCACCAGTTTTGTGAGAAGGCAGTTCCAGAAAGAATGGTGATTAACTTAGAATCACAGAATGGTTACAGCACAGCAGGAGGCCATTCAGCCCACGTGTCTGTGCTGGCTCTCTGCACGAATGCCTCACCTAGTTCCACACTCTCATCTTTCCCCCTTGACCTGCAAATATTTTCTCCTCAGATAATGATCCAATTTCCTTGGAAAGCCACAATTGAATCTGCCTCCACCACACTCTCAGACAGTGCATTCCAGATCCCAACTACTCGCTGTGTGAATCTGCCTCCACCACACTCTCAGACAGTGCATTCCAGATCCCAACCACTCGCTGTGTGAATCTGCCTCCACCACACTCTCAGACAGTGCATTCCAGATCCTAACAACTTGATGTGTAAAATTATTTTTCCTCATGCTGTAATTGCTTCCTTTGCCAATTATCTTAAATAGGTGTGTCAGGTTCTCGATCCTTTTTTAAAATAATCTTTATTGTCACAAATAGGCTTACATTAACACTGCAATGAAGTCACTGTGAAAAGCCCCTAGTCGCCACATTCCGGCACCTGTTCGGGTACACTGAGGGAGAATTCAGAATTACCTTACAGCACGTCTTTCGGGACTTGTGGGAGGAAATCGGAGCACCCGGAGGAAACCCACGCAGACACAGGGAGAACGTGCAGACTGCACAGACAGTGACTCAAGCCAAGAATTGAACCTGGGACCCTGGAGCTAAATATGAACACCTCTATCATAATATCCTCTTAATTTTCTCTTCTCCAAGGAGACCAGTCTTAACTGGATCCAGTCCAATAGGTGAAGTTGAATCTAAGGAACAGCAGCATTCTTTGCTGGAGAGAGTTCATTAGCTTAGTTCACAGTCACCACTACTTCACCAACCAGTGCCCCACCTATACCCATTTATAAGTGTACAAATGTCTATCACCTATTTAACAATATAATTCCCATTAAATCTCAATAATACAATGAATAAGACATTGACAAACTGCCCCAGCTTCTCCAATCTATCAACGTAACTGAAGTTCTTCATTTCTGGAGCTATTGTCACAAATCTTTTCTGCACCCTCCCTGAAGCCTTCACATCCTTCATAAAGTGCCCAGAACTGAACTCAATACTTCAGTTGAAGCTGCACTGGGAGTTTTAGGCAGTGTATCATAACTTGGTGGGATGTGAATGGAAGAATCCAACAGGAAAACTGGGAAGTGAGCTAAAGTCTGGGGCCGCTGTATTTATTACTCTGGGACTCTGCTATTGGTCCAGGGGGGGTTCATACCCCCTGATCGTGCTATAGGTGAGGCTGCACTATTTCGTAGCTGGTGCCCGGCCGTCAGACCCAGTGCCCGCGGGGGCCAATGCTGCATACATATCCCCCCAGCTTTCAGTTCTCATGTTCCAAAATAAATGAATAATAGCTGGTGGTGTTTAAAATTAACCACATAAATGGCTGCGTTTCATTTCCCTCTTTTAAAAGTGAGTGGCTGTTTTTGTAGTAAGGGGAGACTTGTGGGTGGAATTTTCCCCCAAAATGACTGCAGGCGCGATCTAACGGAAAGGTTTCTGGGTGGAATCTGCCTGTCGCAGTGTGTCGCACGCAGAGCAACGTGACCGGTAGATGTCGGGCCATCCCACTTCTAGGATCTACCCGGCTCGCCACACCTCGCGAGATCAGGGCAGCACGGTAGCCTTGTGGATAGCACAATTGCTTCACAGCTCCAGGGTCCCAGGTTCGATTCCAGCTTGGGTCACTGTCTGTGCGGAGTCTGCACATCCTCCCCGTGTGTGCGTGGGTTTCCTCCGGGTGCTCCGGTTTCCTCCCACAGTCCAAAGATGTGCAGGTTAGGTGGATTAGCCATGATAAATTGCCCTTAGTGTCCAAAATTGCCCTTAGTGTTGGGTGGGGTTACTGGGTTATGGGGATAGGGTGGCGGTGTTGACCTTGGGTAGGGTGCTCTTTCCAAGAGCCGTGCAGACTTGATGGGCCGAATGGCCTCCTTCTGCACTGTAAATTCTATGATAATCTAACGCCATCTTGCGAGACATCGCAATGTGAATCCCACCCATCGTGGGCGGGATCACTTTCTGGCAAATCTGCATATTGGTTGGACGATCTACACGACCGTCTTTGGCATCCTGTGGAGAAAGATGAAGCAACTGTGTACCCCTTGTTTTCCACTTTTATTTTTCTCTGCTTAAACGTGGCTTAACTTTTCTATCCAACCAAGGCGTGGGATCTAACTCCTCACCTTGGAGACCTCGGGCGAATGTCGTTCAGTACTGCTCTCCACAATCAGGGGTCAGACGGAATGTCTCTCGTGGGGGGTCTCCCAGGGGATTGGAGGCTGCCAGGTGCAAGCCCTATGGGCAAGGCTGTATACTGATACTGCTGGTGCCACCTGGGTGCCAGGCTGGCACTGCGCGGATGTGGGATGGGGGTGCCGGGAGGCCTGGGGTCCTCCTTATAGTGAGTTGGGGCTTGAAGGGGGGGGGGATTCAGGGATCGCATCTGGTGCTCAGGTATTTGAGACTGATAAAATGGCATCCTGGTCTCTCGCTGCACTAAAAGTTCCAGCAAGGCAGCAAATGGGATAAGTGCAGCCTCATTGGAGAGTTCCGCACTGAGGCCCCAGACCTACCCGGATTGGCGATAGATAGCGGGGTGTTTCTCAGCTCTTTGAGTGCCAGGAAACACTCGGCTAATCTCACACGTTACGGCACTCTGTCCCTATTTGGGTAGATTGTCCCTCCGAATGTCATTTCAGGTGGGTTTGGCTGAGAGTTTCTCCCCGGCTATATCGGCAAGTTCCCCACCGCAGTCTAACCACACTAAGTCCACTTTTCTGGGACTTGGGAAGTTTCTCTCCGGGCTAGCTTCGAATTATTTTCATCTCTGGGAGCTGAACTGGCCAGACCGGCTGCTCAGAGATCGGGCCATCATTTTGAAAGTGTGCCCGATCTCTTATGAGTTTGAGGATCCCCCACACCTCCCACCCACGGGCAACATCACCCCCACGCACATGGGCATCATCTCCCCCCGCCCCCCCCCCAGGTGAGGGCACCCTGCTATGGGGTCACTGAGGGCCCCATCTTTTCAGGCCTCCCTCTTGCCGGACCTGCACCTTTCACCTCCCCTATCATCCGGAGATTGTTTCATACCCGCCTTTCACCCCTCCGCCCTTCATAGCCCCTTCAGCCCTCCTTTCATGGACGTGGCCCCCCCTCAGGTCCTGGCCGTTGGCAATGCCAGCTTGGCACCCAGGGACCAAGGCACTGCCGCCCTGGCAGTCTCCCTGCCAGCCTGGCAGTGCCAAGGTGTCCAGGTGCCAAGGTAGACCAGGGTGCCAACCTGCCCTGCCCTTGACCACCCAGGGGTCTCCAATGGCCTGGGAGACCCCACGGGTGCTGTTCCGCCTGGTCCGCATTTGTATTGACCAGTAGTAATTGGCGCCTGGCTTGGGTCTACTTAGGGGGAGGCAGTAGATGCTGGGAGCTGGTTAGATCTGGTTAGGCTAGCACGGTAAAGTTGGTTCACATTTAAGCGTGTGAGACTGGGCCCCGCCCACTGTGGTCTGATCTGGTTAGATCTCGCGAGGCTTACTGGCAGTCGGTAAGCCAGGGGGAGGCCTCTCCCGGCATCTACTGGCCGTCCCGTGCCGCCGTTCGGGTAGGACGCAGCCGGTAGATCAGCCCTATGTGTCTTTTCGGGTGCAAAAAAATCAGTGTGAATCCGGCCGACTGTTCTGAGGCGATTTCCATCGCAACCTTCCTGCAATTAGTCATTTATTTGGTTAGGGTCATGACTTGCACCAGCATTGAGATGGGCGGGGCCTCAACACACCTGCAAATCTGACTTCACAGAAATCGAGGTGCGTATAAAGGGTGCCCCGATCTCAAAGTGTCAGTAAAGGCCCCCACCCTCCAACATTGCCGGTATTGGGGCCTCAGTGCTTTCTCCAACCCCCACCCCCCCCACCATCCTCGCTGGTATCAATCTCCCTCTCCTCTCACCCCCCCCCCCCCCCCCAACCACCTTGGGCCCTCCCAATGGGTCTCCCTTCAGGCCCCACCCACTTCTCACCGGCATAGTCCTCTCCCACTCCTCGCCGGCAACAGGACACCACTAATCGGCGGTACCAGCGGCTGCCCCCACATATCTCGCCCAGGGGAGCAACAGCCTGCTATGGGGTCAACAAATGCCACTCCCTTCATGCCCCACTTCATGTCCCCCCTTCATGCCCTTCCCCTTTAAAGCCCCAGGCTTTTCAGATCCCACCCCTTGTCAGTGCCAACCTCGCTCTCTGCTGGCACCCTGGCAGCACCAATCTGGCAGTGCCTACTTGGCAGTGCTGCAGGATGCTTGGCACTGCCCTGCCATGTCTCTGACCACCTGGGGAGCCACTATGTCTCCAGAATCCTCCAGCATGGTCATCATGTCTGATCTACAGTGATTGAGACCAATAGTGATACCCTCTGGCTTCACGTTGCGTCAGCAGGCGGGAGAATAACGGGAGCCGGGAGAATCCGGCTTAATATGTTAATGCTGCTGTTAATATGCAAATCTTGTTCGTGCCCAGCGAGGGTGTGAACCAGATCACGTCAGCTGCAATGGGCCGGGAGCATCGCATACTGGGCAGGATTCTCTAATAATGGGGCTATGTACCCACGTCGGCGTGAAAACCGGCACCAATGGCTCCGGCGTCAACGGCCCCCGAAAGTGAGGAATTCTCACCTTTCTCGGGGGCTAGGTCCCCGCAGCTCCAGTCGGCGCGGAACGGCCCGCGCGAGTCCGCGTATGTGCAGAACGGCCGGCGTATTTTTGTGCATGCGTGGAACGGCCGACTTCATTCGGCGCATGCGCGGGGGTTCCCTTCTCTGTGCTGGCCCCCGGGCAATATGGCGGAGCCCTACAGGGGCCCGGCGCGGAGTAAAGTAGGCCCCCACGGAACCAGCCCGCCCACCGATCGGTAGGCCCCGATTGCGGGCCAGGCCACCGTGAGGGTCCCCCTGGGGTCGGATCCACCCCTCCAGGAGCGCCTCCGCACACTCACCTTCCAGGTCCCGCCGTGTGGGACCCGGGTAATCCACGGCCGGCGGGACTCGGCCAAACTCGGCGGCCCATCGGGGCCCGGAGAATCGCCGGGGGGCCACTGTCAACTGCCCCGACCGGCGTGGCGGCCATCCCGCCGGCGCCTGAAAAACAGCAGCGGAGAATTGGGAAGCCGGCGTCGGAGCGCAATTCTCACGCCCTCCCCTGGGAATTCTCAGACCCGACACTGTTCGGCACCAGGCACAGATCCTATTTTGGGCCTCTCCCACTATTCTTTTGACATAGCGCGATTTCCACCAGACGTAATGCCATGCATAGATTTCTCTGTAAGTATTGAATTCAAAAGCTAGCCAATTCCAGATTCTTAGCCTCCAGATTGGTTTGCAAACAACATTGTCAGCATGAATTGTAAATGGTAAAAATGATGGCCTTGCAAATGGAAGAAGAAAGCAAAATAAACAGCTGCCCGATGGCACGAAGCTTGCACATTGCTTCTTGAATATTAAAAAGAGAGAGGGGTTGTTGAAGATTTTCATCTTGCACTCAAAAGGACAAATGCAAAAATGTCAAATTTCAAATGGTCACAGCAATTTGTGCCACAGGAGCGAAGGGTGCTGGATCCTGAGTGTGCCAATAGCTACACTAACAACCAATTTCAGATAATCAGTCGAACTCATAGCATGGCTCATATACACACAGGGACCCATTCTCTGCAAATAAAAGGAATATGTTCAAGCCTTGCACCTTGAATTACCCAGGAGCTCAGGGAGCCTAGGAAGTTCTCTGTTGCTTTCTCCATGGCAACGCTCGACCAATCAGGATCAACATGCCAACCAATCAGCACCCTTTTCTCCTGCAGTATAAATTGTTGTGGTCATTTGAAATTTGGCATTCTCGCATTTTTTCTGATGAGTGCAAGATGAAAAGATTTGGCAACGGGTCGCTCTTTTCAGCAAATAAAATAAACAGAGCAAAGCTGCCTTGCTAAATCAGTGAATTAAAAAGGGAAATTGTTGAACAAATAAATACTTTTTGCCCTCCTTTATTAAATCGCTTTTATGTCTGGCTAACCTTTGCTTTTCCTTTGGGTCGAAAGTGTGCATAAAATGCCATCTGCAGCTAACTTTTTCTCGCTGTATATTTTAAATGGTACTTGTGTTTTGTGAGCCATTCATAATGTTAACGCACAGGTCAGTGACCTGCCAGTGCAATTATTTCCAGACACTGTCTGTATTCGTTCTGACATTTTGTTTAGGCGTGAGTGAACCAGTTTGTGTCCCGCAGTTTTTGCTCTTAGAAAATTTTACTAAACCTACTGATAATCATCGCAAGGCATGTATGCATAATTTCAATTTCAACATGTACCAAGATCAAAGACGATCAGAGCATTAACATTTGGGAATGTAAGAATCCAATAATATTCCAGCCCAGAAATTGGGGTATACAAATGTGGAGTTGGAAGTTCGGGGCAGGGAGCTGGTGTTGATGGAGCGGAGGTGAACAGTGCCTGAGCTACGGGATTAAAACTCACACTGCTATATTACTGTCTCTGTATTTTGTGCTGTGAGTAACAATTGTAGCTCGTTGTAGGCTAACTGCGGTTGGCCTTTTACAGATTATAGGCCGGGGTTTCTGCTCAAAGGCAACAGATCTTTGTCCGGTCCGATAAATTTTCTGTCCCACCTGAGATAGGATAAGAAAATCCAGGCCAATTGTCCTTTTGGAGGCAGGAGCCCTTTTCTAAATGGTGCCCCAATGCAGGAGCTAAACCAGCTTGCAGCTGGTGAAAATGTTAGTTTATGTGGTACATTCCCTGACTGGCAAAGTTTAGATACAGACATATATGAGCTGTCTCACAGCGCCAGGGGCCTGGGTTCAATTCCGGCCTTGGGTGACTGAGTGGGATTTATACGTTCTCCCCCTGTCTGCATGGGTTTCCTGCGGGTGCTCCACTTTCCTCCCATTGTCCAAGGATGTGCGGGTTAGATGGATTGGCCGTGATAAATTGCCCCTTAGTGTCCAACGGGTGCCAGAGTTATTGGGATAGGGCAGGGGAGTGGGCATAGGTAGTGTGCTCTTTCAGAGGGTGGTTGCAGACTCGATGGGCCGAACGGCCTCCTTCTGCAATGTAGGGATTCTATCCTATAGAATTTGGATAATTGCGCAACATTCCGTTTTCAACGGCCTAACAACTGTTGCTAAATTGGATCATAACAGATTGCAACCTGCACCGTGAATCAGGTTCACCTCCGAGAATTCACAAGCGGAGGGATGAAATTAGCACGATCGCTTCTCGGCTTTTCGGCTAGCGTGAGATCAGGTGTAAAGCCTGTTCTTGTCAGCTTAGATCCAGTATGTCTCTATTGTGTGCCGTAAATTGGATTCAATTTGAATTTAAATTGGTTTTTGAAGCAAACAAGGAGATGGATTAAAGGTTTGTCCTGTCCACTCTGCGCATTGGCTTTGTAACTCTGAGAAAGCAATAACATTTAAAAGCTGCAGTTGCCATATTAGGGGCAGCACCTGGTTCTGGGATCAAAAGAAGAAACACCTGGGGGAAAGCACTGAGCACCTCGGAGGTGTTGCAAGGTGCAATGGGAAGACCCAAACCAATGGTCTTCGATCCCCATCACAAACACTGCTCCCAAGCCACCTCCCGCTGGCAACTGCCTGAGGTTCAACCAAGCTATTCACAACCTGCAATGTCATATCTGAGCCTGAGCTGAGGTTCCGAATGCATATCCACAGTGTCACTAAGATCATCTGTATCCACCATTGTTGCATCGCCTGACTCCATTCATATCTGAATCTGCTGCTGAAACCCTCATTTATACTTTCCTTACTTTTAGAGTTGACTATTCCAACATAGTCCAGGTCGGGCAACCTCTTTCTACTCCCTGTAACCTTGAGGTTATTCAAACCTCTGCTGACGTGACTTGACATGCACCAATTCCCATTTACCCATCAACACCTGTGCTCGCTGACCTACATTGGTTCCCAATGAAGCAACTTTTGAAATTCTTATCCTTGTTTTCAAATCTCTCCATGGCCTCAGCCCTCCCTATTTGCATTCTCTCCTCCTGGCCCAGAACCCTCCGGGATATCCGTGCTCCTTCCAATTCTCGCCTCTTGGGCTTCCCTAATTTTAATTCTTCCATAATTGGCAGCCATGCCTTCAGCTGTCAAGCCCCCACAAACTTTGAAATCCCCTCCCCAAAACTATCCGCCTCGCTATCTTCCTATCCTCCTTACCTCTTCGAACAGGCTTTTGGTCATCTGTTGTGCTAACTCCTTATCTGCTTTAGTTAATAATTTTGTTTCATTATGCTCCTTTGAAGTGTCTTAATTGGGATGTTTTCTTCTGCTAATGATAACACAAGTTGTTGTTGCAGGGATGGGTCACCCTTATCCACTCCACTGAATAGATATTCAAAGTTACTTAGCAGGGAGTGGTTGAATGCAGCTGTAATTATCCAGAGACTGCGTGAGGACACAAGGGGGAAAACTTCAACACCAGCAAGCAGTCCTTTAAGTGCGAGGCCCCCGAGTTCCGGGTTCTGCCGTTCCACAGCAAGCTGGAGAGGGAATTAAGTTACAAAACCAAAAATTAAAATGCTTTTTCTGCTTCAGACTGATGCACTATCAATTACGACGAGACAAGAGCAGAATGTAATCGAGGCTTTATTACACAGAGATGTGTGGCCTCCTACAGCAGCTTACAAAATGGCTGCTGTGCGGAGAGCACACACATTTATACTCTGCATCCTGGGTGGAGCCAGCAGGCAAGTATCTATGCCCGTACCTGTAGTACAGGGGCCTTACCATAATACCCATATATACAAGATAATACAACAGTGGTGACTACCACATTCACCCCCTGTTAAAAATGAGTCCAGCGGGGGTGGTGGAAAACTATATACATACAGATTGGTTTTAAAATTACAGAGAAGGTTACAAAATTAGGCGATCGGGTGCCTTGATCTGTTGTTGAGAGCGCCGCAGTGCTGGTGGCGACTCAGGCGTCGGCTTGGTATTCGGTGACTCCGGGAGCATGTTGAAATCCTCTTCATCCCCGGGTGGGAGCAAGGGGAGGACGGATTGTCCTGGAGCGGGGGCTGCGGTGGGGTGTGCCGGGGGAGGGGAGGGAGGCGCCGGGACGGGGGGGACCCAGCTGGTGCCAGGTCCCTGAGGGAGACTGTGTCTTGGCGGCCGTCGGGGTACGCTACGTAGGCGTACTGCGGGTTCGCATGGAGTAGCTGTACTCTCTCAACCAACGGGTCCGCCTTGTGGAGCCGCACTGGCTTGCGGAAGAGAACGGGTCCTGGCGCTGCCAGCCACGTTGGGAGCGAAACCCCGGAGGTGGACTTCCTGGGGAAGGCAAAGAGACGTTCATGGGGGGTTTCGTTGGTCGCAGTCCACAGGAGCGACCGAATGGAGTGCAGTGTGTCGGGGAGGAGTTCTTGCCTGCGGGAGGCCGGGAGTTTTCTTGACCGTAGGGCCAGCTGGATGGCCCTCCAGACCGTCCCATTCTCCCGCTCCACCTGCCCGTTTCCCCTGGGGTTGTAGCTGGCCATCCTGCTCGAGGCAATGCCCATGTTGAGCAGGTACTGGCGCAGCTCCTCGCTCATGAACGAGGATCCCCGGTCGCTGTGAATGTAGGCGGGGAAACCGAACAGAGCGAAGATGGTGTTGAGGGCTTTGATGACGGTGGCAGACGTCATGTCGGTGCATGGTACGGCGAAGGGGAATCGGGAATGTTCGTCGACCACATTAAGAAAGTACGTGTTTCAATCGGTGGAGGGGAGGGGCCCTTTGAAGTCCACACTGAGGCATTCAAAGGGGCAGGAGGCCTTCACCAGGCGCGCACGGTCTGGCCGGTAGAGGTGCGGTTTACACTCCGCGCAGACCTGGCAGTCTCTGGTGACAGCCCTGACTTCCTCGATGGAGTAAGGCAGATTGTGGGCTTTAATGAAGTGGTAAAAGCGGGTGACTCCTGGGTGACAGAGATCGTTGTGCAGGGTCCGGAGTCGGTCCACTTGTGCGCTGGCACATGTACCTCGGTACAAGGCATCGGGGGGCTCGTTGAACTTACCGGGGCAATCCAAAATCTCGTAATTGTAGGTGGAGAGCTCGATCCTCCACCTCAAGATTTTATCGTTTTTGATCTTACCCCGCTGTGTGTTGTTAAACATGAAGGCAACCGACCGTTGGTCAGTGAGGAGAGTGAATCTCCTGCCAGCCAGGTAATGCCTCGAATGCCGCACAGCTTCAACGATCGCTTGGGCCTCCTTTTTGATGGAGGAGTGCCGAATTTCAGAGGCATGGAGGGTGTGGGAAAAGAATGCCACGGGCCTGCCTGCCTGATTGAGGGTGGCGGCCAGAGCGACGTCGGATGAATCGCTCTCGACATGGAAGGGGAGCGCCTCATCGACCGCGTGCATCGCGGCCTCGGCGATGTCGGTCTTGATACGGTTGAAGGCCTGGTGAGCCTCGGCCATCAGTGGGAAAGCAGTGGATTGAATGAGTGGGCAGGCCTTGGCCCCATAGTTTGGGACCCACTGGGCGTACTACTAAAAGAACCCCAGGCATCGTTTGAGGAGCTTCGGGCAGTGGGGAGGGGGAGTTCCATGAGGGGGCACATGCGATCGGGGTCGGGCCCTAGAACTCCGTTCTGAACCACATAGCCGAGGATGGCTAATCAGTTTGTGCTGAACACACACTTCTCCTTGTTGTAAGTTAGGTTGAGGAGTGTGGCGGTGTGGAGAAATTTGGAAAGGTTAGCGTCATGGTCCTGCTGGTCGTGGCCGCAGATGGTGACGTTGTCCAGGTACGGGAAAGTGGCTCGCAGCCCGTACCGGTCAACCATTCAGTCCATCTCCCGTTGGAAGACCGAGACCCCATTGGTGACGCCAAAGGGAACCCTAAGGAAATAGTAAAGGCGGCCGTCTGCTTCGAACGCAGTGTATGGGCGGTCCGCTTTACGGATGGGGAGCTGGTGGTAGGCAGATTTCAGGTCCACTGTGGAGAAGACCCGGTACTGTGCAATCTGATGGACCATATCAGATATGCGTGGGAGGGAGTACGCGTTGAGCTGCGTGTACCAATTGATGGTCTGACTGTAGTCAACGACCATCCTGTTTTTCTCCCCGGTCTTCACCAATACCACTTGGGCTCTCCAGGGGCTGTTGCTGGCCTCGATGATACCTTCCCGCAGCAGCCGCTGGACCTCAGACCTGATGAAGGTCCTGTCCTGGGCACTGTACCGTCTGCTCCTGGTGGCGACGGGTTTGCAGTCCGGGGTGAGGTTTGTAAACAGGGAAGGCGGGTCGACCTTAAGGGTCGCGAGGCCATAAACAGTAAGGGATGGTAGGGGCCTGCCAAATTTCAGGGTTGCTCTGGAAGTCCAGGCCAAGTTGCAAGGCAGCACAGAGGTTGAGGAGGACATAGAGCCGGAAGCTGCTGAACTCTACCCCCTGGACGGTGAGGGTAGCGGTGCAGTAGCCCCGGATCGCCACGGAGTGGGATCCGGAGGCCAGGGAGATTCTTTGGTTAGCGGGGTGTACCGCGAGGGAGCAGCGCCTTACCATACCGGGGTGGATGAAGCTCTCACTGCTCCCGGAGTCCAGAAGGCAGGATATCTTGTGCCCGTCGACCTTCACCTTTGTCGAAGCGGTCGCGAGGTTGTGCGGTTGAGGCTGGTTGATCGTGACCAAGGCGAGACGCGGCTGGTCGTCGGCGGTTGCAGGCAATGAGCGGCCCGATGAGGTGCCTGACGGGCAGGGGTCCTGAGGTGGGTAAGATGGCGGCGCCCACGAGCCGCACGTGCACTGGGGCAGGCAAGATGGCGGCGCCCTCGGGCCGCACATGTCCTGGGGCAGGCAAGATGGCGGTGCCCATTGGTTCTGAGGCAAGCAAGATGGCGGCGCCCACGGGCCGCACGTGTTTTGAGTGGAGCAAGATGGCGGCACCCGCGGACCGCACGTGGTCTGAGGAGAGGAAGATGGCGGCGCACACTGGCCGCACGTGGGGGGTGCCGGGACAATAGCGGCAATTGAGCGGGCCTGGCACACTGCAGCATAATGTCCCTTCTTGTCACAGGCCTTGCAGAGCGCTCTCTGCGTGGGCAGCGCTGCCAGGGGTGTTTTGTCTGTCCGCAGAAGTAGCACTTGGGTCCCCCGGGGTTGGTTGGCTGAGGGCGGTCGCTGATGGGGTCCACGACGGGGTGGCCGCTGGCGGGGTCCACGATGCACAGGGGGGGTGGGCAGTGCGGTCGGGGGCATAAACCTGTACGTTGCGTGAGGCGACCATGAGCGAGAGCGCTAGTTTCTTGGTCGCCGCGAGGTCAAGTGTGGCCCCTTCTAAGGGGCTCTGGCGGATGTAGTCAGACCTTATTCCCGTAACGAACGCATCTCTCATTAGCAGGTTCGGATGTTCAGTGGCCGAATCGGCCTGGCAGTCACAGTCTCTCACCAGGGCGAGCAGGGCACACCAGAAATCTTCCACAGACTCACCGGGAAGTTGGTGCCGCGTGGATAGGCAGTGCCTGGCGTAGATCTTGTTGGTCTGCTGAGCGCAATTCTCCTTCAGTAGCGCCATGGCCTCTGCGTAGGTAGGCGCGTCCTGGACGAGGGGAAAAACGTTGGAGCTCAGCCGCGTGTACAGAATCTGGAGCTTCTGTGCTTCTGCGATTGCATCTGGCGCAGACCCGACTTATGCGTCAAAGCAAGCTAGCCAATGTTGGAAATCCTTTTTGGCGTTGTCTGCTTGAGGATGCAGGTGCAGGCGTTCTGGCTTGCTGCGGAGGTCCAGCTCTGAAAGATCTCTGTGTAATAAATTGATGCACTATCAATTACGACGAGACGAGAGTAGAATGTAATCGAGGCTTTATTACACAGAGATGTGTGGCCTCTTACAGCAGCTTACAAAATGGCTGCTGTGCGGAGAGCACACACATTTATACTCCGCCTGCTGGGTGGAGCCAGCAGGCAGGGATCTACCCCCGTACCTGTAGTACCGTAATACCCATATATATAATATAATACAACAGTGGTGACTACCATTCAGACATTTATCAAGTAGCCAGTCCTGAGGAAAAGGCCTTTGACTGCGTTTCCACCAGGGCTGCTGCCCATAGGAATCACTGACTTATCTTCCTGTTTGTGGGGACCAGTCCTAATCGGCGCTCTAATGTCTCCGAGGCGAAGATTAGATCGCAATACCTTGGATAGATCAGGCGAGCTGCATATTAGAGTGAAACTAGCTACTCACTATAATATGCAGATTTGCCAAATACCGCCCACAATGGACAGAATTCAGATTGCGATGTCTCACGAGATCCCATTAGATCTCGTAAGACGTGGCGAGCCGGGTAGATCCCGGAAGAAGCCACTGTCGGCATTTACCAGCCACGTTGCGCCCGCTTTCACAAGAACTGGGGCGTGCCGTGGCCAGTAGATCGCCCCTCTCATCTTTTCCAATCTCTCCTTAGCTCCAACCGATCACCACTTCCCATTCTGCTCCACCCCCCTCTCCAAGTATATAATTCATTGTATTTCTATCCCTTTTCAGCTCTGTAGAAGGGCCAAAGGACTAAAAATGTTAAGTCTGTTTCTCTCTCCACAGATGCTGCCAGACCTGCTGAGTTTATCTAGCATTTTGTGTTGTTATTTCAAATTGCTAGCAGTATTTTGCTTTTATATAGCTGCAGAGAGGGATTGGGTCTCTTCCACTTTGTGCCTCAGATGACATAGTACAAGTGCACTGTGCTCCACGGGGTGTTCCCAGGGAATTATATTGAGACAAACATCACTTGTTGCAGGTGGATCATCAGCTCGGTGAAAGACGCTCTTTGGTCTGCCTGAAACCCGTTGGTCTTCCAGTGCAATGAGTTGTCCACAAAAGAGTGCGGCAGGCTGACACATTCCAACATTCAGGGTTACGTGCTGAGGGATGCACTAAAACATGGTGCAGCGACCGCACAGGCAGAGTGGGAAAAGGTTGCTTCAGCCCTTTCAGCCGGAGTACACTGAGAGGCTGGAAATTGTATAGAACAAATTGTATAGAGAGAGAGAAGCAATAGAGATAGAAAGAAACAGAGCCAGAAAAGGAGAGGCAAAGAAAACAACTTTGAAAAAATTCTCCAACACCATGAGAGATCCACTGTTTCTAAAAAAGTTTTTTTCGAATACCCAATTCTTTTTTTCTAATTAAAGGACAATTTAATGTGACCAATCCACCTACCCTGCGCATCCTTGGGTTGTGGGGATGAGACCCATGCAGACATGGGGAGAATGTGCAAACTCCACACGGACAGTGAGCCAGTGCTGGGATCGGCACTGTGAGGCAGCAGTGCTAACCAACGTGCCACCCCAAGATCCACTAGTTTATACTGTTCTGAAGATTTGAATGAATGAATAACTTTTTTTAAACGTGTATTTGAATTTGTGCTGGCAGAGATGTTAAAAAAAATCAGGCAGACTTTTACAAATGTTTTATACATTTTACCCAATGAATTTCCCAATATTGGAGAAGATGCATAAACAATGATCTCTGTGTGACACAAAAGGAGCTAAAACAAGGGTATGGGTAAACATGGAATACTAACATAAGCAGAAAGGATTAAGGGTTAGTGCTCATTTTATAGTGGGAGTCAGAACCAGGTCAGCTTACAAAAAGACAGTAAGGTTGATCTTCCTCTGTTTAACTTCTGAAAGCAGAGCTGGTCGACACATAGCAGAGGGGAAGTGGCAAGGTCTCGTATTGCTGGATCTCACTCCACTCCCGCCTCCCCGCGCTGTCTGCGATTTCTAGAGTTTCCTATGAGGTGGTGATGATGTTGAACCGATCACTATGGCTGTCTGCACATTGCATAAGTAATAATGACTTCAAAATCTTTCCAAATTGGGTGCAATCAGTCCAGCACCAAGTCACCTCCCGCATGTGTCAGGAGTGCGATGGAATCCTTACCACTTGCTTGTGCGATGGCAGCTGCAACACTCAAGAAGCTCGACACCAAACGAAGCTTGATGACTCAATATGTCACACAATTAGAATTTAATAAAAGACTATATTGTCTCATCAACTAGTCTAAACACCTACTGAACTGGTGGCTGCAGAATGTACTATCGACAACAGGATGTACCGCAGCAACTCACTGAAGCTTCTTTGGCTGCATCTCCCAAGCCTGTGACCTCTAACGCTCAGGTGAACATGGGCAACAAGGGTGTGGGAATGTCCAAGTTCCCCTCCAATTCGCACACTTTTCTGACTTGGATACATATTGCCTGGAAATCCCTACGTATCGGCATTGAAGGAGCACCTTTGTCACACGGACTGCAGTGTTTGAAGAATTTAGTTCATGACCTTCTCAGGAAAGGCAGGGTGAGCATTATCTGCATCAAACTGAATATTAGACTTTTCCAATTCTCTTCCTACACCTAGTGGTGCGCTAAGGCAACCTTTAATGTGTTTCCATAGCTAGTAATACCCAGAACAGGTTACTAGTCTGTCACCAGGGGCTTATAGCTTGAGGGCGCCACTCCATATTTAACGTGATTGACCAGGAGTCTCTGCTCTTACTGCCCGCGTTTGGAAGGATTCTGCAGGTTGACACATTCAACTTGTTTGACCCCGTTATGAATGCACCTTCTTTGGACATTAAGTTGTGGGGTGGGATTTGAACCTGGAACTTCTGCTCAGAGGCAGGGCCACTACCCACTGTGCCCAATAGATTTCCTATATCTTACCTAGGTTATTCTTTTTTAAAAATAAATTTAGAGTATCCTGTACTTCTTTTCCAATTAAGGGACAATGTAGCATGGCCAATCCACCTAATGTGCACATCTTTGGGTTGTGGGGGTGAGACCTACGCAGACACGGGGTGAATGTGCAAACTACACACGGACAGTGACCGGGGGCCGGAATCAAGCCTAGGTCCTCGTTGCTGTGAGGCAGCAGTGCTAACCACTGTGCCACCATGCTGCCCCTCTAGGTTATTCTAAACATTAAGTTTGTGCTGATATTTTGAAATCTTCACATAATTAATCCTCGTTCCGCAATCTGAATTTGAGGTGAGGTTTTTAATGATTTTAACAAGCATTTTATTCTCATCTTTCCCATCTGTTTTAGGAGGGCTGCAGGGTTCGGAGTGCAGGTCGAGCATCTATTATCCGTAAATCCAAAACCCAAACACATCCACAAACTGCACTTTCTCTAAAACTCACTGACCTTTAAGCGTGGGAAGTCTAGTTGCTTGTCTGCACTGTTCACCTTGCGATTTTTGTAGTCAACATATCAAAATGAAATTTATTACTGATAACCTGTATTTATTATTCAATTCAATGATACATCTTACTCTTCTAACCATTTTATTTACTTCAATCTACAGCTAGCCTACATGGAGACACAGTGAGTGCCACGGATCTTGTTTCAATTCCGACCATGGGTGTCTGTGTGGAGTTCGTACATTTTCCCATGTCTGTGTGGGTTTCCTACAGGTGTTCCGGCTTGTAGAATTTACAGTGCAGAAGGAGGGCATTCGGCCATTGAGTCTGCACCGACGCACTGTAAGAGCACTCTACTTAAGCCCACATCTTCACCTTATCTCCGTAACTCCCCCACCTAACCTTTTGGACACTAAGGAACAATTTTGCATGGCCAATTCACCTAACCTGCACATCTTTGGACTGGGGGAGCAAACCGGAGCACCCGGATAAAGCCCACGCAGACATGGGGGGAAAGTGCAAACTCCACACGGACAGTCACCCGAGGCCAGAATTGAACCAAGGTCCCTGGAGCTGTGAGGCAGCAGTGCTAACCACTGTGCCGCCGTGTCGCCCCAGTCCAAAGACGTGCAGGTTAGGTGAACTGGCTACACAAAATTGCCCCTTAGTTTGATTGTGTGTGAGTGTGGCTCTGCTTGATATAGTGTAAGGCCCCTAAAGCTATAAGCCTCTGGTGACGGACTAGCAACCTGTTCCAGCAATAAGTAGCGACAGAAACAGACAAAAATCTGATCAGGTTGCAAAATAGATGAGCGAAACAGAGATGGCTAGCCTAGGCTTAGGCTATCATTATGTACGTTTATATGCAGCATCGGAAAAGCAAAATTATCTGCAAAAACAATCAGCCCCAAGGAATTCCAATAAAGAATATTCAAACTGTAACTGCAATATTGGAAGAAAATCGATTAATTATTCCCACCAGTCCTGTGCATCAATATTAACTTCTTTTGCTGAATGTAAAACAGAGACAAATGTGGCTCTTGATCTTGTGTTAACTGTTCTAGAAACATAGCACTGTGGTACAGAACAGTTGAGCTGCATGAAATGTAAATATTCCTGTTTTCCCAGAGCAGCTGCAGAGATTTTATGACAGTGCTTGACTGGAATTCCACTTTCCCCCTTGTTGTTTAACTTGCCTCCATGGTGATGCATTAGTTTTGCCTCATGGTGCACTATTATTTGGAAACATTTTCCTTTTGGAACAAAGAGCACCAACCACAAACCTTCACCATTTCTGGCTGCCCTGGTCGGTCAGTATCTCCTTAAAAAAAAACATTTTCTTTCCCAGCATTGACAAAATGCAAAATGCAAATTGAGAACGGAGTCTTCGGAAAAGCCATTCTAGTAGTGAACACGATCCTAGCGCCAATAGGGAAAGTCTTTTTTTTATTTTAAATTTTACATAAGCTTTATTGTAGGCTTTATGTCGGCTTACATTAACATTGCAATGAAGTTACTGTGGAAAGCCCCTATTCGCCACATTCCGGAGCCCGTTCAGGTACACAGAGGGAGAATTCAAAATGTCCAATTCACCTAATAGCACGTCATTCGGGACTTGTGGGAGGAAACCGGAGGAAACCCACGCAGACACAGGGAGAATGTGCAGACTCCTTATAGACAGTGACCCAAATCTCGAATCGAAGCTGGGGCCCTGGAGCTGTGAAGCAACAGTGCTAACCACTGTGCTACCCTGCCACCCATGATGTGAGGGAACATTAGCAGAATAAAGGAACTGGGAGAGGCAGGTAGGTTTGAACTGTCTTGGTGAAGATAGATGCATCGGTTGAGCTCCAGGTCAATGGGGAACTGTGAAATGTGCAGTCCCCTTTGAGCTTCAATGCTTTTTTCGCCCCAAATCAGGGAGAAAATCAGCTGGTGACTCAAGTACAACAAAAATGCATCGAATAGAGGAAAGAAACGTTTTTTAAAAACATTGTTCGGGCAGTCAGAGTCTTCGCAGTCCCGATATCTTTTCCGATTTTGACATTGGCGTCCAAAATGAAGCTGAACCTAAACAAAACTGTACATGTTTGACGGAGAAGGGAGAAACAATTGTTTTAAATTGTGTTCTTTCAAACAGGAAATGTGGTAACATTATACAGGAAGTAGAGCCATATGGAATCATATACATCTGAAGATCTGGGGAATGTTTTTTTCAAAGTTTGTTTAACATCCTGCAGACTTTTAAAACTAAAGAAACAACATTTTGATGAGAGAAAATTAAGCTTACCAATAATAATAATTTCCTTTAATGTAACGAAACATCCAAAAGGGGTTAAGACAGGGAGAGGAGGAGAGTGAAGACAGTCCGATAGCAGCAAAGACTTGGATGAGGGGTTCAGACTCGAAACGTGAGCTCTGTTCTCCCTGCACAGATACTGTCAGACCTGCCGAGATTTTCCAGCATTTTCTGTATTTCTATTTTGAGAAAGTTCCCTGTATCCTTCTCATAGACATGAGCAAGAACCCCTCTGGAGAGTGCAGTTGGCAGAGTGATTGGTGGTTGTGAGGGTGGTACGGAGCACAGGTTAAAGCAGAGCACGGAGGTGGGAAGGAACAAGTGATGGTGGCAGGCGAAGAGCAAGAACATACTGGCAAGGTTTCTGCCATCAATGTGACCCTGAAACAAAGGGTGCTACTTGCTCCAACATAACAACAGCACTAGCTAATCAAACCACCAGTCCCCCGTATTTGTTACATGTGTGTGTGTGTGTTTCTGGAACATCAACATCGGCTGTTAGATTGAAATCAGCCGGAGGCAGAAATAGTCAGATGAAACGTGTGATGAATGTAGAAATTACAGATATATTGTATTATAAGTATTTAGTGAAGTAAGAGTTAAATAACTGAGTTAGGGTGTGTTTGACTGCTGCAGTCATGTTTTTAAAGACATCTTGGTTTGAGAGACAGCAAAGCTTTTAGGACCCTGAGGTGCAATTAACCATCGTGAAAGTTTGGGCCAATGAAATTTTGTTTTGATTAAGGGGGAGTTGCCCTGGGGAATTAGTTAGTTTTCAGCTTGGTGAGATGATGTCATTGCTGGGTGGAGCTAAGGCATCAGGGCTTTTTGAAAAAGTATTTTTCAGTTTAAATTCTGATGCTGGCTGAAGCGGAGGCCAAGTAAGGCTGTTTGTTCTCCCTGTAGGTTTGTTAAAAGAGATTAACTGTATTTGAAGCAGTGCAGACTTGCCTGAGGACAAGGAGGAACTGAAACATGCCAGTTGAAACAGCTTTTGAAGACATTCAGCCAGAGTTACTGCAGGGGTTCAGACCAGAGTCAAATCTGTTCTGTAAAGCAGTGACAAGAGATCTCCTTCTCAAAGAATAACTCTGTAAAGCAAGTATTCTTCTGAGCTATTGGTATATAGGGTGGATTGGGAGCTGAGATAGTCTGTTTTTGTGTTGTTTAAGTGGGAATAAAGATAGCAAGTAAGGGTATTGTACTCACTGTGTTGAGTAGTATGGTTTAAGGAGTAATTGTAAGCTATTTTCAGATGTGATGCTAAAGATTTTAATACTGTGTTAGTAATAAAGTTTTGTTTTAATATTCCATATCCCTATGTTCGAAATCCTGGAGCGAAGTACCCTTTCCTCACATACTTACAAAATTAAAATAAGATTTTGGGTGTTCAGGCCGGTATCCTAGCCACTGTTGGGTCTGGGGTCGAAATAAACCTGATAGAAAACATTGGAAGGCAAGTCAGCATTTGTGAAGAGAAAAGGAGATTAACAATTCAGCTATAACAAATAATTTATCTTTTTTTTTTCTATAATTGCCCAATACCTCCTGATTCCCCACCATCTATAAGGCACAAGCCAGGAGTGTAATGGAATACTCTCCATTTGCCTGGATGAGTGCAGCTCCAACAACACTCAAGAAGCTCGACACCATCCATTACAAAGCAGCCGCTTGATTAGCATCCTTTCCACAAACATTCACTCCCTCCACCACCAACAAACAGCATGTACCATCAACAAAATACAGGAACTCACCATGGCTCCTGAGGCAGCACCTTTCAAACCCATGACCCCTGCCATCTCGAAGGACAAGGGCATCAGATACATGGGAACAGCACCACCTGGAGGTTCCTCTCCAAGTCACTCACCATCCGGACTTGGAAATATATCGCTGTCCCTTCACTGTCGCTGGGTCAATATCTTGGAACCCCTCCCTAACAGCACTGTGGGTGTACCTACACCACATAGATTGCAGCAAATCAATAAGGCAGCTCACCACCACCTTCTCACAGGCATCTAGGGATGGGAGATAAATGCTGACCGAGCCAGTGACACCCACATCCCGGGAATGAAAAAACAAAAATAACATCATGCTCCCACGAAGATGGTGAAAGCTAGATGGGTTGTGATTTATTTTGTTTGTTCAGAGGTTGCTCTCTGGTTTAGTTGACTGATCTGCTGTGTATTTCCAGAATTGTCTGCTTTCCCATTCAATTTTCCACATTTGCACCTCAGTGATCTCGAGGTGGAGGCTCTTGCTTTGCTGCAGGCCTTCTTGCCGATGGTGAAAAGCTCTGCATGGAACTCCCTGCACTGACCCGCAGTTATGTGGATGGAGTTGCTGTGGGGGGGTGCTGGAAAATCCCATCCCGTATTATGAAAAATAAAAATCTCTCTAAGATCTTTTCATTTATGAAGCTTCCCTTAGTTATTCCAAACTGGACTTGAAAACAAAAAAAACCCAAGCTGGCATAATAAACCTATGAAATTATAATGGATACTTACTAAAATATTTTTGCATGAAATGTGTGCAGCAGAATTCTGGCACAGAGCAGCAGAAATTGAGCCTAAGCCATGCCTGAGGCCTACTTATTTTCCTAACACCCCCATCACCCCGCCCCCCCCCCCTCCCTCCCCCCCCCCGCCTGATCTGCATCTGTGCAACCAGTGTGACTGATCAGGACATCTCTCCTGCTGTCTGAGTCGACACTTTTGCTGATGGGCTACAGTTTCAGGGCCTTGGCTTTACTGGTTGAATCTATCATCTCCCCTGTCTGTTTCTAATAATTGCAAGATAATTGCTTTGTGTACACTTCAACAAATCAAAGCATCAAGAAAGCGTATTGTTTCTCCCGAGGATCCTTGTTTATTTGTCACTGTTGGCCCTTCAACCTTTGCAGTCAGACTGCAAGAAATGGCCCATTACTCAAAGACTTTGCTGACTGTCAAAAGGAAGACACAAACATGGCAGAAAAAAGCTGCTCCCGAGCGATTTCCAGCTTGTTATTCGCAGCTGAAATCAGCCAACATTCCAGGCGAGGTTAGGGAATGTTCCAACTGGTTCACTGATGTCCTTTTGGAAAGGAAACCAATTACCCTTGCCTGGTTTCACCTGCAAGTGACTTCGGTGCCACACAAATTTGGTTGACTCTTAGGCCTGAATTTCCACTCCCGGGTCAGGAGCGCAGAGTCAGGATACTTCATGGCTTCCCAAACTCGACCCAAGGAAAAGTGCCCTGCATGGTCAGTTTATTGTTCCTCAGTAGGGCGGGGGAAGGGGTAGGGTGGGGTGAAATGGGCGTCGGGCCCATCACCTGCGGAAGGAGTTTGGAGGCGTCAGAGTGGGCTTCTGGGTGTGGACCATGCGGAAAGGCCCACCCTGGTGCTCCGGCACTGTGAAAAAAAAGAATGAAACCGAAAGGAGTCCCCCTCACTCATCCCTCCCCATCACACTCCCGACTGTCCCACCCATAGCAACCCATCTCCTCCACTCACCCCTTATATCCTCTCATAACCTCCTTGTCAACCTAGGCCCCTCAAATCACCCCTATGACCCTTGATAGCCCCTATTGCCAACTCAGGCAAACCGTACTCCTCAACGATTGTCCTTTCCCCTTCCACTCTCCATGTCAATTCACCTAACATCAACCATGAACTGACCTCAGGGCCCATACTGAGATTAAATAAAGTTTGTAAGTATCTATTGATGAATTCACTATTTTAAAAAAACCTAATTTATAAAAACCCATTCAATGGATTTAGCTTCCTTTAATTCATTATAAGAACATGCATTTGTATTCATAGTCCCGTTTCAAAGACTTTATAAGTACTTGGAGCTGTCAATCAAACTGTGAACTGAAAGGCACCCTGCTGTGATAACATTAGGTTGTGGGGTAATTCTCAGACTTATGTCAACAGACAGAGTGAAAAAGCAAGCAATACTTTTTTTACAATTTAGTTTCTTTTTTCAAATATTCAAAGGACGGGAGATTTAAATAACTTGACAGCTTGACAGCTCCCTTTGGCAGCTCTTTTTGACAGTTCCAATGAGCATGACAGTTGCAAAGAGTTTATGCACTTTTTACACATATTCACGTCCACATTTAACAATCTCAAAGGGCACTTGAACTCTTCCAAAGGGCACCTTTCCTCTCCTAAAGATGTCCTGGGACCATAACCAAAAGGATACCTCTCCAAATAATCCTGGTAAGTTTATATCTTCTCCTACCAGGTCCAATGTGCATAAGTCATATGTCCCACACTCTCTGTATGAAAATCAGATTAGGGTGAATGCAGCTGCAATTCAACATATGAAAGCTGCCTCTGTGAGCCACAGATTTGCGCAATTCCATACATCCCCATTCCTCCACACCTCTGATAATGGCGAGGGCCGGGTTTGAAGCCAGGACTTCAGGATTTGCCCCTTCTGAGCTTTTTTTTGCAAGGACGGTGAGCCTCTCCATCTCGCGAAAAGTCTGGAACTTCAGCTGCTGCTCAGTTGTGTTAAAGTTCTACAAACACGGATTATCATGGATCAAAGGGAAGGTCTACCATCACCTCCTCAGGAGTGGATGTCAAATATGGGCCTTGCTAACAATGCCAATTATCCTGCGAATGTATTTTTAAAAAGGGTAATACTGACTACATTAGTGTATGGGGGGAATTCTCTGCTCCCGCTGCACTGAATGGAGTTCTGACCGAGCGCCAAAATCTCCATTCCCGCTGGCAGCGGTAGGTGGGCAAATTCAGAACAGAGAATCCCGGCCTATATTTATGAAGTGGGGTTATTTTTACTTCAGGGTGGGTTTACCGCAGTGTAAAGTACAAGGGTGTCCTTTCTCAGAACATTGTAGTTTGTGGGACTTTGCTATCTGCAAATTGCCAGACATGGGGCGGAATTCTGTGGGAATCGGCGGGGCGGGCAACTCCGGCGGGAAGGAGTGGCGTGAACCACTGCGGCGTCGGGCCGCCCCAAAGGTGCGGAATCCTCCGCATCTTCAGGGGCTAGGCCGGCGCCAGAGTGGTTTGCGGCGCGCCGGCTGGCAGGGAAGGGGCTTGGCGTGGAAGGGCCTCCGCTGGCCGACGTGAGTTGGCGCATGCGCGGGAGCGCCAGCGTGTGCTGGCGTCATCCCAGCGCATGCGCAGGGGTGGTTCATCTCCGCGTCGGCCATCGCGGAGGACCACAGTAGCTGATGCGGAGGAATAGAGTGTCCCCACGGCACAGCCCCGCCCGCGGATCGGTAGGCCCCGATCACGGGCCAGGTCACTGTGGGGGCACCTACTGGGGCCAGGTCCCCCTGCGCCGCCCCGAGGACTCCGGAGGCCGCCCACGCAGCCAGGTCCCGCTGGTAAGTGCCTGTTGTAATTTACGCCGGCGGGGCCGGCCTAAAACGGATGGCCACTCGGCCCATCGCGGGCCGGAGGGAGGTCGGAGAATCTCACCTAAAGAATCCCAATGGCTGGAGAATTCCGGCCACGGTTCCTACATTAATCAGTTGCTACTTCTCAAATACTACTTAATTGGCTATAGAGTGCTTTGGGATGTCCTGAAGTTATGAAAAGTGCTCTATAAATGCAATTGTTTCTTTCTATAATGACTATTACCTTTGGAGACGGCAAGGGTACTGCAACACGGCCACTTGGACATGTTCTGACCTGCTGTCGCTGATGGAGAAATGTTCAGCTGATGTGGACCATATTCAGGTCGATTCATTCTAAGCAGAGCACACGATTATAAAGATTTTCGGCGTCATTCAAGCCTTCTTCTTCTGAGGCGCTCTCAGAGCAGCAAACACATGCCTAAGGCCACTTCGCAAACCATTTAATTTTAAATAGACAACCACCCTGTGAAGAGAATGTCTCATGACTCATTGAGGGTTCTCCACCAACAAACATTAACATTTTCTTCGAAGCCATTGACTGATTAAACAGGTGGCACAGTCGATGGGTCACGCCATCACACACACATTGGAGTGTTCCTTTTGGAACAGCTGTATACACAAACAAACAATGTAGGAGCATTTTCTAGAGACGGCACCCTGGGGAAGTTTTGTATTTAACGTCTGTTTGATCTGTAGACTGGAACAATGGAGAGAGATAGGAGTTAACTCTAACCAGTTAACTTTAAACCGAAATAAGTAAAACCCCAACTCACTTGGAATATGCCAATGTCATCAAGTTCCTCCATTATCAGGAGCCGGAATTAATCATTCAAACGTCCATTGGCTCCAGTGGGACTGGAAGATACCACCTGTGGGAGGAGCTGGAAAATTCTATCCTATGAAACAGGAGTGCAGATAATATACACATGGCTACTGGGAGTATGTGGAGGCTTAGATACTTAGCTAGATAAGATAGGTACGACTAGGTAGTGAGTTAGACAGGCAATTGGATCTTTGAAAAAGCAGGTTACAAGTTGTGAGGATGTTACAAATAAAACAAGTAATCATAATTCATAAAACAAAGAGCTTTGATAAGACACTCCCTTTTGTCAGCAATACTCAAGTTCTGCACTACCAAGTCACTATTCATAATTTATAACATAACTTATAGACAACCATTACATTCAAAATAAAGTATAATTTAATAAAAGAATTGTACAATTATGAACATTTTAATATTTAAGAAAAAATCTTTTTATTCTCCTCATTTTCATCAAATACACACCAAAAGAAAAAAAACAAAAACAAATACAGTACCAGTCCCCCAAACAGCATCCATTCCATATACAAACCAAAACATCCTCCCTGCATTCCAAGTAAAAAAGGAAATTAACACTCAATTACTAAACAGTGTTCGCATGAACAATAACCCAAACCCCCCTTACCCGCCTAATGTTCGATGGCAACCAATTCTTGAAAGTGCATAATAAACAGTCTTCATGAATTGTAGAATCCTTTCCTCATTCCCATCAGCTCAAATGTCACCTTCTCGAGAGACAAATATTCCAGTACATCCCCCCGCCAAGCCGAGGCACAGGCCGGTAAAGCTGACCTCCGCCCCAACAGGACCCGCCTCCAGCCAATCAGCGAGGCAAAGGCTAAAACGTCTGCATCCGCACTCGCCTGCAGCCCTGGCCAATCCGGCACCCAAAATGGCTTCTATGGGCCCTGGTTCCAAGTTCGTATGCACTACCCCCGAGATGACACTGAAAACCTCCGTCCAATACCACTCCAGCTTCGGACAGGACCAAAACATATGTACGTGATTTGCGCCGCTCACAGATATCCTCCACTCCTTCAAAGAGTCGGCTCACCCTCGCCCTCGTGAGGTGCACCCTATACACAACTTTCAGCTTTATCAGCCCCAGCCTTGCACACGAGGCTGAGGCGATGAACATTTCAATATACAGATAATTACAATATTTTAAAAATAAATTTAATGTACCCAATTCATTTTTTCCCCAATTAATGGCCAATTTAATGTGGCCAATCTACCTACCCTGCGCATCTTTGGGTTGTGGGGGTGAGACCCATGCAGACCCGGGGAGAATGTGCAAACTCCACACAGTCAGTGACCCGGAGCCGGGATCGAACCCGGATCCTCAGTGCCGTGAAGCAGCAGTGCTAACCACTGTGCCGCCCCAGATCACTGCAAGATGGTGCAAAATGCATCTTGTTAATTTACAGAATAAAATGGTTTACTGCACTCTGCATTTTGTATTAAAGTCCAGGGTTGTCAGGTTGGGTCGAGTTCATTAAATTTTCAATCATTGACATACTATTTATGAGTTGTATAAAGTGAGGGATTGGGCTGTCTCGTGATCTAATTGTTCCATATCTCATTTGAAAGGTTAGTTTTCTCCTTTATTCCATTGCACATTTACGTTTGTGTGGTTGTGACAAGAGATAGTGGCAACGTATTTGTGCCTTTGAAGGAAGAATTGGATAAATACCTGAAGAGGAGAAATTGCCGGGCTACGGGGGAAGGGCTGCAGTGTGAGATTCTCTCAGGGAACCGGCATGAGCATAACAACGTAACCATTCTAGAATTTGCTTTCTGGTAGCAGGAATATTTCTACAGTCTTTATCAGTTAATTTTATCAATTCATAGGATGTGGGAGTCATTGATTAGGCCAGCATTTAATGCCCATCCCTTGAGAAAGTGGCGACGAGCTGCTGTATTGAATCGCTGCAGTGCATGTGGTGTAGGTACGCCCACAGTACTGTTCGGGAGGGAGTTCCAGGATTTTGATCCCATGACAATGAAGGAACGGTGATGTAGGGCGAAATTTACCGGTTGTTCATGCTGGCGAGAAATTCCTGTCCCATACTGGCGCACGGGTTTCCCGGCAACGAGGGGTGCAGTCATCCCGTTGATAACAGCGGGACGGGTAGATCTACTGCCAAAAAACTCTCGGCGGGATGGTCGGTAAATCCCGTCCTAAGTTCCAAGTCAAGATAATGTGTCGCTTGAAGGGGAACTTGCAGGTGGTATTCCTAGGTATCTGCTGCCCTTTAGATGGTAGTGGTCGTGGGTCTGGAAGGTTCTATGGAAGGATGCTTGGCAAATTGCTGCAGTGCATCTTATATATGGTTAGACACTAAGGCCACTATGTGGCAGAGCTGGAGGGAGTGTATGTTTAAGATGGAGGATAAGGTGCCAAACTAACAGGCTGCTTTGTCTCGTTTTAAACATAAATGAAATTGGATGTTGACTTGAAAATAGAAAATTGGGAAAGAGTGAGGCTGTGGAATTAATTAGATAACTCTTCAATAGAGCCCGCACAGGTACAATGTGCCGAACGTCCTTTATCTGTGTTATTCTAATTCTAGAATCTTCCAGTGCAAAGACTGTCGATTTGCACAATCCGATTTGCACCACTGGTTTTCTCTACGTGAGCCATTTTTCCTTCTCTAGCCTTTAATGTTCCTTTTCAAGCAACCAACTAATTCTCCTTGAAAAATAATGTATGGACTCTGCATATTCCAACTGCCCTCTGGGTAAAGTTTTCTTTCCCAGCCTCCCCCCGTAGTTCTTTGATCATATTTAAACACCTTCCTTATCTCTTGAAGCAGAGCAACACCAACATAATAGACCAAGCGCAGAGGAGCAAATCCCAAGCCGATTGAGTAGAGCTGCTCGAACAATAGATGAAGCAACCGGGAGAGAGGGTCATGAGGGACAAAACAAACGATACAGAATTTGCCCTCGAAATAAGACCACACTAACGTTAGGAAGGGATTCCTGAGGTGAACATAATGTTATTACTTAATAAGTATACCAAGGGACGTTCCTGGAAACTGTAACAATCCATTTAATCTCAGCTTTAGGAAAACAAACAGTGTGGTATCTGGCTCCTGTTTTAACCACTTCACCATTGACGGTCATGCCTCAACTGCTTTGGGGTTCTGGAATTTTCTGCCGAAACCTCTCCGCCTCTCCACCTCACACCCCTCCCTAAAGATGTCCCTTAAATCGACCGCTTAGACACAACCTTTACTTGCCTGTCCATAACATCTCTTTATGTGACTCTGAGTAGTTAAGTTATGATAATCGTGCTTTGGGAAGTTTTCAGCTGCATTGCACCTGCCGCATATCCTGTTATGTCGGGAAAACACCAGGAGAACCCTGAGACAGGATTCGCGCCTGGCGCCAAACAGTTCATGATGCTCCCAGGTCCTCCCAGCATACGTGACCTAATTCACGCCCTTGTGGGGCATGAATCAGATTAACATATTTAAACCCACATTTAAATATTCAGGATCTGCTTTAAGCCGGATTCTCACGGCTCTAGCAATTCTCCCACCCGTTGGCGCAGCGTGAATCCGGCGTGAATCCCTACTGGTCTCCATTAACTTCGACCAGATGGGATGACCACACCAGGGCTGAGAGGCGATTATACACCCCAAGTGGTCAGGAAATGACAGGGTAATGCCCTGGCACTATCAGGTTGGCACTACCAGGTTGCCGGTGGCAGTGTCAGGGTGCCAGGGACAGTGTCAAGGTAGAGCCTGATGGGGTGGGGAGTGAAAGGGTGGGGCATTTGGCGACCCCATAGAAGGGTATCACTCACCTGAGGGGGAAGGGGGCACTAGTATGAGAATTGGTGGTGGGGCCTGATGCTGGCGATTGTGGGGGGCGGGGCCTGATTCTGACGATTGTGGGGGGCGGGGCCTGATGCTGGCGATTGTGAGTGGTCAGGGCCTGATGCTGGTGAGAAGCGGGGAAGTCTGTACCATTTTTCTAAAATTAGGATGCCCTTGATAAATGGAGGCCTGGGGCGAAATTCTCCGACCCCCCGCCGGGTCGGAGAATCGCCGGGGGCTGGCGTGAATCCCGCCCCCGCCGGTTGCCAAAGTCTCCGGCACGGATATTCGGCGGGGGCGGGAATCGCGCCGTGCCGGTTGGCGGCCCCCCCCCCCCCGCTCGATTCTCCGGCCCGGATGGGCCGAAGTCCCGCCGCTAAAATGCCTGTCCCGCCGGCGTAAATTAAATCACCTACCTTACCGGCAGGACAAGGCGGCGCAGGCGGGCTCCGGGATCCTGGGGGGGGTCGCGGGGCGATCTGGCCCCGGGGGGTGCCCCCACGGTGGCCTGGCCTGTGATCGGGGCCCACCGTGGGCACTCTTTCCCTTCCGCCTCCACCTTTGGGGCGGCGCGATGCCCATCTGATTTACGCCGTTTTGGGCACCAGTCGGCGGACATCGCGCCGTTTCGGGAGAATTTCGCCCCTGATCTCCGAGGAGCCAGACCCGCTGGTGTGTTTGGCCCCACCACTCTCAATGGCAGTGCAAATCACGCCCCCTGCAAAAAAATGACGAAGTGCAGGAGGAAAGCGATCGGAAAGGCGCCAGAACACCAGCGCGATTCACATTGATTTACGCACCCGAAATGATGCTTGAGTCATTGTTTGGGAGAATTGTGTGTGTTATGTAATTGCAAGTTGTTTTTGTAACACAAATGGCCGAAAAAGGTTTGAAACTGAATAGTCAGGACTCGGAAGCCCATGCCAAACTAACTCGCTCGTGTTTTTCAAAGATAATGGAACATGGATACTCGCCGTAGACCTTCAAGAGGGCGTAAGAAATAGGAGAATGCCTTACAGTTCTGTGAATGCTCCACCATTCAATGAGCTTAAGACTGATCTGATTGTGACCTCAACTTCATTTTCCTTCCTGTCACCCCATAACCCTCGGCTCCCCTATAGTTCAAAAATCTGTCCATCTCAACGTTGGAATGTACTCAATAACACCTCCCGGGGTAGAGAATTCCTAGGATTCATTACCATGAGAGAAGAAATTCCTCCTTACCTCCGTCTTATGTTAGACGTTTTAGTTGCTGTGATATGAAGAGCCTAAAGTTCTTGTTCCTTTTTCGCAAACACACATTTATTTCCTTCCAACAGCCTTTGCACAAAACTCTCACTATACATCACCTGACAGAGGCCACCTGAAGCCCCTTTACATATCAGTGTCAATTAATGGATACTGAACATAAATGAGACAACTAATTGCAATGTGTCTTAACCCATTACTTAACATCTTAAATGGGCAACTCTTCCTTACGAAACCCGGCTCCCCTAAAGTTCTAGGTAACAAACATCCTCTCAGCATCTTCCCTGTCAAGCCCCCCACACCACCGTATGTGTTTCAAATCGATCACCTCTCATTCGTCTAAACTCCATCGAGTATGGGCCCAACCTATTTTTCAAAAGAACATTTAATCCCCAATTGGAGACCAGTGGTTACAGTCACATCGAGAATGTGGCATAAGACTTCCGCTTGTGACCATGGAGTGATTGGTCACATAAAGGGCTATTCCTGTTCAAAGTCACAGCAAAGGGCTCTTCTTATCCAGATCCTGGTGGAATTTTGATGAAAAGGCGGAGGTGAATGTTAGACGAGTAGTTTACCCTCGAATGGTATGTCTTCTGATCACCGGGCCCGGCAGAAAACATTGAGAGGTTTGGCTGGAAAGTTGAAACACTTTTGTGCTTCACAGACAGTCTCTTCTAGCATGCAGGTGGGGGAGGGGCAAGCTGTAAGGCCCCAGATACAGGAACTGATTACTTTTATCAAGGAGGAATTCCATAAACAGAGGAAAGAAATGCATGAGGATCATGCAAAGGCCATTGCAGAAGCTGTGGCACTCCTGAAGCGGCGGAGAGGTGTTTCGAGGTGCAGGGGTCACAGATTCGGGAGATTGAAGGAGTGATCTCGGGCCACAGCGATCGTGTGGTGGCTCTGGAGGAGGAGGTGGGGCTACTAGGAGACCTCTGTAGAACATCGAGGGCAAAGGTGGAGGAGCAGGAGACCGCCTCGAGAAGGCAGAACCTGCGAATAGTGGGCCTGCCTGAAGGAATGGAAGGTGTGAGTGCCACGAGGTACGCCTCGAGGATGCTGGCGGGACTGGTGGCAGAATGGGTGCTAGATAAGGCACCTGAAGTGGACCGAGCGCATAGGTCTCTGAGACAAAAGCCTCGAGCTGGGAGCCGCCACGGGTGGTGATCACGAGACTCCATAAATTTGTGGAGAAAGAGAAAATTCTACGGTGGGCCAGGGAGAAGCGTACCTGCGACTGGGAGGGAAATTATGTCCGGATTTATCAGGACATCGGAGCCGAGTTGGCAAAACGGCGGGCAGGTTTCAACAAGGCCAAGACGGTGCTGTACCGGCGGCAGATCAGGTTTGGGGTGCTCTACCCGGTGAAATTATGGGTGACGTTCGGAGGCCGGGAGTATTATTTTGAGACCCCAGAAGCGGCCGAAGACTTCATTAAGGAGCATAAACTGGGGGAGCACTGAGTGGACAATGCTTGGGAACCGGGGTGCTGCCACTATGTAACGGTCGGGAGCATGTTTGAAGTGGGTGTCGGGATTGGGGGATTTTCGCCTTTTTTTGTGGGGGGTGTATCTGTTCAATGTTGAGATTGTAAGGAGTTGGAGGGGTGAAAGGTTTATGTGGGGGATGGATGTTCCCATCCCCCCCCCCCCCCCTCCTGTTTTATGGGACTGTTTGTGTTTAACTGTTTGCTTTTGGAGAAGGCTACCTGGAGTTCAGGAGAAGTCCTTGTTTGGGTGGGGGAGGGTAAGGCCAGCAGGAGGCCTTCTTCCTTGAGCTGAGGAGTGGGGGGGAGAGGGAGGGGGAGGTCATTAGGATGTGCCTTTGGGCAGGGGCAGCCACGTTAGCAGGTTATGCTGTTGAACGGAAGTGAGGTGGTGGGGGAGAAGGCCAAGAGGGGTGGTCAGGGGGAGGGGGAAAAGGGGAAGTGGGGGGGAAGAAGGGGAAGGGGAAAAGCGGGGGGGTGGGGTTCTGCGACGCGGCAGGGGGTGAAAGATGACACGGTCAAGGGCGAAGAAAGGGGCCATCTGGGATGGGCTAGGTACAGAGTGGAATTAAAGGGGCAGGATTTAAGTGGGGAAGATGACGGACGGTAGAGGGGATTGAAGGCGCAAGCCTCCGGTAAGGTTGGTAACGTGGAGCGTCCGGGGACTGAATGGGCCGGTTAAAAGGTCGCGGGTGTTCGCGCACCTCAGGAGCTTGAAAGCGGGGGTTGTCTTTTTGCAGGAGACACACCTCCGTGTGAAGGACCAGGTTAGGTTAAGGAAGGGGTGGGTCGGGCAGGTTTTTCACTCGGGTTTTGATTTGAAATCGAGGGGTGTGGTGATTTTAATGAGCAAAAAAATGGGATTCGTGAGTGCGACGGAGGTGAGGGATCCAGGTGGGAGATATGTGATTGTGAGTGGGGTATTGGAAGGGGCACCGGTAGTGTTGGTAAATGTGCATGCCCCAAATTGGGATGATGTGGGATTTTTGAGAGGGCAGCAATCCCGGATTTGGCCACGTGCCAGTTGATCATGGGAGGAGATTTTAACTGTGTCCTGGAGCCGAGGGTGGATGGATCGAGCCCCAGGTTGATGGGTAGGGTACGAATGGCAAGGGAGTTGGGGGGGGTGGGTTTATGGAGACGATGGGTATGGTGGATCCATAGCGCTTTCAGAACCCAGGGGGAAGGGAGTATTCCTTCTTTTCACACGTCTATATGGTGTATTCGAGGATTGATTACTTTGTAGTGAGTCGGGAGATTTTTGTTGGGGTGGAGGGGGCAGCGTATGTGGGGATAGTTAGCTCGGACCATGCACCCCACTGGCTGGATATTCGGTTCAGTATGGGACGAGAGCAGAGGCCGGGGTGGAGGTTTGACTCGGGGTTGTTGGCGGATGGAGGTTTTTGTGATAAGGTGCGGTTGGCGATTAGGGATTATGTGGAGTTCAATCAGAATGGGGAGGTGTCGGCGGGCATTTTTTGGGAAGCGCTGAAGGCAGTGGGCCGGGGAGAAATTATCTCATTTACTGTTCGTGCCTATAAGGAAAGGGGGGCAGAACATGACTGTCTAGTGAGCGAGATAGTGGAGGTGGACAGGGAATATTCGAGGGTGCCCACCGTGGAGGGGTCGGTGAGGAGGAAAATGTTGCAGGGGAAATTTGACAGGCTGACACCGGGGAGGGTGATAGGGCAACTGCGTAAGGCAAGTGGGGTGCAATAAGAGTATGGGGAGAAGGCGAGCCGCATGCTGGCGCACCAGCTGCGGAGGCAGGCTGCGTCCAGGGAAATAGTGAAGATCCGAACTGGGGCTGGGGATGTGGTGTCAGAGCCAGAGAAGATAAATGAGGCATTTAGAGAGTATTACCAGGGACTTTATGAGGCAGGCCCAGGAGGAGAGGAGGAGACATTGGGTGGTTTCTGGACGAGCTGGAATTACCCCAGGTGGAGGAAGCAAAGAGGTAGGCGTTGGAGGAGCCCCTGGGGCTGAGGGAGGTGCTGGATAGTATCAGGGGTATGAAGTCGGGGAAGGCCCCTGGGCCGGATGGGTACCCGGCGGACCTAGCACCACATCTGTTGGGGGTGTTTAATGAAGCACTGGAGAAGGGGGAGTTGCCGGAGACGATGAAGCAGGCGGTAATCACACTAATCGCAAAATAGGGAAGGATCCGGTGGAATGCGGTCGTATAGACCCATATCAATATTGAACACGGATGTGAAAGTATTGGCTAAGTTGTTGGCGGGGAGGATGGAGGATTGTGTCCCGGGGATGGTTGCAGAAGATCAAACAGGCTTCGTGAAGGGCAGGCAGCTCGCGGGTGATATAAGACGGCTGTTGAATGTGGTGATGAATCCATCGAGAGCTCTGGTATCGGAGGTGGTGGTGTCCATGGACGCAAAGAAAGCATTTGTTCGGGTGGAGTGGCGGTACTTGTTTGAATGTTTGGGTTTGGGCCGAGATTTGTGGCATGGGTGCGGTTGCTGTATGTGGCGCCAAGAGCGAGGGTGAGGACGAATGATATGAGTTCACAAAGCTTTGACTTACACAGGGGTACGAGGCAGGAGTGCCCGCTGTCGTCGCTGCTGTTTGCGCTGGCCATAGAGCCATTGGCGATGGCTCTCAGGGGGTCGGCAGAGTGGCAGTGGATAACGAGGGGACAGCGGGAGCATCGGGTGTCGCTCTATGCCGATGACCTCTTGCTGTATGTTACGGATCCGTTGGAGAGTATAGGGAGGATTATGGGCCTGTTGGGGAGGTTTGGAGGGTTCTCGGGATACAAGCTGAATGTAGGGAAAAGCGAGGTATTCCCGGTGAATGAGCTGGCACAGCGGGCTAATTTAGGGGGGATGCCATTTACGGTAGCGAGGGATAGATTTAGGTATTTGGGGATTCAGGTAGCGAGGGAATGGACGGGGCTCCATAAGTGGAACTTAACGAAGCTGGTGGAGAAGGCCAGGGAGGATCTTAAGAGGCGGGATACACTGTACTTAGCGTTGGCAGGGAGGGTCCAAGTGGTGAACATGAATATTCTGCTGAGGTTCTTGTTTATCTTTCAGGCTCTCCCGATCTTTATACCAAAGGCCTTTTTTCGGAAAGTGGACACAATCATCTCTGGCATTGTATGGGCGGGGAAGGTGTCGAGGGTGGGGAGGACCCTGCTACAGAGGCAGAGGCAGCAAGGGGGGTTGGCGTTGCCAAACTTGCTTCATTATTATTGGGCGGTGAATGTGGACAAGGTGCGGCGGTGGTGGGAAGGAGAAGGGGTAGAGTGGGTTAGGATGGAGGAGGAATCTTGTAAGGGGTCTAGTTTGAGGGCTATGGTGACGGCAGCATTGCCAATGGCTCCGAGTAGGTATTCAGGGAGCCCAGTGGTGCAGTCCACGGTGAAGATATGGAATCAGCTGAGGAGGCATTTTAGGGTGGAAGGGATGTCGATGCTAACGCCACTGTGCGAGAATCATGGGTTTGAGCTGGGGGAATGGATAGTGTATACAGGAGGTGGAGGGAAGTGAGGCTGGTCAAGGTGAGGGATTTGTACTTGGAGGAAGGGTTCACCAGTCTGGAGGAGCTCAGGGAGAGGGTAGAGTTGCCGAGGGGGAGTGAGTTCAGGTATCTGCAGGTTAGGGACTTTGCACGAAAGGTCTGGAAGGGGTTCCCTAGATTGCCGGGATACACCCTGCTGGAGCGACTGCTGCTTCCGGATGTGGAAGGGGAGGGAAGAATTGGGGATATATATAAGTGGCTGGGGGAGCAGGGAGGCGAGCGGGTGGTGAAGGTCAAGGAGAAATGGGAAGCGGAGTTGGGAATGGAGATCAATTGGGGAGTATGGAGTGAGGCACTGCGAAGGGTAAACTCCTCTTGTGCAAGGGTGAGCCTGATACAGTTTAAGGTGGTGCACAGGGTGCATATAACTCGGGCGAGAATGAGTGGGTTCTTTCAGGGAGTACCAGATGAATGTGAGAGGTGTGGGTGGGGGCCGGTGAATCATGCGCACATGTTTTTGGGTTGTGAAAAATTGGGAAGATTCTGGGCGGGAGTGTTCGCGGTCTTAGCCAGGATAGTGGAGGAGGGAGTGGACCCGGACCTTTGGTGGCAATATTTGGGGTTTCAGAGAAGCCGGAGCTCATGGAGAGGAGGAAGGCCGATGTCTTGGCCTTCGTCGCTCTGATTGCACGGCGACAAATTTTGCTGGAGTGATGGTTGGCATCGCCACCGGGGGTAGCAGCATGGTTGGGTGACCTGTATGACTTCCTGTGGTTAGAGAAGATAAAGTATGAGTTAAGGGGCTCAGCAGGGGAGTTCGAGAAAAGGTGGGGGATGCTTGTGACCGTGTTTGAGGAGCTGTTCATCGCGGGGCGGTGGGGGAAAAAAAGAGAATGTGGCATAAAACCGGCCATTCGGCCCAACTGGGCCGTACAGGCCTCCTCCAACCTTACTTCATCTAACTCAATCAGCAGATCGTTCTAGAGGGAAAGGTATAAAGTGGTGGGTTAAGAGGAACAACAAAATGAACAGTAAGTAAGTGGTAACCTCTCAATGTAGGTTATTCTAGCTACTGCAGCCAAATAAGGAACAGTAAATTTAAGATCCGATTAAGAACTGGCTTTAATTCTCTTGCTTTTAGGATTCTGTTGAATCGGTTGCAGAGTCTAGCTGCTAGACTCTAGCTAGCGTATGTTGGAAGGGCCAAGACTTTGACATATCCATACTCACAGGCCGACAAGGGACGTTTCGCTTGTGCTGAGTCAGAGATTAAACTGTTTTGAAGAGAGGACGCATCGTTTGTAGGTCAGGTGTGTGAAATCACATTATGGGCACAATGTACTAATTATAAACCAACATTGGCAATGTGATTTATGGTTATTGAGATCAAGCTGATTTTCAAATACACGACTTGACCCGCAAATAAGAAGCTATAAATTGCACTGTCACTGGCTTTTTATAAATAAATAGTCTAGGTCATAAAAGCAAAGAAATGAATGTCTGCAATTGGGGCCAATGCTGGTCTTCTGCACATAAATAACAGTGGGAATATAATTTAGAGGCTGGAAGATGATTGATTTGCACTGGGGAGCACTGGGAATAGGAAGGGTGGCGGTGGGATTTCAATGGGGCCGAGTCTGCAGTAAGGGAGCACAGTTTGAAGAGCAGCGGGGGTGAGGCTTGTCAGTGGATTGATTGAATGACAACAAGGCTCCCCACAGAGGAGGGAAACTTGAGCAGTAAAGCAGCTGGAATGTCAGTGGCCATGGGTCGCCAACTCTGAAGGGTGGTTGTCCTGAAAATTTCATCACATGACCTCCCCTCGCCAACTGGCCTTCCGGTTTACACAACCTTTCCTTCTTCCTCCCCATGGCCTAGAACCCCACCCCGAGACCTTTATTACCAACAGATAGAAATGAAAAATACACAATTTTTTTTTTGCTGCTCCTATAATTTTTCTCGCTGGTTGCTAAGGACAGGATTAATTTCTGGAGACACCAGGGCATGTTGGGAGCATTGGCAACGCTTCAGTGGCTCAGAGGGGGTAGAAATTGTTTGGTGCCTAAACTCAGTCAAGTACCCAAGTGCTGGTGAGAGCCACGTGCCAGAACCGACGGGTAAGAGGGCGAAGCAAGATTAGTTCGTCTGCACGATGAGGACACAACCAGGGTGCAGGAAGCTTATCGTTACCCCAGGCAACTTTACTTCGGTCCTGAGGAAGGTAAAGGTTGTCTATTCATGGACACCAGTACAATGGGGTGACCAGTTGGGGGGAGAGGTTAAGCTACGAGTACAGCCACATCTGGAGTGCCGTATGCACGATATCCAAGCATTGGAGGCTACGTAAAGAGGAGCGACCAGACTTGATATGCAGCCTGTGGCATCTGAACTACGAGGAGAGGTTAAAGAGCTTGGGATTGTTTACTAGAAGGAAAACCCAAGGGAAACATTATTCAAGTATTCAACGTACTTGAGGGAATGAATAAGTTAAGTTACAAAAGTAGACTTGCGTTCACTAAAACCAGTGGGCACATGCCGAGCATTAACTCGTTTAGGATTAATTAGTTTGTGCCAAGGCTGGTGATTGTACAGAAGGAGTTTTTAAAAAATTATTTCATGGGATGTAGGCATCGCTGGCAAGGCTAGCGTTTATTGCCAAACCCCAATTGCCGTTGACCTGAATAGCCTGCTTCAGAGGGCAGTTAAGCGTCAACCGCATTGCTGTGGGTCTGGAGTCACATGTAGGCCAGACCGGGTAAGAATGGCAGATTTCCTCCCCTATAAGACGTAATGAACCAGATGGTGATGTTTTGAAGGCTGCCATTATTGAGAGACCAGCTTTGTATCCCAGGTTCTTTTCATTAAAAGACTGAGTTTATTAATTAATTGAATTAAAATTTGATCTGCTGCCACTTGACACCACTTCCCAGAGCTTTAGCCTAGGTTTCTGTATTATTGTCCAGTGATCTTACCACAACAGCTCCCTAATTAGGTTCAGCAGGTAATCGGGAAGGCAAATGGACTGTTCGTCTTTATTTCAAAGGGAATGGAGTAGAAAAATAGGGACGTCTTGCTAAAACTATACAAGGCACTAGTTAGACCACACCTGGAATACTGTGAACAGTTTTGATCTCCTTATCTAAGGAAAGCTATACTGGCATTGGAGGCAGTCCAGAGGAGGTTCACTAGGTTGATCTTAGTAATGGAGAGATTTTCTTTTGAGGAGAAGTTGAGGAGGTTGGGCCTGGACTCATTGGAGTTTAGAAGAATGAGAGGCGACCTTATTGAGATATATAGGATTCTCTGGGGCTTGACAGGATAGGTGCGGAGAGGAGTTTCCCCTCGTGGGAGGGCCAAGGACCAGAGGCCATAATCTCAGAGTAAGGGGTCGCCCATTTAAGACAGAGATGAGGAGGAATTTCTTCTCTCAGAGGGTAGTGAATCTGTGGAATTCTTTACCGCAGAGGACTGTAGCGAGGGGGGGGGGTCATTAAATATGTCCAGGGTTGAGATAAACGTATTTTTAATCAGTAAGGGAACCAAGGCTTATGGGGATAAGGAGGGAAAATGAAGTTGAGGATTATTACACCAGATCAGTCATGATCTCACTGAAAGGCAGAGCAGATTCGATGGGCCAAATGGCCTACTTCTGCACTTATGTCTTATTGTCTCATGGAATGTCATAACCTTCACGAGGCCCACAGGGAAACCATTATTGATCTCCCAATGGGGTTTGTGAAGTACGAACATCCCAGGTAGGATGGGGAGGCCACCCAGCTGGTGCTCATTAGAATTGAAAATAATAGCCGGCCCAAGCAGGGACTGGCATCCTAGTTGTACCAACGGGGACTGTGTTGTAGTTACTGCTGTGGGCAGAGTATTGTTATGAGTAAAATAAATATTCTTCTTCCTAGTGCTGGCTTGCTTGGTCATTAAATGGAGTTACCTAGGGACACTTATAACGCGGAATTTCAAGGGCAGATACCTGAGGGAGTGGTCAATCTGTGTCAGGGACAAAGATGGACTACAGCATCACTTCTGGTCCTGTGCATTCTTGGACTTTCCAGCTTCTCAGCCATCTGTGATTGTTATTCTCCATCCATTTCGCTCAGCTTTGATTCCCGAATTGTTTATGTAGATTTCGGTTGACTTGCCATGAGTAACATCTGGTCTGTATTTGCATCACAAGTTCTGCCTAAACGAGATACATTATGACGTGTCAACTCCAGAATTAAGCCCGTATTTGTCTAGTTTAAAGAGGTCCTCATGGTCTTAATCTTAAACCTTGGTAAGAGGCCAAGATCAATACAGTGTGGCTGAGCACCAAGGTTGGATCTAGGACTAATGATTAGGTGATGTGAAATTTGAGGTTTAAAAGTCACGTCATTTCAGGAGAGAAGACAGATGACGGGGGAGAGTTTTGTATTTTTGTGGTACCCGAGGACTAGAGAGCGCATCCGCAAAGCATGCAAAGAGAGTGAGCTCTGTTGCAACCTTTTTTGTCCCTGTTTTATTTGTTTAGTACTATTATTTTGGCACACTGATAAAATAGAACTGCCAAGGAAGCTTGTAATGGGAAAAAAACATTAGGGTAGTTGACGAAAGGATCACCTATTAGACAGACACCTTTGCCTTGCATCCGGTTCGTGACCGTGAAGTGTTCAACATCAGCCCCCACTGTCTAAGGTTGGCGGAATTTTATTGATTTGTATTGGGCGCGATTTACCGACTTTGTGACGCGACGAGGCCACTCACGAGATTCGTCACACTTGAAACATCTCGCGAGATGCAATGAAATCTCACGCGACGTCGTGATCTGGATCTCGTCTTCACTGGGCGAGATCCAGATTAGCATATTTAAATGAGCCATTAGGGTCATTTAAATATGTCTGCGCCTGATTCTCCTGGCGCCCGGGACCTAACGGACGTGCCTGGGAGACCTCGCCAGGGCGCCGTTTAGCACTGGTCCACACAAACATGGACCAGGCATACCGGCACCTGGGAGGGTCTCCCAGGCCAGTAGAGACGCCCGGGTGGTTGGGCTCTAGACATGGTGGCGCCTTGGCCCTTCCACCGGCGCTTGGGCACTTTGGCATGGTCAGCCTGGCACCTTGGCACTGCCAGCCTGACATCTTTGCACTGCAACCTGGGCACCATGGCAGTGCCATCCTGGGCTGCTAGGGTGCCCAGGTGGCACTGTCAGGTTGGCATGGGCACTGCAAGGGTGGCAGTGCCCACGTGCCTGGGTGCCAGGTTGTCTATGCCTGGGTTCGGGCCCAGGGTGCCTTCCCTATAAGGGGTGGAGATGAGGAGGACCCAGGAAGAGGTTAAGTTTGCTGCAGTGCGGAGGGGGGGGGGTGGGGGACCATGGTGGGATCCCTGAGGAGGGTTGAAAGATTGGGGCGGCCTTTGAAAATGGTGCTCTGATCCATAAATTGTCTTCCTGCACTGGCCAGCTGAGCTCGTCAGTGCAGGAAATGATGTAAGTGCGACCTCGATGGGGCTTTTCCTGTCATGGATAAAAGAAAGGGCAAAGTGCCTTTGAAGCGGAGAGTTTCTCGACACAGTATGTGCCAAGAAATACCCCGCAAATCGCGCCCGAAACGGGACCCTGTTTTTGTCCTGTTGAATCGTGCCCATTGAGTGCACAGCATAGAAACCAGCCATGCCAGTCTTTGTACTCCACACTATTTATTATTCAGCAAACACAAATCCCCAAAGTCAAGGGGTATCCTCCTCATTTGCTGAGTTAAAGGTGATTAATCTGCCACTTAGTCTGCAGAGGGATGTGCAACGTTGCTCCTGCCTTTTCACAAGGGTAATGTACGGGGGCCCCAGCAGGGCAGGTTGGCTTTACCGGCCCTTGGCCTGTCCTGAACCTGTTTAGCAAGGACAACTGTCCCTATGACAGTTCAAAGCCTGCTATTTGACGGATGAGGTTTGTCACTAGGAATTTGTTAGTGACTTCCTGTGTTTCCCCTTCCTTGATCCGAAGGATGTCCACGGATGGATGCTCAGGTAGTGTGCTCCATATTGGGCCCAGGGTGCAAAGCAGGCAGTGGAGGGGGGGGGGGGGAGGATCAAACAGGTCATTATGGCGTGGTAAGTGAGGTGAAGCACGGATGGTCTCAACCAGCTTGTGGGTTTTCGTCAGTCGGGGAAGCATGGGCGAGCGATGTTTGCATGGAGAGGAAGCTTGGGGAGCGATGTTGAGTGGAGAGTTCCAGTTATGATAGGACAAGTGCTGAGCTCTGCAGGGTTGTGACAACAGCACCTTATGTAGGTCTAGCACATTTGGTTAGTGGATTGTATCTGGTTTTGAACTTTGCTGCTATTTTCTTCAAATGATCCTGTAAGTTCCAAGTATGTTGGGTTGGGATCATACTCTGGCCATCCATGTAGAAATGCAATTCATTTTTGGCACTGCCTCCACATGAGCCCCTTCCAAACTTACTTTATTTCTGTAACTTTATGTTCTTTCTTCCCTCATCTGTTTGTTTATCAGTGCCGTTTGACCTGTGTGCGTGGATTTTTCTGAACTGAAGGTTTAGAAGTAAATGGGAAAGTCAGCTCAAAGACCTTGATGTATTTTTTTCAGAACCGTTTAACTGTTAATTGAAAAGCTGTTTTTTCCTGGGATGTTAATGGGGTTAATCCTGTGTTAATAATAAAGTGTGTTTTAATATACAAATCCCTATTTGTCAGTGGAATTATTCTTGGAGTGAAGGATCCTTTCCTCAGTTTACAAATTGAAAAATTGTTGGGGTCTTGTCCGGTGTCCTAATCTAAATTGGGGACTGGCCCAGGTACCATAACACTGACATCTGAGCAAGTGTAAAGAAACACAATTAAGTAGAATTTTCAACAAGTGTTCTCCTGCTGGACCGTTGGCAGAAATCTGTGTAAATACCGTCAGGCAGCATAAATGGCTTTAATTTTCCACTGTATTAGGGGCTGGATTCGCTGATCCTGCGGCTAAGTGTTGACGCAGGGGCAGGATTTGTGGACTTTCACGACAACAATACTAACGCCGAACCTGGACCGATTCTGCGACTGTGGAGGGGCTAGCACCAGCGCCACGTGAAACGCAATCGATTCCAATCAGAAACGGTGCGGGATTCGCCGGTTTCACGATTGACACTCAGGAGGCTGACAAGCTGCAGCCGCATATACACATTACAATCTCCACACACACTCATCCCAGCCAACAAGATGGCACTGGTGTCCTGTGCCCTTGCCCCCGACCCCACCCCACATTCTCCACCCAATTGCGTTTCCCAATTTCGGCATCAGCCAATGGAGAATCTCACCGATTATGTATGAATGATAGGAACAGCCCAGCCAGCCTGCCCCACACTGTCATGATGCTTGTAACACTGTAATTAAACATCCCTTACCCAACTGCAGCATGGGCGAGGAAAAAATATATTTTAAAACAAAAGGCTGGATTCTCCGTCGGCGGGATGCTGCGCAGAGCATTTCCTGCCCACCAAACCCCTGCTGCGTTCGGCTTCATGGACAGCACCGTGCTGCTGGAACTATCAACCCTCCTGTGTCACGAAGTTGGATTAGTACTGTACCTGGGGTTGGGGCGTACAGGGGACTCCTTTCCCCTGGTGCCACACACCATAGAACATAGAACATAGAACATAGAAAATACAGCACAGAACAGGCCCTTCGGCCCACGATGTTGTGCCGAACCTTTGTCCTAGATTAATCATAGATTATCATTGAATTTACAGTGCAGAAGGAGGCCATTCGGCCCTTTGAGTCTGCACCGGCTCTTGGAAAGAGCACCCTACCCAAACTCAACACCTTCACCCAACACCAAGGTCAATTTGGACATTAAGGGCAATTTATCATTGGCCAATTCACCTAACCTGCACATCTTTGGATTGTGGGAGGAAACCGGAGCACCCGGAGGAAACCCACGCAGACACGGGGAGGACGTGCAGACTCCGCACAGTCAGTGACCCAAGCCGGAATCGAACCTGGGACCCTGGAGCTGTGAAGCAATTGTGCTATCCACAATGCTACCGTGCTGCCCTTGAGAACAAATAAATCTACACTATATCATTTAACCGTAATCCATGTACCTATCCAATAGCTGCTTGAAGGTCCCTAATGTTTCCGACTCAACTACTTCCACAGGCAGTGCATTCCATGCCCCCACTACTCTCTGGGTAAAGAACCTACCTCTGATATCCCTCCTATATCTTCCACCTTTCACCTTAAATTTATGTCCCCTTGTAATGGTTTGTTCCACCCGGGGAAAAAGTATCTGACTGTCTACTCTATCTATTCCCCTGATCATCTTATAAACCTCTATCAAGTCGCCCCTCATCCTTCTCCGTTCTAATGAGAAAAGGCCTAGCACCCTCAACCTTTCCTCGTAAGACCTACTCTCCATTCCAGGCAACATCCTGGTAAATCTTCTTTGCACCTTTTCCAAAGCTTCCACATCCTTCCTAAAATGAGGCGACCAGAACTGTACACAGTACTCCAAATGTGGCCTTACCAAAGTTTTGTACAGCTGCATCATCACCTCACGGCTCTTAAATTCAATCCCTCTGTTAATGAACGCGAGCACACCATAGGCCTTCTTCACAGCTCTATCCACTTGAGTGGCAACTTTCAGGACTCCAGTGTCTATCTGGACAGCACTGTGCTGTGGGACTTTCAGCCACCCCAACAAAGGTCTGAAATTTGACCAGGGGGTGGAGTAGGGGGGTAAGGCCAGCGGTGGGGGAGATGCGGGGTTGGCATGAAGAAGACAAGGCAATCTGAGGGACAAGGACATGGATGAAGAAGTTAACGATGGAAGACAGAGAGAAGACTGGAGTGGGAGGGGGACTGAAGTGCCCCGTGTAAAGCTCACTAACAATGGTGTCAAAGGGATACCACATTGTTTACTGGAAGGGGATGCATGAAGACCCCAGATGCAGTGGGTAGAGGTCCACGCGGGGCATGGGCATCTTGCAGGTGATGGGTTTAGGGGGAGGGTGGTTGAATCGAGGAACAGACTTCCTCTTGAGGCTGCTAGCCTTTTTGCTATGGGTGCTGACTTGCTGCACCGTCAGGTGAAGTCAGGTGGGCTGGAGTGAGTGGTGAGTGTGCTGGACTGGTGTTTAAACATGGCGCCGGGAACTTTGAACCTGTCAGCTGAGTGCGTAGGCGGACGAATCAGCTGCTGTTCTGCCAGGTGACTGGGAGGGGAACTCACCTGTGTGTACCTAATGACGCTCCAAGTGCAGAATGTGGCTATTCTGGCCAAGTGCCGTCGGAGCCACCCACCATTACACTTGGCTCAAAATTTGAGAATTCCGATATATATATGTACTTTTTTCTAAATTTAGAGTACCCAATTCATTTTTTCCAATTAAGGTGCATTTTAGCGTGGCCAATCCACCTACCCTGCACATCTGTGGGTTGTGGGGGTGAGACAAACGCAAACATGGGGAGAATGTGTAAACTCCACAAGGAGAGTGACCCAGAGCCGAGATCGAACCTGGGACCTCGGTGCCGTGAGGCAACAATGCTAACCACTGCACCACCGTGCTGCCCGATATATATATATATATATATATTTACTGAATTGAAGAGAATCTCTGTAAATTGTTCATAGATTTTTAAAATAAATATAGTATTCCCAATTAATTTTTTTTCCAATTAAGTGCCAATTTAGCATGCCCAATTCACCTAGCCTGCACATCTCTTGGGTTGTGAGGGTGAGACCCGCACAGACAGGGGGAGAATGTGGAAACACCACACAGACAGTGACCCGGGGCTGGGATTGAACCCGGGTCCTCAGCGCCGTGAGGCAGCAGTGCTAACCATTGCACCACCGTGCCGCCCAATAAATTGTTCATAGTTAAACAATAATAATATCTGCGAACAGTTCAATTCCATGTTGATCTGATTGTTTCTTTAACAACCTACAGCAAGATAGCGTAATAGAAAATAAAATTCTTGGAAACAAATCAGATTACATAAGATGCAGGCTTGTCGGATAATAGAAACCTGGATCTGGTGTCAGGTTTAGGAAATGTTGACCCATTTGATAGTACATGGAGGGTGAAGACTTGGTTTATAGTATTTTAAATCAGAGTGAAAGGAACTCTGTTGTTTACTGAAAGGACATTACAAATGTTGCCAGACTCAACATCTTAAATTACAGTGAAAGATTTTGCAACAGAGGTCTGGAGACTCAATGTCTGGCAAAGATTACAAGACTCACAACTGTATTGTGAAATTTAAATGGAAAGTTATAGGTTGAATGGGCTCCCATATATTCAGCCTGTCCCACACTTTGAATAACTGGACAGTGTAACAATATATGTACATGCAGGAACATTAAACCCTCATGCCAAACATAGAGGGGAAACAAAAGGTGTTTGGAATGTATTTCTAGTTTTTCTTGTGCCAGCCTTACTATCCGTAGCTAGCTAAAACATGTTTGGACAGACAAGGGCAAAAATGATCACAAAATTTACCGATGAGCAGGGGCTCCCACATAATCATGCAGAGCTAGAATATGGAATTCCAGTGTGGAAATTTGCCTGGGAAATAATGGAAAGATATTACGGGTGAATTTCCCATTTCTGGTCCTCCATCTGTTTCGGACAATTACCAGGAAACTAGAGCCGGTTTTAACAGTAGGAAAGTCATGAGACATCGCCAGCACATGAGGCGGAGTTGGGTCTCTGCACGGTGCCCTACATTGTCAAGTAACTTGCCGCAATTCACACAAAGGTCGGCACCAATCATGGTGGCATAGTGGCACAGTGGTTAGCGTTGTGTTATGCTTCTTCATGTAGCATAAGCTGCTTCCTTGATGTAAACTCTGACAAAGGGAGGTTCCGACTTGTAGATAGGTTTAACACATTAATTGAACAGTTAACAATTCTCCGACATGAGTTCGACTCTCCTGCTGATCTAACTATAGTAACTCAATCTAACTAACCAGTCTGCTCTAATCCATGTGGTGGGTGTGATGCTTCCCTGATCTGCCCCTGTCTCTCTGAGTGCCGCCTATGGAAAGAGAAAGAACATGTGTGCCCTGTCCTTTTATATGGGTAGCCCCCTTGTGGTAGTGTCACCTCTGGATGTGTCTTGACGTCCCATTGGTCATGTCCTATCTTACTGACCTATTGGTTGAATGTCTGTGTGTCATGATGTCTCTGGTGCTTCCTCTAGTGTTTACTTAGTTGCAGTGTACCTACATTAGCCCCTTGTGTATTTACAGTGAGGCATATCACCACAGTTAGCACTGCTGCCTCTCAGCGCCAGAGATCCGGGTTAAATTTTGAACTCGGGTGATGGTCTGTGTGGAGCTCGCACATTCTCCCCGTGTCTACATGGGTTTCCTCCGGATGCTCCGGTTTCCTCCCACAGCCCAAATATGTTAAGTGGTTGGCAACGCTAAATTGCCCTTACTGTCCAAAGGTTAGGTGGGGTTACAGGGATGGGGGCAGGGGATTGGGCCGAGATAGGGTGCTCTTTCAGGGGGTCGCTGCAGACCTGATGGGCTGAATGGCCTCCTTCTGTACTGTAGGGATTCTATGATTCTATGAATCCCTCAAGAAAAAGCTGGATGACTTGAAAAGAATCCTTGGTACATGAAAATACATAGTTACAACGTCCATGCAACTGAAGCAATAGCAATACATAATAGCCTCGACTGTGATTGGATCTCATAAAGTAAGTGAACATCCGAAGGAGGAAATTCAGATGTTGAACTAAGTAAACGACTGTTCCAGTCTTGTGGTTGTGAATGGGGATGGGGGGGAGGGGGGGGGATGGAAGGCTCTGGGGCCCAGTTCCCCCGGAAAAACATTAAATCAGTACTTTGAAACTGATGCATTCTGGTTCATTTTAAGGGCTTTACCACGATTAGGCTTTCAATGAACAAAGAAAAAGCAATGATAGTCAAATTCTCAAGAAACCAACACTTACCCAAAAGTTAGCACAACAGTCATTCAATCACTTCACTCAACCACCCAGTTCACAGAGACACCAGACTTCAGCAAACTCCCTACCTCAGACACCCACCACTCAACCTTGTCTTGCCCATGATGCTGGGAACTATTGATAAGGAACGCCGATCCAGTTAAATAGTTAAATATTTCCCAACCATTGCATCAATGAGTCCTTGGTGCAGTGATAAAGGAAGAATTGGCATTAACACAGCGCTTTACACAATGTTGAGACAATGTTGAGTGTGGCGATTGCCGTAAGGTAGGAAACAGAATGGCCAATTTGTGCATAGCAAGATTCCACAAATAGTAAAAAAAACTATCACGAGAAGCTAAACTGTTTCAGTGATATTGGTTGAAGGGAAAGTATTGGTCAGGACCCTGAGGGGAACACCCCTGCTCGTCTTCCAGTAGTAATATAGGATATTTTACGTCTGTCTGAGAGGGCAGACAAGGCCGTGGTTCAAAGGTCAATCCAAAAAAACAGCGCCTCCAACAGCGCAGCCCTTCTTCAGTACCACATGGCAGTATCAGCCTAGATTGGGCGCTGAAGTCTCAGAAGTCCATAAACTCCTGTCTCAGCCATGAGAGTGCTACACAGCCCCTTTTGATTTGTGTCTACAGCTTTCTCACTGCAGGCAAGGGCCTCTCCTATATGTACCCTTTTCCCTGTGGAGGAACCTTGGCTGCTTGTTGACCCAGGCTATATTGTAGTGGAAAAGTCCCCCAGATCTATCAAAGTAGCTGAAACACGTTTCCAGAATCCCAATGGTCTAACCTCCTGCAGAAGATGCAGACATCCTCTTTACAATCGAATGAGGGCATCTGTTGGTGTTGCAGAGTGTTGTCCTGATCTCTGAGCCGCCATTAACGCACTTGTCTTGGTGCAAACCCTGCAGTTATTTTAGCCTGCTTCACCGCAAAAGAATCCTTGGATAACAAGCATTCCATGCAATTGGAATTGCATGTGGCGGCTGTATTTGGGTGGCCATTTGCTTAGGGGCAGATGTTAGCAGATGTAGTTCGGGGGGGGGGCGGGATTTGGCCTCAGCGAACCAATTTCCTCTTCCTACATCCATCTGAATCCTTAAAAAGAAATTAGTCAAGGAAATGGTGGAAAATCCCGCAGCGTGTGTGCTGGACCAGTTGTGGGTGTTAATGTGGAAGGCCACCAGGCAGGGTTCAAGCGTGTAGAAGTATGAGGATGCAAGAATATTGGGGAGTCTCGCTCAATCGTCTTTGGAGGAATTACAGAGTAATCATGCAGGAACTGCCTTTAAGGGTTAAATGCAAAGGTGTCTACATTAGACGAATGGGCAATTTTCGGTTGTGGGTACAAATATAAACAAGATTAAATTCATGAAACATTGTCCGCAACTCAGGCAGCAAGTGAAGGCCTGTCGATGCCTTAGTTCAGCTTCGTTCTCATACTACAGCTGATCCAACTGCTCAGAGGCACTAGAATTGTTCCGTTACTAAAGGACTGTAAGTCAGCAAAGAGGTGCTTCCGGCTACTCACCTTTGGGATGTGACCTGGTGTCATCCTGAGAAGGATAGGCATCAACGTAACCATTAAAGCTGCAGAGTTGAAATCCAGCCAATAGCAAAAGCCTGCGAAGTTAGCCTGAACTCTGGCACCGCACTGTGTGCCCTCAATCTCATTTTAATGTTTGGAAGGAATAATCTTACCAGCAATTATGATCATTAAATGATTATGGTTTTAAACGTGATCGCAACATAATCTTTCCCTCGTGTTGTTCCCCCCCCCCCCCCCCCCCCTCCACCCACCGCACAATCTCTACTATTTTCATAATTCCTTTCTTCCCCAAAGTTTTTCTTTTCTTCCCTTTACTCTATTTTTGATCCTCTCCTTTCCACACTGCGGCTCCAAGTTCACTGGGGCACAGAGGAGGAAAGCCCGAGAGAAATGGAGGCCATCGCCATCACCGGTCTTGTGTAGAATCAGGCAAAAACAACTTGTATTTCTCTAGCACCATTGACACAGTGAAACATTCCTTAGCGGTCTGAACCTAGTGGTATGTCTGGATAGCCAGGAGTACACTCCCCCTTTGGGGAGGTAAGGTACCTCTGTGACTACGTACACCTTTGGGAGAGGTTTGCTAAAATTAAAAATGATTGGGCGTTGTAGTGCTGGGAATACTCCTGTTACTGCACGGCCAACCTGGGAGTGAAAACCATGGCCAAGCGATGACACCAAGCCATTATTAGGTCAGATATTGGGTCAGGTGATCATAAAATTGGTCATGAAAAACAAGGTTGTAACAGTGTGTCCATGATGTTAGGTGCCTTTTTGACAAACACCCAGATACAATGGCGAACTATGTGTCATTAGGCTGCCCTGCCAAGGAATATGGTGCGGGTATTATTAATAAGGTCAGGGCCGGAAAATATGCCATGTTTTCCTGCCTGCCTCCGCAGCGGGTAACACTCCACCTTCCTGCCCCCGCCATGGGACTTAGCCTCCAGATGAGAGTGGTCCATCCTGGGTATCTATGAAGGACGGGCTTCTCCACGAAAGATGACAAGCAGCCTGCAAACTTGCTTGTCATGCACGCCACATGCTACAGGCCCGTCCACAGCTGGGGTAATACCAACAAAGGCAGGACGAAGCCCTTAAGTGCTCATTAATTCTCCACATCAGGGCCTCAATTAGCAACGGAGCAAAAGGCCAATCACAAGCCTTCCCACCCAGGAATTAATTGGGTGGAGACAAGAACGCAACTGGATGCTCACCTGCCTGCCCTCTGCCCAATTAAACGCCCTCTTTTCGCATTCAATACATGTAATGGGAGAGGTCAGAAATTTCTACCTAGGGTCATTATGGCACAGACGGAGGCTATTCAACCCATCAAATCTATCCCAGCTCTCTATAGTTATCCAATCAGTCCCATTCCCCTGCTCTATCCCCAATATCCCTGCAAGTCTGTTCCCCTCAAAAACAGCTTCTTCCCCAGACTCCTGAATGACCCACTTATGGACTGAGCTGATCTCTCTACGCATCTTCTCTACTGTTGTAGCACTAATACTCCGAATTCTTCGCCTGTTGCCTATGTCTATGTATTTACATTGTATATTTATCGTATGTCCTATGTTTTTCATGTATAGAATGGCCGGGGACGGTGCGCAGAACAATACTATTCATTGTACCTCGGTGCACGTGACAATAAATCTAAATCTAATCTTCCTCGAGGGCCCACACATCCTTCCTAAAGTGTGGTGGCCAGAACTGGGCGCGATGATCTAGTTGTGGCCCAACCAGAGTGTTACAAAGATTCAATGGAGAGATTCTGAAATTTGAAGAATGACCTGATATTAAGGTTCTGAAAGAGTTTGATAGGAAATGCTCAGAGACTATGGCTGGGAATCTCCGAGCCCGCGCCGGGTCGGAGAATCGCCGGGGGGTGGGGGGGGCATGAGAATCCTGCCACGCCGCTCCGACACCCGGCCGCCGATTCTCCCCACCAAACGTCCCCAAAATCAGACTGTTATGAGCCCCCGGGCAATTCCAGCCCCACCTGACCCAGAATGGCAACACAATCAAAATTAACGATTAATTCTTTGAAAATACCTGAAGCCTCAGGTCTTTGGCTGCCCAATACCTACAGTCACCAGGTTTGTAAATTTAAACACAATTAATTTTTATTAATAACAATAACTAGAAGCAGCAGGTACAACTGGTTAACCATTATCTAATTTCAACCCCCCCCCCCTCTTTAATTCGCTCCATCCTCGATACACACACACACAAGAGATACAAACACAGAGGGGAAAAGAGGCGTGTAAACTAATGATGAAAGTAAAAGGATAAGAGTCTTTATTTCAGATGAACATCTTTTCTTCAATCTTGGCTTTCAGTTTGAGACTTTTGCTTTCATAGAATCATAGAATTTACAGTTCAGAAGGAGGCTATTCGGCCCATCAAGTCTGCACCGACTCTCGGAAAGATCACCCTACCCAAGCCCACACCTCCACCCTAGCCCCATAACCCAGTAACCATACCCAACACTAAGGGCAATTTTGGACACTAAGGGCAATTTAGCATAGCCAATCCACCTAACCTGCACATCTTTGGACTGTGGGAGGAAACCGGAGTACCCGGAGAAAACCCACGCACACACGGGAAGAACATGCAGACTCCGCACAGGCAGTGACCCAGCGGGGAATCGAACTGGGGACCCTGGAGCTGTGAAGCAATTGTGCTAACCGCTATGCTACCGTGCTGCCCACTTTCAGCCTTTAATGGTTTTAACTATAGATTCATCCAGGTCTCAAGAACTTCTCTGCAGGTTCAGAAATAAGCAGATGGCAGCATTTCTGGAGAAAGAGAGAGAAATAGAGAGATAGACACTCCTATCAGCCTCCAGTATCCAATTGACACTTCCTGCGTCCTCTGAAAACCATCCCACTTGAGTATGAACCAATCACTGTCGCTGGGCAGAGTATGGCCTTTTACCAATTCATTGGCCACCAGCCACCAATTGAACCGAATCTCTCCGATCTCTTGGGTGCCAAAAAGTCTGAGTTTTTCTCTTCCAAAGCTATGGGCGTGATTTAACGGGACAGAAACAGAGTACCGTTTTGGGTGCATTTAGTGGGATGTTTCTTGGCACCTGCAGTAGCGAGGGCAACACTGCTATGTAATGGCATTTTGTTGTTTTCTTTGGCCTTGGCGAGGAATGCCCCGCCGGGACCGCATATTCGTTATTTCCAGCTCGCCAGTGCAAGATGAGTATTTGCGGATCGGGATGCAATTTTTAAATGCTGCCCCAATTGTTCGACCTCCCTGAGCTACCCCACAGTGGCCTCCAGACCCCCCCCACACTGCACTCAACGTATCTCATGGGATCCTTGAGCCCCCTTCACCCCACATCTTAAGGCCAAGGTACCCCCGGGCCCAATCCCTGGCACGGGCAACCGGGCATATGGGCACCTTGGCTGCGCCTGCCTGGCACCTTGGCAGTGTCATCCAGGCACCCTGTCAGTGCCAGAGTGCCCGGGTGTCAGCAGGAGTTCGAGGGTACCACTCTGCCCAGAGCCTGACTGCCCAGGGATCTCCAATGGCCTGGGAGACCTGCAAGGTGCTGTTACACCTGGTCCACATTTGTGGAGACCAGTGCTAAACTGGTGAGGTCTCCCAGGTGAGGCCGTTAGTTCCCGGCCCCCGGGAGAATATGACGCCCACTGAGATGTGTGTCTCTGCGCTGGTGGAAGGTGGGGGTGACAGCTGAGATACCTCGCCGGTGGTCTGGATCCCGGCCAGCGAGGGAACGATCCAGATTGCAAGACGTTGCCAGATTGCATCAAACCTTGCGAGGCCTTTCGAATGTCCCGAATCCCGCGAGAGGCATCTCGCGAGATTCAACGGCCTCATCGCATCACCAAGTCGGGCACGACAAGACCATTAAATCGAGCCCGATTTTTCCAATAACACAGTGTACAATTTGCAACATTTGAGCTCCTGACTTCCTCTGCTCCACTTAAAGGTATATGTCCATTTAACATCCAAGGATCAAAATGATAACCACAAAGTAAAAGAAATGGGAAATACAGGAATCAACAGGATTGGCCCTTACAGAATTAACTTTGGTCTTCTGAATTGCGTCCTTAATGTAATTTGATGAAAAGCAACTTGGGAGATAAAAATCGGATGTGCAACAATCCTGTCAGAGATTGTTGACAGAGTAGAGTCCATGAAGGGGCAGATTGTGGAAGACCAATGTGAATTTAGATTTACTTCAAAATCTTCTCGGTGACCTGGTCCCATACCAGGAAACGCACTGCACTTTCCTCTAAAGTTCGGCATGAATCAGAATAGTTATCCTTGGCCTATGACTTTGCAAAGCAACAGCTTACGGCCTCTATATTTTATAAGATTAACTTTCAAAACATTATAAAATCTTTGTGTTGCTGACATTGCTGCTTTGTCTAAACACTTGATCCAACCAATTGCTAAAGATGCACAAAACCTCCAGACACTGATAGAAAGCAGGATATGTGCCTGGAGATAATTGTCTAACTGATTTAGGAATAGCTGCTCTAACCAGCACTGATCTGTTTATTGCTAGATTCCGCTGGGATGATGCTTGTGACAGCTGCCACAACTCATTCCCATGGGAATCAACAATGGATATAATTGGAGAGCACAGAAAGTGACTGCTAGTTGTCTGCACATGAGGATCTGAAAAGATTTATCTGCCCTTTCTCAAAAAATAAATGATACTTACTTGGGAATAAGGGAGCTGCAAAGGACTCTTGTAATTACGCGTGCTTTCGGAGTTCAGGTTATCGAAAGAGTGAGACAAATCACAAAACAAGTCTCTGCTTATTCGCGTTGGCCATGCATCCCATCTCCAACCATTACTAACATGGTAGCTTTCTGTAAAATGGAAAGTGTCCATTTGCTAACTCTGTGAGGCATTGCGCTAGATTTAATGTCCCCATTGCGGGTCCTGTCTACTGGTTGAAGAACCAGTGGGAAACCTGTGCCGTGTCTGTGGGGGTGGTCCAACTGAATTAAATGCTCCTCGGGTACTCAACTGGCCAGGGTTGGGCCTTCCCCACGATCCTGGACCCTGGCAGTGAAAGTCCCATTTGCCAAGAGCTGCCCGTCAATCAGAGGCTCAAGGATAAATGGTGTCAATTTGTTCATTAAGAACCTAATGGACATCACGCCATGGGTGGGCGACTTTCCCACATGGGCTCCCTCCGACCTCTGGCTTAATCGCAGGAGGTTTTCCCATCACTCGGAGGCTGACGCTGGCCTCTCCCGCGATTAAATGGGCTCAGCCATGATGTTTCCCATCCTGACAGGTTGGATTAAATTCTGTCCATTGTATACAGGGATTTTGGAAATTGGGTTCATCACTTTTCCAGGGTTTTAACAGTGTGTGTATCTGCCCAGATGAAGAAGGTTTGGGGGTGACATGGGGCGAAATCTTCCCATATTTTTTCAGAGTGTCAGTTTCAGTGAGAAAACCGGCGTGTAGCTCTCCAGCTGCACAGCCGCGTGTTCACTCCAGATTCTCCGGCACTCAGTAAATCTGGGTGTGGTTTCCGCCGTCACTCTGGAAGGGTGGGTCCTGATAGAGCTGGCAACACCGGCTACAGAGATTGGGATGCCACCTTTAAAAGACGCCCCAAACTGCGCAATATAAAAACCCCCACCCCCTCTCCCATGAACACGTGAGTGCCCCCCCACGAGCATCGGGACAGACCCCCCACACAGGCATCGGGGCAACCCCATCTCCCGCATAGGAATCAGGGTGCCCCCCAATCACACAAGCATTGGGGTGCACCTCTCCCCTCCAACAACATCAGGGCGATCATCCCCACAAGCATAGGGGCGACCCCCCCCCCCCGAATACACACATAAGGGGAACCCCGCCTCAATGGGGCAACCAGAGGGCCCACCCCTGACACTGCAAGGTTGGCACTGCCAGTGGACAATGCCAGGGCATCTCCTGGGCATTTCCCTCTCCACCCGAGCACCATATTTACCTTTGTGCCCCTGGCTTGTTCCCCTCAACTGCTCAACTCTTGGATTTTTAAAACCTGTTGTAAACTTTGCCAAGGTAACGTCGTGTATGAATATTCCACGGGGCGGGTTTAAGGGGGGGGACATATTGCGGGGAAGCCCTGTAATTATATTTAAATGCATTAAAATTTATTGAAATGAGGTCCCCACCCCTGTTATGTCACCGGTGAGGGGCATGGAAAATCAGAAAAGGAGATCTCGCAGCGAGATTCTCATTTTCCAGCTCTCCAAGGATTTTGGGCCCCTGTTGGCGCTCAGACTGACGGCTCACGCGGGTTCAAAATCGGCCCCATAATATAATTATAGCAATGTGAAAAATACAAAAAAAATTTAAATGGTCAGCAAGGCAGCAACTTCGGGTCCTTGCGGTTCTTTCTGCTGACCTCAACCTATACTGTGAGGTCAACTCATTATAAGTAGCACTTAGCACGCCATCGGACATAAACTGGGAATATCACTGGTCGGGGAAGTGATCAGACAACAGCAGCTCTGAAAGGGCTACTGATTATCCTTAAATCTGTTCTGAAACTGGACGGAAAACACTGGGCAAGATTACCCTTTTTAGTGACATTAGCTGGGAGGCCTTTAGAGGCCTGTAGGGGGCAGCATGGTAGCACAGTGGTTAGCACTGTTGCTTCACTGCACCAGGGTCTCAGGTTCAATTCCCGGCTTGGGTCACTATCTGTGCAGAGTCTGCACGTTTCTACTTGTCTGTGAGGGTTTCCTCTGGGTGCTCCGGTTTCCTCCCACAAGTCCCAAAATTCTCCCTCAGTGTACCCTAACAGACGTCGGAGTGTGGCGACTAGGGGATTTTCACAGTAATTTAATGTAAGGCTACTTGTGATACTAATAAAGATTATTAGAAGAATTATTAATTCAGGAACTAAGAACTAATCTATAATAAAATGCAGAAACATAGGAGTTTGGATTGATGTGACCAAGTGTGTGGCTGCTGTCTCGACTGCAGGCTAGGAACAGGTGAGGAAGATTATTTTCTGAGCCAAGCAAGATTGCTAAAGGTAAGTTTGTTTAAGATGTGCCTTTATTTTACAATGTTGGGTTACAACACAATTAGCTGCATTCCACTGCAACAATTGGGAGCACGCTCTGCACTCTGATAGCTATTCACCATTTGAACTATGTCAGCACAGTTCTGTTCCACAGCGCTATGTAATGTTGCTATGTCAAATTGTTGACTTTAGAACATAGAACATAGAACAATACAGCGCAGTACAGGCCCTTCGGCCCACGATGTTGCACCGAAACAAAAGCCATCTAACCTACACTATACCATTATCATCCATATTGATGATAGCACACAAGATAGGGCAGGCAAAATATGTAAGTGTGAGGGACTAGGACGCTGTATATTCACGTGTTTCAAAAGGTAACTGGTGGCCTGGGAGCCTATCTACCCTCCTGTTCCACTTTCTCAGACATCTCGCAAGCCAGGTCTGTAACTCGGGGCATCCCATGTCCCAAAGAGATGGGCATCAAAACTGGAACTCCTGACTTGTTATGAAGGGGAGGTTTTGGAGATTCTGGGTTTGGAGGTGCTAGAGGAAGCGAGAGAGAATAAGATGGGAGACCGATGTCATCAGGTTTCTTGGCTGCTACATTTTGCTTGTAAACGATCTTCGTCTGCTCTCCTGGGTGTCCGAGAAGGGAAAGTGACCCCGATGCCCAATTGCAACCTCACTGTGGCAGTGAGAAGCACCATTATGCATCTGCACCAAGATTAACCTCAGTCAGAGTTGCAGGAGGGAGCAATAGACACAAGAGCACAAGTGAGGAGAGGGGCAGGGGGAATTTCATTGGTGCAACCTGCTGGCCAGAGGGGCAAATCAAGGGCTCTTTTAGAAACTTGAGCCCTGGATGACAGCTCACTGGATCGACAAATGCAAGTCAATGACTCGGGCAGTTTATACTGTTTATGGGGATATTTCTGGAGGACTCCACCATCTGTAACTGTAGCATGTGGCACGAGAACTTGACTGAGTTACTATCTACTCAACAAGGCTGCTCCAGGGTCCCCTGTAGAGCAGGTCCTTTTGGGACATGTCTTAAGTGCGGAGTCTTGCCTCCGTCGTGAATGTTTTGATCAGGACATTCATGACCTTGGACTCCAATATACTGGATCCTGTCCCGGCTGGATTTGCCTCGCCGGAGAAGCAGTCTCGGCAATGGAGGTGTTCAGACCTCCGCGCTCACACAATGGCCTGGCCATCTCCGGAGTGAGGAAGAGTTCGGCCGCACAGGAATGTCAGAAGCTGTTGCGGATGGCGGAGGCGTGTCTCTGCATGACATCATGTCCACCATACCCCCCACCCAACCCCTAAAATCCATCCATGTGCGCTTATTAGTATTCTTAAAAAGACAACTATCATCATTTGGGCCATCAGGGGCTTCATCAAAGTACATACGGCGTATACATCTGAGGAATTTTCTTTCTGACAAACTCCTGCCCCTTAAAACAGAACAATTTGAAAGCAGTCCAAACTGATGGCCGTAAAGGGGGCATTGACAAAGTAGACATGGAGCGGATGCTTCTTCTTGGGGGGCATTCTAGAACGAGAGGTCATAGTCTAAGGATAAGGGGTTGCTGATTTAAAACGGAACTGAGGAGAAATTGCTTCTCTCAAAGTGTTGTGAATCTGTGGAATTCACTTCCCCAGAGTGCGGTGGATGCCAGGACATTGAGTAAATTTAAGGAGGCGATAGAGAGATTTTTAATTAGTAATGGGTTGAAGGGTTATGGGGAACAGGCAGAAAAGCAGACTTGAGGCCAAGAGGAGATGAGCCATGATTGTATTGAATGGTGGAACCGACTCGAGGGGCTGAATAGCCTAATCCTGCTCCGGGTTCTTATGCTCTTATGTTCTTATTTAAGAATCTTCTTGTGAAATCTGGGAATTAATCCCTTCATGGAAAAGGTCAGTAAACATTGAACTGGCCTTAATTTGCTCTAATTTGATATCACCTTGATTCTCATATTCTTATAATTGGAGACACATAGGGCAGCACGGCGACGCAGTGGTTAGCACTGCTACCTCGGGGTGGCATGATGATGCAGTGGTTAGCACTGCTGCCTCGCGGGCTGAGGACCTGGGTTTGGTCCTGGCTCTGGGTCACTGTCCGGGTGGAGTTTGCACATTCTCCCCGTGTCTGCGTGGGTTTCACCCCCACAACCCAAAGATGTGCAGCGGGGTGAATTGGTCACACTAAATTGACCCTTAATTGGAAAAATGTTAAATATATATATTAGTAATTGGAGGCACATGATTACCTGTGTGAGAAATATGCAGCTAGGTTGGATTTCTGCATTTGCTTTTAAGGTGCACCAATGAGGGAGCTTTATTTTGATTTGGCTGTCTATCTTTATGATATACAGGGAAGCATCACAGAATTTCAGAGCTGAGCTGACAGATATCTGTCTGTTTTTGATCAGACATTGTGGATGTCTGGGCACCCTAATATGACGGGGTACACACCGTCGAACCCGCTCCGCCATGGAAGGCGGTGCGAACGCTCCCGGACACATAGTCCGGGATTCACCAAAAACGCGGCTAAGTGTTGATGCTGGCGTAAACGCCGGAGTGTTTCACGCCGGTGTCAACGGGCCTCTTGGCCCAGTGATTCTGTAGCCCACAGAGGGCCAGCACGGCGCCAGACTGCTCCGCACTGCTCCAGCTGCCGTACGTGACCCTGCGCTGCCGGCCGCGGGTCCGTGCATGCGCGCGGCGGCCGCTTCCGCACCGGCGCCCCGCAACATGGCGGGACATGGAAAAAGGTAGCCCCCCCCCACCCCCGGTGGCACCCGATCGCGGGCCTGGCCGTCGTGCAGGCCCCCCCCCTCCCCGAGACTGATCTCCCGCCCCCCACCAGGACGGCCACCGCAGCTGCGACGCCAAGCTCCCTCCAGGTGGAACCATACGTGAATCACACTGGCGGGACCATGACTGGTCGACCGCGGAGAATCGCTGCGGGGGACTCTTTCAATGGCCCCCGACCGGCGCCGCATCGACCGCGCACGTGCGACTGGCGCCGGTTCTCTGGTCGTCGGAGAATCGTGTCCTGGTGTTGGACCCGATCGTGGGTCTGAGGCTTCATTCTCCACCCCTGCGTCGAGTGCCATTTCGGCGCAGAGGCTCGATAATCTGATTGTGTGTTGAGTGAGGAGCAAATATTGGGATAACTGGATGTTTTTTTAAAAATAGTGTCTTGAAATCTTTTACATCCACTTTCGCAGATAAATGGGGTTTGGTTAATAACTCATTCAAATGAGAGCACCTCTGACAGTCCAGTGCCCCCCCCCCCCGCGAGTACTGCACTGGAGGGGCAACATTGGGCAGGACTTGCCAGTTGCGGGATCCCCGACGACAGAGCATGGAAGCCCAGTTGACAGCAGCAGGACCGGAAGATCCCAACAATGCCCAATGGCGGGCTGCCACAAAACACGCCGCGGAGCGTGGGCGGAAAATCCCGCCCATTGTGGGTTTTTTTGCACTCAGGCTGTGGAGAGAGGAGTAAGGACTTGAACTTTGAACCTCATTGATCCGGGGCAAGCATGCAACGAACTAAGCCACTGTGTAAATAGTTCAACTCTCAAGGCCTTGTCACTAAATCAACAATTTTCCTGATGTCTTTGAGCATTTTCCCCAATAATTGCACACTCCACCAGTAGATTAACAAGCCTTTGAACACCCATGCTAATTAAGCAGTGCTTGAGAACTGTTCAAGCATTATTGTTCCAGATGCATCATAATCGGTTAACATTCATTCACCTTCTTACAAATTGCATGCCTCAAAACCGGGTCCCTGTGATTTCTACAGTTTGCACATTTAAGAGGTGAATAAGGAACCGTGCCATCTCTTTCTTAAGTTATTTTACATTTTTTAATTTCTCCAATTAAGGGGCAATTTTGCATGGCCACTCCACCTACCCTGCCCATTTTTGGCTTGTGGGGGTGAGACCCACGCAGGCACAGGGAGAATGTGCAAACTCCACACAGATAGAGACCCGGGGCCGGAATCGAACCCGGGTCCTCAGCGCCGTGAGGAACAACATGAGGCCTTAATTGCCTCGAAACGCAAGGTGCACAAAATGGTTCTCACTCCTCAACATTGAAGCCTTGGTGATGAACACTTTGTAGGTTTCAGCTCTGACAGAAGGCGATCCCACAGTTAACTTTGGGTGCCCTGAATTGGACCAAGCGTTTTCTCAGTGCATCCCCCCACCCCCCCCCCCCCCCCCAGATGAATAGCTGAATTCATGTGACATACAATAACCTTCATCTGTTACCTGAGCCCAGGTAAGCATGCCAAAAGTTTGCACGCCCTGGTATTACAGGATATTGGTATTTATCACAAACAAACGAGAAAAATGATTGTAATTACAGCCGCTGTGTCGCTACAAGTAATGCCTGATGATTACCACGCAATGACAGTGAATAGTTCTTTTGTGATAAACTGATGGTGTGCCAGATAAGTGTTGTGTAAACTAGTAAGGCTGGCTCGATTCTCAATTGGAGCTTAATTAGCAAATTCCATTCATCTGAGCAAGCCATCTTATTTGATAGATGCTGCACAGTTTCTGATGATACCCTGTTCCCTCAGGCCAAGGGAAATGCTACCTATGCAGGCGATAGATTTCCAAATTTATCATGTGTTCTTTCCATGTCAACGCGAGGGAGGGTAGCGAGGGGGTGGATCACGCAACATAAAATTCAACATTCTTTGTGAAAAATATTTGTTAAATATGAGTAAATGATTTGTAAACTCTTCAATAGTTAGTAAATTATCTCGCGCAGTGACTTTTGAATTCAGTGAAGTATTTGAAGCAAATGACAAACATATCTTAAATTGCACATCAAAATTTGAAGAAGGAATTCCTACACTGCTGGAAGCTGCCCAACCTCGTCGAGTTGCTGTCTCTTTGTTGCACTTCGACCCGCCACGGTGAAGTCTTCGCTGTCAGTTTAGCAGTTGGCTGAATGTTTGGGTAGGGATGACTGACGGCATGGTTGCAGTCTAGTTGGACGGCGATTGAGCCGCCGCTTGTGGGACGTTGCAAAGCTTCCGACTAAATGTAGCAAATTGCCTGCACCCAAAATGAAAGCCTGTGGGATTCCTCCGGGTGCTCCGGTTTCCTCCCACAGTCCAAAGAGGTGCAGGTTAGGTGGATTAGCCATGCTAAATTGGCCCTTAGTGTCCAAAAGGTTAGGTAGGGTTACGGGGATAGGGTGGAGGCGTGCGCTTAAGTAGGGTGCTCTTTTAAAGGCCGGTGCAGACTTGATGGGCCGAATGGCCTCCTTCTTCACTGCAGGGATTCTATGATTCCATGACTGCTCCACAATTGGCAAGGGATTAGGGGGGAGGGGGGGTTGCGGTGCGGTGGAGGAGAAGTCTGTTGAAGCAGCAGGTCTAAAAGGGCTGCTGCTTATCACTAAGTGGGGCACCACTTCACTCGTTGCGGCAAAGCTGCTTGTTCAAGCAACAGTCACGGCTTGCTGGGCCACAGCTGCATCCCTTGTGTCTAAAAGGACAATGTGGAGCCAACCCTCCCTTTCGATGATGTAAGTGTGAAGTATTTCAGTGCCACACACAAATTGCGCCCTACAGCTCTACTGACATACGAGAACCTCGAATGTGTGGCCCAGTCTTACACTGCCAGGAATTACATGTGTGCTGCAACATGATAGCTGCACACGAGGAGGAATTTAGACCGTCAAGGTACTTTTCAAAATTGTAACATCGGTCTGTGTTTATACCTCCAGGAGAATGGAGCGCTTCACCATCCAGATGTGATTCAGGCTGTTACAATTCAAGCATTTCTGATCAACGGCAAAGGTTTCTTTCATATGTAGTTTCAAATCAAGCTCACCCACAGACTACCCAGCTTGTTTTGGGGTCCAAAATCCCAATTTATACATAAGCCCCAATGTTGACTCCCGCTGTGGTTTTGGATATGTGGATACTGAGTTGGAAACTCACATACCTCTCCAGAGGTGGCGGTCTGGGCTGCTGAAACTCCCGAGCCTCAGTTAAATGGGTGGGAAGCGACAGAAAATCATGTTGCCTGAAGCTGCCACTAACACTAGGCACAGGGGCCATCATTGGAAGGGGCTTGCTTTTGGGAAGGGTTTGGGATGGGGGGTTATGGGGTGGAAGCAGCCCCTGGGCATGAGATGCCTGAACCGTCTTTGAGGGCATTGGAGGAGCTTCTCCTCCTGGTCTCTCAAATAAATAAATTAAAAACACTTAACTGTTTGTGCCGATTCTGGTCCTGGCATCAACCTCTTACTGTGGGTGAGCCACTCGTGGCTTCCTGTTCAGGCCGCCAGGTTAAAATTGCAGTAGGGGCCCTGATTATGCAATTGGTTCATGTCATGTCCATGTTTTGGGTGGATGTCTTTGCTGCCTCCAGATTAAAATCCAGGCTGGGTTAGGAACCATTAACCCGCTGGACAGGCCGGGTTAAAGCCCTTCCCAAAACTATTAGTTTGGTTGTCTGCTTGATATAATATGGCCCAATGAGGGGAAGCCATTGGAGCCCCCATGTAATTGCAGATCACTTGCTCCAGGCTGAGACACGTTCTCTAAAATGATGTCATCAGGTTTGCGATTAGCAATTCGAGACACAAGAACAGAGGAAGCTGGAAAAACCCAACAGGTCAGCCAGCATCTATCAGGGGAAAGGATCCATGGTACGGGGAAAGACTCCTGCCCAAAGATGTGAGCATAGAGACAGAGGCAGCGGAAGAAGAGCTCAGCATCACGCAAGTTGGAGGGGCAGCATCTGATCCTCTGGTTGGGCACTTGGCCGCCCTTGAGACTCAACGTTGAGTTCAACAGCTTTAAATTGTGAGCTTTCTCCTCCATCTTATACCCCCCTTTCTTCACTTTTCCTTTTTTAAAATATTCCATATATGTATTGCTTCGATGCAAAACATCCCCTTGCCCTCTCACACAAGGCCATCTGTCATTTGCTCTTAAAGTTGCTACTTTTTGTTGCAGTTTCTTTTACTCTAACATTCTACCTCCTCTCAGTTCTGACGAAAGGTCTGCGACTCGAAGTGTTAGCTTGTGTTTCTCTCCTGATAGATCCTGCCAGATCTGCTGAGTTTTTCCAGCATTCTCTGTTCTTGTTTCAGAATCCTGCAACCGCAGTATTTTGCTTATTGTAGTCATCGTAGAGTTGGTTCTTCATAGATAATAGACAAAGCTAATTGTTTGAGCAACCAAACTTTTCTTGCCAGGCTTTTGAACCGTGGGGGCAGGGGGGGGGGGGGGAGGGGAGGCGGGGTGTCAAGGCTTGTTCCTCAACTATTGACTGTTTTGAATACAGTAAAATAGCAGTCAGTCTATGAAATTAAAACTATTATGAAAATACTTTCTGCTCTGACATGTCTGAATCTTGAGGCATGCCAGTCAAATTCTACACGCCACAGATGAGAACATCAAATACCAGGGCATTGTAGTTTTGAATGGAGACAGTAAATTGACTGAAAATGGGCAGTCCTTTGACTGGCAGCTCCGTGGCTAGAAGTGTCACATTGTGCACGTTGTCTGAGTGCAGTTAGTCAATCTCCAGCCTGCAGTCAGCAGAGATTCTGAGCTGGTTTGATTCTATGTTAGTGCTTTGTCCTGCAGATTCAGGGTTCTGATTCGGTTAAAAGATATCTTAACCGAGGCATCTTTTGTTTGGATGTAACACTAAGGATAGCTCAATCTATAAATTACTGTAAATACACTCTTCTGGCAAATCCAGTTCATTAACAGTCTGTGCAATTCCGTCTCAAGATTCTCTTTATCTATTTTCCAAGCATGTTATTTTAACATTATTCATTCATTGGGAATGGGCGTCGCTGGCTAAGCCCACATTTGTTGCCCAACCCTCATTGCCCTTGAGAAGATGGTGGTGAGCTGCCTTCTCGACCCTGCTGCAGTCCATGTGGTGTAGGTACACCCACAATGCTGCTCGGGTGGGAATTCCAGGAGTTCGACCCAACCACAGGAAGGAACAGCGATATACGTCGGAGTCAAGATGGAGTGTGACTTGGAGGGGGACCTTGCAGGTGATGGAGTTCTCACATGTCTGTTCAAGTTGGTAATGTGATGGGTGTGCTCCAGCGCAACCAATGCCATCTTCTTGGCTGGGACGCGGGTGTGTGGGGAGTGGAGCACCTATATGCAGCTCCTGCTCATCAAGCTCTTGAGTGCCAATCACGACCCTGGCGAATCACACGCCAGTGTTCGTTGGAATTGCACTAGTTGCAGGAGGTGCCTGTGGTAGCCCATTGGGACGTCCTGAAACACTCTGGGACCCGGTGCTGCTTTTGGGACAGTAGAATTCATGAGATTCAGTCCTTGCGTCAGCACTTAGTCTCTGAAACAGAGAATTCTGACCAATATTTCCACCTTGCAGAATCGGCCTCAGAAAAGTTCAAATGCAATATTCCAGGATGTTGTTTTGGTTCTTTGATATTCTATTTCATGATTGTGAAATTGTCAACATTCATCATCTTTACTCCATTGAAACTGGCAATTCCTTTGTGCATATGTGCAGGGTAATACAGAAATTCAGAAGCTGATGTCACTGAATCGATCTCTTATTGTCGATGTGGGTCTTAGATGTGGTGCTCGTGGGTCTGGACTCACAGACAAAGCTGGAGAGAAAGCTGGTGGTAAAGACTACATTTTGTTGAACATTATATTAATGTACAATATCGGCTTAGCACGAGACTCTATATAGAACTCTTTCTCCATACCCTGTTGTCATGTGATCATGCATCACTAATGATGTGGACTATATTGTTACATATTTTAAGGGGGGGCTTTCCACAGTAACTTCATTGCAGTGTAAATGTAAGCCTACTTGTGACAATAAAGATTATAATAATATTTACCATTAACCCTTTATACTACACCTCCTCCAAGTCTCTGACTCCAATAAATACTATTTACATCATCCTACACACCACTCCATAGAATCTGCTGCAGAGATGCCCACAGACTTCTATCTCCCTTATTTATTCTAAAATAAATTTAGAGTATCCACATTTTTTTTTCCAATTAAGGAGCAATTTAGCGAGGCCAATCCATCTTTGGGTTGTGGGGGTGAAACCCACACAGACACAGGGAGAATGTGCAAACTCCACACAGACAGTGAACTAGGGCCGGGATCGAACACGGGTCCTCAGCGCCGTGAGGCAGCAGTGCTAAGCACTGCGCCACTGTGTCGCACCTGCTATCTCCCTCATAATCACAATCTGATAATAATACTTCCACTCGAACACAGTTTGTCACACTTATTGAATGAGATGTAACTGGGATCTAAACAGTGTAATAACTTCAGAATTACTCACAAACACCCTCACAGGCCCTGAAAGACTAACTTTACATTTGTAGACAGTCACAATTTCCCACAATAATTAAAAACTCCCCATATTTTCAATAAAATTACTTTTTGTATGGAAATTTGTTTATCTTTATTTTAGGTTCTATCTGAATCCAATTGTAATTTAAAGATTCTAAGTGCTTTTAACTTCTAAGGGTCACATTTTCGCTCTCGAGTCCTGAGTCCGCAAAGCCGATTGATGAGAAAATGCGCCAGAAGTTTCAAACAAAGAACAAAGAACAAAGAAATGTACAGCACAGGAACAGGCCCTTCGGCCCTCCAAGCCCGTGCCGACCATACTGCCCGACTAAACTACAATCTTCTACACTTCCTGGGTCCGTATCCTTCTATTCCCATCCTATTCATATATTTGTCAAGATGCCCCTTAAATGTCCCTATCGTCCCTGCCTCCACTACCTCCTCCGGTAGTGAGTTCCAGGCACCCACTACCCTCTGCGTAAAAAACTTGCCTCGTACATCTACTCTAAACTTTGCCCCTCTCACCTTAAACCTATGCCCCCTAGTAATTGACCCCTCTACCCTGGGGAAAAGCCTCTGACTATCCACTCTGTCTATGCCCCTCATAATTTTGTATACCTCTATCAGGTCGCCCCTCAACCTCCTTCGTTCCAGTGAGAACAAACCGAGTTTATTCAATCGCTCCTCATAGCTTATGCCCTCCATACCAGGCAACATTCTGGTAAATCTCTTCTGCACCCTCTCTAAAGCCTCCACATCCTTCTGGTAGTGTGGCGACCAGAATTGAACACTATACTCCAAGTGTGGCCTAACTAAGGTTCTATACAGCTGCAACATGACTTGCCAATTCTTATACTCAATGCCCCGGCCAATGAAGGCAAGCATGCCGTATGCCTTCTTGACTACCTTCTCCACCTGTGTAGCCCCTTTCAGTGATCTGTGGACCTGTACTCCTAGATCTCTTTGACTTTCAATACTCTTGAGGGTTCTACCATTCACTGTATATTCCCTACCTGCATTAGCCCTTCCAAAATGCATTACCTCACATTTGTCCAGGTTAAACTCCATCTGCCATCTCTCCGCCCAAGTCTCCAGACAATCTAAATCCTGCTGTATCCTCAGACAGTCCTCATCGCTATCCGCAATTCCACCAACCTTTGTGTCGTCTGCAAACTTACTAATCAGACCAGTTACATTTTCCTCCAAATCATTTATATATACTACAAAGAGCAAAGGTCCCAGCACTGATCCCTGTGGAACACCACTGGTCACAGCCCTCCAATTAGAAAAGCATCCCTCCATTGCTACCCTCTGCCTTCTATGGCCTAGCCAGTTCTGTATCCACCTTGCCAGTTCACCCCTGATCCCGTGTGACTTCACCTTTTGTACTAGTCTACCATGAGGGGTGGGAGGAGTGTACGGGGAATGGGCCGGGGGGGGGGGGGGCACAAAAGAGTTCAGAGGCAGTGCTAAGGCTGCTGTGTGCCGTGACAGACTGTGTGAAAGGTTCCTCTGGATTATCCAGGACTGCAGCCCAGCTGTTAAAAAAAAACTTTCTAGCCTCACTCCTCAAACATCCTCACTCTCTCACACACACTCCCCATACCTCATCCATGCCTACTCATGTCACCTCATGCCATGCGCTCATCCCCCATGGCTCTTCATACCCTTTATGCCAACCTTTTGCCCTGTCCCCCCACCTCATGGTCCTTAAACCATCCATCCCAATCTATGCACCTCTACCCACCCCATGTCACTTCTATGCCAACTTAGTGAAAACTCATGTCTCCTACCACCATTTACCATTACACCCTCCATATAACTAACCCAGTATCTACCATGAGCAGACCTCAGGACCCAAGCTGAGATTAATAAAATAAAGTTCTAAGTGTCTCATACAGAGTATATTTTTCTAAAAAAAACACTCATTAATAAAGCACAATCAATATGTTTACATTCCTTCAACTATTTAATCCATTCTAAAAGTAAACATTTCATTCAAGTACATAATTCCTTATAAAACAAGCATTTGTATTCATATCCCTACAATGACTTTATAAGCACTTGGAGCTATCAATAAAACCGTGAACTGGCAGGCACCCCACTATGATAGTGATAGGTTGAGCAATCAGCTCACCAGCTTAAGTCAACAGCCAAAATGAAATTGCAAGAGCTGTTTTTTTAAACTGCAGACGTTTCGAAATTTAAAGGACAGGGGATTTAAATGCCTTGAACCCATACTGGTTCCACATATCATCTCTACTTTATGTGCACAATAATATCTGCTCTTACCAAACCAAAAGGACACCTTGCCTTTCCCAAAGGACACCTTACCTATCCAAAAATGTACCCTACCTCGCCAAAATAGCTCCGGCAGCTTAAAGGTCTAAAATCCATGAGTCGTGTTTCAGACAACCAAGTTGGATAAGTTTGACGACAACTGCACTTTTCAATGTGCAGCTGTGTCCCTGAACCACAGGTGTGCTAACTATATCCCGCCCCCATTCCGTCCCTGGCAGAAACGGTGGAGGCCTGGTTCAGTGCGCGACTTCTGGAATTGGGGCTCTGGTACCATTTTAGCAAAGCCAGAGATGGCTTCTGACCCTGTAAAAAATCAGACTCGTTTGCTACATGTGAGGACACCCCCAAAATATTGTAAGTGGTGGCTGTGGAGATAATAGATGCATTCATGTTCATCTGCCAAAGTTCTATAGATTCTGAAATCGTTCCTGTAGATTGGAAAGTAGCAATTGCCACCCCACCATTTAAGAAGGGAGGGAGAGAGAAAACAGGCAACTACAGACCTGTCCATCTGACATCAGTAGTGGGAAGAATGTTAGACTGTGCTATAAAGGATGTGACAACCAAACACTTAAAAAATAATGGTCGGATTCGACAGAGTCAACATGGATTTATGGAAAGTTAATCATACTTGTCAAGCCTATTGGAGTTTTTTGGGAATGTAACTGGCAGGCCAGGTAAGGCGGGACTAGGGGATGGGGTGCATTTGTATTTTCAGAAGGCTTTTGATAAGTTCCCACCTGAAAGGTTAGCAAGAAAAGTGAGAGCACATGGGATTAGGTATAATATACTGGCATGGATTGAGAATTTGTTAATGGGCAGAAAACAGAGAGTAGGAGTAAACGGGTCACTCTCAGGTTGGTAGTTGGTATCACAAGGATCAATGTTTGGGCCCCAGCTATTCACAATCTATATCAATGATTTGGATTTGTGGACCGAATGTAACATGTGCAAGTTTGTTGATGGCACAAAACTAGATGGGAATGTATTTTGTGAGGAGGATGCAAAGAGGCTCCAAGGGGATCTAGACAGGCTAAGTAAGTGGACAGGAACATGGCAGATGTAATAATGAGTGGCACGGTGACCAAGTGGTTAGCATTGCTGCCTCACAGTTCCAGGGTCCCGGGTTCAATTCCGGCCTTGGGTGACTGTCTGTGTGGTGTTTGCATGTTCTCCCCATGTCTGTGTGGGTCTCCTCTGGGTGCTCCGGTTTACTCCCAAAGTCCGAAGGTGTGCAGGTTAGGTGGATTGGCCATGCTAAATTGCCTCTTGGTATCCAAAAGGTTAGGTGGGGTTACCGGGTTACAGGGATAGGGTGGAGTCGTGGACTTGTGTAGGGTACTCTTTCCAAGAGCTGGCGCAGACTCGATGGGCCGAATGGCCTCCTTCTGCACTGTAAATTCTATGGATATAATGTGGACAGGTGAAGTTATTCACTTTAGTAGGAAAAACAAAAATGCAGAGTATTTCTTAAATGGTGGGAGATTGGTGCAAGATGTCTTGCTGCAATTGTACAGAGTCTTGGTGAGATTGCATCTGGAGAATCATGCACAGTTTGGTATCTCCATACCTAAGGAGGATATATTGGCCATAGAGAAAGTGCCACAAAGGTACACCAGACTGATATAAAGACAGAAAATGCTGAATAAACGCCACAGGTTTGGCAGCAACTGCGGAGAGAAAAACAGAGTTAACGTTTCATGTCGAGGATGACACTAGACATCGTGTCACCCTGGGAAGGTTGAAATGTCCTACGAGGAGAGATTGAGGAAGCTGGGCCTGTGTTCTCTGCAGTTTAGAATGAGAGGTGATCTCATTGAAACTTACAAAATTCTTACATGGCTCAACCAGCCAGATGCAGAAAGGATGTTTCCTCTACTTGGTGGGTGGGGGTTCTAAAGCCAGGGATACGGCCTCTGAATAAAGGGCAAGCCATTTAGGACTGAGATGAGGAGGAATTTCTTCACTCAGAAGGTGGTGAATCTTTGGAATTCTCAGTCATTGAGTATGTTTAAGACTGAGATCGCCAGATTTCTAGATAGTAAAGACATCAAGGCAAGGGCGGCACTGTGGCACAGTGGTTAGCACTGCTATCTCACAGCACCAGGGACCCAGGTTCAATTCTGACCCTGGGTGACTGTCTGTGTGGAGTTTGCACTTTCAGAGGGTAGCACAGTGGCGCAGTGGTTAGCACTGCTGCCCTCAGGGCGTTGAGGTCGCAGGTTCGATCCCGGCCCCGGGTCACTGTCCGTGTGGAGTTTGCACATTCTCCCAATGTTTGTGTGGGTTTTGCCCCCACAACCCAAAGATATGCAGGGTAAGTGGGTTGGCCACATTAAATTGTCTCTTAATTGGAAAAAATGAATTGGGCACTCTAAATTTATTTTAAATTAAATTTAAAACAGAGTTTGCATTTTCTCCCTGTGTCTGCCTGGGTTTCCTCCGGATGCTCCCGTTTCCTCCCACAGTCCAAAGATTTGCAGGTTAGTTGGATTGGCCATGCTAAATTTCCCCTTAGTGTCCAAACGTTAGGTGGGGTTATGGGGATAAGGTGGGAGATTGGGCCTAGGTGGGGTGCTCTTTCGGGGGATCGGTGCAGGCTCGATGGGCTGAATGGCCTATTTCTGCACTGTAGGGATTCTATGATTCAATGATGTGGGGAAATACCGTTGAGGTAGATGATCGGCCAAGATCAAGTTGAATGGCGGAGCAGGCTTGAAGGGCCGAATGGCCTACTCTTGCTCCTATTTCCGGTGTTCCAACTTCAATGCCTTTGTTTGTCTATCTGCTTGCCGACATCACCGCTCCTGCATGCCAAGAGATGCTCCTTGATTTAGCAGCAGATGTAAACCGCCATCAGGAGAGGGGGAAGTGACAGCACAGAGATCACTCGGTGTTTGTCAGCAGCCTCCTTTGTGGTCAATGGAGAGCACCCTTGCTTTGCTGGCTGCAGAACCCAGGCACATATTTATACCGTTCCTATAAGAAGCATTTCAACCAATAATCTAATATGGACACATTTTTGTGACTGCCTCCTGGGAACTATCCTTTCACCCTTCCTACAGCATTAAAATATCTCGGAATCAATATTAGCCGGAATCTCCCCAAGAAGGTGACTGCCCTGATCTGTGTTGGTGGCCCCATATCTGTGCAAAGATACCCCAGTGTTCAATGTGTAATCAATGCTGGGGATATACTGCCCAAACATACTCAGTTGCTGATTAGTGTGGAAAATAACAAAGCTGTTATCTCTACTGAAAACGCATGCGTGGCCTCCTTGAAACATCCATGTATAGTCTCATAAGTCACTTTGTTTGCCTTGGACGGACTCCTTTGCACAGCATTCAGGGTTGTGGTGAACTGCAGGGCTCCTACCAGTGCTGAGTGAATGCTTGAATACTTCACGAAGGAGAGCTCGTTCACAGGCTCCCCCACAGACATTCCCCCACAGCTGGGCCAAGAGCAGTGGTTCCTGTTGCATTATTGCCTTGTGCTTCCCGTACCGTGTCAGGTGACCCCACAAGTACTGGACCCTTGTTTTTGTTGATGCATGTTTGTTAGCTACAGTGCAAACGCTGCCCTAAACGCATTATCAATGATTTGTCAAAATACTCTTTAAGTTGTAGCTCTGCTTCGTAACATATCACCTGCTGGTGAAGCAAAGCAACCTATTTGGGCAATGCACACAGATTTGTGATGAGGTACAACTGTATAAAATGATGTGACTCCCATTAAAGCAAAGCTCAACAAAGCGAGTAGTGAATTTAGTGAATCAACTCCTCCTGTTATTTTGCAGTGTGTCGGTTAAAGTGGCTTAAATACGGAGCAGTCGCATTTCTTGAAATGATCACTGCCTCCCGTACAACAAACACATTTTAGCTTCAGTGGTGAATTTCAGGCTTACATCTCTGCTGAAACACACTGGAATGAGTTGCTGCATGTTAGATGTTTATTGGCAATTCGCGGATTTCCCATGACATTGCCCGTGGAAAGCCAGCTAGGACAAAGCACATTTCCCTCCGAGCTCGCAGGGTGCTGAGTGTAGGTAGGGAGAGCCGCATCTTCGGAAGGATGTGAAGCTCCATCTAGTGGTAGAAGTCTGCAGCTGCAGGGGTGACTGTCACGGAACGGTGTTGCCTAAATAAGGAGCTTGCAGCAGGCACAGCAAAAGATGGGAACAGGAGCTGGAAATTGGCAGGCTGCCCGTTTGGCCATTTTTGGATGGAAGTTTAACATTTCCAACTTTGGAAGTGAGTTGATGATGCTGTCAGTTCACGATAATAAAGTTCATTAACAGGAGGTGATCTATGTGGCCCACATTGCAATTTGCACTTAAGGTTCTTGCAGCCCAGCCATATGTAGCATTAAAGAGAGAAGGTCTTCACCAGACATAGCACAGCTCAGCTATTGTGACATTTGAGGAGCAGGGAGAAAACTGCTCAGGGAAATCTTATTGCTACTCCTCTTAATTAAGGAAGTCTCCTGTCCATCAGGCAAGTCTTCCTTCTCTTCCCACCACTAGCGGGGCACTAAGGAAGACTTTCACCTGTTTCCATGGCTAGTAATTCCCGGATTCGCTAATCTGTCACCAAGAGCTTAAAGCTCGAGTGGTGTCTCTCCACATCCGGCGTGGCTGACCAGGAGAGTCTCCCACGCTTACTGCTAGCCACTGGCATGTTTGAAAGGATTCAAGGTTGATGCTTAACCTGTTTGACCGTGTTATGAACACACCTTCCTTGGCCCTCAAATCCAGGGGTGGGCCTCGAACACGGAGCTTCTGGGTCGGAGGCAGGGATGCCCGCTGCACCACGAGACCCCCACTGGGCAAGTAACCAGACAGAAATAAAAGAGCCAGGAAATCCTTGAAACAAAACAGGATAGGCTCCTACAGTTCCAACAAATGGTTATACCCGAGATGTGAATTTCTTTCCGTCATTTCAGACGTTGACTTTCCAGCATCGCCTGTACTGTTTCAAATAACTAAACCATGGATGGAGAGGTGTTGTTGAAGTAGTTTTAGTGATCTTCTGCATTTTATGCTGTACACTGTACATACTGCAACACAAGTGTTGCTGCTGTTGGAAGAAATGGATAGAGAGAACATTGGCAGGAGAATATTGATCAAGCAGATAGCTGCTTCCCGGATAGCGTTAAGAACAGAGGCGTGCTGGGAGAACTCGGCAGGTCTGGCAGCATCTGTAAGGAGAGAAAACAGAGTGAACGTTTCGAGTGGTTAGGTGGATTGGCCATGCTAAATTGCCCCTTAATGTCCAAAAGGTTAGGTGGGGCTATTGGGTTGCGGAGATAGGGTGGAGGTGTGGGCTTAAGTAGGGTGCTCTTTCCAAGGGCCGGCGCGGACCCAATGGGCCGAATGGCCTCCTTCTGCACTGCAAATTCTATAGAACATAAAGTGCAGAAGGAGGCCATTCGGCCCATCGAGTCTGCACCGACCCACTTAAACCCTCACTTCCACCCTATCCCCATAACCCAATAATCCCTCCAAACCTTTTTGGACACTAAGGGCAATTTAGCATAGCCAACCCACCTAACCTGCATGTCTTTGGACTGTGGGAGGAAACCGGAGCACCCGGAGGAAACCCACGCAGACACGGGGAGAACATGCAGACTCCACACAGACACTGACCCAGCGGGGAATCGAACCAGGGACCCTGGCGCTGTGAAGCCACTGTGCTACCATGCTGCCCTATGATTGAGTCCTTTTGGCTCTTCCTCAGAACTGAAGAGAGGGCGAATGTGTTAGATATTAAAGTGTGGCTGTGAGAGATTGCAACAAAATGCATCTGTCGTATTTTGCTTATTTTCTTTAAGCTTCTGAAGTGTGCTTGTTTCTGCACTCATCCAGATAAGTGATTCGTATTCTACTATACTCCTTGCTACAAATCACCGGATGTTTGAGATTATGGTGCTCATCTATGGGATGCAGGCATTCACTGAAAAGACGGACATATCCACCGGGTGGATGGAGGTTCTTAGCTCTGAGATGAACGGTTCCTTCCTGCTCAGCATCCAATATCTTCGATTTGAAGGTGACTCACTCGACCCACAACTCTGTCCGCCTGGGCTGTGGGTTAAGAACATCATTGATCCATCATTGTCTTCTTCAATCCATCTTCTATCGTAGATTTGTTTTTCTCTCTTCCAGCTCCGTGGCTGCTCTGCTGCTGCGAGGAGATGCCCAATGCCAGCAATTGGCACAAGGTAGGAGGTTGGCAGCATTCTCTGGCACAATGTATGAAACCGGGATGCTCTGAAATCCTGGTTTCTCTGAAGAAGAGAGTGGATGGACATCACGAGGTTGCTACACATTTGACATGACTCAGTTAGAAGTTGTGACCATGTATAAATTCAAAATGTACAGCAAATTTCCTTCTCTAAAGGACATTAGTGAACCAGGTGGGTTTTTATGACAATTAACCCGGGGGTTTTGTCGTTGCCTTGAGTGATGCTAACCCTGTTTTCACATTCTAAATTTATTTCAATGATAGTAACTTAAATTTCCAGGTGCCGAGTCTCAAAATCATTAGCGCAGGCCCCAGAATATCAGACCAGTAACATAACCATGAGCCTTCAAAACTCCGAAAGTATATTACGCCCAGTGCTACTTAGCCAGTAATGGCCAAAGTGAATTCCATTTCAGGTCGACCTATTTCCAGGCAATGGGTGAGAGAATTAGCTGGTTTGTAGACCACTGCCACGTTATCCAGGTTGTGGATTCACTGCTATGACACACTAAATTCAGGAAGAGCAGGAGGAAGAGGCAGGAGAAGATAGGCGTTCCTCGGATACACTTTTAAAAATTCATTCCGTGGATGTGACCATCGCTGGCTGGGCCAGCATTTATTGCCCATTCCTAATTGCCCTTGAACTGAGTACCGTTTAAGAGTCAACCACATTGCTGTGGGTCTGGAGTCACATGTAAGCCAGACCAGGTAAGGATGGCAGATTTCCTTCCCGAAATGGTCTTAGTGAGCCAGGTGGGTTTTTACGACAACCGCCAATGATTTAATGGTCATCATTCAACTTTTAATTCCAGATTCTTATTGAATTCGAAGTTTACCATCTGCCAAGGTGGGATTTGAACCCGGGTGCCTAGAGCATTATCCGGGGCTGGTTTAGCACAAGGGGCTGGTTTAGCACAGGGCTAAATCGCTGGCTTTGAAAGCAGACCAAGGCAGGCCAGCAGCACGGTTCAATTCCTGTACCAGCCTCCCCGAACAGGCACCGGAATGTGGCGACTAGGGGCTTTTCACAGTAACTTCATTTGAAGCCTACTTGTGACAATGAGTGATTTTCATTTAATTTCATATATTGCTAGTCCAGTGACAATACTACTATGGCACCGCCTCCTACATTCCATACAAACATACAAATAACAAGTCGGAGGAGACTACTCGGCCCCTTGAGCCTGCTCCACATTTCAATAAGATCATGGTTTATCTGACTGTACCCTCAACTCCACATTCCTGCCTAACATGTGGACCTTCAAGCCTCAAGTATAATTTCTCCTCCTTTGGACCAGCTGTCAATCCATTGCTAGGTTACCCTCCTGTGTGCCTCCTTGGAAAGTTAAACGTGGAATATAAATAGAAGTGCTGATGGACACCACTCACGTGGACATTCAAGCTCCTGCCCTCCATTCCGTGACAACCATCAACAGAATAAGATACCAGTTGGTGAATGCTCATTGACGGGTGACCAGCAACAACTCAATATAATTGCACACTGGGGGGACACACATTGTTGTTGAAAGCTTCGCATTTGCCCATTCACATTCACTCATGGCCTTGGGCATAAACAAGTGTTGTGACCACCTCTGTTCTCACCGGCAGTGCCAACTCTAAATTTTAGCAGGCAGTACATCCAACCCCTTCTCTCTTCCAGTAACCATTTCCATCTTCAGAACTTAGTTCACAGCAACCCAAAATACAGCTTTAAGGACCCTGTGCCCGAGATGCCACAATGTAAGGGAGCGATGCTGGTATATTATTAATGTGAGCTGAGTTCATAGCGCCTTGCTGGCGAGATGCTCAGAAATTCCCACAAGTCTCATTAACATTAAATGTGACATTTAAATAAACTCTCGCACATTCTGTGTAAGAGCAGTTTAGACTGGTTTCGATAGATCAGCTGTAAACACCCTATTTCAACAGGGATCAGGCAAATCCCGACCGGGGGAACAGTCCCAACAGACAAAATACTTCCCTTAATCCCTCATCTGGAAGATGGCAAAGACAGTTAGATCAGCAGATTCTTGGTTTTGATTTCTGTCAGCTCCGAAGAGTGGGCGAGGGAAGGATAGAAAATGCTACATTGATTTATTCTGCCCAGCTTACTCGATTTGGGGAATTATCAGGATCTACATTAACACATTTACCGGTCAGAAGTCTCCAGTCGTTGCGACTCACTTTTCCTGCCGGTAGCCCACTCCTGCCCCCGGGCTTCCCACCGCCATGGGGTGGCTACAATGAGAAATCCCATTGATTTATTTTTTTTAAATTTAGAGTACCCAATTCATTTTTTCCAATTACGGGGCAATTTAGTGTGGCCAATCCACCTAGCCTGCACATCTTTGGGTTGTGGGGACGAAACCCACGCAAACACGGGGAGAATGTGCAAACTCCACACGGACAGTGACCCAGAGCCGGGATTGAACCTGGGACCTCGGCACAGTGAGGCTACAGTGCTAACCCACTGCGCCACTGTGCTGCCCAGGGAAATCCCATTGATAAGCGGGAAGACAGAATCCCTGCCGCCAGCGAACGGTGAACCGCCAGGAAACACGCGGCTGGGGAACCGGAGAATTCCGCCAACCCTTGCCTCTCAGGTGACTGTGCTCCCTCTATTTTGCACCAGCAGCCATGATAGTATCTCCTCAGGCCGCTGAGGTCGCATGTTCGTTCCCGGCCCCGGGCACTGTCCGTGTGGAGTTTGCTCATTCTCCCCGAGTCTGCATGGGTCTCATCCCCACAACCCAAAGAGATGCATGGATTGGCCACGCTAAATTGCCTCTTAATAAGGAAAAATTTTAAATATGACAGTATCCCTTCAACCTGTTCTGAACACCAGACATCTCACTGCCAATCAGTGTTTAAAATAGCACGTTTTAATTGAGCCAATAGTAAAATTGTGAAAATCCTGCTGTACTCTTGCCACCCGCAACACAAACTAAGGGGACAGACAGTTTTCTCTGCACGCTGGAAGTTTAATTAAAATTGTCACGCTGCTGGTACTGCCTCTCCAATTCCATATCACACTGAAAATAATTATATAATTAGAATAATTAATGCATCATATAATGTGCCAAAACTAGGACATGCCTAAGAAGTACTTTTATAATTTTAAAACAGTGAGTGTGGAGAAAATCTCTCCCCACACACACCCCAACTCCATTTTGTGATTCACTCGTCTGTGGTGTCGTTTCTGCTCTGTGTTAGGACGAGAGTGATCAGAGGGATTGATGCTGATGCAAGCTTCACAATTACATTATTGCTCAGAGAAGGGTTACGCAACACTCAATGTGCCAAACCAGGAATGGATTTAAGATGCATAGTTGTAGAAGGAACTTCTTTCATTTCCTTGTTTCATTTAAAGTGAATCACATTTGTGGCTATTGCTGCTCATAAAACATCCAGTGTCAGGTCTTGCTAGTTAAAGAAGGACTTGGATTTCTACAGGACCCCGCATGACCTCAGGGCATTCCAAAGCACTTTACAGCAAATTAAGTATTTTTGTGCAATCGATGTTGTCATTTCGGAAATCCAGCTGCCAATTTGCTGTTTGTCAGAGCTTGTTGTGTGATAATGACCCAGATAATCTGCTACAGTGATAAATATCAGCTAGACCACCAGGGATAACTCCCCTGCTCGTCTTCAAAATAGTGCCACAGGACCCTTTACATCCACCTGAGGAACATATAGGGCCTCAGTTCAACATCTCATTTGAGAGGTGGCAGCACCTGGCAATAGCTCACCTCCTGACTCCCCAAAGCCGGTCTGCCACCTACAAGGCACAAGTCAGAAGTGTCATGGGGGTGGGGGGAGGGTCGGCATGGTAACGTATGGAGGCGGCTTCATGTAAGGACACCAGTTTGGGGGCGCTGATAACGGCGCCTCTGCCACTCCCGTCGGCACGGTAATCCACCAGCCCCGTGGTGGTGGCGGCCCTGAGAGTCTGGGGGCAATGGAGGCGGCATGTGGGAGCAGAGGGAGCATCGGTCTGGTCCCCAATCTGTATTAATCACCGGTTTGCCCTGGGAAAGATGGACGGGGGGTGGGGGGGGGGGGGAGGGGTTGGGGTGGTTTGGAGATGGCAGAGGGCAGGAATTGAGAGGATGGGGAATATGTTTATAGAAGGGAGCTTTCCTAGCTTGAGGGAGCTGTCGGAGAAATTTGGATTGGCGAGGGGGAACAAATTTAGGTACCTGCAGTTCCGAGACTTCCTACGCAGGCAGGTCTCAACCTTCCCGCTCCTACCACCAAGGGGGATACAGGACAGGGTAGTTTCCAGAGTGTGGGTGCGGGAAGGGAAGGTCTCCGACATCTATAAGGAGCTCATGGGGTCAGAGGACACGCAGACCGAGGAGCTGAAGCGCAAATGGGAGGAGGAGTTAGGAGGAGAGGTAGAGGATGGTCTCTGGGCGGATGAGTTGAGTAGAATCAATGCATCCACAACATGTGCCAGGCTCAGTCTGATACAGTTCAAGGTCGTTCACCGGGCCCACATGACAGTAGCCCGGATGAGCAGGTTCTTTGGTGTAGAACAGTGTTCTTCAAACTTTTTTTCCGGGGACGCATTTTTACCAACCTTCGAGACCCAACCCGGCCGACCTTCGCGACCCACGCCGGCTGACCTTCGCGACCCACGCCGGCCGACCTTCGCGACCCACGCCAGCCGACCTTCGTGACCAATGCCAGCCGAACTGCGCAACCCACCATTTTCTCTTACCTTGTTTGCTGCTGACAAAAATGGAGGAAATGGTTTTGGGTCCCTTTGGCCCTCGTACACGCCCCTCCAATGGAACCTGTTGGATGAAAGTGACGCCTTCTGGTGTCGGAATGTATGGAGTCTCCATCTGTCCAAAGTTCTGAATTTTTTTCCTGTTAAATTTTATCAAATAAACCCCCCCCTCCTAAATTGTAAAAAAAAATAAAAAATAAAATGAGTAAAATAAATGAAAAAAATGAATAAACCCCCCACCCCGAACTTGTAAAAAAAATAAAATGAATAAAATAAATGAAAAAAATAAAAATTAAATGAATAAAATAAATGAATAAATGAATAAAAACCACTACAGAACTTGTAAAACAAAAAGCTGCAACCGTTTAAAAAAATAGTGGCCGCACTGCGCATGCGTGCCCGATTATCAGCGCGCATGTGCAATGCGCCAAACTTTTCTGTTAACATGTTCGTGGCCGCTTGCAGCAGGCGTTATGAAAAGCCGGCTGCTGCGCGGGGAGCGTGATCGCGAGCGCGATCGGGAGCGCCGTGGACAACGGCTCCGCGGCCCTCTCGACACCCGCCCGCGACCCACCCGCGGGTCGCGCACTTGACTTTGAAGAACACTGGTGTAGAAGACTGGTGTGCAAGGTGTGTTGGGGGGGGCCAGCGAACCATGTCCATATGTTCTCGGCATGCCCAGGTGATTCTGGTAGGGGTTTGCGGATGTCATGTCCATGGTGTTAAAAACAAGGGTGGCGCTGAGTCCAGAGGTGGCGATTTTCGGACTGTCGGAAGATCCGGGAATCCAGGAGGAGAAAGAGGCAGACGTTCTGGCCTTTGCGTCCCTGGTAGCCCAGAGACGGATACTATTAGCTTGGGGGCACTCAAAGCCCCCGAAGTCAGAGACCTGGCTATCTGAGATGGCTAGCTTTCTCTGTCTGGAGAAAATCAAGTTCGCCTTGAGAGTCACTGTTAGGGTTCGCCCGGAGGTGGCAATCGTTCGTCGACTTCTTTGCAGAAAATTAATCATCAGCAGAAGGGGAGGGGAGGGGTTAGTTTAGTTTAGAGTAGAGGGTTAATAAAGGTGGGACCGGTAAGGGAGGTAGCAGGCTTTGCACTATGTTTATAGACTTATGTATATTGTCTATTTTGTCATTGTTATAAAACCAAAAATTATCTCAATAAAATGTTTATTAATAAAAAAGAAGTGTCATGTGATATTCTCCACTTGTCTGGATGAGTGCAGCTCCAATAATGCTCAAGAAGCTCAACACCTCTGAGGACAAGGCAGCCCATATGATCTTCACTCCATTCATCACCGCAAACATTCAATCCCTCCACCACTGTGTGTACCATCTATAAGATGTGCTGTAGTAACTTACCAAGGCTCCTTTAGCAGCATCTTCCAATCACACGACCACTTAGAAAAGACAAGCAATAGGAGTTTGGGAACACCACCATTGAAGTTCCCCTTCAAACCACAAACACTCTGTATTGAAACTATATCACCATTCCTTCACCGTCACTGGATCCAAATCCTGGAACTCCTTGTAACAGCATTGTGAGTATACATCCATTGGCCTACAGCTGTTCAAGAAAGCTGCCATCTTCTCAAGGACAATTAGGGATGGGCAATAAATATTGGTCTTACTAGTGACATTCATGTAACCAGAAGACCATAAGACCTTTAGATGTAGGAGCAGAAGTAGGCCACTCGGCCCATCAAGTCTGCTCCACCATTCAATGAGACCATGGCTGATTTGATATAATCCTCAACTCCACTTTCCTGCCTTATCCTCATACCCCTTGATTTCCTTACAGATTAAAAATATCTACCTCAGCCTTGAACTGACTTAACAACCCAGCCTGCACAGCCGTCTGCGGTAAAGAATTCCACAGATTCACTACCCTCCGAGAGAAGAAATTCTTCCTCATCTTTGCCTTAAATGGGTGCCCCCTTACTCTGAGAATATGCCTTTTGGTCCTGGAGGATGAATAAAAACAAATGCAGAATAAAACTCACTCAATCTGCCTCAATAATATCTTCGAATTTAGGAGGACCTCGGGGAGTCAAATCTGATTTTTTCCCCCCCCCCACCCTTTCAAAGACTTTAGCCATTTCTTGCTCTGTTTATGCTGTGTCTAGTAGGTATTGACTTCCTTCCATAAGATTCTTTGAAGGCAAATTAAAAAGAAGAAAAATACTTGTTTATTTTTGGAATAAGGGTAACATTGGCAAGACAGTATCTCATAACCATTTTCAGAAAACCAGAGAACATTGAAAGTCATTCATCGGCCGCCATTGTCCGTGCCACCTCCACAGCAGGTTTTCCGATGGCAGAGACAGCTGGCCACTGGTCACCGGCAGGATCTTTCGGTCCCAGCAAAGTCAATGGCCATTTGCGTTTCTCGCCAGCCTTGCCGCCAGGGAACCTGCTACCGGGGCGGGGGGAGGGGCTTCAGCGGGACCAGAAAGTCCCACCGACAGGAAGGGCTAGAAAATCCCTCCCATGGGCCGAAATTGTCCGTCTTCGTTCATCACGGCTGGGATTTTCCAGTGCCGGTGAAAGTGAATGGAATTTTGGCTGGAACGCCAAATGCTTTGTTCTCGTTTGCAATGGGTCCCACCACAGACAAGGCTGGAGAATTCCGCCCATAGTGTGGAACTGGAGTCACATGTAGGCCAGACCATGTCTGAGTAGCAGATTGCTCCCTCAAGGACATTACAGTGAATCAGTTGAATTTGTCACAATAATCTGGCAACTTTCACGGTCATTTTCCCAGCACTAGCTCACAAATCATCCAACTAATTAAGTGCAATTTCTCATGGTAGGGTTATGAACTCTCAACCCTCTGAGTTGCTAGTCCAGCAGCTTAACCACCGGGCTACCGTAGCCTGCTTTTTAAAGAGTTAAATTGTTTAACGTCTGCATCAAAGAAGATCGTTCCCTAACACTTTTCTTGTGTTTCATGCACTGCTAAATCCTTTTTTTTTCAAATTAATTAGAGTTTATGTTTCATTTGGACTTTTCTTAAGCAGATATAAACATAAAAGAAGATTAGAATTCAGTAAATAAACATTATCTGTATGACATGGTATCATTTTGCTCTGGGTTTCTGCAGCTTGCATTATCAAGAAGGACATTGTATTCCTAAGTGACAAAGCTATTGATAGAATGACTGGCAGCAGCCAACATATTTGTGTGGGATAGAGAGCAGACAGGGACTCATCTCTATAATCCCAGGCATGCTGGCTGCCAGTGGGGCTTTATAATGAACTGCAACTATTTTGCTGGAAGCATCTATCAGTAATTTGTCTGTACCTGCATGCCTGGTGCCTTGGAGAGTCTGGGATTAGCATTTAGTTTATCAACGGGTACCTCAGACAGCGGAGACTGCAGTCTTTGCTGCAGTGTTCTGAATGGCAACCAGCCTTTAGCTCTATTATCACTTGGACAGCAGACTGGTAGGAGATTTCACATTAAAAATTGCCAAAATATAATGACAGAGATCAAAATGTTCCAAAGTATTATATTTCACAGTTACATACAGGATATATACTTTTCAGGAGCCACCATAATGTCAAATCATCTCCTAAAGCAAACAAGTGCCTTTTATTCCTAAACAGCCTTAAACTCCAGAATATTGGAAGAAACGGAAGCACCAAGCTCATAATGTATTGACTTATGAGGAGCAAGGAATTTATTTTATGGGATAAAAACTTGGAAACTGCACAGGCGATCACATTTCTAGCGGCAATTCTTGCTTATTTATAGAGGTTTATATTTATTCGAGGTCGTATATGTTGGCAAATCCATTAATAGCGTAACAAATGCTCTGCCTCTCCGCAGACTGGGCATTGATATCAGGAAATGGCACCTCATCATTTTTCTGGTCAGTCATTTTAAAAAGTGGCACATTTAAGATGAAATCCTTGCAGGATTGTAAAGATTGGAACCAGTCAGCAATGGGGAAAGTGGCAGCAGAAGCGCTTCAGGAAGCAAAACGAATTGAAGGTAAATTGGGAAGAGATTTGTTGAGGAGGAAATTGGAGCTGATGGTTTGGCGCTAGCAGCAGGATGGATGCCACTCTTCTCCCCCGCCCCTCTTCCCACAAGGCTGGTATGCTCTGCCCTTTGCCAGGATTGGCAGATTGCAACAACCCAACCATTGCCAGACTTCTGCGGGGGCCCTCAGCTTGACTGTTGCGTATTAACCCCGCTCCATGACTTCATCACACTCCCAAATCCCAGAAACTTCTCAAAAGGCTAATCATCCTCCACATGAATTCCAAGTGCTCTCCGTTCCCAGAACCACCCCAACGGTCCCAGATCCCGAGACGTCCCTCTCTAATACTTCCCCGTTCAAGTGATTCCAGTTGAAAAGACCTGCCCACTTACCCAAAAATCTTCTTCTTCTCCAGCATTGTTGGGAACGCGGAGAGCACCATCCTCATCTCCCTCACCGAGAGTCGCCAACTTTCCTGGGCTGGCCTGGAGTCTCCAGGAATTGAAGATCATTGCTCAGGATACTGCTGTGTGCAACCCTGGAGAAAAATCATCGGGACTTTAAAAAATATATATTTTTTGTCATATCTTTTTTTTAAATTCTCTTTACCAGATATAAAACATTGATATAGGGGGAAAACGGTTCTTTAGCTGAGAGTCAAGCATCATCCAATTGGGTAATCAGTATTTTTCCTTTTCAATTGGTGTAGGAAGGCAGTGTGTTGCAAGGATGGATATGTTGGCAGAATAATGGCTGGCGCAGGGGTAAGTCATGTGATGAACCCTGCAGGAATATGTGGCTAGATTCTCCCAAAATGGGGCTATGTCCTCACGCCTTTGTAAAAACGCAGGTGTTGCATTCCCGAGTTTCCTGGAAAAAATACCAGCCGATTCACTTACCTTCAGGGGGCTAGCAGGGACTCGGAGTGCTTTAGGCAGCTTCGGCTGTGCCTACGGGCCCTCGCACTTCCGGTTCATGGCGGAAGCCACCAGCGGTCGGGCTGAGCACCATGGCGGACTCAGACCGCGGAGGCAGCTGAACAATATAGGCCCCCCCCCAATTGGCCACGCGCCTGAGGATCCGTCCGGCCTGATCTCTCCCCCGGCCACCCATGAGGCCCCCCCCCCGGTGCTAGATCCTCCCGTCATCCACCAGGGGTGGCACGGACTGACTCCACAGCCGCCACGTGAGAGTCCCGACCGGCCATACCATGTTAGTCCCATGCCGTCGGGAACTCGGCCGGTTGGCAGCAGAGTACGGCTGGGTGGGCATCTGGCAATGGCCCCCCCAGCCGCGGGGCGTAATTTGCAAATGCGCGGATATTCACGGCCTGGAGAATCGCCGGAGCGGCGCCGGACCCGATTCCGTCGGGAAATGTAATTCTCCACCCCTGCGGCAAACGTGGTTTCGGCACGGGGCTGCGGAAAATCCAGCCCCTGGTTATCACAGTTGGCAGCCCTGCACTCGCTGGCTGAGAATAATGCAAGTTGGAAATGTAACCTGTCTGATGCTGGACTCTGAGTCTTACCTGAGAGTTTCCAAATTCCCTGGCAGCACCCCTTGCTGATAAATCAAAAATCCTGATAACACTACTTGAAAAAGCACCTCATTGTTCTAAATCCTCTGATTCACCAGGGATAATGCCGGGGAATCTCCTGCTAACCTATATTATAAATGTGGTCTGTCTGCAAGAAATTCCTGACCTTATGTTCTGGGATAATACGCCGATCAGCTTGGAGTGAAATAGAAATTAAGTTGAGTTGAGGAGGTAGAATCATAGTGGGTGCGATCTCCTGACCGCGTTGCGCCCAAAAGACAGCTCGCCATGCCTCGCGAAATCTAACGTGATCTCACGTGACGTCATGATCTCAATCCCGCACATTGTGGGCAGGATTACTATTTAGCAAATTTGCATATTAGAGCGAGGGAGCTAGCCTCACTCTAATATGCATTTCCCTGAGGTACCCGAGGCATTGGGATCTAACCCCTTCACCTCGGAGGCCTTGGATGAGAGCTGTTCAGTACTGGTCTCCACAAATGGGCGTCAGACCGAACAACACTCGCAGGGATCTCCCAGGGCATCAGAGGCCCACAGGTGCTTCCCTCTGGGCAGGGTGGCACTCTGGCACTGGCAGCCTAGCAGTGCCACCTGAATGCCAACTTGGCACTGGCAATGCCAAGGTGCCAGACTGGCATTTTTCTGTGCCGGGGACTGGGTGTGCCAGGTGTGGTGTGGTATAGCGGGGCCCCAGACGACCCCCTTGTGGGGGGGGGCGTTTGAGCTCCTCAGTGTAGGAAATGGATCTAAGTGTGGCCTCGTCAGGCAGTTCCCACTGACACCCCGAATTGAGCAAGACTTCCGGTAGATAGACTTGGCGTCGGTGAGAGCCGGGAAACATCCGGTTAAATGCGCTCGCGCCGAGACTATGTTCCGATTCGGTTAGATCGCATCAGTATCTTTACAATGCAGAGGAAAGGCCATTCAGCCCATCGAGTCTGCACTGACCCTTCGAAAGACAATGCTACCTAGGCCCAATCCTCTGACCTATCCTTTTAACCCCACCCAACCTTTGGATACTTAGGGGCCAATACTTCAGCATGGCCAACCCACCTAATCTGCACATCTTTGGACTGTGGGAGGAAACCGGAGCACCCGGAGGAAACCCACCCAGGGAGTATTAGCAAACTCCAGGACACAGACAGTCACCCAAGGTCAGATGGAACTTGGGTCCCTGATGCTGTGAGGCAGCAGTGCTACCCATTGTGCCACCGTGCTGCCTGGAATGTACGGATCAAAAGTGAGGTGATAGGGATGGGCAAAGCTATGAGGGATTTGAACATGAGAATTCCACATTCAAGGCATTGCTGAATCGGGAGCCAATGTATATTGGCGTGGACCAATGTAGGTTTTATAGTCAACTGCCCCAGTGAACTGTCCCTTTTAGGATTTTGGAGCATGATTATGGCTGCCAGCTCACTCAAGAATCCAGTTGAGATATACCTACATTCCTTTGGCAGATATGCAGTTTAGATGATGCTAGAAAGGGAAAGGATTTCAAGAAGGCATTGCAAGGAGTTAATCTGTTACATGTGAGAGACTGGTTACATTGGAAGGTCAGTAAAGAAACAGAGTAATCTTGAGCTTTTCTTTAACAATTATGAAGTTATTCTGTAGGATGTTGCTCTTTCGACATTCTTGCCTCGCAGGATACTGAGATCAATGTTCCTGCTGCTAACCATTTTCTGATGCTATGATTCTGGGCCAGTCAGTAGTTTTCCCAAGTACATTTGTTGAGATTTCACCCCTTCCAGTCAACATCGGTTCAAGCAATCACATCTCTCACACCAAGGAGGAAATGGAAAAAGTGCAGGGAGTCAAAGAAACTGTCCTCTAACTCAAACATAAACAGAATAAGAGTTAGATATGGGCAAGAAAGTCCTAGAAGTCAAAGGTAAGTCAACAAATGTTATTGTTGAGGATTCCTTATCTTGCTATGGGGAGACTGTGGGATATCCTGTGGGTGGCCCAGGATAATGCTGTGGATACATGGATTCAAATCTCCCCTAGTCAATTGGTCAAATTTGATTTCAATTAATAAACTTGGAATGTAAAGTGAGTCCTCTTCGCCTTGAGTTCTCTGACCAAAGGAACGTCCAACACAAGCGCCACAACTTCCTCCAGGGTAGGGCAAGGAGGTGGCACGGTAATACAGTGGTTAGCACTGTTACTTCGCAGTGCCAAGGACCTGGGTTTGATTCCCGGCTTGGGTCACTGTCTGTGCGGGGTCTGCACGTTCTCCCCGTGTCTGCGTGGGTTTCCTCCGGGCACTCCGGTTTCCTCCCACAAGTTCCGAAAGACATTCTTCTTAGATGAATTGGACATTCTGAATTCTCCTCCGTGTACCCGAACAGGCGCCGGAGTGTGGCGACTAGGGGATTCTCACAGTAACTTCATTGCAGTGAAATGTAATTAATGTAAGCCTACTTGTGACACTAATAATATTACTCTGAATCCTCCCCAGCATCCAGGGTAGGGCAAGGAGGCAGGTTCCTAATCCTCCCCAGCCAGAACAGGGGTCAGACCCCCTGCTGTTGGCATCAATCTGATCCACATCAGCCATCCAGCCAGCTCGGCCTGCCGGTCCTTCAGGAGTCCGAGTTGCTGTGGCAATATACACTTTTACATGCATGTTGTATCTTCTGTATTGTTGCCTCAGAGGATGCTCAGATCAGTATTTCCACTGCTAACCAACATGTGATCCTGGAGCTATGGATAGTGATGGTAGAGGCTCCAATGTCTTTCCACCACATGGGCTGACCAGGAATCTCTCCCACTCTTACCACCTGCCCCTGGGTATGTTGGAAGGATTTAGAAGTTGACACTCAAACCTGTTTGGCTTTGTTTTGAACACAGCTCCCTGTGTCCATCAATTCCTGGAGTTGGGCATGAACCTGAACCTTCTGACTCTGAGGCAGGGACGCTACCCACGAGACCACATGACCACTCCCTATTCTCATGAATGATAACCAATGACAACTAACATCAATTGGTGTAAAAACCCATCTGATTCACTGATGTCCCTTTGGAGAAGGAAATCTGCTGTCTTTACCTGGTCTGGCCTACATGCGACTCCAGACCCACAGCAACCTGAAATGGCCGAGCAAGCCTTTCAGTTGAAAGGTAATTAGGGGTGGGCAGCCAATGGTGGCCTTGCCAGCAACACCCTCAACCCATGAAGGAATGAAAGAAATAGAAACATAGAAAATGGGAGCAGGAGTAGGCCATCCATTCGGCCCGTCAAACCTGCTCTGCCATTCAATATGATCGTGGCTGATCCTCTATCTGGTAAATATCCAGCAGGAAACTTTGCAGGAATGAGAAGTTAAATGTGCTGTGTTTTTCCAAGATTAGAATAACTGACAGGAAGCGGGGGTAGAGAGAGAATCAAAAGGGATAAATAAAGGAGCGACTATTGCTTTTTTATGTGGGGACAAACAAACTAATGGAAAGAAGATCTGAGATTCATGAAATACAGGCATAAAAATGGTGCATCTCTTATGGCCCTGATCAAAGGTCATTGGCATGAATGTTTCTCTCTCCACAGATCTGCTGAGTATTTCCAGCATTTTTATTGGGTATTTACCTCCTGTTTTAGGCCTTTTAATGATGGTGAATGTTGCTGCTGACCAAGCAAGGAGAATTAGAGATTTCAATGTATGTCGCACAGTTAGGCATAGAGGATAAAGGTGCTGTTCAAGGCCAGATCTTTGGAAATTCAGGCTTTTCATTAACAATGGGCCATGCCAAGGTTGGTGAGAAACAACTTGCTGCAAATTTCTTTAAAATAATTGGAGCGAGTGACAAAATACGCATCCTCGAAAAGGCATACAGCAGGATTTTACTTGTGGTGGGACTTCCTACACTGAGGCTGAAAAGGTTGCCATAAAACGCATCCCCGATGTCATTTAATGCTCTGCGTGTTAATTAGCTTGAGATGAGCCTTCCACCCCAGCCCCCCCTGGGGAAGACTCGCCGTTGAGAGCTGCTGGCCAACGTGAGTGGCTGGGATTTCAGCAGCATCACCGGGGCTACATCCAATCTCTGAAGAAGAGGAGCCAGGAGCCGAACGACAGGTAAATTGAGGGGATTTTTTGGCAGCCTGTTTAGGAGGCCCCTTGGGGTTGAGGTGAGGGGTATGGTGGCTGGGATGCACAGACCAACTGGGGGAGGGCACAGGAGACCTGGAGAGGAGGCCTCCAATCAATGAAGAGGGGGCCTGTGCAGAGCAACCCCCCCCCACCCCACACACACACACACACACTGCCCCATGGAGGTATACCTGTCAGACTTCCCACCCATTGCCAACGTACCCCAAACATTTGTGACTAGGCAGGAAATGGCATTTAAGAGGAGTGAGTGGGCTTCTTTAGGCCTCACCCAGCGCCTGTTAAATTGTGGTTAGATTGGAGTAGACGGTAGGAAAGGCACCCATCGGGCCTCCCCACCATCTGCAAACCCACCCTCAGGAGACCATTGAATTCTGCCCAACTGAGTCTGACCACAGGTATTGTCATTTCAAACTGCAGGAGGTACCTGTTCACTTGGGTCCACCACAAAATCTTAGGACAAGAGTCACACCAAATTATCTGGGGATTTTGCTAATCGTTGCTATTTAAACAAATGCTTGGAATAAACTGACAGAAAATAAACAACAGCTGAAAATCCTCAAGCAGGTAGTCCTCACGGAAACCGGGTCAGTCTTTGAGACTGAGTCAGGTAAAGGGTTGGAGGGCCGTTTTCTTCGTCAGGACAAAAAAGGTAGTGGAGCAAAAGGAGGCCAACAGGGAGACACTCTGGTACCAAACCGTGCATTGAACAGGATGTTCAAGCCTCTTTCAGTCTGTATACCAGACCATTGAATCAAAGGGCGAAAATGGATCTGTAGCTGTTGAAGCAAGTCACTGAGGTAGTCAGTGAAAGGAAGGCAGTGATAATGGGCTTCAATTATCCAGTTATATGGCAAATCATTGAGCAACAGGCACAAGAGATGTGAGGGCGCCCTCCCACAAGCAGCCCCCACCACCCCACAAGAAGCATTCATTCCTACTCTGAATGGTTGCTTCATAATTGAACACGTGTGTGGGCCCGTCCTGGAGAGGATAATATCTTAGGCTTAGTGAGTCACAGTTGAGAGGTGACTGAGGGGTGATGGGGTTGGGCGTTTTGCTGAGTTGGGCCACCCTAATGTAAGGTTCGGGATGTGGGGTTGGAGACAGTTCAAGACGGTTATCCATTTGCAGGAGGCTGAGTTTAGCTGGGTGAGGATTACTGCACCTGGCAAAGAAAACGAGACATAGTCACACAAATCCTGCAAGATTGAGGGGTGGAGTAGTGGTGACATCGCTGGGCTGGTATTCCAGAGTCCCAGGTCAGAGGGTTCAAATCCCACCATGGTAGCTGGTGGAATTCAAATTCATTTAATTAATCTCTGGGATTAAAAATTAATCACAGTGATGTTATAATGCGACCATTGTAGCTGTCATCAGTTGTTATAAAAACTCAACTGGTTCACTATACCTGGTCTGGCCGACATGAGACACGGGGCCCACATGAATGTGGTTGACTCTTAAATGTCCACTGAAATTTCCGGGGTAAATCACTCAGTTGTATCATAGAATCCATAGAAACCCTACAGTGCAGAAGGAGGTAATTCGGCCCATTGAATCTGCACCAAGCCTTCGAATGAGCACTCTGCCCATTTACAAGTGTCCACCCCATCCTATCCCCGTAATCCTATAATCTAACCTGCACATCCCTGGACATTAAGGGGCAATTTAGCATGGCCAATCCACCTAATCTGCAGATCGTTGGACTGTGGGAGGAAACCGGAACATCCAGAGAAGACTCACGCAGACACGGGGAGAAAGTGCAAACTCCAGACAGACAGTCACCCGAGGCCGGAATTGAACCCCGGATCCCTGCCGCTGTGAGGCAGCAGTGCTAACCATTGTGCCACCATGCCGTCCAACATCTGGGGGTTTGTGCCAAAACTGGGAGCGCTGTCCTGCAAACCAATAGCTTGACTTGGTCTTACACACAGAATAACACCTTGCAGACAATATCCCAAACACCACTTGAAGGGAATTGTCCTGAAAGTCCTCAACATTAACGCGGGGCCTCATGAGGTCTCATGGCATCAGGTCAAACACTGGCAAAGAAACCTATTGGTTGGCACCTCCCACGGTTCAAGAAGGCAGCTCACCACCACCTTCTCAAGGGCAATTGGGGATGAGCAATAAATGCTGGTTTGCGAAAGAATAAAGAAAACCTATTGTGAAACTTTATCTGTCCCTCTGAGGGGGCAAAAGCTACAATAGTGAAAAGATCCTCCTGTTTAAACCATGTTTGTTTCTTGTTTTCTCCTTTCCTTTATTTTTTGCTGTTACAATTTTTATCCATGGATGATTAATGAGCCTGTGGCTTCAATGCAGACTTTGCCTTTAATTCAAGCAAGGGAGATCAGCGATGACTCAGTTTGACTGACTTGGCTGGCGAACAATGAACTGGCTCAAAATGCTGGGCTTTGCCAGTAACCAGTGGTGATTTGATCTGATTTATCTGGAATGTCTCTCTCCCCAGTAAGGCTGGCTTGCTTTTAGTCTAATTTTTGGTTCAGAAGCTATGGAAGCACCTCTGATTTACTCTCTCAAAGATCTGAGGGATACTCTCTAAAAATCCAGTGTAAGAACACTCTTTCCCCAGTAAGGCTGAATGTCGTATTAGTGAAACTGCAAAGCATTGAAATTAAAACTCGGGCTGGAAGCTGGGTTTGATGTGAGACAAAGAGCCTTAAGAGAGAAGTAGACTCAAAGGTGGACCTTTGAGTTGAAGGCCCAGTTTTACAAAGGCTAAGGTGACTCTCCATGAGAAATCCTACTGTCTGTGAGTACTGAATGAATGTTTCTGCCAGAAGACCATCACCATCTGTACACTGGTGGGCTTGATCAATCAGCGTACTGGGAGGACAACCTGCTGCAAAAAAACAAATTGAAAGCATACACTCCTATTTTTTAAAAACTTAATCCTTTTTTACCTCTTTCCACCCCTCTGTTTTTGTCTGTCTTATGAGTGGGTAGAGGGCGGGACAGCAAAACGGGGGTATTGGTTTCCTTGCCATTATTCCATTGTAATTACTGCATATTTCATTTTTATTTCTGTTATAAATGAACAGTAATTGTGTTTCAGCATACAAACATGGCGACGGTAATTATTGGGCAGCCGAGGGCCAAAGATTTAGAGAATTTTTATACAAAGTATTGGTTAATTCACTTTTGTTGGGGCTCCGGGGCCTGTGGGGCTGGAATCGACCCATGGACTAGCCCAGCGATGCCACAGTGGCACCGTGGTTAGCACTTCTGCCTCATAGCGTCAGGGACCCGGGTTCAATTCCAGCCTTGGGTGACTGCTTGTGTGGAGTTTGCATGTTCTTCCTGTGTCTGCGTGGGTTTCCTCCGGGTGCTCAGGTTTCCACCCAAAGATGTGTGGGCAGCACGGTAGCATTGTGGATAGCACAATTGCTTCAATGCTCCAGAGTCCCAGGTTCGTTCCGGCCTGGGTCACTGTCTGTATGGAGTCTGCACGTTTTCCCCGTGTCTGCGCGGGTTTCCTCCGGGTGCTCCGGTTTCCTCCCACAGTCCAAAGATGTGCAGATTAGGTGGATTGGCCATGCTAAATTGCCCTTAGTGTCCAAAAAGGTTAAGTGGGGGTTACTGGGATATGGGGATAGGGTATATACGTAGGCTTGAGGAGGGTGCTCTTTGTAAGGGCCGGTGCAGACTCGATGGGCCAAATGGCCTCCTTCTGCACTGTAAATTCTATGATCACTGATCTATGATCTTCTATGTGCAGGTTAGGTGGATTGGCCATGCCAAAATTGCCCCTTCATGTCCAAAGATGTGTAGGTTAGACTGGGTTGAGGGGATAGGGTGGGGTAGTAGGCCTAGGCAAGGTGTTCTTTTAGAGGGTCAGTGCAGACTCAATGGGCCAAATGGCCTCCTTTTGCACTGTAGTGATTGTGTTCAATGAATCCTAGGGGTGTCATAGGGATTGAGTCAATTTGCACTCAGATAGTTTACAAAGTGACTAATAATCCTGGCTACTTTCCATATCCAGCTACTTGGAATGTTGGTCCAGAAATCCCACCAATATTCTTTTGAAGTTACATCAGGAGAAAGAGGAAGCCCTGCAGAACCTCCTGGCTCACAGCCCATTAGGAACCCAACATGATTTCAGAGAAATAGGTGGCAAGCTTCATCTTGTTTTCTGAAGGCATTACTGGAACTGTAGCTGTCACCTTCCTGAATTGACCACAAACTTTCAATGACGTCCCACATGTGCCCCCTCCCCCACCTCAATAAGATCATTATGGCTCGAGCGAGAGTGAGCGTTCTGAGATGTTGCATACTTAAGGTGTGATGCCTCTGAGGCGTGACACTTCTGAACGGTGCGATTGTATGGACGAGCTAAACACAAGACTTTTAATTATATAGATTTAACTCAAAAGCAATGTGCTAAGAGAAAATGTCACCCTACGGAGTTGACTGCTATGGCAACCACAATGTGATAAAATGCCAAAGTGGTTTAATGATAAGCTGAACAAGAGATTATTCTTCCATGTACCTGATTAAAAAGATTTTTAGAAACATTTCCAGGCTGCAGACAGTGTTACACACCAGACTGTATTTAACAGCACTTTTATCAAGATTGGTTCCCATGTCTTGCTACTAGGAGAGGAATTTGTTTTAAAATTCAGAGTACCCAATTCTTTTTTTCCACTTAAGGGACAATTTAGCATGGTCAATCCACCTACCCTGCCCATGTTTGGGTTGTGGGGGTGAGACCCACGCAGACACGGGGAGAATGTGCAAACTCCACACGGACAGTGACCCGAGATCGGACCCGGGTCCTCGGCGCCGTGAGGCAGTAGTGCTAACCACTGCGCCACCATGCCGCCCTGTTAGAGAGGAATTCTCAAGTGTCAGTTTCCTGCTTGGATTGTACATGAATAGAATTGCAAAGGTGAGAAAAAATGGAAAGGCAGCAAAGAGAGGAAAAGGAAGGCTTAGGAAAATAAAGGGAGGGTGGAAGAAATGAGGAAGGAAGGAACTGAAGCTGATTTTACCGATCAGCTGGTTAATGTATTAACAAGAGGGGCCTCCAAAGTTCAAAGCATTATAATTAGTTATCCTTTATTAATTCTGATTTATTGTGCTTATTCCTCCTCCATTCATTGAGCACACAAGTTTCTGTACTGCTCCTGAGTGAGTCACAACGGAATATGGTGACAGAAGGAAGCTTTATAATTGACATGGAAAAATGCAGCTCAATTGAATCTTGATAAATATGGTTTAATTTTGGACAAGAATGTTATGCTTGGATAGCGATTTTGTAAAATTAAGGTACAATTAGCCAATTATGGAATATTTGTATTATGGCCCATTGAATCTTTCGTCCGGCTGTTAAATGTAAAAAGAAATCCTTATTTTTGCACGAATGATTCTGTCTTTAGATGTAATTTTAAATTGGAACAGCTGCAGTAAGCAATAAAATGAAATATTGACTACACAAGAGCCTGGAATATGAAATGCATTATTATTAGAATGAACGTCCTGTATGGTGGTCATGAACAGATATTTGCAACCTTAAGAAACAAAACTGGACGAATACCTTATTAATTTGCAATTGACAATCTGCAGCTACAATCTGCGAATGGTTCAGTCTTTGTATTCCTTTCTGTGGCACCCAGGGATGGTTCATTACCCCAGGTTCAGCAGGGGGAAGAAGGCACCGAATTCCCATTATGTCAGGTCTCGGCTTCCTTCAGGATGCTCAGGGATGCCTGGGGCTTCCCTGGATAAGGAAAGCAGACCCGACATCAGATTCCAGGTGAAGGCAGCCATGGGATTGAGGCAGAAAGGAGGGTTCCTTGTTCCATTGCAGGTCATTTTCTCCTTCATGTGTTCAAAGTACCTGCAGGATTTTTATTTCCTTGAGACATGGGTGTCGCTGGCTAGGCCAACATTTTTATTGGCCAACATTAATTGCCCTTGAGAAGGTGGTGGTGAGCTGCCTTTTTAAATCGCTGTCGTCCGAGTCATGTAGGTACACCCACAGTGCTGTTAGGGAGTTCCAGAACTTTGACCCAGAGACAGTGAAAGGACAGATATGTGGTTCCAGGTCAGGATGGTGTGTGGCTTAGAGGGGAACCTGCAGGTGTTGGTATTCCCATGTGTCTGCTGCCCAGATTATCCTTCTAAGTGGCAGAGGTTGGGGGTTTGGAAGGTGCTTGTCATGATATACACCAGGATATCATGGTGCAGACACACACACTGATGGACACACAGCAAGACCAATCAACACACACAACACCGCAGCCACTCACCAGTTAGAGCACACACAATATAAAGACAGGGGGCATCAGAGTTCCCGGTCATTCGGATGCAGTCACCTACAAGGACAGAGCTTACAACTTACAGCACAGATCCTCACCATGTGCTGAGTGCATAGAGTGGTTCGGACAGGCATAGGTCTTTAGTTTAATCTAACATCGTGCTAACCCACAGTGAAAGTATGTTCAACAGTTTCTAACTTAATGAAATAGTGTTGCACTATTTTAAGTGTTGGTGGCCTGTCTGTGTTCCACGGATCCAAAACACCCAACACATCAGTGCTGTCGAAGGAGCTTTGCTGAGTTGCTGCAGTGCATCTGGTACATGGTACACATGGCTGTGGTAGAGGGAGTGAATGTTGAATGGGGTGTGTGGTGGTATGTATTAGGGGTAATACGGTACACCACGTGCCGACAGGCTATTGGTGGAGGGATGCCAGGTCCTGATAGGATCTGCCACCTACTGGACTCCACCCAGAAATGCCGGTATAAGAACCCAGCTTTTCCCTCCATTTCCCTCAAGCTGTAACCACGCTGCTGGGGATAAAGTTCTGCTTAATAAAGCCTTCAATTGACATTACCTCAACCTGCCTTGCGTCATATTGACGGTACTACAGGGTGCAAATCAAGCGGGCTGCTTTGTCCTGGATGGTGTTGAGCTTCTTGACTGTTGTTGGAGCTGCACTCACCCAGGCACGTGGGGAGTATTCCAGCAAACTCCTGACATATTTTGTCGATGATGGACAGGATTTGGGAGTCAGGAGGTGAGTTACTCTCCACATAATTCCCAGTCCCTGACCGGCTAATATTAACCTGTTAATATTTTGTAAGGTAAGTCACAAAGCACAGGATGCTATTGGAGTTGGATTGATTAATCCTGACAATGTACAGGCAGTACATTGAATCAGTGTTCTGAATTGTGTTTTAGGTGCAGCTAGCACAGCCTGTGATGTTCATTGGCTGCACATATCAGCAGCCGACCCAATATCACGAATGGCTGGTGCCACTAATGAAACAGACCTACCAGGTGAGAAACCGAGGAGTACGAGGCCGAGGGAAAGGATGAGGAGTTGGAACTGGAAGCCGTGGAAGTGCAAGAACAAGTGGAGGACAACCGAGAGGAAAGGAAGCTGTGATGAACACAGCCCCTTTCTGTCCGGACTCAAATAATTTATGAGCGATACAAGAAACCTCACCACAACAGATTGATCAACAATCCCCCTAGGCCAGCACAGTAGCACAGTGGTTAGCACTATTGCTTAACTGCTCCAGAGTCACAGGTTCGATTCCCGGCTTGGGTCACTCTGTGTGTAGTTTGCACCTCCTTCCTGTGTCTGCCGTGGGTTTCCTTCAGGTGCTCCGGTTTCCTCCCACAAGTCCCGAAAGACATGCTGTTAGGTAATTTGGACATTCTGAATTCTCCCTCAGTGTACCTGAACAGGCGCCGGAATGTGGTGTCTCGGGGCTTTTCACAGTAACTTCATTGCAGTGTTAATGTAAACCTACTTGTGACAATAAGGATTATTATTATCTCCCATCATTCACTAACTAGCTCATTGTTATAAGAAGCATTAGCAAATTTGCATTCTAATCCGATTTCATAAATCAATCATTAAATAACGTGTACAGAAATAAACAGATTAGCTTTCTGAATTCCGCCTGTTGCTCTTTCTTGTGCTCCTGCAAGAGGTTTCCCCAGTGATTCCAGTATGGGTGGTGGAAGGTTACTGGCCTTCAATTAAAGGATTGCAGATGACCTTAGAGGATGACCTTGAGTTGCTGTGGGCCTGGCTTCAGAATGCAATATCTCGGCACGCACAGCCTGTGAGGGCTGGCTGGCAACGATAAGGCCACTGGTGGGGTGTCAGGGGTGGAAGCAGGAATGTTGTCATCCCAGGAAAGGGCAGAAGGTTTCATGGAGCGCCCCATGCAGGCACTCTCTGCCACTCTCCTGCAGGGGGCGAAGCCTCAGCAGTGCTGCTGATCTACCGGCGGTCAGACTGGCTGCCTGCCTGGATACCCAAGAAACCCCCTTGAACAGCCTCAATGACAGGAACGTGCGTTTCCAAGGCATGGGTCTAAGGTTCCATTACCGCACCCAGATCATTGACAAAGCTGTAGGTGCTGTGATGGAAGGTATTTTAACTGGAATGCAAGCTGTGATATCAGCCATCAGATGCTGCACCCCAATGGGTTCCACACTGTCTCCCGAAGGGCGTGACTCCAATGTAGCTCACCCATCAAAATTCCTCACCTATTAAAAAGGAGGTGCATTGGGATTGCAAGAAGTGACGGGAGGTTTTTGAAAAATTATACTCTTAGAAATGGCTGAAAGTGCGAGCACCAAGGTTTTTGACAATGCCTTTGAGGTCTTTGTGCAAGATGTGCAAAGCAGCGGCAGATGACAGATGGCGAGGTTGTGCAGTACGTGTATCCCATCATAAATCTTCATAACCACTCAGCTGAATACAAAAGGTCTCCTCCAGAGTGTAATTTGAAGACACCAATGCTGTGCTTGATAATGTTGCTTGCGGCAGCATGGTTCCCAGTGATTCCAAACTGGAGTCCTGAGCCCTGTCTTGAAGTGGCTAATCCTCTCGTCCAGGACCCAGCCCTTTATTTGCTAGGGTAGGTTAAATTGAGGGGGCACAGAGGACTGCCATGTATCATGACTACTACCAAGATTATGAGCATGTTCTGATGTGGTGGTTTGAAATCACCTGGATATTGGTGCAATGGAATATTTTAGAATACAGATTTGCTAAAGGGTTATTGGGGACATGTGGCATTAATGAAGATCTGTAGTTTTGAGAACCAAGCAAAGGATATAAACACTGGCCCTTCTCTAGTTGCCCATCCTTTCCCTAGGGGCGCTAATATGCATTCTCCCCTAGCAACTAAGGCATCATGACTTGTCCCTGCCCAACCAAATATAGGCCTTCCGTATCATCAGCATTGACCCAACCTCCTTGAAGATTGGTCATGTCAGCTTATCCTCAAATATTGACCTTCATTCTCTCCAACCTCTCCTACTGTCCCCCTCTCTCATTAATCATATCCAAAAATGGCTACTTGGGTAATTGTTGCCAGAGCTTTCTGTCTCTCTTCATTGTCCCATATACCTCTGCTCTTTCAGCAGCATTGAGTGCTCTCTGCTCCTTCAGCTCTTCACTGTTGTCAACCAGCTCCCTGCTGCCACTCCCTCTGGGTTCTGTTTGTCTTCACTGGTTTCTCTGCTGCCCATGCAGTCATCTTCGGTGTGACTTGGGACGGCGTCTTGGCAATAACATGCAGAAGCAGTCATCGTCCTCGGGCCTGCAACTCTCTGTACCTGGACAGATCCACAATTGGTGGTTGCTAATGAATGTGCACAGTATGGACTTGTGCCAATTAATGTAGCCGAACGTTTCCTGTCAGTTTGCTGATTATGCTGCGAGTAAATGTATGACAGCAGCCAGAATTAATCTTTCACAAGTCCCCAACCCCATTTCTAACTGTTGTGAAATGTTTATGGAGATGCTGAAAATGATGGATTAGTCTGGTTGGAATGATTGCAGCAAGTTTAATTGGCCATTAAGAGAGTGCATCAAATGACAGGCTTCCTGTATTACAAACATGATTCATTGTCATGGTCCACAGGCATTGTGATTTATGATTGAATCATCACCCCTGTGCTCGGTGACCTAAACTTGCTCCTGAGCTGCCAACACCTCGATTTTAACATTCTTTTTTTGAAATAAATTTAGAGTACCCAATTCTTTTTTTCCCCCAATTACGGGGCAATTTAGCGTAGCCAATCCACCTACGCTGCACATCTTTGAGTTGTGGAGGTGAGACCCGATTTTAACATTCATGTTCAAAGCTCTCCATGGCCTTACCATTCCACATCTCTGTTACTTTCCTCACACCCTACAGCCCTCCTTGATGTCTACATTCCTTCAGCTCCAACAAAATCAACCGTTGAACTTCAGTCCCGATTCACTCGAACGTCTGTCTCCCAATTACTGAAACTGCGACGCTCGTGTCCAACTCCATCTCTAGCAATGGTTGTTCATCTGGATGGTAATCCTAAAGGGGGGCAACCCGTGACGCGGCAATGCAATTCAATGGCATACATTCCTCGTCATCAGGTTGTTCTAAATGGAGGGTCTGGGCTCTGGGCTGGCGTCTCCCTCGGGTAAAGTGGTGGGTTTGGTGGCTGGTCCGCAGTTTCCTATTCCTGTGTCTTTGCCGGCCACAAGTGCCGCACCACCCACCATCGATTCCGGCGAGATGTCCCACCTTGCTGTAGCGGCCCTTGATCAACGGGCCTGGTCCCAGTGGTGCTTGGGCCAAGGCGAGGTTCTGGGGGTTCCAGTTCTAGAGGGCGCTGTGTGCCGGAATGGGGGGCATCCTATGCTGTTTACCTCCATCCCTGACATCTCTGGAGTTCCTGGATTCCCTTCTCCACCCTCTCCCGTGAGAGGTAGATCCCAGCGGCCTTTTTTAGGTCCAGCAATTACTCAGTCAGCAATTTCCGCTGGGTCGCCATATTATTTACTGCGCATACAAATCAGTCGCATAGAATCTCGGGTAGGGATAGCCCATAGTAGCAAAACTCTCCCGATTTTCGCAATCACACCAGAGACTCGGTACCGGACACCCCTGGCGTCCTCTCGGCCATACTGAATTGGTACCTCTGTACGATAACTGATGGCTTGGGTCGCAATGGTTTGCCATAAGCGCCACGAGGTCTTCGAACGTCTTGGAGTCTGGGGCCACGGGGTACATTAGGCTCTTTAAGCAGCTGAAAGTGGGGGTCCCATAGGGGTCAGAAGTATTACTGTGTGGCGATCATCCCCAACCGTAGCATTTGCCTTAAACAAAGTAACGCATACGCTCCGCGTACTGAGTCCATTCCTCTGCACCCGCATTGAACATATTGACTGTGCCAAAGAGCCGCATTTTCAAAATGGTGCAGATCTTATTCTGCCGTGGAGAGGCGGCTGTGCTCCAAATGGTTAGCAGCGCCGTCTGTAGTTCTGCTTTTTCCTTGTCACCAATTTAGTAGTCACAGAGGAGTCTGGAAAAGAGTTTGGTTTATTACCAAAGTAAAGTATATACAAGTAACAGTCCCAGTCCCAGCTGGGACTACTCTGCAGCTCAGCTCCTACCTGCGCCCACCTTTAATGTCCCGAGTTAACTATCCTGCGATGGGCCTCCGTCCCTCAGCAGGGGAGCCTGTACTCCACGATGCTCACGGGAGATTAATCAGTTTGTCCATGTGAGTCTTGTGGAGGCTATAACACTAGGACAGCTAGCTGCGACCTCCCAGTGCCGGACCAAATAAAATAATGTTGAGGTGTAAAGCCACAGCTTTCGGAGACTTCATTAATGAACAGAAACAGGATTTTCTTAATACAAATTGTACAGCAGCCTCATGGCTGTAGCCAGCTCCCCCAAAATGTCTCTGCCGAGGAGCCTGTCTCACCATGAGGTGATTCCACGCTCCAAGTCACGATCGCTTCCACTGGCCATGTGACCCTTACTCTGCTGTGTTGCCCTTAAACGGACAACCACCACACGGACATAAAGGTTTGGTGAGAGATATTTCACGTAACTAGGCAAATAAGGATTTGCATTTATATAATGCATTTCATGGCCACTGGACATGTCAAAGTGTTTTAAAGCCAATGAATTACTTTTAAAATATGATCGCTGTTGTCATGCAGGGAACACAACAGGCAATTTGTATACAGTAAACAAACAGCAATGTGGCATTGACCAGATAATTTGCTTTTGTGCTGTTATTTGAGAGCTAAATATTGGCCAGGGTACCAGGGATAGCACGCTTGCTCCTCTTCAGAATAGTACCATGGGATCTTGCGCATCCTGCAGAGCAGGGAGACTGTTGAACATCCCATCTGAAAGTCAGCACCTTCAACAGTGCAGCACCCCGACAGTACTGCACTGGGGCATCAGCCTTAATTTTCATGATGGAATAGGACTTGGATCCACAAGCCTGTGATTCGGAGTTGAGAGTGCGACCAGCTGAGCGACGGCCGACACAGTTAACGGGGCAGGAAAACGTCCTTGCAGGTCAACAGAATTGAGGGGGGTGGATTGTGAGCTCGATCTGCCAATTAATGGCCTAACCAACCCAAGAACAGATTTCTTTCAAAAGTTGGTTTCGTCGTAAATGACGCTTTTGATACAGCCACAGAAAAATAGGAGAACGGCGTCTCCGAATATATAAACAAGGGGTTGTATACTGGACTACACAAAAATATAAAATTCTCTCTTGTAAACATAGCTCTTTGACTTTTGTCCATTCACATGAGCTGTCCAGCAGAGTTTCCTTGGTTATGCAACAGAAGCAAGAGTCATTGACAGATATTAGGAATACTGACAAAGTATTTGTTAAAAAAAAGAATTAATCTACTTCAGTCAGTTAGCATTACAATACGTTTATGGAACAATAGTCATCTGATATGTGTGACAATTACTGCCAGGCCCAGATCCTGAATTTGCTATGTCAGCCTGGGTGTACCAGGAGGCTGTTGTAATAATAATGTGTATACTGTAGAGTGAGTCAGTCTGAGTTTGCTTCCAGAAAAGTTCTCAGATGGAGCATTGAAATTCTTGTTGAAGGTGCTACAGAGAATGGGGGATGAAATAAACGGATCACCACCCAAATTATTCTGTATTAAGAAAGTTGTGTGCTTGCTGACTGAACGCTTTAGTTTAATCAACTGTATCAAATTCTAGAAGAGGCATTGTGGTGCTGTGGGTAACGTCCTTGCCTCTGATAGAGGCTCCGGATTCGAGTCCCACCCCAGGACTAGATGGCCAAGGGAGGTGCTTTCATAACATGGCAAACAGGTTGAATGACAATCTGCAAAATCCTTGCAACAAGTCCCAATGGCGGGCAGTAAGAGCAGGAGAGACTCCTGGTCAGCCATACCTGGCGTGAAGTGGTGCCCTTCAAGCTGGAAGCCCCTGGGGGCAGACTAGCAACCTGTTCCAGAAAAGTCACGCCATGGCAACAGATGAAAGTCAGCCCAGTAGGTGCGAGAAGTGAAACAGCAACAATCAATCAAATTCGAGAAACCCTACCATTAAGGACCTAATATCTTGCAAATAAAATAGAGACTCGCACCATTGTGGATAGGGATGGATTACAATTGAGAGTGCATGAGTTCAAAGACTTGAGGAAGTTAAGAGTGTTTATAGCACACTAAAATGTCATTTTCTCCTATTACAATCCAGCTGTAAATATGTATCCTCAATCTACCTCATAGCAATTGAATTGGGAGGACACCTCACAATATTAATACATTTTTATTAACCTTTACATTGAGGTTCAGGTGTGTTAATCACTGACCCTTCACTATGATCGTAAATAGATATATGAACAGCTTAACGTGACTCTGCAGTTCCCAAAGGAAATGTAGCTTTAGGATTTTGTTGGTCCCGGGTTAGAATACAAGTGATCAGGAAATGGATAGCGAGCCTCGGAATGCGCAGCGATGGGGATTGGAGAAAGGTACAGGCTCTCGGGGAAAGTGGATGGACGAGAGAGGAGTAAAAGGAAGAGGAAGGTGAAGGCCATTATTAATGCCCTACCTTCTAGATGTTTTCAAAAAGGGCTGCCCCAGCTCAGCTCACTACTCAGTGATGCCAGATAACCCAAATTCATTGATGTCCACATTTAAAGAATACAAAGAATGTCGAATGACTCACTTTGTCATAGACATTCCCTTTACAACAGTCTTGCCTCTGAATGAGAAAGTTGTGGGTTCAAGTCCTGCTCTCGGAATTCATCTAATCCAGGCTGACACTGCAAAGCTGCCTTTCAAATAATCGTCAGCCCTCTTAAGCGGATATTAAAGCACTATTTGGCAAAGGAGTTCTTCTCATTGTCTAGGCCAATATTTATCCCTCAATCAAAATCACAAAAAAAAATTCTGCTCATTATCACAGTGTTATTTGTAGGATCGTGCTGTGCACAAAATGGCTGCAGTGTTGCCTACATCACACCAGTGACTACACTTTGAGAATTATTTCATTGAATGTAACGTGCTTTGAGACATCCTTGTGGAACTCACCATACAAATGTAAGTCTTCTTTTTCTTTTTCAACAGCATTAATGACTGTCACAGAAATATGCACAGTCTGGACCAGCTGAGGGAAGTTGTTTCTGTTAGAGAAAGATGAAGGGCGAAAATGATGTAGTATAAGGGTATCTGGCACAGCAAGGGTTAATGTTGGACTGGAAAACAGTAAGATGTAAAGAGACACATGACCTGAGGCTACAGTCAGTTGTGAACTGGATAGAGACCTGTGTAGAAGCAAGCATGGAGTTAGGTCACCACCTGAGCTATATCCTGTATATAGCGACGTGTTATCCATAAATACTTAATGTTCAACTATTAAAGCCTCAGAACCTTTTAGTGAGACCTACTGAACAGGCGTACAATACAAAATGTTTTAAAAAGATACAAGAAAGGGTGGCATGGTGGTGCAGTGGTTAGCACTGCTGCCTCATGGCGCTGAGGACCTGGGTTCGATCCCGGCTCTAGGTCACAGGCTGTGTGGAGTTTGCACATTCTCCCTGTGTCTGTGTGGGTATCACCCCCACAACCCAAAGATGTGCAGTGTAGGTGGATTGGCCACACTAAAATTGCCCCTTAATTGGGAAAAACAAACAATTGGGGTACTCGAAATTTTAAAAAAAGATATAAGAAATTTATTTGTAGCACAAACACAATAATATTGAGTAACAACTCGCTTAGATACGGCATCTTACCACATTCCCAGGATATCTCAAACCAATGACTAATAGGCCCTTTTTCCTCTCGGCTGGTCTCTATGACAACCAGTTTTCACAGATAAAGCGGTTCTAACAGTAAATGCAACAAACAAAAAGCTAACCTGCCCAATGGTGCCGATTCAGTGGTAAAGTTGGACAAGACACCGATAGATCTTCTAGCAGTGCTTCAAATAGTATGATGGGATGCTGTGTACAGTTCTGATTGTCACACTGTGCAACGGAAAAGGGCAACCAAACTGGTGTCTAAAACATCCGTGGTACAGGATTGTTTGGAGCAGGAACGGTTCTGGGGCATTAGTGAAAAGGTCACGATTCTTGACAAAATGATTAGATCGAACCCTCAAAATATTTCTAGATGAAATGAAATGAAAATTGCTTATTGTCACAAGTAGGCTTCAATGAAGTTATTGTGAAAAGACCCTAGTCGCCACATTTTGGCGCCTGTTCGGGGTGGCTGGTACGGGAATTGAACCGTGCTGCTGGCCTGCCTTGGTCTGCTTTCAAAGCCAGCGATTTATCCAGTGTGCTAAACCAGTCAGGAACTTTAGAATGAAGATGGTCCATGACCTCAAGCTAAGACGAGTGACGTTTCACAGACTTGAGTCTTTGCTGCTTTACACACTGGCTGGTGAACGTTTGGACCAGATTGCCTTGCAAAGCAGTCAAGCAGACTTGAGGGAGAGTCATGCAGCAATTTTCAGGAATGAGCAATTAGTTTAAAGCACAGATCTATTTCGGTCATATACTTACCTATGTTCAACAAGGGCAGCACGGTGCCACAGTGGTTAGCACTGCTGCCTCACAGCGCCAGGGACCTGGGTTCAATTCCAGCCTCTGGTGACTGTGCGGAGTCTGCACATTCTCCCTGTGTCTACATGGGTTTCCTTCGGGTGCTCCGGTTTCCTCCCACAGTTCAAAGATGTGCAGGTTAGGTGGATTGGCCATGCTAAAAATTGTCCTCAGTGTCCAAAGATATTAAAATTAGGTGGAGTTAAGAGGATAGGGTGGGGGAATGGTTCTGGGTAGGTGCTCTTTCAGACAATCAGTGCAGATTTGATGGGCCGAATGGCCTCATTCTGCACAGATATCCACAACTCTGCAAGAAAAACATTTTTTTTTCAAATCCTTGCTGTTGTTTGCCAATTTTGTCATTATTTTCCTCATTTTGTCATTGGCAAATAGGGTTAAGGAAAAGCCCAAGGCTTTTTACACGTACATAAAAAGCAAGAGGGTAGCCAGGGAAAGGGTTGGCCCACTGAAGGATAGGCAAGGGAATCTATGTGTGGAGCCAGAGGAAATGGACGAGGCACTAAATGAATACTTTGCATCAGTATTCACCAAAGAGAAGGAATTGGTGGATGTTGAGTCTGGAGAAGGGTGTGTAGATAGCCTGGGTCATATTGAGATCCAAAAAGACAAGGAGTTGGGTGTCTTGAAAAATATTAAGGTAGATAAGTCCCCAGGGCCAGAATACTGAAGGAGGCTAGAGAGGAAATTGCTGAGGCCTTGACAGAAATCTTTGGATCCTCACTGTCTTCAGGTGATGTCCTGGAGGACTGGAGAATAGCCAATGTTGTTCCTTTGTTTAAGAAGGGTAGCAAGGATAATCCAGGAAACTACAGGCCGGTGAGCCTTACGTCAGTGGTAGGGAAATTACTGGAGAGAATTCTTCGGGACAGGATCTACTCCCATTTGGAAGCAAATCGGCGTATTAGCAAGAGGCAGCATGGTTTTGTGAATGGGAGGTCGTGTCTCACTAACTTGATAGAGTTTTTCGAAGAGGTCACAAAGATGATTGATCCACGTAGGGCAGTGGATGTTGTCTATATAGACTTCAGTAAAGCCTTTGACAAGGTCCCTCATGGCAGACTGGTACAAAAGGTGAAGTCACACGGGATCATGGGTGAGCTGGCAAGATAGATACAGAACTGGTTAGGTCATAGAAGGCAGAGAGTAGCAATGGAAGGGTGATTTTCTGATTGGAGGGCTGTTACTAGTGGTGTTCCGCAGGGATCAGTACTGGGACCTTTGCTGTTTGTAGTATATATAAATGATTTGGAGGAAAATGTAACTGGTCTGATTAATAAGTTTGCAGACGACACAAAGGTTGGTGGAATTGCGGATAGCGATGAGGACTGTCAGAGGATACAGCAGGATTTAGAACATTTGGAGACTTGGGCGGAGAGATGGCAGATGGAGTTTAATCCGGACAAATGTGAGGTAATGCATTTTGGAAGGGCTAATGCAGGTAGGGAATATACAGTGAATGGTAGACCCCTCAAGAGTATTGACAGTCAGAGAGATCTAGATGTACAGGTCCACAGGTCACTGAAAGGGGCAACACAGGTGGAGAAGGTAGTCAAGAAGGCATACGGCATGCTTGCCTTCATTGGCCGGGGCATTCAGTATAAGAATTGGCAAGTCATGTTGCAGCTGTATAGAACCTTAGTTAGGCCACACTTAGAGTATAGTGTTCAATTCTGGTCACCACACTACCAGAAGGATGTGGAGGCTTTAGAGAGGGTGCAGAAGAGATTTGTCAGGATGTTGCCTGGTATGGAGGGCATTAGCTATGAGGAACGGTTGACTAAACTCAGTTTGTTCTCACTGGAACGAAGGAGGTTGAGGGGCGACCTGATTGAGGTCTACAAAATTATGAGGGGCATAGACAGAGTGGATAGTCAGAGGCTTTTTCCTATGATAGAGGGGTCAATTACTAGGGAGCATAGGTTTAAGGTGCGAAGGGCAAGGTTCAGAGGAGATGTACAAAGCAAGTTTTTTACACAGAGGGTAGTGGGTGCCTGGAACTCGCTGCCGGAGGAGGTGGTGGAAGCAGGGACGATAGTGACATTTAAGGGGCATCTTGACAAATACATGAATAGGATGGGAATAGAGGGATACGGACCCAGGAAGTGTAGAAGATTTTAGTTTAGACGGGCAACATGATCGGCACGGGTTTGGAGGGCCGAAGGGCCTGTTCCTGTGCTGTACTTTTCTTTGTTCTTTGTTCTTCTGTTCTATTTCTGTGATTGCTTTTGGATGAGCGAAGAGAGATTATGTAACAATCGACCAGAAGAATCCAACCCTAATCATTTTTGTTACTCAGCATCCATGTCGGATAGTTTCTGTGGAATGCTATGAATCATTCCCAATGCTATTTCTAATGAACCTGACAGCACCTAAAACCTCCACAGCAGATCCTGCAAACTCTACCTGAGGATAGAACTGAAACCCCCAGTCAAAATAATCAAAAAGAAGTCCCGAGTTGTTTGAAAATAGCTGAGTGCTGATTGTTTAACTTTCATTCGTATCTAGGCAGCTGCGCACCTGCCTGAATCTGGGAATGTGTTACCTGGCAGTAGTTCCGACAGTAACTTTCAAAAGGGAATTGGATATTTACTTGAAGGGGAGAACATTGCAGGGCAATGCGGAAAGAGCAAGAGAGTGGGACTAATGGGACTCTTTCAATGAGCTAGCACAGACAGGATAGGCTGAATGGCCTCCTTCTGTGCTGGAAGACTCTTGTCCAGTGGAACATTGACTCCAGGTGTCCGGGCGTCGAATTTCAGCAACTAAGTAAGACGTTCATAGAGTGAAGCTTTGCTGAGAGAATGTAAGGCAGTGCATTCTGCTTTAGCAAGAGTCGCACTAAAGTTAACTGGGAGGCTGTTTTGAGAACTGTACAAATTGTTTTTTCTTTTGACATGAAGTTTGAGGGGGGGGGGGCGGGCGAAGGCAAGAAAGTGCAGCTGAGGACACAATCTGACCAACCAAGATGTTACCAAATGGTGGAGCAGGGCCAAGGTATCAAAAATGGCCGACTCCTGCTCCTAATTCGTAGGTTCAAAATATTTTCTGCATGCTTTCATGGGGTTGTGGGCGTCTGTAGCGCACAAAGACTCTGAGAGACGAAGAGAGTGAAGTCGATGAGGCTTTATTAAGCGTGACTGTTTCCCCCGCAGTTCAGTAGTAGACTGCCTGCGGGGGAGGACTCCAGGTACTTATACTCCGCCTTCAGGGCGGAGCTAGAGGTCAATGTCCAACCAGGACCTGGGATTTGTCAGCCAATGACATCATGGCTTCACAGTCCCACATGACCCCTAATGCATACTACCACATTCACCCCTTGTTAAAAATGAACCCGGCGGGGTGATGCTTCGCATGGTGGTAAGGGTTTACAAGGCTGGTCCTGGGAGGAAAACTTTCACATGTTATAACAGTATGTACAAGGTTTTTTTTTGTTTCAAACTATTTACAGTAATCGTCAGGAAAAGACAAAATGTTCTCGTTAAAAGTCCACATTGTACTGTTAGATTGACGCCACGAGTCGGTCGGGCGGTCTGGTCGTCCGTGTCGATCGCCTCGGCCCCGGTGGTGGTGGTGGTGCTTGTTCCGGTGTTGTCTTCTCCGGGAGCCTTACGGTTTCAGCTTGGGCTTCATTCCTGGTCGGGCCTGGGAGGAGGACTGATCCTCCTGGGAAGGGGACGGTCGCGGCGTGCGGCGGTGGCAGGAAGGGGGGGGTTGGGTGATTGGTGTCGGGGGGGTGTGTGTGTTGCCGGCGGGCGCCAGATCTCGCAGAGAGACCATGTCCTGTCGGCCGTCGGGGTACTCCACGTAAGCGTACTCCACTGGGTCCACTCGCCCAAAGACAGATAGTCGGGGAGTATTTTCTCTTCTTTGGACTTTCGTTCAAATTGGATACTACACGTGTCGGGTTACCGGCAGTGACATCATTAATCGATGGTATCCTTGGCGCCAATGTAATAATTTCACGCTGCAGACTTTGTCAGGAACACAAAGGATATTTATTAATAAGGAAAAACTGTACAGAGGCCAACAGGCCCCAGGTGGCCTGGAGCAGCCCACCAGTCTCTACGCATCTTCTGTGAGGCACGATCAATTTGACTTAAAGACAAAAGTTGAATCCAAACTGAGGCTTTATTGGTATCAGATGTGTGGCCTCCCACAGCAGCTGGCAAAATGGCTGCGAGCTGGAGGACACGCATATTTATACCCCGCCTCCTGGGTGGAGCCAGCAGGCAGGGGCCACAGGCGAACCTGTAGTGCAGGTTCTACCTTACAATCTCTAATATAAGTACAACAGTGGTTTACCACATTCACCCCCTGTTAAAATTGAGTCCGGCGGGGGCGGTGGATACCTATATACAATTATGATTTTAATATTTACAAAGCAAAACAAATGTCTCTTGGCGTCCGGTGGACCGGTCAGAGGTTCAGCCGGTCCGGGGCCTTGATGGTCCTTTGAGAGCGACGAAGTGGTGACGGCGATGTTGGTACCGCCCTAGTCGAGGGTGACTCCGGGAGCATGCCGAAATCCTCTTCATCGACGGGCGTGGGCAGGGGGAGGACGGACAGTCCTGGGGGGGGTGGTGTTGCGAGCGATGGGGGAGAGTGGCGTCAGGGGCGACGGGGGTGCAACCTGCTGGTGCCAGGTCCCTGAGGGAGACAGTATCCTGGCGGCCGTCGGGGAACGCCACATAGGCGTACTGGGGGTTTGTGTGGAGCAAGTGTACCGTCTCCACCAACGGGTCCGCCTTGTGGAGTCGCACATGTTTACGGAGAAGCACGGTTCCCGGAGCTGTGAGCCAAGTCGGGAGCGACACCCCGTATGTGGACTTCCTGGGGAAGGCAAAAAGACGTTCATGTGGTGTATTGTTAGTGGCAGTGCAGAGTAATGAGCGAATGGAGTGGAGTGCATCGGGGAGGACCTCTTGCCAGCGGGAGGCCAGGAGATTTCTGGACCATAGGGCCAGCTGGACGGCCCTCCATACCGTCCCATTCTCCCTTTCTACCTGTTCGTTTCTCCGGGGGTTGTAGCTTGTCGTTTTGCTGGAGGCGATACCCCTGCTGAGCAGGAACTGACGCAGCTCATCACTCATGAATGAGGATCCCTTGTCACTGTGGATGTAGGCGGGGAAACCGAACAGAGTGAAGATCGAATTGAGGGCATTAATGACGGTGGCAGACGTTATGTCGGGGCAAGGGATGGCGAAGGGAACCGGGAGTATTCATCGATCACACTGAGGAAATATGTGTGACGATCGGTGGAGGGGAGGGGGCCTTTGAAGTCCACGCTGAGGCGTTCAAAGGGGCGGGACGCCTTCACCAGACGCGCGCGGTCCGTCCGGTAGAAGTGCGGCTTGCACTCTGCACAGAGCTAGCAGTCCCTGGTGATTGTCCTTACTTCCTCGATGGAGTAGGGCAAATTCATGCCTTAATGAAGTGGTACAACCGTGTGACCCCTGGGTGACAAAGTCTGTCGTGCAGGGTCCGGAGTTGGTCCACCTGTGCGCTGGCACATGTACCTCTGGATAGGGCGTCTGGGGGCTCGTTGAGTTTGCCAGGGCGATACTTAATCTCGTAATTATAGGTGGAGAGCTCGATTCTCCACCGCAAGATTTTATCATTTTTGATCTAGCCCCGCTGTGTGTTGTTGAATATGAAGGCTACCGACCGTTGGTCGGTGAGGAGAGTGAATCTCCTGCCGGCCAGGTAATGCCTCCAATGCCGCACAGCTTCAACGATAGCTTGAGCCTCTTTTTCGACGGATGAGTGCCAAATTTCAGAGTCATGAAGGGTGTGGGAAAAGAATGCCACAGGCCTGCCTGCCTGATTGAGGGTGGCGGCAAGGGCGACGTCTGATGCGTCGCTTTCTACTTGGAAGGGCAGTGTCTCATCTACAGCGTGCATTGTGGCCTTGGCAATATCAGCTCTGATCCGGGCGAACGCCTGTTGGGCCGTCAGGGGAACTGGGTGGATTGTATGAGTGGGCGGGTCTTGTCCGCATAGTTTGGGACCCACTGCAAATGTGGTAAACCACTGTTGTACTTATATTAGAGGATGTACGGTAGAACCTACACTACAGGTTCGCCTGTGGCCCCTGCCTGCTGGCTCCGCCCAGGAGGCGAGGTATAAATATGTGTGTCCTCCAGCTCGCAGCCATTTCACCAGCTGCTGTGGGAGGCCACACATCTGATACCAATAAAGCCTCAGTTTGGATTAAACTTTCGTCTTTAAGCCAAATTGATCGTGCCTCAATTTATTGGTATCAGATGTGTGGCCTACCACAGCAGCTGGCGAAATGGCTGCGAGCTGGAGGACACGCATATTTATACCCCGCCTCCTGGGCGGAGCCAGCAGGCAGGGGCCACAGGCGAACCTGTAGTGCAACCGTACAACCTCTAATATAAGTAAAACAGCGGTTTACCACATTCTGTCCACCCCCCCCCCGGGTGATTACCCACTCTCAGTCCCAATTGGTCCCTCAAGACAGGCCACTTTTACTGTGCTGCCCTTAAAGCTTAAAAGGACTAACGGCACAATCATCGCAGACTCCGAAGATTCTGAGGACCGTTGTCGAGGCGCCAACACCGGCACTGATCAGCCGTGACCTTATTGGATGGCGGAGCAGGCACGAGGGGCCGAGTGGCCTAATCCTGTTCCTAATTTGTCTGTTCGTCTGCCATCTGACCGGCTGTCCCATCATTCTTTGGGATTTCAATGCTCTATTCTGTACCAGTGGCTGCCGCTGAGAGCTACATTCGCCTCTAACCCCTAAACACAAGTGTGCGCGGGCACCAACAAGCGGGCACAGTACATATCTACTGTGGCCTGTCTGGCGTGCCCACTCCCCCCCCCCCCCCCCCCCACCCCACACACTCACACTTAGGTAATCCTCTTGTTCCACCCACATTGTCTGATTGCTAGGGCCACCCATAGTTGTACCGGGTGGCGAAAAGAAAATGGCAGTAACTGGCACAAAGGCCTGGGAGAGTTTAAGTTGGGGGTGGCGGGGAGGGGGAAAATAAGAGACAACAAGTGAAGAAAATGGCTAAAATAAATAAAATTTAAAACCTTTACATTGCTGCGACCTTTCCATGACCTCCTAGAGTTTCCTATTACCATAACAATCACCCAGGCAGGCATTCCTGACACCAGGCACACCAGAATTGAAATGCAGGGCCTGACAACATACCCAAATGCAAATTAAAACAAGACGCAGCCAGAATAAGGCTGACAGTTATACCCACCAGAAGATACAACAGGGAGCATATTCCCAATTTCCCCCTCTTCTCGCAACTGAAAACTAAGGGGCGGTGAGGGGTGAAAATCCTAAATTCCTCATTTGTGTACAAAAGATTCCAATTCTATGGAGGCCTAATTGCTCTGGCAGTTGGCCAGAAGTGTCAGTCAGTATCAGACAGATCCTCTGTCATCCTTCTCCTTAGTCTTCGCAGCATTGTCAATGTTGGCGCCTCAACAACAGCTCTCAGATTCATAGGAGCCCCACTCTGTCTGTCTGCTAGAGCCAGGTACCGAGACAGCGAGCGGAGCTGGATTAAATTGTAGTCAGAGACTTTAATGGTGCCCCGTCCATGTCTGCCGCTCCAGTCCCAATGCTCACCTCCCTTCACACCAAAGCACATTTCAGCGGAGCCACTGACCCCGACAGTCATATAACAGCAGCCGATACTTCATTATACACTGACTGGAACAGGGGGTGGAGGAATCCCGTACTCAACTCTGTTGCAGCCACGGTCGAGATGCAATCCGAGCGAGACAAAATTCTTTCAAACTTTTTTTTAAAAACGCAAGAGTGCAGGCAAGCTGCCAAACGAGGCAGGGTCCAGGAACTCAGGCTGGGATCCATTTCACCGGATTCCACCACTCAGGTTGCACTGCGCTGGAGTTTGTGGACAGGCTTTTAGGCTGGTCTCCCTTGCTGGAGCTCAATTCAAATGACGACTTGGATGTTAATGTTATGCAAATGGCTTCCTCGGGGATTTCAGGTTTTTTATCCCCATGCCGGAATAATAATAGTAATAAACTTTATTGTCACAAGTAGGCTTCCGTTAACATTGCAATGAGGTTTCTGTGAAAAGCCCCTAGTCGCCACATTCCGGCGCCTGTTCGGGTACACAGAGGGGGAATTCATAATGTCCAACTTACCTAACAGCACCTCTTTTGGGACTTCTGGGAGGAAACCGGAGCACCCGGAGGAAACCCACGCAGACACGGGGAGAACATGCAGACCTCGCACAGACAGTGACCCAAGCCTGGAATCGAACCCTGGCTCTGCGAAGCAACAGTGCTAACCACTGTGCTACCATGCCGCCCACATATGTGGTTCATTTGGGAACAATGGTCAGTAAAGGCCAGTGAGATGGGCCTGCCTTTCAGGAGAAAGTGCCGTTCCTCACTGCTGCGGCCTCATGTGGAAATTATTTGCCCAGGGTTGAGTTCTTTGAAAGTAGACGAAGAAGACACAAGGAGAGATATGAGGCAGCTTTTTTGCTGGTTCCAGAAGCTTCCGCAGGGAGGAGCAGTGCAGTTTACAGGGCCAACATGACCAGCCAGCTGGGCAGCACTGCTGGTGAATGTTGCCACAGCACTCAGCTCTACATTACTGCGCCGGCACCAGACTGTGTGGGCCGTGCCCACTGGCTGGTACCCATTGCTGCCCATGTCTGCAGGTGAATGTGGAATGATCTCAGTTGGGCAAAAATGCAGCACCAGACCTGACGGCAAAAACTACCTGAAAGTCCCACAAACCACGGGCGGGATTCCCCGAAAACTGGCACGATGTCCGGGACCCGGCGCCAAAAACGGCGCGGGTCACTCCGGCGTCGGGCCCCCCCAAACAGCGCAAATTCTCCGGCCCCGAATGGGCTAGCAGCGGCGTGACGCCATTCGCGATGGCGTCACCCGACGTGGACAGTGACGCCGTGACGGCTCAAAAGACGCGCCCCCCCCACCCCGGAAGACCCGACAAGATGGCCGCCCGCCGCGAAGCCCCGAGGTGCCAGGACCGCGACATCGAGGTGCTCCTGGACGCAGTGGAGGAGAGGAGGGAGTCCCTGTACCCCGGACACGGCCGCAGGGTCGCCCCACGCCTCAGCCGGCGTCTGTGGAGGGAGGTGGCAGAGGCCGTCAGCGCTGTGGCTCTAACCACGGACAGGCACCCAGTGCCACAAGAAGGTGAACGACCTCGTCAGGGCAGCCAGGGCGAGTGCCCCCTCCCCCCCCCCCCCGGCCCGATGTGCGGCACCCCCCCAGGTGAAACCAACCCTAACCTCTGCACTATACACGCAACCGATGGCATGCATTTATATACCTAACACTGTTGCCCTTTACCCCTGACACCCCCACAGGAGAAGCGCGCACACAACAATAGGGAGCATGAGAGGACTGGAGGGGGCCCAGCTGATGAGAGGCCACTCACCGTACATGAGGAAAGGGCCCTGGAACTGGCTGGCGGACCTGAGGACGGGGAGGTTGCCGATGAAGAGGTCGGGGGCCCACAGCAAGTGAGCCACCGACAGCCCGTCCCCATATCCCCTCTCCCCCATATCCCCCCTCTCCAATATCCCCCATAACCCCCCTCCCCCACATCCCCCCTCCCCATATCCCCCTCCCCGTATCCCCCATATCCCCCTCCCCGTATCCCCCATATCCCCCCTCCCTCATATCCCCCATATCCCCCTCCCCCATATCCCCCTCCCCATATCCCCCTCCCTCATATCCCCCCTCCCCCATATCCCCCCTCCCCCATATCCCCCATATCCCCCCTCCCCCATATCCCCCCTCCCCCATATCACCTGATCACCGTCTGCGTGTCTAACCATGCATGCTTCATTGTGTATTGCAGGAGCAAACGTCGAGGTACCCATCCCCGCAGATGCCGACCGCCCGCAGGATGCCCCAGGCCGACCATGGGATACGGAGATACCCGGACCCTCTGGCACGTGACGCCCGCAGGATGCCCCAGGGCGACCATGGGATACGGAGATACCCGGACCCTCTGGCACGTGACGCCCGCAGGATGCCCCAGGGCGACCATGGGATACGGAGATACCCGGACCCTCTGGCACGCGATGCCCGCAGGATGCCCCAGGGCGACCATGGGATACGGAGATACCCGGACCCTCTGGCACGCGACGCCCGCAGGATGCCCCAGGGCGACCACGGGAAACGGAGAGACGTGGAGCAATAGGGAGATGACGCCACCGTCTCGTGCGGATGCGACGACGCAGGCGTGTGCCACCCAGCGACGAGGAGGGCAGCCACAGGCCCCCGTCGCAGCCGAGCCACGAAACCACTACCCAGGACAGCCCTACCCACGACACCACTACCCAGGAGACCCCTACCCAGGACAGCCCTATTCAGGAGACCCCTACCCAGGACACCCCTACCCAGGAGACCCCTACCCAGGACACCACTACCCAGGACACTCCTACCCAGGAAACCAAAATACAGGACAGCGACACAGAGTGGATGGGTGGAGACGAACCCCCACCCCAAAGTGCCATGGACTCAGAGTGGGACGAAGAGCACGACACAACGCCACTGCTGTCACCAACACCCTCCACCATCGCAGAGACACTCACCTCGGTTGGGCACTTCAGTGATGAGGCATCTGGAACACTCACTGGTGCGCACAACACAGCCGTCCCGGTACAGCAGGTGGAGGTAGGAGCAGCAGAGGGACCGGGCGGTCGGAGGGCATCCTGGCACAAGCGAACATCTGCCGCCCAGGCGGATCCCGGGTTCCTGGAGTTACCGCACCCACCCATAGCCCCGATGCAACCACCGAACCTGGGACGAGCGAAGAGGGTGACGGTCAGCTTGCAGCGGTTGCAGTCGCAGGTGGAGGTGTGCACCCGCATCCAGGAGCTGGGAGTGGTGCCGGTCATGCGTGCCACCCAGGCCGACACCGCACGGGTGGCGTCCGCGGTGGAGGCAATGGGTGCGACGGTGTCAGACGTGGAGAGCAGTATGCGAGGCCTGGGGCCTTCCGTGCAGGCGGCGTCTGTGGCCCAGGACATGGCTGCCCTCTCACAGGAGGCCATGAGCCAGCGCCAGCGGCAGATGGCAGAGGCGCTCAACGCCGTGGCCCTGTCTCAGCAGGCCATCGCTGAGGGCATCGGCGCCATTGCCCATGTGCTAGCCGGCATCGCACAGTCACAGACAGGGATGGCCAACTCCCTGAGCTCCATGGCTGCAAACCTGCAGACCCTTGTCGATACCAGCACAGGTCTCCAGGACTGGCAGCGCCAGGTGTCGGAGGGGCGTCGGATGGCTGGTCCATTCACACCCCGACCCATGTAGAGGCCTGGGGGCCATTGGGCACCCCGAGGAAGGAGGAGTTGCTGGCGCCCGTCCCTGGTCCCCCTGTAGGGGAGGTCCAGGAACACTGCAGCACCTCAGACTCCCCCCCTTCTGTCCCAGGTGCATTGGGTGGGCAACGGGCAGGACAGGCTGGCAGCTCGCCATCCCAATCGCCCGGGCCGCAGCCTGGCCCATCTAGGCCAGGACGCCCCAGGAAACGGCTGCCAAAGGGATCCCGAGTCAGAGGGCAGGAATCACAGGAGTCCACCTCCAGTTCTGCTGTGCCGTCTGGGGAACCACCTAAGCGTAGTCAAAGGGCCCGTAAGGCCAAACGATTAGACACTGAGTAAGTTGGCACGGGTGCAGGGCACAGACGAGTTTTAGGGGCTAGGGCACGTGTATGCACTGTTTGTTATTAAAATCACGTTAACACCTACAGAAGCTGCCTTTGTGCTCTGTCCGAAGCGTGCGGGGATGTCATGTACGTTGAGCGCCAGTGTGTGTGTGAGGGGTGGTCTTACGTCGGCCTCAGGTGAGTCTGTCCCCTTCCCCCTGGGCCGCCCTCACCATCCCGCCGGGCAGAGGACGGGACCGTGCGCTGCAGTGTCACAGCCGCATGCAGGGATGGTCCGGGTGGATGGTGGTACTGTGGCCATGGGTCAGACATCGTCCAACGATGTGGAGCCAGGAGCTCATTGCAGAGCGGGTTATCATCGTCCTCCATGGCCTGCAATAGACACGCTTCCACCGGCGCCCGTGAGAGCCCGGCCGTCGTGCCGCAGGTGGATCTGCAATGGAGGCGTGGTGTGCATGCGGGTGGGGTGGGTGTGGTTGGGGGGGTGAGGGTGCTGGGTGGGTGGATGGGTGGGGGGGGTGAGGGTGTTCGGGTGTTGCCATGGTGTGCGGTATGTGGCCATACTCGCCGATTCCCACGCCCCCTAGTCAGTGAAGCAGGCAGCTATCAGCCTGTCCCGTGCCCGCTGCCCCAGCCAGTAATGGTGGACAGCCACCCGCCCATGTCTAGCCCGTCTGCCCTGACCATTGCCCCCAGCCCCCGCTTCTGGGGACGACTGCGCCTCTTCCTGCTGCTCCTCCACTCCGCCCTCCTCTGCCGACGGAACATCGCCCCTCTGCTGGGCTATGTTGTGCAGGACGCAGCACACCACAATGATGCGGCTGACCCTATCTGACGGATACTGGAGGGCGCCCCCAGAGAGGTCCAGACACCTGAAACGCATTTTGAGCACGCCAAAGCACCTCTCTATCACACCCCTTGTCGCTGCATGGGCATCATTGTAGCTGTTCTCCGCGTCATTCTGTGGCCTCCGTATAGGCGTCATCAGCCACGACCGCAGCGGGTAACCCCTGTCGCCCAGCAACCAGCCCCTCAGCCAGGGGTGGCGTCTCTCGTACATGCCGGGGATGTAAGAACGCGACAACACGTATGAGTCATGTACACTTCCCGGGTACCGGGTGCAGATGTGCAGGATAATCATGCGATGATAGCAGACCACCTAGATGTTCATGGAATAGATGCCCTTCCTATTGGTGAACACGGCCCTGTTATCTGCAACTGGCCGCACGGCGACGTGCATCCCATCGATCGCGCCCTGGACCATGGGAAACCCGGCCACGGCAGAGAAGCCCACAGCCCGGGCATCCTGGCTGGCCCGGTCCACAGGGAAGCGGATGTTGCGGTCCGCAATGGCATATAGGGCGTCTGTCACTGCCCGGATGCACCGGTGCACCGATGTCTGCGAGTTGCCGGACAGGTCCCCACCTGGCGTCTGGAATGACCCCGTGGCATAAAAGTTCAGGGCCACCGTAACCTTGACGGACACGGGGAGAGGGTCCCCCCCCCCCCAGTGCCATGCGGTGCCAGGTGTGCCAGCAGGTGGCAAATGTGTGCCACGGTTTCCCGGCTCATCCGGAGTCTCCTCCTGCATTCCCAGTCCGTGAGGTCCTGGTACGACAGCCGAGGCCGGTACACACGGGGCCTCCTCAGGTGCCTCCGTTGCCGTGGTGCCGCGACGTCCTCCTCCCCCTCCTCGTGTTCCCCTTGCTCCTCCTCCTCCTCGTCCTGTCAGGCGGGTGGGTCAGAGAATCCCGCCCCATATTGTCAGATCCTCTCTGAGATGAACCGCAGTTACAGGTTGTCTGTGAGCAGAAGGCAAGATTGCCTTGTTGAGTTGGCTGTACCTGCCAATTTGCCGCTAACTACTTTTTCAGGGCCTTACCCTAAACCCGCCAATGACTGTGATGAACTGTGTTCTCAGAATGTGGGTCAGCAAACAGGCAGATGCAGTGTTGTGCCAGCTTGCTGAATGGTGCTTTTGGTTACTATATCGCATCGGGCTGGGCCGTGATGGTCACCCGTGGCTTAAAACTTTGATGCAACAACTTGCAGACATGTTGCAACATTAATGGAGGGGGAGGGTGGCATGGAATGGGGCAGGGGGCAACCTTCCTTATGCAGAACTATCTCAATGGCAGCAGCCCCCAAAGAAAGGGTTAGGTCTTGGTCTATTTCATCACTTGTTTGCAGATTCATCGGGGTCGGTTTTAAACCCCTAGCCATTCCCCCAACTCCTGTGTAGGCAGACACTAAAGCTCAATGATATCATTGGATGTGCCACACAGTTTGAACCATTCCAGAGAAAGCACTGAGCTCACACTGAAAATCAGTCCTTCTAGTCCAAGTTAGTGCCAGAGTCCTTGCCCTTCTCCTGCTCATTGCTGATCTGCTCTGCTCAATGTCTTGAAGCCATTCCTGTTAAACTGAGGAGGGAGACAGATGTCAAAAATCATCCTCCCTCCACTCCTTTTTGACTTCCGGGTGTGCCTCTGCTTGGAGTGGATAGTCTGGAAGTGGCGATAGAGAATAAGACCCTGCAATCCTTAGATAGCAAGGACAAAGTGTAAGTTATCTCTGACTGAATTGGCAAAGGTAGTGGGCTGAATGGCCCTCCTCATTGAGAAGTGTGCTGTAACTTTGCACCTAAGGTATCACATATGGCTGAGGCTTTCGGAAGATTGTCTCCACTCCTTGATTTGTAGTGAATCGTAGATATGTTGAAATGTGTTTACGATTTCTATACCAATAGCAAAGTGTGGGGGCAATTTTCTTGACCCTAACTCCCAGAGAAAATCCATTCTATTTTACATTACCATGGGTCTGCTGGGATTGCAGCCCAAGGGGCAGATTATGTGCAATTGGCCCAAAGCACATACAAAATGAGATGGGAGCGGGCGTTCCCAATCCAATTGTCTCACCTTCCTTTAGTTTGACCAGCCAGGTGCTCAGACATGGGAATCTTTACAAATATGGTGGTCAACCTTCCTTCATTACTCCCTCTGATCAGAGGATTGGAGAAGGTGTGGGGGGGGGGGCGTGCGTGCATGAGCCATTCTGCAAGGCCAGAAGATATGTAGGTGAATGTTTCAAAAGGACTAGAAGGATTTGTAGGGCATTTCCAACAGCTCCAATGTCAGTGGCCTAGCCATGGCGAGTGGGTTTCTTGCCATATTTCCTGGCACAAGGCACTGCCCCATTATAGGCCCATGTCCAAATGCAGAAAGACCTGGGCAATATCCAGGCTTGGGCTGACAAGTGGCAAGATACATTCACACCACACAAGTGCCAGGCAATGACCATCTCCTACAAGAGAGGATCGAACCATCGCTGCTTGACATTCAATGTCAACAATTACCATCGTTGAATCCCCCACTATCAACATCCTGGGAGTTACCATTGACCAGAATCTGAACTGGAGTAACCATATAAATGTCTAGTCCAGAGCACGTCAAGCACTGCTCACTCTTTTCAAGGGCAGCATACTTCAGTCATGCTGTCCAGCATATGACCAAAGGAGAGCAAGGAAAATCAGCCATGAAATCTTCTTCTTGTGAGAAAGTATTAAGTACATTTCTGTTTTGTTTCTAGTTTGGTTTGTAGTTTCTGTTGACGTGTTTCTGTAGCTCGGCACTTCCATTCATACATTTTGACATCCTAACACCAGACAAAAACAAAGAACAAAGCAAAGTACAGGATCAGGCCCTTCGGCCCTCAAAGCCTGTGCCGATCATGACGCCCTAACTAAAAAAAAAATTCTGCCCTCACTCGATCCAAAAGAACAAAGAAGCCCATCTTTCGATGGTAATGTTGAAGAAGGAGATGATTGCTGGAGAAAGATTAACTGTGACCATGTTATAAAGTGAAAGACAGACATGATTCATTAAAAGGGTATGACTGTGGTCTTTTGAGCTTCTGCAAGATCAAAAAGACAAATCCTGTAACTTTCTCAGGAGGCACGAACTTGTCAATCAACAAGAGGATTAGAAGGAAAATCCATTAAACTCCCAAACATTTACAGGGATTATCCTTCTACACTATTTTTCACTCTTCATAGAATTTCCTCACCCCCCCCGCTGGATTTAAGCTGATCTCCAATCAAAAGGTGCTAAAATCGTTTAGGGAACAAGAAAAACTGGGTCAATGTTTGTTAGACATTTTAGTTGCTGTGAAATGAAGAGTCTAAAGTTCTTGTTCCTTTTCACCAAACACCATTTATTTCACTTCCACAGCCTCTGCACAAAACTCTTAACACCACACCACCTCACAGAGGCCACCTGAAGCCCCTTTACATATCAGTGTCAATTAATGGATACTTAACATAAATGAGACAACTAATTGCAATGTCTCTTAACCCATTACTTAACAGTCTTCCTTGGAGAAAAAAATAATTAGTTGAAAACAAAATTTCAAGAAACTCAAAAACACACACATGATGTCCCCCCCTTTTCTTTCTATTTTTTTTTGTTTGGACGAGAAAGAAAAAAAAAGTCACAGAAACAAACGCCCTTCATTAACAATATCCAAAAGTTTCTGTGAACTCGCTCCTCTTTTCGTAAAACAGTCTGACAGTTGATAGCTCCTGTCGACCCATTTAATTTTTGTTATTTCCCCTCTGTCCAACATCTGCTTCAAACTTGCGATGTCTATCCGTAACCTCTTTTCATTGACACTTTTTGTAGAGTGCATATTTTCTCACAGGGATTTATTGTCAATGTGACAGTCAATAGGTATATTACCCAAATTCCCTAATCCCAAAATTTCTGTCAATATCATACTTATATAAAAAGCCATATCCACCGCCTTTACAAGGCTTAACGTCTCAGCAGCCAAAGTGCTTTTTACCACTCTCCTTATTTTCTTTGTTTCCCACACAAGTGGGCAACATTTACCATTGTTCCCCAAAAGGAAAATTATAAAACCTCCTGCGCTTGAAACCCCATCACATAAATTTGCGTAGGACGCATCACTATAAACTATGAGTTTCAAGTGCGTAAGGTCACCTAAAACTGGGAACTTCAAAACACACTCCTGCATTTTTAGTTTGGTCAACGCTTTATTTGCTCTTATTATGTCTTCCACTTTGGGATCATTCATTTTTGTACTCAACTCTAAGACATCAAAACTCACGTCCGGTCTAGTCTGTCTACCTAACCAGTTCAGTTACCCAATTAAACTTCGCAGTTGCTCTTTTTCTATCTTTGAAACCATTGCGTCTTTTTGTGAAACTCGGCCACGACTAATTGCTATTGGGGTGATGTTTTCCAAATAAGATTGCTGACGTAAAGTTGCCCCTAACTTAGTCTGTCCAATTTCCAGTCCAATATATATATATTTTTAAAAAATATTTTTAGTCTCCTCCTTTTTCACATTTTCTCCCACATTTACACCCATCAACAATTAACAATAATCAGCAAGATATGTCAGTCCCCATAATAACAACGATCCCATCCGCCCACCAACCCCCAAACATCAGCCCACATGTTTACATAAACAAATGACAAAAAGGAATCAGGGATTACCCGTAGTCACCCTTAATCTACACAGACCCCCCCCCCCCAACTAATGTTCGATGTTATCCAGTTCGTGAAAGTGCATAATAAATAGTGCCCATGACTTGTAGAACCCCCTCGGGCTTCCCCTCAGTTCGAACTTAACCTTCTCAAGGGTCAAGTATTCCAACAGGTCCCCCAGCCATGCCAGGGCACTGGGTGGAGAGGCTGCTCTCCATCCCAGCAGGATCCGCCTTCGGGCGATCAACGAGGCGAAGGCTATGATATCTGCCTCCACTCTCGTTTCCAACCCTGGCTGGTCCGACACCCCGGATATGGCCTCCTGGGGACCCGGGTCCAGTTTCACATGCACCACCTTGGAAATTACCCTAAACACCTCCTTCCAGTACTCCCCTAGCTTTGGGCAGGACCAAAACATATGAACGTGATTCACGGCGCCCCCCCCCCCCCCCCCCCCCCCCGCAACGCTCACACACATCCTCTACTTCAAAAAATCGTCTCATCCTCGCCCTCGTGAGGTGCGCTCTATATACCACCTTCAGCCCCAACCTCGCACATGAGGTGGAGGCATTCACTCTCCGGAGCACCTCACACCAGACCCCCTCCTCTATAACCTCTCCCAGCTCTTCCTCTCACTTTGCTTTGATTCCCTTCCAGTGGTGCCTTATCCTCTTCCAGAATAGCTCCGTACACCGCTGACACTGCCCCCTTCTCCAGTCCCCTTGTCGTCAACACCTCCTCCAGCAATGTGGAGGCCGGTTCCTCTGGGAAGCTCTGTATCTCTTTCCTGGCAAAATCCCGAACCTGCATGTACCTAAACCCTTCTCCCTGCTCCAGCCCATACTTCGCTTCCAGCTCCCTCAATCCTGCAAGCCGACCCCGAAGAAACAAATCTTTTAGCATCTTAATCCCCCTCTCTTCCCACTTCTGAAAACTTCCATCCCACCTCCCTGGCTCAAATCTGTGGTTCCCCCGAATCGGCATTTCCCTTGACCCTAAACCCAACTCGAAGTGTTGGCGAAACTGCCTCCAGATTTTCAATGAAGCTATTATTACCGGACTCCCTGAATATTTCCCCGGAGCTATCGGGTGCAGCGCTGTTCCTAGTGCCTTCAGCCTCGACCCCCTGCACAAACTCTCCTCCATTCTGACCCACTGAGAATCCACCCCTCTGACCCAGCTCCGCACTTTCTCCACATTCGCCGCCCAGTAGTAGTACAACAAGTTCGGGAGACCCAAACCCCCTGCCTGCCTTCCCCTCTGTAGCAGCACCTTTCTCACTCTGTCCACCTTCCCTCCCCATATGAATGTGGTAATCCTTCCCTCAATCTCCCTGAAAAAAGACTTTGGCAGGAAAATTGGTAGGCATTGAAAAATAAACAGGAATCGCGGCAGCACATTCATTTTAACCGCCTGTACCCGACCTGCCAGTGACAGAGGAAGGCCGTCCCACCTTGTCAGATCGGCTTTCACTCTCCCCACCAAACTAGTGATGTTGTACCTGCGAAGCCTCCCCCACTCCCGGGCAACCTGCACCCCCAGATACCTAAAATGAGTCGCTGCTCTACGGAATGGCAGCCCCCCCACCCATGCCCCACCCCCGGCCGAGACACCACAAAGTACTCACTGTTGTCCAGGTTCAACTTGTACCCCGAGAAAGACCCAAATTCCCGCAGTAGCTCCAATATTCCTCCTATCGACTCACTCGGTTCCGACACAGACAGCAGCAAGTCGTCGGCATATAAGGACACCCTATGCTCTATCCCCCCCCCCCCCCGCACTATTCCTTTCCATGCTCCCGAACTTCTCAATGCGATGGCCAACGGCTCAATCGCAAGTGCAAACAGCAGGGGGGACATAGGACATCCCTGTCTCTTCCCACGGTGGAGAGAAAGGTATCTCGAACTGATAGTATTTGTGCAGACACTCGCCTTCGGTTCCTTATATAATAGCTTTACCCAGTTCACAAACCTTGGCCCAATCCCAAACCGCTCCAGCACTGCCATCAGGTACCCCCATTCTACCCGATCAAACGCCTTCTCGGCGTCCAATGCCACAACTACCTCTGTTTCCTTTCTTTCCGCCGGTGCCATAACAACGTTCAAAACCCTCCTAATGTTCGAAAACAGCTGCCTCCCTTTCACGAACCCCGTCTGATCCTCCCCTATTACCTTCGGAAGGCACTCCTCCAGCCTACCCGCCAGTACCTTCGCCAACACTTTTACGTCCACATTCAGAAGTGATATTGGATTGGATTGGATTTGTTTATTGTCACGTGTACCGAGGTACAGTGAAAAGTATTTTTCTGCGAGCAGCTCAACAGATCATTAAGTACATGAGAAAAGGGAATAAAAGAAAATACATAATAGAGTTAATTTTTAAAACGAGTATAGGTTAAGTAAAAAGTGGATCTGTTTGGGAGAGCTCGCAGAGAGTCGCCTTGCTGCGGTGCCATCTTGGAACATACTTGATATGGGCCGATACGACCCACACTCCGTCGGATCCTTATCTTTTTTTAGTAACAGGGAAATCGATGCCTGCCCCAAGGTTTGCGGCAACACCCCCTTCCCTATCGCCTCCTCAAACATCCCGACCATCAGGGGTGCCAACTTATCCTTAAATTTTTTATAATATTCCACCGGAAACCCATCCGGCCCTGCCACCTTTCCCGACTGCATCCTCCCAATCGCATCCTTTATCTCCTGCTCCACTATTGCTCCTTCTAATGTAGCCCTGTCCCCCTCCCCTAGCCTCGGACCCATCTAGAAATTCCTGCATCTCACGGTCTCCCCCGAGTGGCTCTGACTTGTACAACCTCTCATAAAACTCCTCAAAAACATTGTTAATCAGCACTGGGGCCACCACCAACTTCCCTGCCCTATCCTTCACCTGAAGAATTTCCCTTGCCGCTGCCTCCCTCCAGAGCTGACCTGCTAACATACCTTATCTCCATGTTCATAAACTGCACCCCTTGCTCGTCTCAGTTGGCGCACCGCCTTCCTGGTGGACAGTCGGTCGAAGCTCGCCTGTAGTTCCTTCCTCTTTTCCAGCATCGCCGGGTCCCCATCCTCTGAATACCTCCTATCTACCTCCAACATCTCATCTATTACCCTCTGCCGCTCCAACCTCGCCTCTTTATCCACCCTGGCCTTAAACAAAATTACCTCCCCTCTCACCACCGCCTTTAGAGCCTCCCAGACGACTGCCTTCGACACCTCACCCGTACAATTGAAACCTACATATTCCTTAATTACCTTTTCAATTTTCTCACAGAACACTTGGTTCCCCAAAAGCCCCACATCCAGTTTCCACCCCGGTCTCTGCGCTGCCCCCTTCTCCAGCACCATATCCACCCAATGTGGAGTGTGATCTGACACTGCAATTGCAGAGTATTCCGACCCCTTGACTCCAGCCAGCAAAGCCTTCCCCACCACAAAAAAGTCGATCCGCGAGTATACCTTATGGACCGCTGAGAAAAACGAATACTCCCGTTCCCTTGGGTGCAGGAACCTCCAAGTGTCCACCCCTCCCATTTCCACCATTAGCCCAGCCAGCGCCTTCGCCCCCCCTGATGGGACCAGCGAGCGCGGCCGTGATCTGTCCAACCTTGGCTCCTGCACCCAGTCCCCCCCCACAATCAGCTCATGCGTGTCAAAGTCGGGAATAGCCCCAAACACCTTCCTCGCGAATCCCACACGTCCCAATTGGGACCGTATACACTTAACAGCGCCACTAATCTCCCCTCCAGTGCCCCTGTCACAATCACAGATCTACCCCCCTGATCTGCCACCACCTTCTCCATCTGGAAGCGTACCCTTTTGCTGACCAGCACCGCTACCCCTCGAGCCCTTCCATCAAATCCGGAGTGAAACACTTGGCTAACCCAGCCCTTTTTAAGTCTCACCTGGTCCTTCACCCTCAAGTGAATCTCCTGCAGCATTGCTACATCGGCTTTCAAACTTTTAAGATGTGCAAGCACCCTTAACCTCTTGACCGGACCACCTAGCCCTTTCACGTTCCACGTGACTATCCTTACTGGGGGTCTCTCACCCCCTCCCACCTTTCTTATCCACCATCACCATACCACCGGGCCCTGCCCCATAAGCCTGACACGCACCTGTCCATTGTTAACATCGAACCCCTTCCCCCCTCCCAAGAACCCCCCCTACAAAAACATCCCCCAACATCCATCCCTCCACCCCCTCTTGCTCGCCTCGTAGGCCCATTGAAGCCTGCTATCCAGGCTCCAACGTCCGCAGACCTCCTCTCACCTCACCCCCGTTCACTAACTGACTTTAGTTAGCTAGCGCGGGTGGCTCCCCCCGCCAAGACCTCTCGCCTCCTTCCACCCAGTCCCAGAGAAAGAAACTCCAAAACAAACCCAACAATCCAACCCCTACAATTCACTAACATAACATTTAACCGTCGCAACACAGAACGCCATTAACTTGAACTCTGTAACAATGCAAAGAGAAGTAAATTTCAATACAAATCAGTAAAAAGAAAGTTGTAACATTTGTACATTTTCCAGCCGCTCAAACACAGTCCACAGTCTCTCTTCCAGTTCCGCTCTTCACGTCTGTCCCAAGCCTTCTGCCCTCACGAACGCCTCAGCCGCCTCCGCTGTCTCAAAATAAAAGTCTTTGGCGTTATATGTTACTCTCAACTTCGCCGGGTACACCACACCAAATCGCACCCCCTTCTTGTACAAAGCCGCCTTCACTCGCCCAAACGCCGCTCGTCTTTTTGCCAACTCCACCGTCAAGTCCTGGTAGATCCGAACCGCAGTACCATCCCACAGCACCTCACGCTCCTGCTTCACCCAGCTTAATACTTTACCCTTCATGCAAAACAGATAATATCTGCCCTTGTCGGCTCGTTCACTTTGGGCTTCGGCCTTAATGACCGATGAGCTCGGTCTAGCTCGTACAAGGTGGGGCTCTCACCCTCCCCCATCTGCTCCGCCAACTTCTTAGCGAAGTATTGCGTGGCCTTGGGCCCTCTGTCCCTTCGGGCAAGCCCACAATTCTCCCAAGTCTTCCAGCTTTGCTCGGAGTCCTCTGTTAACCTCCACCACCCTCCGCAGCTCGTCCCCCATCGAGGTGACCTGGTCGCTGTGTCGTGTCACGGCCTTCTCCACCTCCTTCATCTTCTCGCCCTGCTCTCTCACCTTGGCCGATGCCTTTGCCACCTCCACCCTGATCGGGCCGATTGCCTCCTCCACCCATGACCTCAACGCGACCGCCATCTCTTTCCTCAAGGCCTCCATGTGCCTCACCAAATGTTTTTCCAGCTCCACCGCCATCACCTCGGTCATCTTCTCCACCGTAAGTATTGCGGCCCCGCCTTGCAGGTCGGCTTCCGCCATCCTGTCAACACTTTTGCTCGTCTTCTCCTTCGGCGGCGAACCCGCGTTTCCTCCTTTCTTCGACGCTGCTCTTCGCATCCTTTCGCGGCTTATTGTCTTTTATCTTCTTTCTTTTCGCCTCTCTCCCCCTTCACCCTCCTGCCCTTCATCAATCTGACATTCTTCTATTTTGAAAAAAAAAGGGGAGAGAAAAAAAACTTTCACCAAACTTCCTTAAATCTTCTTTCTTTCTCCTCTACATTCACCTGGGACCAGGCTTCAACCTTCTTTCTTCTTCCTAGGTGGGAGCCATCCGACGTGGAGCACCCTCCCTACATAGTGCCCTGGCCTCTGGCCTGCCGCCTCGGCCTCCTCGTAGCTCCGCCCCCGCTGCTCTAACCTGCCGCGCCGGGCCCGGCGCCTCAGCCCCCCGCCGCCCGACACCCGCGGGGTTCTTCGCCGGTTTTTAAACCGGCCCCGCTGGCTGCTCGTGGCAGCCCCAAAGGCCGACAATAGTCGGGGAGTGCGTGAGGACTCGGGGATTTCCCCGAAATCACCGCGAATCGCGGCCACCGGCGGGAGCTCTTGTTGCTGCGGCCGCCCTGCTCGCCCACCCCACCGGAAGCCCAGTCCAATATATTTAAATGCAACGGAAGCCTGACTTCCAACCCTGAATTCTTTCCTCAAACCAGAGATTACAATAGCTTCAAAATCACTAGTCCCACCCCACAAAAAATCATCGACATGCATCATAAAAATGCCAGAAAGATTTCCTTTATAGTGCCAGTAAAACATTGCAGGATCTGCTTTCAACTGGCAACAGCCTAACTTTAACAAAACTGACCTTACCGAAAAATATCAGACTCTAGATGCATCATTTAATCCATATACACATTTGTTCAACTTCCAGAGTACCCCTTCTGTGTTAGCTGCTTCTTTAGGAGGACGGAGAAAAATGTCTCTCTGGAGCTGATGCCCCTGCAAAAAGGCAGCTGTTATATCTATAGATTTGCATTCCCATGCCTTTGTGGCTAATAGAGCCAAGAAGATCTTTAAAATAACCTTTCCTGCCGTTGGTGAATCTACCCTTAAATCCTGATTTTCTAAGTTTTCTTCAAATCCCCTCGCCAAGACCCTGGCCTTTGCCTTATAAGTTCCATCCGGAAGAACCTTTTCCATGCAAATCCATCTGTGGGATAGAGCTCTTTGTCCCCTATCCGGTACTTCCGTGTATACCCCAAATCCACTCCAACTATGCAATTCTTGCTGTTTAGCTTCTTTCGGGGCAGCGCGGTAGCATTGTGGATAGCACAATTGCTTCACTGCTCCAGGGTCCCAGGTTCGATTCCGGCTTGGGTCACTGTCTGTGTGGAGTCTGCACATCCTCCCCGCCTGTGTGTGGGTTTCCTCTGGGTGCTCCGGTTTCCTCCCACAGTCCAAAGATGTGCAGGATAGGTGGATTGGCCATGATAAATTGCCCTTAGTGTCCAAAATTGCCCTTAGTGTTGGGTGGGGTTGCTGGGTTATGGGGATAGGGTGGAGGTGTTGACCTTGGGTAGGGTGCTCTTTCCAAGAGCCGGTGCAGACTTGATGGGCCGAATGGCCTCCTTCTGCACTGTAAATTCTATTAATAACTTTTTCATCTAATTTATTTGAAGCCACCAAAATCTCACGTGCATGTGGGCTTCTACTCCTATTAGTATTCGTAGTCTTACTCATGTTCCGAGATCTTCACAAACTACGTCGCCTCTCCCGCCTGGTATCTCGTTCTGTACTGCTACTGCTTGATCTTTCCCTTCTGCTGTGGGATGTCCTTTCAATAGTTCTCGACCTTTTCCTGCGGACCTGTTCACTATCCGATGTACTATCTGAACTGGCACTGCGTTTCTGTGCCCTCCATTTTTGAACTTCGTTTTCCCAATCCATTGTCTTGACTCCTTCCCCTGAATGCTGTACATTCAACCAATGTTTATACTTTCCAGTGGCCTTCCCTGCTCTACTAATAACAGTTGCATCCTTCCATTGACTAGACCCTTCAGGCAAGTATGTCACTTTTGTACCAACTTTTGGCAGTTGCCCTATCGGAAAAATGGCCTGTTTTAATTCACCAGAAGTGTTGTGTTCCTCCACAGAAACCCTGTCTATATCAGCTAATTGGTCCTCATAGTTCTGTAAAACATGCATACCAGATGACTCTGGTTCCTCGTCATGTCTGTCTGCTCTTTCTAAATTTGGAAATTTGTAATCTGTACCCATTATCCTTGATGAATGGACCCTAACAGTTTGATTACCATGTTGCAAAATAATTGTTTTGCCATCTATGCCTATGATCTTCCCTGGGCCTTTCCATTCATTAGAATTGTCTCTCTTATAGTATACCATGCCTCCTTTCTGAAAAACGGCATCTGATGGCCATACGTTATGTCTTAAAGCTCTGCGAATTCTTTCAGAGACTTCTGTTTCCAAAAAAGCTTTTCTACTGCTATGTAATGCATTTAAATGTTCAGCAAAACCAGAGCTAATTGTAGTCCCCTCCCAAGCTGGAGGCTGGTCATCCAAAATGGATGGAATTTTAGGATTTCTACCAAACACTAATTGATAAGGACTATAGCCCCCAACCATCTGCAATGAATTCTTTGCATGTACTGCCCATGCTAAAGCTGAATTTAGCCTGCAATTTGGTCGATCTGCCAAAATTTTCCGAAGCATGTCATCGATGTCAGCATGATTTCTTTCACAGACACCATTACTAAATGGGCTTTCTGCAGCCGTATTCATAACTCTGATATTCATGTTTTCACACATATCCCTAAACTCATCATTAGCAAATTCTCCCCCATTGTCCGTAAGGAATTTTGCCGGTGGACCCATTCCTGTCCCTATCGATTTTTCCACAATTTGATCCAGAATTACTCTCCTTTACTTCGTACAATCGTTGATTGACTAAATCTGGTTGCTAAATCTACAAAATGCAAAATAAATATATTATTTGCTTTATCCCAGATGTTAAGGTCCTTGGCCACAATGTCGTTAAAATCCCTGGTCAAAGGTAGGGTTACTATCGGTCGTGCTGGTGTCCTTCTGTACTTCCGACAAACTTCACAGCGGTCACTAACCTGTTCTATCAGTTTAGTATAGTCGTCATACCTTACCCCTGCATCCTTTAATAAATTTTTCAGCCTCCGAGGAGACGGATGTGCAAATTGCCTATGCAGTTTTAATACCACAAGCTTTTTATCAGCTAAAGTCCCATTTTCAACTGCCATTAACACACCCTTAACCACTCTACTTGAAAAATTATTTGTCAGTAATGGAATACAATAGTGTCCTGACTGTGTAAATTGTAAGTCCACCGTCTTTCCAAAAACTGTTGCCTTATCCTGTTCCATATCCAGTTTCATGTGTGCTTTCTTCATCGATGGTCTGCTCAGAAGCAAAGGTATCTCACTTGATACAACATCCGTGCTAATGAAATGATTCACGCCGGCAATATTGCAAGGGATCACCACTCTTTTCAGCGACTTCAGAGTATTATCATCCCCAAACCTGAAACTTGTGGAACTTTCAAATTCCTTAACCTTGTTATGATTTTCAGCATTCAAGGAGTCCAGGTAACATTTTAACCAGTCAATTCCACACACAGTAGATGTGCAGCCACTGTCCAATACAGCACAGTCAAGTAATTTAAAGGCTGTGGAAATTCCAGATTGTGTTTCTGCAGCCTTTTATATAGTCTGCCAAATTCCATTATATAGTCTTCCATGGAGATATCCTCCATTTTCCGGAACTGATCAAAATCTGACCATGCTTCATACGCACTTAACAAGTCATCTTTCTTAGAAATATTATCCATATAATGTAATAAAGTCTCCAGACCTTCTTTTGAGTCTAACTCTTCCAATTCCAGCTCAGAAAGCACTTTGTTTCGGATTTTACTGCCATATGGTAGAGAAAGAGCCAATGCCATACCTTGTTTTCTCTTTCCCAAAGCAGTTCCCTTAGTCCACATAATTACTGCACTTCTCCATTGGTCGTACGATTCCCTTTCAGAAAATAAGGGAGGATAGTCATATCCAGCCATCTTTATCCTGGGTTCAGCCATGTATCTTTTTTTTTTCCTTCTCACTCACTCCTTGGTTTGATCAGGAAAAGTTGTATCTTTCAAATCTTCACATTTGCACAGCAACCATCCTCTGCTCCCATTGTTAGATGTTTAGTTGCTGTGAAATGAAGAGTCTAAAGTTCTTGTTCCTTTTCACCAAACACCATTTATTTCACTTCCACAGCCTCTGCACAAATCTCTTAACAACACACCACCTGACAGAGGCCACCTGAAGCCCCTTTACATATCAGTGTCAATTAATGGATACTTAACATAAATGAGACAACTAATTGCAATGTCTCTTAACCCATTACGTAACAATGTTTGACGCAGAGGAAGATACAGGAGTATGGAATGGGTGGAGGAGCACTGGCTGTAGATTGCACTGACAGAGAAGCAGAGACACGGTGGGCTGAATGATCTTGTTCCGCTGGAGTGTCGGTTTTTACAAATCGGCCCTGATTGTACCTTGGGGTCAATTTGTGGTGAATTTTGGTTTCAGTCTAAAATTTTGCCCACTGCAGCCGAAAAAAAAGAAAGACTCCCAAAATATTTAAACTCTCGGGCCACAATTTAATCTCACTGGTGGGCCTCCCGTCGTGTTGGCTGACACTGTAGGAAACCAGCTCCTTTTGAAGTGCAATGGTAGGACCCAGATACAGTGCAGGAAATGTTTCAATGGCCTGAGTGGAGTAATTAGGCTAAGCACTGCGCTTCATTTATAGCCTCCCCCTCTCTCTAGGTCAAATGTAACTGGCTCACTACTACCTTACCCCAGCATGCTCCACAATTCACTGCCCTTCCTCACTTGGTGCACACACAATCCCCAGTGTGTAGAAGGACACACTGGACCACCTCTCATTCTCATTCCCAATGCCTTAAATGGCTGCTTTTACATCATCATCCATTCAGAATAAAGAAGTAAAGGTGACACCCAGAGTGAGTTGAAAACGTCTAGCAGGGCAGCACGTGGCACAGTGGTTAACACTGGGACTACGGCGCTGAGGACCCGGGTTCGAATCCCGGCCCTGGAGTCCGTGTGGAGTTTCCACATCCTCCCTGTGTCTGCTTGAGTTTCGCTCCCACAACCCAAAGATGTGCAGGGTAGGTGGATTGGCCACGCTGAATTACCCCTTAATTGGAAAAAAATAATAATTGGGTACACTAAATTTATTTTTTTTAAAAGGAAAAATAAAATAAAATGTCTAGCAGAGGTGAGTAAGGCAAAGAGGAAACAATTTTGAAGCTCTGAAAGACCTTGGTAAAATCACCCCCACAGGGGTGGTGGTGGTGTAGTGGTTTTGTCACCGAACTAGTAACACAGAGACTCAGGGTTCGGGGACCCAGGTTCGAATCCCACCAAGACAAATGATAAAATTTGAATTCTATAAAAACCTGGAATTACCGGTCTAATGTTAACCATAACCCGATTGTCGTAAAAGCCTGTCTGGTTCAGTCATGTCCTTTAGGGAAGGGAAATCTGCCATCCTTACCTGATCTGGCCTACACGTGACTCCAAGCCCACAGCAATATGGTTGACTCTGAAATGGCCGAGCAAGCCACTTAGTTCAAGGACAATTAGTGATGGACAATAAATGCTGGCCCAGCATTTATCCCATGAATGAGTAAAAATAAAATCACAAATGCACAATAGGTTTTCATGATCCAAAGCCCCACTGGTGAGTGAAACTTCAAAGAATTCTTTTGCTCATATCAATAAGTTTCCTAGGCCAATCAAGTGAAGCTTTCCTTCCATTCCACACAGTTAAAATGACATCATGCTTTAAATATGTTAATTAGGCACCCATTAATTAGGCCTCAGTCAGTGGCACAGTTAAAATCCCACTCAGAATCATTGCAGCAATAATGACTCGATCTTAATGTTCACTAATGGGAAGTGGGTGTTGCAGACTGTGCCAGCATTTATTGCCCATCCCTAATTACCCTTGAGGGGGTGTTAAGAGTCAACCACATTGCTGTGGGTTTGGAATCACAGTAGGCCAGACCAGGTAAGGACGTCAGATAGTGAGCCAGGTGGGTTTTTAACAACAATCCACAATGGTTTCATGCTCATCATTAGACTTTTTAATTCCTGATAATTTATTCATTAAGTTTAAATTCCATCACCTGCCGTGGTCGGATTCGAACCCGGGTCCCGCGACATTACCCTGGGTTTCTGGATTGCTAGTCCAGCGACAATACCACTATGCCACCGTCTCCCCATACAATACATCAGTAAGTTGACTCCTGTAAGTGTAACTCTATGGACCAACTATGTTCCCAGCGGGTTGAAGGGGTTAAATTGGGGTTACAATGTTGAAACCGAGAATGTGGGTGCACCAGAGCAGGGTATGGTGCAATTCGATAATGTGGCAGGTGGGGGAGGGCAGGTGGGGAGGGGAGGGAAGATATTTGCAAAGCTTTCTCTTTAATAGCTTGGTGGCAAGGTTATATTTTGCGCCTATTCCGAGTTACTTTGAGAAAACGTGCTGAGTAACCTTTGTACTGTTTTTACGGGACGTGGGTATCACTGGCTCGGCCAGCATCTATTGCCCATCCCTAGTTTTCCTTCAGAAGGTGGTAGTCAGCTGTCTTCTTGAACTGCTGCAGTCCTTGGGGTGTAGCTACATCCACAGTGCTGTCAGGGAAGGAATTGACTCGTGATATCCAACTTGAAGTTCAATTCACGTAATGCGAGCCACAGGAACACAACCAATAAACCGGTGGGGGAGAGATGAATTGAAAAAAATGATTTAATTCGAGCAATTTGCAAGCTATAACAGATCACTAGAGCTGAGCATTGCAAGTGTCTGCATTGAAAGTGATTCAGTGATTGAATCTTTCATCTTGTAACAGTTGATGCGGTCAGGAATGCTCAGATTTCCCTATTGACTGACACGGGTTTTAACAATCCACAACAACATTGAACGAATGAGGTTGCGTTTTCACCCAAATTCTTGTAGAACAAGGAATGGGAACGTCTGAATGGATAGCTGGATCCTACCCTGTAGCCCCAGGAGAAGCCATTTGCATCTGTTGATCTGCACAACTTTATCATTCGACAAGTGCAAGTTATGCAGCAGACAGACCCAGAAGATAAGCCCCAGCCTCTATGTAGAGGAGGAAGAATAGGAGGATAGGGAAAGAAGTGGCACCGACTGGTGCACTATTGCGCTGAATGGTGCAATAAGGACTTATTGGCCAGAGTTCTGGAAAAGAACAAACTTATGCCTCATCATGAACAATCCTATGGTCTTCTACCCCAGATCCATCACTAATGCCCACTAATATAAAAGCAAAATACTGCAGATGCTGGAAGCTGAAACAAGAACAGAGAATGCTGGCAAACCCAGCAGGTCTGGCAGAATCTGCAGGGAGAGAAAACAGAGTTACCGTTGTGAGACTCTTCAGAGCTGAAGAGAGGGAGTAATGTGTTGGATTGTGTTCTCTATAAGAGGGGGCGGAACAGAGCAGGAGGCCGGTGATTAGTGGCAACTGGACGAGATTGCAACATAGATGGGGCAAAACTTTAGAACAAGTGACTGGTGGCCCAGTGGGTTTTAACTTTGCACTGGGCCAAAAAATGTTTGGGATATGTTAAAAAAAAGGTCAAGATGGAGGAGAAAGGTCACAATCCAAAAGTTATTGAACTCAATGAGGGCTGTAACATGGCTAATTGGAAGATATGGGGTGGGATTCTCCGATTGCTGACGCCGAAATCGCGTTTGGCGATCGGCCGGAGAATCCATTCTTACGCCGAAATCCGGGGCGGTGCCATTTTTCTGATGTTCTGTCCCCTGAAAAGCGGCGTACTCGAGGAGTCCGAGCGGCAACGGACCCCATCATTCTGCGTCCGTATCGGCATGTAAAGCCCGTGGCGTGGCTGCTAGCCCCCACCGGATGGAGCATCGGTGACTTTTTGGTCGGCAGAATCCAGCAGAATCGGAGAATCCACCCCGAGGTACTGCTCCTCCAGTTGGTGTTGGCCTTCCCTGGGCAGTGCAGTAGACCAAGGATGGACACGCGGGCACGAGAGCAAGGTGCTGAGTTAAAATAGCAAGCAACAGGAAGATCGGGGTCACGCATGTGGACTGAAGGTGTTCCGCAAAACAGTCACCCAGTCTGCGTTTAGTCTCTCCAATGTATAGGAGACTGTTACATTAACTAATACCCCCTACATGTTTTCCCTCAATACTAATAATCATAGATTTGATTTTGGGCAACAAATTATTCCCAAAACTCCCAAGGACATTGCAATGAGTTTCTTTCTCTACTGCACATTTGCGTCCCGGTGTCATTGTTTCATTGACCTTGATGATATTGGACGGAGAGATGGCTAGGCCCTCATCTCAAAATGCTAGCTCAGTAGACAGACCTGGTGCAGTGTCACTGCTCAGAGGGGGCTCTCGGACTCGCCCACGGTGAATGTCCTGTTTTTTTAGCCAGCACTGTCAGCACTGAGTGCCAGCTGCCAATCAAATAGATTATTTCACCTGCAGATCTCTGGGGAGAGGGGCTAGCTGGAAGGATCAGTTTGGTCTTCACCCTGTCAAAGTCGATGTCTTAACAAATCCATAATTGTATTTTTTTTCAGTTTGGCCAGGGGTGCGAATGAGTAATGTCTGGACGTGGCTGCAGATACATGACTTTATAATAAAGGAAACTTGCTCTATTGCTGTTGTTGTGGTTTTTTTTTAATGTTGAACTATTAAGCTGCTCATTATGCCAAGGATTACTAATTAGTAACGACCGAGAACATTGCCCGAGCCTCACTTTCAGAGTGCGGAGATAGAAGCATCCCCTCCGAAATCTGACACGTGTTTCCTCTATTCTTTAGCAATGACCTCCTTACCTAGCTACAGTGTTGGCCTGAAATTAGTTAGAAGAATGCTGTTGACTATATTGTACAGTCCAGCCTTTCAATGCGGGCAAAAATAAAACAATCCAGCTCTGAACTTGGAAAGGTTTTCTGCGCGAAGGTGAATAATCACCTGATCTCCCATTCAGTAGATGCTGAATGGACATGAAGCCGCATGCAGTGGGTTCAAAGACGGAACGTTGGAATAAGAATAGGTCTTCACACTCTCGAGTGTGTTCCGTCATTCGATTCGATCACAGCTGACCTGTATCTTGGCTACATCAACCCCCTTGATGCCCTTGTCTAACAAAAATCCATCCATATCCGTTTTGAAATTTTCAATGGACTCTCTCCCCTAATAACTTTTGTTTTCCAGAAAAGGCTTCCAGATTCGTCACTCGCCTTTGTGTAGAGAAGTGATTCCTGATGTCGCCCGTGAGAGGCCGAGTTTTAATTTGAAGGTTATTCCCCCTTTGTTCTGGACTCCCGTACAGGAGGGAATAGCTTCTTTCCATCGACGGTTGTCCAATTTCAGGGCACCAAACCCGAAGGGCATTTATGGCAGCAGAAAGTAAGCAGGTTCAACCACCGTGATCATGACCTGCGGAAAGTGGACAGCACGGTAGCATAGTGGTTAGCACAATTGCTTCGCAGCTCCAGGGTCCCAGGTTTGATTCCTGGCTTGGGTCACTGTCTGTGCGGAGTCTGCACATTATCCCCGTGTGTGCGTGGGTGTCCTCTCACAGTCCAAAGATGTGCAGGTTAGGTGGATTGGCCATGCTAAATTGCCCTTTGTGTCCAAAATTGCCCTTAGTGTTGGGTGGGGTTACTGGGTTATGAGGACAGGGTGGAGGTGTGGGCTTGGGTAGGGTGCTCTTTCCAAGAGCCAGTGCAGACTCGATGGGCCGAATGGCCTCCTTCTGCACTGTAAATTCTATGATTCTAATACCAGACAGAGACGAAGATGGCAAACTAAGAAAACGAAAGAAGAAACAGCATCAATTACAGTGTTACGAGCTCAAAGGTGACTGGTTTTCTATTGTAATGCCTTTATTGAACTGGATGTATGGCTGCCTGCAGAGAGTTCCTCATGGCAGAGGTCACATGACTACGCCAAGCCAGTTAGGACATAGAGTCATGGAGTTTTACAACACAAATCGAGGCCCTTCAGCCCATCATATCTGTGTTGGCCATCAAGCATCTATCTACTTGAATCCCATTCCAGCACACGGCCCTAGCCTTGTACGCGATGGTGTTTCAAGAGCTCATCTAAATACTTCTTAAATGTTGCGAGGATTCCCACTTCCACCACCCGGTGGGTGAAAATATTTTTCCTCATAGCCCATAAGTTGTTTTATCCATGTTTTATCTATTCCATCTCACCCATTCCAGGCCATCACATGACCTTACAACCCATTCTTTGATACGGCAGCGTTCAAGAATCAAAAACATTTCCACATTCACATGCTTCAAGGCCACAACACATTTTGGAGGAGCCTCAGTTGGACAGTGTCCCTGTCACTCACCACGCCCAGGAGTGCGTGCAGATCGACCACGGGCGGGATTCTCCGTCCGTGATGCCTGAATCGCGAAGCACGATTGGACGGAAAATTGCCCGTTAGCCAAAAATCGAGGCCAGGGCTCGGTGCCGAATGGAATGCCATGCTCCGGTGCCTCAACGGTGACGTGAATGCGTTCCACGCCACATGCCGGTGTGGAATTGTACAGTAAACGCCATTGGCATATAATTAACGGGCCCGACCCAACAATTTCCAGCCCCCCTGTGATGCTCTGCCTCCATCAAGAGGAATTACCAAAGGCGAGGTTCACTTGAGGTATGTAAAATGGGGAAACTGGCGTCATGGCTGCTGAGGGAGAGAGAAGGGGTACAAAAAGTGTCCAACGTTGCTATAGTGTGCTGACAGTTGTGCCATTGACCGGTGGGTTTCTGCCAGCGGGTGGGGTAGCAGGGGGTGGCCAGGAGGTAGGCTGAGGGGTCGGGGTGGATGGGCATGGACCACCATTTTCGCAGCCTGCAAGGTAGCCATGCAGCTGCGCATGTTGCTGACTGCCCACTGTGAACTTAGCGCCACTGGTTGTATGGGTGCTTCCCCAGGCCACACCCCTCTGGCCCCAGCTGACCCATCAACAGCGCAACCAGTGCCATCTCCTTGGCTGGGATGAGGGTGGTTTGGGGAGTGGAGTGCCTATGTGCAGCCTCTGTTTCTCAGGCTCTGGAGTGCCAATCCTGACCCTGGTGAATTACACGCCAGCATTTGTTGGAATTGCACTAGTTCCTCGTGGCGCAGGTGCTAGTTCATTCGGACATTCTGAATCGCTCGGGACCGGCACCGCTTCTAGGGCTGTAGAACTCACACGATTCAGTCCCGGTGCGAGCACTTAGGCTCCGAAACAGCGAATCCTGGCCCACATTTCTATCAGTGCCCCACCCTCTCCAGAGGACTTTACTGCTGTATAATCAGATGCCACAGGGCGGTACAAGTCACAACCTGAAGAACAGTTGCCTTTATCCAGTTCCAGGTGACATTCCCAAAGGTGTTGTGACAGCTTCTATGGAGCAACTCTTTGGGTCATGATGGATCTCACCAAGCACCACCGCCCCACCCCCAACCCCACCATATCAGATCCAGCAAGAAATACCCCTGATAAATCCTCTGGAAATCTTCAGGAGGACAAGAGAAATTCACCTCTGTTTGTCGCCTGTTGCAGTGAAATTTGGTTGGGGGCTGGTAATGGATTTTAAAAACCCACTCAAAATCAGCAAGCGTTCACGCAATCCCCTTTAGATACTTCTGGCGGGAGTTTGATGGAAGGAATCCAATTCTGAAGTTACCCGTGCTAAGCTACCGTCATTCAGTCATTTTCTTTTCATTCTACCATAACTAACCGTGGGCATTATTCTCTGTCGTTTCACTGCATTTAAGCCATGAACTAACAATTGCGATATGATTTATTGTACTACTCTCTTTCAATCGAGCACTTAACTTTTCTTAACTTTCCATTTCTCACTCAATATTTTCTTCATTTCTAAAGATGTGAGTCAAAGGCTCTTTATAACTTCCTTCAACCCTCTGACCCATCCTTGAACCTTTGGATGGCTGAGAGGGGAGGTTGAAAACCTGCCATATTATCCAGGAAATCCCACTTGAGGGGACATGACCATTCATGATGAAGCTTGATGACATTTTTAATCACATGCACCCTTTGCCAAGGTGTCATTCAACTGAATGTCCAGACGTCAGTGATTCAAATTGCCAGATTGTAATTATTTTGACAAAGTACAGGTCTCTGTTTCCATTTTATGCTCATTTTCACTTTGTTAGTGTCTAACAAAGTCAGCCCTCCAAGTTCAATGCGTGTTCTGGGTTTGCCGTATGCAATTAACCTTATCTACCCAAGGACGGTGTTCCATTAATCAGTCTGATGCTCTGAAGGTATGAGGCAAATCTTATTTAAGCTGCTAAGTAATACATTAAAAAAAAATCAGACAATGCTAAGCTGCATGGGTCTTTTCTCTAGCATTTATCAACATGCAGACTTGGGGTTTCCTTTAGGTTTGCGGCGAAGAAGGTAACTGATATCTATTTAAACATATAAAACACTGATATTGAAAAGCTAAAAGGCCAAGCTATCTATAACGATATGATCAATTAGGGAGCTTCTGTGAACAACGGGCTAATGTTGTCTAATTGATGAAGCTCAGAAAGAGAACCGAGATTAGGGCTACGAGAGAAATGGCAAAAGACTGCCAATGTGAGAAATGAGACGGAGCTTCAGTGAATGTAGCCAGCCATAGACCTAATGTGTTTACAATAATACAGTTACAACAGATTAAAGACTGGTTTTAATTTTTCACCATTACTGCTCTGCAGTCAATCAGTTCTCAAACTCACAAACCTTCTTTTGGCAAGTGACAGAAATTGGCCACCTTCAAAAGAAGACCCAAGAGGTGCCAAAACAGGGTAGAATTCATTAAAAAAATTTTTTTTTAGAGTTACCCAATTCATCTTTTCCAATTAAGGGGCAATTTAGCGTGGCCAATCCACCTACCCTGCACATCTTTTGGGTTGTGGGGGCGAAACCCGGGGAGAATGTGCAAACCCCACACGGACAGTGATCCAGAGCCGGGATTGAACCTGGGACCTCGGCGCCGTGAGGAAGCAGGGCTAACCCACAGCGCCACCGTGCTGCCTCATGGTAGAATTCATGACAACACCAAAACCCTCACCCTACTTGAAGATTTGAGAAGTGTATTTCACCTGCCCCCCCCCCCCCCCCCGCACCTGTGAATGTGTAGCGCCCAAGACAGAGTTGACTTTAAAATCAGTTGATTTCAGCTACTCCCTTTAACTGAGGATCCCATGATTCAGAAGGCACTACATAGAATAATATCACATTGGATTTAAACTTAGGCCTGAATGCTCCTCTGCTGGTAGCATTTTAGGGCGGGGGAGGTAACGTGAAATTGAATGAACAGGATGCCCTCCAGGTAGGGACACTGCTCCTGATTGGGGCTGGCAAAAATAACAAAGAACCACGGGAACCTATCAACATCAAATCATAATGTGAAAAGAAGGGTTGATAAAGCAATCCAACCCCTGCGGTACCGGCCCATCAGGCATGGAAGGTCTCAAGGCATGGAAGGTCTCAATGGTGTCCGTGGACATTGCATGCTCCCTCTCCAGGGACACCCAGCCATGAATAAAGCCACAGAAGAGGGGCAGGCAGTCCAGTTGGACAACCACCTCGGTCGCCCGCTGCCTGGACGTGTTTATGGCGAGTTTCGCCAGGCCCAGGAGCAGCTTCATAAGGAGGTCCTACGCTTTCCCCGCCCCTCTCCCCCATCCGCAATAACCCGAAACGTGTCTGTACTTCCGAGTTCAGGGTGCAAGTCCTACCATAGGCCCGTTCGCTGTGAGTGTCTCATCCTGGAGCCGGGGTGGGGTGGGAACACAACAGTTGTTACAGCAATGGCTGCCTGCCATGGTGACCTTGCAGCTATTTAAATTGAATGATTTGATTCTGGCCTGACAACTTCCACTATCTATCCAACTCCATTCTAAATACTCCAAACTTTCAATATTTCTTCCAAGTTTGAAATCTTTTACTCAGCTATTTTTGCTGCCGCATGTTCCTGATGTCTAACGAGCCCCAGGTGGTAGGCTTCCGCCCCCTACCTGTCGAGCCTGTGCTGCACGAGTCCCACTGGGAGATCAATGAAGGTTTTTCCATGGTCCTCGTGGAGGTTATGACAAAAATGCTGTCAGGTGAGACCAGGCCAATCTCTGATAGGAAAATTTAATGCCAATAACATCTTGCATCTGGCACTTGGGAGAGTTAATCCCTCAACAAGCACAAGAACTGTCATGGTAAGTATATTGACTGGGATGTAAATAGTTAACAAGTTAATGATAATGATTCTTACCACCAGAGGGAACCACAGATCAGTCATATAAATATCATGTGACTAGGGGATTCTGGAATTAGATTGGATAAGAGTTGGAAGAGAATTAGATGATTAGGAGTTAAGAGTTAGGAGAGAGCTGGAGGAGTGTCAGGCATAGAGAGCAGTTATATACTTGAGAGTTCTGTAAGTTAGAGATAGCATGGTTTTATATAATAACCTTCTACTTTAGGAATGTGAATGAATCGAGTCGGGGAGAAGCGGCGCTGATATCAAGATCGCAATCCCGCTTAAGGGCTAGCTCCTTCAACTCGGCACCGACCGTCAAACCCAAAGCCAAAATGCCCCGCAAGCCGGTCCAAACATCTACAGTACTAAGGAGATCATCACGAGCCAGGCAGACTGTCCAACCTGCAGCTCCAACTAAGAAGGCACCAGCCAAGAAAGCCAAGAAACCAAAAGCAAAGGTCACTAATGGGAAAGCGAGTGATTCGAGCCAGGAGCCTAATGCTGCCCCTGCCCAAAATGGGGAAAATAAAGAGAATTGAAGAATGCTGGTGGGCAAAAAAGTCTTGTCCAAGTCTGGAGAGTTTGCTAATCTCCTGTCACTTGTACAATTGAAAGGAATATTTTTATCAATTTTTATAAATGCAACATTTTTGTAGGTTAAGTGGGCAGATGTTGCGCATTTTTGCAGTGTGTTTTTACTTTCTGGAAACTTTGTATACTGACATGCATGCTGAAACTGCTTGAGATTAAACTTCTTTTGCTCCCTCAACCCCTAAATTCAACCATTTTCTATTTGTGCTGTCATTTGAAGATTTATTAATGTTGGTAGCCGTTAGTGGCATTTTTTTGCTCTCCATGTGAAATAAATCATTATTCTTGCTTGACAATTGGACAATGTGAAAAATGTAACTTTTTAAAAATAACTTTCAAAGTGAAAATATTATTTGGACTGTGTTTTGACTCCATTTACTGAATTCAATCCTATTTTGCCAAGTATCATGGAGTTTTAAATTTGCTACTTGAATAAAGTTGGATACTGTTCTGTTTGGGGGGAAAAAAAAGAAGGAATGTGAACGAATCTTAGTTAGTAGTGTAATAAATTTATAGTTTGTTAACAACGCTTTGTGTTCTTTATTCAACACTATGCACCCGAGCTATCCAGGCAAAGCGCAATAGAGAATACAACATGGTACAAGGAGTGGACAGCTTTAAATTTTAATGTACCACGTTACAAGAACCTCCCAAGAAAAGGGCACATTTAGATGAGTGGCTCCACCATTGACATTCAGCATATCAATGACAAATTTTGGTACGATCAAACAAATGTGAGGTAATGCATTTTGGTAGGTCTAACATAGAGGGGAAAGATACCGTAGATAATAATAATCGCTTATTGTCACAAGTAGGCTTCAAATGGCAAAGATCTTAGGAATATAGAAAGTCAGAGAGATCTGGGCGTGCAGGTCCACAGATCTTTGAAGGTGGCAACACGAGTGGACAAGGTAGTCAAGAAAACATAGGGGATGCTTGCCTTCATTGGACGGGGTATCGAGTATAAAAACTGGCAAGTCATGCTAAAGTTGTATAGAACCTTGGTACGGCCGCACTTGGAATATTGAAATGAAAATCGCTTATTGTCACAAGTAGGCTTCAAATGAAGTTACTGTGAAAAGCCCCTTGCGCACAATTCTGGTCGCCACATTACCAGAAGGATGTGGAGTCTTTGGAGAGAGTGCAGAGGAGGTTGACCAGGATGCTGCCTAGTCTGTAAGGTGGTAGCTATGCAGAGAGGCTGAAAAGACTCGGACTGTTTTTAGTAGAACGAGGAGGCTGAGGGGTGACCTGATAGAGGTCATTAAGATTACGAGGGGCATGGATAGGGTAGATGGGCAGTCACTCTTTCCCAGGGTGAAGGGGTCCGTCACCAGGGGGCACAGGTTTAAGGTCCGTGGGGAAAAGTTTAGAGATGTGCGAGGCAGGTTTTTTATAAAGAGGGTGGTGAATGCCGTGAACGCGTTGCCAGGGGAGGTTGTGGAAGCAGATACATTAACGGCATTCAAAAGGCATCTTGACAAATACATGGATATGGATGGGTACAGAGCGATACAGCACAAGGAAGTGCTGAGGGTTTTGGCCAAGGGTGGTATCATGACCGGTACTGGCTTGGCGGGCCGAAGGGCCTGTTCCTGTGTTGTATCGTTCTTTGTTCTTGTCCGCACCTGGTCTGGTCAATAGCTAATGAGGTCTGATGCTCCCTTCCAATATCCAGTACTATCTAACCAGGGCTGGTGCTACTTAACCAGGTCTAGTATTGCAAAACGAGTTCTGTTGCCAAACTTTGGTACACTCTGGTCTAGAACTGTCCAACGAGGTCTGGTGTACCTAACCAGATCTGGTGCGACTTAGCTAGGCCAACTGCTGCCTGGCCAGCTCTGGTGCGACCTAATGAGATTGGATATTATGTAACCAGCTCTGGTACTACCTGACCACGATATGAGTAAAAAAATATTTTGTCTCAATGTTTTATACTTCGCGTGATGCTTCAAATGAACTAAAGTAACGATGCCATGACAAATCCAACATTTGGATTTAATTTCATGTTTTAACTTGATTCTAGGGAATTGAGCCTCTGACGCCCCATTAATATTCAGCCAGCAATAAAAAGATTGATGTCTTTGCATAACTTCACACCTCCTAAAACAGGCTTAGTCCTGTCTAGTATCAACCGAGTGTGAAAGGCCCCAAGTGTATCATGTTACTAAATGTTTTTCTGTGACAGCACGAGCCTGTCTCATATTTGCTCATTATAAAAATATTAGTTAGAGTCAGGGAGTTGTTGTCTGTGGACTAATTCAAGTTTTCTGGGGCAAATTGTATCCCCCACCCATTGCTGGTTCACCCATGATTTGGCTGTTTTCAGACTGCAGGTAGAACTGTTGGAATGTTGTTCAGCAAAAGGGACCGGACACGGACAATGGCATCCTAAATTTACTATGAGCTGCAGGTAGGAGCCAGTAGAAAAATGACCATAGCAATCACTTCTCGGCCTTTTGGCTAAGATTGAGCGTGAGGTCAGGTGTCATGCCTGGATCTGGTACGTCTCTCTTGTGGGGACCATGAATTGGGTTCAGTTTGATTTGGGGGGGGGGGGTGGTGGGCTGCATAGTGGATTTTCCCAGACAGCTACTGTCACTGCATCACAAATCGGCACTATTGCATGGAGAATCCTCTAGGGAGGTGGCACAGGTGTAATGGGCTGAATGGCCTCCTTCTACATTTTATCACTCAAAATGGCAGTTTTTAGCTATTCGCACCAGTTGTGTGTGTATGTGTGTGTGTGTGTGTGTGTGGGGGGGGGGGGGGGGGGGGTGACTTGGGCAATCCTGTGGCTCTAGTCCATCCTTACACACACATAAAGATCCATTGAGTCCGGGGAAAGGTAGCATTCGTCTGTAATATGGATGGAAGCTCAAGGAAATGGTGAAGAGGGGTGTGTGTGTGGAACGGGAGAGCGATTCCAGTAAAAGTCTCACCGAGATTGGTCTCTCTTGGTCCCAGCTCCAACTCCCATGAGGTTAACCAGGAGAGGAAGCCACAAATTGCTTCCCTGCTCAGGCCCATGGGTTAAATGGCAGTTGTTCCTTGGGAGCCTGATCTGCAGGTTGGGAATCCCGATGGTTTCTGTTGGGTGTTGTCTTGTCTGCTCTGAACAGCAAGTCAGAATCGACACCAGTGGGAATTAAGTACATGGATGGGTGAGATCCTGAGTGATTTTGACAGACTGCCACATGGTTTCCAGTCAGCGGACTAATTAATCCCTCCTCCAATTTAAAATATTGTTCTAACCTTTGTAAAAGTTACTCTCCTTCTGCAGAAGCACCGTGTATACTGATTGCTCTGATGTAACTGAAATGGGCTGCTAAGGTATGAGGTTCTGTCGAGCCTCTCGAAGCACTTTTGTCAGGCGAAAGCGAATGCCAACTGATGCTTTCTGATCAAATCTCAGTTAGGAGCCACCCTCTCCTTGAGGCTGAAACTGAGAAGGTGCAAGCTAAAGTGTTCATCACATCGGGAGCTCAGCCAAGGGTGGAAAATAGAGATTGCAAATCCTATTCCTTCCAAAAGATCAATTTGCAGTTGGTTAACCTGTCAGTGCATCTTACTGAAAATTGTAAGGGGGTTAGGTCTTGCATCTTAACCAGGCATGTGGTCTCCCTGCTCACTGGGAAGAAGAGACAAACTATGTGATTCAAAAGTCATTAGGGGATCCCAGTGGTTGACTCATAAACCACTACGACAGAAACAAGAACTCATGTTTATTTGGCACCTTTAAGCAGAGGAAAAAATCTTCCATTGTGATTCGCCGAAGCATACAAAAAGAAAATGGATGTTACGCCAAAGAAGAAGATATAATATGAATGCCCAGAAGCTTGGGTGGGCAGGTTTTACAGAGGGTCTCAAAGGCCAAGATGAAGGCGGAGAGTTGGAAAGCTGTCAGGTGGGAATTCAAGAGAGTAGAGTCTAGATGGTTGGAGAATTGGCTGCCAATGGTGGGGAGGTGAGAGATGGGTGTGAAAACAGATTGGAGTTAAATAAGACCATGAGATCCAGGGGCAGAAGTAGGCCATTCGGCCCATTGTGTCTGCACCATCATTCAATGAGATCATGACTGATCTGACAATCCTCAACCCCACTTTCCCGCCTTATCCCCATAACCCTTGATTCTCTGACTGATTAAAAATCTGTATATCTGTTAAAGGAAGGGGTTGATGGGGTGGAGGACGTTACGGAGATAGGGAGGAGTGAGGATTGAAGGGATTTAAACACAGGTGGGATTTAAAGATTGTAATGCATTTCACAAAAGACTTCCATGATACAATTGTCTCGTATGTCATCACTGTTCTACCCTGTACAATGCACTGCAACCAGAATTCAGCAAAAACCTTGCAATTATTTTATTCATTCGCGAGATTAGCATGTACAGTCCATGACTGGATGCTCCAAGAAGATTGTTCAACGTTTAGAATCACTAGCAGTTTTATACAAACTATGGTTTGCTCAATCATTTCGGAGGACAACTATAATGGTCTGGAACTGGAGTCACACATAGGCCAGATGGGATAAGGACAGCGGGTGTCAACCAAACATACAACATTGACAGACAGGGGAAATACGCTGGATTGTCCATCGAACCTGTCCCTCAGCTCATGATGGCTGGAGCATCCTATTCCCACATTGGTGCATCTTCCCCCCTCAACTCTACCACAGTCATACAATCGCTTGGCAGAGGCAAATCAAACTGGAGAAAAAAAAAATCCCAGGACCAATAAGAGAAAAAAGGAATTGGAAAATCTCCCTTCAGTCTTCTCAGGCAATAATGAAAGAACATTAATGAACTAGTCGGGTTTTCATGTTTTACCTTTCAATCTCCAGAAGAACATTTTGAACCTGCCCAAAGAGTCAAGTGGATGCAAATTTGACTGCTGTTGTCATCAAACGAACAGAAGCACGCCGATTTCGCCCTTCACTTCCAGCTCCACCCCCTCAAGATTGTGTTTTGCAGATTTTTCCCGATTATGAACATAACAGACATCTCCCAAACAGCACAGACATAATGCTGACATTGGGGGGGGGGGGGGTTCCTACATGACACCTTCTCCTCTACTCCTGTCTCCACGGTAAACACTCCCAGGCCAGGAAGCATAGCCTGGTAAACGTGGATTTTGTAAGATCTACCTAGCTGAAAAAGGACACATTGTCAAAGCTTTTTGTCTTGCATTTATCAGGATAATTGGCAAGAATACCCAACAGTGCCGATTGGTTAGCAAGTGGACTCTGATTGTTTAGAGGCATTGCCATGGAGGTTGCTCCAGTTACTGATGACTGACATCTCCCTTCAGAGTTTGGTGAAAAGCTGCTGGAAATATTGCCATTGAAGGCACAAGACTTAATTTGTTGTGGAGTTTGGTTCCTCAGCATATATTTATTTTTTGGCCCTTTGCTCATTTTTCATGATTTTGAAGCTTACAATTTACGCCGAGATTTTGTTGTTTTCATTCAGGTTGGAAAGATAATCAATTGCTGCATATTTTCGATATTATTTGTTCCCATTACAGCAGATAATCAATTACTGTTGGGGGGTGGCGAGGAGAGGAATTGGTTTTGTAGTTTCTAAAAAAAAAAAAATCAAGGATTTAACTCCACCTTCCTGGATCATTCCAGTCAGTGATGTAGGCAATTTTAAATTGTCCACATTCCCTACAAATGTTGTCATCTTTCCCGTCCTGGTGTGGTGGCAGGGTTTGTAGGGTGGATCCAAAAAACAAGCTCCCCAAGAACTTTGACATCAGAAGTAAAGCATGTTTGTTCATCTGAAATTATATTTATATTTTACCATTGATGCATTTTTAAGCCAAAGGTCTTGACAGGGTGAATGTGGAAAGGATGTTTCCTCTTGTAGGACAATCTAGAATGGTTAAAAAATAAGGGGTCGCTCATTTAAGACAGATGTTTGGAGATATTTTCTCTCTCAGAGGATTGTGAGCCCTGGGAACCATCTTCCTCCAAAGGTGGTGGAAGTAGAGTGCGCAATCTACCGGCTGCGTTGCGCCGGAGCGAGTGTGCAACAACGCCGGGAGAGGCCTCTCCCGGGCTTTCCGATGGCCGCTACGCCTCGAGAAATCCGGCCAGATGGCACTACCAGGCTGGCATGGGCACGGTCCGGCTGGCAGTGCCAAGGTTGCATTGTGCCCGCACGCTGTAGCTCCTCAGTGCAGCAAATGCGGCTAAGTGTGGCCCCCGGTGGGGAGTTTCCCACCAGGGTACGAAAGCAAGACAGAGTGCTGTAGGTAGCAGGATTGTTCTTGGCACTACAAGTGCCAGGAACAATCCCGCTAATCCCGCCCAGAATGACACTGTTTTAGTTTGGTTAGATCACGCCCACAGTCCTTGGAGATTTGTTAAGGCAGAGCTAGACAGATTCTTGATTGACAAGGGGGTGCAAGGCTATCGGGGGTAGGCAGGAATGTGGGGTTGAGAGCTTGAGGTTACAATCAGATCAGCCATGATCTTATTGAATGGCCGAGCTGGCTCAAAGGGCCTAGTAGCCTACGCCTGCTCCTAACTCATATGTTCGGAAGTAAGGTAAGGTGAAAGTGACAGCCTTAAACATCAAGGCAGCATTTGACTGAGGGTGGCATCCTAGCAAAACTGGAGTCAATGGGAATCAGGAGGAAAACTTTCCACTGGTTGGAATCACACCTGGCACAAAGGAAGATGGTTGAGGTTGTTGGAAGCCAATCGTTTGAGTTCCAGGACCATTGCAGGGGTTCCTCAGGTCAGTGTCTGAGGCCCAAACTTCTTCAGCTGCTTGATCAATTACCTTCCTTCCATCATAAGGTCAAAAGTAGGGGATGTCCACTGATGACTGCACAATGTTCAGCATCATTCACAACTCTTCAGATACTGAAGCAGTCCATATCCAAATGCAGAACACCTGGCCAATACCCGGGCTTGGGTCGACAAGTGGCTAGTAACATTTGCACCACACAAGTAATGACCACCTCAAACAAGAGAATGAACCATTGCGCCTTGACATTCAATAACATCAACATCACTGAATCCCCCACTATCAACATCCTGGGGGTTACCATTGACCAGAAACTGAACTGGACTAGCCATATAAATACGGTTGTTACAAGAGCAGTTCACAAGCTCAGAATCCTGCTGTAAGTAACTCAGGTCCTGAGTCCCCAAAGCCTGTCCATCATCTACCAGGAACAAGTCAGGAGTGTGATGGAATACACCATCCAGGACAAAGCAGCCCATATGATTGGTACATCAAACATTCACTCCCTCCATTACCATCACACAGTGGCAGAGTGCACCACCTACAAAATGCACGACAGCAACTCACCAAGGCTTCTTCGACAGCACCTTCCAAACCCACAATCACTATCATCTAGAAGGACAAGAGTAGCAGACACATGGGAACCATAACCTGGAAGTTCCCCTCCAAGTCACTCACCATCCTGATAATATATCACCGTTCCTCTTGTTGCTGGGTCAAAATCCAGGAACTCCCTCTCTAACAGCACCATAGAATTGCTGGAGTGAAGGAGGTCAATCGGCCCATTGAGTCCACACGCACCCTCTGAAAGAGCACTCCTCCATCCCTCCCCGCAACCCCACCTAACCTTCACATCTTGGGACACTAAGGGACAATTTAGCATGGCGAATCCACCTAACCTGCACATCTTTAGACTGTGGGAGGAAACCGGAGCAACCGGAGGAAACTCACGCAGACATGGGGAGAAAGTGTAAACTCCACACAGTCACCCAAGGCTGGAATTGAACCTGGGTCCCTGGCGCAGTGAGGTAGCTGTGCTAACAACTGTGCCATCGTGGGTGTACCTAAATCATATGGACTGCAGCAATTCAAGTAGACAGCTCACCACCATCTTCTCAAGGGCAATTCAGGATGGGCAATAAATGCTGGTCTAGCCTGCGATGCCCACATCCCATGAATCAATTTTTAAGAAAGGCTTGACATTTGATTTTCCAACAAGCCAATCAGCTCAAAAGGCACCTCACCACTCATTACTCCATCCAACTCGTCCAATCACCCACTCCACCAGTTCACGGATATTTTAGTTGTGCAGTGTTCTAGGCACAGAGAGGTTGAGATTACCCTGTGAGCAGTGGTGTACTGATAGAGCTCGCTCTTCACATTATTGCTGAAACATGGACGGGGTTCATCCTGTGCACAAAACAGGTTCCTGCGAGTGTTCTGCACATTGAGAGGAATATGGTTGCAGAATCTTGGTGATCTTGCAAGATTAGAGATGAGAATGTAGGCACCTCTAGACCCAGTACCCAGAGATACTTTGCCCATTCAAAGCCCCTCTGGCCTTTTCTCTTTCAATTGAACCTGGCAAAAATATAGAGTGCAAGCCCAGGCATTTAAGATGTTGAGGCCTCAACTTTAATGAGACAATAAACAAAACAAAATACACTTCAATTGATACATTTAATCACATTGTGAAATAGGTATTTTTGGAATTAAACCCTTTTATTACTTAACCTCCTATTTTTGGACATTGGAAATTTCAGTTAGAGAAAAATTATTTTAGTCGATAACATTTCCTGAAAAGATTTGAGTGATTTTGAAAAAGTGCCACCCAATGGCTTGAACCTGCAACTACATGTTAAAAAGCTGGAATGACTTCAATGGCATCGAAGATCGAGAGGATGAAATTAATGTATGCCAGTCTTGCGAAATGGGATCAACATGAATCAGCACCCATTTTACATCACCATTAATTTTCTACTCCATTGGGGTCAATGAGCCTGTTTGGACTGCTCGCATATGCCAATTTCACATCATGCCTGGCACAACCCCTCTGGCGCACCCCCCCCCCCCCCCCCCTCCCCCCTCCATGGGAATTCCAGCTATAATGCCAGCTATTGGAACCAAAGAGAATAGTTACTCAAAAGTGGACCAGTTCAGTGTGGACATTTTATCATGACCCTTGCTTGGGAATGTTTACATAGGATTTTCCAATGGAAGGAGTTGACAATTTTATGGTGTAATGGAGGATACATTATCGTGGCGGTATACTGTTTTTAGGCTGGTGGGGATAATTAAAATGGTTAAGAACTGTAGTGAGAAGTTATTTAAAACTCAAAGAATGTGAATGAAAAATAGGGTAAAACTGCATAATTGGAAAATTTTCTACAATTATAGAAGATCATGAATAAAGCAAATGGAAGTTAAAAAAAGTGAAATATAAAAAAGTGGATTCAAATGAATTTATATGTTTGTATAATGCAAATATATATATGTATGGAATAAATATATCTATCTATAATACATCAGTAATCTGGGGCGAAATTCTCCTACCCGCCCCGCCACATTTCTGCCCCGACCGGCCGGCGGGAGTCTCCGTAACACCGGCCGGTCAATGGGGTTTCCCATTGTGGGGCAGCCCCACGCCGTCGGGAAACCCCCCGGTGCCGGCAAAACGGAGACTCCCGCCGGCGGAGAATGACGCCCCTTATGTCTGCATGCACGCCTATTATAAACTTCCGTGTGAACAGGTATAATGGAAAATGCTTATGTAAACTTGTCGTGCAGTAACTATGCCCATTTGAATCAATATTGCTGTTTCGGCACATCAGCCTGTACCACAGAGAAACTCCTGCACCCCAACCAATTCTACTCCCCTCCATCCTAAATTGCCATAGGTTTGCTAATTAACCATAAATAATTACCTAATATTTCTTCATGTATCATGGTACCATTATAGCTCCGGCAGAACCCATTAGCAAAAGCTAGGTCCCTGTTCTATCAGTTTCTGGCTAGCTCCAGTAGTACGTCCCTATAAGAAGTGAACCTCAATCCAGTCCTTAAATGCCAAGATGTGTGTGAGGGGTGGGGGGTGGAAAATGGATGTTGGGGACCCACTTTGCTGGGGTTCCACCTACATTGTCTCTGAAGAGATCTGACCTAATACTGGACACTGCAGAGTGGTGGTGATTTGTGCTGACCATCAGAATGGCCTGGGTGAGGACTCACCAGATGTTGGGGGTCTAGGTGAACAAAAAGAAAAAAAATCTCTTGTTTACACTAAAAAGCGCTTTTTACAACTTTAGAACGGCCCAGCCAATTAAGTACTTTTGCAAAATGTATAGTCGTTATTGTAATGTAGGAAGCAGAGCGGCCATTTTTGCACAGTAAGCTCCCACAAACAACAAACCACTAATGACCTGATAATCTGTCTTAATGATGCTGTCTGTGCAATAAATAATGGCCAGAACAATAAAGGAGAATTATCATCAAAACAGTGCCATAGGAACCATTTCCTCCACCCGAGAAGACAGTCAGGAGCTCGGCTTAATAATCACTTATTGTCACAAGTAGGCTTCAATGAAGTTACTGTGAAAAACCCCTAGTCACTACATTCCGGGGAAGCTGATACGGGAATTGAACCCGCGCTGCTGGTCTTGTTCTGCATTACAAGCCAGCTGTTTAGCCCACTGTGCTAGCTTAGCAACTCACAGGAAGTCTTCCCAAAGACAGTTACATTTTTAGGTCTCCTTACACAGGGGCTCAAGATGAGCTGGATGGGGTCACGAGGGGGCAGAGCCTTTGCACCCAAAAATAGCAGATAGGTATTGGAAATTCCAAGAAGCCATGAAGCAAGTTGTGGCCAGATCCACCCTTAACGACACAGTTGCTGCTGACCTCAAGCTAAAAGGTGCTTCTGCTGACACCCAGATTCTAGCAGGCCTGTGTCAGATGCCACCATAACAATGAAATCAATAAGATCCAAGTATTACATAAAAGGTTAGAATGTCTACCTTTAGAAGCTGCCTATAACACCTCCTGGCGAACCTTCACCCAAAATGCTTTCCCACTTTTTCACTGTAACTGAGATGTATAAGGTCCAAAGTAAGCTTTTAAAGCAAGTTTTCTAAACCTGTATCCTTTGATTAAAACTAACCGCAGCAATGTCTTTTGTGCCTCTTAATACTTTGATTAAGGTTTGAGTTTCGAGGCCTTGGCTGGTCTCAAAACCCTGGGCTACATACGGTCTATTTTTACCTCACAAAATTTAAGTGCTTTCTGTGTTTGTTGCAGAGTTTCACAGTGTGCAATTAATGGATCAGCAGACACTGTTCCCTCATCCTGGAAGAATCTCGAGCGTGTCTTTTTTTCTCCCCCAAAATCGCTTTGAAAGAAACAGGATGTGGGAGCAGTGTGTGATTGTGTGGTAGCTGTGGGAGGCTGATGCTGCAACTGGAAGAAGTGGATAGCGGTGACGGAATTTTCGGGCACCGGAGGTAGTTTTAGTATGAGGGAGTTTTGGGGAGAAAGAGCATTAGAAGACAAAGCAGGGTGGGTAAATAGGGGTCCTTGACACGGAGGCTTTAGTGGGGAGGGAGGGGTGGAACTTGAGACAGTTGAGAGCCAGAACAGACAACAGAATGAAATGCAAGCAGCAGAGAGAGAGATTTAGGAACAAACAGAGAAAAGAACCTAAGAACGGCGAAGTGGACTTAGAAGCAAACATAGATGTACAGAACAAACAGACAAAGGACTTAGAAACAATTAGAACAGGGCCTAAAAATGCAAACAACAGAAAATTAAAGAGAAAATGCATTCAGGAGAGCGAGATTTCTCTTCCACCCCAGTCCCTGCCTCAGTAACACCTCCGACAATGAACGCTTGTAATTCCCAGTTACAAATCCAGAAAAACAAAAATCTGTTCAACAACCTTTACACTCTGTACAGGCAGTGACTTGGGGCAAGGCTGGTTCATAGCAGAACAAATTTTAAATGCTGTTCCCAGCTTGACGAACTCATAGTTGGGACCCTGGGCACAAGGCCAGCTCACGTTCAGAGGGAAACGGAACCTCTTGTTTCCAACTGGGAACTTGCAGGCATACTAACTGCTGACTGAAGATAAAATTGAAGTCACTGCGCTTGGGGACAAGGCCAGCACGAAGTCGACAATGAAACTGAAGGCGGATTGCCAGCTGCAATGTCAGCACACAGTCATTCTATTCGCAAAGCCACTGCAGAATCTGGGCGAAGTGGTTTTCCTATCGCATTATTGCTGGAGGCACCATCGAAATGCAGCTTGGTCATGGCGTCAGAGTCTAACCTGACACTGTAACAGAACAGGGTGACATACACTGCAGGAGTGAGTCTCAATCTGCTTCACTTCATGTCTGATCTACAGTCTGCAAGCTCTCAGCTTTGGACCAACACTAAGCTTACTAATGAATGTTAACGCACAGTAACACACTATTCCTGGACCATGCTGAAGACGTGATGGCAGAGCCGTCGCAGAGAAAAACAAATTGCTCATGTTGCTTCCAGCCCAGGCAGGTGGCTAAAGAAAATAAATGAACTTTAGTCCCCCAGCAGGCCGCTGGAAATGCTTATGGGCACAGACCAGCTCGACAGAGGAAAGACATTTAAAACATTGCATCGAAGCCGGAAACTGCAGATTGGCCATTGAATGGATGAGGGACGAAGCAGAACTTAATTAGGGCACTGTTAGGAGACAGAATGGAGCTGAGTGGTCATCTGAAAAGGCCAATCGAAGCGTGTACAAATTGCGAGGTAGAAAATGAAGGCCCAATTTTAACATAACCTGTCGAAAGCGAATGGGCACCTGCCCAAAGGGAATGGGAGCAGATTTAGCTGGTCGGATTCCCGCTCTAAACCCTGGCCCAATTTTACTCTCCAGTCCCACTGGACTCTCTGTGGTTCAGTAAATGTAACAAAAGGAGGCTGTGCACTCAACACACTTTTAACATATTATTTGGTAAATGTCGCATGTTGAGTCAGAGGGTTTCATGAGGTTCCTGTACAAGATTGGAGCAATGGATTACCCCACCCCTCCTTCCTTATTTATTAACTGGGTGACTGATGGTCATTTCTAAAACGAGACAAAGTTACAGAGAAGCAAATGGCAATTTACTTTAGGGAAGTGGCAACATTGGGCGGGGTTTTCCACCCGCCGCACGGCGTGTTTTCCAGTGGTGGAGACATCTCGCCATTGGCCGCTGGCAGTATTTTCCAGTCCCACCTATGGCTATGCCATTTTGCGTGGCTGGCACATCCCACTGCCGGGAAACCCGCCATGGGGGGCGGGTTGCCTTCAGCCGGACTGGAAGATCGGAAATTCCCAACCATTATTTCTAAAGGGAAAATTTATATCAATCGTTCCCCCATTTATATAACAACATCGCTGTCTGGAATAAAAGCTTTGGGAAATTCGATTGTTGCTTTACAAGGTTTTTTAAAAGATCAATCAAATATGGTGACGGGATGGTAACCCTTATTTCAATTCCTGTTTACATACATGACTATATGTTGGGAAATCGCAAGGTATTCATGTTCAGGATGAGCATTTACAGGGCAGAAATAGGTCGTTTGACCTTATTGGTCTATCCCAGTGGTTTCTGCTCCACAGAATGTATCGAACAGTAACCAGCTGTTGAAAGTGGGGAAACTATCATAGTGAATTAAAACATTCTCCTTTTTAAAAAAAAACAATTTTGTTTGCTACCTTAGTGTGGACGTTAGTCATTTCAGTTAATCAGAAAAAATGGCAGTTCTTAAACTTGAGTGATTTGTGGGGCAAAAATAATGTAGCGTCACCTAATCATGTAATAGAATGGTATCTTTTAGCAATGGAATTTCCACTCGAGTACCATCGAGTGGCATTACAGGCAACAGTTCGACGTTCATGTAACATTTGGCGTTCCCATTGTTAATTGTTCACATAACAAGGTTTCAATGGAGTACACACAACACAAGATTTCAAAGCAAATATATATGGATAACTATGTGTAATATATCAAAATCGTACTTCAAAAATGTTTGAAATTACAGCAAAGTGTCACAAATCTAAATTTTGGAGGGAAATGCCGAGAATAAAATGTGCTTTGCAACTCCACTTCCAAATCCAGACATTTACCCCTTCGGTCTCCTCAGCTCCTTATACTCAGCTGCACAACTAGTTTCAGATTAGTCTTTCTCATTGTTCAAGTCCTCTTTCGTCTGGACGTTTGCTTCGCAAGCCATTTGCTTTGTGCCTCCAGCGTGTAATGGACATTTTGTTCAGGACTCTGTGTGAAATGTCAGGTTTCTCTCCTCCATTCCCCAGGTGCAGCGTACCTTCCGTCTAGAACTTCTTGTACCATGCGGAGGCCTGCTAGCAGATCCAAAGGCCGCACCAGCGACCGAGCGTCCAATGAAACATCTCAGACACTGCTGGGCAGCGAGGAATTAAAGCAAAGCCGCAAGATACATTAATCGCCGAGCGTTCAAAAATGCAGAATCAACGTTCCAATATTAAAATGCGATTTAATCAATAAAATTAATAATTCTGTTGTGGCGAGGAGCTTTTTAAACACCATTTGCAAGGCAATAAGAGCACTAATGAGCATCCCTTGTTTAGACCTCCTACTGTCGTTTCTGGCTGAAGTTAGGTACAATCACTTGAGCATATTGCAGTCCAGTGTTGCAGAAAACTTGTCGATGAGGGTGACATTGTGCACGTTTTTGAAGTAAAAGTTCGAATGAAATACGGATTTCTAAAAGGCTGATGAAAGGACTAGATGGGCAGGGTGCAAAGTTAGCAGTTGTTGAAGGTAAAATCCCACCAGTGTTTCTTCACATCAACAGTTATATGAATCATTCCATCTCTGATTTGTTGTTTTTAAGAAAAGGATTGAGATTCTAATAACGTTAAAGTTGGCATCAAAGTTAGTTTCTTCTCAACAGGACGCAACTTGCTATACACCAACAAGTATCCCCATAAAATCTGATCCACTCTGGATTGATATTGGGGCCCCAGCACTGTTATCCACGAATATGGAGGTATATTGTCCAGCCTGAAAAACACAGAAAGATACATTAAGCTGAGCCACGGTCAAGCTTCTGTCCGCTGCAAATAGGAGCAATCTTTCTCTGAATAAAAACTTCGGCCCATCGAATCTACACCGGCTCTTGGAAAGAGCACCCTACCCAAGGTCAACACCTCCACCCTGTCCCCATAACCCAGTAACTCCACCCAACACTAAGGGCAATTTTGGACACTAAGGGCAATTTATCACGGCCAATCCACCTAACCTGCACATCTTTGGAGTGTGGGAGGAAACCGGAGCACCCGGAGGAAACCCACGCACACACGGGGAGGATGTGCAGACTCCGCACAGACAGTGACCCAAGCCAGAATCGAACCTGGGACCCTGGAGCTGTGAAGCAATTGTGCTATCCACAATGCCACCGTGCTGCCCACAAGGGTTATGGGGGTGGGACTCACGCAGACATTTGGAGAATGTGCAAACTCCACACGGACAGTGACCCGGGGCCGGGATCAAATCCAGGTCCTCGGCGCCATGAGGCAGCAGTGCTAATCACTGCGCCATCGTGCCGCCTGATTTTAACCATTGATACGTGAATCACTGGTTAAATGATATGCATGTCAATTAAGGGAAATTTCCAGTTCAAGTGAAGTTAATTGAGAGAAATTGATTGGTGTCAGACTGCAGACAGAAGCACACAGAATCACAGAATTGCTATGCTGCAGAAGGAGGCCATTTGGCATCGTGCCTGCACCGGGCGTCCAAACAGGCATCATGACTTTGTACCATTATTTCCCTGCCTGTTCCCCTATACCCTTGCTCACTGTTTCTATTCCAGTAAAAATCTAATGCCCTGCTGAATGCCTCGATTGAACCTACCTCCCCCACACTTCCAGTCAGTGCATTCAAGACCCGAACCACTTGTGTGAAGAAGTTTTTTCTCACATCGCGTTTGTTCTTTTGCAAATTACCTTAAATCTGTGCCCTCTCCTTTTTGATCTTTTTACGAGCGGGAACAGTCACCTCTATCTACTCTGTCCAGCCCCCTCATGATTTTAAACATCTTTATCAAATCTCCTCTTAGCCTTCTCTCCAAGGAGAATAGTCCAAACGTCTCCAATCTACACTCATAACTGAAGTTTCTCATCCCTAGAACCATTCTTGTAAATCTCCTCAAAACTCTCTCCAATGCATTCACATCCTTCCCATAGTGTGGCTCCAGAACTGTACACAATACTCCAGCTGAGGTCTAACTAGTGTCCTGTATAAGTTCAGCATAGCCTCCTTGCTCTTGTACTCTATATCCTATTAATAAAGCACTAGATACTGTATGCTCTATTAATTGATCTCTCCACCTTTCAGTGGTACATCCGCCACAGAGGTCCCCAGTTTATGTTTAAGGGCCTAGATTGTACATACAATAATTATCTTGGCATTGAATGACCATATCTGTTGGTGACTGTCACAAAGAGGCAATAAGCCATGGTTAAATAGGGTACTCTTCAGGCAGATCCTTCTGGTGGAAAGGTGAGTGTAAATCAGGACCATTTCTGGGTCCTGATCCTACGCTTTGCCAGAATATCCGCTTTGGAGATTCACACTGAGGGGGACAATGCAAAGGGTGCCTCCGGTCTGCCACCCAATTCAGAATGGGAGGGCAGGTCCCTGAGGCTACATGCCCAATCAGAGGGAATGTTACCTTGGAAGAAGGGCAGCCCAGGGTGAAAACACCGCCGCTGTAGGACGAAGACCACAAGAGTGCCTCCATGTTGATGCGCCCTCTGAAAAGGAGTGCTAACTTTGATAACATAAAGGTGCCAGGTCAGCCCAGTGGAGGGGAAACCTTTCCACAGAATGGCTGATGTACACAGCTGAGGTCCACTAATGGCTGCGGCTTCAGTGTTGGGGTGGGGCGGGGGGGCGATATATTTTAGGACATTGAGGCCTTGCAGGCCCTCCTGGCCAACAGCCGTCAAACCACTTCCAGAATCTCCCGTTAGTAGGGTGCCCGTTGGCTGCTAGGAAGATTCTACTGGCACCCCCATTCAGTCTGCAAATGGACATTTAATTAAGCTGATTGGGGACCCAGCGTTGGTAGGCGGGTAGCCTCTGCCAATGCTGGCCCACCTCCAGAATGATCATATGAAAGTGGGGACACATCAGGCCACTGATCTGACAAAGAGATACATTTCTCAGAAATTCCGCCCTGTCCTGCCTATCCCCACAGACGTGTTCCTCTGTCCCAGATTTTGTTGTGTATTGTGCAGCTAGGAAGCACGGAGGGTCAAAAAATAATGGAACTTTATTACAAGGTGTGTTTCTTCACTCTGGCAGTTTTCCCATGCTAGCGACCGGTGATGACATGAATATATTAACACACAGTGTTTATTGGGCAACTATCAAGACTCAATATGAATACATAACCTTTCCTCCCCCTTTAAATCAAACGTCCCCAACAATTTCAAACAAGTGTACCATGAACAATAATCAAATAACAAAACCAATAAGTCAGATGGTTTGGAGGCCATTGCCCTCGGAACGGTTAACAGTGAACCTCTGGAATTTGCTTCTTTGCACTAGTTGTAACCTCTACCGCTTTTGTCTTTGTACGAACGTTATCAGCGGTTGTTTTGACCGGTGTCGATGTTGCAACTCTGTGGTTGACTCTGTGCTTGGTCTGAAGATGGTGCTGTCTTCCTCAACAGTGTCTGTTGTCATCAGGGCCGTAGGAAGGTTCAGGTCAGGACTCTGGACAGTTGAACCCGAATTTTCAGCAGGTTCCATTTCCGGTAGATCGGTTCTCCCGCCAACTGCTGGTCCGCATGACTCCTCCAGATGACATCAACTCTAGTCTGGACAGTAGATGAGACAGGTCCCGCCTGTGCAAGGATTGTGACAGGAATCCATTCACCTCCTGTGGAGTAATTCCTGGCCAACATTCCTTGGCCTTGGTGGAAGATACGATGAGGGGTGTGATTTAACAGAAACGAAACAGAGTCTCATGTCGTGCACATTTAACTGGGTGCTTCCAGGCGTTGGCAGCACTGAGGACGACCACACTATTAAATGGAGCTCCCCGCTGAGGCCACATTTAGTCCCACTTTCAGCTCCGCTGGATCCCGATCTCTACATCCCCTCCAGTCCACCACGGCCTCTGGACCCTCCCAATGCCCCAACTTACCGACGACGGGGTCCTCGACCCCACCACCTGGCAGTGCCATCTGGGCACACTGGCAATGCCAGTGTGCCCATGTGGCACTGCCACGGTGTCAAGGTACCTCCCTGCCCTAAGCCCGACCACCCAGGGGCTCCCGATCCCTCCCTTTCCCCCAAGTTCCATTACAACTGGTCTACGTCTGTGGAAACCAGTGTAAAACTGCGCCTGCTCGGGGTCTCCGACGTGGCGCCGTTCGGTCCTGGGCGTCGGATAGACCCGGAGTACACATATTCAAGTAAGACTAACTGCCCATTTGAATATGCAAATCTGGATCCTGACCTCAATGGATGGGATCCAGTTCATGACACCTTGCGAGGCGTGACGACATCGGTAAATCTTGAGAGGCCTCTCGCGCGATTTGCTGGTGCCGTCACGTCCCGTCCCGAGTCGGGCGCGATGAGGCCAATAGATCACACCCATCAGTGTTTTGCTTTACTTCCCTGCCGTTCTATCTGACCTTGTTGTTTCTGTTGAACAATTCCTTTCATTTTCAGAGGTTTCAACAAATTGAATACTGAACGTAGTTGTCTCTTCATCTTTAATAATGCAGGAGAGATTTCAGTCATTGAATGAGGGGTATTCTCAATACATCAGTAGGAATTGATTAAGGCATTTGATCAGCGAATCTTGTTCCCTGGTTGCTCTCAATGTCATAGAATCATAGAATTTACAGTGCAGAAGGCCATTCGGCCCACTGCATCTGCACCGGCCCTTGGAAAGAGCACCTTACCTAAGCCCACACCTCCATCTATCTCCGTAACCTAGTAACCCTACCTAACCTAACCTTTTTTAGACACTAAGGGCAATTTAACATAGCCAATCCACCTAAGCTGCGCATCTATGAACTGTGGGATAAAACCGGAGCTCCCAGAGGAAGCCCATGCAGACACGGGGAGAATGTGCAGACTCCGTACAGACAGTGACCCAACCCGGGAATCGAATCTGGGACCCTGGAGCTGTGAAGCAACTGTGCTAACCATTGTGCTACCGTGCCGCCTATCCACTGTGCTACCGTGCCGCCCATGTGTGTTTCATGGTTTGAACAAAATATTCTGCTGGTCCGTTCATAGTAGGTTGGTACGGTGCTGACCGTATGTTGAGTACCATTCTTTTTCAAGAAACTTTCAAATTCTTGGGAGACAAATTGAGGTCCGTTATCGCTAACCAATTATTCAGTGAATCCAAAATTACTAAAGACTACTCCTAGCATCTTGATCATCTTTTGTGATGACGTTGACTTCATTATGGGGACTTCTGGCCACTTTGAATGAGCATCGACTGTTACCAAGAACATATGTCCTTCAAAAGGATCTGAGTAGTTGATGCATGCCCGTTGCCAAGCTTCTCCCGGCCATTCCAAAGGGTGCAGCAATGCTAATGGTGGCAAGTTTCGTAATTTTGCACATGAAGAAGAGGTTCCAGCTTTATTTTCAATATCCGCGTCCAATCCAGGCCACCAGAAATAACTTCTCACTATTTCTTCCATGCACACAGAACCGCAATGGCCCTCGTGCAATTTGTTTAACACGCGGTCTTCACTCTGAGCCCCCAAGGAAAATATCCTGACTGCACAGACAGCTCCAACTTTCCAGTGTGGATACGGTTTCAAGTCAGGTTTCAGTTCTTTGGAGAATATCGGATCGTTCCCAGTATACTGCTTCACTTGTTCTGAAGTGGCTGGTGTATGGTCTACCTGATCAAAGCAGAGGATAATTCTGCTCGATTAGTTTGACAAACTACTTGCTGACGACCTACTTGATAGTGGTAATCGTGAAATTGTGAAAGCAATCAGCATTACAATGGGGACTTGATTGTAGATACTTGATGGTACAAGTATGTGCAGACAAAAACAATGCCAATCTCTTTATTCTACTTGCTGCAAGTGATGGAATTCCTGTGTGTGGTCTAAAAATTGGCGTTAATGGACGATGGTCCATCAACAATGAGAGCTTTCTTCCGTACAAGAATTGGTGGAATTTCAAAGATAATCCCTTTTTGCATGTGGTTACATTCAGATTTGCTCAATGTTTGAGACACAAAGGCAATGGGTCTACCTTCACCCGACGGAATAATGTGGGACACCACCGCCCCAACACCAGGAGATGCATCAAATGCCAACTGGGATAGGTAAGCATCGAAATGCGTAAGGACTTCAGATTTGAGCAATGTTTCTTTGGGTTGCACAAAAGCGTTATTGTAATGATCCAACTACTTCCACCGGTGTTTTGGCCTTGACGTTAGAAGATTTGTGAAGACCCGTGGCATCGATTAGATGTCCCAAATACACAACGGAGGACTGGTAGAACTCTCACTTGTCCTTGTAAACTCTCAGTCCATATTCTTCAAATCTTTGTGGTATCCAAATTTCTAACGTAGAACTCAGAATCCCTACAGTGCAGAAGGAGGCCATTCGGCCTATCGAGTCTGCACAGACCCTCTGAAAGAGCATCCTACCTAGACCCATTCCCCTGCCCCCTGCCCTATCTCCGTAATCCCACTTAACCTTCACATCACTAGACAGAGAGGAAACCGTGGCACCTAGATGAAATTCACACAGACACAGTGAGAACGTGCAGACGCACACAGTCAGCCAAGGCCAAAATGGACTTTGGTCCTTGGCGCTGTGAGGCAGCAGTGCTAACCACTGTGCCACTGTGCTGCCCTTAAGAGATGTTCCTCTTTGTCTTTTCCAGTGACTAGGATGTCATCTAGGTAGCACTGGATTCCGCTTAGACCATTCAGGATATGATCCATTGCTCTTTGAAACTATGCCAGAGCTGACAAAACACCAATAATATGGTAATCTTTGATACTGAAACAAGCCTTTGTGCATCACAATTGTGAGAAGTTCCTGTGACTTCAGGTCTACATTCATCTGTAAGCCTGCCTGGCTCAGGTCAATTTTGCTAGATTTGTTGGATTCCTGCCAATCCCGCAAACAGCTCATCAATGTGGGGTAGTGGGTTTTGTTCCACACTCAACATTGGATGAACGGTGACTTTGAAGTCTCCGCAAATCCTTACGGATCCATCCTTTTTGATGACTGGTACTATTGGTGTAGCCCATTCACTAATACTGACAGGTTCCAAGACTCCTGTCGTTCCATGTGAGCCTCCACTTTCGACCTGATAGCGTAAGGTACCGATCTTGCCTTTAAGCATTTTGCTTGGCTTCCTTCTTTACTCTTCAATTTAACTGTGATGTCTTTCATACCCCCCAGTTCTCTATCAAACAAAGAGTGTGCTTTAGTTTTGGTAAGGCTTGGTTATTCATTAGTCATCAGGTTGACTTTGGCATAATTCAGTTGAATCTTTTCTAACCAGGTTCGATCCTTCACTGCAGGATAATTGCTCTTTACTACATGGAAAGACAAATCTGCTGTTTGCTCGTTAGGTTGCACAGCTGCAAATGTGGCCCTTCAATGGAGCCACTTTGCCAGTCTTTGTCTTCAACACTATTCTTGAAGGTTTCAAGGGAATGTGCCTGCGTTTTTCATTATAGACAGTCTCTGGCATCAGCAAGACTGCTGCCCAAGTATCATGGTCATAGTCATAGAACATACAGTGCAGAAGGAGGCCATTTGGCCCATCAAGTCTGCACCGGCACACTTAAACCCTCACTTCCACCCTATCCCCCCAACCCAATTACCCCTCCTAGCCTTTTCATTTGGTCACGAAGGGCAATTTATCATGGCCAATCCACCTAACCTGCAAGTCTTTGGACTGTGGGAAAAAACCGGAGCACCCGGGGGAAACCCACGCAGACACGAGGAGAACGTGCAGACTCCGCACAGACAGTGACCCAGCAGGGAATCGAACCTGGGACCCTGGTGCTGTGAAGCCACAGTGCTATCCACTTGTGCTACCGTGCTGCCCAACATCCATCCTTACTGGCTGTCCATCCAGCAGTGGAGTGACCAGCAGTGGCTATCACATTCAGTGACAATTCATCTTCCAGACTGCAGGTCGTCTCATTACTCTCAATCCTTTTGCACAGCATCAACACTTTTTCTTTTGTTCTGTTTTGCATGCTGTTTTGGTTTGCCTTTGCTTTTTATTATCTTTGCTTGTAGCTTGCTTTTTCTTCCAACAGACACGCTCCACATGACCTTTTTTCCCCCACAGCTTCTGCATATTATATCTTTGCACCAGCATTCCGCAGCTGAACACCTTGGTTTCGCTTATCAGTGACATGAACGAGTTTCAAAACTCTTAGGTGTTGATTCACCCGACACTGTGTGTATTCGAGTGTTCAAACTTAGTTGCTGAGCTTCTTTCGCAGCCAGCTCCATTGAAGCAGCAATTCCCATGGCCTATTTCAGAGTAAGGTTATTCTCAGTTAGCAACTATTACTGTGTTGCCTCACTTCACGCACCATTGACCAACCTGTCCCGAAGTGTATCATTCAGCACACCACCAAACTCACAGCACTCTGGAAGTCTTGTTAATACAGCCACAAATTGCACAATTGATTCCCCCTCTTCTTGATGTCTTCTGTGGAATTTGAAGTGCTCTGCAATCACCAAAGGCCTCAGCGAATAGAGTGCTTGCAGGATCTCTACAATTTGTTCATATGTTTTACTGGAGCCCGGTGAGGTCACTTCCAGCGATAACTTGCATATATTAATACTGCTTCCTGCATTATTAAGGCTCAATATAAATTCACAGCAATCCATTTTCTCTCACTTTGAGGTAACAATGGCATAATCACTACCCTTGAAGAAACTGACCATATGAATTCCCAGCGCACAGGCATTTCGGTTCAATCTCTGCATCAATGTTCGCAGAGCTGCTGCCCATCGACTTACTGTAAGCCCCTTAATGTTCCATATTGGGCAAAAAAGCTGGCTGCCATCTGTGAATTCCTGAGCACTTGTGAAGCCAGTAGGACTTTTGTTTAATGGTGCTCGGTGCATTGAAAAATAAATCACGTAGCAATAAGGCACCAGTCACCAGCCTGCGTGGAAAATTGGCTCATGCTGCAAACGTCTCCAATGCTTGCCAGAAACAACTTGAAAGCATAGAAATGAAGGGTCATGGTGACTTGCATTGCCAATGGCATGCCAACAGTAAATTTGTTCTGGGCTCCTTTATGTCCCTGATGGCATATCACTGGCATGGGTCTTCCAGTCTAACCTCAGATTCTTCAGCACTGTAATTGCCAATTATATCCAATATGGCACTAACATGCTCCCTATGGATCCAGCACTATAACACCAACCAGCCACTTGAGGTCTGCCAACAGTTTTATTGGTTGGGTAAAAAACAAAATGCAACTTAAGGAAGTACAGCACTTGCTAAATGTTTGACACTCTAACCCAATCCAGAACACAAGATGTAGGGGCAGAAGTAGCCATTCAGCTCCTGGGGCCTCCTCTGCCATTTGATAAGATCACGGTTGATCTGACTGTGGCCTCAACTTCACTTTCCTGTGCACCCTCCCTCTAAATATCAACCTTCAATTCCCTTGTTACTCAAAAATCTATCTAACTTAGTCTCGACATTCAATGACCTAGCCCCAACAGCTCTCTGGGAATGAGTACTCCACAGTCTAACAATCCTCTTTTGATGAGATTTTTTTTCCTCAACTCTGTCTTCAATGGGAGAGACCCCCTAATTTTTAAACTGAGTCCCCTAGTTCTAGACCCCCCCCCCACACACACACACTCAGCGTCCATCCCGGCAGGTCCCCTCAGGACCTTATGTAGTTCAATATGATCACCACTCAATTCGTCAAAACTTCAATGGATAGGCCTAACCTACTCAACCTCTCCTCATAAAACAACCCTTTCAACCCAGGAATCAACCGAGTGAACCGTCCCCAAACTGCTTCCAATTCAATTATACCCTTTCTTAAGCAAGATTGCCAAAATTGTACATAGTGCGCCAGAAGGAGCATGTACAAAAAACATCAATTCCCAGGCTTCTAGGGGAGTCTGAATCATCTATCAAATCCTACCATTAAAAAAATTCAATTAATAAATCTGGAATATAAAGCTAGTCTCAGTAATGGAGACCATGGAACTATCATCGATTGTTGTTAAAAACCCATCTGGTTCACTAATGTCCTTTCGGGAAGGAAATCTGCCATCCTTACCTGATCTGGCCTACATGTAACTCTGGACCCACAGCAATGTGGTTGACTCGTAAATGCCCTCTGAACGAGGGCAATTTAGGGATGGGCAATAAATGCCGGTCTAGCCAGTGAGGCCCACATCCCATTAATGAATTTTTAATAAGTAAACCTGTCACATTATAAGGAAAGATAGGTCTTACATTGTACATTTACTCATCCTGGTGCACATACGGCAATAGTGCTACTGTCCAAGCTCAAACTGCTCTTTCTTCGAACTTGCACACTGAGGTATAACTGACAAGAGTTACAGTTTTGGGTCATTTATCAACTTCAATCCCAAGAGGCCTTGAAGTAAAAAGGTACTCCAGGGCTGTTTAAATCAATTTAACATTATGCAAAAAGAAAATTCAACTATAATGAACGAAAATAAATAAAATCTGAAAATTCTTAGCTTGCCCATCAATGTTTGTGAGAGAAAGTTCCAATCAGAGGCCTTTGAGCTTCAAATGAGCTATGAATGATAACAAACCGCATGAGAGGTGGCTTCAATGGGAGGGTGCCCTTTCAGCAACATGTTAAAATTTGGGAGGTTGGAGGAGGGCAGGGAGAATCCCTGTGCATATCGGCCCTTTTGGCTGCACCTGCACCCAAACAGGCAGGGAGGGCCTGGAGGTTTGTCTGGAGCGCTGGCGCTTTGGCCTGCTACCTGCAAGCAGTCATACTGCCTCCTGTCATGAGAGAAAACTGGAGGCTGGCTGGAAAATCCCAGTTGGCATAAATTACCTACCATCAGCAAGGTTCTTAATAAGCCTGATAGGCTACCTGCCTCGTGCGGGTGGGCGGCCTTGCTGGGCCTTGAACCTCCCTCCCTCAAAATGGCTGGCACCAGAAACGCGATTGGGAAAGTGGCCACCGCCCATACTCTCAGGCCCAGTCCGCCTCCATTCTTGATCACGACAGTGCCCAATAATCCCGTTCCTTATTTTGAGCAGAAAGTGGAGAGGGGTGGGGCTGCTTGGGAGGAAATGCAGGCAAAAGCATTCATTAAGATTATTTTGCGTGGATTGGCTGAACATTTTTGTAGAAACGCAAATATTTTGAGCACTGCCTATTGACTTGCGATAATAAAATGCAACAGGGCAAAATGGGAGATGCTAATTGTGACCTGACCGACCTGGAGGGTCATGACTGTGCATCCCTCACAACAATGCATCAACCAACCTCCTGTGGCATTGCGCATGCCAGGTGAAAGGACAACAACGGGATCCTATGTTGTATTCTGTGTTATGAGCGTTCTGGGTACACAGGTGAATATTTCAACACATGCTAATTCTGGGACTTTTACTAGTGGAGATTTAAACTAATGGCCCAGAAAATCCACGGGAATCTATTTACAAGGATATTTATTTTAGGGAGCACGGGAGAAAAAGTGGTAAAATAGATCAGACTGCGCCCATTAGCCTGGCACCTCACTTGCAGCCAGAAGGTCATGTCACTGGCAATGACTGGTATGTAACTGGAGTCTGGGTTACCAGGGAGACCGATGCAGGAGGTGTGGCATTTGCTGCAAAGATGCAGAGACTAAGCAGCATCACAGCCCCGGCACTGCCAGTGGCTGCTTTGGCCTGCTTTTGTCTGGCATTGGAGCTCTCGAAACATCCTTTTGTTCAAGGCCAGAATATACCTTGAAAATCACAGCAGTCTTTGTCGTCTCTCCCGGCACTTGCATCTCCATATGAAAAACACTTACCCTTTAGTGTAGGAGATCAAAATGTAGGAGAATGCGCACTGGAATCAAGGGATGCCTGCGCCAATTTGGCAAAATCACAGGTAGAAAACTCTCATGCATATGCAAAATTGGCAGAAATCCCTTGGGTGAATGTAATGGTATGCTCTGGGAATACTCGACTGAACTACAAGGACCTCAGGGCTGACTGCGTTTCAGATTTCAGATCATTTCGGTTTCTGGATGCCGCATATAGGCCTAGGTTCGCAGGCATGACAAAAGGCTAGGCCAGCTTTGGTCTGAAATAAATTTAATGGCTAGAAAAGGACGATGTCCCACTGAATAATAAATACAGGGTACGGTCGGCGAGATTCGTGTCAGCTTGGATCACAGACTTCCCGCCGTGCTCAAGCTCAATGAGATTCAAAAAAAATGTGGCATTTGGATGTGTTCTGTTTTCGGATTTACGGATAAATGACTGGAAGATCCTGCCGGAGGGAAGGGCCAGAAAATGCCGGGCGACTCAGGCTCAAGAGCTGAATGGCCTCTCCTATTCCTCTGTCCCATTTAAATATATACCTGCAACTAAACATTTGTAATATTTTATTTCTGCTTAATTATTCCAACAATCATTTAGTTTCTCCAATATCTCTTTCTACCTTTACTTAACAATTTGATAGACCACACTTGGTACAGACTTTGTTGAATCACTTGCCTCCCAAGCCTAAGCCTTCTAGATACCATTTTCTACTCTGGAATTGGTAGTCACATAGATGCAGCTATGTCAATGAGTAGGTCCACTTTGGTCCCCACTCGGATGTCCGTCAATAACACTTGCAGGGAACGATGCCCGCCCGCCCCCCTCCCCCGCAAGATTCACAACAATCAAGACTATTTTGTTCCATAGGCTGGTGTGAATTTGAACCTACCTTCCACTGGATCACAGTGTCACCTCTCATGCAGATGATCTTATGTTACCGATGTGTACTGACCTGTAACTGGAGTAGCCCATGCACATAGACTGTGAATATTTTGCTGTTGCTCTCGAGTCCAGCTATAACTTCGAGGGAGCTGAAGTAAAGGAGGTAAAAGATCACATCAGTATGCTATTAAAAGTAAGGGAAAATGAAATGATGCAATCTGTGTGCCCACAATTATAACACCAATCGACTTAAAAAATAAACAGACATATTGTTATTGGAGTCTTGTTTGAGAGAATAACATATTTCCCACATGTGGGGAGATCTGAAGAATTGAGAAATATCTGGGAAGGGAGTATAAATGGAAAGATTGTTGGAGGGGAAAAAAAAAAGCAACTGTGTCAAATAATATATAATACAACATGCGAGCGTCTGCAGACAAGTAAAGGTCAGATTCCTGTATAATTATGTGTTATGCTGTTCAGCAAGAAAGAACAATAAAAGATCGATTCACGTTTATAATTAACTTGGCTTCAGGATTGTTCCGAACAAAACACAAAAAAACAGAACTAGCTTTTTAAACTGATCACCCTATCTGTAAGTGTGGCAAAAACTGAAGGTTCTTGGGACTATTTTGCACTTTCTTGTTGGTCACAGCAGTCACTGGGCTTGTTACTGTTAGCTATCCCTGAAGGCGGAAAAAAACCATCTCATACCAGTCAACATGCGTAGGTTGACTGCTGCTTTTATAGCATTTGGATGGAGACCCATCTGAAGGGGCATGTGTTTGGGACGGACCCATGAATTGAAACTATTAATTTCAAATAAAAGCATCTTGTCTGGATGCCTACAGTCCCTCTCTGTCTGGCAGCTTTATTTTCGGGGTAAACGTCATTTTGAATCCTGTGAATGGTTGATCAGCAAACAAAGGGGCAGCACGGTAGCACGGGTGGATAGCACTGTGGCTTCACAGCGCCAGGGTCCCAGGTTCGATTCCCCGCTGGGTCACTGTCTGTGCGAAGTCTGCACCTTCTCCCCGGGTTCTGCGTGGGTTTCCTCCGGGTGCTCCGGTTTCCTCCCACAGTCCAAAGACGTGCAGGTTAGGTGGATTGGCCATGATAAATTGCCCTTAGTGACCAAAAAAGATGAGGAAGGGTTATTGAGTTACGGGGATAGGGTGGAAGCGAGGGCTTAAGTGGGTTGGTGCAGACTCGATGGGCCGAATGACTTCCTTCTGCACTGTATGTTCTAAAGTTCAGGGAAGTACAGGTTTTTAATTCCTTTAGTTCTGAGACACCTTGAAGAAACCTGGAACTGTACTTTGACTGAATTGCAACCAAGGGGCAGGCAGTCTGGAGTCACCATGGCTACATCCACAAGTCAAAGAGCTCTGTGGGTAGCAATATTTCTTTCTTCTTTTATGGGGTGTGCCTGTCGCTGGCAAGGTCCACATTTATTGCCCATCCCTAATTGCCACTGAAGTGAGTGGCTTGCTCGGTCATTTCCGAGGCGACCACTTTGTTGTGGGGCTGGAGTCACAAAGAGGCCAGATCAGGTACGGATGGCAAATCTTGGTGTGCAGGGGCCAATTTCAAAGAATGGGGATGATACAAAACTCCTGTGAGGTGTGCAGTGTAGAACTTCAAAGGGACACAGACAAGTTGGTGGAGTGGATAGATAGGTAGCAGGTTAAGTCCAATGCGGAGAAGAGGTAGGAAGAACATGCAGAGGCAATAGAAAATAAATGTAAAATGCTTAAGGTGGTGCAGGAGCAGAGGGGCCTGGGTGTGCATGTGCATTGAATGTTGCAGGTCAGGTGGAGAGAGCAGTTATAAAGCATATTGTATTCTGGGCTTTATTAATAGTGGTATAGAGTCCAAGAGCAAGGATCTTGTGCTGTACTTATACAAAACCTCAGCTGGAGTACTGGAGTATTGACTACAGTTCTGGGAGGCACATTATAGGAAGGATGTGAATGCATAGGAGGGTGTGTAGAAAAGGTTTACAAAAATGGTTCCAGGGAGGAGAAACTTCAGTTATGAAGATAGATTGGAGAGGTTGGGACTGCTTTCCTTGGAAAGAAGAAGGCTGAGAGAATTGATACAGATGTTCAAAATTATGAGTGGGTTGGACAGATTAGGCGGAGAGAAACTGTTCCCCTTTGTAAAAGGGCCGAGAACGTGATTTAAAGTGATTTGCAAAGGAAGCAAATGTGATGTGAGAAAAAACTTTGTCACACGAACGGGTCGGGCCTGGAAGGCACTGCCTAGAAGTGTGGTGGAGGTTTAATGGAGGCATTCGAAGCCGGTGCGCAGAGGTACAGGGGAAAGGTAGGGGAATGGCACTAAATCATGATGCTGATTTGGAGAGCTGGAGCAGACATGATGGGTCAATGGCCTCCTTCTGCACCGTAACAATTCTGTAACTCAACTTCCTAAAAGACATTAGTGAACCAGATGGGATTTTATTTACAACAATCACGTGACAGTTGTCGTGGTCACCATTACTGAGACGAGATTTATTAACAGAATTCAAATTTCACCAGTTCTCATGTCCAGGGCATTAGCCTGGGCCTCCGAATTGCTAATCCAGTGACATTACCATATATGCCTCCATCTCCCCATTACGTGTGTCGAGGGTCAGATGAATGACAAGGGTTAATGCTGGAGAAATGGTTTTCTTGTTCGACATTTTGAGAGCAGAGATGTTTGAAATTATTCTAAACCTATCCGCCTGTATTTGTAGTCCATTTCCTGTTTAATGTTCAATAACTTATCGTTAAGTCCATCACTGGAACAGCCCAATCGTAGAATGTGTATTCTTTGGCCTACTGTAGGGGGTGAGATGATGGGCTGCACATGTTACATTGCAGACTGCGACAGTACAGTGTTAAGTATGCAAAGAGAATGAAGGTTAAGTGAAATAGTCTGTGGCAAGTGTCGAGGGAGAGATGAATTTACTAATTGCTGTTTTTCGGGAACTTGTGGGAAAATTGGTTGTTGTGTTTCCCAAAATCACAACAGTGTTAATACTTCAAAAATACACCTTATTGGCTGATGTGAATGGCTTTGGGATGTCTTGGGTGATGAAAGGTGCTGTATAAATACATAATCATACGTTTTCCTTTCTTCTTTCATTCTTCACGAGGCAGAACTGGCAGAATGCGAGGGATGAGTTAAGAGAAGGATTGCCCACACAAATTGATAGTTTTTTAAAATTGAAAACATGCGTGTGGGTGTGGCATTAAGTCTGCCTTTCCTATAGGGCAGGGGAGGAGGAACAGGAGACACGGCTGGTTGGCATTCCATTATCTTCTACATGATAGTCTGAGAAATCTATATAGGAATTGCTATGTAGGAAGTCCTTGTTATGAAGGCAAACTCTAGGCGGCCATTTTGCAGAAAACGGGATGCCACAAGAAGCAGTTTTCCACTCCTGCTGAGGGCTGTTGGAGGAATATTCCCTGCTGAGCTTCAAGTGCTGTCTCAGGAGTTTTATACTGTTGACCAAAGCAGCCAGGTTCAACACAGCCAAAGAACTGCAGCCTCAATTTTCCTGCAGGTGGAGAGGCTCTCCACTGTACAGAAAATGGCTCTGGAAACCTGAACCTGAAAGAGCCCCCCCACCGTTCCACATGTGTGTGGGTGGGGGATCTCGCACTTGAGACATGCATGTTTGATGCAGGCAGCTGTATATTCAGCACATCAGTTGCCTTTGTTCAGGTCTGGGGCTCGATTCTCCGACCCCCCACCGGGTCGGAGAATCGCCGGGGGCTGGCGTGAATCCCGCCACCGCCGTGTCCCGAATTCTCTGCCACCAGAGATTCGGCGGGGGTGGGAATCGCGCCGGTCAGCGGGTCCACCCCCAGCGATTCTCCGGCCCGCGATGGGCCGAAGTCCCGCCGCTGTCAACCCTCGCCCGCCGGCGTGGATTAAACCTCCTTTTGAACGTCGGGACAAGGCGGCGTGGGCAGGCTCCGGGGTCCTGGGGGAGCCCGGGGCGATCTGGCCCCGGGGGATGCCCCCACGGTGGCCTGGCCCGCGATCGGGGCCCACCGACCCGCGGGCGGACCTGTGCTGTGGGGGCACTCTTTTTCTTCCGCCTTCGCCATGGTCTTCACTATGGCGGAGGCGGAAGAGACCCACTCCCCCGCGCATGCGTGGGGATGCCATGAGCGGCCGCTGACGCTCCCGCGCATGCGTCGCCCGGAGAAGACCTTTCGTCGCCGGCTGGCGTGGCGCCAAAGGCCTTTCCCGCCAGCAGGCGGAGCGGAAACCACTCCGGCACGGGCCTAGCTCCTCAAGGTGAGGGCTTGGCCCCTAAAGGTGCGGAGAATTCCGCACCTTTTGGGGCGGCCCGATGCTGGAGTGGTTCCCGCCACTCCATTACGCCGGAACCCCCCGCCCCGCCGGGTAGGGGAGAATCCCGCCCCTGATATCCGCAAAAAGAGGGAGTGGGAAATACAACTTGTGCACATTAGACCTAATCGGGGAAGGTCTAAATTTGCAGGGTTACTAGTAGAGGTACGGTAGCCTTTTGGATAGGTCCAGGACACCTTTTATTTATGTATGGTACCTTATGGGGAGGTAAGGTACCCTTAGAGAGGTCAAGTGCCCTTTTCGATTTTTAAAAGTAGATACAAATGTGCACAAAAAGTGGATAAACCAATTGGAACTGTTGAGTTAATTGGAATTGTCAAGCTGTCAAGGGAACTGTCAGGCTGTCAAAGGATTTAAATCTCCTGGCCTTTAAAGCAGTGTTTGCTGTTCACTGTTTATTGACAGTGGGATGCCTGTCAGTTCACAGGTTGATTGACAGATCAAAGTGCTTATAAAATCTTTGATATGGGGCTGTGGATGCAAATGTTTGTTGTTAGAAGAGATTAAGTAGTTGAAGGAGTTTAAATGTAGTTTAAATGTAGTGAATGGGATATCAATTAGAGTGGAGGTTTTTAAATAGTAAATACATCAACAGATGCTTAAAACTTTATTTTATTTCCTCTCAGCATGTGTCTTGAGGTTTGTCAAGGACTGATATTGGGTGAGAAGGTATGGAAGGTGTAAGGGCAAAGTGTGGTGGCTGGAGGAGCAAGGGTTGGCATGAGTTGGCACTAAGGTTGCATAGGGGCTATCAAGGGCCATAGGGATGGGTGGAGAAGCATAGGAGGGCATATAGGATATAATGGGGGCTCACTCAGGAGTGAAATTAAGACAAGCATGTTTAACTTAACATACCCTCACTTCTCACAGGGCATCAGCCTTGATTTTATATTTATTTATTTATTTTTAATATAGAGTGCACAATTATTTTTTTCCAATTAAGGGGCAATTTAGCATGGACAATCCACCTACCCTGCACATCTTTTGGGTTGTGGTGGTGAGATCCACGCAGACATGGGAGAATGTGCAAACTCCACACGGACAGTGATCCGGGGCCAGGATCGAACCCGGGTCTTGGCGTCATGAGGCAGCAGTGCTAAGCACTGCGCCACCGTGCGGCCCCTAGCCTTGATTATAAACTAAAGTCATTGGGTAGGTCTCAAACCGACAGAGGTGAGAAGGCTGAGTTAGTTGATGTGAAACCACAGTAAGTGAGTTTGTTGCTTCCTATAAAACAATTTAAGTGTTTTGGGGGTCTCATTTTGACCTGACGGCTGAACCTTTAACTCCAGTCACAATGCCAAAGGATGTCGAAACGCTAGCAGCTGTGACACAGACGGACCGTGATTTACACAATACAAAAGTTTTGACTGTTTGAACAGCAGGGAGGAGTAGTTCAGAACAAATGCAAACCGTATGACTTTTGTTCGATTAGGTGTACAATGGCCAAATGTGTCAGTTGTTCAAGTCCAGGAAATCCCACTAACTGTTCTGGAAAAATAGGTAAGGAGTTGCAGCTGCTTGAATTTTGGAAGTTGTGTTCAGGGACTGATTGGCCATCAGGCAAATGAGCAGATTTTGCATTTGGTCCTGGAAATAATCCCGGAGTACTGTTTGTCCTCCAGGATTCCATGCCCTTTCAGTGCAGCCAGTTCAACCCTGGTTAACAACTTGGAATTTCTGAGGGAACAGCTTCAGCCAGAATGTGCTCCGATAATAGTGGAAAATATTAGAAGAGAAACGGGGGATAGTAGTTCAGCGTTAGATGCCAATCTTATTGTCGTTCTGTTGAGGCAGCCTGATAGCTTCATTGCACAATTTAAAAATGTGCTCAACAGTTCAAACTTTAAAAAGAGATTTGTAATTCTGGTGTTTATCAAAAATGGGTGATATCAAGGAATTGATGGGACATTTCCTTATTTTGGGCGATTTATGCGTTTCGCTCCCGATGGTGAGATCCGGACCGTGCCCCAAAATGGTGAGAATATCATTAACCCTAATTTGCATGGAGGTGAGTAGCCCTTTCCTTTTCCCGGCATGCGGCTCACGGGCACCAGAGCTGCTGCCCCAGTGTTCGGGGGGGGGGGGAGGGGGCAGAAGCATTCCAGGTTGGGGGTCCCCCCTGAGCCTGGTGTGACTCCCGCTGAGGCTGTCCTCACTGAGTTTGTGGCACCAAGGCGGGCAGATGCCCTAGAAAGCAACAGCGACAACGCAGGCTGGAGGCGGCACCCCAGAGGACTGTTGCACACCCTGAAGATGCCGCCACCCATCAGGCTGAGGAAGGACCCAGAAGGGGAATCCATCAACGGCCCAAGGCGTACGGGTGTCATTGGTCATTCCATGAGTTGACGGACACCATACGCCACAGAAGACTGTGTCTCAGTAGAGAGACAGTGTGGCATCCGTGCCATGTTCTCCATTCAAGATGCGGAAGCCGTGCTCCAGGTTTCCCACTGCGGTTTCCACGTTAGCAATGTTGGCCTTGGTGCCACGCATTGTCAGCACCATCTCCTGCGCCTCAAGACTTTGGGACTCCTCCAATGAGCCTTGCAGTTTCCAGAATGTCGCGGACACCCCCTCTTTAATCTCATGGCTCTGTCCTATCATCTGCATCAGCTCTGGGAAAACATTATCCAGAGGCTCGCCATCTGACTGGGACCCAGCTGAGTCCGGGGACCCAGCAGACCACCGACATCTGTCTCATTGGGATGTTCCTGCCTCCACCTGATGCGCATCAGCAACTGTGTGGTGCTCATCAGATTGAAGCCTGCCCACTAATATCACCCACGGAGGTGTGTGTCTCTGCGCTGGAGGAAGGTGGGGGTGACAGCTGAGACACCTTGATGATGATCGCCGCAGGGCTTTCCTCTGAGGTGGTCTCTTGGGCGGCAGGGGTTGGGGGGTAAACACCAGATGGCCCGGCCTCATCAGATGCAGATCCTGCAAGACAATGGACATGTGGTCAGTGAGAGGGAAGGATCATTTTGTCTGACATGAACAACTCATTTGAGACAGGTCATCTGGGTGAAGAAGCAGCGGATCCTCACCTCTCTGGCACAGGCCAACCTCGCTGTCGTGACTGCTCTCTCTTTGGGCAACTTTCCGGGGCCCGTTCCTCATGGGGTGAGGACTCAAATCTCTGGGACTCCTCCCCCTATCTTGACCCTTTCACATTTATTATGGACTATCTTTTCCTGCGAGGGCAAAGAGAGGGAACTGTGAGCCACACAATTGATGGGTTAGTGGGGTCTATAGCAGGTGGCATGCATGGGCACCGCACTTGGACATGAAGGAGTTGTGCCGGTGGGTACCAAGGGGGTTCGGAGGAACAAGCTTGAAGATCGGATGTGGGGAGTGTGTGAGGTGTCAGCCAGTGGATTGTGGGGAGGTTTGGGAATTTGAAGGGTGACTGTTGCTAACTTTTGCCTTAGTTTAATTGCTCTGTTTTATCACCTTTGCTCTTGAGTCGCCAGGTATCTTTATGATCCCGCCACGTGGTTCAAGTCCGAGTAATGATCAATAATCCAATACACTGTTTAGTAAGATTTAAATCAAAGCACATTTATTATACACAGTAATCACTACTCATGTACAAATTCTACGTCTAAGCTACTTCTACAGCTAACAGGGCAATACTTAATTTGGAACTGGCCCACCAGGTCAGGGAAACAAATGGCCTTTCGTTTGGGTTCTGAGCCTGCGGGATTCGAAGTTGGTACAGACTGATAGCTGGAAGCGCCTATCTCGTAGCGAGCATTGAAGTAAGGCTTACAGTTTTGAGCGGCTGTTGAAGAGTGAAGAGAGCTGGAAGTGGTTGAAGAGAGCTGGAAGAGAGAGCGCCTTGAACTTGGGGCTCAATTCTTATAGTCCCCAGGGTCTTCCTGATTTTGGGGAGGACCCTGTACCTGGTCCCAAGTGATTGGACTTTGTCCCAATCACTTGGTTCGATTTTCTGCAATGCTGGAGCCGTTCCCTGATCGATGGGCGGTCTTGAGGTGGTCGTTCACTTCCTTTTGTGTTGGTTTCTGCTGGCGCCGAAGAGTCTGGTTTTGCTTTGTGTGACTAAATGTTGCTCATTGTTCCCGAGGATTGCTCATTAGTATGCAGATGGCTGTTGTTTTGTTATGCTGATGGTTGCTGGCATCGATCTTGTCTGGCCTTTCCAGAGGTAAATACACAGTCAACCTGCAGCTGCTCGTTTTTGTCCTGTTGGCTGACTTTCCCATCAGCCTTTGCCGTTCGCCATTTTAAATCGGGAGTTGGCTATTTTAAGTGGCTACATGACAGGTGGAAATGATGCCGGGAGAGAGATGGTAACTTACCCTTGCAGCTCGGTGAAGGTCATTGGTCTTCTTCCGACATTGGACAGCGGTCATCCTTGTCATGCTGCCCACACTGACAGCCGCTGTCACTGCTTCCCAGGCGGCATTGCTGATCCTGCTGCTTGTCCTCCGAACCCCTTAGGTGTCCCGCTTCTCATCCACTGCACTGAGAAGCCTTGAGAGGTCAGCATCACCAAAGCGAGGAGCGAGGTGCTGCCATTTTGTGTTGACTGGGAGTGAGTATGAGGGCGTGTTTAACAGCAGCTCCCCCTTGTTAATGGCGAGCAGTTGATGCGCGAGTCGGGTGAATCGAGGGAGCCAGTAATGTCGAGAATCCCGTGAGGGCTCATTTTTGGTACTAAGCGCTGTTGAATAAGGGCCTCGATCTCGCCAACATGAGCATCATTAAACTCCCCGACAAATGTGCTCAAAATCGGACTTAATATTGATCCACTGAATCATGCCTGAAGTGTTCCCATCGGGACTGATTAGCGTGCGATTCGTTGAGGTGCTGTTCGGTAATCGGGTCAGGACATGCAAATGTGCCAGCACTCTGCTGGTGCGAACTGAGAACAATTCCTGGCCTAGTGACAATTGTAACCAGTGGGGTCGGAGTTAGCATCAACGACCCTGACAGTTGAAGCAGTTTTTAAACGCTCACTGCAGCCACAAAGATGGCTCAGAGAAGACCTGCCCTCCCAAGTTCGGGAGTCCGAAGTGGATCCACAGCTCCAGGCCAGTGAGGAGAGGAGGGACCTGGGAGAATGTGGCGGAAGCAGTCAATGTTACCAGCCTCACCAGGAGGAGAGAGCTGGTGATTCTGTGGGGTGGGGGTTACTGGTTAGGCCTCTGCCGAGAGGATCACAGAACCAGGCAGGGTTCCAAAGGCCACAGTGCAAGTGTCGCCTGGTTGGGGTGAGCTCTGCTAATCCCCTGCTTCCTCTACAGTTTTTCTGAGTGTATCAAAACCTGGTGGACCCATGATTGAGCTTGGCCGTGCGCGTCCTCTTGATGATACAGCTGGGGTATGAGGGTGTCCAGAGGGGTGGCCTGGGTGTGCTCCCAGATGATCAGAAGCTCTGTGAACATTTATAGGACACCGAGCACTCAGCAGTGTGAGCAGCCAGGAGCCTGTAAGTAGCACCAAAGGGGGGAATTTAAATCCCGTACTGCAGCAATGGCGGTCTGAGCCAGTCCACCCTGATCCCGTTGGGGACACGACTTGTCACTAAGGCATTCCCCGCTACTGGCCCTGCTTGGGCAGCCATCCCCCGACAAGCCCGACAGCTTTTGAGGGGGCGGGGTGAAGTGTCCAAGCTGCTAATGATATTAAAATCCATGCAATCCATCGCATCCATTGGGCAATCTTTCATATCGCGCCTTGACCAACTGGCTTTCTGGAATAGAACAACCTCAGTCCATTACAGTCATTTGGTCGGTCCTTAGCATGGGTCCGCCAGTATGGGGCACGAACATCGATATCACTGCCAGCGAGGGACCAGAGCATGATGTCGGGATCGGTGCCGGGCGGAAAATGGATTATTTCCATTTTGCACCCAATCACAATTCTCACTTTCGGCATCGCGAAGCGGCGAATCCGGGCCTAGAAGGTCTGACAAAGGAAGAAAATCTATGTATTCAAACCAGACGCTAATCCCTCAAGAAGTTAAATTAGCATGTCAACCACTGCTTTAAAAATGCAGACAAAAGAATTTGCATATTAACTAACAAATCGCCAGAGTCAATGGGACTTCAGTGGGAAAAGAGAACTTCCCCATTTCAGCTTTTCCATCCTTATGTTAATTGTACATTAATTGTATGCATTAAATTAAATTCACTTGAGCTTGTAGAAATAGACACAGACTGAAACTGCAGTTAAGTTTGGAGGTTTATGCTTGCAGTCTGTAAATCTGCAAATGAACATAAATGTGTGTAAAGATGGAACACAAGAACATAAAACAGTAGCAGAAGTAGATCATACTGTCCTTCATACCTGTCCCGCCATTCAGTACGATCAAAGTTCATCGTCAGCACCCCCTTCCCCTGCCCCACCCGAGACCAAAGGTCTGCCCATCAGCCCTAAATATCTTCAACGATGGAGCATCCACAGCCCTGTGGGGTAGCGAATTCCAAAGATTCACATCCCTTTTGAGTGAAGAAATTTCTCCTCAACTCAGTTCTAAATGATCAGCCTCTTGCCACCTCTGTGCCCCCCACCCCCACCAATGTTCCAGATTCCCCAGCCACGGGCAACACCCTCTCAGGGTCAAGCCCCTTCGGAATCCTCAATGAGATCACCTTTTATTCTTCTAAACTCCAGAGAGTATAGACCCAATTTACTCCACCTCAGATCATAGGGCAATCCTGCAGTTCTCTCCTTCACCAAACTGGCTTTCGGGAATAGAACAACTTCAGCCCTTTTTATAACTCTCACATTTCAGCGGTTTCATTCATTTGGTCGGTCTGTACAGGTATCTTGCCAAGAGTGAAGACGACACCCAAGCGTAAGATCGGCGGAGTAAATTCAAAGTTACTCAGAGTGCTTACATATTCCGTTGGCAGAGGGACTCGATGCAAATGAGCACTCGCACATTATCCCTCGGACGAAGTGGTCCTTTGCTCTTCATTTCACTGTGATCTGGGGCGGAGAGAATGAGAGGTCGGATGATAAAAGATTGTTTCGAATTAGATACGCTATGCTACTGTTCCAAATAAGAAAATATCGTGATTTCTGTTTCTTTTAATGTAAATGGAACAATCAACCTGGTAGCTCATTTTGAAAAACATATTTATTGCTCTTTTTCCATTTGCAAGCAAGACTTCACAATGTAAACAACATCCCTCGCTTGATCTAAACTCATGGTGGGAGACATTATGAGTCTACTGCAATTATCTTTCATTAACATTGTCTACCAGATTCTATGACACTGTCTGCATCGTGTAGACTTGCAGTCTGCTCCAAGATCTCTATCAATGTTGCTGAATGTAAGGGGATAATGAAAGCAGTGTGGGGGGAGGGACTCGCCCTCTGATTTTCTCTTTCCTTGAAGGAATTTGCCTCGTCTTTGCCTGGTACCTGTTCTCTCCACAGCCAGACCCCGGCAGGAACTGGCCCGTGCGTCACAAATCTATTCCCCTTGCCCAGAAAGAAATACCACTCCACTCCCACTCTCTCAAATATCGCTCCCGTTCACACTTATCTTTTTCTACACTGTCTGCCGCCCTGGTTGCCCATTCCACATCTGTGTAAGGCAGTTAAATCTAAAATGGTTTCACACCTTCCCTCTCCCGAGGCTTCCGCTGCAGGTCGTCGCCGTGCGCTTGCGCAGCCACGGACCCGGCCATTCTCCGCCCGTTTTTCCGCGCGGGAGCTTTACCCTCACCGGTCCCAGAATCGCTGAGGGTTCAGCGCCGATTTTCGAGTCGTAAAATGCCACAGTTCCTACACCGGCGTCGGTACTTAGCCGCAGAAACGGAGAATCCAGCCCAAAGTGTACGAATTCCTGGTTAAAAGCTTTAAATTGTCCGTCTATTTCCCTTCATATGATGCAATTTAACATTTGTATATTCCTCCCAACCAAGTGGGCTGGCCAACCAGGCAGGCCCCTTGTCAGACGGTTACAACTCCTTTCGCAACCACCTTTTTATTCTGCAGTTTTGCCAATTTTTTAATTCAATGGAGAGGCTTGCCACATCTTTTTTCCCCTTCTAGACTAATCGTTTGTGTAACATGGCATAAAAATCCTTGCTGAAATATTAGAAGCACAGAATTAGTTGCCAATAACTTCCAATAAATAGGAATTCCAATAAATGGTTAGGCAAGATCTCAAATTTTTCTGGATGTTTCCTAACCTTCCTGTGCCAGATTACTTCAACTCCTCATATCGTAAATCCCCCTAATTGAGGAATCCTAACTCATTTGAGAGTGTCTCTCCTTGCCTCCCGATCTAGCTACGTTTTCAATTACAGCCAGGCAAATGAACAGGATGTAATGTTTGGTAATTAACGTAATGAACTGCCTTACTCTCCATCAGCTTTTGCAAGTTGTCGTGAAGCATGTCAATGGATTTGGGTTTCAAAATATTAAACAACTTCACAATTTCAAGCATCTCAAACTAATCACCCTTTTAGACAGCCACTGAGCTGATCGTTTAACGTGGGAGAAACAGTTCAAAGGATTTTGAATCAGGCAACAGGCTGATTTTCTTCATCAGTCAGCAGCCAACAGAGATCCAGGGCTTTGTAAGATGTCTATTGTTGTGCTTTTGCATGTAGGAAATGAACAATAGTTTCAAAGATTAAGGTTATGTTGGGGGATCAGCCATGATCTCATTGAATGGTGGAGCAGACCCGATGGGCCGAATGGCCTACTTAGAACATAGAGTTCCTACAGTGCAGAGGGAAGCCATTTGGCCCACAGTCTGCACCGACCATCTGAAAGAGAGGCCTACCTAGGCCCAAACTCCGCCCTATCCCCGTAACCCCACCTTGCCTGCACATCTTTGGACTCCAGCTCCTATGTCTTTTGGTCTAAGTGCAGGAGAGGTATCTTTGATAAGACAGTTAAAGGTTCACTTTACCTTTGTGGGAGTTGTAATGTTGATTTAAGGACGAATGGTAATGAGGCAGGTCCAAGAAGGCGAGCCAGCAACAAAACCGAGATGTAACATGTGGCCAATGTTTGGTTGCTATTTTATTGAGCATCCACACATAGAACTCACACTGGCCTGGTGTCTCATCTTCCTTTACAAATGGTTTTGCTGCTTGTTGCATAAGGCTGTTAGTCTTCTACGCTCAGTGAATGAGGCATTTTAATGCCAGCCCACACCCTTTTCCAATATGGCTCGGTTAAAAACAGGCAAAGGAAAAACACAACAAACCTCCTGACAGCTGGGTGAGCTGATTCACCTGGCTCAGTCCTCAATCACCCAGAATTGTCCCTGGTCACAAATCGCAAGACATCCCCAACCTCAATCACACAACCACTCCTCAACTGAAATAAAAGAGAAATCTCAAAGACAAACCCTCATCCTCCTTCTATTCCCACATCTTCATATCACACTTGCTTTCCCCGTTCCTCTACTTTCTTAGCTGGCACCACAATGTTGCCTGTTTACCAACTCTGTTATCTTGACAACAGGGACACCTACGTCAGACTGTTGTTCATAGACTACAGCTCCGCCTTCAGCACCTTTATCCCAACAAGACTAATAACCAAACTCTGCAACCTCGGACTTGACCCCTCCCTGTGCAGCTGAATCCTTGACTTCCTCAACAACAGACCGCAATCTGTCACGATAGGTAACAACACCTCCTCCACAATAGTCCTCAACACCGGGGCCCTGCAAGGATGTGTGCTCAGTCCTCTACTGTACTCCGTTTACGCACACGACTGTGTGGCAAGATTCAACTCCAATTCAATCTATAAGTTTGCAGATGATACGACTGTGGTGGGTCCTATCTCAAACAACAACGAATCAGACTACAGAAGGGAGATAGATCACTTGGTTGCATGGTGTACCAAAAACAACCTCTCTCTAAATGTTGGAAAGACCAGGGAACTGATCATCGACTTCAGGAAGCATAGCAACACCCCCCCCCCCCCCCCCCCCCACTCCCCCCCCAAAATCAATGGCTCCGAAGTAGAGATGGTCGATAGATTTAAGTTGCTGGGGGTCACCATCACCAACAGTCTGCCCTGGTCCACTCACGTTGATGCAACAGTCAAGAAAGCCCAAGGTCTCTACTTCCTACGGAAGCTAAAGAAATTCATCATGTCTGCATCGACTCTGACAAACTTCTACAGATGTGCCATAGAGAACATCTCATCCGGCTGCATCACAGCCCGGTATGGCAACTGCTCGGCCCAAGATCGCAAGAAACTGCAGAGTGTGGTGAACTCGGCCCAACACATCACACAAGCTTGCCACCCTCACATTTATTCTGGATACACCTCCCGCTGCCTCAGAAAGGCAGACAGCATTATCAGAGACCCCTCACACCCAGGCTTTGCCCTCTTCCAGACCCTTCCATCAGGCAGAAGATCCAGACATAGGAACAGCTTCTTCCCCACAGCTACCAGACTCCTCAACGACTCTCCCTCGGACTGATCTGTTCCCAGTAAGAACACTATGCACGACGCCCTATGCTGCTCTTGTTTGGCCCTTGTTCCGCACTGTAACCAATCACTATTGATTGATGCACCATTTGTCAATGTACTCTGTCGATTATTCTTTTGTCTACTATGTACGTACTGTGTACGTTCCCTTGGCTGCAGAAAAATACTTTTCACTGTACTTCGGTACATGTGACAATAAATATCAATCAATCAATCAATCAATCAAAACCAACTGCCTATACGAAGTGCCTCATAAGCCTGCTTCAGTTGCTGTTTTCCCCCAGCTCAGCAGCACCCATACATTCCCACCGCTAACGTTCAGCATAATCAAGAGCCTCATTGTCCCAGTGGCTCCGGAGTAGAGATCCTTCAATGAGCTTGTGGAACCATTAAAAAATGGTGTCCCGATCTCCGAGGCCCTAGAAACATGACGACTGCAAGAAAGATATTAGAGGAGCCGGCCTTGGACCTGAAAAGGGCCATAGAACTGTCACGCCCCTGTGAGAATGTGACAATAACCATACTGTCCAGTGTTGAATCATATTTGTCTTAAGCTCCACTTTGATAACATCACGTCTCCAGTCAATAAAGAATCTACTTGCTTATATGCAGCATCTGTCTTCAGAATTTCCTGAATCATTTCACAAGGCAATAGATTACTCCTGAAACATAGCAACTGTTGTTCTAATTCTATTTACCATTCCTGCACTGTCGCTGGGTCAAACTCTTAGCGCTCCTTCCCTAACACACCACAGCGACTGCGGCGGTTCAGGAAGGCAGCTCCTCACCACTTTCTCAAGGGCAATTAGGGATGGACAATAAATTCTGGCCTAGCCAACGAAGCCCTCATCCCTTGAACGAATAAAAAATAAATGATTGTTTCCCCGTTAAACAAGCATCTATTAGAAAATTATTGAGTCCTGAGTCGGCACTTACCAATGTGTACGTTGGCAGAAAACTGGTAGATGCCTGTAATTGGTGCTGTAAATCGCCCAGTTGACAGATTCATTCCAGCTCCTCTGAGGAATGCACCTTTTGCAGGTGGCTATAGAAAAACAAAATATGTTTTCGTAAGGACATTAAATGAAACCAATGCAAACAATTATTATCTATAAATCACTGTCGGCACTACTAAATAGCAACAAATATGTTGGCACCATCTTGTGCCTGGCATTTTAAGGAGACATCAACAGGTTTATTGGAAAATAGGCTAGTGGCTCTATTGTGACAGGCAAAAGAATGTCATAAGAAATTGTTAATTGGCTTAGAATTTATTGCTGGCAAAATTTAGAAACTTTGCCGCACTTTGGTTGATATTTGCAGTTAAGCGCAGACACATTTTTCATCCATCTGTAACCTCATTAAACTATAAAATGTTTTTTTATCATGCCTGCACATTTAATACTGTCTTGATTTCAGATAAGCCCAAAATAAATTATCTTAAAATAAAAAAACAACTGTGATTTAAGAGCAGGACCAAAAGAATCCTAGCTGAGTCCTGTTTACTGTCTGCTGGGGATAAAAGACTTATAATATTGTTCATGACCTTCGTAACCGTGGGGATGACGGGGACCAGAAGATTGGGTCACAAGCCGTCATAACCATGGTTAAAACATTTTCCCTCCCCAAGCATCATTCATTACCGGTCAGCTTACAGCTTAAAATTGTACCATTTAGTTTATAAACCTTCTGTTTCTCCAGGTTCCCTCCACTCAGGTATGCTCTTACCTTAAGACATTTAGACGGTAAACTACCTTCTTTTTAAAATTAATCAGAGAGAGAGTCAAGAGCTGGAAAGTCACTATTTCTGAACATATATTCCTGGTAAACGCGAGGATCGCCCCGATCTCTCGCCCCCTCAGCCACCCCACCGCCACCTCAGGATCTCAACCCCCCCCAACCTACCTCTTAGGGGGTTCTCGAGCCCCCCTCACCCCACCTCTTAAGCGCAGGGTACACCCTGGCAGTGCCCCAACCAGCTCGGCAGTGCCACACAGGTGCCGTCACGCCTGGTCCACCCTGGCAGTGCCCCAACCAGCTCGGCAGTGCCACACAGGTGCCGTCACGCCTGATCCACCCTGGCAGTGCCCCAACCAGCTCGGCAGTGCCACACAGGTGCCGTCACGCCTGGTGCACCCTGGCAATGCCCCAACCAGCTCAGCAGTGCCACACAGGTGCCGTCACGCCTGGTCCACATTTGTGTGGACCAGCGCTAAACAGCGCCACGGCAAGGTCTCCCAGACCCGGCCGTTTGTTCCTGGGTCACTAATTGGGCGCAGACAAATTTAATAATACGTTAATCCAGATCACGACATATCACGAGGTCTCGTTAGATCTTGCAAAGTCTTCCAAACATCACAGAATCTACACAGGCCTCTCCCAAGATTTAACAGCCACGTCACCGAGTCAGGCGCGGCGAGTCCATTCTATCGCCCCCAATATCCGAAAGTAATCAATTGCGAACATTTGTCTGCTTGCAAATGTAGAAACCTCATCAACTGTGAACAGCAACCATTCACCGGACATCACTGAAGTTAAACCCTCGTGGATCAGTGATCGGCTCGCTCCAACGTGTGTTCACAGCAAGTGCTTGGCCTGTTAAGCACCCACTAATAAAATGTTGTTGGAAATTAACTAGTAACAGATTTCAGGAGGACACATGGCAGGTGAAATTGTGTGCAGAGATGTGAGAAGTGATACAGTTTGGGAGAAAGGTAAAGAGGCAATATAAACTAAATGGTACAATTTTAAAAGAGGTAGAAGAACAGAGAGAGGCAGGAGTTCACACACATCAACCTCTGACAGCGGCAGAACAATAATAAGAATGTTAGAAAAGCATGCAGGATTCTTGCCTTTACAGGGGCATGGAGTGCAAAAGTAACAAAGCTAAGATAAACCATTACAAATCCCCGATGAGGCCTCATCTAGAGTACTGTGCCCGAGTGTAGGACCTTTAAAGGAAATCATGATTTTGGAGAGAGTGCAGAAGAGATTTAGCAGAATGGTAGCAGGAGCGAGGAACCCCAGTTATGTGAAGCAACTATAGAAGTTGGGATTGGTCCCCCGAGAGCGCTGAGCAGGTTAAGGGGAGAGTTGATAGAGGTGTTCAAAATTCGGAGGTGCGACAAATTATTTCCATTGGCAGGTGAGTTATTAGCCGGAGGGCACAGATTCAATATAATTGACAAGAAAACATATCCATCAGTAAAATGAAATCATTTTTGAAAAATATATAAATTTAGTGTACCCAATTCATTTTTTTTTCTAAATAAGGGGCAATTTAGCGTGGTCAATCCACCTACCTTGAACATCTTTAGGTTGTGGGGGCGAAACCCACGCAAACACGGGGAGAATGCGCAAACTCCACACGGACAGTGACCCAGAGCCGGGATTGAACCTGGGACCTCGGCGCCGTGAGGCAACAGGGCTAACCCACTGCGCCACCGTGCTGCCCCAAAATGAAATCATTTTATGCAGCAAATTTTTTAATGATCTGAATGCACTGCCTGAAAAGACAGTGGAAGCTGAATTAAGTTTTAAATTGAGGAAGAGGTTGTTAGAGTGAAATTTTATCTTGTTGCCTTGACCCCGACTACTCCCACCCAATGGGCTCTCCGTTTGTGCGTTATACTGAATTCAATTGAATTTTAACACAATATTGTTGAACTTTATTGCATTCCACTCTTTCCTTTCATACTCGCTTCTCCTATTTCCTAAAACCCAGGATCCCACTCCTACAAATGCGTGTACCTGAACTCCTAAATGTCTGTACACACAACTCTTTTTCCCATTTTGTGTATCCATCCTCTGCCTATTCTTGCAAACATTCCATCTCATGTTTTTATGCATAACATTTCTCTACCTGCTGCAATCAGTAGCCGATCCATGACCTTCTGGAGGGATTTACAATCCTTCATACAATTTACCACTTTTGCAATCATTTTGCAAACATTGCTGTTATGCTCTCATACCCAAGTCCAGATCAGTTAACTAAAATAAAAGCCAAATGCTGCAGATGCTGAAAATCTGAAATAAAAACTTAAGTGCTGGTTAAACTCAGCTGACCCGGCACACTTGGGGAGAGCAGACCCGACAGCACCTGGGGAGAGCAGGCCCGACAGCACCTGGGGAGAGCAGGCCCGACAGCACCTGGGGAGAGCAGGCCCGACAGCACCTGGGGAGAGCAGGCCCGACTGCACCTGGGGAGAGCAGGCCCGACAGCACCTGGGGAGAGCAGGCCCGACAGCACCTGGGGAGAGCAGGCCCGACAGCACCTGGGGAGAGCAGGCCCGACAGCACCTGGGGAGAGCAGGCCCGACAGCACCTGGGGAGAGCAGGCCCGACAGCACCTGGGGAGAGCAGGCCCGACAGCACCTGGGGAGAGCAGGCCCGACAGCACCTGGGGAGAGCAGGCCCGACAGCACCTGGGGAGAGCAGGCCCGACAGCACCTGGGGAGAGCAGGCCCGACAGCACCTGGGGAGAGCAGGCCCGACAGCACCTGGGGAGAGCAGGCCCGACAGCACCTGGGGAGAGCAGGCCCGACAGCACCTGGGGAGAGCAGGCCCGACTGCACCTGGGGAGAGCAGGCCCGACAGCACCTGGGGAGAGCAGGCCCGACAGCACCTGGGGAGAGCAGGCCCGACAGCACCTGGGGAGAGGAGGCCCGACTGCACCTGGGGAGAGCAGGCCCGAAAGCACCTGGGGAGAGCAGACCCGACAACAGTTGGGATAGAGTAGCAGAGTTAGCGTCTTGAGTCCGTATATCCCTTCTGCTATTAACAACTATTTTGTTTATCCAATTTCTTATCCACATTCTATTTCATACTCTGCCTTTGTTTTATTGAATAGCTCCTGGACAGCACCTTATGAATCGCTTTTGAATATTCACATCCATGCCATCCTCTTCACTTCCTAGTAACCTCTTGGATTGCCACCCTTACCAATCCAATGGTTTACCGGTGCTCGCTGCATCTTTACTTTGCATCTTTACTTTGCTCTAAGTTAGTCCAGAAGATTGTGGTAGTCTGTGTAGAGGTATTGTTTTTTTGTTGCCACCGTGGGAAGGTTTGTTTTATTGGATGCATATATTGACAGGTGGGCTGTTGTTTGGGGTGGTGGGAGGATGAGATCGTTGGTATTGTTAAGGGGATTGATTTTGTATTTGTTACCGTTTACTGTTTGTGGGTGGGGTGTAAACTTTGAAGGAAAATGTGAAAATGGAGAATAAAAACATTTTTTTTAAAAACAAAAAACTAATGGATACTCCCTTACTGACACCATGCAAACTCTGGACTTCATTATCTCCTCGCCTTGGGACAGGCTGGGGGAACCGGATAAATAGGGATTTCAGTTCAGCACAGATACCTCGAGTCTGCTCTCCTGCAGATTGGCGGATATGCTGATCAAGCAACAGTAGCGCAACGGGAGTACTACTCAATAAGGACAACACATCTGACCCTCAACCAAGCCTGCCCTGATGCCAGAAGACCAACTTGTTTCCCTGACAACAGCCTGAAATAGATATGGAATCATTGAATATAAAGGAACAAAAATCCTTCAACAAGTCTGCCTTATTGGCCCAATTCTAAAAATATACAAGGCAAATAAGGTTTATGGAAATCATTATTGGCCAGTGAAAGTATGCCGCTGGTAAATGTGTTTATTCTTGTTTGGTCAAGCTTGCAGTCTCATTCTAAGCATCCAATTGGAGTGTGGGAAGAAAATTACACACTACTTGACAAAAACCATATTACATTACATGTGTAGGGCATCAGAATGGTATAATTTTCTAGGCAACGTAATTGCTTTGACACATTTCTGTACTATTTACCAGCTGCTAGAGAGCAGCATGTCAACTCCTGGGGACAATAGAAGGCAGGTTTATACCAGACTTCCAGCAGATCTCATTACCTTGACCAACACGGTGTAATTATCTTGACTTGCCTTTCACAATGAAGTGCAACACAATCGAGTGGAGCCCAGTTATTATCATACCTTTTTTCATAATCCTCTCATTAATAACTTCAAAACATTAAAGCGTTTAAACTCTCTTCGCATCCTTAGAATGCACCCTGATTTAGAACACAAAAGGTTCCTCTTTAATGTGACGACTTCGCCAAGCGACAACAAGCTAGCCACACTACAAAACTGATTACACCAAGAGAGCCAAATCTTTTCCCATGTAACGATGTGAAGGTCCTGTCATTAACTTCATTCATTGCCATGGGAGTAGCTCAAACAATTCCCTTAATCCCTTAATTTCAGCACACCTCTATAAATTCAGCAGAAATTCCACAAGCCTCTCAATACCCCACGTTATCTCTATAGTAAATCCCTCTACTTGAAATTCTGTTTCAACTCTTTCCCAAGTGTTTTCACAAAGCAAGCCAAGGTCAGGTGGTTGGCAAATTCCAAATGGATAAAACTTGTATATCAATTTGCTTTATATTCATTCCAGATTTCTAAAAGCTTATCGGGGTAGATCTTGATTTGTTCGATGGTGGAAAATTGGGCCAACAGTGTCGATTGTTTAACATCTCTCTCCATTTTTATTTTTACTGAGTGTAAAACTGCTCCAATGAGCCAGGCGGTAATTGCATTGGCAGGGATTTTTGCCGACATCGATGCCAGGCGATAACTGGGCATTGGAGCCGCCGCCAGTAATGGCGGCTTTTTCCACCATATAATGCAGAACATACAATAAAAATAACTTGCAATCACGGACTCCATGATGCATCGCTGGTGGGCGGCCTACGAGTTGCCCGCTCCCTCCCGCATCACATCAGACACGCGATGATCCGGGCACTATTTGTAAAGATCGCCCCAACGCACAGGGAGCAAATGAGGAAAGTCTTCATCCAGTTGCGGCCCTCCCTGGCAGCCCCCAGGCATTAAGCTGGCAACCCTTGGCACTACCCGCTCTCTCCTAAGTGCTGAATTCACCTCCGAGTTCCCGTGGGAGTGTTGCTTGCCAGGTACACATCTTCTGCCATGATGCCGCCGTGGATGGATGTATTGACGTGGGGGGGGGGATGATGATTCCGGCGAATGGGCCAGATAATTACAGGATCAGTTATTCTAATGAGATCCCTCCACTGGCTGAGGGAGGAGACAATCACTCCCTGTTGTGACATCGACGTGAAACGCGGCTTCCGCCTTCCCGTGGTATTTTCTGCTCTCGTCACCGAACCCGACCAACACAAACTGGAGCGAAATACCCCAGCCATTGTCTCTGTTGCCTAGTAACACCACAAGTGCCCCATTGGGGAATAAACGACAAAACAGAACGTCAATCTAATCAGGCCCAAACAACCAAAATTCAACTGCTTGGCAAAGTTCAATTCACTAACATATCTTTGCAGATCGGTGCTGTTTGGTTTACGTGATAAGATTTCTGTTCTTTCCTAAATTTAAGTACTCTTATCTTAATATTTATTGGTCCATGGTATATAATTTGCACTTTTTTGCTATTTAGCCCTTTAATTCCAGGAGATATCTGAATAAAGGGCTTTAGACTTTCTTACCGTCTGGAAGTTCTGAAGTTCTAAGAGAGTCTTTTTGTCCACAATAACAATCCCCTTCAGTTTGCAGTGAAAAGCTTCCTCTACTCTTTTGTACGGACGGGTGTTCTCGAATGGGAAAGATGAAGGTGGACTCAAACTTGCATGGACATCTGTCGTCAAGGCTGCCCGCCTCTCTGCTGCTTCTGAGAAAGGCAAGCAAAATCACTGAACAATGAAAGTCCGACAAGATTACCTCAAAAGAACAGGATGGAGTTGTGGCTAAAGCATTGTGTGAGCTTTTCTGCTTGTTCCATTATTGCATCTGGAAAGATATGGGCTTGAATTTTCATGCAGATAGATAAGCAAACGATGGCAAATGCACAAATCTGGAAATCCCGCCCACAAACCTGGCACATGCCATTTTCGTGGTGTGCGCATGGTGGAGGTGGGGAGAGAGAGAAAATGGGAATTGGTTTTAAATTGCACATCTGTAGTTCGTGGGCAGGATAGCTGTCAAGAGAGATGTCAAGGCATTGAGAACTCCTGCCCTTTAAATATTTGAAAATACTCTCTGCATTGTTAAAAAAAACAATGCATGCCATTTCACTCTGTTTGTTGACATAAGCCTGAGACTTCCTGTTAAGCAATTAGTGCTGCATGATTGATTTAATAACCTACCATTAGCATGGTGGAGTGCCTGTCAGTTCACAGTTGATTGACAACTCCAAGTGCTTATAACATTTTTGAAAAGTGGGACTATGAATACAGATGTTTGTTTTTACAAGGAATTTAAGGAAGTTAAATATAGTGAATGAGTTTTCATCAAAGACATAAATTGTGAATTCACCAACACACACATTTAAAAACTTTATTTAATCTCAACGTGGGACTTAAGGCCTTCCCATAGTGGATACTGGGTGAGTCGGCATGGTAGTTGTAAGGGAAAGGGTGGCATTAGGGATAGAAAGGACCATGAGGAAAGGTAGAGGGGCATAGGTTAACCTGGAGTGTATGAGGGGCCATGGGGGTTAGTTCTGGTGGGCATGAATTGGCATGGTTGGTGATGGGGCACAGGTGGGGGGATGAGTGCATTTTTTTTGTTTCATTAATTTTTTTGACAAAGTGCTGGAGCACTGAGGTCAGCCTTTCGTCCAGCCCGCCTCTGAACCTGGCAGCTTCTTTCTGGGGTGGCCCGCCATGACTCCCGTTTTCACCCAGCCCCCGCATCCCCTGTTCGAAAATCCGAACTTTGGGGGAACCTTTACTGCGTCAGGGCTTTCAGAGCTGGGGAATATCCATGCTTGTGGTGTTACCATCTTAGATACTGTGGTCACAAAGAAGAGTAAGGACATCTAGCAATGCAATGAGTCAATTGCAAATATACATGACTGGCATGGGCAAGTCATAAAATGGCAGGATTGGATCTTGTACCTCTGGGATCATGCTGGCTGGCATTTTGCTAATGGGTTACATTGCTTTCAGTGGAGGATGCCTTCAATCACAGCACAAGCTCTTGAACACACTCCAGAGGTTCTCTATCCTTTATGTCATATGATCCAGGGAAATGATTCAATTTCTGCATCCAAGCAAAACTCTTGCCTCTTATTCCTTTAAAGTGAATTGTCTAAATGGTGTGTAGACTTCGTTTTAGGTGCGACTGACTAATCAATGTACTTTTAGAAGACTTGTGGGTTGCTTTTGCTGCATTTTGTTCAGTGAACTGTTTTTTTCCCCATCCTTCCGTATTCCTGGAGTTGGGTGGGAAGCAATCTGAACAAAATAGAGTGGCCGAGACAATCAATCGGTAATTGTTGGGCGCAGAAGAGAAGAGGGACGTGTACCTGGGACAAGGGAGCACCAACTTTCCTTGTGGATCCCAGAGGAACACGCGAGAACAAAAGAAACAGGAGCGGGAGTAGACCATCGGACCCCTCGAGCCTACTCTACCATTAAATGTGATCATGGTTGCTCTTCTGTCACAATTCCTACTTTCCTGCTCCCCTCCCCCACATATTCCACAATGCCCTGAGAGACAAAAACGATCTGTCTAGCACTAAATATAAATATATTCAACAATGGAGAATCCACAATCCTCTGGCGTATGCAGTTCCAAAGGTTCACAACCGTCTATGAGTGAAGACATTTCTCCTCACCTCAGTCCTAAGTGATCAACCCCCTTATCCTGAGACTGTGTGAGCCTCTCGCTCTACATAGCCCAACCAGGGGAAACAATTTCTCAGTGTCAACCCTGCCAATCCCCATCAGGGTTTTGTATGTTTCAATGAGGTTACCTCTCATGATTTGAAATTCCAGAGAGTATAGGCTCAATTTACTCAGTCTCCCATCACAGGAACTGGTCTGGTGAATCTTTGCTGTATGGTCTCCAATGCAAGTCTATCCTTTCTTAAATATAGAGACCAAAACTGCACACAATGCTCCAGGTGACATCTTTTTAAAAGTCCTTGCACGACTGTAGCGAGACTTCCTTATTCGCAGACTCCGGTCCCCTTGCAATAAAGCCCAACATGCTACTCGCCTTCCTAATTGCTTGCTGTACCTGCCTGTTAACTTTATGCTCCTTGTACGACACACCCAAGTCTCTCTCTGACCACCAATGTTTTTTTTTAAATTAAACACGATCAATCTGCATAACTAGTGAAAATGTATGAAATATAGCTCAAAATTGAATTTGTGAAGCATGTTTTCTATATCATATATGCAGGCATGGTGATGGATCCCCCATCAGAAAATGGCTGGACCATAAAAGGAAGCTTGAATCAAGGTGCAAACTGGTTGCCCTCCATTTTCTAATCTCCCACTGAGACCTACCCATCCCAGATACCCCCTGGCCTAATTGAAATTCCGGGCTGAATGCCTATCTGCCTATCTTTCATTCACAAATCAAATGCCTCCTGAAAATCCACACTAAACAGGTACATCTATTCAATTTGTCAATCACAAACTGCCGTTTACAAATCCTTGCTGATTCTCTCCAATTATCCAATGTTTTGTAAAGCACTCACTCTCCTCATCCTGTATTTATGGACTCCCCCATGGACTCATCCCTTTAGCCCGAAGACCTATTTCTAACTACTTCTTGGAAACATAAATTGTTTTGGCTTCAACTGCTTTCTGTGGTAGCGAATTCCACAGGCTCACCACACTCCGAGTGAAGAAATTTCTCTTCATCTCAGTCCTAAATGGTTTGCCCCGTACCATCAGACTGAGACCCCTGGTTCTGGACTCCCCGCCATCAGGAACATCCTCCCTGCATCTAACCTGTCTAGGCCTGTTAGAATTTCACAGGTTTCCCGGAGATCCCCACCCCCCCTCTCTCTCTCTCTCTCTCCCCCACCTCCACCTTCTTCCAAACTCCAGCGAATATAATTGTAACCGACTCAAGATTCAACCCACTCAAAAACCTTGCCGCATGCCACACAGCAGCGGAACGTGGGTGCAAACCTATCATTTTTGTGGCCAGGTTGTGTTTCTCGTTGTAGGGGTGCCAAGTATGAAGCTTGTGGTTTCCTTTCGGATAATGGGAAGAGTGAGTCACTCCAGCTGAGGGAACATTATTTTCTACTGTGTTCACAACACAATATGCTGTAACTTGTTATTATATAAAGGTTTCCTTCATAACATGAATGGGAAACATCGCGAAGGCTGTTTACCCAATGCACTGATAATACTGCAATTCTGGTTCTGAAGAAGTCATGGTCGACTCAAAACGTTAACTTTCCTTCTCCAGGGCAGCACGGTGGTGCAGTGGGTTAGCCCTGCTGCCTCACGGCGTCGAGGTCCCAGGTTTGATCCTGGCTATGGGTCACTGTCCGTGTGGAGGTTGCACATTCTCCCCATGTTTGTGTGGGTTTCGTCCCCACAACCCAAAAGATGTGCAGGCTCGGTGAATTGGCCACGCTAAAATTGCCCCTTAATTGGAAAAAAAAAATGAATTGGGTGCTCGAAATGTAAAATAAAAAATCTTCTCCACAGATGCTGCCAGACCAGAATATTTCCAGACTTGTTTTTTCTCGCAGCTTATCCGATGTGGGTTAAGGATACAGTTTAGAGGCTTGATATCTGCCGATAGGTTATTGGATCAATGTAACACAATGCTACATGCTATTTAACAACACTGGTCAGAAGGGGCCCAGGACTTACCCCCTGATCCATGTTGTTTGTTAGCTGCAGCGAGGCTGGACGGGTGGTCATTACAATTCACTCGACAAGATTTGGTATTGATCGAGGGATTCAAACCCTTGAAGGGTCTGGACAGAGAGGGTAGGGAGAAACTGCCCAATTGGTGTAGGGGCACCAACCAGAGAACAAAGATGTCTGGTGATTGGCAAAAGAGGCAATGGTGTCACTTGGCAAGACTTTTTTAAGCAGCGAGTGGTTAGGATCTGGAATGCACCGACAGTGTGGCGGAGGCAGGTTCACGAATGCCCTTCAAAGAGAATTGGATCATTATCTGAAGAGGCAACATTTGAAGGACGACAGGAAAAAAGGGTGTGTGGCACTAGGTGAATTGCTCTTGCAGAAGGTCAGCACAGATACAATGGGCCAAATGGCCTCCTTCTGTGCTGTACTCACTCCATCCTATAGGAACATAGCACTTGTACATGCCATGGAGGGAACGCAGATTGGGTCTCCAGACTGATTCCTGGGATGGCCAGTTTGACATATGAGGAGAGATTGGGTCGACTAGGCCTGTATTCACTGGAGTTTGAGGGTGTTCTCATTGAAAGCTATAAAATTCTGACGGGAAGAGAAAATGCTGGAAAATCGCAGCAGGTCTGGCAGCATCTGTAGGGAGAGAAAGGAGCTAACGTTTCGAGTCTGATGACTTTGTCAAAGCTAACAGGCAGAGAAAGTGGGAAATATTTAAAGGTTAAGGAAAGGTGGATAAGATTGGGGGGGGTGTTAAATATATATTAAGAAAGAAAGACATATTTAACCCCCCCCAATCTTATCCACCTTTCCTTAACCTTTCTCCTCTTTGCTTCCCCCTTCCCCTCCCCCCAACATCTACAGTTCATCCTCTGATGTTAGTTTCTCTGCTGTTTGACCTTTCACATCTTTTGTCCTCTCTGGGAACTGCCACTAGCACTCTTTCCCCTTGGTTTCTGCTGCCATTAGCACCCGGTTTCCCTGGGTTTCTGTGGCTATGACTCATCTTTCATTCTCACTCCACAGTATAAATATTTCCAATTTTCTCTGTCTGTTAGCTTTGACAAAGTCATCGGACTTGAAACTTTGCTCCTTTCTCTCCCTACAGACGCTGCCAGACCTGCTGAGATTTTCCAGCATTTTCTCTTTCTTTTCAGATTCCAGCATCCGCAGTAATTTGCTTAAATTCGGACAGGGCTATACAGACTGGATGCAGGGATGTTGTTTCCTCTGGCTGGAGGGTCTAGAACAAGGGGTCACAGTCTCAGGATATGGGGTATCAGGTTTTGGACATCGCTGGCTAGGCTAGTATTTATTACCCATCCCTACTTGCCCTTGAAAAGATGGTGCTGAGCTGCCTTATTGAACCCGGCAGCCTCGGTGCACTGGGTTTTCAATGCAACAAGTCATGGTAACACTTTAAAACCGAGGCATACGGAATGGGTTTTAACCTGGTGGGTGGATAGGGTGGAGATAAAACCGAGGTTACTTGCCCGCTCTGACTTCAAACCTTTTCTGCCACCTTGACATGCTGCTTTTGGCAAGCTGATTAAGCACCCTCTTATAATAGGGGGAAGCCTCCTGAAGTTCAGCAAATTGAGCTCCAATTATTTCAAGAGGGCCTCGAGGACATTTGAATGGAGGTCCACGTGGATGAAGCAGTTAATCAACTGGCGGGAAGGGTGAAGAGGTCATCCAGCGAAGACCAAAAACTTTTGTTTGAGGGGCCAGGAAGAAAACTGTAGCCTCCCGCCCTGTCCCAAACTCTCCCACTTCCATCCAGCTGGGCTCTATCATCAAACCCCCCTCCTCGCCACTGATTTGAGGCTGGCATGTTGCCCACGGCCACCGGATCGCCCGCTGTCGACAGCCACTCCGCGCTGTCCACCCATCAAGGGGAGTGGCCCAGTAGCAGTCAAGTGAGGCTCAGAAGTTAAAATCACGGTGGTCTTGTGCTGCTTCTGATGGACAGGAAGCTAATGTATCAGCCCCATATCTGACTGGGATGCATCAACGAAGACAACGAGCAACTCTGATGGATTGCATTAAAGAATAAGTGACAATTTAATTCACCTTTCCTGATGCAGGCTGTTCAAGGGCACAGATATTTCATAGAATTTCATAGAATTTACAGTGCAGAAGGAGGCCATTCGGCCCATCGAGTCTGCACCGGCTCTTTGAAAGAGCACCCTACCCAAGCCCACACCTCCACCCTATCCCCATAACCCAGTAACCCCACCCAACACTAAGGACAATTTTGGACACTAAGGGCAATTTAGCATAGCCAATCCACCTAACCTGCACATCTTTGGACTGTGGGAGGAAACCGGAGCACCCGGAGGAAACCCACGCACACACGGGGAGAACGTGCAGACCCGGCACAGACAGTGACCCAAGCCGGAATTGAACCTGGGACCCTGGAGCTGTGAAGCAATTGTGCTAACCACCATGCTACCGTGCTGCCCTTATTGTAGAATCACCATGACATTTAAACAAACAGGAAGCTCTTGGACTTCTATCCCTATACAATACCACAATAGTTCTTCAAAGATCACAACCTAATGTGGATTCTTAAACTCCAGGCCAGGTTGTATCTGTCATAACAGGGGGTAGAAATGAGCCCTGGGGACTAACACATAGGCTGCATCCAATAGTCAGTTCCATTGTCTTCATTAGAATTGACCATGGGGCAGGGGGTTATAAAAGGAACTTCTATCCCGACAGCTCTGTTGGCAATCCATGTTACAAGTTACCCATAAGGGACACATTCGCAGCTTACCTCTTATCATATCTTTAAATTCACGGAGCAATATCTCTTGCGTGACCTCAGCTCCGGGGGGGCCAGGTGGTCCTGGGGGTCCGGGCGGGCCAAAGAGGCTCGGCTGAGGAGTAAGAGAAACTTCATTGGACAATAATCCTGGCTCAGTGTGCACAGAACATTCGCAATCAGATCAAAAAGCTAAAAGCAATGTAACTGCAATACTAGTTATGGGGCAAGTTTAACCCAATTTGTCTCGGGGCTGGAAAGCCACAGGATCAGGTAGAAGGCTGGCTTTTCAATATTACCCTCCAGCAACTTCAGTGGAGAGGAATCTCAGGGAGGGTATAAAAATCCAGCATTACACCCCAACACTCCAGTCTCCCCTGAATGGGCAAATTAGGTTTAAACTGTTCCTGAACCAAATTAAAATTATAATCACTTTACATTCATCTTCATGTAATGGAGTTTCTTTTTCACCTCTTTACAGTATTAGGAAACAGTATTATGAATGTATCTATATAAAACGATCGTAAATTCTGAAATTACTTTAAATCTATGTCCCCTGTTTTTTTCTGCTAAGTTAAATAGGTGGTTCCTATTTAATCGATCCAGACGCCGAATAATTTTGTTACCTCAATTAACTCACCCCTCAGCCTCCTCTGTTCCTAAGAAAACAGCCAATCCAATCTTTCCCCAGAGCTCAAGTTTTCCAGTCCTGGCAGCATTCTTGCAAATTTCCTCTGTACCCTCTCAAGTGCAATCACATCTTACCTGTGATGTGACAACCAGAACTCTATGCAATACTCAAGCTGTGATCTAATTAGTGTTGTATTGTTGAAAAGACATACATTGTTGAAGTTTTTTATCTTGCATTCATCAGGACAATTCACAAGAATACCAGATGTAAAGGGAACAACAATTTATTCTTCATTATCAAGTTACAATCAGCATTCTCTTCTCATGAAGTATAGATTGTTGTTCCCTTTCACTTGGTATTCTTGCGATTGTCCTGATGAGTGCAAGATGAAAATCTTCAACGACACATGTCTTTTTCCAACAATACTCAAATTCTGTACTAAAACAATTAGTGTTGTATACCGTTCTAGCATTACTTCCCTGTTTTTATACTCTATGTCCCGACTAGTAACGGAAAGTATGCCATATGCTTTCTTGATCACCTGATTGGCATATCCCATTACCTTCAAGGATTTGTGGATATACACTTCAGTCTAAGTCATTCATATAAACTACAAAAAAACAGGCTCAAAATGAGCCCTATAGAACCCCACTTGCCAGTCACAAAACACCCATCAACCATTACCCTTGGCTTGTGGCCACTAGGTCAATTTTGCATCCAATTTGTCCCACGCCCCTGGATCCTAAGGACTTTTACCTTTGTTGACCAGCCTGCTGAGAGAGACCGTTTCAAATGCCTTATTAACACCCGCGTGGACCCCATCCATTGCACTGCCCTCACCTTTGGGGGATGGGGCGGGTGAAGAAAATCGGCAGGGTTCCCACTCAACAGTGTCAAACCACCCCTGCTGAATTTTGGCGCATATGTCCATGGGCATTGATAAGTTTGGGTTAAGCCATGTTACCGTGCCCACATTCACTGTCATAGCTCATATATGTTTGGTGGGGTACCTGATGCCCATGGAACCATATCCCAGTAAGGATTCGTAGTCTGGGCAAGGGGAGAGATGAAAGAAACAGGTGTAAAGACAAAGAAAAAAAGCATTAAAGATACCAATACTTTCTTCCGGTTGGCCTTGCATTTCTTGTTTTTCTTGACTCCATCTCGCTGTACAAATTTTATCCAGGAGGAATGTGGATCCACTGGACGATGTTCTTGATTTTCTGGGAGCTAGGAATAAACAAACAAATTATGTTTCCTGGCAGTAGGGTAGCCTGGATATGATTGTGCCTGGTCTGCCATTTCCTCAACTGTTACTGTATTGGTATTGGCTAAAATCAGCATCAAGCAATCAAAACAGGAAGCTAGAGGTCATTGCTCCATATATATTAACAGTGCCACCAGATAATTGCTCCATATATATTAACATTGTCACGAGATAATTTCTCCGCATACATTAACATTGTCACTAGATAATTGCTTCATATATAATAACATTGTCACTAGATAATTCTCCATATATATTAACAATGCCACTAGATTATTGCTCTATATATATTAACTTTGCCACTAGATAATTGCTCCATAGTCACTAGATAACTGCTCCACATATATTAACATTGTCACTAGATAATTGCTCCGTATATATTAACATTGTCACTAGATAATTGATCCATATATAATAACATTGTCACTAGATAATTCTCCATACATATTAACAATGCCACTAGATTATTGCTCCACGTATATTAACAATGCCTCTAGCTAATTGCTCCATATATATATTAACATTGCCACTAGATAGATAATTGCTCCATATATATTAACAATATCACTGAATAATTGCTCCATCTATAACATTGCCTCTAGATAATTGCTCCATATATATTAACAATGCCACTAGATAATTGCTCCATATATATTAACAATACCACTGGATAATTGCTCCATATATATTAACAATGCCACTAGATAATTGCTCCATATATATATAAACATTGTCACTAGATAGATAATTGCTCCATTTATATTAACAATACCACTGGATAATTGCTCCATATATATTAACAATGCCACTAGATAATTGCTCCATTTATATTAACAATACCACTGGATAATTGCTCCATATAGACTAACAATGCCACTAGATAATTGCTCCATTTATATTAACAATACCACTGGATAATTGCTCCATATATATTAACAATGCCACTAGATAATTGCTCCATATATATTAACAATGCCACTAGATAATTGCTCCATATATATTAACAATACCACTGGATAATTGTTCCATATATAATAACAATGCCACTAGATAATTGCTCCATTTATATTAACAATACCACTGGATAATTGCTCCATATATACTAACAATGCCACTAGATAATTGCTCCATATATATTAACAATGCCACTAGATAATTGCTCCATATATATTAACAATGTCACTAGATAATTGCTCCATATATATATTAACATTGCCACTAGATAGATAATTGCTCCATATATATCAACAATACCACTGGATAATAGCTCCATTCATATTAACAATACCACTGGATAATTGCTTCATATATATTAACAATACCACTAGATATTTGCTCCATATATATTAACACTGCCACTAAATAGATAATTGCTCCATTTATATTAACAATACCACTGGATAATGCTCCATATATATATAATTAGCCTCTAGCTAATTGCTCCATATATATTAACAATGCCACTAGATAATTGCTCCTATATATTAACAATGCCACTAGATAATTGCTCCATATATATCAACAATACCATTGGATAATTGCTCCATTTATATTAACAATGCCATTAGATAATTGCTCCATATATATTAACAATGCCTCTAGCTAATTGCTCCATATATATATTAACATTGCCACTAGATAGATAATTGCTCCATGTATATCTCCAATACCACTGGATAATTGCTCCATATATATTAACAATACAACTAGATAATTGCTCCATATATAATAACAATACCACTAGATAATTGCTCCTATATATTAACAATGCCACGAGATAATTGCACCATATATATTAACAATGCCTCTAGCTAATTGCTCCATATATATATATTAACATTGCCACTAGATAGATAATTGCTCCATATATATCACCAATACCACTGGATAATTGCTCCATTTATATTAACAATACCACTGGATAATTGCTCCATATATATTAACAATACCACTGGATAATTGCTCCATATATATCAACAGTGCCACTAGATAGATAATTGCTCCATATATATCAACAATACCACTGGATAATTGCTCCATGTATATTAACAATACCACTGGATAATTGCTCCATATATATCAACAATGCCACTAGATAATTGCTCCATTAATATTAACAATACCACTGGATAATTGCTCCATATATATTAACAATACCACTGGATAATTGCTCCATATATATTAACAACACCACTAGATAATTGCTCCATTTATATTAACAATACCACTGGATAATTGCTCCATATATATTAACAATGCCACTAGATAATTGCTCCATTTATATTAACAATGCCACTAGATAATTGCTCCATATATATTAACAATACCACTGGATAATTGCTCCATTTATATTAACAATGCCACTAGATAATTGCTCCATATATATTAACAATACCACTGGATAATTGCTTCATATATAATAACAATGCCACTAGATAATTGCTCAATATATATTAACAATGCCACTAGATAATTGCTACACATATATCAACAGTACCACTAGATAATTGCTCCATATATATTAACAATGCCACTAGATAATTGCTCCATATATATTAACAATACCACTGGATAATTGCTCCATATATATCAACAATACCATTGGATAATTGCTCCATTTATATTAACAATGCCATTAGATAATTGCTCCATATATATTAACAATGCCTCTAGCTAATTGCTCCATATATATATTAACATTGCCACTAGATAGATAATTGCTCCATGTATATCTCCAATACCACTGGATAATTGCTCCATATATATTAACAATACAACTAGATAATTGCTCCATATATAATAACAATACCACTAGATAATTGCTCCTATATATTAACAATGCCACGAGATAATTGCACCATATATATTAACAATGCCTCTAGCTAATTGCTCCATATATATATATTAACATTGCCACTAGATAGATAATTGCTCCATATATATCACCAATACCACTGGATAATTGCTCCATTTATATTAACAATACCACTGGATAATTGCTCCATATATATTAACAATACCACTGGATAATTGCTCCATATATATCAACAGTGCCACTAGATAGATAATTGCTCCATATATATCAACAATACCACTGGATAATTGCTCCATGTATATTAACAATACCACTGGATAATTGCTCCATATATATCAACAATGCCACTAGATAATTGCTCCATTAATATTAACAATACCACTGGATAATTGCTCCATATATATTAACAATACCACTGGATAATTGCTCCATATATATTAACAACACCACTAGATAATTGCTCCATTTATATTAACAATACCACTGGATAATTGCTCCATATATATTAACAATGCCACTAGATAATTGCTCCATTTATATTAACAATGCCACTAGATAATTGCTCCATATATATTAATAATACCACTGGATAATTGCTCCATTTATATTAACAATGCCACTAGATAATTGCTCCATATATATTAACAATACCACTGGATAATTGCTTCATATATAATAACAATGCCACTAGATAATTGCTCAATATATATTAACAATGCCACTAGATAATTGCTACACATATATCAACAGTACCACTAGATAATTGCTCCATATATATTAACAATACCACTGGATAATTGCTCCATATATAATAACAATGCCACGAGATAATTGCTCCATATATATTAACAATACCACTAGATAATTGCTCCATATATATCAACAGTGCCACTAGATAATTGCTCCATATATATTAACAATGCCACTAGATAATTGCTCCATATATAATAACAATGCCACTAGATAATTGCTCCATATATATTAACAATGCCACTAGATTATTGCTCTATATATAATAACAATGCCACTAGATAATTGCTCCATATATATATAAACAATACCACTGGATAATTGCTCTATATATATTAACAATGCCACTAGATTATTGCTCTATATATTATAACAATGCCACTGGATAATTGCTCCATATATATATAAACAATACCACTGGATAATTGCTCCATATATATTAACAATACCACTGGATAATTGCTCCATATATATTAACAATGCCACCAGATTACTGCTCTATATATAATAACAATGCCACTAGATAATTGCTCCATATATATTAACAATGCCACTCAATCATTGCTCCATATATATTAACAATGCCACTAGATTATTGCTCTATATATAATAACAATGCCACTAGATAATTGCTCCATATATATTAACAATGCAACTCAATCATTACTCCATATATATTAACAATGCCACTAGATTATTGCTCTATATATAATAACAATACCACTAGATAATTGCTCCATATATATTAACAATGCCACTAGATTATTGCTCTATATATATTAACAATGCCACTAGATAATTGCTCCATATATATCAACAGTGCCACTAGATAATTGCTCCATATATATTAACAATACCACTGGATAATTGCTCCATGTCTATTAACAATGCCACTAGATTATTGCTCCATATATATTAACAATGCCACTAGATTATTGCTCTATATATATTAACAATGCCACTAGATAATTGCTCCATATATATCAACAGTGCCACTAGGTAATTGCTCCATATATATCAACAGTGCCACTAGGTAATTGCTCCATTTATATTAACATTGCCACTAGATAGATAATTGCTCCATATATATCAACAGTGCCACTAGATAATTGCTCCATTTATATTAACATTCCCACTAGATAGATAATTGCTCTATATATATTAACAATGCCACTAGATAATTGCTCCATATATATTAACAATGCCACTAGATTTTTGCTCTATATATATTAACAATGCCACTCAATCATTGCTCCATATATATTAACAATGCCACCAGATAATTGCTCCATATATATTAACAATGTCACTAGATTATTGCTCTATATATATCAACAGTGCCACTAGATAATTGCTCCATATATATTAACAATGCCACTAGATTATTGCTCTATATATATCAACAGTGCCACTAGATAATTGCTCCATATATATTAACAATGCCACTAGATTATTGCTCTATATATATTAACAATGCCACTCGATCATTGCTCCATATATGTATATACAGTGCCACTAGATAATTGCTCCATATATTTTAACAATGCCACTAGATCATTGCTCCATTGCGGCACGGTAGCGCATTGGTTAGCACTATTGCTTCACAGTGCCTGGGTCCCAGGTTCGATTCCCGGCTTGGGTCACTGTCTGTGCGGAGTCTGCATATTCGGCCCGTCTTTGTGTGGGTTTCGTCCGGGTGCTCAAGTTTTCTCCCACAAGTCCCGACAGATGTGCTTGTTAGGTGAATTGGACATTCTGAATTCTTCCTCCGTGTACCTGAACAGGTGCCGGAATGTGACGACTAGGGGATTTTCATAGTTACTTCATTGCAGTATTAATGTAAGCCTACTCGTGACACTAATAAAGATTATTATTAACAATGTCATTAGATCATTGCTTCATATATATTAACCATGCCACCAGATCATTGCTCCATATATATTAACAATGCCAGCATGGTGGTGCAGTGGTTAGCACTGCTGCCTCATGGCACTGAGGACCCGGGTTCGATCCCAGCCCTGGGTCACTGTCCATGTGGAGTTTTCACATTCTCCTCGTGTCTGCATGAGTCTCACCCCCACATCCCGAAAAGATGTGCAGGGTAGGTGGATTGGCCACACTAAATTGCCCCTTAATTGGAAAAGAAAATTGGGCACTCTAAATTTAAAAAAAAACAATGCCACCAGATCATTGCTCCTTATATATTAACAATGCCACCAGATCATTGCTCCTTATATATTAACAATGCCACCAGATCATTGCTCCATACATGTTAACAATGCCACCAGATCATTGCTCCATACATGTTAACAATGACACCAATTAATTGATCCATATATATTAACAATGCCACTAGATAATTGGTCCATATATATTAACATCGTCACTAGATAATTGCTCCGTATATATTAACAATGCCACCAGATCATTGCTCCATATATATTAACAATGCCACCAGATCATTGCTTCATATATGTTAACAATGACACCAATTAATTGATCCATATATATTAGCAATGCCACCAGATAATTGGTCCATATATGTTAACAATGCCACCAGATCGTGGAGGGCACTGATCATAAATGCCATGCTACATTTTTATGCTTGTATATCATCATGTGTATTGTTCCTCTTTCATGCTCACCCATCTCTCGCAATCAAGGTTATGGTTATCACGGAGGTGTGGTTCCACAGGCTCTGACAGGCAATTGCTTCCTTAACCGACCGGTCATTCAAATGAATGAACCTAAACAGCAAGAGGCACAGAATCCCTGCAGTGCAGTCTGCACCGACCCTCCGAAAGAGCACTCTACCTAGGACCATGTAACCCCACCTAACCTTTGGACATGATAAGGGGCAATTTAGCACAGCCAAGCCACCTTACCTGCACATCTTTGAACTGTGGGAGGAAACCGGAGCACTCGGAGGAAACCCACGCAGACACAGAGAGAATGCGTAAACCCCACCAGAGATTGGAAGCGAACCTGGGTCCTGGCGCTGTGAGGCAACAGTGCTAACCACTGTGCCACCCTCAACAAGCTATTTTTAAAAATGTATTCGTGGGATGTTAGAATCATTAGCTAGGCCAGTATCTATTTCCATCCTTAATTGCCCTTGAGAAGTTGGTGTTGAGCAGCTTTCGTGAACTGCTACAGTCCTTGTAGTATAGGCACACCGACAGCACAGTTAGGGAGGGTAACTGTACTGTTGTGGTTTGATGCCACTGGTGGTTTAATAGGCCATTCCAGAAGGATGTTAAAAGTCAACCATACTGTTGCAAGTCTCCAGGCCAGACCAATAAGGATGGCAGATTTCCCTCTCTGAAATAGATTAGTGAACCAGATGGGTTTTTGTGACAGTTTCACGATCATCCAGCTTTTTATTTCCATATTCATTAATTAATTGAATTTAAGTTCCCCCAGCTGCCATTTGAACTCTAGTCCTCAGAGCATTAGTCTACACCTCGGGAGCACTAGTCCAGTAAAATTACCACTGAGCTATCATCCCCATTATTACCTCCCCCAGCGTCCACAAAAATACATTTTACAGCAGGGGTCATTGGATGGTAACCAAGACCAGAAGCTCTCCTTTACAGACGCCATGGCTAAGTGTACTGTTCCTTAAGCAGTAGGGATGTTCGCCAATAAATGTGCAAGGTTCAGCATCATTCGTAATTCCTCACATATGGAGACAGTCTTGTCGATATGCAGCAAGATCCGGGCAACATTCAGGGTTGCACTAAGTGGCAAGTAACATTCATGCCACACAAGTGCCAGGGAATGACCAACTCCAGCAAGAGAGAATCTGACCATCTCCCCTTGGCATTCAATGGCAATACAAATATCAACCTCCTGGAAGTTACCATTGAACAGAAACTGAACTGGACCAGCCATATATACAATGTGGCAAGAGAGCAGGCCAGGAGACTGGGAGGTCTGTGGTGAATAACTCACTTCCTGACTCCCCAGGGCCTGTCCATCATCTACAAAGCATAAGTAAGGAGTGTGATGGAATACTCTCCATTTGCTTGGATTAGTGCAGCTCCAATAACACTCAAGAAGTGCGGCACCATCTAGGACAAAGCAGCCTACTTGATTGGCACCCCATCCCCCTCCTCTCTGAATCAGTCTATGAGCGCGATTCAACTAAATGGGAACAAAGTCTCACAGCGAGTGCGTTTAACCGCAGCGCTGAGAAGCACGTGGCTATAAAAGGCACGTGTTAAATAAGGGGCCTCAGCGGGGAATGCGCGGCCGAGGCTGCACATAGCCCCATTTTCTACTCCGAGGAACTCCTCAGTATAGCCAGAGATCGGGACACCATTTTTAAATGGCCCCAAACGTAACCCCCAACTCCCCTCAAACCCCAACGCACTATGGGAGGTCCCCCACACACACCAACACCTGTGCAGGACACCCTTGGCCTGATCTCCAGCACACAAAAAATGCCAGCTTGGCACCATGGCAGTGCCCTCACCAGGTGTCAGTGCCACAATGGAACCCAGGTGATCCCCTGGCTGATCCCCACAAGTACTGTTCTGTCTGGTCCCCATTTTGTTTTTCTCAAAAAATATACTTTATTCATAAAATCTCTAATAAACATTACAGAACATTTTGAATTGTTATCACTGTACATTTCCTCCAAAGTTACATATTCACTTGATTTTCTTGCATTCAGTTGGGATGACATTCCACACATTTCCCTGTTTACGTTACAATTCTTTCTTAAATATTTACATCGTCATGTTTCTTTCAATACTTTTCTACATTGGAGTGTTAATGACCCAGACCAAGGGGTTTTACACGGTTACCAGTCCCTCGGTGTACATTTGCTGGAAGACCTTACACAGTGGTCTTTCCCCATTGCGCCTTGGCGGCAGCTGCCCCAAGCTTGAGTGCGTTCCTCAGCAAGTAGTCCTGGACCTTGGAATGTGCCAGTCTGCAACACTCGGTCGAGGACAATTCTTTGCACTGGAAGATCAGCAGACCAAAGAGTGTCTTTCACCGAGTTGATGACCCTCCAGCAGCAGTTGATGTTTGTCTCGGTGTGTGCCCCTGGAAACAGTCCGTAGAGCACAGAGTCCTGTGTCACAGAGCTGCTCGGGATGAACCTTGACAAATACCACTGCATTTCTCTCCAGACCTTCTTTGCAAAGGCACATTCCACAAGGAGGTGGGTGACCGTCTCATTTCCCCCACAGCCACTCCGAGGGCAGCGTGCAACGGCGCTGAGCTTTCGGGTGTACATGAAGAATCTGACGGGGAGGGCCCTTCTCACCACCAGCCAAGTTAGGTCTTGGTGCTTGTTTGACAGTTCTGGTGATGAGGCGTTCTGCCAGATGACTCTGACAGTCTGCTCAGGGAACCATCCAACATCCTCCACAGTCTCCTTTTCCCCAAGGACCTCGAGGACATTACGTGCAGACCACTGCTTCATTGCCTTGTGGTGAAAGGTGTTTTTCTGAATAAATTTTTCCACAAGGGACAGGTGGTACGGCACGGTCCAACTACTTGGAGCGTTCCGCGGCAATGAGGCCAGGCCCATCCTTCGTAACACCGGGGACAGGTAGAACCTCAGTATGTAATGACACTTGGTGTTTGCATACTGGGGGTCCACGCACAGCTTGATGCAGCTGCACACAAAGATGGCCATCAGGATGAGGGAGACGTTGGGTCCGTTTCTCCCTCCCTTATCCAGAGATTTGTACATAGTGTCCCTTCGGATACGGTCCATCTTGGATCTCCAGATAAACTTAAAGATGGCTCGGGTGACTGCTGCGGCATAGGGTCGGGTAATGGGCCAGACCTGCGCCACGTACAGCAACACCGAGAGGACCTCACACCTGATGACCAGGGTTTTGCCCGCAATGGAGAGGAAGCGTTGCTCCCACATGCCCAGTTTCCGTCTTAGCCTGGCGATACGCTCCTCCCATCCCAGTTTGTGGTGCACGCCCCAGTCGCTCCGAACCATATCCCCAGCACCTTCAGGTAATCTGTCCTGACAGTGAAGGGGACAAAGAACCGGTCAGCCCAGTTCGCAAAGAACATGGCCCCGCTCTTGCCGTGGTTTACCTTGGCTCCCGAGGCCAGTTCAAACTGGTCGCAGGTGTTCAAGAGCCTGCGTACCGACATGGGATCTGAGCAGAAGACGGCGACGTCGTCCATGTACAGGGAGGCCTTGACTTGAGCGCCTCCACTGCCTGGGATCGTCACTCCTCTTATACCCGGATCCTTCCGGATGGACTCGGCAAAAGGTTCTTTGCAGCACACAAACAGGGCAGAGGAGAGGGGGCAGCCCTGCCTGACTCCAGATTTGACCTGGAAACTTTCTGATTCCCACCCATTGTTTGAGACTGCGCTACAGATGTTTGTGTAGAGCAGTTGGATCCAATTGCGAATTCCCTCCCCAAACCCCATTTTGGAGAGCACATCCATCATGTATGTGTGCAATATTCTGTCAAAGGCCTTCTCCTGGTCAAGGCTGATGAGGCAGGTGTCCACCCTCCTGTCCTGCATGTAGGCGATCGTATCCCTGAGTAGCGCGAGGCTATCAGAGATCTTCCTGCCGGGTACAGCAGAGGTCTGGTCAGGGTGGATCACCGACTTCAGAGCAGACTTGACCCGATTGGCGATGACCTTGGCTAGAATTTTATAATCCACATTCAATAGTGAAATGGGTCCCCAATTTCGAATTTTTTCCCTTTCCCCCTTCTGCTTGTAGATGAGAGTGATGATGCCTTTCCTCATGGATTCTGACATGCTGCCGTCCAGAAGCATACTCTCGTACACTTCCAGCAGGTCTGGGCCCATCCAGTCCCACAGAGCCGAATACAACTCAGCCGGAAAGCCGTCGCTTCCGAGAGTTTTATTCTTCTCAAAGGACTTGACGGCCTTTATCAGCTCATCCAGAGTTAGCGGTTTGTCCAAGTTTTCCCGCTCGCTGTCGCCCAAGACCTCCGTGATAGACGACAGGAAGATCTGGGAAACAGTGCTATCTGTTGGCTTCAGATCATACAGTCTGGCATAAAAGGATTTGCTGATCCTCAGGATGTCAGACTGCGATGACTTGACAGAGCCATCTTCTTCCTTCAGGCTGCTGATCACAGAGGTCTCTCTGTGCACCTTTTGGAAGAAGAAGCGCGAGCACGTTTCATCCTGCTCCACGGAGTGGACTCTGGAACGGAAGATAACCTTGGAGGCCTCCGAGGTATAGAGTAGGCTTGCTGGCTCTTCACCTCTTGGAGATCCTCCTTGACATCAACCCCCATCGACTGCAGCTGGAGCAAATTCTGCATACTTTTCTGGAGCCTGGACATGGCCCTTCATCTCTCTCTTACCTTCTGAACACCTTTGAGGATGAAAAACCTTTTGATGTTCCCCTTGATTGATTCCCACCAGAGATATGGAGACTCAAAGAGGGGTTTCACGGTTCTCCAACCTTTGCAATCCCTTTCCTCGAGGTTCTCTGGAGTCAACAGTTTCACATTCAGCTTCCATGTTCCCCTGCCCGCCCCCTGGTTTTCCTGCAGGTGGCAGTCAGCCAGTAAGAGTTGTCAGAGAAGAACACCGGCTTGACGTCGGTGGACCTGACTGCGAAAGCACGGGACACAAAGAAGTCTATCGTGTAGTGGATGGACACGTCTGTCCGTGACCATGTGTACCTACGCTGCGCCCCGTCTGCAGGATTACTGAAGACGTCGATCAGCTTGACGTCTTTTACCGTTTCCATCAGGAGTCTAGACGTAGCGTCTAGTTTGCTGTCGGCTCTGCCGGATCGTCCAGCCGCATCGATGATGCAGTTGAAGTCACGGCCCAGAATGACCGGCATGGAGGTGGCCAACAGCAGTGGGAGTTGCTGAAGGACTGCCAGCTGCTCACTCTTTACGGCCGGGGCGTACACATTAATAAGTCTGAGAGGGACGTTTTTGTATTTGACGTCTGCTACGAGGAGGCGTCCGCCCACCACCTCCTTAACATCGGAGATGGTGAAGTTGCCTCCCCGCAGCAGAATACCCAGGCCGGAGGAGCGGCAGTCGTTTCCTCCTGACCAGATGGATGGCCCGTGGGACCACCAGCTCGACCAGCGCCTGTCGTTGCTGAGGTGCGGAATCCCACACTCCTAAAGGAACAGAAGGTCGGCTTTCACGTTGGCCAGGTGACTGAGTGTGGCTACACACCGCGAAGTGTCTTTAATGCTTCGCGCATTAATCGATGCAATTTTAAACCCCATTTAAAAAAAAGTAGATTTACCAGTCTCAGAGTCCAGAGTCTGTACAGTTGGTTGTTCCAGCTGTTGAATGTTCCCCAGTATACCGGAGTTGCTGACAAACTGTCACATTGCTGTTCCCATCGATCGGAGGTTGACGATCCCACCGTGTTTCATTGTCTTTGCTGTCTGTGGTCTGGGGGTTCTGTACATCCCGTTCCACATTGGTGCTTGGCCTCTTAATTTGAGGCTGATCATTAGCTTGTCCTTCCTCATCGGAGGAGGTGCCGGCGCTGAGACTGTTGGCTGGAAGCTGCCACTTTTTGCCGTTCACCATCAGAGATTTCTTCCGTTTATTTTTCTGTTTCCGCTTTCGTTTGTCCCTGTTCACCTTTTCCTAGCGTGCATCATTCTCCGTTCCATCCTCTTCCATTGAGTCTTCCTCTTCTGATGAAGTTGGGGTTGTGTTATCAGGGTGTGCTAGGGCCTCCACCTTTTGTTGAGGGGCCTTCTGTTGATTTCCAGCATCCTGTGCTGTGTTGTCTTTGTCGGTGGAGGGTGCATGAACCTCCTCTGTGGTCACTTTTTTCACTCCACCGCTGATGATTTGTGCATACGTCGCCCCCCGTTTTTGACAGTCCCTTTAACGATGGCCGGTCTCCCCACACAGGTTGCAGCATTTGGCTTCTTTGCAGTCCTTTGTCATGTGTCCCTCCTGCCTGCAGTTTTTGCAGAACGTGACGCTGGGCGGGATTCTCCACTCCCGCGCTGAGGTGGCCGCGCCGTCGAGGTTCACGACGGCGCAAAACGGCCCCGGTCCCGACCGATTCAGGCCCTGACAATGGGCCAGGATCGGAGCCGCGTCATCTACACGCGCCAGGCCTTGTCGCCCGCGTAAAAGCTGCACCGCATAGATGACGCGGCCGGCGCCGCATAACAGGCGTTATCCGTGCATGCGCAGGTTGGCCGGCGCCAACCCGCGCATGCGTGGTTGCCGTCCTCGCTAAGTCAGCCCCACAAGAAGATGCCGGACGGATCTTGCGGGGCCGCGGAAGGAAGGAGGTCCTCCTTCAGAGAGGACGGCCCGACGATCGGTGGGCACCAATCTCGGGCCACCCCACATTGCAGGTAAAGCCCGGTGCAGGATCCCCCCTCACCCCCCCACAGGCCGCCCCCCCCCCCCCCCCCCCCCCCCCAGCGTTCACGCACCGCTCATGACTGCAGTGACCAGGTGTGGACGGCGCCGGGGGGGGAACCCGCCGTTTTGGCCTGGCCGCTCGGCCCATCAGGGCCTCAGAATAGCTGGGGTGCCGGAGAATGGACATTTTCGGTGTCTCCGGTGATTCTCCGGCCCGCGAAACTCGACCGGGCCGTTCCCGCCGCTTGGGAGAATCGCGGGAGGGCGTCGGACCGGCGTCCCCGGAAATTTTGGCGGCCCAGGCGATTCTCCCAACCGGCGTGGGAGTGGAGAATCGCGTCCGCATGTCCCGTTTTGCGACATGTGCGACACACTCGTGGCTGTCCCACATAATAAAGGTAGCCGCGACTTCCTCCAATCAAGAAACTGGAGGGGGGGGTTGCAGGATGGTTCCATTGCCGTCTGTTCTCAAGGTCACCTTGGCCTGGTGTTCACTTGTCCAGATGCCCAAAGTGTCCTTCAGTTCTATGCTGCTACCTTCCAGCTCGACATACCTGGCGAGGAACGTGAGCACATCAGACACGGGGATTTGGGGGTTGTATATGTGCAGTGTAACAACCCGGTTTCGCTGCGACGGTAGCGTGAACAGAGGCTCCGCAGTCAGGATAGACAGGGGGCCCTGGTTGCCTTTTTCCTTAAACGCCTTAAAGTTTGATGCAAGCTGCAACACTTTTGAAGGTGACGTCAAAATATCCATTGTTGGGAAAGTCTTGCAAGCAGAAGACATCTGTTGCTTCAAACCCGCAGCACTCTAGCAGCACCCGCTTCACGAAGAAATTCCAATCCACAGGCGAGTCGCCTCTCGACTTCATCACTGTAACTCGGACAGTGTTTCGCACTCCCTGGCTTGGTGCTCGAGATGCAGCTGCAGTCATAGCTCAAACGCTGAGTCTAACTGTATCGGCGTTAGGCCTAAACCAGAGGTTTAGACCAGCATGGAGATCCACCAATCGCAGCAGAGCTCAAACGTTTCCTCTTCGATGTCTTCAATCCCTCCGCGTTCTTCAATCCACGATCGACATCGAAATCCTCGTCTTCACGTGATCAAGTCCAAATTTAAATTGATAAGAACAGATACTACACTTGATCTTAGCCAAAAGGCCGATTGCCGAACGCGATTTTGATGTCAGCGATCGGAGAATCTGTCTGGTCCCCATTTGTGGAGACCAGTACGGAACAGCGCTCACCCAAGGTCTCTGCAGCGAAGGGGATTGATCGGGTTACTCAGGAATCTGCACATTAAAGTGAGACTAGCTGTCTCGCTCTAATATGCAAATTTGCTGAAAAGCGATCCCGCCCACAATGGCCAGGATTTACATTGCAACATCTCACGAGATTGTGTCAGATCTCGCGAGGCATTGCGAGCTGGATAGATCCCGGGAGGGGAATGTTCCGGCTTCTATCGGCCACGCTGCGCCGTGGAGGTGGCTGAGCTTTCGGGTGCAGCTTGGCCATTCGATCGCGCCCAATATTTCACATGGAAGGCTTACAGAAAGATGTTTAAAATGTCATTAGAAACATACAGAGGCTGCCATCTTCCCCAGCAGAATCTGCTGGTACATTCCATCATGGTCGAGGTGCCAGGCCTTTTGAATCCCCTTATGCCAACTCTACCACTCCCCACCACCCGGACCCTGTTATAGCTGCCATAAAAGACTCCCAAACTTAAAATTTTCTCATCCGACACCCGGGAAACGCAACGGGCGACAAAGAATTGCGACGATTGGATAGTTAATAGTTTGTAAATGATTTCAAAATGGCAGGCGGGCTGCCAATTCCGTCCTCAGCCTGCTTTATGCAATTTGGGAGCTCAGCGCGATGGCGACACTATGTCATCACGGCAGCTTTTTCATCATCATGGGGGTGGCTGCTTGCCCTGTATGGGAACGTAAAATTCAGCCCCTTGTGTGTCTTGCCAGTCAAAAACCCCAAAAGGCAGATTTAATGATCAATAGCATGGGCCTGGATTAGCAAATGCTGCAAGCACATTTGGGTTCCATTTTCCAACCATTCAAACTCTTTGTTACAACAAATAAAATATTTTGCCATGAGCAAAATATGTAACACTTTAAAGGATTACATGTTATGGCTTCCTTCACCTAATGCTACAGGTTTGAAACTGTCATTCCCTTTTTTGCAGGGAGCTGGTGAATGTACGTATTGCTGAAGAATTAAGATTCAGTGTTGTACAAGAGGAGTCAATATCAGGAGCATTCTTCAGGTGAAGTGTGGAAATATATAAATGATGAAGCATTGTCTATAACTTGTTATGTAATAAGATTAAATACATTTAATACACGCTGAATATTTCATAACGAGTTATAGAAAATGCTTCATCATTTATACATTAACAGAACTGTCATCAACTTCAAATGGTGAAAACAAAAGAAATATTTACACTTTGGACACAGAGGGAGAGCACGGCTCTCACAGTCGATGTTGTGAGCAATCAGCACGCACCTCACTTCACTCGCCCTTGCTTTACATGGGAATCACTTCAGTCATACCGGTAGGAAAAAAACTACCCGGACGGAAATCAGCGGAATGTGGTGACCCCTTGTGTGGGCAATGGTCAACAAAATGTCTCATGTGCTGCCCTCAGAACCCAGATGGGCCGCAGGTTGCGCGCCACTGGTCTCGATCATAATAACAATGTAACTAAATTAAATTTGCATCTCAATTTATGAGTCAAATTTAAACAGGCTTCACATTACCCCATCGTTGCTAGTTTAACTTAGTTTGGCACTTACTCTTTCATGCTGACCTAGTGGGCAAAAGCCTTGAATAACCAGTTTCCTTCACTCCGAAGGATAATTTCCCATATGAGCAGCAAAGAGTGGGGGAGTCTTCGAAAGTTAAATCTTGTTTCCAATGAGGGGATCCACCACATTAGGAGTGAACGGCCAGTTGAGATCCAATTTATACATTGAGAAAAGAAAACTTGTGACCCAGCGATTCCATCCAATGATACTCCAATGATAATCTAAGCTGCAACATCAGCAAACCTGAAAGTGACCATTTGAACTGCATTGACCCCTCGTAAATACGGAGCTAGGGAGCTAAATCACTGAAAAATCCTCTCACAGGCAAATGTGAGGAGAGGAGGGACAACATGAAGTACTGCTTTTATTGATCGAAGTAGCTGCGAGATTTTAAGCAAGGCTTTGGCAAATGAGCCAAACCTCCCTTATAGGAAAGCCATCAGCTTCTAGATATTTTCCAGCACATGGTTTTTCTTTCCCATTTGTAGTGATAATGAATTAGGGAATACTTTTTCAAATAATATAATTAAAGTGCTTTGATAAATTTGACAGATATGTGGTGGAATATAGTCCAATGAGATTTGTTAAAAATGTGATTGGAACAGTGTAGACCTACAAAACCCGGGCCTATTCACACTAGGAGCTTGAAGCTCAAGTCCACCAGCTACCGTTGTTGCCAGACCGCCATGGGGTGGGTGATGGCACCGCAGGGGAAGAGGGAAAACTCACATGGGTCGTCTCACCCTGCAACAAGGGTGCCACCTGTTGGCTGGCCATGGATTGGCACTGGCGTCGGAAGTCATGAAGAAGTCCACGCTCCTTTCTTCCACCCTCCGGGCTGGAGGAGGGGGTCTGGAGGGAAGGACCCTTGAGGTGGAGAAAGGGAGAACATAAATAAAGAAAAAAGGAATAAATTGAAAAAAGATTAGGAAAAAAAAGTCAGTTGCCAGTATAAAGGGGCAATTTCATTGTCAAAAAGCAACATTCATTCCATATACGGCTGCAACGCCTCAAAAGGATAGAAGACCCTGTGTTAGGGCCATAGAAATCTGCACAAAGGGAGCAGAATGGAACACTATTTAGAATAGACAATGGGTGTGAAGAGGTAATGTGAATATTTGTGGGAGTAGCTCATAATCGGTTGAGACCCTGCCCTATGGGCCTTGTGGTGGGGGCAGTGCTTCTTGTACCCACCCCCTTTAGTCACTACATTATATACTGGAATTCCTGCCAATGGTGTGGCTGTTCTGAAGCCAATGGTACTTTGAAAGGCTTAGGCTATAAACTACCAAACAAGTTTACAAAAAAGTACAAGGTGCGCCTGCTCGATTGTCATATAAACTGCTTTGGAAGAACGTCCTTCAATATTAGCGTTCAAATGGAAGTATGCTGCTAACTATCCATCCTCTAGCCTACCGTCCTCTCGCTGATGGCTTCAGGTATGTTGAACGTCCGTGACAGGCTCAGAGATATTTGTCAACCCTTGATTGAAACAAATATTGAATCAACTCCCAACTCAAAAGGAGCTCCAAACCCACAGTGTGCTTGCCGTGAATGGAGTAGGAAGACCCCTTCCTCAAACTCCTCACAAAACAGTGAGATTTTCCATTCAGACCTCTTGGCACTCTTTGGAAATATCTGCCCTGCCAACTCATTCCCTTAAATCAACTCACTCATCTGCTGCAATGTCTATTTTTAAAATATTTATTCCTGCGATCCGAAGATTTATTGCCCATCCTCAACTGGCCTTGTGGAGGTGGAGGTGAGCTACCTCCTTGCGTTGCTGCCGTCCATATGGTCTAGGTACGCCCAGGTTCTGTAGCTATTATACACACCCGAGTGGCTTAGTGGGCCATTTCGGTGGGCAATTAAGAACCAATTGGATTGCTGTGGGTCTGGATTCAATGGGCAGGATTTTTCCCATGATGGGGTATCTCGTCCAGCCACTCAGGATTACTGGCAGGGAATGCATCCCCACCAATCAGAGCAGCCCAAGTGCCAGTTAGCACTCCGAGGAGCGTTAATTGGCTGGAGATGGGACTTCAGCCCCTCACTTTGGCTGACAGTTGCCTTGAGGCGAGACTTCCGCCCATCAGACTGGCCGGCAGCTCTGTAGTCGCAGCAGAGCCGGTGGCAGCAGTGGCCAGGACTGGGACTACAAGCCCGTCACCAGATTTGGAGCCCGCAAGTCAAGGGCGTGGGCGGGGAGGAAAGATGAGGCAAGGGAAAAGGCAGCGAGGAGAGGGGATGGGCGGCTTGATGGAGAGGCCAGGAGGGAGGGGGAACCTGCAGAGAACAGACTTTGGGAGTGGGGGGGGTGAGGATTCCTTCCTTCCCACCCGAGGCCTGAGCAGGGTGACTTGCTGGGAATCCCCCTCTGCCCCTGAATTCCTCCAACCAGCCTCAAAATTGAAGCCAGGTGGGAAGACGCCCTTACATTGCCATGGGTTAGCCAGCTAACAGCTAACTTGCCTCAACTGCGGCAAGGGTGGACAAGCTGCCCTAGGCCTCATCTGTCCCATATAAAATTGCAGACAGATCAGGGACTGTTAGGAGTGCAGTGGAAAGGCTACCAGGGAATTTTATGCCCCTCTCCCCCCTTGCTCTTCACTGCCCGCAAATCCCTTGGAAAAAGGCCCTAATGGAAGTCAGACTGGGCAAGGACAACACATTTCCTCCCCTGAGGATCAATAGAGAACCAGATGTATTTTTTTAAAAGACAACAATTTGGTAGTTTCCGATCATTATTAGTGAGACTCGCATTTTATTCTGGATTATTTAACTATGTGAATTTAAATTCCCCAAGAAGCCTTGGTGAGATTTGAACGCAAGTCTCCACAGCGTTAACCAGGTCTTTGGATTCCAAGTCCAGTAACGTTATCCAGTGATGCTGTCCCTCACAACTACCCAGGCTGCCTTGTCAAAGTATTTTTAAACATTTCCACAGGCATTTCACCACATAGCCACGCATTTTCTAACATTGTTAAAATCATTTGAAGCATACCAAATCTGTGTGCCTTCATATTACGTTTGTTTGTTTTTTAAACCACTGTCCCTCCCCCCTTCCACCCCGAGTGCCTACAAACTGTGGCTCCCATTTAATCCCAATCTCCTGGTGCTCCTCAATACAGGGGGTTCCGAGGTGGCTGGCAGCAATATTCACGGTCAGGGGGAGCTTCAATCACTTTTACTTTGCTCTCGAGCAACTCTCCTTGGAAAAGGATGGACCATCACACGTGTGAGGTGTGGGAGAGCTTCCCTCAATGGGGCTGACCATTACATGCAAACATATGAATTAGAAGCAGGACTCCTTCGAGCCTGCTCCGCTGTTCAATGAGATCATGGCTGATTGGATTGCAACCTCAACTCCATACTCCTGCCTACTCCCCTCCCCCCAACAAATAACCTTTCACCCGTTTGCTTATCAAGAATCTATCTAGCGTTGTCTTAAAAATATTCAAAAACTCTGCATCTGTCGCCTTTTTATCTTTCTTTGTATACATTTAAAGTACCCAATTCTTTTTTTTCCAATTAAGGGGAAATTTAGCATGACCAATTCACCTACCCTGCACATCTTTTAGGGTTATAGGGGGTGAAACCCACGCAAACACGGGGAGAATGTGCAAACGCCACACGTACAGTGACCCGGGGCCAGGATCGAACCCGGGTCTTCAACGCTGTGATGCAGCAGTGCTAACCACTGTGCCACCGTGTTGCCTTTCCATCCACCGCCTTTTGGGGACGAAAGTTCCATTGACTCTCAAACCCTCAGAGAGAATATTTCTCCTCATCTCTATCCTAAATGGGCGACCCTTTGTTTATAAATGTTGTCCCTAGCACTAGATGCTCCGACAAGAGGAAGCATTTTTCCCACAGCGGCCCTGTCAAGACCCCTCAGGTTCTTACATGATCTTACATTAATATTCCTTATATTAAGGAAACAAGATATTACATGTAATACATGTTTTCCATTGCTTGCCTTTACATGCTCATCTGCAATTGAGGGAGGAATTGAGGTTGGGTGGGTGGGTTGGGAGGGGGGGGGGCGGCTGCTTGATGGTATTGTGATATGTGTCCTCTGCAAACTATTTGCAAGTTGCTGATGGTTAAAAATGTAGTCAGGGTAAAATGTCTTGAAATGGGAAACAAGCTTGTCACATTGCGGGGTCACTGCTATCTTAGGGGTTGGTTTAGCACACTGGGCTAAATCGCTGGCTTTCAAAGCAGGCCCAGGCAGGCCAGCAGCATGGTTCAATTCCTGAACAGGTGCCGGAATGTGGCGACTAGGGGTTTTTCACAGTAACTTCATTTGAAGCCTACTTGTGACAATAAGTGATTTTCATTTAATTTAATCTATAACGTTGGCTGCCCTGGAAAGGACAGCGGTATTCTTCTGGCATTGAAACCCAGTGCCCAAAACATATCTTATCACCGGGTCTGGGTCTCTTTTAGAGGATTCCCTCCTTCAGGCCACGAAGTAGTGTACCTCCTTTGCCAGGTTTCAAACAATAACCTCTCAACTCAAGGATTATCTGGGACTCATTGCTCTGAAGGGCGACCACGCTCAGATAATGCAGTGAGTCAAATTATTTGAGACACAAAATGGAGAAACAAATAAAAGAAAGAACCAAGTACAGCACAGATTCGATGGCCCGAGTGGCCTTCTTCTGTGCTGACCTTTAGTACCGTAACCACCTTCTAGACAAAAACGCTCCATTTTTTTCCACCGAGAAAATAGATGTCAGACTTCTTCTGTTGAGTGATCGCCACTGCATTGCCACTGAAATTATGAATTGTGTATTAAAAATTGAATATCAACATGGAAGAAAGGGCAGCACGGTGGCGCAGTGGGTTAGCCCTGCAGCCTCACATGCCGAGGTCCCAGGTTCGATCCCGGCTCTGGGTCACTGTCGAGTTTGCACATTCTCTCCGTGTTTGCGTGGGTTTCGCCCCGACAACCCAAAGATGTGGAGGCTAGGTGGATTGGCCATGCTAAATTGCCCCTTAATTGGAAAAAATGAATTGGATACTCTAAATTTAAAAAAAACATGGAAGAAAACTTGTCTTGGGTTCAAAAAAAAGATAGTCCAAAATAACATTACTTTGGATTAACGTTGATGCATCCGGTACTTGCTGTCCAGCCCTGGCGTAGGTTTTAAAGGATAGCTCAGTTTCATTCATAAATATCTGTATTCTCAAACTTTGGAAGCTCAAGTGAAACTCTGAACACTTATTCCACATTCATTATTCACAATGTGGTGTCATTTTTAAATTTGGATTAATTTGCAGATTATTCATTATTATTCCTTTCATCAATTTCCTTCATCAGTTTGCATAAACTGAATAAAAGACTCGTCATAAAAAGAAACTGTGAGGAACATTCAAAAAGAGCAAAACCTCATTGATCACTGTCCACAAGCTAGGATTATTCCCCCCACATGCTCACACGCTCTTATTAATGCCCGCAGACAGCGTGCAGGCCATTCGGTCGAGGATGATTCTAGTCTCCTTGCTATATGGAAAACACATGCCATGTGTACAATTTTGCATAATCCCCTTCATTACAGTGTTTCGATGCAAGCAATCCATGTCACTCGGGAAGCAGGAAAACACCATGGCTCGAGACTCACAGCGCATGTTCCCTCCTGTACAGGGACGGTGCAACATGCATTCCAATCGTGTTGGCGTTGTGGTTCAGACTCTGTCACCACAGAAACAGAACTCTCGCGCTTCAGGCAGTTTGCTGAAAGACACGTTACAATATTGTTTGGTGTAAACCATACGAAGGTTTTATCCCCTGGGAGTAGAATTAAATGAGCTGCTAATAAATCAAATTCCTGGCACAAGGCTGGGTTGAGAGGCTGTCAGCAAATTCTGCACAGGATGTGCCAATGAGGCTGAAAATATAAAGATACAACAGGGGAAACGAAGGTGAAAAGAACATGCACATTCTGACCCAGAATTCTGTTACTTCCCCAAGTAATAAATACTATTTTTAAAAAATAATTTGGCCGGTGTGCTCATGTTTTTAATTGCAGTGGAGTGTCAAGCTGTCCGTTCGCTTATGCTTTGCGTAAACAGTAGAGAGTTTCCACCTCCATGAAAATAATTACAGGGAGCTCTACCCATTTCACTTGGGCCTCTAAGAGTCTGATACAAGGATCTCCCCTTGAACCAACGGTCTGCCACAAACCTGCTGGCTCACACACAGACAGGGTAAACCAAAATCATAGGATGATGTTCAAGATGGTTACGATCTATTTGGACAAACAGCACCAAGACACAAAGCCACGATTTGATCTAATAATAATAATCTTTTATTGCCACAAGCAGGCTTACAGTAGCACTGCAATGAAGTTACTGTGAAAAGCCCCAAGTCGCCACATTCCGGCACCTGTTTGGGTACACATAGGGAGAATTCAGAATATCCAATTCACGTAACAAGCACGTCTTTCGGGACTTGGGGGAGGAAACCGGAGCACCCGGAGAAAACCCACGCAGACACAGGGAGAACGTGCAGACTCCCTATAGACAGTGACCCAAGCCGAGAATCGAACCTGGGACCCTGGCACTGTGAAGCAACAGTGCTAACCACTGTGCTACCACTTTCTTTTTGCTGAATGCTTTTCACCCGATACCATCTTGCTTATTCTTAGGAAGGAATAAAATGCTCCAATGCCCCATTGTGCTTTAAAATTATGATAAGAGGATCTTTCCAGAAATCCTGCCTTCCTGATGCATAGATTTGAGTTCCAAATAAACTCATATTTTAATCAGGCCGAGTTCACCGGTTGAAGGACTTTACCTGATAAAGTATGAGTGCTAGGATCACTGTGATTTATACTGTAGATTAATGATTTGGGCTTAGCAACAAGAATTTCAAGATCAAAATTGGTGGATGAACACCAAACCAGGGAATATAGCTAACATTGTGGAAAAATGCGACACAAGGCAAGAAGATATTAGAACAATGGCAGAATGGGTAGTTAAGTGGCAAATGAACTTTAACAGAGAAGCAAAGTGATGCACTTTGTGAGGAAGGGAAGAAATATCGACACCTTAGAAATATGGTGAAAGGACAAAGGGACCTCAGTCTAGATCCAGAGGGCATAATTTCAGAGTTAAGGGGTTACCCATTTAAGACAGAAATGAGGAGAAATTTCATCTCTCAAGAGGGTAGTGTATCTGTGGAATTCTTTACCACAGAGGGTCGTTAAGTGTGTCCAAGATGGAGACAGACAGATTTCTAGTCAGTAAAGGAAACAAGGGTTATGGGGATATGGCAGGAAAATGGAGTTGAGTATTATCATTTCAGATCAGTCATGATCTTATTGAATGATGGAGCAGACTTGATGGGCCGAATGACCTACTTTTTGCTCCTACGTCTAATGGTCTCATGGCCTTAACCCATCAAAAATAACATTGCAGATCAGCCAAACTATTAAAAATACTAACAAAGAACTGCTATTTATTTCCAGAGGTATAGAATTCTAAAGTGACGTTAATCTTGATTAGGACCTTGGTCAGGTCAAACCTAGAGAGAACTGTGCACAGTTCTGGTCCCCGCATGATAAAAACAACATAGAGGCACTGGAGAAAGTGCAAATATCAGCACCAGCACACCCATTCAGTTTGCAAAATTCAGTGTGTGCATATCCCAAAAGCCTCATTTAATGTTTAGCAACCTTTTCTTAATTTGTTATTGGAAACTGGCCAGATTGTTATCCATGCTCTCCACATGGCCACTTTCTTCTGTGTTCAGTCATCCAACTGCCATGTCCCCTTTGCTTTTCATCTTGGCTATGGTGTTCTTGTCCACACTTGCTCATTTGAATCTAGATATCAGAAGGATTATATTTGCAAGCACCTTACTTAATGGTTTTTATCACTGATACAGCTCTGTGTATGTTCTTGCTGCGACAAAGCAGTGGATATGTCCTCTCCTTGTACCTCCTCCAAAAGACATGCCAACTCACATTTTCCCACATCAAATTTCACTTGTATTTAGTGCACCAAGCTTGCCTGTGACAGTCTAGCGTCAATTGTGGTCATCGTCACAGTGAACAATGACACCTACTTTAATATCATCTGCAAATTTTGATATTTTATTGTCCAAATTTAGATAATGTACGTTTATACACACACGCAAACTTGTGTATGCACACACATCCATGTACATGCACACTCACGCATGGTTCCAACTCAGCGGTTGTAGCAAATTGTGGTGGGGGTTGTAAAAGACGAAGTGGTGGCAAACCAAGAAGAAATGGATGTTGCTACCAGCATAAAATGAAGAGCTTCAAACAACTTTATGATGGTGTCAAAGATTGGCTGGAATAGGGCTCTATGCTGAGTAGATAGTCCTTCCCAGTCACCTTCCGAGCTCCCCACCATCACAGATGCCACTCTTCAGTCGATTCAAATCACTCCACATAATATCGAGGCGCTAAGAACATGACAAATAGGAGGAGCCTCTCACACCTGTCCCTCCATTCAATAAGATCATGCCTGAACTAAATCGCCACTTTCCTATCCTTTCCCCATATCCCTTTATTCTCTTAATCCAAAGAATTTCTTGATCTCGAGTATAATGACATCTGGGGTTGAGAATTCCAAACATTCACAACTCTCCGAGTGAAGAATTTCTTCTCACCTCAGTCCGAAATTGCCAACCCATTATTCGGAGCCCTGGGGCGAAATTCTCCCCCAACGGCGGGATGCCCGCCGACTGGCGCCAAAGCCGGCGCCAATCAGACGGGCATCGCGCCGGCAAAAAGGTGCGGAAGTCTCCGCATCTTTGGCGGCCTAGCCCCAACATTGAGGGGCTAGGCCGACGCCGGAGGGATTTCCGCCCCACCAGCTGGCGGAAATGGCGTTTGTTGCCCCGCCAGCTGGCGCGGAAATGCGGCGCATGCGCGGGAGCGTCAGCGGCCGCTGTCAGTTTCCCAGCGCATGTGCGGGAGCGTCAGCGGCCGCTGTCAGTTTCCCAGCGCATGCGCGGGAGCGTCAGCGGCCGCTGTCAGTTTCCCGCGCATGCGCAGTGGGGAGAGTCTCTTCCGCCTCCGCCATGGTGGAGGCCGTAGCGGAGGCGGAAGGGAAAGAGTGCCCCCACGGCACAGGCCCGCCCGCGGATCGGTGGGCCCCGATCGCGGGCCAGGCCACCGTGGGGGCACCCCCCGAGGTCAGATCGCCCCGCGCCCCCCCCCAGGACCCCGGAGCCCGCCCACGCCGCCTGGTCCCGCCGGTAAATACCAGGTTTGATTAACGTCGGCGGGACAGGCAATTCCTGGGCGGGACTTCGGCCCATCCGGGCCGGAGAATCCAGCGGGGGTCCCGCCAACCGGCGCGGCCGGATTCCCGCCCCCGCCCAATCTCCGGGAGCGGAGACTTCGGCGGGGGGCGGGATTCACGGCGGCCAACGGCCATTCTCCGACCCGGCGGGGGGTCGGAGAATGACGCCCTTGGTTCTAGACGCCCCCCCGCCCCCCCCAGCCAGGAGAAATAGTCGCGATCCTGACAAGCCTTCAAAGAACTTCAAGTGTTTCAATGAGATGACCTCTCATTCATGAACAAAGGCCGTGGATCCCAACAAAATGCCAGCTGCTGTACACTCAAGTACAGTTACAAAACTGCCATCGACCTGACAAACTGAAAAATAGGCCAGGTCTGTTTGGCAGATAGAAAAGGGACAGACCCAACCAGACCACCACCCTTCTGTCAATCATCACAACAGTGATAGGAGTCATCAAGCTGTCATGCAGAACTTGCTCATCAATAACCGACTCGCTGCTGATTATTTTGAATTTCAGCTCCACCAGGACCACATGGCTCCAGACCTCATTAAGTCTATCCAATAGTTTCAACAAATGGAAAATCACAAGCTTTGTACGCCCAGAATTTCCAGAGAAGCACTCCCTATGTGCATCATTCTCCACTTGGAGTGCCAGATCACAGAATCACACTTTAGAATTTTCCTATCTTACTGAATTTCTTTCCAATACTCAGATTAATTCACTTCTATTGTAGCTTCATTTCATAGTGCGATTTTCTTTCTCTGAATTAATTTGGGAGGGAGGGGAAACAGCAAGAGCTGCCTCGTACTGACCCACACATCTCAAACTGATACGCTATCTCGCCCCAGCACAACAATCTGATACTGACCCACACATTGCATCCTGATGCAACCATCTCACAACGGAGCCCCCCCCCCCCCACCCCACATCTCACACTGACACCGCCCCATCTCACACTGACACCGCCCCATCTCACACTGACACCCCATATCTCACACTGACACCTCATATCTCACACTGACAGCCCCCCATCTCACACTGACACCCCCATCTCACACTGACACCCCCATCTCACACTGACACCCCGTATCTCACACTGACACCCGCCCAACTCACACACAGCCCCCACCCCTCCCCCACATCTCACACTGACACCCCCCCATCTCACACACGACACCCTCGCCTCCCTCCCATCTCACACTGACAACCCCCCCATCTCACACTGACACCCCCATCTCACACTGACACCCCCCCATCTCACACTGACGCCCCATCTCACACTGACACCTCCCATCTCACACTGACACCCACATCTCACACTGACACCCCCCATCTCACACTGACCCCCCGATCTCACACTGACACCCCCAGCTCACACTGACACCTCCAGCTCACACTGACACCCCGTATCTCACACTGACACCCCCCATCTCACACTGACATCCCCCATCTCACACACGGCCCCCACCCCACCCCCACATCTCACTATGACACCCCCCCATCTCACATTAACACTCCCCCATCTCACACTGACCCATCTCACACTGACACCCCCATCTCACACTGACCCCCCCCATCTCACACTGACAACCCCATCTCACACTGACACCCATCTCACGCTGTCAACCCCCCCATCTCACACTGACACCTCCCCATCTCACACTGACCTCCCCATCTCACACTGACACCTTCCCAACTCACACTGACCCCCCCGTATCTCACACTGACACCCCGTATCTCACACTGACACCCCCCCCGTCTCACACTGACCCCCCCATCTCACAGACACCCCGCATCTCACACTGACACCCCGTATCTCACACTGACATCCCCCATCTCACACACAGCCCCCACCCCACCCCCACATCTCACAATGACACCCCCCCATCTCACACTAACACCCCCCATCTCACACTGACCCCCCATCTCACACTGACACCCCCATCTCACACTGACAACCCCATCTCACACTGACCCCCCCATCTCACACTGACACCCCCATCTCACACTGACCCCCCATCTCACACTGACACCCCCCATCTCACGCTGACACCCCATCTCACACTGACCCCCCATCTCACACTGACACCGCCCCATCTCACACTGACACCCCCATCTCACACTGACACCCCCATCTCACACTGACCCCCCATCTCACACTGACACCGCCCCATCTCACACTGACACCGCCCCATCTCACACTGACACCCCCATCTCACACTGACACCCCGATCTCACACTGACACCCCCCCATCTCACACTGACACCCGCATCTCACACTGACACCCCCATCTCACACTGACACCCCGTATCTCACACTGACATCCCCCATCTCACACACGGCCCTCACCCCTCCCCCACATCTCACAATGACACCTCCCATCTCACACTAACACCCCCCCATCTCACACTGACCCCCCCCATCTCACACTGATACCCCCACATCTCACACTGACCCCCCATCTCACACTGACACCTCCCCAACTCACACTGACCCCCCATTCTCACACTGACCCCCCATTCTCACACTGACACCCCATCTGACGCTTACACCCCCCCATCTCACACTGATACCCCCATCTCACACTGACACCCCCCATCTCACACTGACACCCCCATCTCACACTGACACCCCCATCTCACACTGACCCCGCATCACACACTGACCCCCCCATCTCACACTGACCCCCCCATCTCACACTGACCCCCCCATCTCACACTGACCCCCCCATCTCACAGTGACACCCCCATCTCACGCTAACACCCCCCCATCTCACACTGACACCTCCCCAACTCACACTGACCCACCCATCTCACACTGACACCCCCCCATCTCACACTGACACCCCCATCTCACATTGACACCTGCCAACTCACTGACACCCCCCCATCTCACTGACACCCCCCATCTCACATTGACACCCCCCCATCTCACACTGACCCCCCATCTCACACTGACACCCCCATCTCACACTGACGCCCCCAACTCACAGACACCCCCCCATCTCACACTGACCCCCCCATCTCACACTGACAACCCCCATCTCACACTGACACCCCCCATCTCACACTGACACCCCCCATCTCACACTGACACCCGCATCTCACACTGACAACCCCCATCTCACACTGACACCCCCATCTCACACTGACACCCCGATCTCACACTGACACCCCGATCTCACACTGACACCCCCATCTCACACTGACCCCCCCATCTCACACTGACCCCCCCATCTCACACTGACCCCCCCATCTCACACTGACACCCCCATCTCACACTGACCCCCCATCTCACACTGACCCCCCATCTCACACTGACACCTCCCCATCTCACACTGACACCCCATCTCACACTGACCCCCCATCTCACGCTGACACCCCCATCTCACACTGACACCTCCCCATCTCACACTGACACCCCCATCTCACACTGACCCCCCATCTCACACTGACACCGCCCCATCTCACACTGACACCCCCATCTCACACTGACACCCCGCATCTCACACTGACGCCCCCCATCTCGCACTGACACCCGCATCTCACACTGACACCCCGATCTCACACTGACACCCCGATCCCACACTGACACCCCGTATCTCACACTGACATCCCCCATCTCACACACGGCCCTCACCCCTCCCCCACATCTCACAATGACACCTCCCATCTCACACTAACACCCCCCCATCTCACACTGACCCCCCCATCTCACACTGATACCCCCCCATCTCACACTGATACCCCCCCATCTCACACTGACACCTCCCCAACTCACACTGACCCCCCATTCTCACATTGACCCCCCATTCTCACACTGACACCCCATCTGACGCTGACACCCCCCCATCTCACACTGATACCCCCATCTCACACTGACACCCCCATCTCACACTGACACCCCCATCTCACACTGACCCCGCATCACACACTGACCCCCCCATCTCACACTGACACCCCCATCTCACACTGACCCCGCATCACACACTGACCCCCCATCTCACACTGACACCCCCATCTCACGCTAACACCCCCCCATCTCACACTGACACCTCCCCAACTCACACTGACCCCCCCATCTCACACTGACACCCCCCCCATCTCACACTGACACCCCCATCTCACATTGACACCTGCCAACTCACTGACACCCCCCCATCTCACTGACACCCCCCATCTCACATTGACACCCCCCCATCTCACACTGACCCCCCATCTCACACTGACACCCCCATCTCACACTGACACCCCCATCTCACACTGACACCCCCATCTCACACTAACGCCTCCAACTCACAGACACCCCCCCATCTCACACTGACCCCCCCATCTCACACTGATAACTCCCATCTCACACTGACACCCCCCCATCTCACACTGACCCCCCCATCTCACACTGACACCGCCCCATCTCACACTGACACCCCATCTCACACTGACACCGCCCCATCTCACACTGACACGCCCATCTCACACTGACATCCCCCATCTCACACTGACACCCCCCCATCTCACACTGACACCCCCATCTCACACTGACACCCCCATCTCACACTGACACCCCCCATCTCACACTGACCCCCCCATCTCACACTGACACCCCCATCTCACACTGACCCCTCCATCTCACACTGACATCCCCCATCTCACACTGACACCCCCATCTCACACTGACACCCCCATCTCACACTGACACCCCCATCTCACACTGACACCCCCCATCTCACACTGACCCCCCCATCTCACACTGACACCCCCATCTCACACTGACCCCTCCATCTCACACTGACACCCCCCATCTCACACTGACACCCCGTATCTCACACTGACATCCCCATCTCACACACGGCCCTCACACCTCCCCCACCATCTCACACTAACACCCCCCCATCTCACACTGACACCCCCATCTCACACTGACGCCCCCATCTCACACTGACCCCCCATCTCACACTGACACCCCCATCTCACACTGACCCCCCATCTCACACTGACCCCCCCATCTCACGCTGACACCCCCCCATCTCACACTGTCCCCCCATCTCACACTGACACCCCCATCTCACACTGACACTCCCATCTCACACTGACACCCCCATCTCACACTGACACCCCCATCTCACACTGACACCCCCCATCTCACACTGACCCCCCCATCTCACACTGGCACCCCCATCTCACACTGACCCCTCCATCTCACACTGACACCCCCCATCTCACACTGACACCCCCCATCTCACACTGACACCCCCATCTCACACTGACACTCCCATCTCACACTGACACCCCCCCATCTCACACTGACACCCCCCATCACACACTGACACCACCATCTCACACTGACACCCCCCCATCTGACACTGACATCCCCCCATCTCACACTGACATTCCCCATTTCACACTTACCCCATCTCACATTTACCCCCTATCTCACACTGACCCCCATCTCACACTTACCCCCCTATCTCACACGTACCCCCTATATCACACTTACCCCCCTATCTCACACTTATCCCCTATCTCACACTGACCCCCCATCTCAAAGCAACACCCCCCATATCACACTGACACCCGCATCTCACACTGATGCCCCCCCATCTCACACTTACCCCCTATCTCACACTTACCCCCCTATCTCACACTTACCCCCTATCTCACACTTACCCCCTATCTCACACTGACCCCCCCCATCTCAAAGCAACACACCCCATATCACACTGACACCCCATCTCACACTGATGCCCCCCATCTCACACTGACGCCCCCCATCTCACACTGACGCCCCCATCTCACACTGACACCCCCATCTCACACTGACACCCCCCATCTCACACTGACCCCCCCATCTCACACTGACACCCCCATCTCACACTGACACCCCCATCTCACACTGACACCCCCATCTCACACTGACCCCTCCATCTCACACTGACCCCTCCATCTCACACTGACACCCCCCATCTCACACTGACACCCCGTATCTCACACTGACATCCCCCATCTCACACACGGCCCTCACACCTCCCCCACATCTCACAATGACACCCCCCCATCTCACACTAACACCCCCCCATCTCACACTGACACCCCCATCTCACACTGACACCCCCATCTCACACTGACCCCCCATCTCACACTGACACCCCCATCTCACACTGACCCCCCATCTCACACTGAAACCCCCCATCTCACGCTGACACACCCCATCTCACACTGACACCTCCCCATCTCACGCTGACACCCCCCCATCTCACACTGACACCTCCCCATCTCACACTGACACCCCGATCTCACACTGGCACCCCATCTCACACTGACCCCTCCATCTCACACTGACACCCCCATCTCACACTGACACCCCCCATCTCACACTGACACCCCCAATCTCACACTGACACTCCCATCTCACACTGACACCCCCCCATCTGACACTGACATCCCCCCATCTCACACTGACATTCCCCATTTCACACTTACCCCATCTCACATTTACCCCCTATCTCACACTGACCCCCATCTCACACTTACCCCCCTATCTCACACGTACCCCCTATATCACACTTACCCCCCTATCTCACACTTATCCCCTATCTCACACTGACCCCCCATCTCAAAGCAACACCCCCCATATCACACTGACACCCGCATCTCACACTGATGCCCCCCCATCTCACACTTACCCCCTATCTCACACTTACCCCCCTATCTCACACTTACCCCCTATCTCACACTTACCCCCTATCTCACACTGACCCCCCCCATCTCAAAGCAACACACCCCATATCACACTGACACCCCATCTCACACTGATGCCCCCCATCTCACACTGACGCCCCCCATCTCACACTGACGCCCCCATCTCACACTGACACCCCCATCTCACACTGACACCCCCCATCTCACACTGACCCCCCCATCTCACACTGACACCCCCATCTCACACTGACACCCCCATCTCACACTGACACCCCCATCTCACACTGACCCCTCCATCTCACACTGACCCCTCCATCTCACACTGACACCCCCCATCTCACACTGACACCCCGTATCTCACACTGACATCCCCCATCTCACACACGGCCCTCACACCTCCCCCACATCTCACAATGACACCCCCCCATCTCACACTAACACCCCCCCATCTCACACTGACACCCCCATCTCACACTGACACCCCCATCTCACACTGACCCCCCATCTCACACTGACACCCCCATCTCACACTGACCCCCCATCTCACACTGAAACCCCCCATCTCACGCTGACACACCCCATCTCACACTGACACCTCCCCATCTCACGCTGACACCCCCCCCATCTCACACTGACACCTCCCCATCTCACACTGACACCCCGATCTCACACTGGCACCCCATCTCACACTGACCCCTCCATCTCACACTGACACCCCCATCTCACACTGACACCCCCCATCTCACACTGACACCCCCAATCTCACACTGACACTCCCATCTCACACTGACACCCCCCCCATCTCACACTGACATCCCCCATCACACACTGACACCACCATCTCACACTGACACCACCATCTCACACTGACACCCCCCCCATCTGACACTGACATCCCCCAATCTCACACTGACACTCCCCATCTCACACTTACCCCATCTCACATTTACCCCCCTATCTCACACTGACCCCCATCTCACACTTCCCCCCCTATCTCACACTTCCCCCCCTATCTCACACTTACCCCCCTATCTCACACTTACCCCCCTATCTCACACTGACCCCCCATCTCAAAGCAACACCCCCCATATCACACTGACACCCGCATCTCACACTGATGCCCCCATCTCACACTTACCCCCCTATCTCACACTTACCCCCATCTCACACTTACCCCCCTATCTCACACTTACCCCCTATCTCACACTGACCCTCCCATCTCAAAGCAACACCCCCCATATCACACTGACACCCCCCATCTCACACTGATGCCCCCATCTCACACTTACCCCCTATCTCACACTTACCCCCTACCTCACACTTACCCCCTACCTCACACTTACCCCCCCTATCTCACACTTACCCCCCTATCTCACACTTACCCCCTACCTCACACTGACACCCCCATCTCACACTGATGCCCCCATCTCACACTTACCCCCTATCTCACACTTACCCCCTATCTCACACTTACCCCCTACCTCACACTGACCCCCCCATCTCAAAGCAACACCCCCATATCACACTGATGCCCCCCCATCTATTCAGTAAAACTACAGAAGCAGCAGAAAGCAGAGATTTCACCAGATTACAATAAAATAATATTTGATTTCTCGCTAGTTCTTTAAACCAACTATAAACCCCACAAATATCACAAAACATTGATAATTACCTTCACGTAGAATGTCCGTCAAATGTGAACAAGCTAGCCACAGCTCAAAAGCTGCCCGGTGTAGCAGCCAGCCACTAAAGCAATCTTGATAAGAGAATCCATCATCCCACATTCTCCCTCCCACACCTTGAATGTTTTGGAGACCAAAATTGGGTAACGATTGAAAAAAGATGCAAAAGGTTGTCATTTAAAATAGGATTCAAAGCAAGAAACAGGATTTCCTGGAACAATGTTCACACCCATGAGACATAGCAACTTATCCAAAGCACAAGGTTAGGTTTGCCCTCAATGGCTTGGCAATTAAAAATAATTATCCCCATCTGGTTTTCACACCCCTGCCTTTCACTTGTTTTGTCAGCTATGGACTTGGCAAAGTTCACTTAGGTGCTCCACCACAACAGATTTACTTTCCTTCAAAGTGATGTGAAGACATGAAACAAGTATTTCAGAGATCCTGGGTGTTTCCAGTAAGGAGGGAAGTGTTCAACAATGGGCCAATTACCAACATTCTGGTGATGATAAATGTATGCCCTCCAGTTAATAACTCAACAATTGGTGGAAACATTTTTTTCCTGATTCATCTGATCAAACCGCATTATTTCCTACTTCCCAATATTGACAGATCGATTATAAGACAGCTCATGGAGCCACGGTTAAGTCAGAAAGAAAAGTACAAGGTTGAAATGAAATGAAAATCGCTTATTGTCACAAGTAGGCTTCAAATGAAGTTACTGTGAAAAGCCCCTAGTCGCAATATTCCGGCGCCTGTTCAGGGAGGCTGGTACGGAAGGTTGACGCTGAGGACGCCACTGTTGAGCCTTGGCTCATAACATTTCTATGCAGCAGCCAACAGTATCAATGGAGTGGATATACAATGAGGTCCACACAGCCATCAGGATTATCACTGAATTCACAATGGGCATCTTGAAGGAACACTGCAAACATCTAGGCCAATTGTACAGCATTCTACAATATATACTCACACCAAGATCCGTAAGGCCATAAGCCGCAGGAGGAGCAGTAGGCCATTCGGCCCGTTGAGTCTGCTCTGCCATTCAATGAGATCATGACTGATCTGATGTGATAATCCTCATCTTCACTTTCCCGCCTTATCCCCATAACCCTTGATTCCCTTACTGATTAAAAATGTGTCTATCTCAGCCTTGACCATACATTACCACCTCGTCACTACAGCTCTCTGCGGTAAAGAATTCCACAGATTCACTAACCTCAGTGAAGAAATATCCCCTCGTCTCTGTCTTAAATGGGTGACATCTTGCTCTGAAATTATGCCCTCTGGTCCTAAACTCTCCCACAAGGGAAAACCATCTCTCAGCATCTACCCTGTCAAACCCCCTGAGAATATGTCTCAATAAGATCACCTCTCATTCTTCTCAACTCCAATGAGTACAGGCTCAACATACTCAACCTCTCCTAGTATGAAAATCCCTCCATACCCAGAATCAGCCTAGTGAACCTTCTCTGGACTGCCTCCAATGTCAGTATATCCTTCCATAGATAAGGGGGCCAAAACTGTTCACAGTATTCCAGTGTCTAACTGGTGTCTTGTATAGTTAAAGCAAAACTTCCCTATTTTTATATAAGGCCAACATTCCATTTGCCTCCTCTATGACCTGCTGAACTTGCATGCCAGCTTTTTGTGACTTATATACAAGGGCCCCCAAATCCCTCCGTGCTGCAGCTTTCTGCAGTCTTTCTCCATTTAAATAACATTCTTTTTTATCCCAATTAAGGGGCAATTTAGCGTGGCCAATCCACCTACCCTGCACATCTTTGGGTTCTGGAGGTGAAACCCACGCAGACATGGGGAGAATGTGCAAACTCCACATGGACAGTGACCCGGGGCTGGGATTGAACCCGGGTCCTTGGCGCCGTGAGGCAGCAGTGCTAACCATTGTGCCACCGTGCCACCCCTCCATTTAAATCATATTCAGCTCACAGTATGCTTCATTGGTGTGATGTCCGGCCTAGATTAGATGGAAAAAGAAGCATCCACACACACACACGTACTAAACCAGGCAACAACAACAAAAGACAAGGAACAAGTCGAATAACCTTATTGAACCACATCTGTAAGCAGCTAAAAACATATGGGAGGCACTCCTCGAGAGATGCCTGCCAAAGTGCCTCTTTCACCCAATGGGTGACCTGGGTCAAGCCACAAGTGGTTTAACACGCCAAAAGATGGTCAACCACTTGGCGCCAGTCCAGCCACAGATCTACACAAGCAAGTTATTGAGCCAGCAGAGCAGGATCATTCATCAAACAGAGAAGGTGGAGAAGGCCCACTGAACGGGGAGGGGTTTCAGAAAAATTCAATGAGTAACACTCAGATATCATAGACCCAAAAACAGATGGGGCAACAGTGTGCTCATTCTTGGAGGACCAGTTGGATCCTGGATATAAATGGCAGGTCCATGGCTTTTCAGGTGTTGATGTATTTTATTATGGCTATAGTTCAGGCATTGTCAAACTCGGGGGCGCAACCCATGGGTGGGTCGCAGGCGGATGTCGGGAGGGTCGCGGAGCCATCTGTTGCGCAAATCTGCACGCAACAGCCGGCTGTTAATAACGGCGGCTGCAAGCGGCCTTCAAAATGGCCGTGAACATGTAAAAAAAATGAGGTCGCATTGCGCATGCGTGCCATATCATCGGCGCGCATGCGCTGTGTGGCTGCTTCTTTTAAAAATGGTCGCAGCTTTTTGTTTTACACGTTTGGGGGGGGTTTTATTCATTTATTTTATTCATTTCATTTTTATTTTTTTCATTTATTTTATTCTTTTTTTTTACAAGTTGGGGGGGGGGTTATTTGATTAAAACTTTACAGGAAAAAAATGCAGAACTTTGGACAGATGGAGACTCCATACTTTACGACAACGGAAGGCTTCATCTTCATCCAACAACAACCCAAAGATGTGCAGGGTAGGTGGGTTGGCCACGCTAAATTGCCCCTTAATTGGAAAAAATGAATTGGGTACTCTAAATTTATAATACAAAAAATAAATAATTGTGGTTACATGTCAAAAATGGTTAGCGTGCATGAATGTTGCGCTGGATGGTTCTAAAGTTACAAGCTTTATCTAATTGAATTTCTGTTTGGCAATACATCCATAAAACGTCAGCTTCCCTTTGTCAAAAAAGTAGATAAAAATAGGGTCTATTTCCAGAACCTTCTTCGTTTACTAGCCTGCCAAGGTCATTTAGACAAAAGAGCCCCGTGAACATTTGATTCATATTTCATATGAACTCCTTATTTAATGATACGGTTTGGAACAACACACTGTTACTGAAGGACATGTGAAGACTGGACTATTAACATTCTCAGTGCCAGCTGATAGTACTTTGTCATCTCACTGGACCCCTCCCCAGCGAAGCAATTAATTTAATTCCAAGAGAGCAGTGTTACTATGGAGAGGGGGAGGGGTCAAATGAGCTGTATGTTATAAAGCCAGGTTTTCTCGTGTACCGCTATTGGGTTAATTCACTTTATTTCACAGAGCCAGCTTGCCCTGACACTGGGGAGGCTCACCATACCCAAACTGTGCTCCACCAGCCATGTGATTTTGGTAAATAGCTTCCGTGTAGACAGAACAGGGCATTGAAGAGGGCAGTATGGTAGCTCAGTGGTTAGCACAGTTGCTTCACAGCTCCAGGGTCCCAGGTTCGATTCCCGGCTTGAGTCACTGACTGTGTGGAGTCTGCACGTTCTCCCCGTGCCTGCGTGGGTTTCCTCCAGGTGCTCCGGTTTCCTCCCACAGCCCAAAGATGTGCAGGTTAGGTGGATTGGCCATGATAAATTGCCCTTAGTGCCCCAAAAAAGGTTGGGTGGGGTTGCTGGGTTACGGGGATGGGGTGGGAGTGTGGGCTTGGGTAGGGTTCTCTTTCCAAGGGCCGGTGCAGACTCGATGGGCCAAATAGCCTCCTTCTGCACTGTAAATTCTATGATTCCAAGAGACCTCATGCATGACAAGGCCTTGCACTGGGACGTGAAGCCAGAGAGAAGAGTAGGGCACCACCACTGATCCAAGACAGTTATTGGAGAATGAATCTAGAAGCCAATGCCACCCCCCCCTCCCCCCAATACTGATCCTTCCCTCCCCCCAACACTGAACCTTCCCCCCCACCAACACCAACCGCCCCCCGCACCAACCCAGAAATTGACTGATAAATTCAAAAAAGGCCAAATTACTTTTGATTTTATCTTCAGCTTTCCACCATGGTCCAACGCTCAGTCTGTTCTGAGGGGGGGGGTTACCCAAACACAAACCCCCACTGCGGCTGGATGATACTGAATCACATAAACAAGGCATTGAAGAGGAATTCCTCTTCCCGCCTCATTTCCATGAATAGGTTGGCTCCACACCCTAGTGGAGTCACATTCTCTAGATTCCCAGGGTAAGAATTGGATTGTGCACCATTTTATTACCTGAGTTTGGCATGGAGGATGGGAGGGGGGATCATTTTAGCTGATTTAGGAAATTAATTTGCTTAACTGAATAAAAAAGTAAAATTCTGTGGATGATGGGAATGCACTTCCGAAAATTGCTAGCTCTGGATTGGTTGTCCTGGATCCCATGGGGAAATGCTAATGCCCCCAGAAACTAACATGATCCAGTAACTGCTGAAGGGTTCTACGCTGTAGTTCCCTTCTCTGGGAGGTCACCCTCTTCTGAGAGCCGTGCATTTGTGTTCTCTGTTCCGTTTATCTTGCTCCACAATGGACAAGTGAAACACAGACAGGCCAAGGGAAAGGTCATGTTGTTCTTTTTTTTTACTGGGATTAATGGAAAATTTTGTCCTCATACTGTTATTGAGGCCTCTCAAGTCTCACCTGCGATTCAATGCCAATCAAAACCTCGATTGGCATTTCTCCAATAGCTTTGGCAAACTATTCCCCCTGCCAGAGCCAGGTCATCTTTGAGGTTGAGTTTCTGCTTTGGGTGTCATGGATGGGATTCATTGCCCCTCCCCCATGATACATTTGGCAGTGGGGGCATTTAATAGTGTGGGTGGTTACCTTCCCATCCCTACCCCGATTAAGCCCAGGGAGGAACATCCTTCCTGACCTGACACCGCGTGGGGCTCTTGGTGGGCAGATTCACCCCTTTTCTTTAGCTCTGAAGAGTCATACGGACTTGATACATTTGGTGGAATTCATCCCCCCCCCCCCCCCCCCCCTGTGCATGGTGTATTTCCCAGCAGCAGATCTGGCCCACCATTAGTCTGATATCCATGGGGTCTTATGTGCCAAGCACCCTCCCCCCCCCATGCGGTAGCAGGGCAGGATGGATGTCCACAGAACTTCCTGGCTGGTCAACTAACTGCCCCCACTGCCAAACTTACCGTGGGGGAAGAGCATTAAAGTCCACCCTTGGGGTGCAATGTCCGCATGACAGTAAAGATGCAGATTTCCTTCCCTAAAGGGCATTAGTGGTTTTTTGACCACCATATCGGCAATGCTGAAGGTTGCCTTGAAACCCTGTCTGTTACTTGCTGTATTTGGGATGTCGGAGTTGAGGTCGGGGGTGGGGGTGGATGCATTGGTATTCACATCGCTGCTGACCCGGCGACGGATATTGTTGAGCTGGAGGTAGGCAGCACCACCCAGTGCCACAGCATGGCAGGGTGATTTAACGGAATTCCTGTACCTCGAGAAGGTTATTTTGTGGTGAGGGGGTCAATCAATGGGCTGTATCGTAGATGCCAGACCATTTATTTTGCACTTTAAATAGCCAGTCACTGTTAGCTGTTAGTTTGTGTGTGTGGGGGTTGGTGGTGGGGGGGGGGGGGGGGGGGATTGAATGGTTGTCATTGTTGTTTGGGGCTATATTGGGGTTATATTTGGGGTTATATTGGGTTCATTTTACTGTTGTTTCCTGTCATTTTTGATGTGTGTGTTATTATTGTGTTGTTGCAAATCTTTGATACAAATATGTTGAAATTTCAATTAAAATATTTTCTAACAAAAAGGGCATTAGTGAACCAGATTGGCTTTTACAACAATCAATGATATATCTCATGAGGCTAACTTTATATTCCAGATTCCTTAACATTTGTGGTGGGATTTGAACTGATGTCCCCAAGCATTAGCCTGGGCTTCTGGATTGCTAGTCTAGTGACATTAACACCACACCACAATCTCCGCTCAGAGGTTTTCTAAAATGAAATCTTAAAATGTGAAAAAGTACTGCAGAGACATCAACACCATCTAGAATCCTTTAACAATAATGTAATTTTGAAGATGTCAAACTTCTTGAGACCTGCAAATCAAGACAGGCCTAGATTACCTCATGTAATGTAATATAAAGACGCTTAGACAGAAGGCCATTCCTGCCTTCACTCAATTCTGAAATAAAAGCAGAAAGGACTGGAAACAAAATCCCAGCAAGTCTGGCAGCATCTGTGGAGGGAGAAACGTTTCCAGTCGGTATGACTCTTCTTCACAATTGAAGTCCTCTGAAGAAGATTCACGTTGGGCTCGAAACTTTAAATTCTGATTCTCTCTTCACAGATGCTGCCAGACCTGCTGAGCCCCTTTCTGCTTTTATTTGTGATTGTCAGCCTCTGTAATATTCTGCCTTTATTTTACCAAATTCAGATCGCTCTCAGATGTTGATATTGCACTTTCTCAATGCTCTTACTTTCTCTCCATACCCGATTATAAAGTTATTACCCAGGACCTTTTGGAATGCTGCAAATCAGTTTACCATCTGCCATCTCTTGTGGGAAAACATCCACATTGCGGGGATGGCGCAAAACAATGCAGTGCGAAATTTGACGTGGACGGTGGTGCAAAATTGGGGCAGTATCGGATCGACAGCCTGTTGCGTACATCACTGATATTCAGTGCACCGCGGTCAATTACTATTCCTTATGCATCCAGTCCTTATAAAGAACATACAAAATAGGAGCAGGAACAGAGTATATGGCCCACCGAGAATGCTCTGCCATTCAAGACGATCATGGCTGATTTTGGGCTTCAACCCCACTTTATCGCCTGTTCCCCCCCCCCCCCCTCCCCCAAATGCCTCGATTCCATGAGACATCAAACATCTGTCCATCCCAGCCTTAAATGTATTCAACAATGGAGCATTCACAACCCTCTGGGATAGAGAATGCCAATGATTCACAGCCCTTTGAGTGAAGAGATTTCTGCTCATCTTAGGAATAAATGACCAGCTCCTTATCCTAAAATGGTATCCCCTTGTTCCAGATTCCCCAACTAGGGGAAACAGCTTCTGGGCCCTTCACAATCTATGAGTGTTTCAATGCGATCACCTCTCATTCTTCTAAATTCCAGATAACATAGAGTTCATTTACTCAGCCTCTCCTCAGCAGACAACCCTCCGTCCCAGGGACCAGTCTAGTGAATCTTTGCTCTCACGCCTAAAAAGCAAGTATATCCTTCCTTAAATATAGAGACCAAAATTCACACAGTAATCCTGACGAGGTCTCACCAAAGCCCTGTACAACTGTGTGGGCAAGACTTCCTTATTCCTGGACTCCAGCCCCTTGCAATGAAGGCCAACATCCCATTTGCCTCCCTAATTGCTTTTGCACCTGCAAACTAACTTTGTATGTTCCTTATACAAGTACACCCAAGTCTTTTGAAACATCAACATTTGCAAACGGTGTGCTTTCAAAAAAAATATTTTGCTCTTTGTATTCTTACAACCAAAGTGAAGAATCTCACAGCTCCCTACATTATACCCCATGTGTGGCCCATCACTTAACCTATCTACATCTCTTTGCAACCTGAGTATCCTCCTTACAGTTGCACACATACCTAGCTTGGTGCCATCAGCAGACTTACATACATTACTCTCTGTCTCTTCATTTAAGTCATTAATACAGGTTATAAACTGGAACGACACTGATCCTTTTGGCACTCCACTCGTCACAGCCTGTCAACTTGAGAAAGCATAATTTATCTCCGATTCTTGTCCACTAACCAATCCTCTATCCATGCTAATATATCATCCACAATACCACGAGTCATTCTGTTGCATTAACCCTTTGTGCGGCACCTTGCTGAATATCTTTCGGTAATTCAGATATATACATCTACTTTATCTGACTGGTTACATCCTCAAAAAAAACTCTTAATAAACTGCTCAGATCAATTTCCCTTCGCCAAAACATGTTGACTCATTTTCATCATCACACTGTGCTTTTCTCAGTGAATTGTTAAGACTCCCTTAATAATAAGATTCCCCAGCACTTCCCCCGGGAACTGATGTCAGGCTAACTGCATCAGTTCCCCGTTTTCTCGGAGCAGTTCGCCCAATTGAAATAGTGAATTAATGCTGGACCCAGACCCCCTCAGGCACCATCCTGGTGCCTTCCCCTTCCTCCAAGTCAAGTATATCTCCCCCCCCCCCCCCCCCCACCACCACCACCACCTTCAGTACTTTGCTGACAGAGGGACGATGTGCTGGTAACTGAGCCGATCTTAATACTCGATATTTGCAGAGGTTTTAATTGTTTGTTGACCTGGATGTGAGAGGAGTCGAACGAGAGAAACCCAACACGTGAGAGGACTGACAGCCCCCTGGAATCAGCACTGAAGCTCGGAAAAGGGACAGGCAAACCCAAAAGGCAAACTGAATAACCCCCCCCCCCCCCCCCCCCTCCCTCATGTCTTAACTCCCCACCCCAGGGCACCTTGAACTCACCTCATCGCTGTTGGTCAGGGTGGTGTTGTAAGGCTCGGTGTGCTGGTTAATCCTGAGTGATTTCTTGGCCAGAGCCTGCCTGTGGAGGGCTAGCTGGTGCCACAGGAGGATGGTCACGATGGCCAGTCTCCAGGCGTCCATCGTCAACCCCGGATCGACTTTAAGGGAGGGGGGTGGTGGGGGAAGAGAGAAGCCTTCAGCTGCGAGCAGTCCTTACACGTGGGTGAAGAAGGAGCAACATCAGGTGGTCCCCCCCCCCCCCTCCTCCTCCTCCTCTTCACCAAACAGTAGCTCCAGGCGTGTCGACCTTTTAAAACCAACTAGATGATTATTTTAAAAATAAATACGAATTTGAATCTGGGGAAGGAAAACAAAGATTGGGAAGTTTTCAGAGAGTGAAGAGGTTGTTGGATTGATCGGAAAGCGGAGTGCGGTTGTAGAGATGTCCAGTGTTCACACACACACAGTGAGCGAGCTGCAGCCTGCCTGTGTGACTGGTCACTCAATCTCCCGCCAGTCAGAGTGTGGCTGGTTAATGGGGGGGGGGGGGGGGGGGGGGGGGCTTTCTGCTGGCTGTCGGTATCCAGTTAACCCGTTGGGGGCATTTCTCCTCCACGGTGCGTCCACCCCATCAGATGAAAGTCTCCCGCACCGACCCCGGGTCCAGTGACTGGGAATCCTGTCATTCCCCGATCCCCCCTCCCACACGCCCGCCTTCACCCCTTTCCAGTCCTGCCTCACGGCCGCTCGCAGGACAACAACAAAAACAAAAGCGACGAGGAAGGTCTGGAGAGAGAGGGACGACGTTTTAAAAATAACAATCTGCCTCGCAAGAGTAAATCCTCCTCGATTTAAATCGCGCCCGGCGACGGGGGAAACGGCGGTAGCTCCGACAAGCACTTGAACACTTTGAGAGGCGGGTTAGATTTTTTTCTGTTTCCCTCCCTCCTCCCTCCCTCCTCCCCCTCTCTGCTTCCCTCCCTCCTCACCCCTTTCTCTTTCCTTCCCCCCTCTCTCCTTCATTCCCTCCTCCCCCTCTCCTACCCTCCCTCTCTCCTTCCCTCCTCACCCCTCTTCCTTCCTCCCCCTCTCCTTCCTACTCCCCCCTCTCTCTCCTACCCTCCCTCCCCCTCTCCTTCCTACTCCCCCCTCTCTCTCCTACCCTCCCTCCCCCCACTCTCCTACCCTCCCTCCCCCACTCTCCTTTCCTCCCCCTCTCCTGCTTCCCTCCCTCCTCACCCCTCTTTCCTTCCTCCCCCTCTCCTTTCTACTCCCCCCCCTCTCTCTCCAATCTCTCTCCTTCATTCCCTCCTCCCCTCTCCTACCCCCCCCCTCTCCTTCCCTCCCTCCCTCCCTCCCTCCCCCTCTCCTTCCCTCCCTCCTCCCCCTCTCCTTCCCTCCCTCCTCCCCCTCTCCTTCCCTCCCTCCTCCCCCTCTCCTTCCCTCCCTCCTCCCCCTCTCCTTCCTACTCCCCCCTCTCTCTCCAACCTCTCCTTCATTCCCTCTCTCTTTCACCCCCCCCCCCCTCCCCTCCCTCCTTCCATCCGACCCTCATACGTCTCCATCTCTCTTCCTTTTTGAAAGGGCGGACGGTGGGGGAGAAGAGTCTGTTTTAATCCATAGCCGGCGACACTCTGACCCTTTCGGGGGAGGGGGGGGGGGTATTTTGCCTCCAGAGCTCTGACTACTGACAGTCCCTCAGCTTGTCTTTTCTCCACCCTATGTGTGTGTGGGGGACCCCCCCCCCCCCCCCCCCATTGAACAATTGGCAACTCACTCACTCACTCACCCGCCCCACTCCGGTACACTGTGTAAATATTAAACCTTTCTCAAACTTTACTTTTCAAAAGACGCACACAATGCCTTAAATTGTCTCCCCGCACGTTTTCCAAAGCTCTCTTCGCTAATACCGTGAAACCCATTCTCAGAGCGGACTCATCCTATTGCACCACCAACTAGAGATTCACCAATGACATTTTTCATACTAGGTATGATTTCGGTTGCGTGAAATATATGTAACATAAGATTTTTAATCTTTTCCGACCTTCCATAGAATCCCTGCAGTGCAGGAGGCCATTCGACCCATCGAATCCGCACCCCGGGCCCACTCCCCCGCCCTATCCCTGTAACCCTAACCTTCACATCTTTGGACTCTGAAGGGAAATTTCAACATGGCCAATCCGCCTAACTTGTACATGTGGGTGGTACAGTGGTTGGCACTGCTGCCTCATAGCAACAGGCACCCGGGTTCAATTCTAGCCTTGGGTAATTGTTTGTGGAGTCTGCACTTTCTCCTCATGTCTGCGTGGGTTTCCTTTGGATGCTCTGGTTTCCTCCCACAGTCCAAAGATGTGCAGGTTAGGTGGATTGGCCATGATAACTTGCCCCTTTGTGTCCAAAGATGTGTAATTAGATTAAGGGGTTATTGGGATAGGGTGAGCGAGCGGGCTGGCTTGCGAGGAGTTTGCTTTCAGACTGTAGGGATTTTATTCTACGATTTTTGGACGTCTTAATACATGTTTTGAAAAATGACAATTCCGCGTTTCATTTCTGTAAAAAAAATTTTTTTAAAGGGGCAAATTATTCCTGATCATTTCTGCAAGGATTGATTATGGGTCTATAAATAAATTCATTTAGTGAGACAGAGTCCACATTTAATCCGGTATTTATTTACTTTTGTTGGTGGAGTGCGACCATATATTAAACTGCGTAACCTGTTTTTAGAAAAAAACAAAATACTTTAAATAACATCAAAAAAATGTGTCTTTTTAAATGCCTAATTGATGAGCATTAATTGATGAACATTGGATGCTATCTTTCAACAAAGACTTAAAGTGTGCTGGAACTATGTGAGTGCCTATCTGAAACTTGACATCCTGAGAGGTAATCCCACCATCTCCAAGATTTAAGGAAACACATCCCAGAGTTTCAGTTCTAGGAAATCGAGTGTGTGGGGAAATGAAACCATGCGTACAGTATGCATGCATCAAATGTGTTGGCTTCATGAAATTCACAATTATATAGTGTACATACAGCTAAGTGTATACGGTACACACAACAAAGTATATGGTACATACAGTAAAGTATATGGTACAATAAAGTATATGGTACAGACAGCTAAGTGTTGATCTGGAGTCACATGTTGGCCAGACAGGGAAGGATGGCAGATTTCCTTCCCTAAAGGGGCATGATTTAGTGGCCATTACTGAAACATGGTTAAAAGATGGTCACGACTGGGAGTTAAATATCCAAGGGTATCAGGCTATACGAAAGGATAGAATGGACGGTAAGGGTGGTGGTGTAGCTTTGTTGTTTAAGGATGGCATCCGGGCAATAGTAAGGGATGATATTGGTGCTATGGAGGACAAGGTTGAATCAATTTGGGTGGAAATCAGGAATAGTAAGGCGAAAAGGTCACTGATAGGAGTAGTCTATAGGCCACCAAATAGTAACAGGATGGTAGGGCAGGCAATAAGCAAAGAAATAACGGATGCATGTAGAAATGGTACAGCGGTTATCATGGGAGATTTTAATCTGCATATCAATTGGTTTAACCAGGTTGGTAAAGGCAGCCTTGAGGAGGAGTTTAGAGAATGTGCCCGGGATAATTTCCTGGAACAGTATGTAATGGAACCTACAAGGGAACAAGCGGTCCTAGATCTGGTCCTGTGTAATGAGGCAGGATTGATTAATGATCTCATAGTTCGGGATCCTCTTGGAAGGAGCGACCACAATATGGTGGAATTTAAAATACAGTTGGAGGATGACAAAGTCAAATCAAACACTAGTGTTTTGTGCTTAAACAAAGGCGATTACAATGGGATGAGAGAAGAACTAGCTAAGGTAGACTGGGAGCAAAGACTTCATGGTGAAGCAGTTGAGGAACAGTGGAGAACCTTCCGAGCGATCTTTCACAGTGTTCAGAAAAGGTTCATACCGACAAAAAAGAAAGAGGGTAGAAAGGGGAAAAATCGACCGTGGATATCTAAGGAGGTGAGGGAGAGTATCAAATTGAAGGAAAAAACATACAAAGTGGCAAAAATTAGTGGGAGACTAGAGGACTGGGAAGTCTTTAGGGGACAACAGAAAGCTACTAAAAAAGCCATAAAGAAGAGTAAGGTAGACTATGAAAGTAAACTGGCTCAGAACATAAAAGAAGATAGTAAAAGCTTCTACACATATATAAGACAAAAAAAGAGTGGCTAAGGTAAATATTGGTCCTTTGGAAGGTGAGAAGGGAGATTTAATAATAGGAGACGGGGAAATGGCTGAGGCGCTGAACAGGTTTTTTGGGTCAGTCTTCACAGTGGAGGACACAAATAACATGCCAGTGACTGATGGAAATAAAGATATGATAGGTGAGGACCTTGAGATGATTGTAATCACTAAGGAGGCAGTATTGGGCAAGCTAATGGGGCTAAAGGTAGACAAGTCTCCTGGCCCTGATGGGATGCATCCCAGAGTGTTAAAAGAGATGGCTATGGAAATTGTAAACGCACTAGTGATAATTGATCAGAATTCACTAGACTCTGGGGTGGTCCCAGAGGATTGGAAAGTAGCAAATGTGACACCACTGTTTAAAAAAGGAGGTCGGCAGAAAGCGGGTAATTATAGGCCGGTAAGCTTAACTTCGGTTGTAGGGAAAATGCTGGAAACTATCATTAAGGAGGAAATAGCGGGACACTTGGAGGGAAATTGTCCCATTGGGCAGACGCAGCATGGGTTCACAAAGGGTAGGTCGTGTCTGACTAATTTGGTAGAATTGTTTGAGGACGTTACCAGTGCAGTAGATAACGGGGATCCAATGGATGTGGTATATCTGGATTTCCAGAAAGCTTTTGACAAGGTGTCACACAAAAGGCTGCTGCATAAACTAAAGATGCATGGCATTGAGGGTAAAGTGGTAGCATGGGTAGAGGATTGGTTAACTAACAAAACAGAGAGTGGGGATAAATGGGTGTTTCTCTGGTTGGCAACCTGTAACTAGTGGGGTCCCTCAAGGATCAGTGTTGGGCCCGCAGTTGTTCACAATTTACATAGATGATTTGGAGTTGGGGACCAAGTGCAATGTGTCAAAGTTTGCAGACGACACGAAGATGAGTGGTAAAGCAAAAAGTGCAGAGGATACCGGAAGTCTGCAGAAGGATTTGGATAGGTTAGGTGAATGGGCTAGGGTCTGGCAGATGGAATTCAATGTTGCCAAGTGTGAGGCTGTCCATTTTGGGAGGAATAACAGCAGAATGGATTATTATTTAAACGGTAAGATGTTAAAACATGCTGCTGTGCAGAGGGACCTGGGTGTGCTGATGCACGAGTCGCAGAAAGTTGGTGTGCAGGTGCAACAGGTGATTAAGAAGGCTAATCGAGTTTTGTCTTTCATTGCTAGAGGGATGGAGTTCAAGACTAGTGAGGTTATGCTGCAATTGTATAGGGTGTTGGTGAGGCCGCATCTGGAGTATTGTGTTCAGTTTTGGTCTCCTTACCTGAGAAAGGACATATTGGCACTGGAGGGAGTGCAGAGGAGGTTCACTAGGTTGATCCCAGAGTTGAGGGGATTAGATTATGACGAGAGGTTGAGTAGACTGGGACTGTACTCATTGGAGTTTAGAAGGATGCAGGGGGATCTTATTGAGACATATAAAATTATGAAGGGAATAGATAGGATAGATGCGGGCAGGTTGTTTCCACTGGTCGGGGAAAGTAGAACTAGGGGGCATAGCCTCAAAATAAGGGAAGGTAGATTTAGGACGGAGTGTAGGAGGAACTTCTTCACCCAAAGGGTTGTGAATCTCTGGAATTCCTTGCCCAGTGAAGCAGTTGAGGCTCCTTCTTTAAACGTTTTTAAGAAAAAGATAGATGCCTTTCTAAAGAATAAAGGGATTCGGGGATATGGTGTACGGGCCGGAGAGTGGAGCTGAGTCCACAAAGATCAGCCATGATCTCATTAAAGGACGGAGCAGGCTCGAGGGGCCAGATGGCCTACTCCTGTTCCTAGTTCTTATGTCCTTATGAGTAAACCAGATGGAATCAATGTTTCATGGTCATCTTCATTACTGAGATTAGCTTTATAATTCCATATTATTATTGAATTTAAATTCCACCAGCTGCCATGCTGGGGTTTTACCCCAAGCAGAGCATTAGCCTGGGCAACTGGGTTCCGAGTCCAGTGAGAATACGAGCTTCCATCTTATTCTTGTCCCATTTTTCTGCCTCTGTACTTGCTTAAAACCTGGTCCATCCCCAACTTTTTCCAATTCGGACCAACGGACTGAAACCTTAATTATTCCCTCTCTTTCTCTTCAGGTGCTACCTGACCGTCTTAGCAATTGGGCATTTTCCGATTTTGATTTCAGATTTCCAACATCTGCAGTATTTTGCTTTGCTTTTGTGGTCACAATATGCACTGGATTTATGCTGCCCAAAACTTAAAACGTTTAACAGAATGATACTCTTAACCAAACCTGCAGCCATGGGTCCTGAGTCTATTTAAGGTGTAATTAGGTGAAGAATAGGTTGTGATTCTGGGTCTGTTTATTTGGTTGATTAGATACATTTAGTGGTGGGGTAACCTGGTGTTTTCCTAGTTTTAGTGAGAGATGATCGAACGTTACCTGAGAGCTGCCAATCGTCCTCATGAAACCAGACTCAACTGGGAGGTTCTTCCACATCAAAGGCGCTATAGAAATGCAGCCTGGCTTTATGCTGTCAAATTCTAAAAAAAAAACATCAAAATAATAAGACCATAGGACGTAGGAGAAGAAGTAGGCCACTCGGTCCATCAAGTGTGCTCCACCGTTCAATGAGACAATGGATGGCATGGTGGCACAGTGGTTAGCACTGCTGCCTCACAGCTCCAGGGACCCGTGTTCAATACTGGCCTCGGGTGACTGTGTGGAATTTGCACTTTCTCCCCGTGTCTGCGTGGGTTTCCTCCGGGTGCCCCGGTTTCCTCCCATAGTCCAAGGATGTGGAGGGTAGGTGGATTGGCAATCTAAATTGTCCCTTCGTATCCAAATGGGTTAGGTGGGGTTACTGGGTTACGGGGATAGGGTGAGGTGTCAGCTTAAGTAGGGTGCTCTTTCCAAGGGCCGGTGTAGACTGGATGGGCGAAAGGCTTCCTATGGGCAGCACAGTAGCACAGTGGGTAGTATTGTTGTTTCACAGCTGCAGGGTCCGAGGTTTGATTCCTGGCTTGGGCCACTGCCTGTGCGGAGTCTGCATGTTCTCCACATGTCTGCCTGGGTTTCCCCCGGGTGCTCTGGTTTCCTCCCACAAGTCCCGAAAGATGTGCTGTTAGGTGAATTGGACATTCTGAATTCTCCCTCTGTGTACCCGAACAGGCGCCGGAATGTGGTGACTCGGGACTTTTCACAGTAACTTCATTGCAGTGTTTATGTAAGCCGACTTGTGACAATAAAGATTATTATTATTCTGCATTGTTGGGATTCTATAATTCTACCATGGCTGCCCTGATATAATCCTCAACTCCACTTTCCCGCTTTATCCCCATAACCCTTGATCCTCTTACTGATTAAAAATCTGTCTATAGTTAGCCCAATCTGCAATTGTGGGCGTGTTAATTTGTGAGAAGCTTTGCGGGACCTTATTCTACCAGATTCAAGGAGCAGGTTAATGAGCAAAACATCCAAATGGAAGGATTGGGATCGCTGCTTCTGACATCAGAGAGATGTCCCTCCCGCCACTGCGCTGGAGACTCAGTGGCAGTGTTGCAGGGGCTACAATTTTGGAAATATATTATTTTCCCCCCAACTCGGAAAGAATTATTTTAAAAGCCATTTAAAAAAAAAATAATCACACACACCAGAATCCAGCGCTCCGTTTTACAGAAAACGATTTGTGTTTAGTGTGAATGGAGATTCCCACGGGACTGAATCTTGTTTATGATGAAGACCATTCTACAAAGATGAGCAAGGTTATTGTGATCGTAGGACCGTCCTCTGTTCGCCTCGGGTCCGGCTCGTTGGTGTTCGATTGGTTCAAAATAGTCGCCACAATTAATTGTTACAAGATTGGGAAATGGACACAAAAGGGCTAGTTCCGTATTTTTAAAAATTGATTTAATTCTTTAGCTTTGTCATTGCAAAGGAACATCGCTCTCTGCGTGGAAGAGTACAGACGTCCCTCTTAAACAGAAAATAAATAGCAGTCACCACGAGGCGGCCAGAGAGAACTTTTTTTAATCAAACACTACCATCTACAGGCTGAAATGTAAATCTAAATGCACAGGCCACCTACAATTAAGTGTGGAGCCAGTTATACGATTACATTCTCAAGTCATTAATTAAAAGGAAATGTGTTTTAAAACTCTGTATTGGGTTTATGTTAATTGAGTTTTGAAAGCAGGGAGAAGCTGTTCCCAGTGGCAGGACGTTCGACATCATGAGGACAAAATATAAAATAATTGGTGGCAGAACCAGGGGAGTTTATTTTACTGAGTTGCCATATTCTGGAAGGCACTGCCTGAAAGGGTGGTGAAAGCAGATTTAAGGAATTGGATACTGTCTGAAAAGGGACAAAAAAAAATCCTGTTCAAAGATCCTGCATAAAGACATTGGGCGTCATTCTCCGACCCCGCCGGGTTGGAGAATCGCCGGGGGCTGCCGTGAATCCTGCCCCCGCCGGTTGCCGAAGTCTCCGGCACCGGATATTCGGCGGGGGCGGGAATCGGGCCGCGCCGGTTGGCGGGCCCCCCCCCGCTCGATTCTCCGGCCCAGATGGGCCGAAGTCCCGCCGATAAATTGCCTGTCCCGCCGGCGTGGATTAAACCACCTTTGAACGGCGGGACAAGGCGGCGTGGGCGGGCTCCGGGGTCCTGGGGGGGCGCGGGGCGATCCGGCCCCGGGGGGTGCCCCCACGATGGCCTGGCCCGTGATCGGGGCCCACCGATCCACGGGCGGGCCTGTGCCGTGGGGGCACTCTTTCCCTTCCGCCTCCGCCACGGTCTCCACCATGGCGGAGGCGGAAGAGACTCCCTCCACTGCGCATGTGTGGGAAACTGTCAGCGGCCGCTGATGCTCCCGCGCACGCGCCGCCCGGGGATGTCATTTCCGCGCCAGCTGGCAGGGCAACAAAGGCCATTTCCGCCAGCTGGCGGGGCGGAAATTCCTCCGGCGCCGGCCTAGCCCCTCAATGTTGGGGCTCGGCCCCCAAAGACGCGGAGCATTCCGCACCTTTGGGGCGGCGCGATGTCCGTCTGATTGGCGCCATTTTGGGCGCCAGTCGGCGGACATCGCGCCGTTTCGGGAGAATTTCGCCCATTGAGTCACAGAGTTTGACAGCACACAGAGAAAGCTTGTCGGCCTGTCCTGTCTGCGCCGGCCATCAAGCACCGATCTATTCTAATCCCATTTTCCAGCATTTGGTCCGTATGCTATGGTATTTCAAGAGCTCATCTAAATGCTTCTTAAATGTTGGGAGGGTTCTCACCTCCACCAGACTTTCCGGCAGTGAGTTCCAGATTCCCAACACCCTCTGGGTGAAAAGGGTTTTCCTCAAATTCCCTCTAAATCTCCTGCCCCTTACCTTAAATTTGTGCCCCCAGGTTATTGACCTCAGCAACTAAGGGGAAGAGCTTCTTCCTATCTACCCTATCAATGTCGTTCATAATTTTGTACACCTCAATCAGGTACCCCCCCCCCCCTCCCCCCCCCCCCTCAGTCTTCTCTGCTCTAAGGAGAGCAACCTCAGCCTAACCAGCTTCTGTCCATAGCTGAAACTCTCCAGCCCAGGCTATATCCTGGTGAATCTCCTGTACACCTTTTCTACTGCAATCACATCCTTCCTATAGTGCGACCTTAACTGTACACAGTACTCTAGCTGTGGCCTAACACATGTTTTATACAGCTCCATCATATATTCCCTGCTCTTATATTCTGTGCCTTAATGAATAAAGGCAAGTATCCCATATGCTTTTTTAACCACCTTATTTAACTGTCTTCAGGGACCTATAGACATGCACCCCAAGGTTCCTGGTCTTCTGAACTTCCAAGTGAACTACCATTCATTGTGTATTTCCTAGTTTAGCTTAGTTGGCTGGACAGCTGGTTTGTGACACAGAGCAAGGCCAGCAGCACAGGTTCAATTCCTGTACCAGCTGAGGTTATTCATAAAGGCCCACCTTCTCAACCTTGCCCCTCGCCTGAGGTATGATGACCCTCAGGTTAATCACCACCAGTCAGCCCTCCCCCTCACAGGGGAAAGCAGCCTATGGTCGTCTGGGAACTATGGTGACTTCATTCCCTTGCCTTGTTAATCCTTCCAAAATACATCACCTCACACTTTTCAGGGTTAAATTCCACTTGCGACTGTTCTGCCCATCTGACTAGCCAGCCTATATTGCGCTGTAATCGATGGCATTCCTCCTCCCTATTTACAGACCACCAAATTTTGGGTCATCTGCAAACTTACTGATCATACCACCCACATACCCACCTTGGTCATGAATATACACTACAGCCAGCAAGGGGCCCAGTACCAATCCATGCGGTGCACCACTGGACACAGCCTTCCTGTCACAAAAACAACTTTTGACCACCACCCTTTGCCTCCTGCCACCATACCAATTTTAGACAAGTTGAAAAATTGCCCTGGGTCCCATGGGCTCTTACCTTCTTAATCAGTCTCCCATGCAGGACCTTGTCAAAAGCCTTACCAAAGTACATGTAGACTACATCAACCGCACTGCCCTCACCTTACACCTAGTCACCTCCTCAAAAAATTCAATCAAATTTGTTAGACATGACCTCCCCTTGACAAAGCCAAACTGACTATCCTAGATTAATCCTTGCCTCTCCAAGTGGAGATTAATTTTGTCCCTCAGAATTTTTCCAATAATTTCCCGACCACTGATGTTAGGCTCACTGGCCTGTAATTACCTGTTTCTTGCGTAATTCCCTTCTTGAAAAATGGCCATGTTAGCTGTCCTCATTACCGACCAGTGGCCCTGACTTCAGTCGTAATGAAGTGCTTCGAGAGGTTGATCATGAAGCGCATCACCTCCATACTCCCAGAACGCCTTGATCCACTGCAATTCGCATACCGCTGCAACCGGTCCACATCAGACACCATTTCCCTGGCCCTACACTCATCACTAGAGCATCTCGAAAACAAGGACTCCTACATTAGACATTTTCTGACCAACAGACCACAATCAGTAAGAATGAACAACAGCACCTCCTCCACAATAGTCCTCAACACCGGCGCCCCGCAAGGCTGCGTACTTAGCCCCCTACTCTACTCCCTGTACACACACGACTGCATGGCAAAACTTGGTTCCAACTCCATCTACAAGTTTGCTGACGATACGACCATAGTGGGCCGGATCTCGAATAACGATGAGTCCGAATACAGGAGGGAGATAGAGAACCTAGTGGAGTGGTGTAGTGACAACAATCTCTCCCTCAATGCCAGCAAAACTAAAGAGCTGGTAATTGACTTCAGGAAGCAAAGTACTGTACACACCCCTGTCAGCATCAACGGGGCCGAGGTGGAGGTGGTTAGCAGTTTCAAATTCCTAGGGGTGCACATCTCCAAAAATCTGTCCTGGTCCACCCACGTCGACGCTACCACCAAGAAAGCACAACAGCGCCTATACTTCCTCAGGAAACTAAGGAAATTCGGCATGTCCACATCGACTCTTACCAACGTTTACAGATGCACCATAGAAAGCATCCTATTAGGCTGCATCACAGCCTGGTATGGCAACTGCTCGGCCCAGGACCGCAAGAAACTTCAGAGAGTCGTGAACACCGCCCAGTTCATCTCACAAACCTGCCTCCCATCCATTGACTCCATCTACACCTCCCGCTGCCTGGGGAAAGCGGGCAGTATAATCAAAGATCCCTCCCACCCGGCTTACTCACTCTTCCATCGGGCAGGAGATACAGAAGTCTGAGAACACGCACGAACAGACTCAAAAACAGCTTCTTCCCCACTGTCACCAGACTCCTAAATTACCCTCTTATGGACTGATTTCATTAACACTTCACCCTGTATGCTTCATCCGATGCCAGTGCTTATGTAGTTACATTGTATATGTTGTGTTGCCCTATTATGTATTTTCTTTTATTCCCTTTTCTTCTCATGTACTTAATGATCTGTTGAGCTGCTCGCAGACAAATACTTTTCACTGTACCTCGGTACACGTGACAATAAACAAATCCAATCCAATCCAATCATTTGAAAATTAACATCAGAGCCCCACAAACAGCAGCCTAGGATACATCTCATCTGGGCCTGGCGATTTATTCACTTTTAAGTATGCTAAAACCACTAACACCTCCTCCCTCTCAATGATAATCTGTTCAATTATATCACTGTACACCTCCCTGCTTTCTATACCTACATTATCCTCTTCCAGTGAATACAGATGCAGATACTCATTTAATACCTCACTTGCGTCTTTTGGCTCAACACATACATTGCCATTTTGGTCCCTAATTAGCCCTACTCTTTCCCTGGTAATATACTTCTAAAACACCTTGGGATTCTCCTTTACTTTCCCACCAGTGTTTTTTCATGCCCCTCTGCACTCTCCTAATTTCGGTTTTCAGTAGGTTCCTGCATTTTCTATACTCCTCTAAGGTATCCACTGTTTTCAGCCCCCTGCATCTGCCATAAGCCTCACTTTTCTTCCTTACCCAACCCTATTTTTCCCTTGATATCCAGGGTTCATGACAGGTCAAATAACCTTCTGTGGTGCCTGATTCTCTGCATGACTCCCAATGCAACAGCCCCGTTCTAACTACTGGACTAATCTGTTGATGTTAAAAAGAAAGCAGTCCATCCATGAAAGCCTAGCGCCTGAGATCTGGTCCTCTGTGAATTCAGTCACTGTTTAATTCCCTAAAATGGAACGGCAGGATTGTTGTATGACGAGAGACTGGGTCGACTGGGCGTGTATTCACTGGAGTTTAGATGAATGAGAGGGGATCTAATTGAAGCGTGTACAATTCTGACGGGGCTGAACAGACTGGATGCAGGGATGTTACTTCCTCTGGCTGGAGGTCACAGCCAGTAGGGGGGTCACAGTCTCAGGATGCAGGGTAGGCCGTTTGAATCGACATGAGGAGAAAATTCTTCACTCAAAAGGGTGATGAACCTATTGAATTCTCTACCCGTGGAGGCCAAGTCACTGAATATATTTAAGAAGGAAATAGGTCTAATTTCTTGACTCTAAAAGGTGTCAAGGAGTATGGTAAATGATCAACCATAATTATACTGAATATCGGAACAGTCTCCTATGGTCAAAGGCTCCTGGGCCACATCTACTCCTGTGGTCTATGTTTTCTATGAATGCAACACTAGTTTACTACTGCCCCTGGGTTCCAGTGCATCGCTGTCCCTGGGTTCCAGTGCTCCAGGTGATGGTCACCCATGCAGTACTCAGAAGATTCCCTCTGCCTTGGTTGCTGCCCTGGCCAACAGTGACCGCTGTAGCAGGTTAAGATTTGACCTACATGGGACGCAGGGAGTCTCCAGCAATGGGAGTAGCAGCAGTATCTCTGCCCAGGCCTTGCTGACCCATTCCAACAAACCACCTCTTGGTCACCATCCCCAGTAAAAACACCCCAGCTATCCCAGAGTCACAGTTTGCCTTTGCCTGCTTGTCCCTGTCCTTGACATCAGACAGTACCTCTGATTCAGAACATAACCTTGACCTCCCTCTGCTCACACAATCCTAATACCATACAGATGTGAAAACCACTTGATTTAACAAACTCGTCCATGCAGAAAGATCCCCAAATCACCCATTGCAGCATCGAATTGTTTCTTAAATACTTCCAGACTCTTTGTTTCCTCTACTGCCTGTGGTACTACACCTGGGGCGCTGCACCCTGCCTGGGACACTACACTCTATCTATAATAGTGCTCTCTATCTGAGGTACTACACTCGGTCTAGGGTACTGTACTCTTACCTGAAATATTATTCCACATGTTGATCCTTCGTGTGAAGGATTTCCCAACAGTATTCCAAAATTACCATTTACTAGTTTGAACTTGCATCGATATCCTCTTGTTTTAATCTTGAAATGTAATTCAACCATATTCATTTTTCTTTAAGACTTCTCCCTTCCAGTCTGAAAAGGTTACGCTGCTCCTGCCATGTTACCATTAATTCCATTGGCTTTAATCATTTTTGCAATGACACCTGTGCCCAAATCCAACATGCTTTGCAAAACCAAATATGCCACATCCATTGCCTTCCCTTTGCCTGCACATCTGGTGATTTCCTCAAAATATTTGATTAAATTAGTCAAGCACGACCCACTTTTTATAAATCAATGTTGGGTTACACCCATTGGTGACGGTCTTCGCTAATATTTTCCTTATTTGGTTTCCTGCAGATTTCTTATTAACTTGGGACCAACCTGTCGAAGTGACTTACCCCTTTCTCCTTTTATGAACTTTCATTTCAGTTTTGGTACAAATACGATTTCTGAAAAATATAGAACTGTGAGAAGTTCTAATCTCTCGCAGCATTAGGGGTGTAGCCAATCCCAGATTTCTAACTTGTTGGTGCTGGGAAGGCCAGTAATTAGGCTGGGACAGGATGAGTTGGTTACCAGCCTGATTCCATAGGGAAAAGCTTCTGCTCACCCTAAATATGATGCCAAAAATTGTTGAATCCAGAGTAAGGATTTCCAAGTCCAATATCCCTGGTCGAGGACAGATCAGCAGCCAATACTTTCAATTGGGATGGGCCTGCTTAATGGCCTTTTTGGGGCCCAACTTGGAGGTGTAGGCCTGGACCCCAGATAAAATTGTTCAGATATTATTCCTCTCAGTCCCCTTACCAATGGAATTTATATCACAGCTACCAGCCCCATTGGGGGCGCAGATTCGATGGGCCGAATGTCCGCCTTCTGCACTGTAAATTCTATGATAATCTATGATTAATCTGGGACAAAGGTTCAGCACAACATCGTGGGCCGAAGGGCCTGTTCTGTGCTGTATTTTTCTATGTTCTAGATGTCCTTAATAATCTGGTGCCTGCCAAAGCACTGGACAAGGTCTTGGGGCCAGGTACATACAGCAGCTAATAAAACTGGTGGGTAGAATTCATATGGACTTCAAGGCCCCTGCTGGGTATGTCGATAATTGTGAGTTTTCAAAACTACGAAAATCTGTCTGGGTAAACACAGGAGGCCATTGCCTGGGACAATCTGAACATTATTGGCAGAATCACAAGACCACGTTTTCTGGGCCATTATCTTTCATGTCCTCAGCAGGATCACAACATCCACAAGTTCTAATCGATTTTATTTATTTACACAGATTAGTACAGTCCTACAAATACTAAAGATGGCACAGAGACATTGGAGGATGAAATAACAGTGCTAAAAACAAAAGTGTCAAAAGTGGTGTTCTGATGGCGCAAAATCACCATCAAGTCTTCACCATTGAGTCCTGGTTCTGGTTGGTCAGGCGAGCATTCATAATTTTAGACCTTGTTATTTATCAGGATTGGACAATGTGGACTGTGGAATTTTTAAACGTTTCACCAGATCACTTGACTACTTTCCGCATTGCTTCAATGTCCTGCCAAATCTTCACTTCACTCCACAAAAGCAGCACAGAGGGGCTCCTTCCAGCATTTTGAATCAGCAAGAACTGTGCTGTTTTGGCGAAAAGACAGACATCCCACCCAATGATGTATTGCTACAGAAGGTAACAATAATAACAGCTTATTGTCACAAGTAGGCTTCAATGAAGTTACTGTGAAAAGCCCCTAGTCGCTATATTCCGGCACCTGTTCGGGGAAGCCGGTACGGGAATTGGTTCAAATTCACATCCACACCAACAGTTAAATGCTTCACCTGTAACTATTGGGCAGCATAAAGGTTCAAAGACATGGGTTAATTATTGGGCTGGATTTGTGCATTGCTGAGAAGTGGACAGTGGAGTGGTGATGTGTGCGTTAGTGGTGGTGGCGGGGGGGGTGGGGGGGGATGGTATGGCGGGGGGGGATGGTATATGTCATTGGATTTTCACAAGGATCAGTGTTGTTTGTAACTTTTATACAAGTCACTGATAAATGCAAACCTTTCCAAGGTGTCCAAGATTGCAAACAACACTGAACTGTGCCCAGTGGTCAATGATGCAAACCTCTGTTTGGTATTAAAAGGGAGTTGGGCAACTTGGATCAATGGACAGAAGAGATGGCAAAGTGGAGCTTAACAGTAAAGTTTTGACCAAGTAGAAAATTCAACAGCGCAGACTGCATACTTAATACTAATGTTTGAGGTAAAGGAGCAGGAAACCAGTACAGTTCTGGTGGATTGGTGATGACATAACAGTGCTGACATACCTAATTAATTCAGCGACTGGGATATTCAGAGGACGTGAAAGGCGCTTTATAAATACAAGTTCATAGAAGCTTTCTTAGAGCAGTAGACAGTGCGTCAGTCACTTAAATACAAGTTCATTTGCTCAGTTAGGCCGTTAAAATGGTCAGTTCTGTCAATGTTCGCAGGCATAGGATCATAGAATTTACAGTGCAGGAGGAGGCCATTAGGCCCTCGAGTCTGCACGGCCCTTGGAAAGAGCAGCCTACTTAAACCCACGCCTCCACCCCATCCCCGTAACCCAGTAACCCCACTTAACCTTTTTGGAAGGGCAATTTATCATGGCCAATCTACCTAACCTGCACATCTTTGGACTGTGGGAGGAAACTGGGGCACCCGGAGGAAACCCACGCAGACAAGGGGAGAACGTGCAGACTCCGCACAGATAGTGACCCAAGCCAGGAATCAAACCTGGGACCCTGGAGCTGTGAAGCAACTGTGCTAACCACTGTGCTGCCCTTAGTTAAAAAAATTATCAAGTAAAATGTCCGGATCGTTCATTTTAGCTGAGCTTGGTGAGATTTCATCTGAAGTACTTAATTCAGTTTTGGTCTCCATGTCACGAAAAAATGGAGGAAATCCAGAGGGAAGGAACTTCTAGAGAGCCAGTGTGAGAGGAAAATCGGTTACTCAATGCGTTTACTCCTTGGGGAGGGGACACCGCAAGAGGATTTGATGAGGTCCATAACATTTTCAAAGACACACAAATATTAGATTTGCAATCTTCTGCTGTCAGGCACAGGAAATAGGGATTAGGGAACACAATTTAATGTTAAGGGGATCAAAATAAATTAGGCAATGTTACCTTGAGCAGGAGAGCAGTGGGAATTTGGGCAGCATTGCCAGCAGGGCTGAACAGAAAACCACGCCAGGGTTTTAAAAAAATAACCCATAGAAGATGGTGATGGATTCTCCCGCCACTCGATGTAGGAGTGTTCAGCAAGGGGATCGGTTGTTCACTGCTAGGGTTGGTGTCTTGTCAGATACGATGTCAAACCAAATCTGGATTCGCAGATCCGATTGCAAATGTGAATTCCAGTCAGCAATTAGGATAGGATTCTAGACAATTTGATCTGGAACCACATGGGAGGTGTGAAAGAGTAGGCTAGATCAAGCCATTCCTATGTCACTTGTGTTGTTGAGATATGCACAGCAAAGTTGCTTGCAGCTTGTGGAGTACTGGAGACAATCACTGTCAGTCTGATGATTATAATGGAAATGTGCTCAACCATTACAAGTGGGAATCCCAGCACAACGGAAATGGACTGGATTCTCAGTCATCCAAAAGGTACGGGACCCAGTGGTATTTAAAACCAAGCTTCATGACTTTATTCTATATCCTGATCCTATCTTGCAGAACAAAATGACATTAAGAGACAAATACGAAAAGGGTAGATTCCCTACAGTGCAGAAGGAGGACATTCGGCCCATCAAGTCTGCACCGACCCTCTCAAAGAGCACCCCTCTCCCCTTAACCCCACCCAACCTGCACATTTTTGGACACTAAGGGGCAATTTAGCATCGCCAATCCACCCAACTTGCACATCTTTGGACTTCTTGGGGCAATTTAGCATCGCCAATCCACTCAACCTGCACATCTTGGGAGTGTTCATTTGTTGCCTACTTCCTACCGGCTCCCAGAGATGGGGGTTGATTATGGACCAAGTGACTCATAGAAAAACAAACAAGGCTGATATCTGTTTTGAGAAGAATGCTGGAAGGTTATGGAGGTTTTAACAGCATTTCTTCGAGGAGGTAAGCAGAAGAAAGGCAGGCTGGGTATGTCGCTGGGGCTACTGCTTTTCCGCCGCTGTATCTTTACCGCAGGAGCACCCGAGGGGGCGGGAGTGGGAGCAACTCCAAGGAATTTTCCTGACCTGGTGCTCCATAAAGTAGGGGATCCACAGATGGTGGGGGCTCATGGTAGAATGATCATAGACGGTCTCTGCAGGGAGAAGGTTTGATTGGCCAACTGGCCCTTTTCCAGAAATTCTAAAGTTCCTTAACTCTATTAAAAAGTGGCTTTTCAAATGTTCCTGAAGTGGGAATTCTGTCTGTCAATTCTCAAAATCTCGGTTTTCGACTCATGCGGAGGATATTATACGTATTAAGACCCGGAGCATCAAAGCCAGTAGACAGGCCTTTCCTGTTGAACTGGAAGAAATTAAACAATTGTCCATCTTGAGCTTCAAGTGACACCGAAGCTGTGCTGAATTTCAAGACACAGGGGTATTCTTTTTCAAATACAATTTGAAATACCCTCTCTTCTAGATAACACAGCTTGATAGTCCGATATCTCTCGGGTATCAACTTTTCAATATGAGGGCCAAATTGCTGCATCACTAATACTCCATTCTTATCCTTCTTTATCTCGTAAAAGGTCAAGTTTGCAAATGTATAGTAACCAACATAAGGCTTGGAGCGGGGCGGTGGAGAAAGAATCCTGTTGCTCTGTCGCAAGGCAGACTCTATCGCCGGAATGAGATAGTTATAAACTCCTGTGGTCAAGTCCTTCTCTTGGGGTCGGGCACCTGACATTAAAACAACAAATCCTAGTTTGAGCTTAGGAACCAGGGAGAATGTAGCTGAATAACCATCCAAGTCACCATCTTTTTTAATGATATCATATCCAAATAGTTCACTGATTTCCCAGGGCGTCCCTGTTTTGCTGGCGAAGTAATCCTCAGAGCACCTGAACACGGGAGTAAGCATCATTTTGATGGTGTCAGGCTCCAAGAGATGTCTGTGAACAGCTCCCAAAAACACCATAGCCAGTTTAGCCAGGTCGGCGGTGGTGGAATACATCTGGCCAGAGGGTCGGTACCAACCCAGGTTGTATAGCTGCGCTGGTTTACCATTGCTGTAGACACCGACTGCCAGCTGGGAACGGACTGAGTGGGTAAACTCAAAGCCAGTATTCTCCATTCCTATTTTAGCTAAAATATTCTCAGTAATCCAGCACTGATACTCAGATCCAGCAACTTTATTGGCCAGAGTGTGAGCCAGGAGCGAAAACGCCAAATTACTGTAATGGCATCTAAGAAAGACAGAATAGTCATTGTTACTCAGTCATTAAAACACTTCTTGTGATTGATTTTGCATATTTGCTTCTTTATATAAACACATTAAATAAAATCAAAATTATGCAGCTTCTACTCACTCACAATATAACATAGGTCAGCGTGCACTTTCTGTTGTGAATTTCATGTGCCTTATTTTGTTATTATAAAGTCCTAAACCCACATTCAGAAAGGGAATTGCACTGTATACGTGTCACTGATTAAGTAATCTGGACATCACGTCTCCCAATGTCCTTCAATTGTTTCTCAAGGTCCAACAATTTTTATTCCTCGGTAATGAATTCCTGCTGAAAGTGAAACAGACTGGGGCTTCTTACCACCATCAGAAACACCAAAGTCAACTGATTTAAATATTGCTGGGCAGAGCAAAGAGATAGCTTCCATCAACAATTGGCCCGAGGAGAGGAGCAGGGATTGAGGGCCTAAGGGGATAACTGGCTGTGGAAGCAACACTGCCAGGTTCAGAACAGAGAGCAGCTGAGTTTACAGTGGGTGACATATATGAAAATTCATCACTCCTTGTCCTCAAGGTAATGATGGCAGACTCTTCACAGGCGAAGGTCTTCCAGTATGCATGGAGGAGACAATCACAGAATTGTTATGGCGCAGGAGGCCATTTGGCCCATTGTGTCTGTACCAGCTCTCCAAACGAGCATCATGGTTTCGTGCCATCTCCCTGCCTTTTCCTTGAACCTCTGCACATTGTTTCTATTCAAGTTATCATGTAATGCCCTCTTGAATGCCTGGATTGAACCTGCATTCACCACACTTCCAGGTTGTGTTCTCCAGACGCAAACCACTTGTTGTGTGAAAGAAGTTCTTTCTCGCATCATATTAAATCTGTGGCCTCTCGTTCTCCATCCTTTCACATGCGGGAACAGTTTCTCCCTGTTTATTCTGTCCAGCCCCCTCATGAAGCAGCTCCATTGTAAACGGTTTCTCTGAGGCAGCAAATGCCTTTGCTCTACTATAAGCCTAAAGAAAGCACAAGTGCTGCATAACCACCTGAGGAAATTACAATCCACTGCAGAACAGCATTGACAGCAGCAACCTCAATGCAGCAGAACAGTTTACCCACCTAGGTGGCGTTATCACAAGTAACGCCACTGTTAACAAGGACAATCATCCAAAACCAACAACTCCTTTAACCACCTTAAAGTGGGTCTGTGAAATAGTTCACTACGCTTCTCCGTCAAAATTCAAGGATGCAGTGCAGTTGTCATCACCAACCTCTTAAATGGGTACAGAAAACAAACACAACTGGCTGGAGTCACTATCAGAATATTAGGACTACATCACTGACACTGAAGTTCTGAAAAGAGCCTTTCTGCCTTGCATTGAATGCATTTTCTTATAACACTCATTGTCCTCATGCAAACATTTCATCTGACAGGGCTGATTAATACCCTGGTGATCCGAGTAGGTACCTTCACTCACAGACATCCCTTTGAAGGCTCCTCCCCACCTTCTTCATTCCTTCCAACTCTTATCTTTCCCTTTAATTTCAATGTTGGCTGCCTGCACCAAATTGGATTTTGCCTCACCTCATGCATTCTTGCAAGGAGACTCTTGTTGATTTGGCTACGAAAAGCATTTCTCGGCATTGTCACCTATCGGCTTGTATTTGCATTCAAGATACAAAACAGAAAGGGGCACTGGAGAAAAAGGAGGGAAACAAGACACAAGCAGTAGCACATCTGGGGTAGATCATCATCCAGTGCATCATTCAACTTTTCTCTGTGAATGTAGTCTAATGGCACTGAGCCTGCAGGTTAGATTTTGGAGGTGGGTTGGGGAGTGGGGGGCTCCTCCTTTGATAACAAGAATATCGGCAGTGCATATATGTATACTGACAGCACAGGCTCTTTCAGGATTCACAGCAGATAGCTGGGGTCATGATGGAATGTAAAGCCATCCTCTGTGATCAGGAATGAAAGAAAGCAAAAATAAAATCATCCATACAGACCGGTTGACAGCCCGGGAACATCATCTGCTGCCCCCAAGCCCTCCAACCCCTGTACAAAGACTGGTTGGTGCATCAACATGGACGCAATGACAACTGGATGTTAGATCTTGGGGAATTGTTTGGAGACAATGATAGTGAGTGGCTTCCAAGATCTTCCAAGTACCATCACTCAGGGTATGCAGGCTTCCACTGGAACCATAAGGTTAGGTAGTCTTTACACTTGCAGATAACATCTGCTCATGAAGCCATCTTCCTTGTCCAAGTTATGGAACAGCAGATATTCGCAACTGCCTTCGGCAACACTTGTACTGCAGTAGATTATTTATCTACTATTAGCTTAAAGAAATAACGGACCCATTAGAAACACCAAAGCCAATTCATTTAAATGATGTTGGTCAGAACGAAGGGATAACTTCCATCAACTACGACCTCGAGAGGAGAGGAGCAGGGACAGAGGGTCTAAGGAGGTTACTAGCAGTGGAAGCAGCACCACCAGGTTCAGCACAGTGGTTAGCACTGTTGCTTCACAGCACCAGGGACCCGGGTTCGATTCCCAGCTTGGGTCACTGTCTGTGTGGAGTCTGCACGTTCTCCCCGTGTCTGCGTGGGTTTCCTCCGGGCGCTCCGGTTTCCTCCCACAAGTCCCGAAAGACGAGCTTGTTAGGTGAATTGGACATTCTGAATTCACCCTCAGTGTCCCCGAACAGGCGCCGTACTGTGGCGACTAGGGGATTTTCACAGTAACATCATTGCAATGTTAATGCAAGCCTACTTGTGACACTAATAAAGATTATTATAATTAGCTAGGTTTACAGAGGGTGACATATATGAAGATACATCACTCTCTGCCCTCAGGTTAATGATGCCAGGTTCCTCAAAAGCATCTGTACGTGTGAGTGTAACCCAGCCAAATTAAAGCTAGCAGTAAAAGACAGAACTAAGTGCAGAAAAACCAAAATGTTTATCATAGAATTTACAGTGCAGAAGGAGGCCATTCGGCCCATCGAGTCTGCACCGGCTCTTGGAAAGAGCACTCTACCCAAAGTCAACATCTCCACCCTACCCCCATAACCCAGTAACCCCACCCAACAAGAAGGGCAATTTTGGACACTAAGGGCAATTTATCATGGCCAATCCACCTAACCTGCACATCTTTGGACTGTGGGAGGAAACCGGAGCACCCGGAGGAAACCCACACGGGGAGGACGTGCAGACTCCGCACAGACAGTGACCCAAGCCGGAATCGAACCTGGGACCCTGGAGCTGTGAAGCAATTGTGCTATCCACAAGGCTACGGTGCTGCCCTCAGGTTCTCAGCCTTAAAAGCAAAACTTCAAGGCAAACCGCAGCCAATCTTTTATGAAGCTTGCCTAAATTGGTCTTACTTACCCCGCAGTCATATGCCCAGTGAAGTGGTGCTGGTTACGAAGCTCACACATGCTCCAGCCCCTAAAATTGCCTTGTAAAATTGGATCTACTAAGTAAACTGATGCACAAGATTCTGTTACTGATTCTCCCAAATGCTTAGGCTAATGTTGAGGCCTCGAGCCACGGGTGTGATCTCACAATGTTGCTCATGTGTGTGTAAAGTGAGTCATTGCACATTATGCTGAATGGTGCACAGTGACTGCCAGTCAAGCTTAGAAACTTTATTCCGACAGAGCAAAAATAACACCAATTTTTGTAAAGTACCTCTGCTTCAACTCAATTTGTCTCAGATGTGGGTTAGTTGCAACATCAATCCATAAGTGCACCATAACTCATGACTGAGGTGCAACTCCCACTGTAGCAGGAGAACATGCACACGTTCCACCTAACACTCACTGGATATTTGTCTGTCAGTATAATCGCACTGGAGCCTTGCAGATTAGTTATGGAAGCAGTAAAATCCCAATCAGATATATTGTGAAGCAATTTTTGTATTTAAATTTATTTTTACTCCATTCTTAAAGTACCAAAACCAATGCACAGAGTGGACAGAACAAGCCCTTTCTCCAAAAGCTGATTCAAATTGAATCCAATTCGTGGTCTCCACAAGAGAGCCATACAAGATCCAAGCTGACAAGAAAAGGCTTTGCACCTCATCTTGGGCTTGATCTGAGCCAAAAGGCCAATGATGAAAACCAGATTAAAAGTGCTTTTGCTTGTTATTCCAGTGACTTGCACTATTCACCCCCCCCCCCCCCCCCCCCATTTTGTATAAGGTGGGTTGAAGACAGGTGTCGTTATGCTATTTTCATAAGAGGCTTCGTCAACTATTTGTACAGATTAAGAAACGCCAATAAATTCTTATTGGTCATCAATTGTTGACAACGTTTAAAATGTCATGCTTTGTGCTGGAGGATGACATAACTGAACTCAAACCTTGTGCCAGGATCCGCAACGAGTAAATCGTCCTGCAGAAGATTCAGTGCCATTTCAGTATTTCCATCCCAGAGCAGACTTGTTGACCTGAGTCGCCTGGGTAACCCTGCAAATCAGTTCATAGAGCATTTAACTCTCTCTGTAACCAAAGCCAACAAGTTCACAGGAGCCATCTCAAATGGAACACCATCAAAAACTTTAGGTACGCTGTTCATGATCAGGAAATTGGAGGATTTGAAAAGGTGACATGAAACCAATTTCGTTGAAAAAGCAAACTCGACCTTTTTCATTCATTCTTGGCATGTGAGCAAGGCCAGCATTTATTGCCTATCCCTAATTGCCCTCGAGAAAGTGGTGGTGAGCTGCCTTCTTGAACTCTGTAGCTGGTATGGCACAGCACACCTGGTGTTTTTGCAGTATTGGTGTGTGGTAACAAAGAGTTAGCCATATTTCTTGACATAATGAAATATTACGGGACAAAATCGACTTGGCTATTTCATTGTCTTCCACCGGGTGCCTTGGAAGAGTGGGTATGAAGTTTGTTTTTGATAATGCCAACTTTTCGCAGCTATTTTGTTGGCATGTTCGCAGGGTTCTATACTTCCACGTTTTGCAATACCACCTGAATTTTTTAAGATATGTAGTTCACTGAGGGAGAGCACAGGGCTAAGGTGGGCCCATAGGTTACCACACTTCACAGGATGGGACTTCCTGAACTTCATGCTAAATTTCCAATATATCCTTCTGACCTGGTAATGCTCTTCACAGGGGTAAATATATACAGCCTACTTATAATGAGCTAAGGTGTGCACTGGGCTCGTTTTTTTGGCGAACTCTATGTTAACTCTGTTTCTTGACCTAACCCTGCTCCTTTTGAAAATTAACTCGGTAATTTTTAATTGTATGGGTGAAAGCAGTGTTTTTCTTGAGGACATATTTTGTAAAATACTTTCCTTACCCGACAGTTGACTGGCCATTCGTTTCAACGTCACAGATGATACTTTTGCAGTGGCTTTCCCTCGCTCAAGAAATACCAGGTCTCCTGCTTCATACTGATGTTCTAATACTTTTGAATTTCCCAGTGGGTTTTTAACTGTAAAGTTTTTGACATATTTTATTAGTGGATCATCCAGAGATGTAATTTTCCCTTCCTGCCAGAGTTTGTACAGCATGATAGCAGGGAATATCTTGGAAATGCTCGCAATCCTGAAACGAGAGAAGTCGTTTTGAGGTTTTCACTGAATTTGATATCGCAATGCTTTACACATTGACTGGTGTGAAGGAAGAATTTCATAAGTACATATTATAAATATGAAAGTGTGCAAAATAAGTTGAATTAACTCTTGCTGTTCCACTTTGTTCTTCCGATGAAGAGGAAAAAGATTTGCTCCTAATTTTGACAAGAGCTAAGCAAACATCTTTATCAATGCACTGCCGATGGCATTTGCATCCATAGGCACAAGAGCTGCTGCACCTGGATGTACAGAAGTGCTTTCCATCATGGTTAACATGTACCATCCTCAGAGTGACCTCTGACAGTTCATGGAACCTACAATATCTATGTTACCACTCGTCCAGATCATAGCCTTTGCCTGGCCCTGGGTTACCACTGGAGCTTTATCTTTTATAACTAAACTAGCCCATTGTTCAAATGATTTCCCAGCTGAGATGGTACAGGTCTAGGTGCTCCTACTTTCACTCCCGATCCAGAGTGATATTCTGATTAGTCCTCCACCAAACTGACCCAATAAAACCATGGGCCCCAAGATGGCCTAATCACAAGTTATCATGGCCCAGGTGTGCTTTTACCAGTAGAAGAGTACACTCGCTATCACGTGTCCCTTTTTCAGATCATTTATAACACTGAGTTTAGGATAACTATGATATTCCTTTGCATGTCCAGGGTTTCATATCTCCCCAGTTGGATTTGGCCTCCCTAATTGGCATCTGCTCTAATGCCTAGTTGTTTGTACTGTGTCACCTTCTCAAGGGCAACTAGGGATGCGTGGTAAATGCCGGCCTGGCCAACAACATCCATACCCTATAAATGAATTAAAGAAAATAATGCATTATAGCTGCGTACACCAGGTCTCATCCCCTGGGGTTTGAATCTGATGTACCTCCTGGATTTTGGAGTTGTGAATACTTACTCATTGGTCTTCGAAGCAGTCGCTGGGACCTCAACCGTTGTAATGTGGTACAGTGAACCGCTCCAACACCCAACTGCTCAAGAGTCTTTTACTCCCAGTCAAGCAACCATATCCCTAGATCTTCTGGAATCATTTTCAGAATTCAATCCCATAAAGACTATTACGACCAATTACAAATTTTCACACTAGTCATATCTCCAAATATCATCCAATGCAGAAATTTCCTTAAAGTGGAAACGGTATCAAAGATGCTGCCGTTACTGCTTTTTTTGAAAAAACTGTTCCATTGAGGTTTACTATTTGAGACAGTCTGATATCATAGGATATCACTTTCTGCAAGCAATTCACAAAGAATAAACAAAATAATAACCTGTTTCTCAGTTCTGGTCAGCTTCTACCATTGGCATGTTCCATTAGATATCCTGCCAAACATTTTGAATACCGCATTTGGCGGAGAAAAGGAAATAACTTACATTTATACAACACCTTCCACGACCTTAGGATGTCCCAAAGTGTCTTACAGTCAATTGATTACTTTTGAAGTGTACTCACTGTTGGAATGGGGGTGGAGGGGGGGGGGGGGGGGGGTGGAAATGCTGCCAATGTATCAGTGACTTGATTTATTATTGTCACATGTATTAGTATATAGCGAAAAGTATTGCTTCTTGCATGCTGTACAAACAATGCATACCGTACATAGGGAAGGAAGGAGAGACTGCAGAATATAATGTTAGTTATAGCAAGGTGTAGAGAAAAGATCAACTTAACACGAGGTAGGTCCATTCAAAAGTCTGATGGCAGTGGGGAAGAAGCTGTTCTTGAGTCAGTTGGTACGTGACCTCAAACGTGACCTGGTATCTTTTTCCTAGCGGAAGAAGGTGGAAGAGAGTATGTCCGGGGTGCGTGGGGTCCTTAATTACGCTGGCTTCCTTTCTAAGGCAGCGGGAATTATAGATAAGAGTCAATAGATGGGAGGCTGGTTTGCATGATGGACTGGGCTACATTCACGACCTTTTGTAGTTTCCTGTGGAGTTGGGCAGAGCAGGCTCCATACCAAGCTGGAGCTTTCTATGGTGCATCTGTAGAAGTTGGTGAGGGTCACAGCTGACATGCCAAATTTCCTTAGTCTTCTGAAAAAGTAGCGTCGTTGGTGGGCTTTCTTAACTATAGTGTTGGCATGGAGGGACCAGGACAGGCTGTTGGTGATCTGTACACTTAAAAACTTGAAGCTCTCGACCCTTTCTACTTCGTTCCCATTGATGTAGACAGGATCATGTTCTCCACTACGCTTCCTGAAGTCGATGACAATCTCCTTCGTTTTATTGACATTGAGGGAGAGATGATTGTCGTTGCACCTGTTCACCAGATTTTCTATCTCATTCCTGTACTCTGTCGCATCATTGTTTGAAATCCGACCCACTATGGTGGTGTCATCAGCAAATTTGAAAATCGAGTTGGAGGGGAATTTGGCCACACAGTCATAGGTGTATAAGGAGTATAGTAGGGGGCTGAGGACACAGCCTTGTGGGGCATCGGTGTTGAGGATGATCGTGGAGGTGGTGTTGTTGCCCATCTTTACTGATTGTGGCCTGTGGGTTAGAAAGTTCAGGATCCAGTCGCAGAGGGAGGAGCCGAGGCCAAGGCCACAGAGTTTGGAGATAAGTTTTGTAGGAATGATGGTGTTGAAGGATAAGCTGTAGTCGATAAATAGGAGTCTGACATGGGTGTCTTTGTTATCTAGGTGTTCCCGGGTAGAGCGCACGGCCATGGAGATGGCGTCTGCTGTGGACCTGTGCATGCGAGTGCATGCTTTGGCAATTACATTGTTAAGCAAATTACCTTATCAAAGACAGGTGATGATTATTGGCTCAACCTCCAATAAGAGCATAAATGGTCACAGCTGGATCAGTTCTACTGAGCTGTTGGCAGAATAAACTTGCTGAAGGTAAAAGACAAGCTGCTGTATTATTCCTCCATTATACACCAGCGCTGACATAAACAAATGTGGCCATTAATTTGGACATGGCAAGTTTCCACAAAAAAGCAATGACAATATAATCTGTTGCAGTTGGTTGTTGAGTGAATGTTGGCCATGGAGAACTCCCGTGTTCTCCTTCATAGAATGCCATGGGATCACTTACTTCCATCCGAGGCACTTTGGCTTAATGCCTGATCCAAAATGTAGCAAATCAACACAGAAATCTCATCATGGATCATATTGCCAAATGTCTGGTGCTTAATTTCCCATCAGTTCACTCAGATAGATGTAAAAAAATCCCATGGTACTAATCAACATGACCAGGGGAGCCCTCCTGGTGTGCAGACCAGCACTAACTACAGCTCAAAATTGTTGGGACATCCCGAGATGGTGATAGGTGCGAGTGAATGTAAATAATATGTGAATAGAAAATATAAATAAATATTTCTGTTTGTAACAGTCACAGCATTTCAAAGTAATTGATTGCATGTACAGGCAGCACGGTAGCACAAGTGGATAGCACTGTGGCTTCACAGCGCCAGGGTCCCAGGTTCGATTCCCCACTGTGTCACTGTCTGCACGTTCTCCCCATGTCTGTGCGGGTTTCCTCCGGGTGCTCCGGTTTCCTCCCACAGTCCAAAGACGTGCAGGTTAGGTGGATTGGCCATGCTAAATTGCCCTGTGTGTCCAAAACGGTTAGGAGGGGTTGTTGGGTTACGGGGATAGGGTGGAAGTGAGGGCTTAAGTGGGTCGGTGCTGACTCAATGGGCTGAACGGCCTCCTTCTGCATTGTATGCTCTATGTGAAATGCATAGAGATCCGTGATTATTTCATGGGATGTGGGCATTGCTGGCAACGCCACCATTTGTTGCCCGTCCTTAATTGCCCTTGAACTGAATGTCTTGCTTGGCCATTTCAGAGCGCAGTTAAGAGCCAATCACATTGCTGTGGTCTCATGTCCGATCAGGTAAGGATGGCAGATTTCTTTCCCTAAAGGGTATGAGTGAATCAGATGGTTATTTTACAACTGTCAACGATAGTTGTCATGGTCACGATCGCTAAGACTTGCTTTATGTTCCAGATTTATTAATTGCATTAAATTCCACCAGCTTCCATGGTGGGAATTGAACCCATGTCCCCAGACTTTGAATTACTAGTCCAGTGACATTACTACTATGCCATCACCTCCCCATAATTTTGATAAGAGTGTTTTTAAAGATGCAAGTCCTTATTTCTTCAAATCAAAAGCAGAATTCAGTAGTTACACCTTGGCTTCAGTTAGCCATTGAGTCTGCAGCTGTAACATCCAAGTATCACCCAACAGTAACTCTATAGGAATATTGTGATTGCCGTAAGCCGTAAACATGTTCAGATTTTCCACCTTTGTTTGCTAGTAGCAAATGAAATGAAAATTGAAATGAAATGAAATGCAAATAGTTTATTGTCACAAGTAGGCTTCAATGAAGTTACTGTGAAAAGCCCCTAGTTGCTACATTCCGGCACCTGTTCGGGGAGGCTGGTACGGGAATTGAACCGTGCTGCTGGCCTGCCTTGGTCTGCTTTCAAAGCCAGCTCTTTAGCCCTGTGCTAAACCGGCCCCTAATGCTCACACAGGAAACAGTATTGTATTCTGTGCTGTAAGTGTTACTCAGTAACATTGTGAATGGCAATTAGAGGGTCTCAGGGAATCATATTTATTGCTCATCAGTGCATGAGTCAGAGTGCATAACAATCTGAACAGCCTGGTGGGCCAGAATAGTCCTGGTCAAAGAGGGAGCAGAAAAGAAGGGAAAAGAAAAGCCTTACCACATCACATAGTCATTATGGCACAGGAGGAGAACATTCTGACCATCAAGCCTATGTCTGCTCTCTGTAGAGCAATCCAGTCAATCACACGACCCTGCTCTATCCCCATATCCCTGCAATTTTACTTTATTCAAGTGCCCATCAATTTCCTTTTGAAATCATTGATCAGCTCGGCTTCCACCATCTTCATAGGCAACGGGTTTCAGGTCATTACCCATTTCTGCAAAAAATATCTTCCTCAAATCTCCCCCCCCATATATCTTGTCCCAAACCGTGAAGTTGCCTCCCTTTGGGGAACAGCTTTTCTTTATCCACATTGTCTAAACCTGTCACAGTTTTGTACACTTCTATCTGATCACCCCTCAACTTTGTTCCAATATTACGATCCCAGACCAGACCCCAACAGTGGCTAGGATACTGGACCAAAACCCCAATATTTTATTTTAATATTGTAAGACTGTGAGGAAAGCATCCAGGACTGATTGCACAAAGAAATAGGGATATGGTATATTAAAACAATCTTCTATTACTAACATAATATTAAAATCTTTAACATGACACCTGAGAATATCTTACAATTAAACACAGCGAATACAATACCCTTACTTGTGATCTTTAATCCCACTTAAACAACAAGAAAATAGACCATCTCAGCTCTCAATCAACTCTGAATACCAATGGCTCAGAAGAATACTTGCTTTCGAGTTATTCTTTGAGAAAGAGATCTCTTGACACTGCTTTACAGAACAGATCTGACTCTGATCTGAACCCCTGCAGTAACTCTGGCTGGATGTCTTTCAACTGGCTTGTTTCAGCTTCTCCTTGTCCTCAGACAAGTCTGCACTGCTTTAGATCTCGTTTAACAAACCTGCAGTGAGAACAAATGTCCAAACTTGCCTTCAGCTTCAGCCAGAATCAGAACGCAATTGAAAATGCTTACTCAAAATGCCTGATGCCTTAGCTCCTCCCCTGTCATCATCTCACCAAGCCGATTAACTCCACAGAGAATCCCCGTAATCAAAACAAAATTGCATGAATCTAAGTTTTTCACAATGGCTAATTGCACCTCAGGCTCCTCAAACCTAGAAACTTTTAAAAACATGACTGCAACAGTCAAACACACTATAACCCAGGCTTTTAACCCTTACTTCACCAATCCTTATAATCCAAAATACCTGAAGTCCTACATTCATCACACCAAAGAGAACATTTCTTTACAAATTACTTAAAATGGAAATCAAATACGAAATATCGATAAGTAGCTGCCTAAAGAGAATGAATCAGAAGGGGGGGGTGGGGGGAAGCAGGGAGCTGTAAGGGGAAGTGGAATAAAATGGAACGAATAAAAACAAAAATGCTGGGAAAACTCAGCAGGTCTGCCAGCATCTGTAGAGAGAGAAAAACAGAGGTCGGGATTTCCCTGCCCTTCCCACCAGCCAATGGCGGACTTACATTTTTGGGGCCCTGAAGCTTGAACTGTTATGGGGGCCCCTTCGCAACCAGCAACGAGGTCTGGGTAATCACTGTTATCTTCTTCAATGGGGTTGTTCCACAACAGATCACCACAAATTTAAAAAAAAATTAACCACGACATCTCAAATTTTGATTAAAATTGCTGTACTGGATTATCTCACATGTCAAAGTCACTGGTGTGAATAAAAATTTCCTATGCCTTATAGTTTTCGAGTTATGGAGGGGATGAAAATTAGGGAAATGTTATGTACATGCATGATGCATCACAGAATAATGAAATAAAACATAGAAAAGACCACAGTCAATATAATCTTTTATTTCAGACACCTATGAGAACACATACTACATGAAGCACATTTTACAAAATACTCTTTTTTCTAGCAACATATTCACGTACAATTTTGTCATACGAGAGCTTCCTTGCAATGTCATTTTCTAGAGACAATATGCATAAAGAATTTAAGCGCTCTTCAGTCATGGAAGACCGCAATTTGTTCTTTATAAAGGATAGCTTTGAAAAATTCCTTTCTGCTTCACAGCTCGTGATAGGCATTGTCAAGTACAGCTTAAGCGCAGTAGTAATATTGGGGAACACTTCACTTAGGTGTTGCTCACAAATAAGCTGAAGAACTTCTGCACATTTCATTTTAGATGGCGTGTTTTCTTCTGTGTGCTGGGATTTCCTCAGGTGCAAATATTCTTTGAACTGATAACACTCGTTTACTAATTTGTGGTCAATATCATCTTTGTAATACGATATTATAAATTTAATACTGTCCTCATCAATTTCAGAATTGTTCACCAATTCTGAGAGGAACTTGAACCTTTTCGCAATCTGCTCATATGGGTCAATCCTCTTGCTGGATTATCAAGCAGTCAGAGTTGATATAGAACTTCTTTCCTAAATTTGTCAGCTCCTCTCAAAGAAGCAATACCACTTGTTCCATCTGAAAATTTCCTTGTAACAATGCGTTTGGAAGCATCAGAATAACGAGGTGATATCTTCACACAAACCTTTTGCCTCTGATTCATAGTGTGCAATCCTATCGGCTGAATTTTCTCTGAGTTCTTTAACAAACAAAAGTAAAGATCATAGCAGAAGATAACCTTCAAATACATCAAAGCCAGGGGTTTGGAGTTGAAACGCTCCAGCACTTCTTCCCAAATAACTGTTAAAATAGCATATTCCAGCTTTACCAACTTGTGGTATAAGTTCTTTGCATCTCGTTTACATTCAGGCTTCTCTTCTGAGTCTTCAAAAATATGTTTGAGAGTTTGTAAAATACCCATATATCCATTTTTAATTGCCCGGACTGCTTCATAGTGTGCAGACCATCTAGTTACACTTAAGCTCTTGAGAGAAAAATGTAGATTGCCCTGTGTGTTTAAAATCCCCCATCTTCATGGAGATCCAGAAAAGAAAACATACAGCTCCTGCAAAATGCCAAAATAGTCAACAACTTCAGGTACAGTAGACACTGCCTTTTCTCCAACAAGGTTAAGTGAATGGGCTGCACATGGTACATAGTCTGCGTACCTGTTAATGTTTTTAAAGAGTGCTTGCAGCCCTTTCTCCGAGCCCTTCATGTTAGATGCATTATCGTACGACTGACCACGGATATTTTCAAGTGAAAGCTTATGTTCACCCAGGACTTGTTGTATTTTGTTGAACAAGGTAGTGGATGAATGGTTTTCTATCGGTAAAAATGTTAAAAATCTCTCACAGGGTTTTCCATTATAGCAGTATCGAACCACAATTACCAGCTGGTCAACATGTGTCAGGTCAGGCGTTTGTAAAATACCCATATATCCATTTTTAATTGCCCGGACTGCTTCATAGTGTGCAGACCATCTAGTTACACTTAAGCTCTTGAGAGAAAAATGTAGATTGCCCTGTGTGTTTAAAATCCCCCATCTTCATGGAGATCCAGAAAAGAAAACATACAGCTCCTGCAAAATGCCAAAATAGTCAACAACTTCAGGTACAGTAGACACTGCCTTTTCTCCAACAAGGTTAAGTGAATGGGCTGCACATGGTACATAGTCTGCGTACCTGTTAATGTTTTTAAAGAGTGCTTGCAGCCCTTTCTCCGAGCCCTTCATGTTAGATGCATTATCGTACGACTGACCACGGATATTTTCAAGTGAAAGCTTATGTTCACCCAGGACTTGTTGTATTTTGTTGAACAAGGTAGTGGATGAATGGTTTTCTATCGGTAAAAATGTTAAAAATCTCTCACAGGGTTTTCCATTATAGCAGTATCGAACCACAATTACCAGCTGGTCAACATGTGTCAGGTCAGGCGTAGAGTCAACAATAATAGAGTAGTATTTGGTGTCTAGGTTGTTGATTTGATTCACAATTTCATCTTGCACATGTTTTCCCATGATTTCTATCAATTCTTCATACACGGGTTTGGATAGGTAAGTAGCATTTACTTTTTCATTTTTACATTTCTCGAGATGTTCATGTAAAAATGGGTCGACCTCTGCAATATTTCACCTTTATTACTTACCGTACTTTTCTAAATATAACATTTATTTTTGAGTAGGGGTAATTAAAATATTGTATCCTTATGAACACTTTATTGAAAAAATTCTTGTCTAGATCGCTATCACGAGTGCTATCACGTTGAAAATTCACGTTAGCATTGTGATTGCCTTTTCAACGGCTCCCCTTTTTTGTTACGACATGTCATCGACTGTTTGTATTTCTGTCATAAATGTTAATAGTGTTTTAAATTATTTATAATTAATTTATTTTAAATATATTTAGAATGAAACATCCTTAATTTGAACGTTTTTTCATTTACGGCTAACCTACATGATACTTTAATAACCTTAAAATTTTTATTTTAACTATTATTTTGTATTAAATTACACTATATTATTAATATTATTATTTTTTTTAAACCCCTTCTCATACAGTAGACCCAAAATTTTTAAGCAATGTGGACTACGGTCGCTTCTGGGGCCCCTCCGGGATTAGGGGCCCTGAAGCTTAAGCTTCATTAGTTTCATAGTAGATCCGCCCCTGCCACCAGCCGGACTTCCGGTCCCGCCGACGTCGACACCTGCCGCAGCCTCTCTGGCGGCGGGTTGGCACAGGCAAATTGCCATTGGCTTTGATGGAACCGGAAGAACCTGCCAGCAGCCAATGGCAAGCCGCCTCTAGCATGGGAAATCCCATTGTAACAGGGCTGGAGAATTCCAGTCAACGTTCCGAGTCCGTTCTTCTCCAGAGCTGAGGAAGGGGAAAATGGACAAAGAAATGGAGTGCGGTTCCCCAGGGAATTTATCTTTTGTACTTTTTCTCTCTGGTATACAGAAATGATCAGGATGTGATGTCTCACTTCAAATTAGCTCAACTTCCAGACGATGCCAAGCTGGGGTGCATTTTCAACTCAGGAGCTCCACAGAGGTATGAGCTTCAACCGGTCAATGACAAGTGAAGGTCAATACATTTAGACAGAGAAACAGAAAGTATAGAATCCTAGAAGGAGGCTCTTCGGCCCATTGAGTCAGCACCAACCCTCTGAAAGAGCACTGTATACAGGCCCACTCCCCCGCCCCTTCCCATAACCCCACCTAGCCTTTGGACATTAAGGGGTAATTTAGCATGGCCAATCCACATAACCTACACATCTTTGGACGGTGGGAGGAAATCGGAGCACCTGGAAGAAACCCACGCAGACACGAGGCGAATGTGCAAACTCCACACAGAGTCACCCGAGGTCAGAATTGAACCTGGGTCCTGTCGCTGTGAGGCTGCAGTGCTAACCACTGTGCCACCTTGACACCCCCCATGAACTACTTGGTTGTAAACAAACCTGCTGGAAGAAAAGTTGAAACAAGCACTATGTCAGAACAGAGAAAGTAACCCCAGACAATAAGATATAATAAGGCTGTAGGATAATGGAGCACCGGTTCAGAATTCTGAAGCGCAAGTTTTGGATTAATGTCTGGAAGTGTGACTTTTACAGAGGGAGTGATCAACATCTGCATAGGATTGTCATGAAGGATGGTTTAAATTTGGTCACAAGCTCATTTAAGATGCAGCTTGTACTGCAATAGGATGATTTGGTAACTGGGAAATGATAGGCTGAAGGGCCTCCTTCGTCTAAACCCATCTGGTGATTTGCAAAATAAAATATTTTCTAAATAAATGTCACTTATGGCTTGGCTAGGGAAACCTTTCAGAAGCAACATGGAATTATTCACAGATTTGTTTCCTGTGGAAAGCAAGATTGGTTCAAGGTGCTATATTAGTACAGTTACCTGTAAGCAGTATATTCATTTGGTGGGGGTGAAAACTCGTCAGATACATTTCTTTTCCCAAAGTTTCCAGTCCACAGCACAGTATCATTATATATTACAATGGCCGAAATGGATGGCAGACTCATTGCATGGATTTGATGGCGTAGCAGAAAGTCAACCTGCAAAAGACAATTATTTGACTAACTTTTATTTCTGAATATTCAAAGGCAAAAATAAATATAGCCAAGGTGTTTTGGGTTTCCCTTCCTGCCATCCGAGAAGCCAACAGCAAACACATTGTCATTTCCCCCCTATATTCTTTCATGGGATGTGGGTGTCGTTGGCAAGGCTATCTTTTGTTGCCCAGCCCTAACTGCCCTCGACTTGACTAGGCTAGCTCAATTCAGAGTCTTGTTAAGAGTCACATGTAGGCCAGATCAGGCAAGGATGGCAGATTTCCTTCCCTGAAGGAGATTAGTGAACCAGATGGCTTTCTACAACAATCAATTCATGGCCACCATTACGGAGACTGGCTCTCAATCGCAGATTTATTAACAGATTTCAAATTCCACCAGCTGCAATGATGAGATTTGAACCCCTGTCCACAGAGCATTAGTCTGCGTCTCTGGATTATTAGTCCAGCAACATTACCTCTATGCCACTGTCACCTCATTCTTGCTGATGCTTCCTGCCCGCAGGCGTTTGACACTCCAACAGGCGTAATTGGCTGGAGGCCGGACTCCCACCCACCCACTCAGGAGCAAATCCCACCTCACAGACCAGCTCTCTGGTCTCGGCAGCTCCAGAAGCTGCCTCTGGACAGGACTGGGACAACAACCAATCCTCAGAGTCTATGCTAAAATCCAGGAGTCTAGGAGCAGGCAAGTGATGGATACAGAACTGGCTAGGTCATAGAAGGCAGAGAGGAGCAATGGAAAGGTGCTTTTCTGATTGGAGGGCTGTGACTAGTGGTGTTCCGCAGGGATCAGTGCTGGGACCTTTGCTGTTCGTAGTATATATTAATGATTTGGAGGAAAATGTAACTGGTCTGATTAGTAAGTTTGCAGATGACACAAAGGTTGGTGGAATTGCGGATAGCGAACAGGACTGTAGAGGATACAGCAGGATTTAGATTGTTTGGAGACTTGGGCAGAGAGATGGCAGATGGAGTTTAATCCGGAATAATGTGAGATGATGCATTTTGGAAGGTCTAATGCAGGTAGAGAATATAAAGTGAATGGCAGAACCCTCAAAGAGTATTGACAGTCAGAGAGATCTAGGTGTACAGGTCCACAGGTCACGGAAAGGGGCAACACAGGTGGAGAAGGTAGTCCAGAAGGCATACGGCATGCTTGGCTTCATTGGCCAGGGCATTGAGTATAAAAATTGGCAAGTCATGTTGCAGCTGTATAGAACCTTAGTTAGGCCACACCTGGAGTATAGTGTTCGATTCTGTCGCCACACTACCAGAAGGATGTGGAGACTTTAGAGAGGGTGCAGAAGAGATTTACCAGGGTGTTGCCTGGTATGGAGGGCATTAGCTAAGAGGAGAGGTTGAATAAACTCGGTTTATTCTCACTGGAACGACGGAGATTGAGGGGCGACCTGATAGAGGTCTACAAAATTATGAGGGGCATAGACAGAGTGGATAGTCAGAGGCTTTTTCCCAGGGTAGAGGGGTCAATTACTAGAGGGCATAGCTTTAAGGTGCGAGGGGCAAGGTTTAGAGAAGATATACGAAGCAAGTTTTTTTTTTTTTTTTTTTTATATACACAGAGGGTAGTGGGTGCCTGGAACTCGCTGCCGGAGGTGGTAGTGGAAGCTGGGATGATAGTGACATTTAAGGGGCATCTTGACAAATACATGAATAGGATGGGAATAGAGGGATACAGACCTTGGAAGTGTAGAAGATTTTAGTTTAGATGGGCATGGTCAGCGCAGGCTTGAAGGGCCTGTTCCTGTGCTGTACTTTTCTTTGTTCTTTAAGTGTGGGGGTCTCAGGGCGGATTGGAGAGATGAAGCCCCGGGGACAGGCAGAGGGAAGCGTGGGAAAGGGAGTACTGCAGGGGCTAGACGCCTGATGTTAAAAGGAGGCTGGTGATGGAAGTGACCCCCTCCCCCAAAATTCTGGAGAGGTCAGGGCTCGAGGGAAGGTGGTGGGATGTCTACAGCCCGTCAGCGAGGGAATGTAAAATTCTGCCCATAATTTTGGTGTAGTGAGAAATGTGATAACTTCTCAGTGAATAGAGCAGATCTGACTGTGTAATAGTGCAATTATGTAATGTGGGCCGGTTTAGTTCAGTTGGCTGGACAGTTGGTTCGTGATGCTGAGCGAGGCCAGCAGCGCGGGTTCATTTCCCATACCGGCTGAGGTTATTCATGAAGGCCCCACCTTCCCAACCATGCCCCTCGCCTGAGGTGTGGTGATACTCAGGTTAAATCACCACCAGCCAGCTCTCCCCCTCAAAGGAGCAATGGTCATTGGACACTATGGTGTGTTATAGTGAGTCGGCAGTCTGTTTTATACTTCACAACCATTTTTTATTTCCAATGCAGTCAAAGCATAATATAAACAAAATTTCTGCTAACTGCTTGCTATTCATTATTCTTCATCAGTCTTCTTTCCTCAGGGTCACCTTTCACGGAATCCTTTCTCACCAGATTCTTTCATGATTCCCACAGATTAGATGCTTGCAAGCAATGATTTATGAATATTTCCCAACCCTTTTATTCATCAGTCTTTGCCAGTCGAGACTTTCTCATGTTAACTCAATTGCAAAGTTCCATTAACCTAACTGAAATCAGAATCCTTTCATGTTGCACTTACATTTGCTCTAATCTGCATTATCCAGATTAATGTCGACCTGCCATATCTCAACCCTAATACATGATAAATCTTGTATTTTACTTGTGATTCATTCACACAGATTTATGTCCTTGGGAATATAACAGCAATATTACAATTCAGGATCATTTACAAATGACCCCAATCTTGTGCTTCCCCCCCAGAAAAAATTAAGCCTCAAAAAAGCACATTGTACAGACTGCATGCAATTCTGTGGTTCAAGTCACATGAATAATTGGTACAGGTTCATTGCAACAGCAACTATCCTCAGGAACAAGCGCCTAAAATTTAAAGGCATCTACATAAAAAGTAAAGTAAAGTCGCCATAGTCCCCGGTGACGTAGACTGCTTTCCTCTTTGAGGGGGAGAGCTGACTGGTGGTGATTTAACCTGAGGATCACCACACCACAGGCGAGGGGCAGGGTTGAGAAGGTGGGGCCTTCATGAATAACCTCAGCTGGTATGGGAATTGAACCCGCGTTGCTGGTCTTGCTCAGCATCACGAACCAACTGTCCAGCCAACCGAGTTAAACCGGCCCCCATGTAGAGACTGAATCAACGACAAAATATCGTTCCGGTCTTTATAAAGCTTCAAAATAGATCGGAAAACGTTCAGCCCTTGCCAAAGGTTGTTTGGCAAGGGATGGGGGAGTGGAGGAGAACGAATATCAGGGAAAAATTAAGGAAAAGCAAACCCAATATGCAGGCATGTTATTAAGTCAACACAACATGGCCTCTGGGTCAGTGGCTGGGAGAGTGGAGCTGCTGCAGCATATGGTCACTGTAGGGAGGGTTATGCAGGTCTGCCACCCTAAAGGACAGCAGTGCAACATGTAGGCAGTGGCCAGATGTAACCGTCTGTATAATACATAGCTAGCAACTGCTAGACTCTGCATTTTTACAAACCCTGTCGCCCAAGTAAAGTTGCGTGCATCAAAAATGATGTTGCGCCTTGAAAACAAGGCCTCTGTCAAGTGTTGGATACAGTTTGTCTGACACACTTATTAGAGTCTGTTGAGGAAATGGCAGTGTATATCGATGAAGGCAATGCAGTTGTCATTATGTACCCAGATTTTCAAAAAGTGTTTTAGAAGATGCTGCACAGGAGAGATACTGGATAGAATTAAGGCAGGTGGCATAAATCTGGTGCTGGTTTAGCACAGTGGGCTAAATAGCTGGCTTGCAATGCAGAACAATGCCAGCAGTGGGGGTTCATTTCCCGTACCGGCCTCCCCGAACAGGCGCTGGAATGTGGCGACTAGGGGCTTTTCACAGTAACTTCATTGAAGCCTACTTGTGACAATAAGCGATTATTATTATTAATCGGGGTGCAAGAGGATGGATGGGAATTCCAAGGAAAAGTAAACAGACATTTTCTTAATGATTTAGGAACTGAAGGGATGTAAACAGTGAGGTTCTGCAGCCTTCAATGTTGAGATAAATGCTCTGCTTGTTCAATAAATGGGTCAGTGATGCCAGTCTTCAGCCAATTTGATTCACCCCACATGATATAAAGAAACAGCTGTAGATCGCTGGATCCTGCAAAGGCTATGGGGCCTGACAACATTTTGGCAATAATACTGGACACTCGTGCTCCAGACGTGCCCCTAGCCTGTGTGATGAACGTAAGATTTTTAGATATATTGGATTATAAGTATTCTGTGTTACTCTTTTATAATTCTGAGGTTTTGGGTTAACAAATAAAATTCAATTAATCTCTTGCTACATTTAAGAAATCCCCATCTAATTAAAACTGTGCTTTTCATTGGAAATGTCTTTTTGGGTTTCATTATTGAACCCAAATTCTTCACTCTTTATATTTTTGCTTCCTTCAAGCAATCCCTTCAACTTGGCGCAATTATGCCCGCATGCGAAAACCTTCCCAAAGATGAGCTGTTAGTGTTAACATCAATGTTGACCAGAACCTTACCCTGAATCCGAGATTTTCCAACTGCTTTTAATAACGGGCACAGTTACTAACCTTCTCAAGAGCTTCTTTTAGAATGGGCACAGGGTGCACCAATGGCACTGGTTTGGGATGCCTGGGGCACATCTGAACTGGGTCAAACCCTCGAGATGAAGTAAATTCACCTGAAATAAACAGAAAAATAACCCGGCAAGGGATATTCATTTGGAGGACTCAAATTCCCAGAAAATAACATCGCTAGCTGAGCCGTGAACGTAATACTTGATTCAACTTAGTAATGAGCCTCAGCGTGAGACAGGGGCGAAGGACAGATCACAGATTAATAGAGATAGCAGCAGGGAAAACAGCCAGAAGCTTTCTCTCGGAGACAACTATGAGCAGGAAATTGGTACCCTATTACGGTCATCAGGCGTGACAGCATCCTCTCGCTTCAGAGTGAATAAGTGATGGGTCAACAGTCACACCCGTGTCTTGAGCACGAAAATCCAAGCTGACACTCCTGAGGGAGCACTGCACTATTGGATGAGATATTAAACCAAGACCCAGTCTGCCCCTTCGGGTGAATGTAAAAGATCCCACAGCACTATCCTGCCCACAGAACTATCCCGGAGAAGAGTAGGAGAGTTCTCTCCGGTGTCCTGGCAAATATTTATCCCTCAATCATAGAAATTATTGTGCAGGAGGCCATTCGGCCCATCGAGTCTGCACCGTCCTTGGAAAGAGTACCTCACTTAAGCCCACACCTCCCCGCAACCCCACCCAACCATTTTGGACACTAAAGGTGCAATTTCACATGGCCAAACCACCTAACCTGCGCATCTTTGGACTGTGGGAGGAAACCGGAGCACCCGGAGGAAATCCACGCAGACACGGGGAGAACGTGCAGACTCCGCACAGACAGTGACCCACGCCGGGAATCGAACCTGGGATCCTGGCGCTGTGAAACAAGTGCTAACCACTGTGCTACCATGCCGCCCACCAACATTACCAAAAAAGGTTGCCTGGTGATTGCTCTTTGCGGCAGCTGGTCGCCACATCTCCTGCATCACGACAGTGATTAGACTTCAAAAGAAACAAATTAGTTCATAGGCTGTAAAGACATCCCAAGGTTGTGAAAGGCACGATATAATACATACTTACCCCTGCCTTGCTTTGGCAGCTTGTACTGCCACACGAAACAGCAAGTCATGGTAATGGAGACAATTATAAAGAAAGCCATTCCAAGATGTGGCCATTTTAAATCCATAACGAGGACTTTCTTCACACCTTTCCCAAGAGCACACTGCTGCAAAACAAGAGCACAGATTTGGAAACAGATGTTCTTGATCACTGGCCACTCCATTATACTACTGCTGAATTCTAAAGGAAACTCCTGTAGAATCTGAAAGTGTACTTACTTTGCAAAACTAGTTGCGACTGATGAGTTGTTCACAAGTCTTTAGCGTGGCACAATAGCAGTGGTTAGCACTGTTGCTTCACAGCCCCAGGTTTGATTCCCGGCTTGGGTTACTGTCTGTGCGGAGTCTGAACGTTCTCCCTGTGTCTGCGTGGGTTTCCTGTGGGTGCTCCGGTTACCTCCCACAAGTCCAGAAAGACATGCTGTTAGGTAATTTTGACATTCTGAATTCTCTTTGTGTACCCGAACAGGTGCTGGAACATGGAAATTAGGAGCCCAGGAACGTGCAAACTCAATGTGTCACCCGAGGCTGGAATTGAACCCGTGTCCATGGCAGTGAGGCAGCAGTGCTAACCACTGTGGCACCACGCCTATTTTATTTATTGCCCAATTTGTTTTCTAGGGGTTCTGAGAGCATGCCCTATTCCCAGGAAATGTTGGTTTTTGACAGTTTTATGTAGTGTGAACCCAGGAGCTTTCAATTGAATCATAAGCATTTGTGCCATTGTCAAAGATGGCTTATATTTAGTATGGAATAGCCGTTTGATCGAATGTAACAAGAGCTTTAGCTTGAGGCTAGCTCGGGATGGAGATGATTCCAGGCGACTTCGTCAGAGATCGAAGAAAAAGCCCTGATCAGGTTTCGAGACCTGCCAGAGAGGAATATGAGCATTGATTAGCTGGTGATTTCCTTAATGGATAGCTCAATGGTCACAGGCCTGAAATATTTCAGCCAGAACGCAGCCCATGTATGGACCTTGCAAACATCAGTAGCAAAGTCATATGTTCTATAAATTCCATTGCCATTTAAGAGAGATGGTAGGTAAATCTAAATGTTATTATGTTCAGTGAGAAAGCAAGGTGGTGACTTTATTATTTCACTTACTCCGGAGTAGAGAAATATGTATTTCACTGTGAGAGGACATGAGGGGTGGCAGATTTAAAACAGAAATGAGGAATTAATTCACTCAAAGGGTTGTGAATCTGAGGAATTCCCTACCCCAGAGTGCAGTGGACACAGGAACATTAAACAAATTTGAGGAGATGGATAGGTTTTTAATTAGTTACGGGATGAAGGCTTATGGGGAGGGGGCAGGAAGGTGGAGATGGGATCAGCCAGGATCGTGTTGAATGGTGGAGCGGACTCGAGGGGCTGAATTGCCTCATCATGCTCCTAAATTGTTGTATTGTTTACTGTTCATTCATCTGCCTTACAAAAATAAAATCAGTTTAAAGACTCAGTTTGGTAGGAGCATGTATCCAATATATTAAAAATTACAAATTTATATTGCGCTTCTCATGACCACTGAACATTCCAAACTGCTTTACAACCAATTTTGCACTTTTGAAATATCGGTCTGACTGTAATGCAGGAAACAGAGCAGCCAGCAAACTCCCACAACGTGATCAAAGAATCAGAGGGCGTGGTTCTCCCAAAAAATTTCAGAGTTAATTTGAGGCGGGCTTGTCAGGGGGTTTTCTGCTGCCGAGTTCCCCACTGCTATTCAATGACACTTGGTCACTTGTTTGGGCCCTGGGGAGTTTCTCACCAGTTTAACCCACATTTAGAATTTTTTTTAAGCACTGGAGAATCGGAACTCAGATCGGGCCGCCATTTTGAAAGGGTGCCCTGATCTCTCAGTGAGTATCTGAGTTCCCCCCACATATGGGCAATGTCATCCCCCCCCCCCCCCCCCCCCCCAACACGGACACAACCCCACCCCCAAATGTGGATACTCCGCTATGAGGTCCCTGGAGGACCCCCCTCTTCAGCAAGCCCCCTTAGAGCACCCCCGCCTTTCCAGGACCCCCACCCATCAGCCCTCCAATCTCCCAGAGGCCCTTACTTCCCTGCCATGCACATCCCCACCCTTCAAACCCCCCCCCCCCTCATTTCATGAGCATGGCCACCCTCGGCCCCTGACCCTTGGCTGTGCCACCCTGGCACTCGGACATTCTTGCACTGACAACCTGGCACTCAGGCTGTGCTCCTGCTGGCTTGGCAGTGTCATCCGGGCACCTTGGCAGTGCCAGGGTGGCGATGCCAAGGTGCCTACATTCCAGGGGGAGGGCCAGGGAGCCACCCAGCACTTACCCTGATCACCCAGGGGTCTCCGATGGTTCGGGAGACCCCCAGATGCCGTTCCGACTGGTCCACGTTTGTGTGGACGAGCACTGATCGGCGCCTGGCAGCAGCCACCCTGGGGAGGCCGGAGAATCGTGGGAGGCTGGTGGATCCTGGGCAGGTAGGTCATAAGTAGGCATTTGGTCATGCCTGTTTGGGGCAGAGTTCCAGCTTAGATGTCTCGCGGGACTTTGGTGAATTTCACGAGGCGTGGAGACTGTCGGGAGGCTCGCTGGAGGGTCTCCCGAGATTCTCCAGCTGCGTTGTGCTCTCGCTTGAGCGCAACGTGGCCGGAGAATCGTGCCCATAGAATCTACAGTGCAGAAAAAGGCTATTCAGCCCATCGAGCCTGCACTGGCCCTTGGAAAGAGCACCCCACTTAAGCCCACGCCTCCATCCTATTCCCATAACTCTGTAACACCACCAAACATTTTGACACCAAGGGCAATTTAGCATGGCCAACCCACCTAACCTACACATCTTTGGACTGAGGGAGGAAACCAGAGCACCCGGAGGAAACCCACACACACACGGGGAGAACATGCAGACTCCACACAGACAGCCACCCGAGGCCGGAATTGAACCCGGGTCCCTGGAGCTGTGAAGCAACAGTGCTAATCATTGTGCTATTGTGCCGCGCTAAAGATTGTTGTGAGCAACTCATCAGTAGCAACTAGAATTGAATACAAAAGTAGGGAGGTCATGCTTTGGTTATACAGTAAGAAGTCTTACAACACCAGGTTAAAGTCCAACAGGTTTGTTTCAATGTCACTAGCTTTCGGAGCGCTGCTCCTTCCTCAGATTCATTCACCTGAGGAAGAAGCAGCGCTCCGGAAGCTAGTGACATTGAAACAAACCTGTTGGACTTTAACCTGGTGTTGTAAGACTTCTTACTGTGCTCACCCCAGTCCAACGCCGGCATCTCCACAACTTGGTTATACAGGGCATTGGTGAGACCAAATATGGAGTATTGTGTACGGTATTGGTCTCCTTATTTAAGGAAAGATGTAAATGCAATAGAAACAGTTCAGAGAAGATTTACTATAAATGAAGGTTGCGAGGTTAGGTTCGTATCACTGGAGTTTAGAAAGGTGGAGGTGATCAAAACCTTCATGATCCTGAGGGGTATTGACAGGGTGGATGTGGAGAGGATGCTTCCTCTTGTCAGAGAATCTAGAACTGGAGTCACGGTTTAAAAATAAGTGGTCACTCATTTCAGAGAGATGATACTTCTTTTCTCTCACACGGTCATGTTTCTGGAACTCTTCCTCAAAAGGCAGTGGAAGCAGAGTCTTTGAATATTTTTAAGGCAGAGCCAGATATATTCTTGATCAATAAGGGAGTGAAAGATTTTCGGGGTCGACAGGAATGCGGGGTTCAGGTTATGAGCAGATCAGCCATGATCTTATTGAATGGCCGAGCAGGCTGGGGGGGGGCTAAGTGGGCCCACTTCTGCTCCTAAGGCATATGTTTATAAAGTGAGGAATCTTTGCCTTGATCTCAGGGTTTCACTATATTCTACGCTGATAGTGGCAGGATATAAAGGGATCCAATGTACTTCAAAGTTCTGTAATTCGTTCTTTTGGTTAGTTTAACTCAAACCAGTAAGTGATTGCTGTGTGGACATTATTGCATCAATGCACATGGTGTAAAAAAGGATCCCGCTCTTCGGAGTCATAGTGATGATATCTCCCTTCCAGCAGACAGCTATCCTAAGCAACGTGTAACAGAAGCTGTAGAGAACATGTAGACAACACTGGCCAGAACAAGAGTTTCTGATCCATCCAGCCTATCCCACATAACTGCAAAGGTTTGTGCATCACAAAATATACTCTTCACCCCATTCCTAACCAGACAAATTCCTGGGAGCTGCACAACTGTCTCAAAGGAAATTGAAGCCAGTCCAGAAAATCACTCTGGCCCTTATATTTAAAAAAAATAAATTTAGAGTACCCAATTCTATTTTTCCAATTTAGCAGCAATTTATTGTGGTTGATCCACCTGCACGTCTTTCGGGTTTGGGGGTGACACCCACGCAGACACAGGGAGAATGTGCAAACTCGACACAGACAGTGACCCGGGGCCGGGATCGAACCTGGGTCCTCGGTGCCGTGAGGCAGCAGTGCTAACCAATGAGCCACCTTGCTGCCCTCTGGCTCTTATTACTGTCGTGTAGTACCTACCTTTGGTACAAGATGATCTCTACCCCAGGCAGGAACAGACCCAGCTCTTTCTTACAGAAATTCCACGAACCTGCGTCCACCACATAAGCTGGGGACCTGTTCCAGAGGTCTGCTATTCTCTGGGAAAAGAACCACATCTTGGCATCTAAGCCAGTTCTGGCCTTACATGATACGAGATCATGACATCTGATCCTTCCTAACCCATTTAATTGGAGCACTCCATTTACTCAAACACAATCTGCTTCCTTCACTATCTTGACCAACTCATCCCTAAACTTTACAGAAGCATAAATATAGAGTCCTAGCTCTTTGAAACCATCTTAACTTAAAACTTAAGAATTTTCAAATTGGGAAATAATGTGATGGCTTCAATATTACTGACCATCCTCCATTCGATTAATGTCAGCTGAACAGTGCTAGCCCCATGCTAAGAACAGATTTCACCAAATCTGGTTCTATAAGAGACTCAGCTTCGCCATTAAATTTCCAAATACATTTTATTTTTAGCAGATACAACATCAATTAATGGCAATACTATCCTTCTCACCTACAAAGCTAAGGACAAAGGTATCAAGTGCAGGTTACCGAGTAAAAGCAAGATGAGGTAAATCAGGAAGTGTTTTAAAACGTTTCACAAATATTAGCATTGTAAATAAACCTGCTGTATGTACTGGATATAAAACTAAGCATCCACTCACAACTGCCCCCATATGGCTCATGCAGAAGTCAATGGCTTACACGTGTTGTAAAATGTGTAGGCTTTATTTCTCTCCCCCACTCCAGCTATACCGGAGCACAGGACAAGCTATGCTTTAGATTCATGTTAATATCCTGTGCATAGTTCTATTAAAAAATGCTTAAAAGCATGAGCATTTACCAGCTGTTCATCCAACTCAATTACCTTTTTTTTTGTAGATCCAAATTGTGCAATCACACTTAACTACATTTCTTATCAAAGCTTACCATATCTTTAATGCTCAGATCCAAATGGCTGGAGTTCCCAATATGCCAAACAGCTGCATTATTAAAGTATTAACTTGCTATAGGAAAATAATGTTTATTTTTTCCACATTTTCCTCTGTCACTACAAACAGGAACTCACCCAATGTTGTGACTCACTCGGTGACAAGACGAAGGTATCTTCAATTAAATGTCGTAGTATTGAAGTTTAAATCACAGGGTATTTGTATTGAAAGGTTGTAAATGCATTGACTGGCAGTTTCAGATCATGGTGAATTATTGATGCACTCTGCTCTCTCAACTCAATTTCTCCTCTCCTGACGTCATAATCCATGGGTTTATGTCTTAAACCTACAAGTGGGAAGCAAAGTCTTTAATCCTCCCATTTAATTCACTTCTGCCTGCGTAGATAATTCTCAAGAAAAAAAATAGTAAAGCGTTGCTTCACTGTTGTTTCACTCATATTTCATCTGAAGTCATGCATTTTGTCTGTGGCACTCTTTAAAAAAAATAAATTTAGAGTACCCAATTTATTTTTTCCAATTAAAGGGCAATTTAGCGTGTCCAATCCAGCTACTCTGCACATCTTTGGGTTGTGGGGGCAAAACCCACGCAAACACGGGGAGAATGTGCAAACTCCACACGGACAGTGACTCAGAGCCAGTATCAAACCTGGGACCTCGGCGCCATGAGGCAGCAGTGTTAACCACTGTGCCGTGCTGCCCGTCTGTGGCACTCTTAATTAATATTAGAAATGAACAGCAAATCTTGATGTCTTCCAATTCATACATTCTACATCAATCGATCAGCACACTGCAAGAATGTTTTGAATATGTTAGGTGGATTGTCCATGCTAAAGTTGCCCCAAAATTGGGGGGGGAATAATTGGGTCCTTGAAATTAAAAAAAAAAAAAATGTTTTGAATATCAAAATATTGGCATATTTCAATTTCATTTAAAAGCTATTACGTGGAAGGTTTTGATTTTTTTGTAATATTAGGCAGTGAGACTTCAAAACGAGAAGGGGCCAGGGACCTTAAATAGAAAAATGGTTACAGCAAGCTAGATTGAAAACACGCACATCAGAGGGTGCTTTTAAATAAGATAAGACAAAATTGGGGGTTTGTTAGAAAGAGAGATAGTTTAAGCAATCTATGTTTAAGCAATCTATGTTTGTACTGATGCCATAGGGACAAAGAATCAATATCTGAACAAGGTACTGGTTCACTGAAGTTAAAGAAAGGGGCAGAGAGGCTCCCAGTTAAAGACAGAGCTGCAAGATACAGTCCCGGAAACACCAACTGGCGAGAAGCCAGGTATTTGAAGCAATCCTAATGTTAGTGATACCTTAATACAGCCTGTGAAGCAGTGATGTTCTGTTGGCGTAATTGGGTGGCTGGGAGACTGCGTGGAAGCTCGGATGCATGTGGCAATCTAGGGCAGAGGACTTGGGGAGGCTGAAATCCTGAATGTGGGGCCTTGGTGAAGGCAATTGAGAGAAAGCATTGTGTGGGTGAAGATATTTAAGCGTGTTCTTTGAGAGTGGAGCTTAAGTGTATATATTAAGTGTATACTTACGGAGAACATTAGAGCACAAGAGATATTTTATAACTTCTGTTATCGTTACAAATCTGTGTATACCTGTAATGATATAGCTGGGTTGAAGGAGTAATGTAGCATATTCTAGTTAACCTTTGTGACTGTGTGTGAAAGCTAGAGTTCCATTGAGACCATTGGCTCAGTGTGATAAGCATCTGGAGGATTTGATTAAAAATCCACATTGGTTGTCTTGGGTGGCATCTGTCACTTGGTTTCAGAGTGTGGTGCATTGGACTACATTACACGTATTGGTTTCATAGATTATCATAGAATATACAGTGCAGAAGGAGGCCATTCGGCCCATCGAGTCTGCAACGGCCCCCGGAAAGAGCACCCCACCCAAGGTCCACACCTCCACCCTATCCCCACAACCCAGCAACCCCACTCAACACTAAGGGCAATTTGTCACGGCCAGTCCACCTAACCTGCACATCTTTGGACTTTGGGAGGAAACCGGAGCACCCGGAGGAAACCCACGCACACATGGGGAGGATGTGCAGACTCCGCACAGACAGTGACCCAAGCCGGAATCGAACCTGGGACCCTGGAGCTGTGAAACAATTGTGCTATCCACAATGCCACCGTGCATTTAAAGGGATTGTATACTTACGGAGAACATTAGAGCACAAGAGATATTTTATAACTTCTGTTATCGTTACAAATCTGTGTATACCTGTAATGATATAGCTGGGTTGAAGGAGTAATGTAGCATATTCTAGTTAACCTTTTCATGTTTAATAAATGTTTTATTATTTTGATAAAGGTTAATCGGCCTGTGACTGTTCATCCACGTCTCTAAACAAGAAATACAAGTTGGAATCTGTTGAGCCAGGCTCCATTCTGGGACCCGACTCTCCAGTGGGATCAGCTGGGATTGCAACAGTTTAAAACCGTAACAGTGTACAAAGCCCAGTTTAGAAAACAAAATACCAAATGGGCTTAAAACCAAACTCAAGAATGAAGTTTATAAAGTAAAGGAATTGAAAGACTAAATTACACAGGGGGATTTAAAAGACAATTAAAAAAAAAATCAAGCCCTAGTGGTTTTATGTGCGAGGGCTCATCTCTTTGTTCCTCCCTTGTTAGAGCTGCTTATCCTTGGGAGCCTGTCATATAAAGTGGAAAGGGAGGGGTGTTAGCATGGTAAAATGGTCCAGCACTCCACTCAGTTTAGGGGTCAGCAACGAATCACATAATTGTTACAGTGCAGAAGATGCCCATTTGGCCCATCGTGTTTGCACCAGCTCTCCAAATGAGCATCATGACTCAGTGGTGCCCTTAGAAATGATTCTTTACGTGAAGTGCTTCCTGCCATCACTCCATAAACTGTGCTCGCTCTATTTTTTCAGATGATGCTCCTCATTATGAAATTCCCCCACCAAAGAAAATAGGGTAGATAGAGAGAAACCACCAACTCTTGTGGTGTTTTGGACTGGAAGTGTGCTCTTTCAATGATTCAAGCTGACGCTGCATCAGGTTTGACAGGCCGAGGATGCTCTTGGTTAAGGATTTGTTTACTCGCTTTTTAATAGGATTTCCCTGGCATTTACTGGTCAGGTTACTTAACCGCCTACTGATACTATCTCCTGTCTATACATAGTTGCTTTGACACCTGATCTGGCACAGGTATTTGTTGGGCAAATAACAACAAAACTGCGACACGTTTAAAAAATATATATTTTTATTCAGAAATTTTCATTGTAACAAAGTAACAACAATACAGCAGTGTCATGGGAGTGTCCCTTTAACAAATGTTTTTGTCTTATCACATGGTTTCAGTGATGTCATTGTGTGGGCTGAGCTGGGCTGTGGCTCTGGGAATTGGTTTTACTTTCGCTTTGGTTTGGAGCAGTTGTGGGTCAGGTGAACTCCAGGATATACTTTGGGTTTTTCCTAAACCCTGGCCCATAACAAAAGTCCAATACAAACTACACCCACCGAACCCCAGTGTACCCCCCATCCCCCTCAGCCATCCATAAAGAAAGCAAAACCTCAACAACAAAAAGACAAACCCCACCCCCAACAGCTGACGCTAACCAGTTCCCTGAAAAAGGAGATAAAAGGCTGCCACCTTGAGTAGAACCCTTCCACTGACCCTCTAATGGTATACTGGATCTTCTCAAGATACAAAAATTCCATCAGGTCCTCAGTCAGGCTGGAACCATAGGCAGCACCGCGGACCTCCACCCAAGCAGAACTGGCCTCTGGGCTATTAACAAGGGGTAGGCTAGGACATCTGCCTCTGTCCCCTGCTGCAATCAGATACTCAAAAGGATTGGCCACCAACGGCACGGCTCCAGCTGAACTCCCCAAATCTCCAGCATAGTGTCAAAAAAGGAGACCCAGAAGCATATAACCTTGGTGATTCACCAGCCCACCTAGAACAATGTTCATACCTATCCTCCACCCCCCAGGGGAGGCACAGCAGCACAGTGGTTAGCACTGTTGCTTCACAATGCCTGGTACCCAGGTTCGATTCCAGCTTGGGTCACTGTGTGAAGTCTGCACCTTCTCCCCGTGTTTGTGTGGGTTTCCTCTGGGTGCTCTGGTTTCTTCCTCCAGTCCTAAAAAAACATGCTTGGTCGGTGAATTGGACATTCTGAATTCTCACTCTACCAGAACAGGCGCCAGAGTGTGGCGACCAGGGGATTTTCACAGTAACTTCATTGAAGTGTTAACGTAAGTCTACTTGTGACACTAATAAAGATTATTATTATAAGAACCCACTCATACATTCCCTGGTCAGGTGCGCCCTATGCAGCACCTCAAACTGGATCAAAGCTTAAACCTAGCACACGAGGTGGTGAACTTGACTGTGAAGAGCCTCAATCCACACACCCCCACCCTCAAAAACCAAACCCAGTTCACCCTCCCGTTTCCACTTTACTTCTTCCAACGAAGCTTGGTCCGTTGAAATCTGCCAATAAATATCCAAAATCTTACCCTCCCCTAACTCGACCAAGAGCAGAGCAACGGTGCCAGGGGAAATGAAAGAATCTCCTTACGCAGAAAGTAGTGAACTGCAACTACGTGATTATGTTCACTCTTGGTAGGTGGAACTTTTCTAAAAACTCATCCAAATTGGCAAACCTACTTTCAAGAAACATGTCCCTAAACCTCTCCAACCACTCCCTCTCCCAAGCTGTGAATGATGAATCCAAGCCAGACGACACAAACCTATGGTTCCTGTGAATCAAAGCCAACAGTGACATGGAGCCCAGTCTAAAATGCTGCCTTAACTGATTCAAAATCTTCAGAGTGGCTACCACCACCGGGCTTAGAGTGAATCTTGCAGAGGAAAACGGGAGTGGGGTTGTAACCAGAGCCCTCTGACTCAATCCTATGCACAAACGGTCCTCCATCTGCCCCAGATGGAATCCAGATCCTTGAGCCACCCCCGCACATTATCAATATTTGCCACCTAATAGTAACATAACAGATTAGGTGGTGTCAACGCCCGGACTGCCTATCCTTTTGCAGAAACGTCCTACAAACTCAATGGGTCTTACCAGCCCCGAAAAAGTAAAATATCAATTTATTGACCCTGCAAAAGAAAGCATTGGGAAGAAAGACTGGGAGACACTGGAACAAAAACAAAAACCTCGGGAGAATATTCATCTTCACCGTCTGTGCCCTTCCCTCAAGGTCAGAGGAGGGTTCCCGCTTTTTCAAGTCGGCATTCACTCCATTCACCAGTTTGGCAAAGTTGAGTGAGGCCCAATCATGAGCCACTCGGACTCCCAAATAAAGGAAACTAGTCCTGGCCGGACGAAACCACAGCCTCCCCAGATCAGCACCCTTCTCAGTTGAGGGGGGTGGGGGTGTTCACCGGGAAATATTCACGGGGAGGGGGGGGGTTCACCGGGAAATATTCACTTTTGCCTAGATTCAGCTTGCACCCAGAGGAGCCAAAACTCCTGAGCAGCTTCATTATCTCCTCCACATTGGAGAGCGAGTCCGTGATATAGCAGCAAATCACCCGGATACAAGGACACTCTATGCACCCCCTACCCCCCACACTGTATCCCCCTCCATTTAGGGGGGCGAACTCAACGCAATGGCCAGCAGCTCAATTGCTAAGATAAACAAAAGCAGGGACAATGGACACTCCTGCCTTGACCCCTATTCAGTTGAAAATAACCCGAGCTAAGGGCATCAGTATGCACATTCGCAGTGGGGCCCTGTACAAAAGCCTAATCTAGGTTATAAATTTACAAATCCAAACCTTCCAAGGATTTCAAAGAGGTACTCCCACTCCACCCGATCAAACGCTTTCTCAGCTCCATCAAAATAATCACCTCTAGCTCGGGCCGCAAGGAGGGCGACAACACATTTAACAATCTCCGAATGTTGGTCAACAACTGCCGTCCCTTAACAAAACCAGACTGCTCCTCAGAAATCACCCAGGAAGGCAGCGCTCCAAGCGCGCAGCCAACACCTTAAGTGTCAGCGTTTAACAATGAAAGAGATCGATACGATCCACATTCCATGGGATCCTTGTCGTTCTTTAGGATTAAGGTCATCGATGCCTGCGCCAAGGTGGCCGGCAACATCCCCAGGAAACGGAATCATCAAACATATCCAGCAGAAGTGGGGCCAACTGACACACAAACGGTGTGTCAAATTCAATCGGGAATCCATCTGGACCCGGTGCTTTGCCCGTTTACATTAACCCGATACAGTTCATGACCTCATTCTGTCACATCAATGCCTCCATCTTCTACCTTCTCCCCTGCTCCACCTCCGGGAAGGTCAACCCATCCAAAAACTTCATCTTTGATGATCTCTCCTCTGGGGGGGGGGGGGGGGGGGGGGGGGGGGGCTCCGACATATACAGCTCCCGGTAGAAGGCCTCAAAAGCCTCATTAACCTTCTATAGGGCAGAAACCAATCGCCGCCTGAGTCCCTGATCTGCACTCTCTCCCAAGAGTCAGCCTGCTGCCGCAGCTGGTGCGCTAATGGATGACTAGCCTTCTCCCCACTCATAAAAGGTCCCCCTCGAGCATTGCAGCAGGTTCACCGGCTTGCTCGTTGACAACTTGAATACCATCTGCAATTTCTTTCTGCTCGCCAACAACTTGCATATCGGGGCAATCGAGTTTGGACAGCACAGTCGCACAAGTGGCTAGCACTGTGGTTTCATAGAGCCAGGGTCCCAGGTTCGATTCCCTGCTGGGTCACTGTCTGTGCGGTGTCTGCATGTTCTCCCTGTGTCTGCGTGGGTTTCCTCCGGATGCTCCGGTTTCCTCCCACAGTCCAAAGACGTGCAGGTTTGGTGGATTGGCCATGCTAAATTGGCCTTAGTGTCCAAAAAGGTTAGGAGGGGTTATTGGGTTACGGGTATAGCATGGAAGTGAGGGCTTAAGTGGGTCGGTGCAGACTCGATGGGCCGAATGGCCTCCTTCCACACTATGTTTTATGTTCTACTGGCAGTCCACCTCGAGAATGGAATTCACCAGTCTCTGCCTCTCCACACTTCCAGATATATCCCTATGCGTCTTGAAAGAGATTATCTCCCCCCCAAATGACTGCCTTCCACCGCTTCCCCGAGTGTGGAAGGCAAGACCCCTTATTCCTGTTAAGCTCAACATACTCCCCAATGACGGAGGATATATCATAGAATTTACAGTGCAGGAGACGATTCGGCCCATCAAATCTGCACCGGCTCTTGGAAAAGGCACCCCACGCCTCCACCCTATCTCTGTAATCAGTAACCCCACATAACCTTTTATTAATCATGGCCAATCCACCTAACCTGCACATCTTTGGACTGTGGGGGGGAAACCGGAGCACCCGGAGGAAACCCACGCACACACGGGGAGACCGTGCAGGCTCCGCACAGTGACCAAGCCGGGAATCGAACCTGGGACCTGTGAAGTAACTGTGCTACTGTGTTGCCCATCATCTCTATAAAGTAGCACCTGAGGGATGTCGAGCAGCATGAAATTTTTCAATACCTGTAACATTACAACTTCAATTACAGCATTATCTCCACTTACAATAGTTACGGTGGTAGATATAGTTCAATTGGGGCAATCTGCATGTAAACATTTTGATGCAACATGCTACTCCATTTGCATTTGAAGGGGCTATGTCATGGTTGAAAAAAAGCTCATGAAAGGGGAGTAAATCCTTGATGCAGCAATGTTCGCTGCCACACGTTGCACACAAAACAGATGATGTGTTCAGCATTCCTTTTATACCTGCACTCCCATGCCCCAACCATGGGTCAGTGGCAACACAGGCTATGGAAAGGGTTGCTGCTGCACTGGCCGAAAGGGAATGGGACACAGAAGAGGTGGTCGGGGCGGAGGTCCCCCGGCAGGGGGACTGGAAGGTGAGGGAGACGCGGACACGGGACTGGCCCAGAAAAGGAGATGGCTAGTCGGCCGGGGGGGGGGGGGGGGGGGGGGGGGGGGAAGAGAGGGGGTGAGAGTCCCTCCAATCCGGCTGATAACGTGGAACGTGAGGGGCCTGAATGGGCCAGTGAAGAGGGCTCAAGTGTTCGCGCACTTGAAGGGACTGAAGGCAGAAGTGGCAATGCTCCAAGAGACACACCTGAAGGTGGCGGACCAGGTTAGGTTAAGAAAGGGATGGGTAAGACAGGTATTTCACTCGGGACTGGACGCAAAATATAGAGGGGTGGCAATTCTGGTGGGAAAGCATGTGTCATTTGAGGCCAAGACTATCGTAGTGGATAATGGAGGGAGATATGTGATGGTGAGTGGTAGGTTGCAAGGGATGTGGGTGGTGTTGGTAAATGTATACGCCCCGAATTGGGATGATGCTGGATTCATGAAGCGCATGTTGGGGCACATTCCAGACCTGGAGGTAGGAGGATTCAATAACGGGAGGGGACTTCAAACAGTGCTGGACCCAGCACTGGACCGCTCCAGATCAAGGACGGGAAAGAGGCCGGCGGCGGCCAAGGTGCTCAGGGGGTTTATGGATCAGATGGGGGGAGTGGACCCATGGAGGTTTGCAAGACCGCAGGCCAGGGAATTTTCTTTTTTTTCCCCACGTACACAAGGCATACTCCCGGATAGATTTCTTTGTTCTGTGCAGGGCGCTCATCCCGAGAGTGGAGGGGACGGAGTATTCGGTCATAGCCGTTTCGGACCATGCCCCGCACTGGGTGGAAATGGGGCTGGGAGAGGAGAGGGACCAACGCCCGCTGTGGCGGCTGGACGTGGGACTGCTGGCAGATGAGGTGGTGTGTGGGAAGGTGAGGGGGTGTATCGAAAGGTACTTGGAGGCCAACGACAACGGGGAGGTGCGAGTGGGGGTGGTATGGGAGGCGTTGAAGGCGGTGATCAGAGGAGAGCTAATCTCCATCGGGGCTCATAGGGAGAAGACAGGGGGCATGGAAAGGGAGAGGTTAGTGGGGGAGATTTTGCGAGTGGACAGGAGATACGCAGAGGCCCCGGAGGAAAGATTACTTGGGGAAAGGCGACAGCTCCAGACGGAGTTTGACCTGTTGACCACGGGGAAGGCGGAGGCACTGTGGAGGAAGGCGCAGGGGGCGACCTACGAGTACGGGGAAAAGGCTAGCCGGATGCTGGCACACCAGCTCCGTAAGAGAACGGCAGCGAGGGAAATAGGGGGAATCAAAGATGGAAGGGGAGCCACGGTTCGGAGTGCAACAAAAATAAACAAGGTATTCAAGGCCTTCTATGAAGAGCTGTACAGATCCCAGCCCCCAGGGGGGGAAAGGGGGGATGAGACGATTCCTGGACCAACTGAGGTTCCCGAGGGTGGAGGAGCAAGAGGCGGCTGGTTTGGGGGCACCAATTGGGTTGGAGGAGCTGAGTAAGGTTTTGGGGAGTATGCAGGCGGGGAAGGCCCCGGGGCCGGACGGGTTCCCGGTGGAGTTCTATAGAAAGTATGTGGACCTGTTGGCCCCGCTACTAGTGAGGACCTTTAACGAGGCAAAAGAGGGGACCCTGCCCCAGACAATGTCGGAGGCGACAATTTCCTTGATTCTAAAGCGAGACAAGGACCCACTGCAATGTGGATCGTACAGGCCGATTTCGCTCCTCAATGTGCACGCTAAGCTATTGGCAAAAGTGCTGGCCACGAGGATTGAGGACGGTGTCCCGGGGGTGATTCATGAGGACCAGACGGAATTCGTAAAGGGCAGGCAGTTAAATACCAATGTGCGGCGGCTCTTAAACGTGATAATGATGACATCAGAGGAGGGAGAGGCGGAGATAGTGGCAGCTATGGACGCGGAAAAAGCCTTTGACCGAGTAGAGTGAGAGTACCTCTGGGAGGTGTTGCGTAGGTTTGGGTTCGGGGGAGGGTTTATCAGATGGGTTAAGCTCCTTTACAGCGCCCCGGTGGCGAGTGTGGTGGTGAACCGGCGGAGGTCGGAGTACCTTCGGCTGTACCGAGGAACAAGGCAGGGGTGCCCCCTGTTGTTTGCATTGGCGATCAAACCCATGGCCATATCACTGAGGGAGTCTAATAAATGGAGGGGGGTGGTCCGCGGGGGAGAAGAGCATCGGGTGTCGCTATAAGCGGATGACCTGCTGCTGTACGTGGCGGACCCAATGGAGGGGATGGTGGAGGTCATGCAGACTCTGAAGGAGTTTGGGGAGTTCTCAGGCTATAAGCTCAATGTAGGGAAGAGTGAGCTTTTTGTATTACAGGCAGGGGACCAAGAAAGAGGGATAGGGGTCCTACCGCTGAGGAGGGCGGAGAGAAGCTTTCGGTATCTGGGGATCCAGATAGCCAGGAGTTGGGGGGCCCTACATAAACTGAATTTGACGAGGTTGGTGGAGCAAATGGAGGAGGATTTTAAAAGATGGGACATGTTACCGCTCTCGCTGGCGGGTAGAGTGCAGTCGGTCAAAATGGTGGTCCTTCCGAGGTTTTTGTTTGTGTTCCAGTGCCTTCCCATCGTGATCACCAAGGGCTTTTTCAAGAGTAGGTAGGAGTATTATGGGGTTTGTGTGGGCAAATAAGACCCCGAGGGTTAGGAGAGGGTTCCTGGAATGCAATAGGGACCGAGGAGGGTTGGCTCTGCCAAACCTAGGGAGCCACTACTGGGCAGCAAACGTGGCGATGATCCACAAGTGGGTTATGGAGGGAGAGGCATGGAAGAGGATGGAGATGGCGTCCTGTAAAGGAACGAGCCTGGGGGCGTTGGTAACGGCACCGGTGCCGCTCTCGCCGACAAATTATACCACGAGCCCGGTGGTGGCGGCAACGCTAAAGATCTGGGGCCAGTGGAGACGGCACAGGGGTGGTGGGAGCCTCGGTGTGGTCCCCGATCAGGGGCAACCACCGGTTTGTCCCGGGGAAGATGGACAGGGGGGTTCCAGGGCTGGCATTGGGCGGGGATTAGAAGAATGGGGGACCTGTTCATTGACGGGGCATTTGCGAGCCTAGGAGCACTGGAGAAGTTTGAGTTACCCCCGGGAAATGCATTTAGATACATGTGGGTGATGGTTTTTGTGAGGCGACAGGTGAGGGAATTTCCGTTGCTCCCGGCACAAGAAGTTCAAGATAGGGTGATCTCGGGGGTATGGGTCAGGGAGGGCAAGGTGTCGGAAATACACCAAGAGATGAAAGAGGAGGGGGAAGCGCTAGTAGAAGAGTTGAAGGGTAAATGGGAGGAGCTGGGGGAGGAGATCGAGGAAGGGCTGTGGGCTGATGCCCTGGGTAGGGTTAATACCTCCTCCTCGTGTGCCAGGCTCAGCCTGATACAATTTAAGGTGGTTCACAGAGCGCATCTGACGAGGGCGAGGTTGAGTAGGTTCTTTGGGGTAGAGGACAGATGTGAAAGATGTTCAGGGAGTCCGGCGAACCATGTCCATATGTTTTGGTCATTCCCGGCACTGGAGGGGTTCTGGAGAGGAGTGGCGGGAGCAATATCTCAGGTGGTGAAAGTCCGGGTCAAGCCAAGCTGGGGGCTAGCAATATTTGGAGTAGTGGATGAGCCGGGAGTGCAGGAGGCGAAAGAGGCCGGAATTCTGGCCTTTGCGTCCCTAGTAGCCCGGCGAAGGATCTTGCTATTGTGGAAGGAGGCGAAGCCCCCCCCAGCCTGGATAAACGACATGGCAGGGTTCATAAAGCTGGAGAGGATTAAGTTTGCTTTGAGAGGGTCTGCGCAGGGGTTCTACAGGCGGTGGCAACCGTTCCTAGACTATCACGCGGAGCGTTAGAGGAAGGTCGGTCAGCAGCAGCAGCAACCCGGGGGGGGGGGGGGGGGGGAGGAGGAGGGGGGGGGGGGGGGGAAATGAGAGATTGTTTGAGGGGATGGATGAGCGGGAGATGATATGGAGGGTGGGGGAAACTGGCACGTGCGGGCAAGAGCCAGTGTATAAAGCTATGTAAATATACCATTTTGCCATGTATATATCTTGCTCAGTGCGATTTTGTGTTATTTTGTTATGGGGGGGGGGGGGGTTATTGTTTGTAAGGGGAAAAAAAGTGTTGTTAAAAAACTTTAATATATTTTTTTTAAAAACACAGGCTATGGAGGTCTCAGTTGTAATCCGCAGTTTGCACAGTTGAACGATTTCAGCCCAGGGCGACAGTCAGGTGGCTACAAGTGGCCTCAGTGCCTCTGGGTCCAGGCAAAGGCAAAATCAGCAACAACACAAGTTCCTGGTCAGGTTCATGTCATTCTGCTGGAAAGTGCATGTGTGAAAGTCAAAGAACCAAATTGGGCTGAGGCTCCTACAAGCCCAACCCGATGAACAAATCTCCAGTGACACATTCGGTCAATACTACATTTAGTAATCGGAAACAAGAGGAAAAAGAGCTTGCAATTAACAAATAATCTCTCTTAATAATGGTGAAGGATTAATATTGTCTAAGACATAGCGAGAACCCCGCTGCTCTTCAAATAGGGATTGTTTGCATTCAGAGGGCAGACAACCTTATCTTACCCAAAAGAATTGAGAGCAGACCAGGCGCAATGCAAGAGTGCGAAATGACTTGGGGGAGGGGGGGGGAAAGAGGAATGGTCTAAGGGCAGCGGAGTGTGCGAACGTGACGAGCAAGCATATGCGTGAGAAGCAATGAAAAGCCCGTACGGGTCATCAGCAAAACGAGAGGATGCGAGTGCAAATGCAGCAAAGAGCATGCGAGAAGGCAGATATTGAGGCATGACTACAGGGGCAGCAAAAGTTGAGGTTTATGGTGTCTAACCCATGTTACAGCGGAGCTGAAGATTTGCATTTATATAGCACCTTTCGCAACACCAGTTTCAAAGCTCTTTACAGCCAACTCAGTACAGTACTTTTGAAAGTGTGGGTATTGTTGCAATGCTCAAGACACAGCAGCCAATTTGCACATAGTGAAGCCCCACAAACAGCAATATGATAATGACCTGTATTTTAATCAATGTTGGCCGGGGATAAATATTGGCCAGGATTCCAGGGAGAGCTGTTCAGCTCAAAGAAATAGTGCCATGGACTCTTTTACATCCATCCGATTGGGCCATAGTTTAACATTGCATTTAAAAGAAAGCATCTTCATTAGCACACCATTCTCTCAGTACTGTACTGGTGTGTCAGCCTAGATTTTCTGTTCCAGTCTCTGTAGTGGGATGTGAAACAAGCAACCTTCTGACTCAGAGGAGTGCTTAAAAGGGCAAGCTCAGTTTGGTGAAGATTTCAAATAACCGGTAGTGCTTGATCTGTGACAGTAAGAATTACCGCTGACAATTCTCTACTCCCATGACTACCACCTCTCAAGAGACAGGAAACCAAGCTCAAGGCAATGGTGGCAAAGGAAATGGCTCATTTATCGTCACTCCCAAAACATGCCATTGCCTACAAGACCAAACAGGTGAGTATCTGGAACTCAAAATCAACAAGCTTGATGAGACCATGCGGATCAATCTTGACTCAGCACCAAAACTGTGCTCTCTGACCTGGGACAACATAAGAGTGAAAATTACTTATGAATTACTGACCTGCAATACTGACCTGGACAAGAGACTGAAGCACAGGTATTGTATGGAAATCTTCCCGAGGGTTGGATAACGAAACCTGTACAGATGAGCTGAGAAACAATGTTCACTAAACAGCAGAAAACAAGCTTTAATTATTTTGATCATTAAGAACTGTTAACCTGTGTTCCAGTGAAAAAAGTCCAATAATTTCTGCTCAATTTTTCAAGTTCTCACCAAAAGTGTTGAGTGTACCATTTTCCCCACCAAATCTAACACAACCCCTCCCCCCCCCAATCCATTTAGTTTTTCCTGACTTTGATTTTTAAAAAAAAAAACTTGTACCCAGATTTAAAAAAAAAAACTTCTATTCCTCCACTCTTTTAAAGATCTTTTTACCTTTCCCTCCAAAACGTACCATTGCACATTTCTCAGCATCGAATTACTGACGTCCATTCATTTGTCCCCGTCCTCCTACAATCTCCTTCACCATTTGCCAGGTCACTAACTTGGGTTTCTTCAGCAAATTAGTTTCTTCTGCTATCTCTGCACAAATTGTTTAATGTCTATCGTTAAAAAAAAAGAGTTCTCAGCACAGGTCACAGAAAACATCGCTTCCATCAATCCACAAAAGCACCTGTCACTGCTCTCTGCTACGCATCGCCATCGGAGTCAATTCAAAAGAAGGGGGAGGAAAATCTGGTACACAAAGGATCAGTTGCATTTCTAGTTTCGTTTGTGATAAAGAATTTATTGATTTGAAAACAAACAGATCAGAACATAAACCTACCGTATACTGAAGTCAACTCTTTTTTAAAAACTTCAAAATAGAGCTTTCTGGGCAAAAAACATCAATGGTTTCCAGATTGTATAATTTACATTGAAGTTTGCAGTTTTACTCATACTTTAAGGGGGAGTGGGGAAGGGGGGGGGCGGGGGGAAAAAGAGAGACAAATTTTTAATAATATTGTAGATGATGCGGGCTTGCAAGGTTAACTATTAATGTTCGAGAGTTTAATGAATTTGCATTGTTCTTCCACTGTTCAGTTTCCAATAATTCCAAAATACAAAGTCACATTCTCAATTCCAGTACAGCTTTCAAGAAACACACTTTCCAAAGGCTTGACAAATATTTTGTACATTATAAAGTAGAACGATAGAAACTTAAATGAATGACAAACATTTCCTTACTCAATATTTTCAGAATAAAATTGTGGACTTTACACTTTATCAGTCTCCTTCTGGAAAATAAGTAACACATTCTGGAAGATTTTTAGTTTATTTCAATGACATTAAAGACAAGAAATGATATTACTAAGATATCCTGTCTAGTTTTATTGATTTACAAAGCAGTCATTGCTATTATGCCCAACATGCTCATTTCAGATTAACAGCCGAGTGGGACGGGTATAATTATATTCAGGAAGTTACTTGTGTTCAGCCAAATGAAAATCTAATTTAACTTCTATTGCTGGTTAGAAATGATATTTAACAGTATTCTAAATACCTTATTTAATGTTTAAAACCAGGATGAAGCATGGCAAACACTTTCCTGTTAGATCACCTGGCAATTGTCATTGACTGCCAAGTCCATCAAAGTTTTACACAGCCTTTTTTTTGTGGAAAAAGTATTGGAAAATTCTAAAAGGTATTGTGCAAGAGGAAAGGCAAACTTAACATCTCCCAGAAATAACTGAATAAGCAGCAAATTATTGTCCATTAAAGTACTATTTCCAGCGATGCAAGTGGTGCGTTTCGAGTATCTTTTCTTAATGCAGGTCAATTACAACCCCCCCCCCCCGCCATAAATAATGGTTTCTGTAATTATTTTGCCAAAGGGTTACCCATAAAACCTAACGAGAAAAAGCCTGCAATCAGATTGTTGGAATGTGCATAAGGTCTCAATTTTTCAGGAGGTCACTTATTTTACACTGGACGACCAACGCTGCACTCTCACTTTTCCAATTGTGCTGAAACAAAAAGCACTCGAGTCCACACTCGGTTTTATCCGGCTAAGCATATAATTTTTGCATTTTGTTTTTATTCAAGAAATGCTCCCAATATACTCAAATACAATATAAATACATTAAAAAGTCATTTATGTTGGGCTATAGATTTTTGATCATTGTGAAGTAAACAATTAAAATCTGAAAATGCTGCTGCAAAAGACGCCCCTTTTAGAAATAGCACTAGTTTCAGATACACCATAATTAAGAGGCATAATATTGGTCATCCACTGTAAAATATGCATGACCAGCAGAGTAAATCTGAACCCTCGCATATTCTTGAACTATTTGTTAGCTCCGTTGATCCATACATCTGTGAAAGAAAACCATAGGCTCTAATTGGTCACTTTTTTTTGTACATATACAAATGTAATTTTAATTACATCACTCCAGCGCACAGCCTTACTCTTCCCTCCTGCAACGTTTCCCCTAAAGGAGTCCGATTTGTTTGCAAGGTTGCAATGATTTGGTCTCTTCCGCAGCTTTATTCTTGTGCTATGCTTCGTAACACATACTTCACTGTGTAGGCAAAGGCTGCAAAACCAACAATGACGAACAAGTTTGCTAAAGCTCCCCCTAGGAGTCCATGGTTTCGGTTGGCCTGTTGAAGGCCTTGGTGGTTGGCAGCCGGTAGCACGGCATGGCCATTAAGAAGCGGCATACCATTTTGGTGCACTTCACCATCAGGGATAACATCTGGTAGAGGCAGGGCCTGAGCCCTGTTACTTAGTTCCTCTTGTGCTCGTTGCTTTTCCTTTATTTCCTAGAAATACGAAAGAAGAAAACTAAATGTCATTAAATCAACTTTACTGTGAACCCCATGGTTTCTTCTCCTTTGCCCTGAAATTAGTTCTTTCAATCCTACTTTCACCTCATCAATGTTCTTCTGAGAAAAATATTGGTCCCGAATGCCTGATCAGTGATGGACAACCTAAGCTAGTGAGTGTTCTTCCCCTCAGTGGGCTGCTAGATTAAAATCAGGCTTGTTCACTATCAGGCTTATGGGCAGCACGGTAGCACAGTGGTCAGCACTATGGCTTCACAGCAGCAAGGTCCCAGGTTCGATTCCAGGCTTGGGTCACAGTCTGTGTGGAGTCTACACGTTCTCCCCATGTCCGAGTGGTTTCCTCCGGTTGCTCCGGTTTCCTCACATAAGTCCCGAAAGAAGTGCTTGTTTGGTGAATTGGGCATTCTGAATTCTCTCCGTGTACCCGAACAGGCGCCGGAATGTGGCGACTAGGGGCTTTTCACAGTAACTTCATTGCAGTATTAATATAAGCCTACTTGTGACAATAAAGATTATTGATTTTAACCATGACCCCATGAGTGAGATTAAATATATTTAATACATGCTGAATATTTCATGACAAGTTATAGAAAATGCTTAATTATTCATATATTAATAGAACTATGTACTTCAAAAGGTAAAAATAAAATATTTACACGTTGGACACAAGAGGGATCACACGGCTCTCACAATCAATGTTGTGAGCAATCAGCACGTACCTCACTTCGCTTACCCTTGCTTTATGTACTATCACTTCAGCTATACAGATAGGAAATAAACTATACGGATGGAAATTAGTAGAATGTGGCGATCCCACGCATGGGCAACGGTCAGTAAAATGCCTTGTGGGCCCCACTCATAACCCAGGTGGGCCACATGTGACCACCACGCTGCAGGTTGTCCACCACAGCCTTGGCCACCACGCTGCAGGTTGTCCACCACAGCCTTATCAGCTTACTCAAGGTGACTGATGTAGAATGATAAAGGTGTAAATACCCATCAGAAATCCTTTAGTTTATCAAATAGTAATGTGACATGAGTGAAGAGAAAGCAATTGCAAACTTTTGCTTATTTCCACTATCCACCATATCAACATATACAGATTCTGTGTACAACATGACTGTCAGGTTACACGATACATTCAATATGTTGCTCATCTTGAAAGCTTATAAACACTTACCTCCACTAAATCTGGGAAGAGCTCACAAAACACTTTATCCTTTAGATTAAAAGCACTGCTTTGGGCAGCAAGTTGCCTTTTCTGTTGAGGTAAAGATACAAAACATGAGTATTACTTTGGATTCAGTCAAGGATCAGTATAAACTATCACAAGACAATGTGGATGAATTGTCAGCTGAAATAAAACGCTTCAGAATTTATAAAGGCAATTCACACTTGACTGTAGTAAAATCTTTTGAATCCAAAGTTCATTTTTAATGCATTATTCAGTGCAAACTATCGATCAAATATTGAAAATGATGGGTGCTCTCATGCTTCTGCCCAGAATGCAACAGTGCAAGCAAAAATAAGCCATGACCATTTGATCACAACAGGGGTTGAATCTAAATGTGTGATTGTCTCTCACCCAAATGAGCAGCCAGCATAATTTATAAAAGCATACATCTCCTACACAAAGCTAAATTTCAGTTCTCAACACTCCCTCCTCACAGTGAACAGGTTTGCACCATTTCAACTAACTCTGCACCATGTCCATTTGCAACCAGTGCAAACTTTTGGGGAGGACAAGCGAAGCTAGGGAGTGTACAGTAAGCAGGAGTATATGAGAGACCTTGTGAGTGCATGTGCACAGGACAGGTGGATAAGGTGGTAACGGAAGCATATGGAATATCTTCCTTTACTGGACGAGGTATTGAATACAAAAGCAGGGATGTAATGGTGGAACTGTATAAAATGCGGGTTAGGCCAAAGGTGGAATTTTGTGTTCAGTTAGAACATAAGGACTAGGAGCAGGAGTGGGCCATCCGCCCCTTGAGTCTGCTCCGTAATTCAATGAGATCATGGCTGATCTTTTTGTGGACTCAGCTCCGCCCGCCCACTCACCATAACCTTTAATTCCTTTCCTGTTCAAAAATCTCTCTATTTTGCCTTGCAAACATTCAATGAGGTAGCCTCAACTGCTTCACTGGGCAGGGAATTCCACAAATTCATGACCCTTTAGGTGAAGAAGTTCCTCCTCAACTCAGTCCTAAATCTGCTCTAAAAAAAATACGAGATATATATTCTTCCCCAATATGAAGTATTAACTAGCACCAGAATGTGCCGAGTGAACTGACAGTCAACATTGTTTAAAAACAAGTCTGCATTAATTTTAATAGTTGCCACTGCAATAATTTTTCTCCGTCCTAGTGCCAGAAAACATGAACAGGTTATCCAACTCCCAGAGAACCTACAATGTTGCTTTGCTGGTTTGAGTTGATTATAGAACCAACTTTGCTGTATGAGCCAGAGGTCTTTTTTTGGCAAGCTAGCAACGAAAGCATCTCTGAATCTACTGAATGTGTTCGCAAGATTTCTTTCTAGTACATTCAACGGTCACAGTATGTCCTGCTCCAAAACTTGCAATGGGTTGCTGTGGAATCTGCCAAGTAGCATGCATAGACAAGCAAGTAGAAACCAAAGACTCGGTTTATTTTGACATGCAATAACCTCCATTCCTCAAAGGGTCACCCTCCCCAACCAGCACCTGCACCCAGGTCGGGGTTTATATGCTGGTGAGGTTTTGCCTTGTTAAGGGGAAAACTCCACCCCCTGTCACCGTGGAAGTTCATATTCTGTGGAGGTCGCAGCAATCTGGTAGTCCTTTACTGTGATCTCCGCGGGGTTATAACACTCCTTCTCCTCCTCCACAACCCCCCACCCCCAGAGGCGTGTACCGAACCGCAGAGCGGGGTTTTCGCACGGTGTGCCTGGGCTGGGCAGGAGCCAATTGCAACACATCCATAGCAGAGTCGGAATTGGAGCTGGGCTGGGCCTCTTCTGGCATCTCGCCGTCTGAATCCGGTCTCTCCATAGCTGGCGCAACTAGGGGCAACTGCGGCAATATGAGTGGTCCGGATAGGGATCTCTGGGACTGGGTCCGGGGCACCGGGAATGCAGCTGTAGAGATGGTCCATATGTTGATTTGACTTGTGTCTTTGCCCCCACACCTGATAAGAGACGGGACCAACATGATGCCAGGGATCCACGGGGCCCCTTCGCAAAAGATCTGCACGTGCACCGGATTCTCGAGGGCGAATGCGCGCAAAGGCATACGTCGTTTGTGTCAGCCTCGGTCCTGTCCTGGCCCTGGAGGACCTTTCCGCCAATGCCTGGGATAACTAAACTCAACCGGGTGCCGAGGCGGTGACCCATCAGCAATTCGGCGTGGACAATCCCCGTCGTGGCGTCTGGTCTTCCAATAGAAGAGGAATGGTGCCAGCCGAGTCTCCCAGGAATCAGAGATCTGTTTCTTCGTTCCAAGTGTAAAAGTCTGGACTACCTGCTCTGCCAATCCATTTGACACTCTAATGGTATGGGGTGGTGCGCACATGTCCTATGCCATTTACCAGGAGCTGATGCAGACGATAGGGTGTGGCTGTAATATTCAGAGGGGTATGTTAGCAACCCTCCAGCAGGTCCACAGCCAACTGGAGTCCCAGAGGCTACGGGCGCAGGAGATGGCACCGGCAATGAGTGGCACCGAAGCCAACACTGCTAGGGTGGTGACCGCAGTGTAAATCCTGGTGCATGACGTCAGCAGCATGAGTGGAGGTGTCCACGGTGTGGCTCAGTCAGTGACGGTCATGGCTGAGGGCCTGGGTAACATGTCAGATTCGTTGGGGGGCGTGACCCAGTACCAGGCGGACCTTGATGAGGAGCTGAAGGACATGTCTCGCTCTCAGATGGGAAATGCCGAGGCACTGCAGAGCTTATCCCAGTCGCAGGTGGGCATTGCTGAGGCACTGCAGAAAATGGCCCAGTCACCGAGGAGCCTGGGCAAATGCATCAACACCATGCTGCAGACATTGGGGAGCCATCAGGGCTGGCAGAGCCAGATTATGTAGGGGCAGCTGGGGCTCGGACCAGTGTTTGGTAACGTTTGGTAAACGTATATGCCCCGAACTGGGATGATGCCAATTTTATGAGGCGTATGCTAGGACGCATCCCGGACCTAGAGGTGGGAAAGTTGGTAATGGGGGAGATTTCAATACGGTGTTGGAACCAGGGCTGGACAGGTCGAGGTCCAGGACTGGAAGGAGGCCGGCAGCAGCCAAGGTGCTTAAAGATTTTATGGAGCAGATGGGAGGAGTAGACCCGTGGAGATTTAGCAGACCTAGGAGTAAGGAGTTTTCGTTTTTCTCCTATGTCCACAAAGTCTATTCGCGAATAGACTTTTTTGTTTTGGGAAGGGCGTTGATCCCGAAGGTGAGGGAAACGGAGTATACGGCTATAGCCATTTCGGATCACGCTCCACATTGGGTGGACTTGGAGATAGGGGAGGAAACAGAAGGGCGCCCACCCTGGAGAATGGACATGGGACTAATGGCAGATGAGGGGGTGTTGTCTAAGGGTGAGGGGGTGCATTGAAAAGTACTTGGAACTCAATGATAATGGGGAGGTCCAGGTGGGAGTGGTCTGGGAGGCGCTGAAGGCAGTGGTTAGAGGGGAGCTGATATCAATAAGGGCACATAAAGGAAAGCAGGAGAGTAGGGAACGGGAGCGGTTGCTGCAAGAACGTCTGAGGGTGGACAGGCAATATGCGGAGGCACCAGAGGAGGGACTGTACAGGGAAAGGCAAAGGCTACACGTAGAATTTGACTTGCTGACAACGGGTACTGCAGAGGCACAGTGGAGGAAAGCACAGGGTGTACAGTACGAATATGGGGAGAAGGCGAGCAGGTTGCTGGCCCACCAATTGAGGAAAAGGGGAGCAGCGAGGGAAATAGGGGGAGTGAGGGATGAGGAAGGAGAGATGGAGCGGGGAGCGGAGAGAGTGAAGGGAGTGTTCAAGGCATTTTACAAAAAATTATACGAAGCTCAACCCCCGGATGGGAGGGAGAGAATGATGGGTTTTCTGGACCGGCTGGAATTTCCCAAGGTGGAGGAGCAGGAAAGGGTGGGACTGGGAGCACAGATTGAAATAGAGGAAGTAGTGAAAGGAATTAGGAGCATGCAGGCGGGGAAGGCTCCGGGACCGGATGGATTCCCAGTTGAATTTTACAGGAAATATGTGGACTTGCTCGCCCCGCTACTGATGAGGACCTTTAATGAGGCAAAGGAAAGGGGACAGCTGCCCCCGACTATGTCTGAGGCAACGATATCGCTTCTGCTAAAGAAGGAAAAGGAGCCGCTGCAACGCGGGTCCTATAGACCTATTTCCCTCCTAAATGTAGACGCTAAGATTCTGGCCAAGGTAATGGCAATGAGGATAGAGGATTGTGTCCCGAGGGTGGTCCATGAGGACCAAACTGGGTTTGTGAAGGGGAGACAGCTGAATACAAATATACGGAGGCTGCTAGGGGTAATGATGATGCCCCCACCAGAGGGGGAAGCAGAGATAGTGGTGGCGATGGATGCCGAGAAAGCATTTGATAGAGTGGAGTGGGATTATTTGTGGGAGGTGCTGAGGAGATTTGGTTTTGGAGATGAGTATGTTGGATGGGTGCAGCTGTTGTATAGGGCCCCAGTGGCGAGTGTGGTCACGAATGGACGGGGATCTGCATACTTTCGGCTCCATAGAGGGACAAGGCAGGGATGCCCTCTGTCCCCGTTACTGTTTGCACTGGCGATTGAGCCCCTGGCAATAGCATTGAGGGGTTCCAAGAAGTGGAGGGGAGTACTTAGAGGAGGAGAAGAACACCGGGTATCTCTGTATGCGGATGATTTGTTGTTATATGTAGCGGACCCGGCGGAGGGGATGCCAGAGATAATGCGGACACTTCGGGAGTTTGGAGAATTCTCAGGATATAAACTGAACATGGGGAAAAGTGAGTTGTTTGTGGTGCATCCAGGGAAGCAGAGCAGAGAAATAGAGGACTTTCCGCTGAGGAAGGTAACAAGGGACTTTCGTTACTTGGGGATCCAGATAGCCAAGAATTGGGGTACATTGCATAGGTTAAATTTAACGCGATTGGTGGAACAAATGGAGGAGGACTTCAAGAGATGGGACATGGTATCCCTGTCACTGGCAGGGAGGGTGCAGGCAGTTAAAATGGTAGTCCTCCCGAGATTCCTCTTTGTGTTTCAGTGCCTCCCGGTGGTGATCACGAAGGCTTTTTTCAAAAGGATCGAAAAGAGTATCATGAGTTTTGTGTGGGCCGGGAAGACCCCGAGAGTGAGGAAGGGATTCTTACAGCGTAGTAGGGATAGGGGGGGGCTGGCACTACCGAGCCTAAGTGAGTACTACTGGGCCGCCAATATCTCAATGGTGAGTAAGTGGATGGGAGAAGAGGAGGGAGCGGCGTGGAAGGGATTGGAGAGGGCGTCCTGTAGGGGGACTAGCCTACAAGCTATGGTGACGGCCCCACTGCCGTTCTCACCGAGGAACTACACCACAAGCCCGGTGGTGGTGGCTACACTGAAGATTTGGGGACAGTGGAGACGGCATAGGGGAAAGACGGGAGCCTTGGTGGGGTCCCCGATAAGAAATAACCATAGGTTTGCCCCGGGGAGAATGGATGGGGGATTTGGAATATGGCAAAGAGCAGGAGTAATGCAACTGAAAGATCTGTTTGTGGATGGGAAGTTCGCAAGTCTGGGAGCGCTGACCGAGAAATATGGGTTGCCCCAAGGGAATGCATTCCGGTATATGCAACTGAGGGCTTTTGCGAGGCAGCAGGTGAGGGAATTCCCGCAGCTCCCGACGCATGAGGTGCAGGACAGAGTAATCTCAAAGACATGGGTGGGGGACGGTAAGGTATCAGATATATATAGGGAAATGAGGGACGAGGGGGAGATTATGGCAGATGAGCTGAAAGGGAAATGGGAAGAAGAGCTGGTGGAGGAGATTGAGGAGGGGCTGTGGGCGGATGCCCTAAGTAGGGTAAACTCATCGTCCTCGTGTGCCAGGCTAAGCCTGATTCAATTTAAGGTGTGGAGATGCCGGCGTTGGACTGGGGTGAGCACAGTACGAAGTCTTACAACACCAGGTTGTAAAACCTGTTGGACTTTAACCTGCTGTTGTAAGACTTCGTACTGTGCTCAATTTAAGGTGTTACACAGGGCGCATATGACTGGAGCACGGCTCAGTAAATTTTTGGGGGTAGAGGATAGGTGTGCGAGATGCTCGAGAAGCCCAGCGAATCACATCCACATGTTCTGGTCATGTCCAGCACTACAGGGATTCTGGGTGGGGGTGACAAAGGTGCTTTCGAAAGTAGTGGGGGTCCAGGTCGAACCAAGCTGGGGGTTGGCTATATTTGGGGTTGCACAAGAGCCGGGAGTGCAGGAGGCGAGAGAGGCCGATGTTTTGGCTTTTGCGTCCCTAGTATCCCGGCGCAGGATACTGTTGATGTGGAAGGAAGCCAAGCCCCCGGGGGTGGAGACCTGGATAAATGACATGGCAGGGTTTATAAAGCTGGAACGGATTAAGTTCGTCCTAAGGGGATCAGCTCAAGGGTTCACCAGGCGGTGGCAACCGTTCGTCGAATACCTCACAGAAAGATAGAGGGAATGGAAAAGAAGGCAGCAGCAGCAGCAGCCCAGGGGGGGGGGGGAGGAACCAGAAGGAGTCTCAGGGTTATTAATATATATGTATAATATGTATAGGTCGTTGCTATAAATAATTGTATATTGGACTGTTAAATCATATTTTTGGAGAGTGTTTATCTGAGACAAGGCAGTTGCCATTTAGTTTTAGTTTTCGTTTTTGTTATATATTATTTATTCTTTGTTTATAAAACAGGTCATTGTTATCTATACTGTTATATTATTGTGTAAAGGATACACAATGTACTGTGATGGTTGACCAAAAATTTTCAATAAAATATATATTTTTTAAAAAATAACCTCCACTCCCCAAAAGGTCTCCCACCCTGACCTGCACCCAGGTCGGGGTTTATATACAGGTGAGGTTCATCTTGTTAAGGGGGAACCCCCCGCCCCCAGTTACCAGGGAAGGTCATATTCTATGGAGGTCATGAGGAATCTGATAGTCCTTGCACTGTGACCTCCACAGGTGTTATAACATTGCTGGGCCTTGTGATCCTTTGGAGAGACCATATGGCAAGATGAACAGATTTTAAAAGCAAATCAACATCAACTGAAATCACAATGAACTTAAATCACAACATAAAATAATCTGAAACCAGAAGCTTCAGAAATATTAACTTTTGCAAATAAATAGAAAAATGTAATAGCTTCTAAAACGTGCTCATATACAAGTGTTGAAGATGAGCTCATTTCCCACTATTTTCAGAATGTGGCTCTAAATACAGAGGTGGGAAGTGGTTAATATAACTCCTGTATGGTTCCAAACTCAAGGAGCACTTTGCGCCCCCCCCCCCTCCCCCCCCCACCTGCACGTGAACCCAATACATTTGCAAATGAAGACTGATTAATGAAGAGTCAAAACAAACAAAACAATTTTACATGTGATTTTAGAAACAACAGCATGCATTTTTACAAAGTCCCTTGAGCTTGCATGGATTCATATAGTGCTTTAAAATTATTAAAGATACCAAGGCTCTTTAGAGGAGGATTATGGAAAAAAGTTGACATGTTAGAAGATATCAAGCCAGATGACCAATAGCCAAGTCAAAAAGGTGGATTTTTAGGAGCATCTTAGAGGAGGAAAGACCAGTGAAGATGCAGAGAGAGATTGAGGGCAGGAATTCCAGAGTTTAGGGCCTAGGCAGCTACACACAAACAGTCATCAATGGTAGCGTGAGTAAATTCAGGAATACTTAGGAAGCTAGAAATGAGAGAGTGCAGAAATCTGGGGTGGGTGGCAAAGTGCTGAAAGATTACAGTATTAGGGAAAGCAGGAGTGAAAATAAGGATGACATTCTAAAATTGAGGCATTTGACAGTGGCACAGTGGCAATGTCACTGGACTAGTAATCCAGAGGCACAGAATAATACTCTGGGGAAGTGATCAAAACTTATGACAACAGGTGGAATTTAAATTCATTTCATAAATCTGGAATAAAGCTAGTCTCAGTAATGGGAACATCTTTCGAATGTTGTTAAAAAAACCCATCTGGTTCACTAATGTCCTTTAGGGAAGGAAATCTGCCATTCTTACCCGGTCTGGCCTACATGTGACTCCAGACCCACAGCAATGTGGTTGATTCTTAACTGCCCTCTGATGCCAAGGTCATCCCCACACTCCCACTACTTGCCTTCAAACAACCGCGCAACCTCAAACAAACCATTGTTTGCAGCAAACTACCCAGTCTTCAGAACAGTGACCACGACACCACACAACCCTGCCATGGCAATCTCTGCAAGACGTGCCAGATCATCGACATGGATACCACTATTACACGCGAGAACACCACCCACCAGGTACGCGGTACATACTCGTGCAACTCGGCCAACGTTGTCTACCTCATACGCTGCAGGAAAGGATGTCCCGAAGCGTGGTACATTGGCGAGACCATGCAGACGCTGTGACAACGAATGAACGGACATCGCGCGACAATCACCAGGCAGGAATGTTCCCTTCCAGTCGGGGAACACTTCAGCCGTCAAGGGCATTCAGCCTCTGATCTCCGGGTAAGCGTTCTCCAAGGGGGCCTTCAGGATGCGCGACAACGCAGAATCGCCAAGCAGAAACCTATAGCCACGTTCCGCACACGAGTGCGGCCTCAACCGGGACCTGGGATTCATGTCGCATTACATTCATCCCCCACAATCTGGCCTGCAAAATCCTACCAACTGTCCTGGCTTGATACAATTCACACCTCTTTAACCTGAGGTTACCCCATCTCTGGATCTGTAAAGAATTAATCACCTGCTAATGGTCGCATTCCAAGCATTGTTTGGCATCTTTGAATTTGTCTACATGTGTGTTTCTGGAACATACCTCTTCATTCAGCTAGGAAGGAGCAGCGCTCCGAAAGCTAGTGACATCAAAACAAACCTGTTGGACTTTAACCTGGTGTTGTAAGACTTCGTACTGTGCTCACCCCAGTCCAACGCCGGCATCTCCACATCATGGCCCTCTGAAGTGGCTGAGCAAACCACTCATTTCAAGGATAATTAGGGATGAGGAACAAATGTTGGCTTTGCCAGTGACACCCACATCCAATGAAAGAATAAGGAAAACAAATGTAGAACAGAGAGCATAGGGGTGATGGGTGAGAAGGTCTTATCACGACTGACAACACAAAACTGAATTTTGAACAACTTCAAACTGCAGAAAGCAGACTAGCATCAAAAATGGTTTACACAGACCTGGAAAACAAGGGGCCGAAGAAGAGTACTTATTTCCTTTGCTCTGTTCAAAAAAGGGTTTATGGGACACTAGCTTCAGTAGTTGAGCCGTTGAAAATAGCTGGATAAACTTCCAGAGGTGCTGGCTATCTAAACCCACTTGCTGTAAGTCAGCGGGTTTTCCATTTCCCCATCCCCAGTTCATCAAAAACAAGGCACTTCAATTGAATTACACCGTACTCTGGCTGGGGAAGTTATGGTCAATAGAGAGAAAGAAATTACAGACAGACCATCCTTACCTCCTGACATGGGAAACTCTGAGAAAAGGAAGTTGGAGTGGAAGAGGATAAAAATGTAATTTGAAAGGCACATAACATCATTCAGTTCAAAGTTCAAAAGAATCTATAGCATGACAATGAAAAAGCTTCTCTTGAGTAATGAATGGAAGGAACTCACTGTATATTCTGAAGTTTCAATACTGCCCAATGTAGGCCCTTTCTCTACCATGAAGCTAAGGAGACCCGTCAGGATTGTAGAGACAGACCAGGCTGGGTTCCAGGTATCGGGATGGAAATCAGTGATTGAAAGACATAACCTGCAAGGTAAAGGTCTTTACTAAAATTGTGTTTATTTTTTCCAACAGGGTTCATATAATTCAAAATATCTTTTGACCACAGACAGCCCAAAATCAATGAACTGGCAAATCACATTCTCACTCTGGGCATTCTAGGCAATGTATCATTTAAAACGTATTTTCATTTGGAATTTCTTGATGGATCAATTTAAAGGTATTACTTTTCAGGTAATGCTTAACAACCCAGCTGGATGCCAGCCTATAATCTCTTACAAAGTGAGATTCTGATCTCAGATAGAGATCCGGAGGACCAATGATGTGACTCTAGACAGGGAGGCAAGGGGGCAGCACCTCAACATCTTCCAGTGACCAGTTACAGAGCATTAGCAAAGTTATAGAGGATCAACATCTTCCAGTGACCAGTTACAGAGCATTAGCAAAGTTATAGATGATCAGCTCCAAAGCTCTTTTATGTACTAGATTTTGAGGGACAAATAGAATGGAAAATGTAGAAATGGAAAATAAACACAATATTTTAACTTTTGTTGTTCCAGGAGTCTGCATGTTCTCCCTGTGTCTGCGTGGGTTTCCTCTGGGTGCTCCGGTTTCCTCCCACAAGTCCCGAAAGACGTGCTGTTAGGTGAATTGGGTATTCTGAATTCTCCCTCTGTGTACCTGAACAGGCGCCAGAATGTGGCGACTAAGGGCTTTTCACAGTAACTTCATTGCAGTGTTAATGTAAGCCTACTTGAGATACTAATAAATATTATAGAAGAGATTCTTCTTTTATAACTTTCAATAGGTCAGCTGAAGGTAAATAGGTAAATGCATTAAAGACACAGGCGCTTAATTAGGAACTCTATGAATATGGTAACTTCAAGTTATGTTGTTTCTGGGAGCTCAGGTGAAAATATTTATTATATATCTTTGGCCAAATAAATAGGTCCCCTGATTATAAATCTATGGTGCATGTGTCACATTCAACAATTCCAAGATCATTTTTTGTGCCATCTCAGGTTGTTAGTTTTTTTCAATACTTCTGCAAATGTCTAGTGGCTGTGAATGAATGATCAAATTGCTGAATTTAGGTGCAAGAGGAAAATGGGAAACAGTGGAGTCTGTGAAAATATGAAAATATTAAGACGGTCACTTCTGGGGGCAGCCATGGTGTGAGTGGTCGCACATTTGGTAGCTCCAGATTGTGGCTGTGTTTTTGGACATTTTCCCTGATTAACGAGCGAATGTTTTAGTGCAAAAAGATGCAGGAGTGGTGGAGGAAGTTTATTCCACCTGTGGATGGATTCATGGACCACAAGTGGTTTTAGGCGAAAGGAGCTGTTGGAGCAAGAAACTTTTCCTGTGACACAGGGAAAGATGGCGGAGGGTCAGGGACCGGCCCTACCATCTCAGTGGTCTATTGAACAGCTGGTAGACTTCTTGAATGAGAAGTTCACCCAGCAGAGGAAGGAGTCTCGGTAAGACCTGGCGAGGACGGTGGATCCGCTTCAGGCGAGGGTCGACTGCATGGAGGTGAGGTTGGAGTCTCAAAGCCAGACTATCCAGAAGGTGGAGGAGACAGTGGGGAAGTATGAGTAGCTGCTTGCTTTGTTGGCAACCGAAATGGGGATGATGCGAGATATCTAGAAATGGCTCCTGGAGGTGGAGGATCTGGAGAACCACTCCAGGAGAGAGAACCAGAGGATTGTGGGGTTGCCAGAGGGCATTGAGGGAGCAGACGCTGGCTCATATGTGGCCATGGTGTTGGAGAAGTTACTGGGAGAGGGAGTCTTCAAACTATCCCTGGAGGTAGACCGGATGCACAGGGTACTGATGAGGAAGCCGCAGGGTAATGAGCCGCTGAGGGCAATGGTGGTGTGGTTGCACCGGTTACTGGACAAGGAGAGGATCCTGAGGTGGGCCAGGCAAACGAGGCTGTGTACCTGGGAGGGCAGCGAACCTCGAGTGTACTGGGTGCGGAGCTGGCCAAGAGGAAAGCGGGCTTTAACAAAGTGAAGGCTGCCCTCTTTTAGAAGGTGTGAAGTTTGGGATGCTGTACCCGGCTCACCTCTGGGTGACTTACAATGGTCGAGAATGCTATTTTGGGACGCCGGAGGAAGCGATGGTGTTTGAGACACAACTGACTGGCAGGAGGAAGAGGACATCGAACTTGGGAGATGTTTTTGTTCTCTCTCTCTCTGGGGTCATTGCCCTTTGTTCTTCTGTGGGGGTTGTTCTGGTCTCTTTCGGCCTTTGAATGTTGATGTTGTTCTTTGCACCAGGAGAGTGTTTGGGGGTGGGGATCATCAGTGGGGGGGTAGGGTGCTAGGTGCCATGGTGGGGGCGGCCAGGCTAGCTAGCTCATGGAAGCACAGTGGGGGGTGAGCAGGTGGTTAGTGTGTTGATGGGGGTTGGGATTGTTGTTCTGTGGAGAGGGGGGGGGACGGACTGCTGACACGAGGAGGTTTCTTTTCAATGTGGTATGGGGGGGGGGGGGCAATGATGGCGGACATCTGAGGGCAGGCCTGAGGGTGGCTCAGGAGGAGCTATGGTTGATCAGGAGGGGCGTCCCCCGGAACAGGCTTGTCACATGGAACGTGAGGGGGCTGAATGGGCCGGTCAAGAGGGTTCATATGTTTGCACATTTGAGGAAAGGGTGGGTAGGGCAGATTTTGCATTCGGGACTGGATCTGAAGATGAGGGGGGTGGCGGTTTTGATAAATAAACGGGTAGTTTTTGAAGTGGGGAGCCTAGTGGCGGATTCTGGGGAGAGGTTTATTACGGTGAGTGGGAGGTTGGAGGGGATGCCGGTGGTGTTGGTGAATGTTTATGCCCTGAACTGGGATGATGTAGAGTTTATGAGGCGGGTGCTGGGGAAGATCCCGGACCTGGATACGCACCAGTTGATAACGTGGGGGGGGGGGGCGGGGGAAAAGAGAGATTTTAAACATGGATCTGGAGCCGAAATTGGACAGGTCAAGCCCGGGGTGGGTGCGGCGGTGGCGAGGGAGCTGAGGGGGTTTATGGAGTGGACCCATGGTAGTTAGAGGGTGAAGGAATTCTAATTTTTCTCCCATGTGCATAGGGTGTACTCCCGAATCGACTATTTTGTGTTGGATAGGACATTGGTGGCGGAGGTAGTCGGTTCGGCGTACTCGCCAATTTTGGTTTCAGACCATGCGTCACATTGGGTGGACTTGCAGATGGATCGGGGGTGGGCACCTGCAGTGGAGGTTAGATTTGGGGCTGTTGGCAAATGAGGAGGTTTGTGAGCGGGTGAGGGGTGCTATTCAGGGATATGTGGAGTTGAATGACACAGGTAAGGTTTCGGCCGCCACGCTATGGGAGGCACTGAAGGCAGTAGTAAGGGGGGGGGGGGGAAGAGAGAGAAAGAGTTTATTTCAATATGGGCACATAGAGATAGGGCAGAGATGGCGAGGTTAGTGGAGGAGATTTTGCAGATGGATAGGAGGTAATCAGAGGCCCTGGAAGCAGGGTTGTTGAGCGAGCAACAGAAACCTCAGATGGAGTTTGGGCTGATATCCACAGGTAAGGCGGTAGGGCAGTTGAGGAAAGCTCAAGGGGCGGTCTCGGAGTACAGGGAAAAGGCAAGTAGGATGTTGGTGCATCAATTGAGGGTGAAGGAGGTAGCGACGGAGATCGGAAAATGAAGGATAGGGGAGGGGAAGGGGTACACGGTCTTGGATCCAGTGGGGTGAATGGAGTGTTCGGGGACTTAGATAAGAGAATGTACGAGTCAGGAGCCCCTGCCGGGGTTGAGGGAATGAAGCGTTTTTTAGAGGGGTTGGAGCTACCGAGGGTGGAGGAGGACCTGTTGGAGGGATTGGGAGCCTCCATTGGATTGGTGGAGGTGTTGGAGGGTATGGGGGCAATGCAGGCGAGAAGGCCCTGGGCCCAATCGGATTCCCAGTGGAATTTTACAAAACGTTTTTAGGGAGATTTGGGGCCCCTGCTGGTAAGGGCTTTTAATAAGGTGAGGGAGCGGTGGGTGCTCCCCCCAACGTTATCGCAGGCCTCGATCTCCTTAATTTTAAAGAGGGATAAGGATCCGGGGCAGTGTGGGTCCTACAGACCAGTTTCGCTGTTAAAATGTGAACGCCAAGTTGGTGGCCAAGATCTTGGCCTCAAGGATTGAGGAGTGTGTACCGGGGCTGATAGGGGAGGACCAGACAGGGTTTGTTAAGGGGAGACATTTGTCGAGCAACATCAGGTGGCCATTGAATGTGATAATGATGCTCCCGGAGGGACGAAGTGTGGAGGTGGTGGTCGCCATGGGTGCGGAGAAGGCCTTCGACCGGGTGGAGTGGGACTATCTGTGGGAGGTTCTGGGGCGTTTTGGGTTTGGGCAGAGATTTGTGGATTGGGTCCAGTGTATGAACGAACCGGGTGAGTTCGGAATATTTCAGGCTGCACTGGGGAACAAGGCAAGGATGCCCACTCTCCCCACTGCACTTTGCTTTGGCTATAGAGCCATTGGCAATGGCATTAAGACAATCAAGGGACTGGCAGGTGGGGGTGGAGAATAGGGTCGATCTGCTGCTCTACATTTAATGGAAGGGATTATGGGTATATTGGAGGAGTTTGGCCGGTTTTCGGGATATAAACTCAATATGGGGAAGAGCGAGGTTTTTCCGATTCAAGCAAGTGGGCGGGAGAAGAGGTTGGGAGAATTGCCATTTATAGTGGGGGGTGAGCTTTCAGTATTTGAGTATTCAGATGGCGCAGGGGTGGGAGCAGTTGCACAAGTTGAATCAAGCGCGGTTGGTGGAACAGGTGAAAGGGGATTTCAGGAGGCGAGATGCGCTCCTGCTGTCGGGACGGGTGCTCCCACTGCCAGGATGGGTACAATCGGTGATGATGACAGTCCTCCCGAGGTTCTTGTCTGCATTCCAGAATCTCCTGATTTTCGTTCCCAAGGCTTTTTTTAGGAGGGTGAATGCACTGATTTGGGGGTTTCTTTTGGGCAGGTAAAGCCCTGCACGTGACGAAGGTGCTGCTGGAACAGAGTTGGGGGGGTTTAGCTCGCCCAAATTTGATGAATTACTACTGATAGCCATAGTTAGGAAGTGCTGCCCCAGGGGCTACAAGACAAGGTGGTGTCAAAAACAGTGGTAGGTGAGGATAAAGTATCAGAAATTTATAAGGAGTTGATGGATTGGGAGGGAGCCCCAATAGGGGTAGTGAAGCGTCACTGGGAGGAAGAGTTGGGTAGGGACATGGAGGCTGGGGTGTGGGAGGAACCATTCGTGGTTGGTGAACATGTCCCTGTCATGTGCAAGGCTTAGCCTTATTCAGTTCAAGGTGGTCCACAGGGCACATATGACTGTGGCCAGTATGAGCAGGGTTTTTGAAGGGGTGGAGGATAGGTGTGGACAGTGCGCTGGTGGGCCCACGAATCATGTTCACATGTTTTGGGCACGTCCGAAGCTTGGGGGATTCTGACAGGCGTTTGCTGACATTATGTCAGCGGTCCTGAAGGTGAAGGTGGACCGGAAGTGGCGGCCTTTGGAGTGTCAGAAGACCCGGGAGTCCAGAGGGCGAGAGAGGCCGATGTCTTGGTCTTTGCCTCCATGGTAGCCCGGAGATGGATTTTATTGGAATGAAGGGATTTGGGGCCGCCAAAACCGTGGGATGTGGGTGAGTGACCTGGCAGAGTTTCCTCGGCTGGAGAAGATAAAGTTCGCCTTGAGGGGGTTTCCCCAGAGGTGGCAGCTGTTCATCAACTGCTTTGAGAACAGTTAAGTCAGCAGGGTGGTGGGGGGCATGGGGAGCTTTTGGAAAATGGCATTAGCACTGCACTTCTGACTTTGTAATAAATATAGAGCATACTATTCAGAATTTACAGCTCACTGTTATGCTTTTTAATATCAGCAGCACACAACAGGCTAATCACAACAGATGAAATTTATACATTAACAAGAGCAGTAATTTTGGTTTAAACTAATCAAAAGTGAAAGGAACTTTGAATCTTGATTAAAGCTAATGCAAGACGTGTAAATATTTGCTCGTTAAACGTGGTGTTCTAATCTGCAGATTATTTTTAAGAAAACACAAGTTGAAAATGTTAAACTAAGACAACAGTTAGGTATAAAAGCTTCGCTTTTCAAATCTATTTCAAAGCGATAAATGCTTCAAAACCCTAATAATGCTCAGAAGCTGGATTCATAGCTGAGGAAAAACTCACACTAATTTGTTTTAAAATAGGTACAAACATAGTGCTGTGAGGGAGAGAATTCCAGGAATTTGACTCGATAACAGTGAAGGACATTCGGTGTGCTCCACTGTTCTCTGCTCAGTGATTGTGGGTAAGCAAAAGATTCTACAGGTTGCTCCACTTCTCCCATTCTTTCTTTTTCCCCATTTACAATTCCCCTACCATTAACTGCCTCTTCCCCCAGTCCACATGCCAAACATCAGCAAGAAGATGAACCAAGGCCGTAAGAATTTCTAAAAATTATGTCCATTAAAATTTTGCATTATTTTCCACATTTTTAGTTCCTCCATTCTATTCCTCCCTCAAAAGCAGTGACCCTCGAGAACTTTGCTATTGCCACATAGTTTAACACTGGGGGATGATGAAAAGCCACCAATTAGATGGTCTTAGATGGTCAATCCAAGGTGCAGGTAGAGAAATGGGTGACCACCAGAAAGGGCAGGCAGTCAGTGCAGGAATCTCCTGTGGTTGTCCCCCTCTCGAACAGGTATACCCCTTTGGATACTGTCGGGGGGGGTAGCCTATCAGGGGAAAACAGCAGCAGCCAGAGCAGTGGCACCACAGCTGGCTCTGATGTTCAGAAGGGAGGGTCAAAGCGCAGAAGAGTCGTTCTAGGGGACTCTATAGTCAGGGGCACAGATAGGCGCTTCTGTGGACGTGAAAGAGACTCCAGAATGGTATGTTGCCTCCCTGGTGCCAGGGTCCAGGATGTCTCCGAACGGGTAGAGGGCATCTTGAAGGGGGAGGGCAAACAGGCAGAGGTCATTGTACATATTGGTACTAACGACATAGGCAGGAAGGGGCATGAGGTCCTGCAGCAGGAGTTCAGGGAGCTAGGCGGAAAGTTAAAAGACAGGACCTCTAGGGTTGTAATCTCGGGATTACTCCCTGTGCCACGTGCCAGTGAGGCTAGATATAGGAAGATAGAGCAGCTAAACACGTGGCTAAACAGCTGGTGTAGGAGGGAGGGTTTCCGTTATCTGGACCACTGGGAGCTCTTCCGGGGCAGGTGTGACCTATATAAGGACGGGTTGCATCTAAACTGGAGGGGCATAAATATCCTGGCCGCGAGGTTTGCTAATGTCACACGGGAGGGTTTAAACTAGTATGGCAGGGGGGTGGGCACGGGAGCAATAGGTCAGAAGGTGAGAGCATTGAGGGAGAACTAGGGAATAGGGACAGTGTGGCTCTGAGGCAGAGCAGACAGGGAGAAGTTACTGAACACAGCGGGGCTGGTGGCCTGAAGTGCGTATGTTTTAATGCAAGAAGTATTACGGGTAAGGCAGATGAACTTAGAGCTTGGATTAGTACTTGGAACTATGATGTTGTTGCCATTACAGAGACCTGGTTGAGGGAAGGGCAGGATTGGCAGCTAAACGTTCCAGGATTTAGATGTTTCAGGCGGGATAGAGGGGGATGTAAAAGGGGTGGCGGAGTTGCGCTACTGGTTAGGGAGGATATCACAGCTGTACTACAGGAGGACACCTCAGGGGGCAGTGAGGCTATATGGGTAGAGATCAGGAATAAGAAGGGTGCAGTCACAATGTTGCAGGTTTACTACAGGCCTCCCAACAGGCAGCGGGAGATAGAGGAGCAGATAGGTAGACAGATTTTGGAAAAGAGTAAAAACAACAGGGTTGTGGTGATGGGAGACTTCAACTTCCCCAATATTGACTGGGACTCACTTAGTGCCACGGGCTTAGACGGGGCAGAGTTTGTAAGGAGCATCCAGGAGGGCTTCTTAAAACAATATGTAGACAGTCCAACTAGGGAAGGGGCGGTACTGGACCTGGTATTGGGGAATGAGCCCGGCCAGGTGGTAGAAGTTTCAGTAGGGGAGCATTTCGGGAACAGTGACCACAATTCAGTAAGTTTTAAAGTGCTGGTGGACAAGGATAAGAGTGGTCCTCAGGTGAATGTGTTAAATTGGGGGAAGGCTAATTATAACAGTATTAGGCGGGAACTGAAGAACCTAGATTGGGGGCGGATGTTTGAGGGCAAATCAACATCTGACATGTGGGAGGCTTTCAAGTGTCAGTTGAAAGGAATTCAGGACCGGCATGTTCCTGTGAGGAAGAAGGATAAATATGGCAATTTTCGGGAACCTTGGACAACGAGAGATATTATAGGCCTCGTCAAAAAGAAAAAGGAGGCATTTGTCAGGCTAAAAGGCTGGGAACAGACGAAGCCTGTGTGGAATATAAGGAAAGTAGGAAGGAACTTAAGCAAGGAGTCAGGAGGGCTAGAAGGGGTCACGAAAAGTCATTGGCAAATAGGGTTAAGGAAAATCCCAAAGGCTTTTTACACGTACATAAAAAGCAAGAGGGTAGCCAGGGAAAGGGTTGGCCCACTGAAGGATAGGCAAGGGAATCTATGTGTGGAGCCAGAGGAAATGGGCGAGGCACTAAATGAATACTTTGCATCAGTATTCACCAAAGAGAAGAAATTGGTAGATATTGAGTCTGGAGAAGGGTGTGTAGATAGCCTGGGTCACATTGAGATCCAAAAAGGCGAGGTGTTGGGCGTCTTAAAAAATATTAAGGTAGATAAGTCTCCAGGGCCTGATGGGATCTACCCCAGAATACTGAAGGAGGCTGGAGAGGAAATTGCTGAGGCCTTGAGAGAAATCTTTGGATCCTCACTGTCTTCAGGTGATGTCCCAGAGGACTGGATAATAGCCAATGTTGTTCCTCTGTTTAAGAAGGGTAGCAAGGATAATCCAGGGAACTACAGGCCAGTGAGCCTTACTTCAGTGGTAGGGAAATTACTGGAGAGAATTCTTCGAGATAGGATCTACTCCCATTTGGAAGCAAATGGACGTATTAGTGAGAGGCAGCATGGTTTTGTGAAGGGGAGGTCGTGTCTCACTAATTTGATAGAGTTTTTCGAGGAAGTCACAAAGATGATTGATGCAGGTCGGGCAGTGGATGTTGTCTATATGGACTTCAGTAAGGCCTTTGACAAGGTCCCTCATGGTAGACTTGTACAAAAGGTGAAGTCACACAGGATCAGGGGTGAGCTGGCAAGGTGGATACAGAACTGGCTAGGTCATAGAAGGCAGAGAGTAGCAATGGAAGGATGCTTTTCTAATTGGAGGGCTGTGACCAGTGGTGTTGCGCAGGGATCAGTGCTGGGACCTCTGCTGTTTGTAGTATATATAAATGATTTGGAGGAAAATGTAACTGGTCTGATTAGTAAGTTTGCAGACGACACAAAGGTCAGTGGAATTGCGGATAGCGGTGAGGACTGTCAGAGGATACAGCAGGATTTAGATTGTTTGGAGACTTGGGCGGAGAGATGGGAGATGGAGTTTAATCCGGACAAATGTGAGGTAATGCATTTTGGAAGGTCTAATGCAGGTAGGGAATATACAGTGAATGGTAGAACCCTCAAGAGTATTGAAAGTCAGAGAGATCTAGGTGTACAGGTCCACAGGTCACTGAAAGGGGCAACACAGGTGGAAAAGGTAGTCAAGAAGGCATACGGCATGCTTGCCTTCATTGGCCGGGGCATTGAGTATAAGAATTGGCAAGTCATGTTGCAGCTGTATAGAACGTTAGTTCAGCCACACTTGGAGTACAGTGTTCAATTCTGGTCGCCACACTACCAGAAGGATGTGGAGGCTTCAGAGAGGGTGCAGAAGAGATTTACCAGAATGTTGCCTGGAATGGAGGGCATTAGCTATGAGGAGCGGTTGAATAAACTCGGTTTGTTCTCACTGGAACGATGGAGGTTGAGGGGCGACCTGAAAGAGGTCTACAAAATTATGAGGGGCATAGACAGAGTGGATAGTCAGAGGCTTTTCCCCAGGGTAGAGGTGTCAATTACTAGGGGGCATAGGTTTAAGGTGAGAGGGGCGAGGTTTAGAGTAGATGTACGAGGCAAGTTTTTTTACACAGAGGGTAGTGGGTGCCTGGAACCCGCTACCAGAGGAGGTGGTGGAAGCAGGGACGATAGTGACATTTAAGGGGCATCTTGACAAATACATGAATAGGATGGGAATGGAGGGATACGGACCCAGGAAGTGTAGAAGATTGTAGTTTGGCTTGGAGGGCCGAAGGGCCTGTTCCTGTGCTGTACATTTCTTTGTTCACCCTCTTTCTTCCCTGGTGGTCATTGCTACATTACAGCAAGCCAGGTGATCTACACCTTAAAATAACTTGGTCTTAATTTCCTCTCTTTCGGTTTGGAAAGTGATTCATCTACCTCTCCACCTCTCCTCTCCCGAGGTTCAGTGAGATTTGGAATGGAGTTAAGAATAAACGATTCAATCATAGAATTTACAGTGCAGTAGGAGGCCATTCAACCCATCGGGTCTGCACGGCTCTTGTAAAAGAGCACCCTACTTAAGTCCACGCCACCACCCTACCGCCAAATCCAGAAACACTACCTAACCCGTTGGACACCAAGGGGCAAATTTAGCATGGCCAATCCACCTAATCTGCACATCTTTTGACTGTGGGAGGAAACCGGAGCACCCGAAGGAAGCCCACGTAGACACGTGGAGAAAGTGCAAACTCCACACTGTCACCCAAGGCCGGAATTGAACCCGGATCCCTGGAGCTGTGAGGCAACAGTGCTAACCACTGTGCCACCCTAACTGATTAGAAACTAGTCTGGTATCAAATAATAAAAGAATCTTTTAAAATATTTTTTAAAAATAGTGCTTTGTTAACAAGCTAGCCCAATGCAGACTTTAAACTGGTTACGGCCTGCTGGAATCAGCCCAGCTGCAATTTCATTGCTGCACCACTTCAAAGACAGACAAGTTACCTGAGTTAGATAGACTGATTAATGAATGGCAGACAGAGGGGTTAGAAACAATGAATATTGTTTACCAGGCTGCGAGCAGGAGGTTGCAGTCTGACGGAAGAAACAAAACTATTATTTCCTGTAGGGAGTTTACACGGTTTTGCAGAGTTAATAATGGGAAACCCCTATATCAGGCAGACTGTGTGGCTTTAAAACTTTTGTGATTTGATGTGTGTTTGAGAGTGATCATAATTCACATTGCCAAGTAAAGGTTTAACAAATTTCTGTTTTGCCAAACATGGACAAGCTGGGGTTAGTCAAGATACTCTTGATTGCTTAAGTCAACATACAAGCTTTTTGTCACGGATGTGTTGCAGCTTATGAGCATTAAAGTTTTGAAACACCATCATTTTTGAAGTAGATTTACATTGCTAAAGGGAAATTATTTAATGTGATCTGGCGAAATCTACTGTTTATTTTTGCTCCTGCTGAATTTCCCTTCTTCGTAAACCTAACTTATAGCTTATAGCTCAATAAATATGGTCAGTCAGAGCTCAGGAGAATATGAGGCATCGTGGAACATTTCCAGCCAACCGAACAGTAGAAAGAGTTATCATCAGCAGGAACATACTACATTATCAGGTACTTTCTATGTAAGGAAACTGTTTAGTTCATCGGAACTGAGCACTTGGTTATGGAGTAGCTTGTGTTTGTAGTGGGGAAAGTGTCTGGAAAATGCCCGAATTAAAACATGGACATCTTCTACGGCTGACATGGGAAAAAAACGATGCTTCTTTGTGTGTATTGTATTATATACTGCCCAAGTCATTCAAAAGAACGTTTGAAACATGTGCAAGAATTTCCAGCATCATTGGTTAAATGTACCAATGTTGAAACTATTGTTCGAATTCATGTTTATCAATGACTCCACAGGATTGGCCTAGACCATTGATAGGGTTTTGAGGGCTGCTATGTGTCAAAACCCGGAAATGATTAATTTTTGTACAAATACAGCAACTGTAAATGTTATTTCAATGTGAATAACCAGAGGTAAAACCCAGAACTAAAGAACAGATAACAGCAGAACCACTAATGCTTCTGTCATGTACTCTCCAAGTTCTTTTACTTGGACATGGCTAATGAAAGCTCTAAATCAGTTACAAAATCTCTTACCGTGTATTGCATTTGAATCTTCCATTTGGTGTAATCATATAAATACTAGGGGGCTTAAAGGGAAATTCTCTGGGGAAAACTAATTTCCCATGATAAAGACCGCCTAGGTTTAAACAGAAAATAACAGCAATATTAGAATCTGTATATATTGCACTTTCACACATCCCGCCGTCAAAGATTTAAACGGAGCACTCTTTATTGAACAATGACTTTGATCTTGTCAAAAGTGGAGCAGAAAGAATTTTTGTACCAAAGCAAATTACTGCAGATGCTGGAAATGCGAATTAGAAACAGAAATGCTGGAAACACAGCAGGTCTGGCAGCACCTGTGGAGAGAGAAACAGGTTGTTGATCTGAAATGCTATGTTTCTCTCTCTCTAGATGTTGCCACACCTGCTAAGTACTTCTGGCATTGTTTTCATGTTGCAATGAAATGAATGAAAATCGCTTATTGTCACAAGTAGGCTTCAAGTGAAGTTACTGCGAAAAGCACCTAGTCGCCACATTCCGGCGCCTGTTCGGGGAGGCTGGTACGGGAATCAAACCGTACTTTTGGCCTGCCTTGGTCTGCTTTCAAAGCCAGCGATTTAGCCCAATGTGCTAAACCAGCCCCAATGAATTCGAGCTTCAGCAACAGCATAATTGCACATGGCTAAATGAGTGACGGGTACAGTCAACACTATAATACTTTCACACTTGAATAAGGGTCTGCGGTTCATTACAGAATTAGTACTGCAAGTTCAGAGAACGTTGCAGATGTTTTCTTCCATCTCTTGAAATAGTCCAGAGCTATTAGGAAGCATTCCTTTCCCATCAACCCCATTCTTCCCCCCATGCCTCACTTTCAAGACACACTAAATTATATTTTAAATATCATTTTCCATTGAGCATTCACTCAGATGAACATCCTCAACCTTGATCAGTAGCATTGGTTTCACTAGTATCCACCTGCAACCAGGCACATACAATTCTTTCATTTAAGAAATACTTTCTCCCCCACAACCAAAACATTTCACAGCAGGAATACATTGCAGACTGGAGATTTAAAAAATGACATCTCATTCATAACTTGGACTACAATCAGATCAAACTCTCTTTGATTTAGTCCACCCACGATATATCCCACTAGTGAACCTCGCCTCCAGCCATATATCTATTTATAGTGAGTGAAGGCATTCCTGGCTATATAATATTTATTGTGAAGAAGCCTCGTGTCCCAGTTTCCTGATTAGTTCACTCTTTGCTATAGAAAAAAACAGATGCTAACAAAAATAAAACAAAAGCTGACAGTCTAGTCTTAGCTGACAGGTCCTGACTTACAGCTCAGGTGCAATTTGATTTACAACAAAATGGGGTAACTCAAAGTTGTAACTTATTGCCACAGCAGCCCAACCTGTTCTTTCACTGGCAGTCCCTCTGCCATCATAACCTGTGACTCCCTCCTCAGAGCATCCACTCTTCACTCATTCTCCAGGTTTTTGACTGGCCTCTTCCTTCACTCGCTTCCTATTCACACACACCCTGCGGGTCCACTCACTGCCTAACCTCTGCTGCTTAAATTTGGGAGATACAAAGAAATGAAAATGTAAATGTTATCATTCCTGACAAACTGTAGAATATCAAAACTGCGCATCAGTCACTAAGGTTGTGCAGCAATCAGTTTGTTACAAAATGATAAACAGGACTAAAGAATGCGACAAATCAAATAGAAAGACATTAATCTACCAGTCAATTATCAAATCAGAAAATACAGCAACATCAATACATACCCTCATAAGGTGTTTTCTCAGGGCCCCGTACCACGTAATGCCTAGCAAGAGATAGTAAATGTTAAGGAATCCATAATTATCCACACATGGCATCTTGAAAAGAGCCATTCTGTGCTTAAATTTAGTAGATTGTTATTTTGCAATCCAATAATTTTGCTGCATTCTGGTACAATTGCACGGTATTTCAGAAGCCGTTATAACTTGTAAAAGTTGCTCTTAAACCTTTGACTAACATTTTTATTCCTGAATATAAAAGGAGCAGAGCTGGGGACTTCCGGGTGCGGCGATGACCAGCTAGGTCGCACGTTTCGGCACCTCCCGCTCGAACGGACTTTTGGGCTCTTATTGGGAGCCCCAACAGCAATTTTTGACGGCTAAACCCATTGTGCGGTGAAACAGAAGGGAATCCCCCTGGATGTACATGGAGAAAGGAGATAATAGTGGCCGGATTGCAGAGGATCCTCTGGAGCAGCGGCAAGGAAGGGAAGCACGAAGCAAGATGGCGGCGGAGGGAGGCCGTTTGGTATGGGACCTGGAACAGCAAGAGTTCCTTCGGAGATGTGTTGAGGTGCTAAAGGAGGAGGTGCTGGCCCCGATGCTGCAGGTGATTGTGGGGTTAAAGGAGGCGCAGAAGACCCAAGAATTGGAGCTTTGTGGCGTGAAGGCAAAGGCTGCCGAAAATGAGGACGAAATACAGGGCCTGGTGGTGAAGACAGAGACACATGAGGCACTGCATAAGAGGTGCATGGAGAGGCTGGAAGCCCGGGAAAATAGCTCGAGGAGGAAGAACCTAAGAGTTTTGGGTCTTCCCGAAGGTGTAGAGGGAGCGGACGTCGGGGCATATGTGAGCACGATGCTTCATTCCTTAATGGGACCGGAGGCCCCGACGGGCCCCTTGGAAGTGGATGGAGCATATAGAGTCCTTGCGAGAAGACCGAAGGCGGGAGAAATACCTCGAGCTAGAGTGGTGAGGTTTCACCGCTATAAAGACAGGGAGATGGTCCCGAGATGGGCGAAAAAGACACGGAGCTGTAGGTGAGAGAACGCGGTGATCCGCGTGTACCAGGATTGGAGTGCGGAGGTGGCGAGAAGGAGGGCGAGTTTCAATCGGGCCAAGGCGGTGCTCCATAGAAAGAAAGGGGGGGGGAGAATTTTTTTTCTCTTTCCCCTTGATGGGGGGGGGGGGGGATGGTGAACTGTGGGCGCTGGGGGGGGGGGGAAGGAGAGGGGGAAGGAGAGAGGGAGCTGCGCCATAGGGGTGGGACCGAGTGGGAAGCATGAGATGGTCGGGGCGGGAGGACACCGTTGGGGGGGGACAAGTGGGTGCGTGGGAACCGGGTGAGGAGCTGGTCTAAAAAAGGGGATGGCTAGTCGATGAGGGGGGGGGTGTAAAGAGCCCCCAACCCGGTTGATCACGTGGAACGTGAGAGGGCTGAATGAGCCGATTAAGAGGGCAAGGGTGCTTGCGCACCTAAAGAAATTAAAGGCAGATGTGGTCATGCTGCAGGAGACGCACCTGAAACTGGCGGATCAGGTCAGATTACGAAAAGGATGGGTGGGACAGATATTTCACTCGGGCTTGGATGCGAAAAATAGAGGGGTGGCAATATTAGTGGGGAAACGGGTATTGTTTGAGGCGAGGACCATAGTGGCGGACAGTGGGGGTAGATATGTGATGGTGAGTGGCAGATTGCAAGGTGAGGCGGTGGTTCTGGTGAACGTATATGCCCCGAACTGGGATGATGCCAACTTCATGAAGCGTATGCTGGGGCGTATCCCGGACCTGGAGGCGGGAAAGTTGGTAATGGGGGGAGACTTCAATACGGTGCTGGATCCAGGGCTGGACCGGTCCAGGTCTAGGACCGGGAGGAGGTCGGCAGCGGCCAAGGTGCTTAAGGACTTCATGGAGCAGATGGGAGGAGTAGATCCCTGGAGATTTACTAGGCCTAGGAGTAAAGAGTTCTCCTTCTTCTCCCATGTCCACAAGGTGTATTCTCGGATAGACTTCTTTGTCCTGGGAAGGGCGCTGATCCCGAAGGTGGCCAGGACGGAGTACTCGGCTATAGCCATTTCGGACCATGCCCCACATTGGGGAGATCTGGAAGTAGGAGAGGAAAAGGAACAGCACCCACTGTGGAGATTAGATATGGGATTGTTGGCGGACGAGGGTGTGTGTGTAAGGGTAAGGAGATGTATCGAAAGGTATCTGGAGATTAATGACGACGGAGAGGTTCAGGTGGGAGTGGTCTGGGAAGCACTGAAGGCGGTGGTCAGAGGGGAACTGATTTCCATAAGGGCCCATAAGGGGAAACAAGAGAGCAAAGAGAGGGAGAGATTGTTGAGAAATTTTGAGGGTGGATAGGCAGTATGCAGTGGCTCCAGATGAAGGACCATACAGGGAAAGACGAAGGTTGCACACGGAATTTGATTTGTTGACCGCGGGCAAGGCGGAGGCACAATGGAGGAAGGCACAGGGAGTGCAGTATGAGTACGGAGAGAAGGCGAGCCGGTTACTGGCCCAACAACTGAGGAAGAGGGGGGCGGCGAGGCAGATTGGAGGGGTTAGGGACGAGGAGGGTGAGATAGAACGGGGAGCGGAGAGGGTGAACGGGGTGTTTAAGGCATTTTACGAGAGGCTGTATAAGGCTCAGCCCCCGGAAGGGAAGGAGGGAATGATGCACTTCCTAGACCAGTTGGAATTTCCGAAGGTCGAGGAGCAGGAGAGGACAGGACTGGGAGCACAGATTGAGGTGGAGGAGGTGGTAAAAGGGATTGGGAACATGCAGGCAGGGAAGGCCCCGGGACCGGATGGGTTCCGGGTGGAATTTTATAGGAAATACGTGGACCTGCTGGCCCCGCTTCTGACGAGAACCTTTAATGAGGCCAGGGAAAGGGGGATGTTGCCCCCGACGATGTCGGAGGCGACGATATCGCTGCTCTTGAAAAGGGACAAAGACCCGCTGCAGTGCGGGTCTTACAGGCCTATTTCCCTCCTGAATGTAGATGCCAAGCTTTTGGCCAAGGTGATGGCGACGAGGATGGAGGATTGTGTCCCAGGGGTGGTTCACGAGGATCAAACGGGGTTTGTTAAGGGGAGACAATTGAACACTAACATACGGAGGCTGCTGGGTGTGATGATGATGCCCCCGCCGGAGGGGGAGGCGGAGATAGTGGTGGCCGATGGATGCAGAGAAAGCATTTGATAGAGTGGAGTGGGATTAGCTGTGGGAAGTGTTGAGGAGATTTGGATTTGGAGAGGGGTTTATTGGATGGGTTCAGCTTCTATCCAGGGCCCCGGTGGCAAGTGTGACTACAAATAGGCAGAGATCTGACCACTTCCGTCTATACAGAGGGACAAGACAGGGATGTCCTCTGTCCCCGTTACTGTTTGCGTTGGCAATTGAGCCACTGGCCATAGCGCTGAGGAGCTCTAGGAAGTGGAGGGGAGTACTTAGGGGAGGAGAAGAGCACCGGGTATCACTATACGCGGATGATTTGTTGTTGTATGTCGCGGACCCAGTGGAGGGGATGCCCGAGATGATACCCGGTGCTCTTCTCCTCCCCCAAGTACTCCCCTCCACTTCCTAGAGCTCCTCAGTGCTATGGCCAGTGGCTCAATTGCCAACGCAAACAGTAACGGGGACAGAGGACATCCCTGTCTTGTCCCTCTGTATAGACGGAAGTGGTCAGATAATGCAGACACTCAGGGAGTTTGGGGAATTTTCAGGATATAAACTGAATATGGGGAAGAGTGAGCCGTTTGTGATGCACCCTGGGGAACCGGGCAGGGGAATAGATGATTTGCCGTTGAGGAGAGTAACAAGGGATTTTCGGTACCTAGGGATCCAGATGGCCAGGAACTGGGGAACCTTGCATATGCTAAATTTAGTAAGATTGGTGGAGCAGATGGAAGAGGACTTTAGGAGATGGGACATGGTGCCCCTGTCACTGGCGGGTAGGGTGCAGGCGGTTAAAATGGTGGTCCTTCCGCGGTTTCTTTTTGTGTTCCAGTGCCTCCCTGTGATGATTACAAAAGCCTTTTTCAAGAAAGTGGATAAGAGCATTAGGAATTTTGTATGGGCTGGGAAGACACCAAGAGTGAAGAGGGGGTTCCTGCAGCGTAGTAGGGATAGGGGGGGACTGGCACTGCCGAGTTTAAGTGACTATTATTGGGCCGCCAACATATCAATGGTATGCAAGTGGATGGGGGAAGGGGAGGGAGCGGCGTGGAAAAGACTAGAGATGGCGCCCTGTAGGGGAACCAGCCTAAAAGCATTAGCGACGGCCCCTTTACCGTTCTCCCCGAAGAAATACACCACAAGTCCAGTGGTGGTGGCAACGCTGAAAATTTGGGGGCAGTGGAGACGGCATAAGGGAGTGACGGGTGCCTCGGTGAGGTCCCCGATAAGGAACAACCACAGGTTCGTCCCGGGGAAGATAGATGGGGGATTTAAAGCTTGGCAGAGAGCAGGGATTGTGAAATTGAAGGATTTGTTCCTAGGCAGGACGTTTGAGAGTCTGGGAGCACTGACAGAAAAATATGGGTTGCCATATCGAATGCATTTCGATATATGCAACTGAGGGCTTTTGCGAGGCAACAGGTGAGGGAATTTCCGCGGCTCCCGGCGCAAGAGATTCAGGACAGAGTGATTTCGGGGGCATGGGTGGGGGATGGTAGGGTGTCAGATATATATAGTGAAATGAGAGACGAGGGGGAGACGATGGTGGAGGAGCTGAAGGGAAAATGGGAAGAGGAGCTAGGGGAAGAGATTGAGGAGGGGCTGTGGGCCGATGCCTTGAGTAGGGTAAACTCTTCGTCCTCATGCGCCAGGCTCAGCCTGATACAATTCAAGGTTCTACATAGGGCGCACATGACTGGAGCAAGGTTAAGTAGATTTTTTGGAGTGGAGGATAGGTGCAGGAGATGCGCGGGAAGCCCAGCAAACCACACCCACATGTTTTGGTCATGCCCGGTACTGCATGGGTTCTGGGTGGGGGTGGCGAATGTGCTTTCAAGGGTGGTGGGGGTCCGGGTCGAGCCAGGCTGGGGGTTGGCAATATTTGGGGTTGCGGACGAGCCGGGAGTGCAGGAGGCGAGAGAGGCTGATGTTTTAGCCTTTGCGTCCCTAGTAGCCCGGCGAAGGATATTACTTACGTGGAAAGAAGCTAAACCCCCAGGCGTGGAGGCCTGGATAAACGACATGGCGGGGTTCATAAAATTGGAGCGGATAAAATACGCACTAAGAGGTTCGGCTCAAGGGTTCACCAGGCGGTGGCAACCGTTCCTCGACTATCTCGCAGAACGATAAGGGAAATGGGAAAGGTAGCAGCAGCAACCCAGGGGGGAGGGGGGGGGAAGGGCCCATCCGGGCCCTCAGGGGTTTTGTACAGGTGTTTGTAAAGAGTTATTTATATTGGTTTTTGTGACTTTATTATTTTGGATATTGGCTAGTTTTTATTTTTGTTGTTGGTAGTTGCCGTCTAGTTAATATATTATTTATTCTTAAAAAAAAAACGGTCATCATTATTATTTATATTGTTTCAAAGTTGCAAAAGGGGAAACTTTTGTACTGTTTTTGTTTGACCGAAAAATTTGAATAAAATATATATTTTTTAAAAAGGAGCAGAGCTGTTGATGACAGTGGAGAATCAAAGCAGAGAGTAAAACTTCTCAAAGCTGTGGCTTCGCTCCCAACTTTTTTTCTTGTAAATGGCTCGACAACAGTTTGCAGAAATAAACAGACAGGTGCAGCTTTTACCTTCTGTAACAGGGAGCTGTTACACCCTCAACCAGTGCTGTTCAACATATTAGTGACTAGTCACGTTGTCAAATGGCAACACAAACTTGGCTAATTTTGACCAGTCAATAAAAGATAAGTAACAGATTTCACCATCAGGCATGTGATCTCAATAACCATGTTTGCAATGTGTACGTGTGTACCTCAACCTGTTTTCTTAAGTAAATAAGCACATGGGAGTACATTTATTTGAACCAGAAGGCTGTTTCCACTAAAATTAGGCCGTTTCCTCTAAAATAACTAGCAACAAGAGGGAGAAATATACATGACCTCATTCTCACCAACCTGCCTGCCGCAGATACATCTGCCCATGACAGTATCGGTAGGAGTGACCACTGCACATCGTATGGAGACGAGGTCCTGTCTTCACATTGAGGATACCCTCCATCGTGTTGTGTGGCACTATCAGCATGATAAATGGTATAGATCCAGGTCAGATCTAGTAGCAACTCAAGACTGGACACCATGAAGAGCTGTGGGCCATCAGCAGCAGCAGAGTTGTATTCAACCACAATCTATAACCTCATGGCCCAGCATGTTCTCCACTCTACCATTACCACCAAGTCAGGGGATCAACCCTGGTTCAATGAAGAGTGCAGGAGAGCATTCCAGGAGCCACACCAGGCATACCTAAAAGTGAGGTGTCAACCTGGTGAAGCTACAAAACAAGACTACTTGTGTGCCAAACAGCGTAAGCAGCGAGTAATAGAGCTGGGCAATCCCACAACCAACAGATCAGATCTAAGCTCTGCAGTACTGCCACATCCACCTTTGAATGGTGGCAGACAATTAAACAACTCGCTGGAGGAGGCTCCACAAATATCCTCACTCAGTGATGGAGGGACCCAGCACATCAGTGCAAAAGATAAAGTGCCGAGTAAATGGTCCATCTCGGCCTCCTCCGGAGACCCGAGCATTATAGATGTCAGTCTTCAGACCTTTAGATTCACTCCACGTGATATCAAGAAACAGCAGAAGGCACTGGATACTGCAAAAGGCTATGGGCCATGACAATATTCTATCAATAGTACTGAAGATGTGTGTGCCAGAACTGGTTGTGCCCCTTGCCAAGCTGTTCCAATGCTAAGCTGTTCCAATATAGCTACAATACTGGCATCTACCCAACAATGTGGAAAATGGAACAGTTATGTCCTGCACACAAGAAACAGGACAAATCCAACTGGCCAATTACCAGCCCATCAGTCTACTCTCAATCATCAGTAAAGTGATGGGAGGAGTCATCAACAGTGCTATCTAGCAGCACTTACTCAGCAATAATCTGCTCACTGACGCACCTTTTGGGTTCAGCCAGGGTTACTCAGCTTCTAATCTCATTACAGGCTTGGTTTAAACACAGACAATAGAGCTAAATGCCAGAGGTGAGGTGAGGTGAGAATGAGTGCCCTGGACATCAAGGCAGCATTTGGCAGAGTATGACATCAAGGAGTCCTAGTAAAACTGGAGTCAATGGGAATCAGGGGTAAACTCTCCACTGGTTGGAGTCATAACTGGCACAAAGGAAGATGGTTGTGGTGGTAGGGGGTCAAACATCTCAACTCCAGTTCCTCAGGGTAGTGACCGAGGCCCAACCATCTTCAGCTGCTTCATCAGTGACCTCCCATCCATCATATGGTCAGAAGTGGGGATGCTCGTGGATGACTGGACAATGTTCAGCACCTTTCGCAACTCCTCAGATAATGAAGCAGTCCTGGACAATATCTCGGCTTGGGCTGATGAGTAACAAGTTAACACTTACGCCATATAAGCCAGGCAATGACCCTCTCCAACAAGAAAGGATCTAACCATCACCTCTTGATATTCATTGGCATCACCATCTCTGAATTCTTCACTATCAACGTCCCGGGGTTTACCATTCACCAGAAACTGGACTAACCATATAAATACTGTGGCTACCAGAGCAGGTCAAAGGCTAGGAATCCTGCGGAACGTAACTCTCCTCCTGACAACCCAAAGCCTGTCCATTATCTACATGGCACAAGTCAGGAGTGTAATGGAATACTCTCCACTTGCCCAGATGAGTGCAGCTTCAGCAACACTCAAAAAGCTTGTCACCATCCAGGACAAATTGATTGCTTGATCGCTACCCTTTCCACAAGCATTAATTCACTCCCTCCATCGAGGAATAGTAGCAGCAGTGTGTATCATCTACAAGATTACCGCAGGAACTCACCAAGGTTCCTTAGAGGAGGAGATTGCTGAGCCTTTGTTTGGCCTTGATCTTTAAGTCATCTTTGTCTACAGGAATAGTGCCAGAAGACTGGAGGATAGCAAATGTTGTCCCCTTGTTCAAGAAGGGGAGTAGAGATAACCCCGGTAACTATAGACCAGTGAGCCTTACTTCTGTTGTGGGAAAAATCTTGGAAAGGTTTGTAAGAGATAGGATGTATAATCATCTGGAAAGGAATAATTTGATTAGAGATAGTCAACACGGTTTTGTGAAGGGTAGGTCGTGCCTCACAAACCTTATAGAGTTCTTTGAGAAGGTGACCAAACAGGTCGATGAGGGTAAAGCAGTTGATGTGGTGTATATGGATTTCAGTAAAGCATTTGATAATTTTCCCCATGGTAGGCTACTGCAGAAAATACGGAGGCATGGGATTCAGGGTGATTTAGCAGTTTGGATCAGAAATTGGCTAGCTGGAAGACGACAAAAGATGGTGGTTGATGGGAAATGTTCAGACTGGAGTCCAGTTACTAGTGGTGTATCACAAGGATCTGTTTTGGGGCCACTGCTGTTTGTCATTTTTATAAATGACCTGGAGGAGGGCGTAGAAGGATGGGTGAGTAAATTTGCAGATGACACTAAAGTTGGTGGAGTTGTGGACAGTGCGGAAAGATGTTACAAGTTTCAGATGGACATAGATAAGCTGCAGTGCTGGGCTGAGAGGTGGCAAATGGAGTTTAATGCAGAAAAGTGTGAGGTGATTCATTTTGGAAGAAATAACAGGAAGACTGAGTACTGGGCTAATGGTAAGATTCTTGGCAGTGTGGATGAGCAGAGAGATCTCGGTGTCCATGTACATAGATCCCTGAAAGTTGCCACCCAGGTTGAGAGGGTTGTTAAGAAGGCGCACGGTGCGTTAGCTTTTATGGTAGAGGGATTGAGTTTAGGAGCCATGAGGTCATGTTGCAGCTATACAACACTCTGGTGCGGCCGCATTTGGAGTATTGCGTGCAATTCTGGTCGCTGCATTATAGGAAGTATGTGGAAGCATTGGAAAGGGTGCAGAGGAGATTTACCAGAATGTTGCCTGGTATGGAGGGAAGATCTTATGAGGAAAGGCTGAGGGACTTGAGGCTGTTTTCGTTAGAGAGAAGAAGGTTAAGAGGTGACTTAATTGAGGCATACAAGATGATCAGAGGATTGGATAGGGTGGACAGCGAGAGCCTTTTTCCTCGGATGGTGATGTCTAGCACGAGGGGACATAGCTTTAAATTGAGGGGGGATAGATATAGGACAGATGTCAGAGGTAGGTTCTTTACTCAAAGAGTAGTAAGGGCGTGGAATGCCCTGCCTGCAACAGTAGTGGACTCGCCAACACTAAGGACATTCAAATGGTCATTGGATAGACATATGGACAATAATTAAATTGTGTAGATGGGCTTTAGAGTGGTTTCACAGGTCGGCGCAACATCGAGGGCCGAAGGGCCTGTACTACGCTGTAATGTTCTATGTTCTAGACTGCACCTACCAAACCCACAACCACTACCATGTAGAAGGACAAGAGCAGTAAATACAAGGGAACACCACTACCCTTCCAAGTCACTCACCATTCTAACTTGGAAATGTATATCGCCGTTCCTTCACTGTCGCTGGGCAGAATCCTGGAACCCCTTCTCTAACAGCTGAGTGGGAGTACCTACACCTCAGGGATTGTAGCGGTTCATGGCGGCAGCTCGCCACCGCCTAACGGGCAACTAGGGATGGCCAATAAAAAGTGGCCTAATCAGCAACACCCACATGCCATGAATTAATTTTAAAAGTGGCGAAAACTGTTTTGGAAAATTGTACATTGCAATTGATTTTCAGAGAATAACTAATTAAACGATAATTTTTTTTAAGAGCAGAACCACAAAGAAACCAATTTAAATTTGGTCATTACCACCTAACTGTCAAGCATCAAAACTGCACATCAGTCAGAAAGGGATATGCCTGGCATCTGCGCGGCAACTAGTTTATAATAAAACAGGACTAAAGAATGTGATAAATCAAGCCATTTCCATGGGACAACACAGGTTTAGGGAAAGCAACTGATCTCAAACTGCTTGCGGTGGAGCAGGATCCCTACTGCTCCTTCTGTCAAGCTACAACGCAAAAAAAATCAACTCAAAACTGCTTTGACCACGCTAAACTACTGCATAATTAAACGGTTTCATAGAAAGAGGCTAGTGGGAAAATTACTGTACAGCATAAAAGGAAATTTATAGTGCATATACAGGACTAAATTGCATCTAAGATTCCAACAACTCTGCTAAAGCCTCAAAAAGATGGTCTTGGGCAATAAATACAGTTAATGGGAGTTCTATAGATAAGATCATAGAATTTACAGTGCAGGAGGCCATTTGGCCCATCGAGTCTGCACCGGCCCTTGGAAAGTGCGCCCAACCTAAGCCCACACCTCCACCCTATCCCTGTAACCCAACATAACCTTTAATAATAATGATGATCTTTATTGTCACAAGTAGGCTTACATTAACACTGCAATGAAGTTACTGTGAAAAGCCACTAGTCGTCAAATTCCGGCGCCTGTTCAGGTAGAGGGAGAATTCAGAATGTCCAAATTACCTAATAGCACGCCTTTCGGGACTTGTGGGAGGAAACCGGAGCATCCGGAGGAAACCCACGCAGACACAGGGAGAACGTGCTGACTCCGCACAGAGAGTGACCCAAGCCGGGAATCGAACCTGGGACCTTGGAGTGTGAAGCAACGGTGCTAACCACTGTGCTACCGTGCAGACATATACCTCAAGATCATAAATCACCACTTTTCTACTGGATCCTCTTTAATGTAAAAGCAGCCTCACTGAAAATAACAAAGTAAATAGAACATGAACATTCTTGACACCTTGGTAAACACTGAGGTGGCAGCATGGGAGTTGTCTCTCACTGAAATTTCCCTGTAGTTCCATTAGCTCATCATAAACACACAGTCGGTCCCATTCCTCACACTGACACAAATTCACAAAATGTGCCTGTGGAAAATTCCATGGAAACCCCCTCAAGAGAACATTGTTCTGATTCCAAGCAAGGTGAAGCCTGTGATGCTCTAGCCTCACAGTAATTAGCAGCGGGCAATCTATCCTCACATTTTAGACCGAGATCTTGGAGGAAGCTAATTTTAGCTGTCACTCCGATAAATGAGTGTGAATTGTGGGAAGGAAGGTTGTGGGGAGGTGAGGGAACGGCACGAGGCGAGTTGCTCATTTGGAGAGCCGATGCAGACATGAGGAGGCCAAATGGCTTCCTCCTGCGCCATAGCAATTCCGTGAGCTCGCAGCCCAAAACTGGTCATTCACAAAACACAGTCACCAACAGCATGCAGAGCTTTGTAAAGCAACAACCTGTAACCGCATGACTCACCATATCTCTTCCATCACCATCAATCCCACAGACAAATCTCATTAAGTGAAGAGAATTTCGAGAGCGACTCAGGAACAGCACCAGGCGAAACAAAAACATTCAAATCTAGGGTAACAGCTTTATTTTGAACCTTTTAGTTAAATTGAGAATGTCAAATGCTAAGTAAAATAATTTTGAAAAAGCATTTTGTTCAATCTGATTGGTTCAGGTTCTGTCATTGATAGAATTTCAGCACTTGGCAGTGACAGCTCTAATCTGTCAGTCAGAAAGGTTTCAAATTTATTTTTAGGAATGAGGTTGGTTCAGTTTGGTGGTTTATTTTGCTCAGTGCCTATAGTTCAGGGTCGATTTCTTTTAGCCACTCTGTATAAAATTAGAGCAAAGCAATGAAAGTGTGTCACAGAAATTCATCTTCAGACAATGTCGACATCAGCGTGGCAGGAACTGCAGGCTGGCTGCACTGCTTTCAGAAGGACCGAGGGAATAATTGAAAATGAAGCACAAATTGTAACAAACCAACAAAATGAATTAAAATTAGCTGCAGGCGAAACTGGAAAAACACCCCAGAAGGCTCATTAGATTGGGCACTCAGCATATTCAAATAATGCAACAAAGCAATCAACAAGAGCAGTTAAAATAGTGGAGCCTAAATATGGGAAGCAAGCACCATAGATCATAGAATTTACAGTGCAGAAGGAGGCCATTCGGCCCATCGAGTCTACACCGATCCCTGAAAGAGCACCCTACATAAGCCCACACCTCCACTCTATCCCGTGACCCAGCAACCCTACCTAACGTTTGGACACTACAGGGAAATTTAGCTTGACCAATCCACCTAACCCGCACATCTTTGCACTGTGGGACGAAACCGGAGCACCCGGGAGGAAACCCACGCAGACATTTGGGATTCCGCACAGACAGTGACCCAAGTCGGGAATCAAACCTGGGTCCCTGGCGCAGTGAAGAAACAGTGCTAACCACTGTGCTACCGTGCTGCCCAAAACGTGTAGTGTTTTAGACAGCCCTCATCTCTTGTGCTGAGCCCTATTTGGCATCCTTCAAGCACTGGAGTCAAGAGGACAGTCACATGGCTGTCCCCTGGTGTTAAACGTTTTTAAGTTCAGAGGAAAAATACTGGAGAAAATTCCACTTTCTGGATTTGAAGGGAGGTTATCTGAGAGCTGTCCATGATAGTAAACGTCATGGAAAGATATAGCTGGAAAAATAAGTTACAATTGTGACAGTCGATATGGGGGCCACATATTCAATTCAGTAAAAGACAGATTTACTTTTAGGTTCCTCACGAGTGATCAATATATGGAATGGACTCTCAGATAGAGATGGGGAGGTGAGAAGCCAGGAATGAATTAAGGACCAACTGGAAGCTGCATTGTGCAGTGGAATTTTGGGTCTTTCTGTTACCTTAACGAACCAAGATTGGCTGAATGAGCTTCTTCATCTTTAACCACTGTGATGTTGAGCAAAGTGCACACGATTAGGTAAGCAAATTTCTTAATGCTACCTGTACTTACCATTCAAGAATATTAGATGGGAGAGGTTCAGCACAGATATAAGGCACTGGATCTTTCTTTATTCGAAGATAGTCCTGTTTCAGTCTCTGTGTTGCTGTTGTTGGAGCTCGTTTGTTACTGTTGCTGCTCATCTAAGTTTGATTTAAAAAAAACAATCTCACTAAGCAGTTGAAATTTTTTGAAAGTTAGGTTTTGTATTATTAGATTTAGCTCAGAAAGAATTAAAACAGGATTGCCAAGCTACTTCTCCAAGGAATATATATACAAGGTTGGTTCCAGACAAGATGACTGCGCTGGTCTTCATTAACAACTGATGAGACAGAATACAATAGTAATTCCATTTGTCAATGGGCCACAGTTCACATGGACGGGGAGTAATCTGGACGTTACTACCCTTGGAATCCTGCTCAATTCGCGAAACTGCCTTCTGTAGGACCACCATTTTGTTTCTTCCATATTGGTGATGTGGCAAATCACGAGAAGGATAGTAACAAACTTCAGAAGATAGATTAGTGAAAATGGGCAGACATAGGGGAGATGCAATTTTATCTGGTTATATTTTGGTTGGAAGAAATGAGGCAAGGAAATGTTAAAGAGGAGGCAAGAATAGAGATGTGGAGGGGTGGTGGTGCTGGCTGGGTATGTGTGGATACAAATCTTGTGAAGATATCACGGCAAGATGAGGAGGCTGCGAAAAGAGCAGTGTTATCAGTCTTCATGGAGGCAGAGAACAGAAGCAAGGATTTTCTTCTAAACCGTGATAAAATACTGGTTAGGCCTCAGCTAGAGCAGTGTGTTCAGTTCTTGACACTGCACTTTGAAGAGGATGCTCGGGCCTTGTAGAGAGTGCAGAAGAGATGTACTAGAATTAGTGCCAGGGATGGGGCATTTCAGTTACATGGAGAGACTGGAGAAGCTGGGGTTGCCCTCCTCAGACGGCTAAGAGGAGATTGCACAGATTTTAAAAATAAGGAGAGACTGTTGGGCAGCGGCACAGTGGTTAGCACTGTTGCCTCACAGCATCAGGGACCCAGGTTTGATTCCGGCCTTGGGTCTGTCTGTGTGGAGTTTGTACATTCTCCCGGTGTCATGTTCTGTGCTCCAGTTTCCTCCCACAGTCGAAAGATGTGGTTAAGTGGGGTTGAGGGGATAGGGCAGGGTGCTCTTTCAGAGGATCAGTTCAGACTATATGGGCCTAACAGCCTCCTTCTACACAGTAGGGATTCTATGTTGCCAGTGGTAGACGGGTCAATAACTAGAGACGACAGTTTAAGAGCAGGAGTGGAGAGGAGGAAACCATTTTTTAAATAAACACAGAGTTGTTGCGATTGGACATGCTTTGCCCGAAACGTTGGTAGGAAACAATCATAATTTTAAATACTTCTAAATTTATTTACATTTTCAAATATTTGAAAGTTTAAAAAAAATAACACGGCAATGAGGTCAGAGCAAGGATTAACTGGATAGCTCCACAAACAGCCAGCAGAAGCATGATGGGCCGAAAGGCATCCTACTGTGCTGTATCATTGTTTGAAATCTCCACTCTCTACTCAAATACATAGATCATAGAATTTACAGTGCAGGAGGCCATTCGGCCCATCGAGTCTACACCAGTCCCTGAAAGCGCACCCTACCTAAGCCCACACCTCCACCCTATCCTGTGACCCAGCAACCCTACCTAACGTTTGGACACTACGGGGAAATTTAGCTTGACCAATCCACCTAACCCGCACATCTTTGGACTGTGGGATGTAGTCCCAATATCTCAACCCACCCAAAATAACTACCCTTTCCACTCCTGGTGTAATCTCAGTGGTTTTATACTGTAGGCTCTCCAATGCTTTAATGTTCTTCCTATAAAAGCGGGCCCAAGGGAGCATATAAGACTCTTAAATGTGGCCAACCCACCATATAACTTTCTTACTTCCTTTCACTCATCTGCATTGAAGTAATAGCTTCCACAAGTCTGTATTCTGCCATGCCATCCTCCTCAAATTTTACAGAATCATCCTCACTGGCTGCAACCATTTTATTTGCGGTTACCATCCAATTCCAATATTTTTCTGATCCGCAAGTCCAAATCATCTAAATATTCAGCAAACAAAATGGTGCTGAGCAGTGACCCTGGGATGCACCATTTCCAACTCATCTCCAATCTCGGTAATATCCACTCTTAACTAATCCGGTCTCTTATCTTCTTTTATACCATACGCCTGTACCTTGTGATGCCTCACCATATGCCTTCTGAAAGTATATCTGCCACATTCACTTCACCAATCAAGCACGTTTTCCAAAAATAATTAAATCTATCAAACATAACTTGCTTTTACAAGCCTGCACTACCTGATCTTAATGGATCCATACCTTTCAAAATGCTAACTAATTTAATGTGGAAGTATGGATTCGAAGTGTGTGCCCACAACTAGTGCGGAGACCACCTGATTGCTAATTATCTGGCTTATCCTCCTGTCCATTCTTGAACAGAGGTGTTACTTTGGTTAAGTCCATGTCAGAATACAGGAGGGAGATAGAGCTAGAGAACATAGTGGAGTAGTGCAACGACAACAATCTCTCCCTCAATGCCAGCAAAACTAAAGAGCTGGTCATTGATTTCAGGAAGCAAGTACTGCACACAGCCTTGTCTGCAACAACAGGGCCGAGGTGGAGATACACATCACCAAAAATCTATCCTGGTCCACCAAGAAAGCACAACAGCGCCTATACCTCCTCAGTAACCTAAGGAAATTCGGCATGTCCACACCGACTCTTGCCAACTTTTACAGGTGCACCATAGAAAGAATCCTATCTGGCTGCATCACAGCCTGGTATGGCTACTGCTCAGCCCAAGACCGCAAGAAACTTCAGAGAGTCGTGAACACAGCCCAGTCCATCACACAAACCCGCCTCCCATCCATTGACTCTATCTACACCTCCCGCTGCCATGGGAAAGCACGCAACATAATCACAGACCCCCCTCCCACCCAGCTTACTCACTCTTCCCAACATCTTCCATCAGGCAGGAGATACAAAAGTGTGAGAACACGCACAGATTCAAAAACAGCTTCTTCCCCACTGTTACGAGGCTCCGAAATGACCCCTCTTATGGACTGAACTGATTAATACTCCTGTATGCTTCGCCTGATGCTGGTGTCTAGGTATTTACATTGTGTACCTAGTGTTGCCCTATTATGTTTTTTTTTCCATGTACTAAATGATCTGTTTAAGCTGCACGCAGAAAAATACTTTTCACTGTACCTCGGTACACATGACAATAAATAAATCCAATCCAATTGGCATATCTAAAGAGATTGAAAAACGGTGGTTAGAGCCTCTGTGACGCCTCACTTATTTCCTTCTGTAGCCTTGGGTGTGAGTCATCAGAGCCTCACGACTTGTCCACCACTCCTTGCTTCAGAAGCAGTTATCTCATCAGATTTTGCTATATTCCCCAGTGATTTTCTTTAATAAGCCAGCCCTGTTTCTATGTATTTACCCAGTTTGTTTATTTCTCATTAGTTTTTCCACTGAACTCTATTAATTTGTGTTTGCCTCAAATTTGTGTCTTATTTAAAGATCTCCCACTGTTGACCACACATCCTGTTTGTTAACTTCCTTATTGGCTTAATTTGCACCAGATCAGATTTAACCTCACTGAATTTTGCATTTTTCAACCCAGTACACGTATCTTTTGCTTCACTGACTGTTTTTCTTATTTTTACTCCAAACCTGATGCTGTTGCGATTAATTTTCAATTGGTCTCCACTCTTGACGAGTTATTTATCCAGCCTAGTTTGTCTGAAATTAACTCAGCAATGCTTCATTCCTTGTTGGCCTTGAAAGATAGGGGGCGGGATTCTCTAAAATGGAGGCAGAGTGTTTGCGCCGTCGAGGTTCACGACGGCGCGAAACGGCCCCTATCCCGACCAATTCAGGGCACGATAATGGGCTAGGAGCGGCGTCGCATCATTTACGCGCGCCAGGCCTTGGCGCATGCGTGGTTGTCGTCCTCTCCGAGTCTGCCCCGCAAGATGTCTGACGGATCTTGCGGGGCTGCGGAAGAAAGGAGGTCCTCCTTCAGAGAGGCCGGCCCGACGATCGGTGGGCACCGATCGCGGGCCAGACCCCATTTGAGGCCCCCCCCGGTGCAGGATCCCTCCCCCCCCACCCACCCCCAGCATTCCCATGCTGTTCCCGCCGGCAGTGGCCAGATGTGGACGGCGCCGGGGGTAACCCGCCGTTTTGGGCAGGCCGCTCGGCCCATCCAGGCCGGAGAATCGCGGGGGTACCGGTGAATCGTCATTTTGGCTGTCTCGGGCGATTCACTGTACTGCGCCGCGCAAAACGCGATTGTGCCGATCTGGCCGCTTCCGTGAATCACAGGAGGACGTCGGACCAGTGTCGTGGGAAAATTTGGCGACCCAGGCGATTCTCGCGGGAGCAAAGAATCGCGCCCAGGGATTTAGAAAGTATTTGTGGACACACTCTATAAAGTATTCTTCACTCCATCTGCACTCCTTTCATACCAGTCTATTGGGAACACTAAAAACACTCAGCAGCACTAACCGAGAGGCAGCTTAGGTTAGGGCAGGACTGGGAGCTAAATGCTCCAGCTTAGGAAATATCCAAGAGGGAAACATGCAAGACAGTCAGACAAGGGACAACGATATTAATTAAGGATTTCATTACAGCACTGCAGCATAAACATAATGGAAACTCAGAACCTATTTGGTTAGTTAAGGGAACTCGTACACATACACTGCCTGAAGGTTAGAGGAGATATTTAGACAAATCAGAGAAAAAAAACAAGGGAATAACAGGACAATAATAATAAGTGGCTTTAATTACTCCAAGATAGACTTAGGTACGAGAAAGGAAAAGGGCAATGAAGGCGAGGGGTTTCTATAATGTGCCCATAACTGCTTTTGAGATCAGTTAATTTTTAGTCCTAACTGCACCGAGGCAAGTTCCAGGAAATAATATGGAGGCAGTCAGTAACGCAAAGATGGGAGTCCTCCAAAAGCAGACACCAGAATTTGTTAAATTAAAGGAAGCAATCAAAAGTAATTGTACTTCACTGGAAAAATGAAAATGGAGGTTCACCCCGAGCAGATCTGTGATGCAAGACTCTGTTCCTCTGGCTGTTCCCAGGGACGTACAGAGACAAACATCGACTGCTGTTTGGAGAAAGATATTTTTTGGTCTGCTCGAAACTTGTTGCTCTTCTAGTGCAAAGAGGTGTCCCTGATCAAATGCTGCAGATGGGCACATTCCAAAACCCAGGCTTCGTGCTGAGGGAAGCACTAAAGCTTGGGGGAAGGTCATGTTCTAAGACCGTTCAGCCATAGTGCACCGCGGTACGAGAGGGGCGCTGTACAGAACCTCCTCGGGGTCTATGACTCACATTGAGTGTATATAGTGAATATTACATGTATCACAAATGTATTGAAGCACCTCAGAGTGCAACCTGATCTATGCAGACAACTATGCACCATTTGGAAATGTCTGCAATGTTTCTTTGGCTGTACTGAAACACCTCAAGAGTACAACCTGACCTATGTTGTAGTCAAAACTGGAACATTATTGCACTCTGATGGCCACCTTGAAATGTTTGTAATGTTCTATCAAATATTTTGTGAATAAAGTAAAATTGCAAGGAGATAAAAATCCTGATAGGTAAGAAACGTTCAAATTGGAGACAATTTGCAGATGGTGCATTTGGAGCTGGAGCTCCTCGGATTTGGGAATTTGAATTAAAATAATTTAAAATGTGTACAAAGCCAAATCTGAGGATTAAATTTCATCCATTATCTCTTTGCCCAGCCCGCATCCCCTGAAATTGCTTGCAGTCCTTTCGGTGATTAACCACACTCCCTGATTTTAAAAAATAAATTTAGAGTACACAATTCATTTTTTTTTCCAATTAAGGAGCAATCCACCTCCCCTGCACATCTTTGGATTTTGGAGGCGAGACCCACGCAGTCACGGGGAGAATGATCTGGGGCTGGGATTGAACCCGGGTCCTCAGTGCTGCGCCACCGTGCCGCCCAATGCTCCCGGTTTTCTGTATTGGCTGCGATATTAGAATTATGGCCCCTACACAGACCAGGGAGTGTAGGAAATATAGATGGAATAAAAGAACAGATTAGGAAGGTGAAGAGAAAATGAGAAAAGACCAGCAGGGAGCGGACATTAATGGAAATGCCAATTTTGGTAAATTTGCATTTAAGTAAAACAATAGTCAAAGAAAGCATCTTATCGAGAAATAGCACTTTGCTTTGATTTTCGCACACCAGTGTGATAGTGGGAATGAACAATCCAAGCGAACAATCAGATGGGATAATTATAGATAAGGAATGACTGGAAAAGAAATTGGTGCAATTCAAATAACAGGAAGCAACATTTACCCTGATTGCTGTGTTCTGAGATCCATGCTAGGTTAGAAATGGACCACACGCTCAAAGATGGTCTGATATGGAAGTTTTGCTACGGGTCTTCAAGGGCGAACATGCATCACTTTTGTCAAAAAGAAATAAACCAGGTAACTACAGACCTGGCTTAATATTAAGAGGTAGACTTTAAGTGGCAAAATATCGTGCAGCAGATTATTAACATTCATCAAGACAGACATGACTTAGCAATACAGATTTGCAAACGGAAGTCATGTCGGACAGGTTTTAAATGTTTAAGATTAATAGTGTAGTGATTAAGGAAATGCACAGTATGGTGAATGGACCCCCCCACCCAACCTCAACAGGAGGGGTTTGAACAGTGGTGTTCCTCCAAGGTCACTGTTCTCTTCTGAAAATGTAGGGGCCATAATTCTAATATTCACAGCCAATGCATGGTTAATCACAGAGAGGACCGCAAGTAATTTCAGGGGATGGGTTAATAGGCTGGGCAAAGAGACGGTGGACGATGGTAAGATGATAAAGCACACTAAATGATAAGGAGGCAACGGAGTTCAGATACACAAATATTTAAAGTGTGACAACGATTAGATAAAGGTGTGAGAGAATAGAATAAACAGGAACAGGAGAAGACCACACAGTGCATCGAGTCTGTTCCACCATTCAGGTGGCTGATATGGTTTCCCATACTCCGTGATTCCTTGAGACTGAAAATCTGTCTATCTCAGCCTCAAATATATTCAATGATCCACAACCAGAAGATTTATATCCAGTCCTTAAAAATGGAGAGCAACACTGCGTAATACTCCAAGTGCGGTCTCATCAAAGCCCTGTACAACCGGAGCAAGACTTCCTTATTCTTATACTCCAGGCCCCTTGTAATAAAGGCCAGGAGAGCATTTGCCTTCATAATTGCTTGCTGTCTCTGCATGCTAATTGTGTGTTCCTTACAGGTATACACTCAAGTCCTTTTGAACAACATTTACAAGTTTCATGACTTTTAAAATATATTCTGCTTTCACATTCTTATGGTCCAAGTGAATGACCTCACAGTTCCCCACATACTCCACCTGGCACCCTGTTGCTCACTTACTTACCTGTCTATATCGCTTGGGAGCTTCTTTGGGTCACCTGTGAGCTGACTGGATCTTCTTTTTTATGAAGAGGCATTGAATACAAAAGTTTTCAGCCAATGATCAGCATGATGCAAAATCATCTGTCTGAAGGCCAAACTCTAACTCTACAACGCCAGCCAAAACCTCGCTGTGACGCTTGTGACATTGCCTGTCAGCATTCGGAGGTGTGGGGGTGGGAAAAGCTTGTTTTCCAAGGAGCTTTCCAGATCATTCCAGTGCATTGAAATCTTATGAACCATTCTGAATAGCCTATCTCGAGGACCAGGACAGCAGAAAATAGTTCCCAACAATTCTACTGGTACATGATCTGCCCCAGCCTAATCACAAAATCTAAACCATATGTTAAAGTAAAATCTTAGCTAGATACAAGTGGTCTAGCTTGAAGTGCTGCGGGGGGGGGGGGGGGGGGGGGGTGGTAAGCCACTTTCTTTACACCACCGCGGCACAATTGCCTCTCAGTGAGAGTGGAATGAGCACCCAAACTTGAAAAAACTGCATAACTGGGGATGAGCAACTCGAGCAGGAAGTTTCTCAACTGATTATTTACAAGATAATGCTAGGGACAGCACGCCAGGTTGCTTAATCTGGTAATCATTCAGCTGAAGCCAATACTGTAATCATGATATCACCAATGAACATGAAGTTACTTCAAGCACCGATATTGACAAATGTCCTTGCCGATCTTAAACATCCCAAGATCAGCCCCTACACCTTCTTTTGAATAAACACAGCATCTTGTATTTTCTCATATTTCAGGTACTTCTTTATGTACTTAGTTGCCCACTCCAAATTTCTCTTATGGTTTCCAGAGTTGTGCAATGTTTAAGATAGACTAGAGCCCTCTTGAAATTGTGCATTTTCCCTCTTTTAATGCTACTTGTTCAAATCACAATTCCGATTGCACCAACCTTTCCCTTAAAAGCCTCAGCTCTCTCCCCTGATCATTTCCTGCAGAGCGCATCAGCCCTTCCCACCAACATTCAGATTTGACATTTATAAATTGGCCCAAAATACTCTGCTTCCACATCCACGATATAGCCACCAGAAACAGCAGAAGTCCCAGCACCAAACCACAAGACGCTCATTCCTTCAGTATCCAATACCATTCCTTTGACGAGTGCTTTCCCTCTCAGCCGATACCTCACCTACATCCAAGATAACCTTGGATTCCGGTGTCTTAAGCTGCTGTACCAATCTTTAATGTGGCACTTTACCAAAGGCTTTCAGAAGGTCCAGGTAAACTATCATCAGTGGATCAGTTAGTAGTATGCTCACCTTGAGTCAAAAGGCTGCAGGCTCAAGCCCATTTCACAGAGTCCCTGTAGTGCAGGAGGCCATTCAGCCCATCGGGTCTGCACTGACCCTCTGAAAGAGCACTCCACCCAAGCCCACTTCGCTGCCCAATCCCAATAACTCCTTAACCTCACCTACCCTTGACACTAGGTGGCAATTTATCATGGCCAATCCACCTAACCTGCACATCTTTGGACTGTGGGAGGAAACCGGAGCACCCAGAGAAAACCCAGGTAGACACGGGGAGAAAGTGCAAACTCCATACAGTCACCGGAGGTTGGAATGAACCCAGGTCCCCGGGAGGCAGCAGTGCTAACCACCGTGCCACCCTCATGAGGCTCAAGCACAAAAATCCAGGTTGACGCTTGGTGCAGTGCAGGGAATGCGGCACTGTCAGAGGTGCTGCCATTCCACCGAGCCGTTGTACGGAGACTCTTGAGGCGGTGCCAATGATCCCAGGGCACTATTTCAAACAACAGGGATTCGGTTCGCAGCGCCCTGACCAATATTTATCCCTCATCTAACACCACAAAAACAGATCACATTGCTATAGTGGGAGCTTGCTGTGCACAAACTGGCTGCCACATGACAACAGAGTCGACCCTTCGACAGTAATTCACTGGCTGCAAAGTCCGGTGGTGCAAAGGCGCTATATAAATGCAACTCCAGACAGCTTTGCCAATCCCTATTCCGGGCATCACCGCAGATGGGCCGGGCTGTCCGGCTTCACCCTTTGGGAACCCGGAGGGAGATGGTTCTCGATGGGAGAGGCGGACATTTGTTATGTTTCCAATCCGCTGGGAGTTCCAGGGTCGCTGATCACCCGGCCCCGGCCCCCGGGCCGCTCTCAGGCCTCCGGGCCGCTCTCAGGCCCCCGGCCCCAGCCCCCGGGCCGCTCTCAGGCCCCCGGCCCCAGCCCCCGGGCCGCTCTCAGGCCTCCGGGCCGCTCTCAGGCCCCCGGCCCCAGCCCCCGGGCCGCTCTCAGGCCCCCGGGCCCCTCTCAGGCCCCCGGCCCCCCCGAGCCGCTCTCAGGCCCCGGCCCCAGCCCCCGGGCCGCTCTCAGGCCCCGGCCCCGGCCCCGGGCCGCTCTCAGGCCCCCGGCCAGCTCTCGGCGGTCACTCCCCGGCTCCGGGCCGCTCTCAGGCCCCCGGCCTCCCCGGGCCGCTCTCAGGCCCCCGGCCTCCCCGGGCCGCTCTCAGGCCCCCGGCCTCCCCGGGCCGCTCTCAGGCCCCCGGCGGTCACTCCCCGGCTCCGGGCGGCCTCTGGAGCGGAGACCGGATCCTTCCCACCGCGGACCGGATCCCCGGCCTTTACCTCGACATGAAAGCCGATCCAGCGCCTTCCGAACGGGACCCCGGACCCTGGCCGAGCAGCTGCACAGAGGTTCCGCCAGCAGGATGTCGTCGCCGCCCCTCTTTCCCCGGGTAAATGAAGCCAGTCCCCAGGCGACAGCGAAGCGACGGCGGCACTAATATGGCGGCCGCGGCCCAACTGGTGCAGCAGAAAAACCCGTCCGGGCTCCCGGCTCAGCGTCTCCCCCTGGTGGTGCCTCCCGGTTTCACATCAACAGCTCACTGCCTCCCCCTGGCAGCGCCTCCCGGCTTCACACCAGCAGCTCACTCACTCCCTCCCCCTGGCGGCGCCTTCCGGCTTCACACCAGCAGCTCACTCACTCCCTCCCCCTGGCGGCGCCTCCCGGCTTCACACCAGCAGCTCACTGCCTCCCCCACGCGGCGCCTTCCAGCTTCACACCAGCAGCTCACTCCCTCCCCCTGACTGCATCTCCCGGCTTCACACCAGCACCTCACTCCCTCCCCCTGACTGCATCTCCCGGCTTCACACCAGCAGCTCACTCACTCCCCCTGGTGGCACCTCCCAGCTTCACATCAGCAGCTCACTCCTTCCCCTGGTGGCACCTCCCAGCTTCACATCAGCAGCTCACTCACTCCCCCTGGTGGCACCTCCCAGCTTCACACCAGCAGCTCACTCACTCCCCCTGGTGGCACCTCCCAGCTTCACATCAGCAGCTCACTCCTTCCCCTGGTGGCACCTCCCAGCTTCACATCAGCAGCTCACTCACTCCCCCTGGTGGCACCTCCCAGCTTCACACCAGCAGCTCACTCACTCCCCCTGGTGGCACCTCCCAGCTTCACATCAGCAGCTCACTCCTTCCCCTGGCTGGACAGTTGGTTTGTACCAGCTGAGATTATTCATGAAGGCCCCACCTTCTCAACCTTGCCCCTCGCCTGAGGTGTGGTGATCCTCAGGTTAAATCACCACCAGTCAGTTCTCCCCCTCAAAGGGGAAAGCAGCCAATGGTCACCTGGGACTGTGGCAACTTTACCTTTACAGTCCACCTCATATACATTGAAGGAGAGACATACAAACATATAAATTAGGAGGAATAGGCCACTCGGCCCCTCATGGCTGATCAAATTTTAACCTCAACTCCACATTTCTTTCTACCCCCAATAACCTTTCACCCCCTTGCTTACCAAGAATCTGTCTACTTCTGTCTTAAAGATATTCCAAGCTCTGCCTCCTGTATTTTGAGGAAGAGAATTCCAAAATCTCACAATTCTAGGACAGAAATCATTTCCGCATCTCTGTGTTAAATGAGTGACCCCTTATTTTTAAACAGTGCCCCCTAGTTCTAGATCAGTGTTTTTCAAACTTTTTTTCTGGGGACCCATTTTTATCAACCGGCCAACCTTCGGGACCTATGCTGGCCGAACTTTGTGACCCAGTATTTTCGGTTAACTTTAATGCGACAGATAAGCCCGCTTGGTCCTCACGATGTCACTTGGTTTGTTATTCAATGAAGTGGAGATGCCGGCGTTGGACTGGGGTGAGCACAGTAATAAGTCTTACAACACCAGGTTAAAGTCCAACAGGTTTGTTTCGAATCACTAGCTTTCGGAGCGCTGCTCTGTCCTCAGGTGAATGAAGAGGTATGTTCCAGAAACATATATATATAGACAGATTCAAAGATGCCAGACAATGCTTGGAATACGAGCATTAGCAGGTGATTAAATCTTTACAAATCCGCACACATGAGTGCGGCCTCAACCGGGACCTGGGATTCATGTCGCATTACATTCATCCCCCACCATCTGGCCTGCGAAATCCTACCAACTGTCCTGGCTTGACACAATTCACACCTCTTTAACCTGGGGTTACCCCATCTCTGGACCTGTAAAGATTTAATCACCTCCTAATGCTCGTATTCCAAGCATTGTCTGGCATCTTTGGACTGTGGGAGGAAACCGGAGCACCCGGAGGAAACCCACGCACACACGGGGAGGATGTGCAGACTCCGTACAGACAGTGACCCAAGCCGGAATCGAACCTGAGACCCTGGAGCTGTGAAGCAATTGTGCTATCCACAATGCTACCGTGCTGACTTTTTTTCTGGGGACCCATTTTTACCAACCAGCCAACCTTTGGGACTCAACCCGGCCGACCTTCGCGGCCCACGCCAGCCGGCCTTCGCGGCCCACGCCAGCCGGCCTTCGCGGCCCACGCCAGCCAACCTGCGCGACCCACCATTTTCTCTTACGTTGTTTATTGCCGACAAAAATGGAGGAAATGGTTTTGGGTCCCTTTGGCCCCAGTGGTCTCTTTGTCCCTTTGGTCCCCCAAACTTGAAAAAAAAAGGCTGCGACCATATTAAAAAAAAATGTAGCCGCACTGCGCATGCGTGCCCGATCTTGACATGATGGGGCACGCATGCGCAGTGCGGCCGAATTTTTAAAATCTGTTCCTGGCCATTTTGGGTTGGGAGGGGTTATTGGGTGGAAGTGAGGGATTAATGTGGGTCGGTGCAGACTCGATGGGCCGAATGGCCTCCTTCTGCACTGTATGTTCTATGTAATTCTATGTAATTTTGAAGGCCGCTCGCAGCCGGCATTATTAAAAGCCGGCTGCTGTGGCTGTTGCGCGCGGATTTGCGCGATTGGGAGCGCCGCGACGGACGGCTCCGCGACCCTCCCGACACCCGCCCGCGACCCACCCGCGGGTTGTGCCCCCCGAGTTTGACAATGCCTGGTTTAGATGGAGCAGATTTTGTCAGGTGTGTCCAGGAAGGATTCCTGACTCAATATGTAGATAGGCCCTCTAGGGGGGAGGCCATATTGGATTTGGTGCTTGGCAACGAACCAGGCCAGGTGTCAAATGTCTCGGTGGGAGAGCATTTCGGTGGCAGTGACCACAACTCCTTGACCTTTACCATAGTCATGGAGAGGAATCGGAACAGACAGTATGGGATTGTATTTAATTGGGGGAGGGGAAATTTTGTAAGGGCCACGAAGAATCCAGCACGAGTTTTAAGGATACAAAGTAATAACATTTATTTACAATAACATATCTACATAACAGTAGCAGTAACTTCCCTTGCTACATACTCCTTCCTGCTGGTTCCTGAACTGGCCAGCTTTATTTCTACTAGGAGTTTACTAGTGGTTTCTCCGCCCCCCTCATTGGGGAAGCTCATACTCCCACAGGATTGTGGGATAGTCATTAGTACCCAGCCAATGATAAGTAGGCAGGTTATAACATCCCTCCCCCCCAAAGTCCAAGGAATCCACCCTGGCGAAGGAAGGCGTCGGACTCGTTTGGCCGCAGGCCGGACGCCATTTGCACGCGGCGCTGGATCAGGCGGCGTGTAACGAGACGGAGACCGGCGCTTCCGTGATGAACGGCGCAACGGTTGTACATCCACGGCCCGTGGACCCGAGGATTCCCCCTCTGATGCATCCTGTGTCTCCATCTCGGAGTCAGAGTCTGCTGCCTCCGTCATGTCAGCATCTCTATCTCCATTTGGTCCCGTAACGACCTGCGCAGGCTTCGAGTGAGGCACTAGTGGAAGATTGTGAGGACTACCTTCCCTTGTCTCCGGTCTCTGCGGCTGTAGAAATGAGCTCCGGGGGCGGGGAATCTTTTGAGGGGATAGTCTTCTGGACCGAACGTGGTCTACATGTTTTCATTGGAGACGACCCTGGGCTTGCACTTGGTAAGATATAGGGCCCGTTTGGCGAAAGATTATACCAGGAACCCATTGGACACCACCAGCAAAGTTCCGAGAAAATCCCTGTCCCTGCCGTTCTTGTGTGCGGCGTACTTTTGCGCCAATGTCCGGGAAAACCATACTAAGGCGGGTGCGAAGTCTCCGGCCCATTAGGAGTTCTGCGGGAGCTACCCCAGTCACTGCATGGGGGGGGGGGGTGGTCCTGTACGTAAACAAAATGCGAGCCAGTCTCGTGTCCATTGATCCGAAAGACTGCTTATTTAGGCCTCTTTTGAATGTCTGCACTGCGCGCTCTGCCAACTCATTTGAAGCCAGGTGGTAAGGGGCAGTGCGGATATGGCGGATGCCGTTCATATTCGTGAACCTCGCAAACTCCTCACTCGTGAATGGAGTGCCGTTATCTGTGACCAACACCTCGGGGAGGCCGTGCGTACTAAACGATAAACGCATCTTTTTAATTGTTGCGCAGGACGTTGTCCCCTGCATCTTATGCACCTCTAGCCATTTGGACTGGGCGTCAATTAGTAGAAGGAACATGGATCCTTGAAAAGGGCCTGCGAAATCTGCATGTAAGCGTGCCCAAGGCCGCCCTGGCCATTCCCAGTGATGTAGGGGCACGGCCAGCGGAAGCTTCTGATGCTCCTGGCAAATGGAGCAGTTTTCGGCCACCTTCTCAATGTCGGTGTCGAGGCCTGGCCACCAGACATAACTCCGGGCCAACATTTTCATTTTGGTCACACCCGGATGCCCATTGTGCAAGTCTGTTAGTATCAACTCCTGGTCTTTTTCCGGGACAATCACACGCGTCCCCCACAAGAGGATGCCGTCTTCCACGCTGAATTCTGACAGCTTGGAGGAAAATGCCCGCAACTCGCCTGGGAGCTGTCTATGCTGCCCACCATACAGGACTATGTGCCGAACCTTTGACAGGACTGGCTCCGTCTGCGTCCACTCACGGATCTGTGATGCCGTGACAGGCAAGGTGTCCATAAAGTTTAGAGTTGCAACCACATCACCGGTCGTGGGGGTCGACATGGGGCCGGTCAATAAAGGCAATCGGCTCAGTGCGTCGGCATTCGCTATCTGCGTTCCTGGTTTGTGCTCCAGAGAATACTCATATGCAGCAAGCAACAAAGCCCAGCGCTGGATCCGTGCAGAAGCAATGGCGGTATTGGCTTATCCTCTCTGAAAAGTCCCAGCAGAGGCTTATGATCAGTCACGATAGTGAAATGGCGGCCGTACACGTACTGGTGGAAGCGTTTCACCGCAAAAACCACTGCCAGGCCCTCCTTCTCGATCTGCGCGTACTTTTTCTTCGCTGCAGTCAATGTGCGGGAGGCGAAAGCTATCGGTCGCTCGGCCCCGTTCTCCATCTTGTGGGACAGGACGGCCCCAATACCATACGGGGATGCATCACACGTGACGAGCAAAGGCTTTCCAGGGTCATAGTGGGTTAGTAACCCAGACGACAATTGTTGCTTTACCCGCCGGAAAGTGGTTTCTTGCGGCTGACCCCAAACCCAGGTGTGATTTTTCTTTAGCAGAAGGTGCAACGGGGCCAGCGTAGTTGCCAGATTGGGGAGGAACTTCCCGTAATAGTTTACAAGACCGAGAAAAGAACAAAGATGCGAAGTGTCAATCGGGGCGGGGGCCTGTTGAATTGCACGCACCTTCTCTGCGACGGGGTGCAGACCTTCGCGGTCCACCCGATAACCTAGGTAGACTACTTCCTTTGCCTGAAATACGCACTTTGTGCGACGTAAACGGACTCCAGCCTCCGAAAGGCGTCTAAGGACAGCCTCCAGATTTTCCAAATGTTCCTGCGCCGACGTCCCTGTAATCAAAACGTCATCTAGGTAGACAGCCACACGTGGTAAACCTCTCAAAATGCCCTCCATAACACGTTGAAAAATTGCGCAGGCAGAGGATACTCCAAAGGGCAACCGTGTATATTCATACAGGCCCCGGTATGTATTAATCGTTACATATGGTCGGGAGGCAGGGTCCAGCTCCAACTGCAGGTAGGCGTGACTCATATCTAATTTTGTGAACAAGAGTCCACCTGCAAGTTTCACGTAGAGATCCTCTATGCGAGGCATTGGATATCGGTCGAGTCGGGAAACCGTGTTCACTGTAAGTTTATAGTCGCCACACAAGCGAACTGTGGCAGCTGGCTTCATTACAGGTACAATTGGTGCTGCCCAGTCAGCAAAACGGACGGGCCTGATAATACCCAAACTCTCCAAACGAGTGAGCTCCCCTTCTACCTTCTCGAGCAAGGCGTAAGGCACTGGGCGCGCCCGGAACTAGCGCGGCATGGCTCCTGGTTCAACTTGGATACGGGCTACGGCCCCTTTTATTTTCCCCAAACCAGGCTGGAATACATCTGGGTATCGTCCTAGCACCTCAGTCAACCCTTCAGAAACTGTTTGGACAATGTGCTGCCATTGCAACCGCAAATAGCGCAACCAGTCCCGACCCAACAGGCTGGGTCCATGGCCGTGCACCACGATAAGTGGGAAACGCCCCTCCTGGCGTCCATAGACAACAGGGGTCATTGTAGTTCCTGCAATGTCCAGTGGTTCCCCCGTGTAGGTGGCCAACCTGGCCTGTGAGTCGGTTAATGTAAGGGTCTGTATACCCTGCTTGATGCGGTCGAATGTCCTCTGGGCGATCACGGAGACCTCTGCGCCAGTGTCCAACTCCATCTCAAGCGGGTGGCCATTGACCCGTACTGTCACTTTAATGGGCGCCACATGGGGAGCTGCCACACAATGCAGCTGCAGGCAGTCATCCTCCGTCTCCACGTCCTCAGGAGTAGTCGCCGCAGACTCATCCACATGGAAGTTACGGCCTCTGGGCTGGTCCCAGTTACGGCCCCTGGGCTGGTCCCAGTTTCGGTCAGAACGACGGCGCCTCTGGCGCCCCCAGGACCGCCGTCCGCGACAGGGTCGGCGCCTACAAGTCTGACACGGACATGGCTCCTCATCCATTGGCTCTGGAGAAGACTCCCTTCAGGGAGGAATGTCTGACGGCCACTGGCGTCGGTCCGGACGTTGCCTCGCCCAAGGTACCGCAGGAGTGCGGGGGGACATTTTCGGACGGAAGGGGTTGCGCCCCAAGGCATGCACTTCCATTCCCTGTAGCTCCTGTACTCCTCGCTCTGCGCTCTCCCGGGACAAGACTATTTGAATGGCCTGTTGAAAAGTCAATGTTGGCTCCGCTAACAACTTGCTCTGGGTGGCCGCATTGTTAATACCGCAAACCAAACGGTCGCGTAACATTTCTGACAAGGTCTCACCATAGTCACAGTACTCCGCAATCCTGCGTAGCCTGGATAGAAAATCGGCAAGGGATTCTCAGGGGTCCTCTCAGCGGTATTAAACCGGTAATGCTGGACTATCGTGGACGGGGTTGGGTTAAAATGTTGCTCCACTATATTCACAAGTTCATCAAACGTTTTGGTGTCCGGCGCAGCTGGGTACGTAAAGCTCCTAATCACCCCAAACGTATGCGGGCCGCAGGCGGTGAGCAATATGACCACCTGGCGCTCGTTTTCGGTGATATTGTTTGCCCGGAAATAGTAACGCATCCGTTATGTGTACTGGTTCCAGCTTTCCAGCGCAGCATCAAAAACATCCAAACGTCCGTACAGAGGCATGGTATAATAGAAAACAACTTCCAACCTGTATCCAACAAAAATCCAGGGAGGTGGCTTCAGCAGTGTAGACAGCTATTCACTTTAACCTTCGTCGCCAGTTTTGTAAGGGCCACGAAGAATCCAGCACGAGTTTTAAGGATACAAAGTAATAACATTTATTTACTATAACATATATACATAACAGTGGCAGTAACTTCCCTTGCTACATACTCCTTCCTGCTGGTTCCTGAACTGGCCAGCTTTATTTATACTAGGAGTTTACTAGTGGTTTCTCCGCCCCCCCTCATTGGGGAAGCTCATACTCCCACAGGATTGTGGGATAGTCATTAGTCGCCAGCCAATGGTAAGTAGGCCGGTTATAACAGGAAATTATCCTGCTATTAGACAGGAGCTGGGGAGCATAAATTGGGAACAGATGTTCTCAGGGAAATGCACAACAGTAATGTGGGAGTTGTTTAAGGAGCACTTGCTGTGAGTGCTGGATAGTTTTGTCCCACTGAGACGAGGAAGGAATGGTAAGGTGAAGGAGCCTTGGATGACAAGAGAAGTGGAGCTTCTAGTCAAAAGGAGGAAGGAATCTTACGTAAGGTTGAGGAAGGAGGATCTGACTCGGCTTTAGAGGGTTACAAGGTCGCCAGGAAGGAATCCAAAAATGGATTTAGGAGAGGTAGAAGGGGGCATGAAAAAGCCCTGGCGGGAAGGATTAGAGAAAACCCCAAGGCGTTCTACACTTGTGAGAAATAAGAGGATGATCAGAGTGAGAGTAGGGCCAATCAGGGATAGTGGAGGGAACTTGTGCTTAGAGTCTGAGAACATAGGGGAGGCCCTAAATGAATACTTTGCCTCAGTATTCAGTAGAGAGAGGGACCTTGTTGCTCATGAGAACAGTGTGAACCAGGTTAATAGGCTCGAACAGGTTGATATTAAGAAGGAGGATGTGCTGGAAATTTTGAAAAGCATCAGGATAGGGCCAGACAATATATATACAAGGTTCCTACGGGAGGCAAGCGAGGAGATTGCTGCGCCGTTGGCAATGATCTTTGCGTCCTCACTCTCCACTGGAGTAGTACCGGATGATTGGAGGGAGGCGAATGTTGTTCCCCTGTTCAAGAAAGTGAATAAGGAAATTCCTGGGAATTACAGACCCGTCAGTCTTACGTCTGTGGTGAGCAAAATACTGGAAAGGATTCTGAGAGATAGGATTTATGATTATTTAGAGAAACATAGTTTGATTAAAGATAGCCAGTACAGCTTTGTAAGGGGCAGGTCATGCCTCAAAAGCCTCATTGAATTCTTTGAGGATGTGACGAGACACATTGATGAAGGTCGGGTAGTGGATGTGGTGTATATGGATTTCAGTAAGGCATTTGATAAGGTTCCCCATGGTAGGCTCATTCAGAAAGTTAGGGGGCATGGGATACAAGGAAATTTAGCTGTCTGGATACAGAATTGGCTTGCCGAAACAAGAAAGCGAGTGGTAGTGGATGGAAAGTATTCCGCCTGGAGGTCGGTGACCAGTGGTGTCCCGCAGGGATCTGTTCTGGGACCACTGCTCTTTAGTGGTTTTTATAAATGACTTGGATGAGGAAGTGGACGGGTGGGTAAGTTTGCCGATGACACGAAGGTTGGTGGAGTTGTCGATAGTGTCGAGGGCTGTTGCAGATTACAGTTCTATGTTCTAATGGACGAGCATCTACTTCAGCTATTCTCCTTTTTATAATAGCTCTTCTAATCTGTTTTTATACTCCTGGCTGGTTGTAGATGTTTCTCTTCCCAGACCAAGTGGTGCATAAAGCAGACTTTCATCTGTTCCCAAAGCGAGGTTTTCCCTGGAACAGGTCACTAGTCTGTCACCAAAGACTTATAACTTAAGGGACGCCATCCGCATCAAGCATGGCTGATGAGGAATCTCTCCCACTCTTACCTCCAGCTATCGGCATGTGTTGGAAGGATTTTGCAGGTTGAAACTCAACCTGTTGGCCATGTTATCAATGCACCCTCTTTGGCCATCAAGTCCTGGGACTCAAACCCGGAGCTTTTGGTTCAGAGGCAGGGGCGCTACCCACTGCACCACAAACAGGCCATTGACAGGATGCAGAGCTGGGCTGAGAAGGGGCAGACGGAGTTCAACCTCGATAAATGTCATGTGGTTCATTTTGGAAGGTCGAATTTGAATGCTGAATACAGGGTTAAAGGCAGGATTCTTGGAATTGTGGAGGAACAGAGGGATCTTGGGGTCCACGTACATAGATCCCTCAAAGTTGCCACCCAGGTTGATAGGGTTGTTAAGAAGGCGTATGGTGTGTTGGCTTTCATTAACAAGGTGATTGAGTTTAAGAGCCGCGAGGTTTTGCTGCAGCTTTATAAAACCCTAGTTAGACCACACTTGGAATATTGTGTCCAGTTCTGGTCGCCTCATTATAGAAAGGATGTGGATACTTTGGAGAAGGTGCAGAGGAGATTTACCAGGATGCTGCCTGGACTGGAGGGCATGTCTTATGAAGAAAGGTTGAGGGAGCTAGGGCTTTTCTCACTGGAGCAAAGAAGACAGAGAGGTGACTTGATAGAGGGGTACAAGGTGATGAGAGGCATGGATAGAGTGGATAGCCAGAGACATTTCCCCAGGGCGGAAATGGCTGTCACGAGGGGACATAATTTAAAATGATTGGAGGAAGGTAGAGGGAAGATGTCAGAGGTCAGTTCTTTACACAGAGAGTGGTGGGTGCGTGGAATGCACTGCCAGCAGAGGTGGTGGAGTCAGAGTCATTAGGGACATTTAAGCGACTCTTAGACAGGCACATGGACAGCAGTAAATTGAAGGGGTGTAGGTTAGGTTGATCTTAGATTAGGATAAGTGGCCGGCACAACATTGTGGGTCGAAGGGCTTGTTCTGTTCTATATAATGTGGAAGATCTTTCACAGGCACGATGGATCAGCTAATACTGGATATAGTCACTAATTGACATTCAGCTCCTGTACATTAGTCAGGGTACATGTGCCCCTTCAACGTCCAGCCCCGCACTGACTATCCGGCTCAGATAATCGGATGTCACATTCACCGTGATCAGCCTCCCAAGACTCCAGTGACAAGCCTCAGAAGCCCCCGCCAGATCTGTGGCCCAGTCTGTCTGAGCAAATGACTGGCTCGGTGATACCCACAAGAAAATGTTGCGTTGACCACTCCTCTGGAATTCCAGATGGGTGCACATCCGCTTCAGGGGAGAGGGGAGGAAGAGAGATAAAGAGCAAGAACGAGAGCCAAGAGGGGTGTGCAGGAAAAAGTGAGGAAAAATTGGTTGACAAAGGGGGGGGGGGGGGGGGGGGGGAGGGGCAATGGAATGATAAATAATGGGGATGGGGAGGGGGGGGGGAAGAGGCAGAGGTAACAACAGGACAGACACACATATATGTTGGCGATGTAAATAAAGGCAGAAAGTGCTGGGAAAGCTCCGCAGCGTCTGTAGAGAAACAGAGTTCATGTTTTGAGTCCAACATGACTCTTCTATGGAACTGGAGATGTAGAAATGTGATGGGGGTTTTATGCCTTGAAAAAGGGGAGAGGGCGAGGTGGAGCCAAAGGGTAGATCAGAGATGGGTTAGAGGATGGGAGGATTAAATACCAGGATGCCATGGAACAAAAGATAAAGTGAATGGCAATAGTAAAGAGTAAAGAAACAAAGCATATTTCTAAGTGTTTCTTTTAAAATTAATTTACGGGATGTGGACGTCGCTGGTTAGGCAGCATTTATTCTGGAGTGTTGTTGGAGCTGCACTCATCCAGGTAAGCGGCGAGTATTCCATTCCACGGTAGCACAGTGGTTAGCACTGCTGCCTCACAGTTCCAGGGACCCGGTTTCAATTCCGGCCTCGGGTGACTGTGTACGGAGTTTGCACTTTCTCCCCGTGTCTGCGTGGGTTTCCTCCGGGTGCTCCGGTTTCCTCCCACAGTCCAAAGATGTGCAGGTTAGGTGGATTGGCCATGCTAAATTGCCCCTTAGTGTCCAAAAGTTTAGGTGGGGTTACTGGGAGGTGTGTGCTTAAGTAGGCCACATTGTGAGCAACTAGCACTGTAATTGAATTAAGTACAGGCAAATTGCTGCTTCATCTGGAGGAGGAGGATCCTTTGAATACAAAGACGGGGGTGGGGGCGGGGGGAAGTGAGGACAAGGAGAATCTATTGTGGTTCTGGGAGGGAGGGTCGAGGGCAGAAGTGTGGGAATTGAGTCAGACACGGTTGAGGGCACCGTCAGCCACATGGGGGAGGGGGGTCCCCTCAGTTGAGGGAAAAGGAAGACAGGTTGGAGGCACCACTGTGAGAGAAAACATCATCAAAACAGATGCAACTGAGCCGGAGAAACTGGGAGAATGGAATGGAGTCCTTCCAGGGAGCAGGCACAGGTGGAGGTGTAGGCGCGCACACAAGTGCAAGAGGTGGGACACTACAGGGAAAGAAATGCACATGACCCATCGCGTGTGTCGACTCTGCGATGCCCAATTAACTCCCACACCCCAGTTTTATTCCCCAGAACTAACAGATGTACAAAATGATGAGGGGCCTATACTTGTTTCCACTGACTGAGCAGTCAATTACCATGGGGCATAGATTTAAGGTGATTGGTGGAAGGATTAGAGGAGACATGAGGAAAAACCTTGTCAGAGGGTGGGGGGCACCTGGAATTCACTGCCTAAGTTGGTGGTTGAGGCCGAAACGTTACCTGGATCGGCACCGGAAACGCTGTAACCTGCAAGGCTGCGGACCATGTGCCGGAAAATGGGATTAAAATTAACGGTGAGTTTCTTTTTTCTCCTTTTTGGCCGGCACTAACACGATGGGCTGAATGGCCTCTATCTGCACCGTAACCTTTCTACGGTTTTAACGACTGACTTGCCAGGAACTCATTGTGAGCGAGTAATTATTGCGAGCGAGTAATTATTGCGAGTGAGTAATTATTGCGAGTAATTATTGCGAGAGTAATTATTGCGAGTGAGTAATTATTGCGAGTGAGTAATTATTGCGAGAGAGTAATTATTGCGAGAGAGTAATTATTGCGAGTGAGTAATTATTGCGAGTGAGTAATTATTGTGAGCGAGTAATTATTGCGAGTGAGTAATGGTTGGAGTGAGTCTGCGTTATCTCTGCTTAAGAGAAGTTGAATACTCAAGACTGTAAGAGTCATGGCCCAGCTATTCGAACAGTGGTTTGAAAATCCCCGACCGTAATGTTGCACCATCCCCACATACATTCCCATGATGCTGAAGTGTTTTAGCTGAAGGACACTGACATTGTGTAACAGCTACCATAGAATGATGACCTTGGGTTAGATACTCTGCTGGACACAATAAAATGCAGGAAGTGATTTTTGTGGGTGTTCCTGACAAGGCCAGCATTGGTTGACCATTCCTAATTCAGCCATTTCAGAGGGCAGTGAAGAGTCAACCACATTGCTGTGGGTCTGGAGTCACATGTAGGCCAGACCAGGTAAGGACGGCAGATTTCCTTCCCTAAAGGACATTAGTGAACCAGATGGGTTTTTAAATGACAAATCGATGATTGTTTCATGGTCACCATTACGGAGATAAACTTTTCGATTCCAGATTTATTAATTGAATTTAAATTCTATCAGCTGCCATTGGTGGGATTCAAATCCACGTCCCCAGAGTGTTAACTGGATTGCTCGTTCAGTGACATTGCCTAAATGCCACCGTCTCGCCAGACTAAGTGGAGCAGAATGAATTATAGTTTGGGTTACAGTGGAACAGTAATGCAAGGGAGCAATGAGACGGACTTGGGCAAGGATACCCGAGATTCCACAAGCAGACGTCTCACTGAATCCCTTACTCGACTGTACCTTGCAGGAACCTATAATTCCCATTAGTGCTACTTTTGTAAGTGTGGAACCAATTATCGTTTCAAACGTGATCAGATAATTCACTCATTCTATAGTACCAGAAAACCTCATTGACTATCAGTGAACCTCAGGATTGCAAATACACCCCTCTCCAGCCAGTGTTGCTGCTACCCCACATCCTACTCCCCTCCCACCATCCCAAAACTATCGTTTGCAAGTCATTGCATTTCACTACAAAAATTTTATTGCAAGAATTTTGCACACAATAATTATCAGTCAAGCCCGCATTGGAATGAAAAAAACCGTGTCAAATAATCCACACAGAAGACTGCCAAAATCTTCTGACTTGAGGCGAAGACAGTCTGCTATAAACATTTTGATAATGTGACGGCATTAACAGTCAGTCAGGTAAGAAGGATTTGCGGCAATTATTCATGCTCATCCCTTTAGTCAGAATGCACGATGCGTGAAAATATGCCGGTGGGTTCACTGCCATCACCCAGTGCATTGCTGAAGCCCTCTTCTCTCCTTCGCTTAGCCAGTGCTGCCAGGGACTTGAACGTCTTCGGTTCGTATATGGCCAGATCCGCGAGGACCTTCCTGTTCAGCTCCACTTGGCACTGCCAAAGAGAAAGAAGTGGTTTAACTATCGAAAAAGCACCTCGTCCAATTTTCACAGCTCCCTTTACCTTCGAGTCTCGGGCTGTGAGACTTGTTCAAATGGAGATGCATGTGCAGTCAAAAGAAACTGGAAGCATTTGCCGATCTAGCGAGGCACTAGAGTCCCTACAGTGTAAGAGGCCATTCGGCCCATCAAGTCTACACCGAACCTCTGAAACAGCACCCTGCCAAGGCCCAATCTTAACCCTAAGGGGCAATTTAGTAATAATAATAATAATCTTTGTTATTGTCACAAGTAGGCTTACATTAACACTGCATTGAACTTACTGTGAAAATTCCCTAATCACCACACTCCGGCGCCTGTTCGGGTACACGGAGGGAGAATTCAGAATGTCCAATTCACGTAATAGCACATCTTTCAGGTGTTGTGGGAGGAAACCGGAGCACCCGGAGGAAACCCATGCAGACACAGGGAGAACGTGCAGACTCCACACAGACAGTGACCCAAGTCGGGAATCGAACTTGGGACCCTGGCGCTGTGAAGCAGCAGTGCTAACCACTGTGCAACTGTGCCGCCCGTTTGGTCAATCCACCGGACTTGCACATCTTTGGACTGTAGGAGGAAACCCACACAGGCACGGGGAGAATATGCAAACTCTACACAGTCACCCAAGACTGGAATTGAACCCGGGTTCCTGGCGCTGTGAGGCAGCAGTGCTAACCACTATGCCACCGATGTTAAATGCACTGCGACAGTAGATTTAAAAATCCACAGAAAACCTCTATGGCCAACTCCAGCTGAGAATTTTGGAAAGCTTGTATAGTGCTTGGGTCCTCAAACCTGACCTGCTATATTCTATATGCTGTATTCAGCTCTGAGAAGTCATGCTGGACTCGAAACTTGAACAGTTTCTCTCTCCACAGACGCTGCCAAACCTGTTCGCTTTTCCCAGCATTTTCTGTTTTTATACGCTATATTCTCAAGTTACTTCGGAAACATTCGTTGGAGGTAGCACGTTGTACTTTGGGTCTCCGTCGAACTTTGTGTCGACGTTGCCTTCAGCAATTTAACAGTCTTTGTACTCGCTCCATCAAGCCACAAAACTTATTCCACCCCCAAGAGAGCTCATAGCCCACCCTGCTCTCGAGCAGAAGCCCGAGAGGGAACTGAATTCATTCACCCGAAGGTCCGATCTTAGCCATCATTTCAAAACTGCAACTTTCTTCTATGCCTGCATTCCAGGTTTTACATATCATCCATGTTGATGGCACCCAGTGTGACGTGGATGTTTCTTTTCAATGAAGGGCACAGGTCGGAACAAAATAAATGTTGGTTCCCTGATCTGCAATGCAATTTTAGTTTCCCTGCACTTTTTTGATTTTACGTGACAGAAAGATCAGTTACTATGCATAGATTTTGTATTTACATTGCTTCCCGCAGACCTTCAAAGCAAGTTAGCTGTTTGATTTGGACGTGTGCTCCCTTTCCGCTGTTCAAACCATCATTGCTGGCAATCTGAGTACAGCAAGGGGCCCAAAACAGCGAAGTGGATAAAGGGCGAATTAATCTGTTTCAGCAGGGCTGCTTGAAGGGTGAATGTTGGCCAGGACACCGGGAGAACGCCCACTGAAGCGACAGCCTAGCTTATGTGCTCAAGTCCTGAAGTGGGGCCAGAATCCATCGCCTTCTGATTCAAGAGCTGACTGCTGCAAACAGAGGCAAATTCAACGTACCGGTCAAAGGAATCCTTTACCGCATAGCAAAATTAAAATAGTGTGCCGCACTCAAATCTGTTGCAATATTGGCTGAACCCTCACCTTAATCAGGTTACTGATCAACGCGGGGTATTTCAATCCATGCTCACGCGAGCCTGCTGCAATCCTGCTTATCCAAAGCTGAAACAGAATAAAACACTCATCACCATTCTTCTTTCAACTCTAACCTTATTGTAAACTTAGGATGTTTCGAGCAAGTGAATTTTCTCTGCATGTAGATGTGTTGAATCGTCTCCTTTATTTGTGCTCGGGTATCTGATTGGAGATGCCGTGTATGCTGAATGTGGGTTTGGGTTCAGTTGGAGCCAGTGTTCAAGGATTTTGGTTGTTCTGGTTTTCAAATACATCAGAATGGGGCAGCCCATTGCCACAGGCTGACGGGATATCCAAAACTGGCGTGCACATTCTGAAAGGCCGTTGAGTAGATTAGACATAGACCAAGAGAAGTGTGAAGTGATGCATTTTGGTAGGAGGAACATGGAAAGACAATAAAATGAAGGGTAACATACTTAAGGGAGTGCAGGAGCAGAGGGACCTGGGTGTATATGTGCATAGAAGGTGGCAGGACAGGTGGAGAGATCAGTTAGTAAAGGATATAGTATTCTGGGCTTTATAAATAAGGGCATAGAGTAAAAGAACAAGTAGGTTATGCTGAACTTATACGAGACACTAGTTTTTTCTTTTAAAAAAAAAATCATTTACGGGATGTGGGCGTTGCTGGCTAGGATAGCATTTATTGCCCATCTCTAGTTGCCCTTCAGAAGATGGTAGTGAGCCACCTTCTTGAACCACTGCAGTCCCCGAGCTGTAGGTACACCCACGGTGCTGTTAGGGAGGGAGTTGCAGGATGTTGCCCCAGCAACAGTGAAGGAACGGCGATATATTTCCAAGTCAGGATGGTGAGTGACTTGGAGGGGAACTTCCAAGTGGTGGGTTCCCAGGTATCTGCTGCTCCTGTCCTTCTAGATGGTAGTGGTTGTGGGTTTGGAAGGTGCTGTCTAAAGAACCTTGGTGAGTTCCTGCAGTACATCTTGTAGGTGGTGCACACGGCTGCCATTGTTCGTTGGTGGACAGCACGGTAGCACAAGTGGCTAGCCCTGCGGCTTCACAGTGCCAGGGTCCCAGGTTCGATTCCCCGCTGGGTCACTGTCTGTGCGGAATCTGCACGTTCTCCCCGTGTCTGCGTGGATTTCCTCCGGTTTCCTCCCACAGTCCAAAGATGTGCAGGTTAGGTGGATTGGCCATGCTAAATTTCCCTTAGTATCCAAAACGGTTAGATGGGGTCATTGGGTTACAGCGATAGGGTGGAAGTGAGGGTTTAAGTGGGTCGGTGCAGACTCAATGGGCCGAATGGCCTCCTTTTGCACTGTAAGTTCTATGTATGTTCTATCGTGGAGGGTTTGAATGTTTGTGGAAGGGGGAGCAATCAAGCGGGCTGCTTTGTCCTGGATGGTGTCGAGCTTCTTAAGTATGGTTGGAGCTGCACCTCAGTATTGTGTACAGTTCTGGGCGCGATACTATAGGAAGTTCATGTGAACGTATCGGAGAGAGTGCAGAAGAGGTTGCACAAAAAAGGTTCCAGGATGAGAAACTTCAGTTATGAGGATAAATTGGAGAGGTTGGGACTGTTCTCCTTGGAGAGAAGGTGGCTAAGAGGAGAATTGATAGCGATGTTCAAAATCACAAAGGGGCTGAACAGAGTAGATAGGGGAAAACGGTTCCCGCTCATAAAGGGATCACGAACGAGAGGACACAGTTTTAAAGTGATTTGCAAAAGAAGCAAACGTGATGCGAGAAAAAGCTTTTTCACACGAGTGGCTCGGGTGGGAGAGGCGGGTTGCCTCATATCTTCTAAAAAGTACCTGGATGAGCATTTGGCAGGTCATGACATTCAAGGCTATGGGCCAAGTGCTGGCAAATGGGATCAGGTAGTAAGTCAGGTGCTTTTCATGTGACAGTGCAGACTCGATGGATCGAAAGGACCTCTTCTGCACTGTGTATTTCTGAGATTCTGGGTCTGGAATGCACTGCCTGGAAGTGTGGTGGAGGCAGGTTCAATCGAGGCATTCACGAGGGCATTGGACGATTATTTGAATAGAAACAATGTGCAGGGGTTCGGGGAAAAGGCCGGGAAATGGCACTAAATCGTGATGGTCATTCGGAGAGTCGGTGCAGACACGATGGGACGAATGGCCTCCTTCTGCGCCAGAACAATTCTGTGACAAATCAATCAAGACTCCCCTCAACACCTTCTAACAACAATTGCGGAGAATCTTTCAGGAACTCATCAATGTAGCCATTCAGCACTTGGCAGAGCTGACTGCCACCATGACGGCACCTAATCACCTGCACCCTGGAAACAGTGACAGAATGATGAGGGGCACTGTGTAATAGCACTTAGGAAAAGTGACAAATGTAGGGGGCAATAAAGTCAATTAGTTGACCGCTCTTTGTATCGGCTGTTTTATGAAGCAGGGACAGTATTTCAGCTGTGTGGACCATTCCTGCTCTGTTGCTATTTTGGGAAACATCTGCAGCTGGAACCTGCAGGTTGACCAGAATGAGGAGCAGCCCTAGGTGTCCACATTTCAACCCATCAAAATACAGGTAAGAGCGATTGTTCGAGTGGTCTAAATCATTCTGCACAGAAGCCTCACATCTACCATTCAATTACCTCTTGATAGAGGTCATTCCATTCCGACAGATGTACAAACCTGCAATGCACCCCCCCTCCCCCACCCTGCCCACCTAGTCCCCTGCAGAGCCCCAACTCCCCATTTAACAATTTTGTTTTCTGCTTGTTACTCAGCAATTTCCTGGTTACCCTGATTATCCCTCGCTACAATAAATCACCCTTTTGCCAGATTACAATGGCAGGTCCAAGTCATATTCTATAGCTCACCACCTGGAGGTTCTCACCATCCTGACTTGGAAATCCAGCGGCATTCCTTCACTGCCACTGGATCAAAATGCTGGACCGCCCTCCCTAACAGCACTGTAGGTGTACCTGCACCCCAGGGACGGCAGCGGTTCAAGAAGGCAGCACACCGCCACCTTCTCAAGGGCATATGGGGATGGGCAACAAATGTTGGCCTAGACAGCCACGCCCACACCCTGTAAATGAGCAAAAGAAAAAGGCCCCACTGCTCACATCATTGCTGAAGGGGCAGCAGCCCTGTGTGCACCATCTTCACTCACTGTGCCTCTCCCCAGGCCATGACCTTGCCAGTGGTCAGCCCAGCAGCTCCATATGCACCCTGTGCCCTCTCAGTGCCCCGGCCTGGCTATGTGAGCCCTCACCCACCCCAGCTACCCTCTGCCATCCCGCCCGGGATTTACCATCCTCATGTTCCGCTTCTTGAGCTTCTTGGCCTTGGTGGAGTAGAAGAAGGCTCTCCGCACGGCCCGCACAGCCAGGCTGTAACATCGGTTCTTCCTGCCTCGGAAATGCTGCCGGAGACACAATAGAGACTCGAATGAGAATCAGCCTGAGGGAGGGGGGTGTCCCCCACAGGGAGTGGCCAATACGCCAGGCCGGGGATCCGGACAGCCCCAGGCCCCAGGCAGCACCCACCCCCGCGGTCTCCCCCAGCCTCTCTCACCCGCGCGTGTTGAAGAACCTCCTGGTGCCGCCAGTAGCGGTCGGGGCCTCGGCTCCGGATCCAGCGGGACAGCGACAGGAAAACCATCAGGCTCCTGGGTAGGAGTGTACTCTCCCCCCACCTCCTCCTCAGAAGCCCAGCCTCGGCCCTGCCCCTCGCTCTGACTCCCCCGGGTGCTGAGGGGGCGGGGCCTGCACTCATGTATCAAATGTGTGCGAATGATACATTTTAAACCTGCAGCAAACATGTCACCGTCATCAGCCCCTCACATGGGCTCCATCCTGCGCTCAAATTCACCTTTCAAATGGAGCAGTCCTAATGAACTCCCATTTCCTTGATGTCTGCCTGAGAAATCTGCCTGGGGGCAGCCCTACCTGGGTCTATACCCCAAGCCAACCTTCACTGGTCAATACGCGTGTTGGGATTCTTACAGACCCAGATCTTTTTATTAAAACAGTAAACAATAAATACAAGGCCAAACGGTGCAAACACTCATTTTGTGTTGGAGAAACTGGATATTCTCCCCTCAGTACCAATGTACGGGGAAGGGGGGTGGGGGAGGTGGTTACCCTGATTATTAAAACAGTTCACAACACAGTTTTACAAAAAACAAACAGTACAAGCAGTAAACTTTGCGCTGGAGAGACCAGATACCCTCGCCTCTGTACCAACAGAAGGGAAAGGAGGGTGGTGGGGAGGGAGGGAGTCAGGGTGTTGGTGAAGGAGCGGCCCAATAGGGCACTGCCTGAACTATCTACAGAGGCCATAAAACATCAATTATGATGTGCCAGATTCTGGGAGTCCCCCAGAGGGGGTGAGGGGCGACACAGTGTCAGGCATGAGTGAGACCCGCACCCCGCTACAGAGCGTCTCGTGCGCCCTGCGCTCCCGACACTGGGCGGCGGACAGCCTTCGGACAGTCGCCCTCCGGGCCCGAATCCTCCACCACACTGAGTGCGACGGGCGACACGGGCCCACCAACCAACTGAGGGGCTGCATGATCCTGCCACCGGGATCATCGACAGGCGGGATCTCCTCAGGCTCCTCCCGGGGTCCCAGGCCAGCGGGAGGCGGTGGTTCAAATGCCTGCTCCGCCCACGCCACCTGGTCACTGGAAGGCCCCGGAATTAACTCCGGAAACTGGTCCGGGATGGCGGCAGAGATGCCCAAAGACAGCGGTAGCAGAGGGTCTTCCAAACTATAACCCGCTAAGAACTGAGGAAGCAGGGAGTTATCGCTGACCCCCTCCCCTGAGAAATTGAACAAGTCCGGGGTGCTAAATTGTACTGGGTGGAACAGGCCCTCTCGGGTCCCGTCCGACCCCGTAGCACCCTGCTCGGGGGACAGCGGCAGCTGCTGGGATTTCCCCACTATCCCCCTGCCTCTTTTCTTTCGGGGACTGGGCGTGACATCGATGAAAAAGAACCTGGATTGACGCCATTTGCAGGGGAGAGGGTCACACGCCGGGGAGACCTCTTTCTCTGGAGGCCCCTCCAGGCTGACTCCTTGTCCCTCAATGCTTTCTCCAGAATTTGTGGCTGGGACAGAGCACCCTCTGGTTCGAGGTCATGCACCTCACTACCGTATAACAGTAAAATCATGCACAAGCAACTTCCTCCAGCCAGTCTGAGGTCAGCTGACTGTAACATTCACTTATATACTAGTGAGACTCTGAGTGGTCAGTCAGTGAATTACAACACAACCATGATATCATTACACCACAGACACCGGGAAACTCTACCTCCCCACATGGAGTTCCACAGAGGGGGTCCTGGCATTTCCCCTTGGAACTGCACCCTGCCTCAAAGAGAAAAGGTATGGAAGTGCCACACACTTGGGTTTCTTCCAAACACGATGCAAGGTTCACACAACACAATTAAGCCCGCGCAAACACTCTGATGACATCCCTATAGATTGCCTAGCGTTCCACCACAGGGACCTATTACTTTGGGCGGCACGGTAGAACCCCTCCACCTTTACTTCTTTAGTCCAAACAACAACTTCCCTGAATGTTTAAACGACAAACCCAATTATACATTAGATACATTACTTTGCACCATTATCTTTTTATGCGAGTTAATAAGACAGCCTCTCAGGTGGACATCTATTTTTGTTTGGGTTGTATTCGATCTTCTGGAACCTGGCTACTCAAGACCTTTTGAAGTGTCTTCATTTCCTTCTGTTGGTAACACGTCTTGTGAAGCTACTTCAGCATCCGTCTCCATTGGTGTTGAAGATTCTTTAGAAACAGAATGTGAACTTGTCTCTGTGTTTGGCCTCTGTTCAGAGGAATCGCTGCTTAGATTTCTCGATGTAAATACTTGGGAAGTTTCAGCGATTTCACTTCATAAAGCTAGCAGTTGGTCAGTCTGATATCGCTGAACTCTCCTTCTTTACGATGTCTGACATTGGACCTGTTTTTGCTGGGATAACTGCAGGTACCCACTTCTCATTTGGACTGTAGCTTCTTGTTAATATTCGCTCTCCCTTAAGTGAATAGACTTTTTAGTTTTGTACCCTCCTAACAATCTGTGCTTGTTATCATTTGACATTCTCTGAAGTATGAGGCAGTATCAAGTTCTTAGCTTTCTTTTGAAGAGCAGCATTGCTGGTGAACACTGTGTCATTGCAGGTGTGGTGTTTTGATATGATATCAAGAAGTTATTTACTCATCTTGACAATGTACCTTGATCCTTTGATACTTTCATTGAGTGTTTAAGTGACTGTATGACTCACTCAGCCATTCCATTTGTTGCAGGGGGGTACGGAGCTGACTTGATGTGCTGTATACCATTTAAGTAGTCTTTAAACTCCTTGGAAGTGAACTGAGTTCCATTGTCACTTACGACCTGCTCCCATCTGCCAAATCTCGCAAATATTTAATCCAACTTCTCAAGTTTGTTCTGTCGTTGTGGATTTCATACTCACTACTTCCGGCCTTTAGAATGTGCATCTACAATAACTAGAAACATGTGTCCCTCAACTGGACCAGCGTAGTCTATGTGCATTCTCTGCCATGGCTGTGTCAGCCATTCCCACGGGTGTATGGGTTGCAGTGGTGAAGTGTTCCTTAGTTTTGCACAGGACTGACAATTGCCCACTTTCTCTTAGATTGGAGCGCCTAATCCTGGCCACCAAAAATAACTGCGTGCCAGTTCCTACATCATCATCGAACCGAGATTTCCCTCAGGTAGTTGCTCAAGCATTGTATTACGCAAGCACAGAAGAATAATCACTCTGTTTCCCCAGACTAAAACTTCATTCTGGACTGTCAACTCAAATCCTCTTGTGATGTAGGGCTTGAGGTCTGGAGTTTTATGCTATATGTCTGTCATCGTTCCTTTTTTGGACCATGTCCATAACCTTCTCCATCACTGGGGGTCTCTGTACTTCTGTAGTTGAGATGAAATCACAGGTACGTTATCCACGTGTGAGAAATATAGGATGTTGACAACATTTTCTTCAGGTTCTTGCTTGAGTTGTAACAGCAATCTTGACAAAGCATCAGCATTTGCATGTTGCTCCGATTTATGATATTTAATATCATAGGTATATGCTGATAACACCATCTCTGTAACCTACTAGCTGCTAAAGAAGGAATACCTTCATGATGCCCAAAGATTGTTGTCAATGGATGGTGACCTTGTCAAGAGAGCAAAATGATATCTATAAAGGTAGTGTTGAACCTTCTTACTCTGAATATGATGCGCAAAGTTTATTTTTCTAGCTGAGGGTAATTTTCTTCTGCGTTAGTAAGAGTTCATGAAGCAAATGCTATTGGTTGTTCCTCTCCTGCAGTCAACTGTACCAACCTCATGGGGAAACGCATTGCAAGCAAGTTGTAACTTCAGTTTGGGATTGTCATGAATCAATAGCTCTGACTTCTTTCAGGCTTTCTTTACCTCTTTATACACTCTTTCTTTACTTCTTTATACATATTTTCACATTCTTTTGTCCAGTGCCATACCTGTTTGGCACATAACAAAGTGTGTAAAGGCTTCAATCGCGTTGCTAAATTTGGGAAGAATTTACAGTAATAATTTATTAATCCCAGAAACCTCAGTTTTGTCACATTTTGAGGAGTTGGTGCTTCTAAGATTTATTTCACCTTTTTTGGTTCTTTATGCAAGCCATCTTTATCAATGATGTGACCCAAGTAGTTTACGGATGTCTTGAAAAAGTCACACTTTTCCTTTTTACCTTGGAGATTATGGTTTTGTAGACATTAGCTTTTCTTCAAATGCTCTTGAACCAGTGATGAGGAGTACACCATTTAGCCCACTCAAAATTTGATCCATGGACCTCTGAAATAGAGCATGTGCAGATGTTGTCCCAAATAGAAGACTCCTGTAACGGAACAGACCTTTGTGCATCACGATAATGAGTAGTGGCTGTGATTTTGCAGCCACATTCATTTGTAAATGCCTCTGTGATAGATCTACTTTACTGAATTTATGACTTCCACAAAGTCCAGAAAACAAATCTTCAATCAAGCGGCAGTGGATAGTGATCTGCGCACAATACCGGGTTTATCGTTGTCTTAAAATCTCCACATATCCTTCTTGTTTTAGTACAGGAACTATTGGTGTAGCCCAATCACTTGTAGTAACTGGTTCAATGACTCCTGTTTGGACAAGTCTTTCTAGTTCTTCTTCGACTTTTTGGCCTGATGGCGTATGGTACTGTTCCGGCTTTGAGACATTTTGGCGTACTGTTTAGCTTAATTTTGAGTTGGACTTCAACTCCTGCCACTGAGCCCAGTGATTTTTCAAGCATCTTTTAATACATTTCCAAAAGTTGCTCTAGGTCATTCTTTGAATCAACCCGTTGATTCACCACTCCTCAGTTGAGTTTGATTTTTCTCAACCATGCTCCACCAAATAAAGCAGGAAAACATCCAAGGACAACGTGGAGAGGCAACTCTGTTGTTTGTCCATTTACTTCACTCTTACCATAATGTATCCTTTTAGTGGTACAACCTGTTCTGTGTATGTCCGTAAGATTACATTTGATGGTTTTAATGGCAGATGCTCCTGATTGTAGATTGTTTCAGGTATCAATGAAACAGCCACTCCTGCATCCACTTCCATTTTGACTTGGTTACCATCGAATTTTGGGAATACCCAGAAACATTTTTGATCGCCCCTTACCAACAAGACGCTTTGCTGGATGTACTAAGTTTTGCTGAAGCATAAAAGATTTACGCCTTACCGAACTGAGAAATGTTACAACCATTAGGTCCACCAGTGTTTGATTAGCTATGAGATAAAGTTGAAATCTCTCTTGATACAAGTTCCAAGTTTCATCACCTTCATCAAACGTGTCCATGGCCCCACCTTTGCTCGCCATTTCGTACACTGGACACCAGGGTTTATACCAATTTCAACCTTCCTCCATTTTTTTAATGTATGAAATAAGAGGTCTCCTAATCCACAATGATAAATATTTTTTTTTCTTGCCTGGGCTATTGTTTATTTTAGTTTGCACAGAATTGGAACGACTTCTGAATCCCTGTTCACACAACCCATTTCACTTTGACACGTGTGTGGTCCCTGCAGCCTGGAGTCTATTCGCTTCCAGCAGCAAGCAAGTTTTTGAAACTTTTGTTCTGACTTACTCACGGTTGTGCTTCGGTTCTTTTTCAAACCTTCCTGCATCAGCGGCTTTTCCTTCGATCAACGTTTGAGTTCAGTCCCGAGAAGCCTCTCCTTCGCTCTCGTCACTGTTTTCACTTTCCTCGTTGACTTTTTTAGTGCCTCGCCAGTTCTCTTTTGCCTCAATCCCCATCACCAGTTTTCTCTTTTGTTATATTCTCAATGTGCCGCAGAGAAAAGGTGCGGAGGTGCCATACACTTGGGTTTCTAGCAAACATGATGCCAGGTTTATTCAGGAGATGTTGCTCATACAATACAAGATGGAGACCTGAAGCCCACGCAAAACCTCTGCTGATGTCACGACAGATCATGACATTCCGCCAGCAGGGATGTATTACTGACATCCATTACACTTCACAAGTATGATTCCTCCACCTTTAGTGTGTGGTGATATGCATCACTGTAAATACACAAGGGGTTAATGCAAATACACATAGACTAGATAGACACTAGAGGGCGCACCAGAGACATGACACACAGGCATTTAACCAATAGGCCAGTAAGATAGGTCACGACCAATGGGCAGTCAAGACACACACACAGGTGACACTACCGCATGGGGGCTACCCATGTAAAAGGACAGGGCACACATGATCTTCCTCTTTTCAGTGAAGACACTTAGTGAGTACAGACAGGGTTCATTGAAATACATCACACCCACCACGTGGATTGTAGCAGACTGGTTAGTTAGTCTCAGTAGCTATAGCAGGATTAACAGGAGAGTCGAATCCAAGTAGGAGAATTGTTAATAGTTTAATAAATGTGTTAAAGTTATCTCCAAGTCTGAACCTTCCTTTGTCAGAGTGTACATCAAGGAAGCAGCTTATGCTACATCAAGAGCATAACACATAGTGGACATTATTTCAAGAGCATAGCCCCCAAGAGCTGGAATTCCCTCCACCTCGTTACCTCACTTTCCTCCTTCAAAACACTTCCTAAAACCTACCTCTTTGACAAAGCAATTGGTCATCTGACATAATATCTCCTTCTGGTCGGGGTGGAATGCACTACCTGGAAGTATTGTGGAGGTAAGCTCCCGCTCATAAAAGAATCAAGAAGAGAGGGCACAGATTTAATGTGATTCGCAAAAGAAGCAAACATGATGTGAGAAAAATGTTTTCACCCAGTGAGTGGTTTGGGGCTGGGATGCACTACCTGCAAGGGCAATGGAGGTATGTGTTCAATCGAGGCTTCAAGAGGGCATGAGATGATTATTTGAATACAAACAATGTGCAAGGGTATGAGGAAAATAGCACTAAGATATGATGCTTGTTTTGAGAGCCGGTGCAGCCACCATGGGCCGAAAGGCCTTCTGGGCCGTAACAATTCTGTGATTCTGCAGCTCAGTGGCATACTTTGTTTCATAATGCTCCCGGGGAGCCTCTTGGGATGTTTCATTGTGTGGTCTTTATAAATAATCAATAGAGTTGTAGGTGAAAATCAACTCAAATTTTAGAGGCTCTTGGTAGGGCTCAGATGACAAGGCCAACAACAGAAATAAATCTAGGAATCTACCGTGCGGTTTAAGTGCAGTCTCGTATACACTTCAAAACTCAGTAGAATTTAAGTTACATTTCTCGGATGCGAAATAAAAATCTTTTATTGTGTCTATTGATTATAATTGAGAGACTAAGATCTTCTTGTGGTTACAAATCAAATGTTCTCAATAAAGCCCTTGCCAGCAAAATACTTTGAGAGAAATAATTGGCTTAATGGTTTACAACAGATTTCACTTTCAAAATACAGTAATGGTTCTTGCTCAAAGCAAAACAGCTTGCACAAAGTTCAAGAGTTAGAGTGGAAATATGAAAATACGAAATAAGGATAGCGAGTAGTCAGGTAAAAGTTCTAGAGTGATCCAGGATGGAAAATGGCTTCCCGAACCTCTATTTTGAAGGAAAATGTTATCAGTCTGACTCCATCTGTCCCTACCCCTGCAATGTGCTGATTGGCTTGGATGGGTTTCAAATGCATTTGGTTGGATGGTTAGTTGTCAATCATCAATGTGCAACATATATTCGGATATGTTGCATTTGTAGATGTTTGTGTGTGTTGGAATGTGATATATCCTTTTAATCAATTCTAGTTTTCACTGGTTTATTGCTGACTACGCTACTATCTGTATTCTGAACAATGGTGTGTTCATGTAGCCGTGGCGACCTTGATCAGTTTGTGGTCTGGCTGCATAGCTTTTGCAATTCTGCTCATTAGAACAATGGTCAGTTTATAATATCAGTAAAATGTTGCAAAAGCTTTAGCTAGCTTCTGAATGTTTCAAATTCTGTGCTTTGCAAATTCTGCAAGCTGTGTGTATTTGTAATCTAAGTTATGCTTGAAGTTATATGATGAAATCCATTTTAAAATGGATTTTAAACTGGGCTTTAGTATTTACATTAAAAATGGCTAAATCAATAACCCTTTCCCTATCAGAAATAGTCAGTTTCCTTCAATAATGCTCCCGGGGAGCCTCTTGGGATGTTTCATTGTGTAGTCTTTATAAATAATCAATAATGTTGTAGGTAGTGCAAGAACCAACGGTGAAAATCGACTCAAATTTTAGAGGCTCTTGGTAGGGCTCAGATGACAAGGCCAACAACAGAAATAAATCTTTATCTTTAATATAGTCACGCAGTTGACCCCAAGAAAGAGTTTTACAATTTATTCAGGCAGGTCATTAACCAAAGTAATTAATATTCAGGATTTGAAGCTTCATCCATTGGAGGAGCTCTGGGTATAACCCCTGAAACAGAATCAGACCTGGAAAATAAACAGACGTTTGATTTCTCCATCCAGCTTCACACTTAAAAAATAAACCACCTGCTGCAGCAAAATAAAACCTTTCCAACCAAAAACACATGAATGCTAAACGCAATATTTTAACTCCGGGTATCACTTCTGATTTTAATATGTAGAATAATTGTCTGGTCTCAACGTCAATGTTGTGAGTCCAGAGTGTCTTGGGTTTATGCTAACCACTGCAGCCACACGTCAATTGTGCATGATTTCCGTTGGCAAGTAGATTTTGCGTATATCAATTTGTGCATGCTTCTGCTGGGCTTCATTTGACACTGGGAGCTGGAGTTGGGGGTGGTGGGGGAGGGAGAATATTGCAGGAGCAACCCTTTAAATGTTATGTTGGCCTTCACAAGGCTGCAACTATTTTAGCAAGGTATTCGGCTAAAGGCTGTTTGTTGTATAACATGGCTGGCAAAACTCTATCTCGCACTGGAAGTGTGGGGCAGGAAATGGAATCTGAAGGTAAGTGATGAAGTAGCGCAGAATTTGAGCTCCTGGCTGGTGAAATGGAGCTGGATGCAATAAGAGATGCCTTTTTTGCCACTCCAGAGGATAGCACAGAAGAATGACTGGCAGGAAATGGCTCCAAGCTCAATGCTGTTTGTACACACCTGGGCTAATAAAAGACATGGAAGAAGGTGGCATACCTTAACAAAGTGGCTAAGAGTAATACCCCCCCTTAATTTACTAGGTTCATAGCCCAACACTAGGTATGCCACAAGGGGGTGTGAGCCTAATAGTGCTCCTTCGGAGGGTCAGTGCACACTCGATGGGCAGAATGGTCTCTTTCTGCACTGTAGTAAAATTCTTGGCACACTAAACACCTTACAAGGGTTTCACACGTCAAGCTGCTGTAAAATGATTGAGCTTCGTGATGCATGATTGCTTAATGACTCTCATTGACATTAGCTCCATCACAGCTCTGTCACTGTTCTGAATAGATTGGGTAGTTAGAATTAGCTTCATTATATACCAACACATTGGTTAAATCGTCAGTTTTATTTTTTGTCACTGCATTAATCGTACAATAACAATTAATTCTAAAACTTCGATTGACTTATGCATTGATTAAGTTTCAGTACAATCAGCTCCATTAATACAGAAGTTCAAACATTCAGTGATTGTAATGTTATATAGTGTAGGCACATGGCTGTCTGTCTTGGGCAAAGGCATTGCAAACTCCAACACCCCTGTGAACATAAAGTCAGAGATCTTGATACAGCCTATGCCAATCAGGTTGTATCAGTGGAAATTAATAGAGTTTGTGTGTAAAAGGAATATAAACTGGCTGGGGGACTTATTGAGTTTTTTTGGCTGAATTAAGGGGTTCAGCAGAGGGCTTCGAGACAAGGTGGGGGATGTTCGTGGCCATGTTTGAGGAGCTGTTCATCGCGAGGGGGGAGGGAGGAGGGGGGTGAGGGGGGTGAAAAAGGGAAACATTTGTACAAATTGTATAGTTGTGTGTTGGGGAATTTGCTCCCCGAATTGTTATGTTTTGTAACCTTTTATGTAAGTTTGGAATAAAACACTTTTTAAAAAAAGGTAGTGTGGAGCTTCAATATTGCTGAAAAGAGAGGCATATTGCGGAAGTTTTTCATCTTAAACTCATCAGGGCAAACACAAGAATGCCAAATTTCAAATGATCACTGCAATTTGTACTACAGGAGGAAAGGGATGCTAATTACTTGGCAAGTCAACTCTGATTGGCTGAGGCATTGCCTGATACAAATGGGTTAAGAACATTCCAATTACATGTCAAATTGAAGTTAAGTATCCAATAATTGACACTGATATGTAAAGGGGTTGCAGGTGGCACTTCTGGTGGTGATAGAGTTTTGTGTAGAGTGTGTTTAAGGAAAACAAAGGTGTTTGGGAAAGGAGCAAAACTCTTGACTCTTTACTCAACAGCAGCCAGAAGCTAACATTGCCGTGGAGAAAGCAACGGGGAACCATAGGCTCCCCAAGTTCCTGGGTAATTCAGCAAAAGCACAAAGCTTGAACATATTCCTTTTGTTTGCAGAGAATGGGTCGCTGTGTAGGAATGTGTGTCACTTCTAGCAAATGTAAATGAGCCATGCTATGGGCTCGACTGATTATCTTAAATTGGTTGCTAGTGTAGCTATTGGAGCACTGAGGATTCTTCAGCTAATGCTGCCAAATCACAGATTCACACCTAACAGTAGATGTTTCATTTTGGTTTTTGAAAGCATGGGCTGACTGATAACGGTCACTACTTTGCCTTTTATGAGCAACTGCAGGAATGTGCTGTTTGATTTGGCCAGCCAATCGTTGGGACATAGTGATTACGTGAGTGCTATTTGCCAATAACAGATGCTGCCGCCAGTCCAAAAAGACGTACTGTCTACCACACAATTGAATAACGTTACAGATGAATTTCAGTGCCAGTGCGATGGTGGGTATGTAGGTCTAATGACTCTATGTCATGACAATCTCTCTGCTAGCACCAACTGCACCTAATACAAAGGGGACAGACCTCAATTATAGGAAGAACATACCTCAGAGGATGGTGCTCATGAGTTTGAGGAAGAAGCGCTGGGCAAGTTGAAGGACATGGGTGAGAAAGAGCAGGTGATGGGGGCAGAGGGGTTGAATAAACTTGCGTATTGCCAGGAAAGAAGTTAGGAAGCACAGCAGGGCAATGACAATGGGGTAAGCATGGAATGTCCCATTGGATTTCCACCATCTCCTTTCCTTTTTTGACTCTTCTCCATTGTGAGGTTGGGATATTAAGGCAAGGTCATGTGGCACAAGGGCTAGTGGTGTAAAAGGTGTGCTGCTGTATATATGTTAGGGCATTACACAAGGGGCAGGATCTTCTGGCCGCGTTGCGCTCGAGTGAGAATGCAACACGGCCAGTGGATGCAGGGAGAGGCCTCTCGCGGGTTTCCCAGCAGCCTGTAAACCTCATGGAATATACCCAAGTCCTGGGAGATGTCAGAATCAGAATCCCTCCCAAAAGAGGCATGGCAAAACACCCCGCGCCTATGTAGGTTTTAGCCTATGTAGGCGAGCTTAACCGGGATCTTCCGGCCTGTAGCCTGCAGCCGGGCGCCATTCAATACTGGTCCACACAGACATGGACCAGGCTTGAACGGCACCTGGAGGGGGTTTCCCGTGCTATTGGAGTCCCCTAGGTGGCCAAGGATAGTGCAAGGTGGCCCCCTGACCCTCCCCCTGGAACGCAGGCAACTTGGCACTGCCCAACTGGCACCTTGGCACTGCCACCCTGGCACTGTCAAGGTGCCCAGACGGTACTCCCAAGTTAGTCAAGGCCCCAGGGAGGCCATGCCCATGAAAGGAGGGTGGAGGGGGTTGTGGAGGGTGGAGGGGCTGTATGAAGGGTGAGGGGATACAGGGCAGGTAAGTAAGGGTATCTGGGAGGTTGAGAGGGTTATGGGTGAGATCCTGGAGGGAGGTTCCTGTAGGGGGATGTGGGGGGGGGGCCTGAAGAGGGGGGCCCCCAGGGACCCCATTGTGGGGTGTCCTCACTTGGAGGTTTGTGGAGTAGTGTCCATGTGTGTGTGGGGTGACATTGCCTGTGGGTGGGGTGGGGGGGGGGGGCGGGTGTCCACAAGCTCGCTTAGAAATCGGAGCACCCTTTCAAAATGGCGGCACGGTCTCTGAGTTCATCTCCACAGTAATCAAAAAAATTCTAAGTGTGGGCTCAACTGGTGAGAAACACCCCAGGGCCCAAAAAAGTGACAAAGTGTCATTGAATAGCGGTGGGGAGCCCACCACAAATTAACTTATAAATTTTTCTGTTACGTTCCGTCCAAGGTATATTGGTGCGCAAACAATGGGCGGGGTTCTCCACTCCCCAGCTGCGTATTCCTCAGCGGCGCATCGTTCGCTGGTGGCGGGATTCTGTCATCCCACCACTTGTCAATGAGATTTCCCATTGTTGCCAATACACACGGGCGGGGATTTGCTGCTGCAGGGAAAAGTGAATCACAACTGCGGGAAAATTCCAGCCTATGTTTTTCAGTGCATGGCATTGTGAGAAATAGTGAATCTGTGCGAGCTACAGTGTTGTACAAATTACAGTGGTGTGTGATTAATGATGCTGTCCAGGCCATAGTATTGATTTCAGTTTGAAGCTAAAACCATATTGCCATTGATGTATTTCAATGGCTTCTCCCCAATAAGCTAAGGGATTTTTTGAAAGGCCTGTGCAGATGCCACGTCAAGAGGAGTCTCAGCCCACTGACTCGTGGCGAACACATTTGCACCTTTGCTCAGCAGCAAGTGGATGAACCGCTCATGACCCTTTTCCATGGCGAGGTGGAGCGGGGTTTTCTTCAGCCTGCCTCTGGCCTCTATGTCAGCTCCGTGCTCGAGTAGGAACTCTGCAATTGCTGTGTCTCCTCTCTCTGCAGCTCGATGAAGTGCAGTCATGTTCAAGCTATCTCTGATGTCCACGCTGGTCCCTCGTTCTGTCAGTAGCTCCAATAGTCTGATGTGACCTATTCTTGCTGCAGCTTGGAGAGCTGAGTCTCGGTTACTATCTGCAGCCTCTCGTGCTAGTAAATCTGTCACTATCTGCAGGAAACAAAAAATAAAACGCTAGCCCCAGGCAATAGAGATGTTCAAAATCATGAGTGTGCTAGACAGAGTAGATAGGGACAAACTGTCCCCGCTCGTAAGAGGATCAAGAACGAGAAGGCACAGATTTAAAGGGATTTGCAAAAGAAGCAAATCTGATGGGAGAAAAAACCTTTGCACATAACGAGTGGAATGCACTAAGATAAAAGCAAATTACTGCGGGTGCTGGAATCTGAAACAAAAGCAGAAAATACTGGACAATCTCAGCAGGTCTGACAGCATCTGTGGGGAGCAAACGGAGCTAACGTTTTGAGTCTGGATGACTCTTTGTCAAAACTAGAGAGGACAAAGAGTCATCCAGACTCAAAACCCAGATTCGTTCTCTCCCCACAGATGCTGTCAGACCTGCTGAGAATGCCTAGCATTTTCTATTTTGGTCTGGAATGCTCTGCCTGGAAGTGTGGTGGAGGCAGGTTCAGTGAGGCATTCAACAGGCACTAGATATTTATTTGAATAGAAACAAAGTGCAGGGGTATGGGGAAAGGGCAGGGGAATGGCATTAAACCATGATGCCTGTTTGGAGAGTTGGTGCAGCCACGATGGGCCGATGGCTTCCTTTTGCTTTTGAACACTTCTGTGATTCAGTATCTCTGCAGTACTTTATTGAGAAGGGTTATATGGAATCATAGGGTGATTACAGCACAGAACGAGGCCATTCAGCCCGGGCATCTATGGTGGCTCTCGGTAACGGAATAGTGTAAATGGGCTTTAGAGTGGTTTCACAGGTCGGCGCAACATCGAGGGCCGAAGGGCCTGTACTGCACTGTTATGTTTTATGTTCTATGTTCAACCCCACTCCCCCTCATCCTTTCCCTGTGGGCATGCAAATGTTTTGAGGTGCTTCGCCAGTCCCTTTTAGAAAGCCCTGATTGTACCTGCCTGCACCACCCTCTCAGGGAATGCACTCTGGGTTCTTTACCTCGGTTTTTCCATGACTCTTTATTTGTGTTTACAGGAACAAAGCAGTTGCCATCGGCAGCCATCCAGAAACTGAAACTTAGAACATCCGGGGCTGGATTCTCCGATCTCCCACCCGTGTGCTTCCCAGCGACCTGCCGTCCGCTAGCTATGGCCTCATAAGGGCACTGTATTTTCAGGCGTGAATGATATCACCAAAACCGTGAAGGTATCTCTGACAGACCTATGCTTGCAACACATTCCCACTCCCAACTTTCCAGGGAAATGTGATCTAAAGGGGATAGAATTTAGCACATTTTAGCTGCAAATTATAGGTATGGAGCTCTTGTGGCACGGTGTGTACTTCCCTGTCTCTGAGCCAGGAGGTGCGGGTTCAAGTCCAGCTCCGGGACTTGATAGTCAGAGGAAAGTGCGTTCACAATGTAGCCAATCAAAATGTATCAATTTGTAAATCCTTCCAACCCACACCAATGTCAGGTGGTAAAGATGGGAGAGATTCCTGGGTGTGGTGACCAATGACCATGAGGTGGAAGCTCTTTGTGCAAACAAACAAAGTTTATTGATAAAAGGCACAATGCACAGAGCAGCCGCCTTACATCATCACCACATGGCTCCCTGATGTATTCTGCCCCAGAGGGAACTCCACCCTTCAGGGCGATCACCCGCTCTCAGTCCCTATTGGTCCCCAGAGCCAGGTCACGTTCCTCTGTGTCATAATATACACCCGTATATTATGGTGCAGACACACACACACACACTGATGGACATGCAGTGGGACCAATCAGCATACACAACACCGCAGCCAATCACCAGTGAGAGCACACGCACTATGAAGATAGGGGACAGGAGAGTTCCCGCTCATTCTAGTAGCAGCCAGCTCGGAGCACAGAGCTCACAGCCTGCAACACAGACATTCACCATGTGCTGAGTGCATCACCTGGTTACGACTAGGCAAGGGTCAACAGTTAAAGCTGGTATCGCATTTACCCACAGTTCAAGTATGTTAATATAGTTAACCTTATAATAAAATAGAGTTGCACCACTTCAAGTGTTGGTGACCTGTTTGTGATCCAGAATACCCACCACATCACTCTGCTGTGCTGTCTTAAAGAGGCAGGCACCTCAATCCACTACACTCGTCACCCATCTGTTGGGAAGAAACTCAGAGCCTCTACCATCACTACTTCATGGCTCCAAGACCACAACGTGCATGTAAAAGTCCACGTTGCCGCAGCAACCCGGACTCCTTGGGGGTGCCAGATTGTTGGAGGAGATCAATGGCATGGGGTTTGATCCCTATTTTGGTTGGGGTTAATTTGGGAGCTGCCTCCTTGCAGTCCCCCATGGTGGAGGTTGTGGCATTGTGGGTCAGACCTGCTTTAGGGCAGAGAACTGCAGGAGAAATTCTAGGTGAGCTAGACTCTAGTATTTTAAAGAATGTTGGTTTGAAGTGCTGGGACATACTGAAACTAGATAAGCGTATGTGTGGTCCATCCCTTTCAACGTATCATGAACACAGCCTTCAAGTATAGTTTGTAATGCTAGCACAGGAATTAATTGTCTCGACCAGTGTTTCTCAAACTTTGCGGAACCTTTTTGACCTCCCAAGAATACTGAAGAATCCCTGAGGTACATTATTTTTGCTGCAGAGCCAAACCACAAAAAAAACGGTTGTTTTTGTGCAACAGGTACAAATGTACAAAAACCTAATTTATCAAAGCCTTTTCTCTCTCTCTCTCTCTCCATACGTTTACTATAATGAACAAGTTCTCTTGTTAAATAATGTACTTGGGTCTCACCATTTTGTCATGTTTAATGGAAGGGCTGTTGCTGCTTCTTTGGTTCTAAATGGGAAGAATGCTGCTGGAATGTTAGATTCTCATGTTGGGCACACACAAACATGCACACACACGCATCTCCCACACTCACACACACATCTCTCACACTCACACACACACACACACACACACACATCTCTCACACTCGCACACACACACACATCTCCCACACTCACACACACACACATCTCTCACATTCACACACATCTCTCACACTTACATATATCTCACACATATCTCTCACACACACACAAACACTCACTCTCATCTCTCACTCACTGAAGGGCGGCATGGTGGCAGAGTGGTTAGCACTGCTGCCTCACAGCGCCGAGGACCCGGGTTCGATCCCAGCCCCAGGTCACTGTCTGTGTGCAGTTTGCATATTTTCCCTGTGTGTCTCATGCCCAGAAACAGGGTAGGTGAATTGGCCACACTAATTTGCTCCGTAATTGGGAAAAAAAATAATTGGACTCTAAATTTATATTAAAACAAATATCTCACATACTCCCTCTCATCTCTCATTCACTCACTCACACATTCACATCACTCATTCTCATCTCTCACACACACTCACCTCTCTCTCCGAGGCATGACCTCTCTGCCCCTGGCCTGGGACCTGACTGCTCCGCCCTTCCCCACTCTATCCCCCAGGCTTTCACAGGCCCAGCTTTCCCTTCCTCTCACAGGCCTCATCCTCCCCAACTTTTACAGGGCTCACTCTCACTACCCCTGCAGGTCCAGCTCTCACCCCGCCCCCTTTTGCGGGCCCTGCTCTCTCCCCAATTGCAGGCCCCACTCTCCACACCTCTCACAGGCCCCTCACCTCCCAACTTTCACTGGCCCTGCACCCTCTTCCCCATGCAGGCCACGCTCCCCACTCCCTTTCCTCTCATCAGCCTCACCCCCCGACCCATCACAGTCCCCACTCCCCCCCCCCCTTGCAGGCCCTGCATTGCCTTCTGCACGCAGGCCTTGCTTCCTGCTCTCACATGCCTCACTCTCCCCCCTTTTCATAGGCCTCACTCTCCCCCCATCTCACAGGCCTCACTCACCCCCCCATCTCGCAGGCCCCACTTTCCCGCCTCTCTCATGTCCCACTCCCTTTCACAGGCCCCACTCTCCCTCCCCTGCCCCTCGTGGGCCATGCTTCCTTCCTCCACTTGCAGGTCCCACTCCCTCTCACAGGCTCGGCTCCCCCCACCCCCTCTCCATCCCCTGCAGGTCGCTCTCACAGATACCACACTCTCCTCTCCCCCACACTGCCCGCGCTAATCCTGTATTCTGGAGAAGCCAGCCACTGATCTGGTGAGCTGGAAATAGCACGATACCCATGTTGTATCAATCAGTCTGGTGTGGGGCAGAAAAGGAGAGGAACCCAGTTGGGAACCCTTCATCTAGACATACCTCTTGATGGCCATTAGCAGCAGCTATTGATAATGCAGTCCTTCCCATATCATCTTCAGCATTGATCCAGGCTCCATTTTCCAATAGCAATTGAATCACCTCTCCGTTTCCAACTTCCACTGCCAAGTGCAAGGGGGTCATGTTGCCACATGTCATACAGTTCACTGATGCTCCTTTTGATAGTAAGAATTCTATTATATGTGGTTGGCCACTCACGACTGCCCAATGCAATGGAGTCCAGCATCTTGCATCGGACACATCTGTGCTCGCACCATAGGTGAGGATCTGCTGCATGGTCAGCGTGTGCCCACATGCAGCTGCACAGTGCAACGGCGTCATCCCACACCTGGTGCACGCAGTAGTCAAAGCTCCACGACGCAGCAAGAACTCAGCAACCTGAGTGTGTCCATTCCACGTGGCCCGGTGAAGAGCAGTCCAGCCATGTTGGTCTGCGGCATCGATTGGTGCCCCACGGTGAACAAGGAGTTTAACGAGCGCTAGGTAACCATTAAATGCTGCATGATGCAGTGGGGTCCAACCATATTCATCCCTGCAAATAATGGGATAACAGTGTAAGAATTACTAAAATGCCATGGACTATCTCCCTTTAGCTAGAATTCAATCGTCTCTATCAGTCTGTACCTTCACAATTCCCAGTCTCCATTCTAACCCTGATTCTGTTGGTCATTGTCTTTCAGTGCAACCAGGAATTACAAAAGTTTAACTGGTTTAACTGGTCAACTCCTGAAGTGGAGTGGGTAGCATCCCTATCTCTGGGCCAGAAGCGCTGGGTTTAAGTCGCACTCCAGGACTTAATGGCCACAAAGGTGTGTTCATAACGTGGCCAAACAGGTTGATTATCAATCCGTCCAACCTGCCTGATAGAAGGCAATAAGAGCGGGAGAGTTTCCTGTTCAAACACACTGCAAAAGGCAATCTGCTGCAGCACTTTGCCGAGCATAATCATGGGCCAATCCAATGGTCCATAATCATGGGCCAACCCCATGGAAGACCATGGTTGCCAATAGCCTCTTACGGTATGGGGACCAGGAGGAGGAGCAGGTCAACACACTTTAGCATGATGTCTGTTCAGGTGATTTGATTTCTGAAATTAGCTCATATCAGTCACCCAATGTCATGACTTGTAAGTCAAGCTCGTGATACCAACAGTGGAATGTGCTTGTGCAGGACATACCTGGGCACAGCCAGAAGAGGTAACCTGACACTAGTCCTCATAACAAACCAGAGTAGCTGATAAAGCATCCTCCACTGCCCAGGCGTGAGATTTTCCACTTCCCACATTGACAATCCTCTTACACCATTTCTTAATATTTACCTGTTCAGGAATAAGATGTGCACGGTGTACAATTTTGCATCACACACCTCTGCCAGGTGCTGGGACCACAGAAGTAGAATCTGTCAGATACCACACAGAAGTAGAACTCCGAGGTTCAAATTAGTGCAAGAGTAAGTGGTTTTCTGCTCTGGGCCCACATCCAATACTAAATGGGTTGACACTAAACGCATTAATGTGAGATTGATTATAGCTAAGTGTTGGCACTCATCCCGTTAGATTGCCCTTGAATGGGACTCAAAGTTCAACATATTGGAACATCACATCGCAGAAATCCCACCCATTGTTTCTTAAATGATTTAACTGAATATTTTTTGCTTATGTGATGGAATCTCTTGAGGTGAGACGATGAGGCAGTCAAATAGACAGTCTAAATTTTAGAGATGAGGAAATTCTCAAACGCCTCACATCTGCCATCAGCGAAGAAGGCTGATGAAGGCAGTTAGTTGTTCAGAAGAGTGGCTTGGGGCTATGCTTGTGTCATGAACTTGCCCGGAGACAAAGTAGACAGCATTCAAAAGGGGCCTCTATTGGTATATTTCTCCCTGTAATGAGTTTAGAACAACAGTTTAGATAATAATCAAGTATGAATAGCGTATGGAGGAGAAACATATTATAGACGATTGGGTAGGTCCCTGATTTATACATATATTAGTGTATAGTCAAGGGCATTGATAGGGATAGACAGCCGGATACACAGAAGGCATAATCAAAGAACAACAACGGTATAATTGCCCAGACCTCGAAAAGTCAGGAGAGGCAGTTACCTTCTAGCAATCTCAGAAAGTAGACAAGCCAGTTTCCAGCCACAAAACCTGAAGGCCAAGTTTACAGCAAACAAGCTTCTAAGTCTTAGAGCCAAGGCAGCGCAGAAAACCTTTGTAACAGCAGTTTTAAAATATCTTTGCTGGACCAGGCTCCCAGATTTGAGTATCATCCCTGTATTGCATGGTAATTATAGCTGGGTGTTGTTTGGGGGACAAGGGAGATCTCACAGAGTTCAGGTATTGTTTTGTAACAAGGGGCACGTTCGATAGAAATTGTGTGTGTTTAGTAATTCATAAAGTAGAGTAGTCCTGTTTGTGTGTATTTGTCTTTTCTTCAATAAATAATCTTTAATAATTGTTACCTGGCAACTGGCTATTTAGTTTCCTCACAGCAAAACAAAATAAAACAATAAACCCCCCACGAACCGGTGTTCCTCATTGGGATAGCCTCACAAATAACATTAGTGTGCTTCGTGACACTTGCCATTCAGGAGGATCTTAAAGAAATAAGAGGATTTGAAGGAGAAACTATGTTAGTTGCTTTGTTATCCTTGTGACCAGACAGCAGGCTGCAAATTCTTCTGTACATAATGCGATTCCACTGGTTCCTATGGTTTGCTATTCCAGCTGAATGCTTTTCACTGCCCATAGCATCTTACCTGGTATCTATTGGAGCACCGTGCTGTAACAGAGTCTTTACGAGGCCGCCATTGCTGCTGTAAGCAGCCTGATGGAGGTCAGTCCATTTGCCCTGTTTTATGCTTCTAGCTGCATCATGTTCCACCTCACTGACCTCGTCACTGTTATCCACCAACCTCCGAAACAATTCCGCTGACATACCGAGGATTTCCTCATGCGTCAAGAGTCTTTTCCATAAAATACTGGAAAGTTCAAAAGACAATTGTTGAGTGTTTCATGGGCTAATGTTTCCATATTTATGATTTGTTAAACGTAAGACTGTATGGGTGAGATCTTGTGGCTGTTCACGCCGGTGGGATGTTCCGGCGGTGTGGGGTGGGTTCAATGGCAAATACCATTGACAGCAGGGGCACCAGAAGGTCCCGTCGCCAGCCAACAGGGGTCGCCTCCCGCTACCGCGAAACACACCGCGGTGAGGCCAGAGAATCTCGCCCAGTGAAAACACATTTCCACGGGGCTCGGACGATTAAAGGAGTGGCATTTGGACGGGCAGAGATAGAAATTGGGGTGGGATCTGGTGTTTCTGCGTCGTCACCCCTCTTAAAATATTTGGCGGAATCTGGGACGGGTGCAGAATACGAAATGATTCCAGCTATTGGTGCCCCAGAACACTGGGCTCAATGATATCTGTAAGTCCCTGACCTCCAGTATTACAAAAGCTGTCGGAGGATTTGCAAATGAAAAGGCCAAGAGTGAGAAATGTAGCAAATCATCAAAAGTTTCACAAATCTTTTGGCTGCCCTCCGGTGCTGAGGCCAAGTAGTTGAACCTACAAATGGGATTCATCCCCTTCGCCTCGGGAACCTCGGGTGAGCGCCAGTCAGCAGTGGTCCCCGAAAACGGGCACCAGACGGAACGGCAGTTGTGGGGGCTCTCCCAGGGGATCGGAGGCCCCTGGCTGCATGCCCTTTGGGCAGGCTGCTGGCCTGGAACTGCTGGTCACTGCCAGGTTGCCAGGTTGCAGCTGCCAAGGTGCTCAGGTGGCACTGCCAGCTGGCATGGACACTGCCAGGTTGGCACTGCCAAGGTGCCAAGCTGGCATTCTTTGCCTGTGCGCGATCGGGCCGGTGTGGGTGTTGGGGAGTGGGGTAGGGACACTTCCATATTGTGTTCGGGCTGAGGTGAAGATCATTATGAGCTTAAAAATACCTTCCCGATCTTCTTGTAGAAAACGGGGCTATGTGTGGTGTTGTGGGCGAGGCTTTTCAGAACCCCAAAATGTATCATGGAGTTCAACCAACCTCTCCCTTCAATGAATTTGTTGCTTTTCCGAGCACACGGCTTTTTCCCTAGGCGTGGGATTACAATTATCGACACGTGGGTTTTTAAACACAAAACACTGTTCATTCCATGAACTCAACTTAAAATGTTTCTTCAAACTTCCAAGAGACTTAACACCTTTAAACAGTATCACATCAGGTTAAAGGATATATATATTTTCTGTAGAATGGCAGAGACTGTCGTAAACTGGCTTTCTACTTTTAAACTGCTCTCAGCAAAACCAGCCAGGCACTTTTTAGCTGCTCTCAGCAAAACCAACTGCAAAACTTGCAGCTCTCTGGAAACACACAGACACTGCTTCTAAACTGAAACTAAAAACCTGCAAAAACCAAACTGCAAAAATGGCTGAACTGAGCTGAGCTTCACCCACTCTATGACATCACTGTTTTCTTAAAGGTACATTGCTTAAATATCCATGTCTTAAAGGCACTCTCGCATGACAGTGGCTTCAGCCGCACTGCGAGTGCTGGGAAACACGCGGCCAAATGCGCTCGCTAGGGGACTTTGTTCCCTTTTGGGACAATCATGGCCCGCGAGAGAGAGCAGCACACCCTAATTTGTATCACGTTTACTCCATTAATGAACTAGATACAACCCAAACTGCTCACCCGCTAGTGAAAAATCACCCCTATATCTATAACTTGTGATTAGTGTTGATGTTTGCATTGTCTCAGATATATTACCCTGTCCAGAACATTGGCCTGGACAATCTTTTTTTTAAAGAGCGAAAGATACAATAAATAATGAATGAGCTCTTGAAATGTGCACCTTACTACCCATTGTTATCTCCACTACAATGTGGGTGAAGTGAAGCCAAAGTCTTTTGTCAAATTACTTCCATTCTGACCAATGCAAGGAAGCAAATAAAAAAAACAAATCCTTTTTGTCACATTGTGAAGCAGTTTTAAAAAAATGAATGTTGTTTGAGTTAAAAACACCGTTTTGGAATAAAATATTGCAATGCATTTAAAATGTAGGAACAGTACCTGGAGTATTTTTTTTAAATGGCAGCAATACATTCCGGTTCCATCAGCGTCAATCCTGAGGTGTGAGGATCAGCAGTCACTAGTGTGCACGCTGCACTCTTCTATCAGCGTGTGAGTAGTTCACTGCTGGTTTGGAGTGAGCTGATGGTGTTTGGGGAACATTACCACTCATGTACAAAGAGCTATTGTGTCGTTCCTTAGCCACATAATCCCAACAAGTGGAAACTTGTTAGGGGCATGTGTTAGATGATACCCTTCAATTCCGATATGGGTCTCTGGTGGCTCATTATGAGTTTATTGGACTTTGCTAATCCCTTCAGCAGCTATTTGACTTTCGAATTGTGCACCTCAACTCATTCTCATGATACCTGTAAAACTACCGAAGAGGGAATTATAACCGAGAGCAATAAAGAAAATGTAATTTATAATTAGTCGACCTCCCGTGATGTTGCACACAGAGAGTGAAGGCTCCGCCATGTAGTCTTTAGTTAAAGTGGGGTTTGACAGCACTGGATAATTCTGCACAGGCATAAGTCAGATCTTAATTTAAAACTAGGTGAGTGATGCTGGCCCCCAATTTTCTGGCTACATGAAAAAGGGCAGCTGCAGCAACAAGTTTCAGGAAGTCGCACATGACCCCAGGAATCCAGGACAGAGGAGGGCTACAGGCATACAAACATGCGAGCATATGTATTAGGAGCAGGAGATGACCATTCAGCCCCATGGGTCTACTCCGCTGTTTGATAAGATCATGGCAGATCTGATTGTGGCCTCAACTCTACTGTCCTGTCAACCCCTTGTACCCTCTGTCTCCCTTGTCAATTAAGAATTTATCTAATTCAACCGTAAAAATATTCATATAAATGAGGAGCAGGTGATAGGATATTCGGCCCCTCGAATTGCTCCGCCATTTAATAAGATCATGGCTGATCTGGTAGTAACCTCAACCCTGCGTCTAGACCACCCCCAATACCTTATCAGCCCCTTGCTGACCGAAGTTCTGCTTGTACCACCTTTCCAGGAAGAGAGTACTAAAGACTCACAGCCTTCTGAGCGAAAACATTTTGACTTATCGCAGAAGCCCCAGCACCACACAGCCAGTGCAGCAACCCATCACAATGTTTATTGCAAAGAAACACATCAGCCCTAAAATGTCCCCGGTGCGCCTTGCTGCCCTGATCCCTGGGCCAGCATGTTTAAACGTAAATGAAAAGCACAATACTGTGCATGCTGGAAATCTGAAACAAAAACAGCAAATGCTGGAAAGCCCCAGCAGCTCTGGCAGCGCCTGGGGAGAGAGAAACAGAGTTAACGTCATTGGTGTCTATGTGGACCATGATAACTAGATCCTCCCCTTTGAATTGCAAGTACCTCTCCAGTACCTGGCTGCCTACCCTATCCGGAGGATCTAAATGTCCTGACGGTGCTGTTTAAATCACGGTGAGGAGCGTTGTATTTTTTTTCCCCTTAAAAAAAAAAATTCCAGTTAAGGGGCAATTTAGCGTGACCACCTACCCTGCACATCTTTGGGTTGTGGGGGTGAGAACCACGCAGACACGGGGAGAATGTGCAAACTCCACACGGACAGTGACCCAGAGCCGGGATCAAACCCGGGTCCCGGCGCCACGAGGAGGTGAAGAACATTGTAGACAGAAGTTGGTCTTCATACAGTGGGCCACTGGAGGAGCGGGCTCCCCCCACCCCCTCCCCTGGCCCCACCCCATGGCGTGTGTTCTGGAGATGGCGGTGGCTCGCCATCTGGTTCCGTCGATGTTGACGGCGTTTTGTGTGACTCGCCCGTCTTGCCACTGAGGAGTCCACCATGGGCAGGACTGGAAGATCTCGCCAGCGGGAAGGGCCAGAAGAGTGCTGCAGCCCACTACCATAGCTAACATTTTTATTTTTTATAAATTTAGCGTACGCAATTAATTTTTTTCCAATTAAGGGGCGATTTAGCGTGGCCAATGCACCTAGCCTGCACATCTTTGGGTTGTGGGGACGAAACTCACGCAAACACGGGGAGAATGTGCAAACTCCACACAGACAGTGACCCAGAGTCGGGATCGAACCTGGGACTTCGGCGCCGTGAGGCAACAGGGCTAACCCACTGCGCCACCGTGCTGCCCTACCATAGCTAACATGGCAGAGCCTTTATCAATTGAAGTTTCCACAGCCTGAATTTCCATTGATTGGAGTCACTTCGGACTACATCTGGAGAAGGAGCTAACCTTGGCCTCTGGGAAGGAGAATATGGATTTGATGTATGTCGGGGCTAACCAATCGTATCCCTTATACCAGTCAGCTCTTGTGACGTCTACATCCTGCCGCAGTCCCAAATTGCTCGGCCCTTGGACAAGGAGCAGTACATTCCCGGCTGGCTGCTAGGAGACAAGGCAGGGCTGCTTGTTAAAACTCACTTCAAAAGCACAAGGATGCCAATGGAGGGCAGGCAAAGACAACAGATGCAGCTGAAGAGGACAAGTCATCGAGCAGTCCATGAGGGAGCTAAACAAACGATTCCACTGCCAGGACTGGTCCGGGGGTTTCCAACTGCAATAAAATAAAGCCCTTGACCGACAACCTAAAGGGTCAAAGGAGTTATATAAATAAAACTGCTAATGTCCTAGAGTTTTGTTCCTAAAGAACTTTCAGAATCATGAGACACAGATCTCACACTGCTACAATGAGATAGATTAAGGAGAGTGGTGGGTGGGTGGGCAGCGGTGGTGGTGTGGAGGAGGCTCAGTTGGAGCATAATCACTGGCACAGGCCTGTTGGGCAGAATGGCCTGTGATCATACTGTTGTGGGGCATTAAATAGAGAGTTGAGCCATCCCAGCAGTAAGACAGTGCTGGCCCCCTGCCAGAAGCTGCAGCTTTTCCCAGAGTGATTGATCCAATCTTATCCCAGAAGTCCGGGACCTCTTGCTTTTAAATCTGTAACTACTTCAATAATAAGCCTTTGAAAAAAATAGCATTTCCCATGGGGGCTTAACCTTGAACATCCTGTTTTTATTAAGATTTAATCAAACAAATAGAATAGGATAAGTGGTGACCTCTGAGTTGGATTAAGATCCCTGTCATTGTCTTTCTGACAAAGTTATAAATGGCCTCCTGTTCATCTCTCTGTGCAAGAAATTATGCAGGAAACCTTTCGCCAATCTGGGGCCGCACCACCCAGGGGCATATTTCTGCGTCCAATAGGAAACTAACTGGCCACACTCTCCTCTGCCCAAAGTTCACATCTTGTACACCATATTTTATAGAGCCATGAGCCACTGCCCGAACTGAATCATCCCTTTCTTGCACTGAGGCATCTATAGGTAGACACCGTAACTACCTGTAGACCCAAACAATAGCAAATGCAGATTCAGTAGAGGTGAGGGGTGGCACTATCAGCAATTCCAGAGGATACTCTGAGCACCACTTCTTGTCTTAGCCAGAGGTCATGCCTGGGGAGATCTTGGGAGAATGAAACCCGTTTTTTTGTAGTCTTCATTTTGTAGGCCAGGATTAAAGGTGTCAGTATGTAGTACAGCTGGCACAGTTCTGTCGTGACCCCGCTCTCACCCTGATCAAAGTGGAGCCATTTGAGCTCCTCGTAACTGAGGACGCTTTTCCGCCAAAATCTAACTTTCAATGTGAATACAATTGTTGAAGAATGTGGGCCGGAGGGGCGGGGCAACCACATTTTCCTGCAGTATGGCTAACTGGCAGCAGATGGCAGTACTGATTGTTTAGTGGTCTGTACTCAGCTGTGTAAATGGTGAAACATTTGCTGTGCTGCTCTACACGGACATAGGGTGGAATTTTCCAGCCCCTCTTGCCGGTGTGATTTTCCGATCCCGTCGAAGTCAATGAACTTTTGACTGGCTCGCCGCCTTTTCTTGCCCAACTCCCGCTGTGACAGTGCCGTAACATTCCTCCCGATGTTTCTATGATGGATTTGCTCGTGTTATTTTTGCTGCAGAGGTAGTGAATTCTTCAGCGTTACTTTCCAAAGTCCCTGTCGCCATCTGTGTCCACCTTTCCCAGAGGTCCATGGGCCAGCGTAGGATTGGGGGGCAAACCCCAAGGATGTGCTGGGGGATAACTCTTGGGGGCTTCCATGTAAGGGTTTACCCGGGAATTGTCCAGAAGGGTTAACTTCCTCTGGACAATTGGGCTGGGCTGGGAACGATCCAGCAAACCGATTTAATTCCCTAACTTTGGATGGTTCTGCCAGTTTTTACCGTCATCATTACTCTGGAGAGTTAGAAGGAAAACAATCATTCTAAATTCAGCGTAACTATTTTAAACACCCAGATTGAACCCAACATGGAACACCCCACCCCCCACCTCTCAGGTGATCTCCCAGATGCCATGTCCCCCACTAAACCCCCCCCCCCATGGTATTGCCCACCCGCACAGGATTCCCCACCCCCAACCTACTCCCCTGATCCAAATCCCCCACCTCAATGACACCCCCCAACCCAATACCTCCCAATCCTAGCCCCCCGACTTGAACCCCAAAACCCAACACCCCTAATCAGCACCCGCACACCCCCCCCCTCCGACCAGTGCTCCCCCAACCAGAGCGACATCCCCCTACCTGACCCCACGCGTCCGCCTCCACCACTCTGATGTCTGGGCCCTCTGCTCCACCTGATGCCCAGACCCCCCATTCACCGCTGTGCTCGGACCCTCCCCACCGATGTCTGGACTCCCTATCCTGCCCCCCAAGATGTCCAGAACCCCCAATGTCAGGACCCCCAACGCCACCATGCCTGGATCCCATCCCCATGCCTGGATGTCCCCTCCTGCCGAAGTCCGAACCCCCACACTTACCTTAGAAACTTACCTCCTCCCTTTCAATGGGGCCTTTAAACTCACCTGCTTTATGGCAGCTAATGCCGAAAAAAGGGGGCGTGTCCTCCTTCGCTCCGCGCTTTTTTACACTTCACTGCCAGAGCCGGCGATGGGGTTTGCTTCTTCAGTCTTGCCCGGCCTGAGTTAGGAAGGCCAGGCAAGACAGGTGCTTTGGAATTCAAACGCAGGTAATCCGCCGCTGACTTTCACTCTGGGGAAGTTACAGACCTGTTTTTGAACATCTCCAATTGGTTTCCGACCCAATTTATCATCCATTCTTTCGACATCCAGTACTCGACGATGAACTATTTCCTCCACCTAAATATTGGGAAGACCAAAGCCATTGGGCACGATTTAACGGAAATGAAACAGGATCCCGTGTCGGGCACGTTTAGCCAGGTGTTTCCCAGCACTGGCAGCGGCGAGAACGACCCCACTATTAAACAGACTTTGCTTCATTTTCGGGTCTCGGTGAGGAATGCCAACCCTGCTAAGGCAGCGCTTAGTCCCTTTTGTAAAGAGTGCCGCGATCTCTCGATCCCCTCCCCCCCATCGCGGCCTCCAGACCTCCCCAAGCCCCAACTCACCAATTAGGGGGTCATCAAAACCCCCCCCCCCGCACACCGCTTCATAAGGGCAGTGCACCCCTGGGCCCGGCATGGGCAAGAATCCACCTGGGCATCGCCAGCCTGGCACCCTTCAGAGACCCTGACAGGCACTGGGAGTGCCAGGGTACCACCCTGCCTTGAGCCCAACCATCCAGAGGCCCCCGACTGCCTGGATTGCCCCCCACCCCAGTGCCGTATGTCCGGTCCACTTTTGTGGAAACCTATGCTAAACAGCACCCGCTCAGAGTCTCCGAGGCTGTTTGCGGGATTTATCGACCTCATCGAGTCCCCATTCAGGTGTGGCGAGGCCGTTAGATCGCGCCCATTGTCTTTGGTACCTGTCACAAACTCCATTTCCTCACCAGCGACTCCATCCCGCACGCTGGCAAGTGTCTGAGGCTGACTGAGCCAGACTGTTCGCAAACTGAGTGGTGCACTTGACTCCAAGCTGAGTTTCTGACTGCACCATCTATAAGATCTTTTACCACCAACTCCGTAACGTCGCCCAAATCCATCCCTGCTTCAATTCATCTGCTGCTAAAACCCTCATCCATAACTTGTGTTACCGCTAAACCTGACTGGTGTCGGTTAAAGTGTCAATGATGGCACTGCAATCTCCAGGAGCCAGGAGGACGTGGGTTAAAGTCCCAATCTAGGATTTGAGCCCAGAAATCGAGGCTGACACTCCAAGGCCACACTGAGGGAGTGCTGCACTATCAGAGGTTAAATCAAGGCCCTGTCTGCCTGCTCGGGTGAGTATAAAAGATTCCATGGCACTATTTTAAAAAAGACCAGGGAAGTTATCCCTCATGTCCTGGTAAATAATTACCACTCAAATAATCACAAATACAGATTATCTGCTCATCACCACATTACTATTTGCGGGAGCTTGCTCTGTGCAAATTGGTTGCCGTGTTTCCTACATCACAACAGTGACCACAGTTCAAAAGGGGGCATAGATTTAAGGTAACGGGGAAGGAGGTTTAGAGGGGATGTGAGGAAAAACCTTTCCCACCCAGAGGGTGGTGGGAGTCTGGAGCTCACTGCTGGAAAGGGCGGTAGGGGTGGGAACCCTCACCACACTTAAGAAGCATTTAGATGAGCTCTTGAAATGCCGTAGCATACAAGGCTACGGAGCAAGTGCTGGAAAGCGGGATTAGAATGGATAGTTGCTTGATGGCCGGCGCAGCCACAATGGGCTGAAGGGCCTCTTCCTGTGCGGCTGAGAAAGGCATTATAGAAATGCAAGATTTTTTACTTTCGAGACTCGATTATTCCCGGTCTAAACCTTTGCCCCTCTACCCCATTTCCTCCTTTAAGACATTCCCTAAATCCTACCACCTTTTTTTAGCGAGCCTATTATCTCTGTATGTAGCTCTATGTCAAATTATATTTGGTACTGTTGCTGTTGAACAGCTTGGGATGTTTTAGCACGTTACAGATGCTATATAAATGCAAGTTGTTTGATAATTTCACGGCCACAGTTATCTCAGTAATCTGCCCCTCATCCAGAGTTGACCTTTTATCTGATTGAGCGGGCCTACGAAATGAAGACTGCAAAAAATGGTTTCATTCTCCCAACCCTAAATAATTTGGGAACTGTTGTTTATTCAAGGACCAGAAAGATTGCTATTGCCTGGGTTCTGTGCCTCTGAGCAACACCGGTGGTTGGAATGTGGTCTTGGGAAAGGGTACTGTGTTGCCCTGCCTTTGGGGTGCACCAATCATCATCTTATCAACACATGGGCCTGTGCGTCAAATTCAATAACAATACTCCTGCTGGATGCTGTTCTTGTACTTTAACTGCTGTAGCTGCATCTCTCCCCTGCAGGGGGTGCTAGTTGTTCAGTGGGTAGCTTGTAAAGAAGCCAACTTGCTGGGTTCAAGTGTTTAATTGTTTGATGCAATCCTCGATTCTTTAAAGCTGCAGAGAAGCAAGAAACTGGTTCAGTTGCCCTGACGATTAGAATAATCTTTGCTTCATGAGGACTGAATGATAAGAACGACTCAGGCGAGCCCAAGGCCAGACTTAACCCCATGCAGCAGGAAGCTGCACCTCTGCTGGTTTCTCCTGCATCATCAGTGGCTGAACTTGTTTGCCTGAATCACTGCCGTTACATACTGATCAGTGGATTCTTTTTCACCTTGAGCCCTAATGTTGAATGTATCCCATTCATAGAAGTTACACTAACTTGGCATTCAAAGTGTTCTTTCAAGGCTTTCAAAATATCTGCAGTCTGTTGTTTCCATTCTTCGGAGAGCTTTAGGGTGGAATACAATTTGTAATCGAATCTGTCCCCAGCAATGTTTAAAGTGTTGCTACTTGTGCCGGCTCTGGCTCGTTAATTAAATTGATTGTAACCCTGTAGTGTTGCAACTTCAGGTAGAAAAATTGCCAGTTCCAATAATAATCTTTATTGTCACAAGTAGGCTTACATTAACACTGCAATGAAATTACTGTGAAAAGCCCCTAGTCGCTACATTCAACCTGTTTGGGTACACAGGGAGAATTCAGAATGTCCAAGTCACCTAACAAGCACGTCTTTTGGGACTTGTGGGAGGAAATCGGAGCACCCGGAGGAAACCCACGTAGGCACAGGAAGAACGTGCAGACTTGCACAAACAGTGATCCAAGCCGGGAATCAAACCTGGGACCCTGGCGCTGTGAAGCAACAGTACTAACCACTGTGCTACCGTGCCGCCGTATAGCTCCTCTCATTTCAACAGGAACCAAGAATTAGCGGCACTAGTAGGGAATGCAAATCAGCATCGACTTCGGTGTTATCAGACGATCCCATCTGCAGCCAATGGTGAGCTGTTTCCACTGTAGGAAAACTTGCTACGATGGAGCTGGAGAAGTCCAACCAATGTGACGAGTTCAAAGACTAACCTTTCCAGTGTGGTGTCTTTATTGAAATGCATGCAAGGTGGCTGCCCATCAGCAGTACCACATTAAATAAGGCAACGGTAAAGTCACCATTGTCCCAGATGGCCATGGTGCACGATCAATTGCACAAAGACTAAAGTTGGGTACAACTGTGACTTTATTACAGCCAGATGCGAGGCCTCCTGCTGCAGTTGGCGAAATGGCAGGGCACTGGAGGTCATACATATTTATGCAGTTCTCCCTGGGCGGAGCCAGACGGCAGGAGCTACCGGCGAACCTGTAGTGCAGGTCCTACCTTACATCTCCTATTACAGTGGTTCACCACATTCACCCCCTGTTCAAAATGAGTCCGGCGGGGGTGACGTGAAACTATATACAATTAGTGCAATTATGTACAGTGGTAGGGAAAGAAAAGTCCATGTTGACGGTCCGTAGTCTGTCAAAGGTTCAGCCGGTCCGGTGCTTTGGTGCTTCGTTGGAAGCGGCGTAACGGTGGCGGCGAAATCGGTGCTGGCAGTGGTGGAGGTGGCACCGATGGTGGTGGTGGCGGTGCTGATGCTGGCCAGTTATCGGGGAACTCCGGGAGCGTGCCGAAGTCCTCTTCGTCCTCTTGTGCGGAAAAAGGGAGGGGGGGGATGTCTGGTGGGGTCAATATTGGCGGCGCGGTGGGAGGTGGGGGGGGGGGGGGGGGCGGCGCATTGGTGGGGGTGTGTGTTGGGGTGGAACCTGATGGTGCCAGGTCCCTGAGTGAGACAGTATCTTGGCGGCCGGCGGGGAACTCAACTTAGGCATATTGAGGGTTGGCGTGGAGCAGGTGAACCCTGTCCACCAAGGGGTCCGCCTTGTGGAGTTGGACATGCCCACGGAGAAGGACCGGTCCTGGAGCTGCGAGTCAAGTTGGGAGCGACACCCCGGATGTGGACTTTCTGGGGAAGGTAAAAACATGTTCATGGGGTATGTTATTAGTGGCGGTGCACAATAGTGGCCGGATGGAGTGTAGAGGGTCAGGGAGGACCTCCTGCCAGCGAGAGGTTGGGAAGTTCCTGGATCGTAGGGCCAGCTGGACGGCCCTCCAAACCGTCCCATTCTCCCGTTCTACTTGCCCGTTTCCCTGGGGGTTGTAGCTGGTCGTCCTGCTGGAGGCTATACCCCTGCTGAGCAGGAACTGACGCAGCTCATCGCTCATGAATGAGGATCCCCTGTCACTGTGGATGTAGGCGGGGAAACCGAACAGAGCGAAGATGGTGCTGAGGGCCTTGATGACGGTGGCAGACGTCATATCGGGGCATGGGATGGCGATGGGGAATCTGGAATACTGATCGACCACACTGAAAATGTACGTGTTACGGTCGGTGGAGGGTAGGGGCCCTTTGAAATCCACGCTGAGGCGTTCAAAGGGGTGGGAAGCCTTCACCAGGCGCGCACGGTCCGGCCGGTAGAAGTGCGGCTTGCACTCCGCGCAGACCTGGCAGTCCCTGGTGATTGTCCTTACTTCCGCGACGGAGTTGGGCAGATTGCGAGCTTTGACCAGATGGTACAATCGAGTGACCCCCGAGTGACAAAGGCTGTCGTGTAGGGCCCGGAGTTGGTCCACTTGTGCGCTGGCACATGTACCTCGGGAGAGGGCGTCTGGGGGCTCGTTGAGTTTACCGGGGCGATACAAGATCTCATAATTATAGATGGAGAGCTCGATTATCCACCGCAAGATTTTATCATTTTTGATCTTGCCCCGCTGTGTGTTATTGAACATGAAGGCTACCGACCGTTGGTCCGTAAGGAGAATGAATCTCTTACCGGCCAGGTAATGCCTCCAATGCCGCACAGCTTCAACGATAGCTTGGGCCTCCTTCTTGACGATTGAGTGTCGGATTTCAGAGGCATGAAGGGTGCGGGAAAAGAATGCCACAAGTCTGCCTGCCTGGTTTAGAGTGGCGGCAAGGGCGACATCTGAAGCGTCGCTTTCTACTTGGAAAGGCAGTGACTCGTCCACTGCGCGCATCCACTGCGCCTTGGCGATGTCTGCTCTGACGTGGGCGAAAGCATGTTGTGCCTTGGCCGCAAGGGAAAATTGGGTGGACTGAATGAGTGGGCGGGCCTTGTCCGCATAGTTTGGGACCCACTGAGCGTAGTAGCAAAACAACCCAGGCAGCGTTTGAGGGCCTTGGGGCAGTGCGGGAGGGGAAGTTCTATGAGGGGGCGCATGTGCTCAGGGCCGGGTCCGAGAAGTCCATTTTGGACTATATAGCCGAGAATGGCTAACCGGGTCGTGCTGTAGGTCAGGTTGAGAAGAGTGGCAGTGCGGAGGAATTTATCGAGGTTGGCATCGTGGTCCTGCTGGTCATGGCCGCAGATGGTGACATTATCTAAGTACGGAAAGGTGGTCCGCAAACCGTACTGGTCGACCATTTGGTCCATCCCTCTTTGGAAGACGGAGACCCCATTTGTGACACCGAAAGGGACCCTAAGGAAGTGGTAGAGGCGACCGTCCGTCTCGAAGGCCATGTATGGCCGGTCCGACTTCCGGATGGGGAGCTGGTGGTAGGCGGATTTTAGGTCAATTGTTGAGAAGACCCGGTACTGCGCAATCTGATTGACCATATCAGATATGCGTGGGATAGGGTACGCGTCAAGCTGTGTATACCGATTGATGGTCTTGCTGTAGTCCACGACCATCCTGTGTTTCTCCCCAGTTTAACCACTACCACTTGGGCTCTCCAGGGGCTGTTGCTGGCCTCGATAATACCCTCCTTAAGCAGCCGCTGGACTTCGGACCTGATGAAGGTCTTGTCCTGGGTGCTGTACCGTCTGCTCCTCGTGGCAACGGGCTTGCAATCCACAGTTAGATTGGCAAAAAGGGAGGGGGGATCGACCTTGAGGTTCGCGAGGCCGCAAACTGTAAGGGGAGGTAAGGGCCCGCCTAATTTGAGGGTGAGGCTCTGGAGGTTGCACTGGAAGTCCAGGCCCAACAGGAGTGCAGCGCAGAAATTAGGAAGGACATAGAGGTGGAAGTTACTAAATTCTATGCCCTGGACCGTGAGGGTGACTGTACAAAAGCCTCGGATCGGGACGGAGTGGGATCCGGAGGCTGGGGAGTGTTGGCGGGGGTGCTTCTGCTGACCGCAGAAGTAGCAGCGGGGACCCCCGGGGTGCGTGGATCGGTGTGCGGCGCAGGCGTATTGCGAAGGCAGGGCCCCGGCTGAGGAGGTCGTTGCGGATCCAGCTGCAGGCGATCGGGCGTAATTCGGATATCCATTCTGTGGAAAATCTGACTGTAATAAATTGATGCTCGATCAATTGCACAAAGACTAAAGTTGGGAACAACTGTGGCTTTATTACAGTCAGGTGCGAGGCCTCCTGCTGCAGCTGGTGAAATGGCAGGGCACTGGAGGTCATGCATATTTATACAGATGTCCGTGGGCGGAGCCAGCCGGCAGGAGCTACCGGCGAACCTGTAGTGCAGGTCCTACCTTACATCTCCTATTACAGTGGTTCACCACATCTAGCTTCTCCGCTCCTCATGCCTTGGGCCCAGTTAAAACTAAACTCAAAAAATCTTTCTAATTTAAAAGGTGGCCTCTGGTTGCTAAGCAACAACTCAGCCCTTCTCTAAGCTCTGTTTGCTTTTCACATACCTATCATGGCAGCTGGGGAGTTTAGAATAAATCTGGAATAAGGGAAGGCAATCTGCCAACATTACTCAGTCTGGCTTTATATGTGACTCCGGTCCCACAGCAATATGGATGTATCTTAACTGCCACCTGAAATGGCCTCGCAAGCCATCACTCAGTTGTATATGGCTGGGCAATAAATGCCGGCCATGTAGACAAAAGCATTCACACCATGCAGGCTATGAAACATAACAGTCAGTTAAAATTGGCAGATGTAAAGGGAAACGTACAGTTGGATGATAGTGTTGAGGAGAGTGAGAAAGAGCGTCATAGTCGAAGGCATGGTGAGGATCTATTTAAATATGTCCAAGCATTGCCAAGGTTTGACGAGAAGGAGGTAGAAGCCTTTTTCATTTCATTTGAGAAGGGACTAAACAAATGAAATGGCCACAGGGCATGTGGGTATTACTGATTCAAACAAAGATGATAGGTAGGGCTAGTGAAGTGTTTGCATCATTACCAGAGGAGGTGTCTGAGACGTATGAGGAGGTGAAAAAGTCCATCTCAGGTGCATATGAACTAGTGCCTGAAGCTTACAGACAAAGGTTTAGAAATTTAAGGAAAGAAATTGGTCAAACATACATGGAGTTTGAAAGGCTCAAACAGAGTAATTTTGATAGGTTCATAAGGGCTTTGAAAATAGAGCAAACGTATGAAGCTCTCAGAGAAATTATATTTTTGGAGGAGTTTAAAAATTCAATTCCTGATGTAGTGAGAACTCATGTGGAAGAGCAGAGGGTTAAAACTGCGAGATTAGCAGCCGAAATGGCAGATGATTATGAATTAGTTCATAAATCAAAGCTTGGTTTCCAACATCAGTTTCAGCCTGAGAAGGATAGAAACTGGGGACATGAGAAATACTCAAGTGGTGAAAGTAAAGGTGATCTGGTGGGAGATAATAAGGAGAGTGTACCTCAGATTTAAAAAGAAATCCAGGAGGGTGGAAGAGACATGAAAAGTTTCAAATGTTTTCACTGTAATACACTAGGCCATGTAAAGTCGCAGCAGTGTTGGGTTGAAGAAAAGCACGGGGAAGGCTGATGTGGTAAAACAGGATAAGGGTTTGTTAAAGTGGTAAAGGAAAGCCCAAGTGAAGCGAAGGAGGTGTGAAAGGTTGTACAGCCTGATCAAGAGGTGATTGATAAGAAGGTGCCAGATGTCTTTTAAGCATTTACTTGTGTGGGTAAAGTTTACTCATGTGTATCAGGAGGAGCAGGTAAAGAAGTCACAATTTTAAGAGATATGGGAGCTAGTCAATCTTTAATGGTAAGAGATGAGGAGTTATGTACTTTGGGAAGAATGTTGCCAGAAAAGGTGGTAATATGTGGAATTCAGGGTGAGAGGAGTAGTGTTCCATTATATAAGATAAGGTTTGTAGCCATCTGGGATGGCCACGTCCTGATTACAAAATGGACACTTTGCAAAGAATGCAGGGAAAATTGGACAATACCGAGAAAGCAAGCAGGTGCAAGGTTTGTCTGTTGATTGGAGCTAAAGCTCCCAGACAAGACCGAGACTGCAGAACCATCTACACACTAATGAGCCATCTCTGGGGACAAAAGGGTAACATTTAGGTAAACAATGCTAAGACAGACACCCCGGCGCCAGAGGAGACTAAAACAAAGCAGACCAACGGCCACCTAGGACACGCCCAGCAATCAGGGAACCCACCCCTCTATTGGAGGAAAATCGAACAGAACGATTGGGAAACGGCCCAATTAATTGGGGCCAAGTTCAAGGCCCGCCCAAAAGCCCGCGAAGCCTTATTCGAGTATAAAAAGGATTCCCCAAGAGGGAATCGCTTTCTTGGCCTTGGCTCTCAGCGAGGAGAGACCTGCCACAGCTGCTCGAGCCCAAGTAACTTCCAAGTCAATGCACACTACGAGATAGACGCTCTTAGTTGCTATCCTGTAAACAGCTCAACCCAGCAGCCTCAGAACCGAGCAACAGCCATTGTTCCTCTGACTGAGTGGGCACCCGAAGCTAAGCATAGGCGTTTAGCAATAGTGATAGTTTATGTTGTAGAGCTTTATGCATGAGTAGATTTGACTGTGTGTAAATAAATGAGCATTGATTTTGAACTTACTAACTGTTGTATCGAGTCTGTGATCAGTATTCGGTTTTGAACCTTGTGGCGGTGTCGAAAGATACCTGGCGACTGTTGAGCAAACATAATTAAACAGAGCCAAATTAAGAGGGAACACAATTAGCAACACTTACTGGCGACATCTGAAGGGACTCGACTTAGAAATGGCCTAGCCACTCCGAGAGAACCCAAATTTGAATTGGAATCCAATTGGAAACAGAAAAACCACAAGCGTAAGAACAGTACTGATCAAGTCTCCGAGATTCAGAAGTGTGTTAATGCATGTGTACTAACAGGGATATAAGGTAAACCTGAGAGATTTTGTTGCGTAAAACTGTCGGGAGTTTTGTAGGCCGGAAATTAGTGTAAGCCATACCCGTGTTTACATCACCACTTTATCACCCCCTGTTCCAAATTCAGTAGAGAACTTAGATAGAGAAAATGGCAATGGAGGCAATGGAACGCCTTATGAACCCCCAGGAATTCGAGTCACAGCGACCAGTAGAGTAGGACAGTGTCCCGTTTGGGAAGATGAGATCAGGAAATATCTCAAAGGGAAAGGATGGCCCATTTGGAGTGAATTCTGCGCCAATGACGAAACAGGTCCCGGGAGTATAGGACATACTTGGTGGGAGAACCTGTCAGAGATCCACAAGAAGAGCTTAGGGAAAGCTCGCAAGCCGTTGGCAGTCGTGTCCTGTTTGGCACAATTGCGAGGCACAGAGGAGGTCGTTAGGACGCTCTGTTGAGAGATAGAGGAGAGAGACAGAAGTAGTGAGGTAGACGTGAGCGAAGTAGAGAAGGAGAACAGAGATTTGAGAGAGCAGTTAGCAGCAAGGGACAGAGAGGTGGATGATGCCAAGAGGGCACACCAGTCTTGTCTCGCGCATTTGAGTAGCTTCGAAACGCAATACGATAAGGCCTACCAGGACACGCAACGTGCGGTCTTGGTAAGACAAGAGACCGAGCAACAAGTTGAGAAATTGCAGAAACAGTGCAATGATTTGAAAGCAGCCCTACGAGCATTCCATAGTTCCACGACGGAACAAAGGCAGAGCTCCGTAGACCACACAAAGTGCAGGAAGCAAATTGCAGAATTGCAATCTCTGCTTTCCGTTCAAAATGGGTTTCAAAGCACATTTGGACCCCAGTTAGATCAGGAAAACTGCCCCGACTGGCAGGAATTGAACGAGACTGCCCATAGATACGTACATGGGACATGTACGCAGGAAAAACCCCAGAAAAGGAAAGCGTTCCAACCCCCAACCGAACAGGCAGAACACCCCCCATGAACCCTGTAACCACACACCGCAGGGCCGCAGGAGAAGGAGACGCAGATTTCCTTTATACAACCCCGTTAACCGTGACCCAATTACGGGACGCGTGTGGAAAAATTACATCGTTCCTTCCCACATCAGACCCCCACCAATTTTTCGCGAAAGTCAAACTGCACACTACCGTGTACGGCCTGTACGAGAAGGAGCAAGTGAAACTCACAGTTTTAAGCCTCGACCCTTCAGTCGTGGCAGCCCTTCCCGACCCACAGAATGTAGGAGGAGGCACACTCCAAGAGATGAACACAGCGATCCTTGATGCGATCGGCTATAACAGAGGAGACCCCGTAGGAGGCCTAAACAAGTGTAGGCAAAAGAAAACAGAGCACCCCACAGCGTTTGCTGGACGCTTGTGGATACACTTCACAGTAGTTTTCGGAGAGTTAGCCCGTGCCCATTTGTCCCCTGATAGTATGGCCAAATGGACTTGAATCCTAGTCTCTCATGCGACAGACGCAGGACAGAAAGCAAATTATGTACAGGTCCTGACCCTAAACACCAGAAGCAGTACGGATTTCCCCAGGAAGCAGAGGGAGAAATCTCCAAAGTAATAGAGTTTGTTGGATCAAGGCGTACTCAGATCAGTAGCCTCCACAAGCAACGCACCAATTTGGCCCGTCAGAAAACCGGATGGATCATGGCGACTGACCATTGATTACCGGGAACTGAACAATGTAACCCCAGCAGCAGCCCCCACCATAGCCACGAGTCCTGAGGCCATGTTCAAACAGGGACTCCAGTCAAATTTTCTTTCGTTTTTGGACATTAGCAACGGATTTTGGTCCATTCCATTGGCTAAAGCGGCCAGTACAAATTCGCCTCCACATTCCAGGGACAACAATATACGTGGACGTGCCTTCCACAAGGCTTCCACAACTCCCCCTCCATTTTCCACCGACAGCTGGCAAATGGATTAGCAAAATGTTCCCACCCCGATTGTCTGGTCCAGTACGTAGACGACTTGTTACTACAGACAGGCACAAAGGGAGAGCACATTTCGCTTCGCGCCGAACTCCTAGGACTCCTAAAAGAAATTGGTTGTAAAGTCAACCCCAAGAAGGCCCAGATTTTGAAAGAGAAAGTGATTTACTTGGGAACAGTGATCACACGTGGTAAACGCGAGATCGAACAAAAGAGAATTGACTCGATCGTCAAATTGCCCCTTCCCCACAATATCTCAGCCCTCCAGTCATTTTTAGGACTGGTTGGCTACTGCCGAAACTATATTGACGGTTTCGCCACTAAAGCAGATCCCCTTTCCGACTTCTCAAGAAGCAGGCACCTTGGGAATGGCTTCCACAACATACAGATGCCGTGGATGCTTTAAAAAGAGCTCTCAGCACAGCCCCCGCACTACAGGTCCCAGATCCACTTTCCCCGTACGCAATTGAAGTTGCAAGCACCGACCGAACCCTTTCGGCCGTGCTCCTCCAGGAACACCATGACCAATTACGCCCCGTAGCATAAGCCTCATGCATGTTAGACCCTGTAGAGCAAGAATTTTCTGCCTGTGAAAGGCACCTGCTCGCAGTTTTTTGGGCAGTACAATACTTCGCCTACATTACAGGACTCAACCCCATCCTCACAGAACACACCCCAAACACAGCCATTGTTAGACGGTCGACTTAAGGATGGCACAGTCAGCCAAATCCGCACAGCCCGTTGGACCCTTCTTTTACTGGGATGGGACATTACAGGAAAAAGAACCAAGACCCACACCTTCCTTGCCGATAATTTGCAGTATGCGGGCACCCCACATGAGTGTGAGATCATCACCACAAAGCAGAACACAAGCCCATTTATACCCAAAACAACTCCCAGCAAAGCAGGTAATGCACCCCAGAGACCCCAGCCCACAGACACATGCGCACCCCTGAAGATTTATGTGGATGGCTCCTCCACAGTGTTAAATGGAAAGAGAATCACCGGTTGCGGTATTTACGTAGAGGACGCACAGGGACGCGCTCTAGATGAGATTTCATTAAAGTTGCCAGGACACTTAGGCTCGCAGGCAGCAGAACATGCAGCGATTGGTTACATTGTAGACCACCCCGACTCGTTCCCGACCCCAGCAGACATCTATTCGGACAGCCTGTATGTCTGCAATAGTTTGACGGAATTCCTACCCCTGTGGGACACGAGAGGATTTGTTTCCGCGGACGGTAAATCCCTACCCTCAGCCCCATTACTCCGCCATATCTTAGAGACAGCGAAGGACAGAAAATATGGAATAATTAAGATTCGCAGTCATCACCGTTCTTCCCCCCTGGTAATGTTAAAGCAGACGCCCTAGCGAAGGCAGACTCCAGGCATGGTTATTTTTGGAACCCCCCCGGAAGCACCCCAGTACACGCAGTTCAGGTCTCACAGACCAATATTCAGGATCTAACGAAGGCACAGAAAGAGGACAAGAAACTCAGGGAAGGTTTAAAGGGTACCTTCCCAACCCCGTATGATAAATACAAGAATGCAATAACCACACATGACGGTGTGATTTTAAAGGATGGCATTTATATAGTTCCCAGCCAGGACAGGAGCCAGATCATTTGTCAGTTCCATGACAATCATGGACACCAAGGTATTGAACCCACCCTAGCCCACCTCAGACCGCTCTGCTGGTGGCCTGATTTAAAAGCCGATGTTACCCACTACATAGAGAATTGCTTGATCTGTGCCCAGAACAATTCGGACAGATATGCGAAAAAGGCTCAACTTAGTCATACCCGCCCCGTTAATGGACCCTGGACAAATCTACAGATAGACTATATAGGACCCCTATCCCCTTCCAGAAATGGTTATAAGTTTGTGTTGGTGGTCATCGACACCTTCACAAAATGGGTGGAAGCATTTCCATCGAGAACTAATACGGCCAAGACAACAGCTAAAATACTAACACAGCACATCTTTACAAGATGGCGTCTCCCCCGCAGTATAGAATCCGATCAAGGCTCCCATTTCACAGGATGTGTAATGAAAAACGTCCTCACGATTTTCGGCATTCAACAAAAGTTTCACATAGCATACCACCCCCAGTCAAGTGGTATTGTAGAGAGGATGAACAGGACATTAAAAGCCACCCTCAGGAAAATGGTACAGCAGAATAACAGTACCTGGGATTCAGTTCTCCCATTTGCTTTAATGTTTCTAAGGAATACGGTATCCACGTCCACAGGATACTCCCCCCACACTCTCATGACCGGACGCCCCATGAAAGGGACAGAGTATTTATTAGGACTGGATTTGGCCAGCCCCACAGTCACAGCCCTCACGCATGACAATGCTGTACAACAATTGATAGAGAACATAAAGGCAGCCCAACTCGCAGCAGCTGTGAGACTTGGAACCAGGAAGAAACAGAGCAAGGCTTGTTTAGACAAAACAGTACACACCACTGAGTTTGCAGTAGGGCAGCAAGTGATGCTTTCCTTATACAATCCCAGTTCATTCCTTTCCCCTAAATTCTCCGGACCGTACTCCATTTCGGACAGTCAGCCCCTCTGTATACAAGATTACATATCCCAATGGCAAGTCTGCGTGGTTTCACATAAACCAGCTCAAGCTTATGGCTCGCAGAATAGCCACATACATCACATCCTGCTCGCAACAGGAGCACGCCCCGCCCACAGATGACGTTTTCCTACCCTCCCCCAACCAGTCCAGCCCGTCCTCAGACACAACTTCAACTCCACCCCCCGAGGCACGACTCCGCCTCTCCCTTCCTTCAACCAACAGCGACAGCGATAGCGATCACGATGACGATGGCCACAGCACACCACGTTACGATTATCCCCCTGTACCAGGCCCCACTTCCAGCGAATCCGAGCATGATTCCACTGACCCCCTCGAGATTACATATATCAAAGCCCCTGGCCCAGACCCACCGCCCGACGATTACGGATTGAAACCTAGTAGCTCCAACCTCGACACACGATTCTGGGACCGAGACAATTCGTTCAGGCTCATCCGGAATGATGAGATGGGCCCCAAGCAGCTTTAGCACGGTTACTACAGTCAAGAGTTTGGCAGCCGGGAGAAGATGATGACTTAGAGTCTGACTCCCACCAAACAAATCCCTTTGCGACCCTGTTCGCTATTGAGCAATGAGGTGTCCAGATGATGGAAAAAAGGAACCGATGGAGAGATATGGTGTCCTTTCTGATGGAACCTACACCATGTTTGTTGTATGTTTGTTCGTTAGTGTTAATGTTAAGTGTTGTTTGTAAACTTGAAAGTTTTTCATGCCCCACGTTACCACTCCTTTAACACCCCCTGGCAGTTAATGGAACAAGTTTGTCCACAGAAACCAGTTCAGAGGAACTAGTTTGTCAACAGAAACCAGTTTAGAGGTACAGGTTTGTCGACAGACACCCGCTCAGCGGGACAAGTTTGTCAGCAGAGAACAAGGCAACCCCCACGGCGACCACATTCTTACCCGTTCTTGCCGGTTGCTCAGGCAGAGGACCCCCTCTGGTCAGCTACGCTCAGGTAGAGCACATACGGCACTGATCACCATCCTACTCGGGGATTTTACCCGTTTCTTACCCGCCGCAGCCCATACGCACCCCATTTTGGCACTTTCTGTTCAAAATTCTTTTGTTTGTTTTTGGCGACCCTTAGGTTGCTTCCATATGCTATTTACATCCTAAAACACTGGGGTGGTAGATCGCACAGGCTGCGAGGCAGCTCGCACTATGTCAGTATTTTTCTCGGATGTCTTGTCCCAAATATTTGGTTTAAAAAAAAATGAGGGAGTCACAAATGGTGACCAATTATGAAAGGAAATTGGCAACAAAGGACAGACAGACAGGTATATGAGATCTTAAGCAAGATAATAACAGATATTATGCTTGTGTTCACAGAACTCCGGAACCTCAGGAACCCCAGAGGAAGAAAAAGAAGAAGAAGACAGAAAGACGGAAAGATGAAGACAACCTTCAAGTTCACCTGGATCTTAGCGGGATCCCTTCAGTTGCGCGCGGACGCTACCCCCCTGACCCCTACCACACAAGCCGTGAATGATTCCCACCCCCGCAATACACAAAACCCCGAGATAGCTAGCCCCGCGACAGCTAACAATACCCCGACCTGGTGTGATAGGTTTATCATCTGGTACTCATTATCGTTTGTAGTAGAAGTCCTCTTAGTACTGGCGATACTTTGCAGTGTCGTGCAGACACTTAGAGTCAGGAAATGGCAAAAGGGAGCCTACGGCTCTCGCACCCCAGTATACAGGTTTAGTCCCCTATTTTCGGATTCCACCAAACCCCCAAAACCCTTGACATGAATTAAAGTGCGTCCGTTTCTCTTTATGTATTCTGTTAAATAAAGAAATGTAAACCTCTGTGCCTGACTGCCAGGCCAGAGAAATTTGTGTGCTGCTATTTTGTACAGTTTAAGATGTTATAGATTATTTTGGAGATTGTTTGAGTGAGGATAGTTTATTGAGGACAGTTAGAGGTTCCAGTTTTTTTATTTTTCTGTAATGCATGCATTAATGTCACAGCGCCCCGTAGGGTTTGATAATAATGTATGTATTTAAAATGATTTAGGTAAAATTGTGTTTCATAGGATAGGGCAGAGTAGAGCCTGATTATGGGTGCCCCGTTTGGTCAGAGAACGAAGACGACGCAGTAATGTGACCCTTCACGCTTCGCGGTGAGGATCACCAGGAGGGGCTGTAGCCATCTGGGGTGGCCACGTCCCGATTACAAAATTTGCAAAGAATGCAGGGAAAATTGGACAATACCGAGAAAGCAAGCAGGTGCAAGGTTTGTCAGTTGATTGGAGCTAAAGCTCCCAGACAAGACCAAGACTACAGAACCATCTACACACTAATGAGCCATCTCCGGGGACAAAAGGGTAACATTTAGGTAAACAATGCTAAGACAGACTCCTCGGTGCCAGAGGAGACTAAAACAAAGCAGGCCAACGGCCACCTAGGGCACGCCCAGCAGTCAGGGAACCCACCCCTCTATTGAGGGAAAATCGATAAGAACGATTGGGAAACGGCCCAATTAATTGGGGCCAAGTTCAAGGCCTGCCCAAAAGCGCGCAAAGCCCTTTCAAGTATATAAAGGTCTCCCCAAGAGAGAATCGCTCTCTTGGCCTTGGCTCTCAGTGAGGAGAGACCTGCAAAAGCTACTCCAGACCAAGTAAGTTCCAAGTCAACACACGCCACGAGATAGACGCTCTTAGTTGCTATCCTGTAAACAGCTCAACCCAGCAGCCTCAGAACCGAGCAATGAACATTGTTCCTCTGACTGAGTGGGCACCCGAAGCTAAGTATAGGCCTTTAGCAGTAGTGATACTTTATGTTGTAGAGTTTTATGCATGAGTATATTTGACTGTGTGTAAATAAATGAGCATTGATTTTGAACTTACAAACTGGTGTATCGAGTCTTTGATCAGTATTCGGTTTTTTACGTTGTAGCGGTATCGAAAGATACCTGCCTACTCTTGAGCAAATGTAATTAAACAGAGCCAAATTAAGAGAGAACACAATGAGCAACAGGTCGGAAAGTCCAGTGTAGAGTGGTGAAGTGGTAGTAGGAGTAATAGAGAAACTATCTTGTCCAGGAATACAGTTTATCTTGGGTAATGATATAGCTGGATCCAGGTGGGAGTGATGCCTACTGTGGTTGATAAGCCAGTGGAAAATCAGACAACTGAAATGTTGAAGGACGAATATCCTGGGATTTTTCTGGATTGTGTAGTAACAAGGTCGCAAAGTCACAGGTTAAGACAAGAGGAGAAATCAAAGAGTGAAGATGAAGTTGAAGTGCAATTATCAGAAACGATTTTTGATCAGATGGTTGAAAAAGAACAAGAACAGGTGGAGGATGAGGCGGATATTTTTGTTCTGGAAAATTGGCAGAGTTACAACAGAAAGATATAGAAATAAAACGGATGTACCAGAAAGCATATACGGAAGAGGAATCTGAGTGTATACCAGAGTGTTATTACCGTAAAAGTGATGTCTTGATGAGAAAATGGAGACCTTTACATATGCAGGCGGATGAAAAGTGGGCAGAAGTTCATCAAGTGGTATTGCCGGTAGGGTATAGAAAGGAGGTGTTGCGAGTTGCATATGAGGTACCAGTGGGAGGTCATTTGGGGATAAGGAAAACTCAAGCTAAAATCCAGAAACATTTTTATTGGCCTGTACTACATAAAGATGTAGTTAAATTTTGTCAATCATGTCACGCATGTCAAGTGATAGGGAAACCTCAAGCAGTGATAAAACTAGCACCCTTAATACCCATTCCAGCATTTGAGGAACCTTTTACAAGGGTCCTAATTGATTGGGTAGGACAGCTTCCTAAACCAAAAAATGGGAATCAATATCTTTTGACTATAATGGATGTGTCTACTAGGTTTCCAGAGGCCATTCCAGTACGTAATATTACAGCTAAAAAGATTGTGGAGGAGTTACTTAAATTCTTTAATAGATATGGACTACCCACAGAAATACAATCGGATCAAGGATCAAATTTTACCTCAAAGTTATTCAAAGAAGTTCTGGATAGCTTAGGAATAAACCAATTTAAATCAACTGCGTATCATCCAGAATCCCAGGGTGCGTTAGAAAAGTGGCATCAGACATTAAAGACAATGTTGAGGGCTTATTGTCACGATTATCCAGCGTATTGGGATAAAGGAATTCCATTCGTACTGTTTGCAATTAGGGATGCTCCTAATGAGTCAACCAAATTTAGTCCTTTTGAACTAATTTTTGGTCATGAGGTAAGAGGACCACTTAAATTGATTAAGGAAAAATTGGTGGGTGAGAAATCGGAAATTACATTATTGGATTACATGTCAAATTTTAGGGAACGATTAAATAGAGCAGGTGCAACATTTGAAAGTTGAACAAAATGTGATGAAACGGGTCGCGGACAAGAAATCCAAAGTTCGTAGTTTTGCCAGTGGCGATAAAGTTTTAGTGTTGTTACCAGTGGTAGGTGAACCTTTAAAAGCTAGGTGTTGTGGACCTTATCAGAGTGAAAGGAAATTAAGTGAGGTATGTGGTAAAAACACCAGATAGAAAGAAGACTCACCGAGTGTGTCATGTGAATATGCTTAAAAGGTACTTTGAAAGGGAAGGAGCGGAAAAGGAGGTTTTAATGATTCTAACTAAAAGTGATGAACCAAATCCAGATGACTGTGAATTTGACATGCCTCAAATTAAATTGGAAAACGAAGATGTTTTTAAAAATTGGGATAAATTATGAGTTATCTTCCAGAAGAAAAACAAACTGACCTAAAAGAGTTATTGATATCACATGGGCAAGTTTGTGGAGATAAATTGGGAAGCACTAAAATGGCTATACATGATGTAGATGTGGGAAATGCTGTTCCAATCAAACAACATCCATATAGACTTAATCCTTTAAAATTGGCACAGGTTAACAAAGAGATTGAAAGTATGCTTAAAAATGGCATAATTGAAGTGAGTTGCAGCCAATGGAGCTCACCCATAGTGATGGTAGCAAAACCAGACGGTACCAGGTTGTGTGTGGACTATAGAAAGGTTAATGCAGTTACAAGAACGGACTCTTAACCTATCACACGTTTGGAGGATTGCATTGAGAAAGTGGTACAGTCAGCTTTTATTTCCAAACTGGATTTACTTAAAGGTTAAAGGTACCTTTATCCAAAAGGGCGAAGGAGATTTCAGCTTTTGTGACTCCAGATGGTATATACAAATTCAAAGCTATGCCATTTGGCATGAAAAACGCACCAGCCACATTTCAACGGTTAACTAACAAAGTTGTTTCAGGATTACCCAACCTAGCCAAAAGTGAATTTGGAAAAGCCCAAGTTACTTTCCTTGAGGAGTTTCCGATACCCTCAAGATAAAGGGAAATAATGCAATTTCTTGGCATGAGTGGATTTGATCGAATATTTGTGCAAAAGTTTTGTAGCATGGCATTTGACTGCCTGAAAGCTGTGATAACCAATGCTCCTGTGTTGGAGAATTACAAGGGACTCTGTGATCAGATTGAACTAAAGTATCTGACTTTAAAGAGAAATGCCGAGGCGTAGAGAAATGGACGGATCGTGCAGAGACCTTCTTGTTCAAAGAGACTATCAATCTGGCATAGACAGATTCAAGTGACGCTAACTGCTCACTTTAATATGTCAATCTGGATCCCATGCTCAATCAGAGTAAACATATGGACCCCACCCCTTGAAGTTTTTTTCTTCTATGGAACAAAGGAGGTTGAGGGGTGACCTGATAGAGGTCTACAAAATTATGAGGGGTATAGACAGAGTGGATAGTCAGAGACGTTTTCCCAGGGTAGAAGGGTCAATTACTAGGGGGCATAGGATTAAGGTGTGAGGGGCAAGGTTTAGAGGAGATGTACGAGGCAAGTTTTTTACACAGAGGGTAGTGGGTGCCTGGAACCCGCTGCCGGAGGAGGTGGTGGAAACAGGGACGATAGTGACGTTTAAGAGGCATCTTGACAAATACATGAGTAGGATGGGAATAGAGGAATAGAGGGATACGGACCCCGGTAGTGTAGAAGATTTTAGTTTAGACGGGCAGCATGATCGGCGCAGGCTTGGAGGGCCAAAGGGCCTGTTCCTGTGCTGTACTTTTCTTTGTTCTTTGTTCTTATGTTCCCAACGATATGGCGGAGAAAGCAACCATTGGTGCTGGCACGCAAAGAGAACATGAGGGGCAAGGGGCAAAGCCGCAGGGGACGGCTCCGAAGGCAAGCCAAATCCAAACCAAACTGTAAATAGACACCTGTAAATACGTGCCCTGGCCGTATTGGGGATTGTAAAAGATGTCTGCCGACTAAAGGGGCGGTTCCGGCCACAGTTATAGGGAAGTCACTTGCCCGTAAATGTATGTGTTGGTTTCTGTTTCTCTTTTGTTTTCTTTTTTGGCAGAGTTTTGTAATTTGTAACTTCTGAATTGTGAAATATAAAATATGAAAATCCAATAAAAACATTTAAAAAAAAGAAACGGTGAGGCAGGAGGAAGGAACTAAATGTGAGGAGCAGTGGCGGGCAAAATGCATAGCTATGGGGAATGGATGGGGAGCGGAGAGAAAGGGGAAAGGATGAGAGTGAAGGAAAGCAGGAAAATGAAGGGGTGAAGGCAAGGGGAAATCACTGGCAATGAACAGAAGGTAAATGGATGGCAAAAGAGGTAAGGTGGACATGAATGGTAATGAAGGGGAGAGGAAAAGAAACAATTTGTATTAATATACCACCTTTCACATCCTCAGTATGTTCAAAAGCATGTAACACCGTGAAGGTACTACTGAAGTGTGTTCACTATCCTAATATAAGAAAATACAGCAGTCAGTTTGCACATAGCAAAATTCCGCAAATAACAATGAGATAATTGTCAACCAAGATTATAATCAAAATAATGTCAAGCCTTTCTTTCCATTATATTCACCTTAATGCCAGGGTTTGATGGTGTGCTATGCTATAACTGTTACTTGAGTAATAGGGATATGAGTGGTAGTTGGCTGCTGTGTTCCTCTGGCAACACTTTGAGATAGCCTGGTCTCACAGCAGCTCAGGTCACAAATTGAGCTGCTAGAAGATGGGTCTCTTGTACTGACTGATGCGAAGGCGACCTGGCCCTGCCTTCTGCCATGAGTTCAGGTATACCGAATGGTCTGGTTGCTCTGCTATCCTTAGAGACAGCAGGATCACCTGAATGCATTCCTGCCATGCAGCTTTGCCAGGCTCTTGCTCTGTCTGGCCACTGATTTGTGGGTGTATGGAGCGAAAGGTGCCAATCAGACCATTGAGGCTTAGAAAGACGGTTTCTGTAACTTGTCAAACCCTATCCACTTTGAGAGCCAATCGACCTCCATGCCAGTCTGAGCATCCAGAACAGAAGCCGTAATTATGCTTTGGGCCTCTGTGATAGGTGGCTCCACACCCTGCAGTACACGCGAGGGTAAACTGGAATGTTGCAAAGCCTGCCTTCATGTTGATAGAGATTCAGTTGTGGCCTAGACAGCTGGTTCATGATCCAGAGCGAGGCCAGCAACGTGGGTTCAAATCCCGCACTGGCTGAGGTTATTCATGAAGGCCCCAACTTCTCAATCTTTCCCCCAGGCCTGAGGTGTCAGCTCAAAGGGGAAAGTAGCCTATGGTCATCCGGAACTATGGTGACTTTACCTTCACCTCAGCATTAGCTGAGGGAAATTTTCTGTTGTGCTGAGTCGGAATTGGACTGTCACTGTTCAAACCCATTTATCAGAGGGTTAATGGTAGAATATGTGAAAGAGAATGAGAGCAGATTTAAGAACACGTAAATCCTTTGTACGAATAATGAAAGGACTGATACAGCCCTGATGTTTGTGTTGCCGTTTGCATTGATTTGGTAGAGCTTAGTGAGTTAAGGTTTTCATTTACACTGTTGGGGGATGAAGGGGTGCTTGTTTTTGATCTTTGTGTCTTTTCTGTTTTGTATAAATTTTGTTCAGGCGACCCATGGTTGATGCATTTTCAGCCGTGATGAGCTTCAAAATATTGCAAAATAAAAGCATCGCTCTAAACTATTCTTAGAATCATGATTTATGGATCTTTAGATAATGCAGTACGAGAATAAATGAAAAATTTAAAACAATATGCTCCAGTATTGCAAAATGTCACTACGGTAACATTGTTAAGAATTACTACTAGTGGACTTCCGGTGGCGGCTATGGAGGAGTAAGTCGCACATTTGGTGGCTCCCGCTCTGGTCGGACGTTTGGACCTTTCCCCCGTTTTTTCAACCGGACTTGAATTGTAAAACGGATGTTAGTGGCAATTGTTAACTGAATTCCCACTTCGGTGCATGGAGAGAAGGACTAGAAGTGTTTGTAAGGGCAGAAATAAAAAGACAGAGAAGGCTTGGGCTGTAGCTGCAATAGAAGACAGCATGGTGGAGGTTTGGACCTCTGGCTTGTCGACCCAGCAGTCTATGGAGCAGCTGATGCAAGTCATTCAGGAAGGCTTTGCTACACAGAAATGGGACTGCTTGGACATGATAAAAAAGAGTCGATTGAGCGGTTGGAGCATAGATTAGATGCCCAAGATCGGGCGATCCAGAAGGTGGAGAAGGCGCTGGCTGAGCAGGAGGAACATCAGTCTGTGGTGGAGCTGGAGGTGGGGATGCTGATGGACCAGCAGAAGAAGCTGCTGGAGAAAGTGGAGGACCTTGAAATTACGCCCTGCCGGCAGAACCTAAGAATCGTCGGGCTCCCGGAGGGGTCCGAAGGAACAGAGGAACAGACGCTGGGGTATACATTGCAGACATGTTTGTGAAGCTGCTGGGGGATGGGGCATTCTCCCGGCCCTTGGAGGTGGATAGAGCTCACAGAGCACTCACGAGGAAGCCGCAAATGGGAGACCCCCCCCCCCACCCCCGAGGGCAATGGTGGTGAGATTCCACAGGTTCTCGGACAAGGAGCGCATTCTACAGTGGGCCAAGCAGACACGGAGCTGTAAGTGGGACAATAGCATCCTGCGGGTTTACCAGGACCTGAGTGTGGAGGTGGCCAGGAGGAGAGCAAGCTTCAACCAGATCAGGTCGATCCTTTTTAAGAAAAAGGTGAAGTTTGGACTGTTATACCCAGCCCGTCTCTGGGTCATGCATGAGGATCAGCACTACTATTTCGAGTCGCCTGAGGACGCGTTGGACTTTGCAAAAAAGAAGGGTCTGGCGAAGGACTGAGAACTTTTGAACTTGGCTGCAACGTTCATGTTTTTGGTTTTTTTTTTTTCCTTTCTGTTTCTCTGTTTTTGAAAAAACGTTTCTCGTTTTGTGTTTTATGGAAGATGTTTGTGTTGCCATTTGCATTGATTTGGTAGAGCTTAGTGAGTTAAGGTTTTCATTTACACTGTTGGGGGATGAAGGGGTGCTTGTTTTTGATCTTTGTGTCTTTTCTGTTGGGCAATTGTGTGGGGATTGTTTTATGCTGAAGTTTGTTTGTATGAGCGGGGGGGAGGGTGGGGAGGGAACAATAGGTGGGAGACTATCAGGCGCCGGGGATGGGGGCCACCAAACTAGCTGGGCGAGCTAGCTCACGGAAACGCAGTGGGGGGTGTGCATATGTTTAGTTTAATAAAGGGGTTGGGTTACAGGGTGTTGTTACTGGGGGGAAAGGGGCGAATGTTCTGCTGATGAGGGAGGGACTTGAACTGTGGGACAGAGAGGAGGTTGGGGGCTGGGGCTGCCTGGGGATGGACTGGTGGAGGTGCGGAGCACGGGCTGGAGGCGGGCCTAAAAAATGGGATGGCTGATCGGCGGGGGGGGGGGGGGGGTCAATGAGCCCCCCAACTAGGCAGATCACCTGGAATGTTCGAGGGTTAAATGGGCCGGTCAAAAGGGCACGTGTTCGCGCACCTTAGGGGGTTGAAGACGGACGTTGTAATGTTGCAGGAGACACACCTTAGAGTAACGGACCAGGTTAGACTGAGGAAAGGCTGGGTCAGTCAGATCTTTCACTTGGGATTAGATTCAAAGACTAGAGGGGTCACGATCCTGATCAATAAGCGGGTGGTGTCTGAGGCGGGTAGAATAGTCTCGGACATGGGAGGTCGGTACATTATGGTCAGTGGGAAGCTAGAGGGGGAGCAGGTGGTATTAGTAAATGTGTATGCGCCAAATTGGGATGATGTTGAGTTTATAAAGAGGATGCTGGGGAAGATACCGGACCTGGACTCGCACAGGTTGGTCATGGGAGGGGACTTCAACAGTTATGGACCCTGGCTTGGACCAGTCAAACTCGCAAACGGGCAGGGTGCCAACAATGGCAAAGGAACTAAGAGGGTACATGGAACTGATGGGGGGGTGGGGGGGGGGGGGGGGGGTGGATCCATGAAGGTTTGGGCAGCTGAGGGTGAAGGAGTTCCCCTACTCACACATGCATAAAGTGTAGTCCCGGATTGATTTCTTTATTTTGAGCAGGGCCTTTCTGGCTGGGGTGGTGGACATGGGGTACTCAGCGATTACAATCTCAGACCATGCTCCGCAGTGGGTTGACCTGCAGGTTAGTAAAGACAGTAACCAGCGCCCGCGCTGGAGGTTGGATGTGGGACTTTTGGCGGATGAAGGGGTGTGCGAGCGGCTGAGGAAATGTATTCAGAGCTACCTGCAGGTCAATGACATGGGGGAAATTTCAGCAGCGGTGGTGTGGGAAGCACTGAAGGCAGTGCTCAGGGGGGAGCTGATCTCGATCCGGGCCCATAGGGAGAAGGTGGACAGGGCAGAGACGGACCGACTGGTAAAGGACATACTACAGATTGATAGGAGGTATGCGGAGACCCCAGAGGCAGGGCTTTTAAGGGAACGGCGGAGGTTACAGACGGAGTTTAGCTTGCTGACCACAGGGAGGGCGGTGGTGCAGCTGAGAAAGGCGAGGGGGGTGATTTACGAACATGGAGAGAAGGCCAGCAGAATGCTTGCTCAGCAGCTTAGGAAAAGGGAGGCAGCTAGGGCGTTAGGGAAAGTAAAGGACGGAGATGGGAACCTGGTTGGAGATTCAGCAGGGGTGAATAAGGCGTTTAGGGATTTCTACAGTAGGCTGTACAGGTCGGAACCCCACACGGGGCCGGAGGGGATGAGGTACTTCTTGGAGAGGCTGAGTTTCCCAAATGTGGACAGGGAGCGGGTAGAAGGGCTGGGGGCTCCGATCGGGTTGGAAGAGATAGTGGAGGGTCTGAAGGCCATGCAGTCGGGTAAAGCCCCGGGCCGGACAGGTACCCAGTGGAGTTCTATAAAATGTTCTCTGGGATATTGGGGCCGGTGTTGTTGAGGATGTTCAATGAGGCAAGGGAATGAGGGGTGCTGCCCCCGACGATGTCACAGGCCATGATTTCACTGATTCTTAAGCGGGACAAGAACCTGGAGCTGTGTGGGTCCTACAGGACGATCTCCCTGTTAAATGTGGATGCCAAGTTGCTGGCCAAAATCTTGTCCTCCACAATTGAGGATTGTGTTTCGGACGTTATTGGGGAGGACCAGACGGGGTTTGTTAAGGGTAGGCAGTTGGTGGCCAATGTAAGAAGGCTGTTAAATGTGATCATGATGCCCCCGGAAGGTAGGGAGGTAGAGGTAGTGATCGCAATGGATGCAGAAAAGGCTTTTGATCGGGTAGAATGGGACTATCTGTGGGAGGTACTGGGACGGTTCGGATTCGGGCGGGGCTTTATTGACTGGGTCAGGTTACTGTATCAGGCTCCTGTGGCAAGTGTACAGACGAATAGGACTACATCGGACTATTTTAGACTGCACCGGTGGACGAGACAGGGATGCCCCCTCTCCCCACTGTTGTTTGCGCTGCCTATAGAGCCGTTGGCAATTGCTCGGTGAGCCTCGAGGGGCTGGAGAGGACTGGTCCGAAGGAGGGGGGGCACAGGGTTTCGCTCTATGCGGATGGCCTGATTCTGTACGTTTCGGACCCAATAGAGGGGATGGAAGAAATCATGAGGATTCTAGGGGAATTTGCCCGGTTTTCAGGGTATAAGCTTAACGTGGAAAAAAGTGAGATGTTTGTGGTCCAGGCGAGGAGACAGGAGGCGCGACTGGGAGAGCTGCCGTTTAGGTTAGTAGAGGGAAGCTTTAGGTACCTCGGCATCCAAGTGGCGCGGGAATGGGACCGGCTGCATAAATTGAATCTGGCCCGGCTGGTGGACCAAATGAAGGACGATTTTCGGAGACGGTATGCACTTACGTTGTCTCTGGCTGGGAAGGTGCAGATGGTGAAGATGACGGTCCTCCCGAGATTCCTATTTGTATTTCAGCGTCTCCCCATTTTTATTCCGCGGTCCTTTTTTAAGCGGGTCAACAGAGTGATCATGGGCTTTGTCTGGGTGGGCAAGACCCCGCGAGTAAGGAAGGTAATGCTTGAGCGGAGTCCGGGAGAGGGCGGGCTGGCGCTGCCAAATTTTAGCAACTATTACTGGGCGGCTAATATAGCCATGATCAGGAAGTGGGGGGGGGGGGGGGGGAGGGTCGGCATGGGAGGGTATGGAGGCGGCTTCATGTAAGGGCACCAGTTTGGGAGCGTTGGTAACTGCGCCTCTGCCGGTCACGCCGGCACGGTTCTCCATCAGTCCAGTGGTGGCGGCCCTGAGAGTTTGGGGCCAGTGGAGGCGGCATGTGGGAGCAGTGGGAGCATCGGTCTGGGCCCCAATCTGTGATAATCACCGGTTTTCCCCGGGGAGTATGGACAGGGGGGTTCTGGTTATGGCAGAGAGCGGGGATTGAGAGGATGGGGGATATGTTTATAGAGGGAAGCTTTCAGAGTATGAGAGTGCTGGAGGAGAAGTTTGGGCTGGCGAGGGGAAACAAATTCAGGTATCTGCAGGTGCGGGACTTCCTACGTAAACAGGTGTCAACCTTCCCGCTCCTACCGCTGAGGGGGATTCAGGACAGGCTAGTTTCCAGAGGGTGGGTAGGAGAAGGGAGAGCTCGGACATTTACAAGGAACTTATGGGGTCAGAGGAGACGCAGACCGAGTAGCTGAAGCGCAAGTGGGAGGAGGAGCTGGGAGGTGAGATAGAGGAAGGTCTATGGGTGAACGCGTTGAGTAGAGTCAACGCGTCTGATGCACTATCAATTACGACGAGACGAGAGTAGAATGTAATCGAGGCTTTATTACACAGAGATGTGTGGCCTCCTACAGCAGCTTACGAAATGGCTGCTGTTCGGAGAGCACACACATTTATACTCCACCTCCTGGGCGGAGCCAGCATGCAGGGATCTACCCCCGTACCTGTAGTACAGGGGCCTTACCGTAATACCCATCCGCGCCGGGCAGCACTGCCGGGGGTGTTTTGTCTGTCCGCAGAAGTAGCACTTGGGTCCCCCGAGGTTGGTTGGCTGCCGCGTGGCGCAGGCGTGGGTCGCTGATGGGGTCCACGATGGGTTGGCCGCTGGCGGGGTCCACGATGCACAGGGGGGGGTGGGCCATGCGGTCAGGGGCATAAGCCTGTACGTTGCGTGAGGCGACCGTGAGCGAGAGCTTTGTTTCTTGGTTGCCGCGAGGTCAAGCGTGGTCCCTTCTAAGAGGCGCTGGCGGACGTAATCAGACCCTATGCCCGTAACGAACGCGTCTCTCATTAGCAGGTTCGGATGTTCAGTGGCCGAAACGGCCTGGCAATCACGGTCTCTCACTAGGGCGAGCAGGGCACGCCAGAAATCTTCCACAGACTCACCGGGAAGTTGGTGCCGCGTGGATCGGAGGTGCCTGGCGTCGATCTTGTTGGTCTGCTGAGCGTAATTCTCCTTCAGTAGCGCCATGGCCTCTGCGTAGGTGGGCGCGTCCTGGACGAGGGGAAAAACATTGTTGGAGCTCAGCCGCATGTACAGAATCTGGAGCTTCTGTGCTTCTGAGATTGGGTCTGGCGCAGCCCCGATGTATGCTTTAAAGCAAGCTAGCCAATGTTGGAAATCCTTTTTGGCGTTGTCTGCTTGAGGATGCAGCTGCAGGTGATCCGGCTTGATGCGGAGGTCCATCTCTGAAAGATCTCTGTGTAATAAATTAATGCACTATCAATTACGACGAGACGAGTAGAATGTAATCAAGGCTTTATTACACAGAGATGTGTGGCCTCTTACAGCAGCTTACAAAATGGCTGCTGTTCGGATAGCACACACATTTATACTCCGCCTCCTGGGCGGAGCCAGCAGGCAGGGATCTACCCCCGTACCTGTAGTGCAGGGACCTTACCGTAATACCCATATATACAATATAATACAACAGTGGTGACTACCACAGCATCCGCAACATATGCCAGGCTCAGCCTGATACAATTTAAGGTTGTTCACCGGGCTCACATGACAGTGGCCCGGATGAGCAGATTCTTTGGGGTGGAGGACAGGTGCGCAGAATGTGCGGGAGGACCGGCGAACCATGTCCACATGTTTTGGACGTGTCCGAAGCTTAGGGGATTTTGGTAGGGGTTTGCGGATGTCATGTCCACGGTGTTAAAAACAAGGGTGGCGCTGAGTCCAGAGGTGGCGATTTCCGGGGTGTCAGAAGACCCGGGAATCCAGGAGGAGAAAGAGGCAGACGTACTGGCTTTTGCTTCCCTGGTAGCCCGGAGACGGATACGATTAGCTTGGAGGGACTCAAAGCCCCCGAAGTTGGAGACCTGGCTATCGGACATGGCGAGCTTTCTCTGTTTGGAGAAAATCAAGTTCGCCTTGAGAGGGTCATTGTTAGGGTTCACCCGGAGGTGACAACCGTTCGTTGACTTCTTTGCGGAAAATTAATCGTCAGCAGACTGGGGGTTGTGGGGGTGGGGGGGGGGTGGGGGGGGGTGGGGGGGGGGTGCGTAGTTTAGATTAGAGTAGGGGCTTAATAAGAGTGGGACCTGTACGAAAGGTAAATGGCTTTTGCCCTATGTTTATGGTTTCATGTATTTTGTTTATTTTGTTGTTGCTACTGTACCGAAAATACCTCAATAAAATGTTTATTCAAAAAAAAGAATTACTACTGGTGTTAGATGCAAAAATGATTTATTTGATAATTTACTAAACACCACAATTTATCTGCTGCTAGTTCATTAGCACAGAATGCATTGGCTGCTTTAAGGCTTTGTACCGTGTGTGTGTATTTGTGTGTGTGTGTGTTGTTACCTGGTGATTGCTGCTTCGGTCTATGCTGATTGTTTGATACCCAGGTGATGGTCTGGTGGTGCTTGCTCAGTGGCTGGGGATACAGCACAAGGGGATTGGTTCGTGGCGGGAAGGACTGCATCCTCAGGCAGCTTGTTAATCTCGACTAACTGGCTTAGTGTCAAAGGCTGATAGAATCAGCTGCCGTTTGTGGATGCTGCTTATGCAAGGCTCAGACTCCTTCACCAGTCCTCTCAACGCTGAAAGTGATTCATATCTGTCGCAGGACAGGGAAACGTTAATGTGGGAATAGCAGGGTAACTGACAAGGAAACTATCTGCGGGGATCGGAACCCAGCACAGTTACTCGTCGGATAAGGAAAACTGAAGCCGGGGAACCGCAACAAAAATCTAAAAAAAATCAATTAACTGTGGAAGACAAATCAAAAAAGAAATATCTGCAGCGGTAAGATGGCAGAGCAAGAAATTGAGGACTTTGAGGCGGACAGTGTGTCCGACACTGCCTACATGCTCAATCATGTCCACCCTCCACCGTACAGCATCGACGACCAGCCATGGCCACTGGAGGCACGCAGCATGTGCGAGTTCTGGGGATGGGCTTTCCTGGTTACTGTCTTTAACTTTGTGCTGTTCCTCCTGAACTTTGTCCTCATGGCCACTGTGTTTTGCATTGTGCTGCTGCCCACTATTGTGGTGGTGTACTTTGGGTTTCAGTGTCACTCCAGGGTAAGTGAACTGCGGCGAGGAATGCTAATTCTCTACTTGCCTTGTCGTAGCTGTGAAATTGTGAAAGCGGACCGCCCGACCAAAGATAACTACTGACTAAAGTTAAAAAGGTTGTAAAGTGTGCCTGAGTCTTTTGATATTTGATTGCGTTTTCTGTTAAAATAATTGCAGCTTGGGTGCTCTGTTTGTCTGACCAATGCTCTAGGGCAGAAATGCAGCAATCCCTGGTTAAATGCAGAGGGGATGGTTTGGTTTGGTCCACATTAATAGCTCATCTGATTGGTAGAGGATTCCCGTTGATGTTGAGTTGCCCGGTGAGGAAGCAGCATTTTTAAAAAATGCTTGCCTGATATAACTGCCAAAGGTTTCAAATGCAACGGAATGGCGTAACTCGTAAAATATTAAAATGTTCCAGTTCTGCTAGTCAGCTATAGCTACGGCTCTTGCAGCTGTCGCGAGTGTGAATCATGCTGTAACGATATTGCCAGAAACCTTAATAAACGGTGTAGAGTTCTCTGCACCCTTCTAATGCTAAAACTAACTTCTGCTGTAAGGTACAGGGAAACAAAGGTTTCAATCTTTCACCCTCAGAAGGTATATTTCTTAAGAAAATTCCCAGAGTTAGTGTGAATTTTCCTAACAATACTTTCTTTGAAATATATCCCATGTCTGAATATGAAATGCAAGGGTCCATTTCTTAAGAAAATTCCCAGAGTTAGTGTGAATTTTCCTAACAGTACTTTAAAAAAAAATATATTCCATGTCTGAACATAAGGGAGGCCTGGCCCACTTTTATAAACCACAAACTCAGGCTCTTGTTCTAGATAGAAGAAAATGGGTCACGGGGATAATGCAGGCGCATGTTTGGTACATTTCATGCCTTAACCTTTAGTTAAGACACTGCCAAAATCCCGAAGTCAAACACTTTAGGGGCATCTAGTGACGGTGGGCACACACGCCCGTTTATGAAGGGCTGGGAAAGAGTCTGGCAAATCACTCGCTAAGCCATGTCCTTGTGTGTAACTTGGGGGAGACCTGGGAACACTTGCTTCCGTGTCTGCATTCTCAGACGTTGATGTATCAGGACTTAGAACAAGGAGGGCATAAACTGAAATCATGAGCAATCTTTAAACTGCTTTCATAGTCAAGGGACCTAAAAGTGCAGCAGGTCAGTCAGTGTCTCCGCATTTTCCATGAACTGGTCTGTTGGAAAATTTCCCTTTTTTGAAAAAAAGGTCACCCTCCATTTCTGAAAATTCAATAAAGTCCACAGTTTGAAAATATATTTTCACGGTTGGTCAGACCATGACTAGAAGGTCAAATGTGAAATTAGCGAGGAGGTTAACTTAGACTGAAAGGCACAAATGGAAATGAACAAGCTGTTGTGCGTTGCTGAACCTAAAATAAGCTCAGTTCAAATTCTACCAGCCCAGGAGAAGGAGGACATGACATGGAACTGAATGAAATGAATGAAAATGGAACTGAGATGATACCTCGCCCCAGCAACAAATAAATGGACCAGTCTGAGGACCAGGGTTTTGTTTCACTTCTCTGGTTCCATAGAATCCCTACAGTACAGAAGGAGGCGTTTTGGACAATCGAGTCTGTACCCACCCTCCGAAAGAGCATCCCACTTAGGCCCAAACCCCCGCCCTATCCCCGTAACCCCACCTAACCTACACATCTTTGGACACTAAGGGTCAATTGATCATGGCCAATCCACCTTAACCCGCACACCTTTGGACTGTGGGGCAGCATGGTAGCACAGTGGTTAGCACAGTTGTTTCACCGCTCCGGGTCCCAGGTTTGATTCCCGGCTTGGGTTACTGTCTGTGCGGAGTCTGCACGTTCTCCCCGTGTCTGCGTGGGTTTCCTCCGGGTGCTCTGGTTTCCTCCCACAGTCCAAAGATGTGCAGGTTAGGCGGATTGGCCGTGATAAATTGCCCTTAGTGCCCAAAAAGGTTAAGTGGGGTTACTGGGTTACAGCGATAGGGTGGAGGCGTGGGCTTGTGTAGGATGCCCTTTCCAAGGGCTGGAGCGCCCGGAGGAAACCCACGCAGACACGGTGAGAAAATGCAAACTCCACACAGTCGCCCAAGGCCGGAATTGAACCCAGGCCCCTGGCGCTGGGAGGCAGCAGTGCTAACTACTGCGCCACCGTGCTGCCCAGATTATCGAAGATTAAACCTAATTTGGGTGACCCGGCACGATTGGGGCATTTGGAGGAGACAGACGCATTATCATGTTACCCTGTTGTGTGGAGGTGGAGACTTGGTCTGGTTGAAATATTACAGGGTAAATGTACAGTTGCGCCCCAGGCAGTTCCCATCGTGTGGTACCCGCTTACGGCACTTTTGCATCAAACCATAATGTGAGGCAGGGTGGGGGGAGTGGGACAGAGTGGGGGATGGGGGGGGGGGGGGGGGGGGGGGCGAAGTGGACGGGATAGGAAAGAAGGAAATCTCACTTCCTGAGCAAATGTCTTCTTGGGCTGAAAGGAGGGAAATCTGGCAGAAATGAATTCTGCCGCAAGCACAAACATACAAAGAGCAGATGTAGGCCATTCAGCCCTTCAAATCTGCTCTGCCATTCAATAACATCATCAATGATGTGGTAGTAACCTCAAAACTGCATCCCGCGTAGCCTGGATAACCTTTAACCCCCTTGCTTACCAAGAATTTACTCACCTCTGCCGTCAAAATATTCAAAGACTTGTAGCACCTTTGTACCACCTTTCCAGGAAGAGAATACTAAAGGCTCACAATCTTCTGAGTGAAAACATTTTGACTTATCTCTGTTTGAAATGGGCTGGGTCCTGCTTTCCCCCTTCCTGAAGGTGCCTTGAATCTATTTCATGAAGACGAGATGGGGCACTAGAGCTGGGACTGGCAGGCCTTCCTGTAAGTGCCAATTCCATCTCCTTCCGATTATCAGAACCTCCCTCCCACTCAGAAACCCCAGCACCACCCAGCCAGTGCAGAAACCCATCACAATGTTTAATGCTGCGAAACATATCAGCCCAAAAATGTTCCCGGTGTGCCCTGATGCCCTGATCCCTGGGCCAGCATCTTTTAACATAAATGCTGGAAATCTGAAACAAAAACAGCAAATGCTGGAAAGCCCCAGCAGCTCTGGCAGCGTCTGTGGAGAGAGAAACAGAGTTAACGTTTCGAGTCTGCATGACTCTTCTTCAGAGTTAAAGAGAGGGCGAAATGTGAAGGATTGCATACTGTATAAGAGGGGGTGGAGCAAAATAGATCAGTGATAGCTGTGAGCCAGGAGAGATTGCACAATAATGTTTGGGACACAAGCGAAAAGAAGAGTTAATGGCAGTGTTAAGGACTAAAGAAGGTGTTAATAGTGGCATAAAGTTAAGATGGCAGAATGTGTTAATAAGAGAATGAAGGGGCTTTTCACAGTAACTTCATTTGAAGCCTGCTTGTGACAATAAGCGATTTTCATTGGGGTAGCACGGTAGCATTGTGGATAGCACAATTGCTTCACAGCTCCAGGGTCCCATGTTCGATTCCGGCTTGGGTCACTGTCTGTGCGGAGTCTGCACATCCTCCCCGTGTGTGCGTGGGTTTCCTCCAGCTGCTCCGGTTTCCTCCCACAGTCCAAAGATGTGCAGGTTAGGTGGATTGGCTATGATAAATTGCCCTTAGTGTCCAAAATTGCCCTTAGTGTTGGGTGGGGTTACTGGGTTATGGGGATTGGGTGGAAGTGTTGACCTTGGGTAGGGTGCTCTTTCCAGGAGCCGGTGCAGACTCAATGGGCCGAATGGCCTCCTTCTGCACTGTAAATTCTATGATAATCTATGGTAACCTATGAAGGTCAGTGCTCAGTGAAAACAAAACATAAGAACAAGTGGCAGATGGCCCAGGGGAGGGGGGGGGGGGCATTGGTGGGATGTGTTGAGACAATTGATTTTAAAGTTTAAGGGTAAACATTCCACAGTGGAATTACTTTGTTTTCAATATTTAGTGTTCACAAACAAAAATGTTGTTTGACTGAAACAGCCCAATTTGTTTCATTCCTGGGAATCTCGCCACCATTGCAATTTCACTGATTCCTATTATCACTGCTGAGCTTAAAAATTGAGGTGTGGGGATGAAAAAGAGGCTTACTTGGTATTCAGACATTAACCCCCTCCTGTCTGTCAGGCGCCATGGAATCCACCTATTAAAATTTCTGTATCAATCCTCCCTGAGCATCCATGATAATGAGGCTCCAGCCATTTCGTCCATCTTCCCATCCCCAGTATTTGGTCCTGGCTGATTGGCCTGGAGAGATTCAGCATTTCTGGATGAGGATAAGGTTTTTATTGTTGTTGCATGATTCAGAATTTGCAAGTCTTCACACGACATGGAGGATTTATTGATCGCATCTGCTCTTTCCCTATATTATCTTCAGCCTTATCCTACCAGGAGCCATAAGATCTTGAATAATCTGATCCCTTTGCTCGATCACGTTCTGCTGCACCATTTACCCGAACGCTATCCTCTTATCCCCGGCTGCCATTTGTGTGACTCCTGTTCCTGTGCTTTTTACTTTTTTGATCTTCCTGTTGCTGCCACTGTGCCCCTGCTGAACCTCTTTCGGTACCTTTTGCGCAGCCTTTAAACTTTATGAACTGCGAATTGCAATAAATTGAAATCTTTACGTGAGACATCCTCACAGCTGTTCCGTACGCTGCTGGAATGACAGCCTGGCCTTTGGAGTCAGCACCACAATATAAATGAGGCAGTAATTTCCTTCCAGAGGCTAGAAATACCACCTCGTTACAAGGTCGTAAATAAGAACGGTCGGTGCTGCTGCCACTTACCTGCAGGGTTTGCTATTTTATGCTAGGTTGTAGGCAGAGGGGGAGAAAGGCTAATGGAAAGCTGACCTTTAGATGTCGAGGACTAGCAGACTAGCAGACAAAAGTGTAGGAGTCATGCTTCAGCTATGTCAAGCCCCCACTTCGGATCACACCTGGAATAGGCAGATCTGGGCACCACACCTTGGGCAGCGCACTGGCTCAGTGGTTAGCACTGCTGCCTCACAATACCAGGGACCCGGGTTCCATTCCAGCTTTGGGTGACTGTCAGTGTGGCCAGTATACACGTTATCCCCGTGTCTGCGTGGATTTCCTCCAGGTGCTCCAGTTTTCTCCCGCAGTCCAAAGATGTGCAGGTTAGGTGGGTTGGCCATGCTAAATTGGCCCTTAAGTGTCCAAAAAGGTTAGGTGGGGTTACAGGGATGGAGTGGGCCTGGGTGGAATGCTCCTCGTACCAGCCTCCCCGAACAGGCGCCGGAATGTCACGACTAGGGGCTTGTCACAGTAACTTCATTGAAGCCTACTTGTGACAATAAGCGATTTTCATTTCCGTTTCATTTCATGGGGGCCAGTGCAGACTTGATGGGCCAAATGGCCTCCTTTTGCCCTTTAGGGATTATATACCAGGTATACTAGCCTCAGAGGGAGTGCAGCATAGGTTTACCAGGATGATACCTGGGTTTTCTGCCCCCACCCCGCACCCCCCAACTGGAGGCTGCTCACTATTGACCGCCGGCAGGATCTTTCTGGCCCGCCGATGTCAATGGCGTCCCCACCACTGGGGAACCCGCTGGTTACAATCATCATTGCAGCACCTGAATGGTATTGCAAGACATGGTCCACAGCATGGAGCAAACCAGCGGCGTCGAACATCCCAAATTTATCCGCAGCATTCTGAATAGACGGAAAGCCTTACCACAAGTGGTTACTGAGGCAAAGGCTTTAAAATCAATCAAATGGAGATTATTTAATATTGGAAAAAGAAAAATATAAAAGATAATATGGGGAAAGTGCGGAGAAATGGGATTAATCAAAGCTGCTTCAGTTCAAGATCTATTCCTGGCCAGTTTGATGAGCCAAATGACTTTCTGGTCTATGAATGGTATGATGCATCAGGAAATAATTAGATTTGAAATGTTATTGCTGAAAATAATTGACGCATGATTTCGAAATGATGGTTTCCGTAATCTCGGTTCTGTCGCACTTTTGACAATTGCTTCCTAGTCACATTGATAACGTCCCTTTTTCAATTGTCCCACAAAAGAGCCGGAGCAGGGTTTTCTGCTCGACTGCCTGCAAATAGAAATAACTTTAGAAAATGTACGAAGAGGCGAGGGGAGGCCATTCGGCCCATCAGAGCTCAAAATTCCCATCAGGATCCATTATTATCTCGCAGTCTCTTCCTTTCTGCGACTTCAAAATGCTGAAACTTTTCCCGGCCACTGTTCTATTTGTGGAGGAGGTGGGGAGGACTCCGAAATGGAAGCCACTTTGACCTGTAATATTGAAGGACTCAAAGAGAACATTATGAATTACCTGCCTCACTGTCAGTCAGACTATAGTCAGTTCTGAGTGGATTTCTCAAAGTGTGAACTTCTCTTAACAGCAGGATGAAGCACTTACTAGCTGAGTGAGTGACACTGAATGCATCTAAATGATGGGCAGCTGAATAGTTCCCAGTGATCGGCAGCATCAATCAGCCCATAAGATAACACCCATCACAACCAATTTTCACAGAAACACTTTTGTTCCTGAAATGATCATCGATGACTCTGTTGATTTATTTCAACTGGAAGAGGCTGTTTCCCTTCATCCAGGGCTTGGAAAATCAGCGCTAATAAGTGTTCCCCTGGCAACCTCTTTCCCACCAAGCAGGGTCTCAATGTAGTGAAAGCAAAACGTTTTGTGCAGTCATAATGAGGACAGTTCAGGCCAACCATGTCACTCTGCACCTGCAGTCAGTCCAGTCCCTGACCACCACTACCCTCTTTGTCCTTCCAACAGCTTCGGACATCTAATCTGTTAGCGATGAGTGCTCTGGGATATACTGGATGGACTATCCATCCAAGGGCTGTCCTCACTGCTGATTTACATACTTTGTACTTACCAGCTCCTGCGATGTATCCGCTGTTGAAATTCATATTCAGTCAAGGCCTCATGTCCAGGGTGCAAGCCATTGGAAATCCTTTCCCACTGAAATCAGACAGTTGGGAGAACATCCGGTTAAATTGGAATTCCAAGACTTCAAGATGAAGGGGAGATGTACAGGGCCGTCTCCTCCCCTCAAAGTAATCAATCCCTTGCCGAAGGGAATCAACCCTCATGCCCAAATGATCAACCTGCTCCCCACACAGTTCAACAGGACCACACAAGATGGTAATAATAATCTTTATGATTGTCACAAGTCGGCCTACATTAACACTGCAATGACGTTACTGTGAAAATCCCCTAGTCACCACACTCCGGCGCCTGTTCAGGTACACTGAAGGAGAATTCAGAATGTCCAATTCACCTAACAAACACATCTTTCGGGACTGTGGGAGGAAACTGGAGCCCCCGGAGGAAACCCACGCAGACACAGGGAGAATGTGCAGACTCCACACAGACAGTGGCCCAAGCCAGGAATCGAACCAGGGACCCTGGCACTGTGAAGCAACAGTGCTAACCACCGTTCTACCACGCTATCCACCGATAGATCAATCTCAGATGGAAACCTGCACCGTTAAACACAATATGAAATCTGGGGTGGGATTTCCCCACCCCGTTGCACCCAGCGCCAATCCCGTTGTGCCAGCTGCATGATGAGAAGGGCCCAGAACAGATTTTGTGCCAGATGGTGAGCTGATCACGATGCACCTGACTCACGACACCCGGTGTGATCCACATAACCATATTCAATCATTTAAATCCGCATCCTATTTGTGGCCGCAATCTCACAGCTCCTGGTAGTCACTGGTCTCACCGGCGAGGCTTCGCTGAGACATGGATTAGTACTGGTCTCCACAAATTGAGACTAGGTGCGATGGCCATGCCAGGGGGCTCAGAGTCCATTGGAGCCCCCGGGTGATCAGGGACCGGGCAGGGCAGTGCCTTGGCAGTGCGTTGAAACCTGGCAGTGCCAACCTGCCATAATGGCACTGACAGGGTGCAGGGGCAGTTCCCGGGTGTTAGGGTGGCACTGCCAGAGTGCCAGATGCACTGCAAAGGTGCAGAGCCTGAGGGGGCCATGCCCATGAAAGGAGGGGTGAAGGGGGGGTATGAAGAGTGGGGGGGGGGGTGAAGTGGTGGGATGAAGGGGGTTACAAAGAGTGAGGGTGAGGGGGGTGCCTTAAAGGGGTGCAAGAAAGGGGGAATGGAAAAAAGGGGAACTAAAGGTGGGAGGCCGTCAGCAATCTCAAAGTGGGGTACACTCACTTAGGATGGAAGGGTACCAATGCCCCAATGCCCACGAGGATGGATGGGTGTGGGACTGTATCATCCTCATGCTTGGATGGTGGGGGGGGGGGATCACAAGGACGTTTAGTGATGGTGGGAGGTTACCCCTCTGGGGCTGAGGGTTGGGGGTGTTGCCCATGTCTGCGATGTACGGGGGGTGGGTGGGTGGCCCTTCAAAAATGCGCCCCGATCTCTTGTCGGCAAATTTAGTTTCCCACTCCAGAAATAACTTCTACTCCCCAAGCTTAATAAAAATGACGAAGTGTGGGTGAATACTGGTCCGGATCACACCCAAACACCTGTGTGGTGATAAACCTGTAGATAATATTTCATGTTGTTATAGGCCAGGGTTTAGAGAACCCCAAAGTGTATCATGGAGTTCACCTGACCCACAACTTTTAATAGATTGTGGTATGGGGAGCACACAGCCCACTCTATAGGGGTGGTACAGCAGAAATGGAAAAGTATTTTTTAAAGCAAAACAATGTTTATTCTATGAACTCAAGTTAACCTTTTTAAAACATACAGTGAACATCTTAGCAACCATTAATTCAAATACAACCCCCAAAGAATACAGCACTAAGTAATATTACTTTCCTTTTAACATCCATAAGACTTAAAACAAACCTTTAACAGAAGCACAACAGGTTTAAATTCACTTCTGAGAACAGTTATAACTCTGAATTCAACAAATGATCAAGAGATAGTCTTTACATGGCAGAGAGAACAACATTACACATTCTGTGGCTGACTGCAGCTCCAACACTGAAACAAATACAGGCACATCCAAGCTTTTCTCAAAGTGAAACAAAAAGCTGTCAGACAGCCCAGCTCCACCCACACTCTGACATCACTGCAATAATAAACACCCATTTCTGAAAGGTACACCCACTACAGTTGCTCTATAAAAAACACCCATTTTTTAAAGGTACTCTCACATGACAATGTACTCAGCAGTGTGACCTCACAGCAGCAAGTGGTGTTAGACATCAGTCAGGTGACATCCGGTTACTAGGAGAAGGTTGTAAGGCGTACACGAGGACAGTCGCACATAAGGGCCGTTCCAGGAGAGTCTAATCTAACTCTGTAATAACTTGGTCTGTATAAGATTACCTTACCACGTGTACATTAATAAATCATCAGTTTGGCTCAGTCACCAGAGGTTCTGTAGGTTCATTGCAAGACAAGAACACAGAACACAACAACCTGGCACAAATCACCCTGGCAAACCTGCCAAAAGGGCTGAATTCTCCACTTTGCAACACCAGAAGCATGAATGAAGTTGAAGCGGAGAATCGCGGGTTAGCCATGCTCCGGTCCCTCACTGGTGGTGATATTGATGTTTGCGCCCAGCCCCGGCGGATCCATGCAAAACCGTGATTTGCAAGGATTGCAATATCATTAGCTGCTTGGACACAGTATGCTCCGCCCTTCCGCGATGACCCAACCCTCTTGGACGGAATTCTCGCGGGCGCAATTAGTCCAAGTATTGCTAAGCGGGGCGTGGGTATGAAGGCTGCAGAGGGGGAGCTATAAATCACTGAAAACCACGCAAAAATTACCGGGCTTGCTGGGGGTGGGGGGGGGGGGGGGGGGGGGGGGGGTGGGGGGGTGGTCACTGCCGGGCCTGGGGCAGTAATGGGGAACAACTTGGTGTCAAGTTCGTGGTCGTGGGTGTCCTCCTCGGTATCGGGTGGTCTGGCTCAGACCACCATTGCTGTGGTCTGTCTTTTACAGGCACCCTTTTGGTCCTACTTACAAGCTCCTGGCTGCTCACACTACTGAGTGCTCACTGTGTCCTTTGAATGCTCAAAGAGCCTCTGGTCATATGGGAGCCCACCCAGGCCGCCCCTCTGAACACCCTCATACCCCAGCTGTTTCCTTCAGGGGATTGGCATAGTACAGCTCCAGCAGGGGTCCACCAGGTGTTGGCACTCCTCAAAAGCTCTGCCCCATTGCAGAGGAATCAGGGAATCAGCAGAGCTCAACCCAATCAGAGTACACCTGCACCATGGTCTATGGAACCCTCCTTGGTTCTCTGTCTCTTGCAGGGCAAAGGCCTTACCAGTGACCCCCCCCCCATCCCACAGGGTCACCAATTGTCTCTTCCTGGTGAGGCTGGCAGCGCTGACTGCCTCTGCCACCACTGCCCAGGTGGTGTTCAGGAAGGGGGGGCGGGGCTTGAGTCTGCGGCCCACTCCTCTGCCACCAGCTCCCATCTTAAAGATATTCCTTTTTTAAAAAAAAAGCATCCTGTCCAATGAACAAGGCTGGCTACACCGCTTTCCTGCCTGTTCCGCACTCGCCCCTTCCCCCCCACACCCCGACCTCAGAATAATCCTCAGAGTTAGATCAGAGGCGGCAGACCTGCATACAGGCCATTTATTCCCTGTCCTGTCTCCATTCCATCCTAATTTGGGATGGGAGAATTCCGGCCCAGTGGTTTTGCATTATTTCAAATTTGAGGTTGAGGTTATTGAAGTAGACTTCCATGGAATGGGAACTGGGGTGGCGAGAGGATCATCAAGGAACTATAAAGAACACATGGTTCTCCATGAAGGTTCTTACATCCCCTTCATAGACGGGGCAAATTTCGGACTGAGATCAAGATTGAGATTTGATATTTAACTATTTGCCTCCAAATCTTATAAACAACGTGGCCAAAATGTTCCGACCCTTCCCGCTGGTGGGACCGTCCGGTCCCGTCGAAGGTAACCCCAGGCGGCGCGTTTCCCGGCAGCGGAGGGTGCCGTGCACGCAGAAATCTCTCAGACATCGGCGGGACTGAAAGATCCTGCAGCCGGCCAAAGACAGGCCGCCTCTGCCACTGGAAAACATGCTGTGGAGTGGGGCGGGGTGGGGGAGGGGGTGGTGGGGGCGGGGCGGGGGGGGGGGGGGTGAAAAATCCTGCCCAAGATGGATCTGACAGAATAAAACCACAAGCATATTGGAGGCAATGACTGATGTGGTTTAGATTCAGTACGAGTGAAAAGATTGCATGGAATTAATCTGTTGGATTGTTTGTCAAGGTACCATGGCAGGCTCGGCCAGTTTCATTATTCGCTCTGTGCCTATTGCCCACAATATAACCATGAGGGGATTATTGACAGAAACCTCCACGATCAGCTGACGCTCAGGCAGCTCTGGCTGGATAACACAATTTGATAGAGAGTTATCTAGAAACTTATAATTTGACTGTCATTTATTGTAAGTCTATTTCATGTTTCATAGACTCTAATTCAGTCTCTGAGCCACATCAATGAATTCAGATGCACAATGCAGAGTTTCATAAAACAACGCAAACTGAAAATCTGGCCCCGTGACAATAATGGAAAGGACAGTAATTGATAGGAAATGAAACAAGTGAAAGGAGAGGTGAGAAGCAGCAGGGCTTGGAATGATGGATCAGTTTAATTTTGTGCCATTTCTCTGCAGCATATTAGCTATAAAATCTATTAGATCTTATATGTAGCAAATCACAATACAACGATCAGTGTGGAGGCATATACAGTGGGTTTAATCAGCAAGGCACATTGCTTGCCAAATGAGTTTGGGGATTTATCTGGATATTGCCGTTAAGTAGTCATTTGGTAGCACAGAACTTGAGAATATTGCTGAAAAAAGACACATGCTGCTGATGCTTTTCACCCTACACTCATCAGGCCAGGTGCAAGAATGCCAAATTTCATAGGGACCAACGATTTATACTGCATGAGAAACAGGGTGCTGATTGGTTGACAAGTCAGGGCCAACTTGCTGATCAATGAGCACCCCTTTTCATGTGCAGTATGAATTGTTGCTCCCTATGAAATTTGGCATTCTTGCATCTGTCCTGATGAGTGGAAGGTGAAAAGCTTCGGCAGCATGTCTCGTTTTCCAGTAATTGGGGTAAAAGTGGGAGGTGAGGAATTGGTTCCTGGAGCAGTTCATGCTTGGCTCACTGTGTGCTCTCTCGTATGGCGTCTTCATCTTCTCATTAAGTATCCAAATGCGCTTCATGTTCTGTTTGACCTTATAAGCATGTTCCAGACTTTGTACACGTCCTTTAGTCCTGGCTCTTCTACATCTGAATGACAGGCAAATGCTCCCAATTGAGTACCCTGTTACTGCCCCACAATCTCAGCCCAATGATACCCTCGTACTGCCTCCATCCTCCCATCCCTGTGGATCCCTTTTAATCCCCCCACATTTGCAAGCATGTAATACCTTATTAATGCCTGATACATCCAGAACAATAACTCCTTGTTACTACCCCATACTTCCATATCACTGATTCCCTATTGACGCTTCAGGCTCCTGATCAGTAAATCCCCATGAGCAAGGCCATAAAGCAGCAATACCAGGAAAATGCAAACAAAGCATTGGTATTCATTTCCTACAGGCCAGACTTTAAACAAAACCAGTTATGTTAAACCTGTATAGCACCCTGTGTACATCATGCTTAGAATATGGTGCACAGTTTTAATCCTCATAGTAGAGAAAAGGATACAGATGGCGGGATTTTCCTGCCCTCTGTGGCATGTTTCCGGCAGCAGAGGCAGCTCGTCATTGCTCCTGGCAGGATCTTTTGGCCCCGCTGACGTTTACGGTGCATTTTATGGCTCGCCCGTCCAGCCACCGAGGTACCCACCCTGGGAAGGAGGGGGGGGGGAGGGGGGGTGGTGGTGGTGTGGAATGACCTTTGATGGACCAAAAGGTCCCGCTGGCGAGAAGAGCTGGAAAATCCCACCCAGAGGCTCTGGAGGAAGTGCAAACATAATATCCAGGAATTATGCCAGAACTGAGAGATTCTAACTTTCAGGAAGGAACAAACAGACTGTAGTCCTTTTTCGCTGGGGTGTGAACTAACAGGTCTTTAATGTTATGAAGGAGTTTGATAGTTTCGGTGCAGAGAAGATGTTAAACATGGAGGTCAAAATCAGGGACTATAGTTACAAGCTATTCACTAATAAAACCCAATAAATAATTTATAAGTAAGTTCCTTACACAAAGTGGTCAAAGTGTGGAGCACTTGAGGTGAATAGCATTTGATGCATTTAATGGGAAACTCGCTCAATACATAAGGGAGAAATAAATGGTAGGGTCTGCTGATAGGATTAGATGACGTAGCACAGGAGGAAGCTCCTGCAAAGCATAAATGCCACCACTTATCCATTGGGCCAAATGGCCTATTATACAGATGTTCCACGGATGAGAAACTTCAGTTGTGAGGATACATTGCAGAGGTTGGGACTGTCCTCCTTGGAGTGAAGAAGACTAAGAGGAGATTTGATGGAGATGTTCAAAATCATGAGGGGGCTGGATTAACAAGTAGGAAGAAACAGTTCCCCTTGATAAAAGGATCAAGAATGAGAGGGCACAGATTTAAAGTGATTTGCCAAGGAAGCAAATGCGATGGGAGAAAAAAGTCTTTTCACACAACGAGTGTTTGAGGTCTGGAACAGCACAGCCTGGACGTGTGATGGAGGCAGGTTCAATCAAAGGCATTCAAGAGGACATTGGAAGAGTATTTGAATAGAAACAATGCGCAGGTTTTGTGAGGGCCACGAAGAATCCAGCACGAGTTTTAAGGATACAAAGTAATAACATTTATTTACAATAACATATATATATAACAGCAGCAGCAACTTCCCTTGCTGCACACTCCTTCCTGCTAGTTCCAAACTGGCCAGCTTTATTTATACTTGGAGTTTACGAATGGTTTCTCCGCCCCCCCTCATTGGGGAAGCTCATACTCCCAGAGGATTGTGGGATGGTCATTAGTCCCCAGCCAATAGTAAGCAGGCAGGTTATAATATCCCTCCCCCCCAAAGTCCAAGGATTCCACCGACCCTGGCAAAGGAGGGCATTGGACTCGTTTTGCCGCAGGCCGGACACCATTTGCACGAGGCGCTGGATCAGGCGGCGTGTAATGGGACGGAGACCGGCGCTTCCGTGATGAACAGCGTAACGGTTGTACATCCACGGCCCGTGGGCCCGAGGATTCCCCCTCTGATGCGTTCTGTGTCTCCATCTTGGAGTCAGAGTCTGCTGCCTCTGTCATCTCGGCGTCTCTATCTCCGCGCAGTTCTGTAACGACCTGCGCAAGCTTTGAGTGAGGCACCAGAGGAAGATTGTGAGGACTACCTTCCATTGTCTCTGGTCTCTGTGGCTGTAGCAATGAGCTCCGGGGGCGGGGAATCTTTGGAAGGGATAGTCTTCTGGACCGAACGTGATCTACATGTTTGCGCTGGAGACGACCCTGGGCTTGCACCTGGTAAGATGTAGGGCCCGTTTGGCGAAAGAGTATGCCAGGAACCCACTGGTCACCAACAGCAAAATTCTGAACGAACACTGGGTCACCGGGCACAAACTGCCGAATCGGCCGATGCCGAGAAAAACCCTGTCCTTGCCGTTCTTGTGTGCGGCGTACTTTTGCGCCAATGTCCGGGAAAACCATACTAAGGCGGGTGCGAAGTCTCCGGCCCATTAGGAGTTCTGCGGGAGCTACCCCAGTCACCGCATGGGGGGTGGTCCTATACGAAAACAAAAAGCGAGCCAGTCTCGTGTCCATTGATCTGGAAGACTGCTTCTTTAGGCCTTGTTTGAATGTCTGCACTGCGCACTCTGCCAACCCATTTGAAGCCAGGTGGTAAGGGGCAGTGCAGATATGGCGTATGCCGTTCATCTTCATGAATCTCGCAAAATCCTCACTCGTGAATGGAGTGCCGTTATCCGTGACCAGCACCTCGGGGAGGCCATGCGTACTAAAAGACAAACGCATCTTCTCAATTGTTGCACAGGACGTTGTGCCCAGCATCTTATGCACCTCTAGCCATTTAGACTGGGCGTCGATTAATAGAAGGAACATGGATCCTTGAAAAGGGCCTGCGAAATCCGCATGTAAGCGCGCCCAAGGCCGCCCTGGTCATTCCCAGTGATGTTGGGGTGCGGCCGGCGGAAGCTTCTGATGCTCCTGGCAAATGGAGCAGTTTTGGGCCACCTTCTCAATGTCGGTGTCGAGGCCTGGCCACCAGACATAACTCCGGGCCAACATTTTCATTTTGGTCACACCTGGATGCCCATTGTGCAAGTCTGATAGTATCAGCTCCTGTCCTTTGTCCGGGACAATCACAGGCGTCCCCCACAAGAGGATGCCGTCTTCCATGCTGAATTCTGAAAGCTAGGAGGAAAATGCCCGCAACTCGCCTGGGAGCTGACTATGCTGCCCACCATACAGGACTATGTGCCGAACCTTTGACAGGACTGGCTCCATCTGGGTCCACTCACGGATCTGTGATGCCGTGACAGGCAAGGTGTCCATAAAATTTAGGGATGCAACCACCTCACCGGTTGTGGGGGTCGACATGGGGCCGGTCGATAAAGGCAATCGGCTCAGTGCGTCGGCATTCGCTATCTGCGTTCCTGGTTTGTGCTCCAGAGAATACTCGTATGCAGCAAGCAACAAAGCCCAGCGCTGGATCCGTGCGGAAGCAATGGCGGTATTGGCTTATCCTCTCTGAAAAGTCCCAGCAGGGGCTTATGATCAGTCACGATAGTGAAATGGCGGCCATACACGTACTGGTGGAAGCGTTTCACCGCAAAAACCACTGCCAGGCCCTCCTTCTCAATCTACGCGTACTTTTTCTTCGCTGCAGTCAATGTGCGGGAGGCGAAAGCTATCGGTCGTTCGGCCCCGTTCTCCATCTTGTGGGACAGGACGGCCCCAATACCATACGGGGATGCATCACATGTGACGAGCAAAGGCTTTCCAGGATCATAATGGGTTAGTAAATCAGACAACGACAATTGTTGCTTTACCTGCCGGAAAGCGGTTTCTTGCGGCTGACCCCAAACCCAGGTGTGATTTTTCTTTAGCAGAAGGTGCAACGGGGCCAGCGTAGTTGCCAGATTGGGGAGGAACTTCCCGTAATAGTTTACAAGACCGAGAAAAGAACAAAGATGCGAAGTGTCAATCGGGGCGGGGGCCTGTTGAATCGCGCGCACCTTCTCTGCGACGGGGTGCAAACCTTCGAGGTCCACCCGATAACCTAGGTAGACTACTTCCTTTGCCTGAAATACGCACTTTGTGCGACGTAAACGGACTCCAGCCTCCGAAAAGCGTCTAAGGACAGCCTCCAGATTTTCCAAATGTTCCTGCTCCGACGTCCCTGTAATCAAAACGTCATCTAAGTAGACAGCGACACGCTGTAATCCTCTCAAAATGCCCTCCATATCACGTTGAAAAATAGCGCAGCAGAGGATACTCCAAAGGGCAACCGTGTATATTCATACAGGCCCCGGTGTGTATTAATCGTTACATATGGTCGGGAGGCAGGGTCCAGCTCCAACTGTAGGTAGGCGTGACTCATATCTAATATTGTGAACGAGAGTCCGCCTGCAAGCTTCGCATAGAGATCCTCTATGCGAGGCATTGGATATCGGTCGAGTCGGGAAGCCGTATTCACTGTAAGTTTATAGTCACCACACAAGTGAACTGTGGCATCTGGCTTCATTACAGGTACAATTTGTGCTGCCCAGTCAGCGAAACGGACGGGCCTGATAATACCCAAACTCTCCAAACGAGTAAGCTCCCCTTCTAATCTTCTCGAGCAAGGCGCAAGGCACCGGGCGCGCCCGGAAATAGCGCGGCGTGGCTCCTGGTTCGACTTGGATACGGGCTACAGCCCCTTTTATTTTCCCCAAACCGGGCTGAAATACATCTGGGTATCGTCCTAGCACCTCAGTCAACCCTCCAGAAACTGTTTGGAGGATGTGCTGCCATTGCAACCGCAAATGGCGCAACCAGTCCCGACCCAACAGGCTGGGCCCATAGCCGCGCACCACGATAAGTGGGAAACGCCCCTCCTGGCGTCCATAAACAACAGGGGTCATCATAGTTCCTGCAATGTCCAGTGGTTCCCCCGTGTAGGTGGCCAACCTGGCCTGTGAGTCGGTTAATGTAAGGGTCTGTATACCCTGCTTGATGCGGTCGAATGTCCTCTGGGCGATCACGGAAACCGCTGCGCCAGTGTCCAACTCCATCTCAAGCGGGTGACCATTGACCCGTACTGTCACCTTAATGGGGGCCACACGGGGAGCTGCCACACAATGCAGCTGCAGGCAGTCGTCCTCCGTCTCCACGTCCTCAGGAGTAGTTGCCGCAGGTTCATCCACATGGAAGGTACGGCCCCTGGGCTAGTCCCAGTTTCGGTCGGAACAACGGCGCCTCTGGCGCACCCAGGACCGGCGTCCGCGACAGGGTCGGCGCCTACAAGTCTGACACGGACATGGCTCCTCATCCATTGGTTCTGGAGAAGGCTCCCTTCGGGGAGGAATGTCCGACGGCCACTGGCGTCGATCCAGACGTCACCTTGCCCAAGGTACCGCAGGAGTGCGGGGGGATGTTTTCGGACGGAAGGGGTTGCGCCCCAAGGCATACACTTCCATTCCCTGTAGCTCCTGCACTCCTCGTTCTGCGCTCTCTCGGGGATAATACTATTTGAATGGCTTGTTGCAAAGTCAATGTTGGCTTAGTTAACAACTTTCTCTGGGTGGCCGCATTATTAATACCGCAAACCAAACGGTCGTGTAACATTTCTGACAAGGTCTCACCATAGTCACAGTACTCCGCAATCCTGCATAGCCTGGATAGAAAGTTGGCAAGGGATTCTCCTGGGGTCCTCTCAGCAGTATTAAAATGGTAACGCTGGGCTATCGTTAAAATGTTGCCCCACTAAATTCACAAGTTCATCAAACGTTTTGGTGTCCGGCGCAGCTGGGTACGTAAGGCTCCTAATCACCCCAAACGTCTGCGGGCTGCAGGCAGTGAGCAATATGACCACCTAGCGCTCGTTTTCGGTGATATTGTTTGCCCAGAAATAGAAATGCATCCGTTGTGCGTACTGGTTCCAGCTTTCCAGCGCAGCATCAAAAACATCCAAATGTCCGTACAGAGGCATGGTGCAATAGAAAACAACTTCCAACCTGTATCCAACAAAAATCCAAGGAGTGTAGACAGCTATTCACTTTAACCTTCGTCGCCAGTTTTGTGAGGGCCACAAAGAATCCAGCACGAGTTTTAAGGATACAAAGTAATAACATTTATTTACAATAACATATATATATAACAGCAGCAGCAACTTCCCTTGCTGCACACTCCTTCCTGCTGGTTCCAAACTGGCCAGCTTTATTTATACTTGGAGTTTACTAATGGTTTCTCCGCCCCCCTCATTGGGGAAGCTCATACTCCCACAGGATTGTGGGATTGTCAATAGTCCCCAGCCAATGGTAAGCAGGCAGGTTATAACAGCAGGGTTACGGGGAAAAGGCAGGGGGATGACAATAAGTCACGACGCGCGTTTGGAGAATTGGTGCAGACACCATGGGCTGAATGGCCTCCTTCTGCACTGGAACAATTCTGTGATTAAAAGAAACGTGCATTTGCATAGCGCCTTTCATGACCTAAGGGCATCCTAAGGCACTTTACAATCATGAAGTAATTTTGAATTGTAGTCGCGGTTGTCAGGTAGGAGGTGTGGCGGCCACTTTGCACTCAGGGAGCTTCCCCCAACAGCAAAGCGATAGTGACCAGATATTCCTTTTTAGTGATGTTGATTGAAGGATAAATATTGAACAGGATAAGTGGCCAACTCCCAGGCCAACAATTTATTCAGTTAATGCAAGGACGTTTATCACTTTAGGTTTTTGTTTTCTTTGCTCTCGCCTGCCCTATTGACATCGCGGTCAATAATAGTAATGCACAGCCAGCCAAGCTGTCTATCCTGCCAGTCTTGCTGTCACTCCTGCCAAGCAGCTGTCTCTTCTGCTCGGCTTTCTGTCACAGTTCTGCTGCTACTTCGTTCCACAGCAGCTTGACCCCCTGCAGGCACTGATTGCCTCCCTGTTGAGTTAGCTGTAGTGTTGCTGATTATTGCTCTGTTAGATCCATCACAGACTTGCTGGTCCCACTTGAGCCATCCATAACAGAGCTGAAACCCTCCCTGTCGTGTTGTCCATCTGCCTGGTGCTTCCCCTCTCCCTGTTCCAATCCCAGTGGCGAAAGCATAAACCAAAGAAACCAAATTTACTGAATGACCTCCCGAAAGAAGAGATTACAGGAAGAGATCGGCCATGATCTGTTTGAATGGCGGAGCAGGCTCGAAGGGCTGAATTGCCCACTTCTGCTCCTAATTCTTACGTTCCTACAACAAGATTCCACCTGTTAAGCTTTTATTTTAACGCGTGTCAGAACCAGTGCAAATTAAACATGAATTAACAGGCAAATGATACTTCAAATAAAAAGGCAAATTTCACTTTAAGTAGTCAATATAACAAAGATGCCTCTTACACAACCACAAGCATCACTCCTCACAGACATGAGACGCTACGTGCAACCTCAAGTCTTTCCAACGTGGCATCCGGCACTCCGGTAGTTTCCCACTCAGTTGATTCAGCCCTCGGGTTCTGTTCACCAGAGATCCCTGTCCATCAGAGATCTTTGGGTATGGCTAACACTGACAAGGCGCCCACAAACCCTTTCTCACGGACTCCTGATGGTGTGTCTTTCCAGAGTTCCTTTTCAACTGACCAGCCAACTATGCCTGGCTCACGGTCTATTGTATGTGTCCTATTGGTCAAGCTGTATGGTAGCTCCGCCCTGCAAGGCGGGGTATAAGAGCCCGTGCCGCCCCAGCAGCCGTCTTTCTGTACCTGAGCTGCTGGGGGAAACATCTAGCTTATTAAAGCCTTCAGTTGGACTAAACCTCGCTTTAGTGGTCATTGATCATGTATCAATTTAATAAGCTAGATTTAAAAGGATGGAGCTCCGAATCAAGCCGGAGTGTCTGCAACTCAGCCCCCACACGGCGAACTCAGCGGCAACCTTCAAGCACTGGCTGGCGTGTTTCAACGGATATCTCGGAATGGCTGAAAACACACCCACGGGAGAACAGAAATTGCTTCATTTTGAAGTGTATGTAGTTAACTGTGAAATTGTAAATAGTTACAATAAGACAAAATGCTGTACGGAGGTATTACGGTATCTCCATAACTATAACTTATACCATGTTACCATGTTGTAATATCAAGCCACCACCCCCGCTGGACTTTTTTTAACAGGGGTGAATGTGGTAGTCTGTGTAGAAGTATTACGGTACCTGGTAATGCTGGAACACCATAGCTTATTAAAGCCTTCAGTTGGACTGCAACCTCACTTTAGTAGTCATTGATTGTGTATCACCTTCCATCTCCAGCTCTCCTTTGTGCCTGCCAGCCGCACAGCCTTTGTCTGTTAACGTCCTTCCTGTTGGAATTGCTTCCAGGTTAAAGGTCGCCAGATCACTTAGACCAGTATTTATTATCCAAGAAAATTTCAATTGATCCCTTAACAAAACCCTTAAAACTCCCTTTCAAGCAGTCTTAAAAACAATTGCAAATTGCTGAACCATTTTACAGAAATTACAAAGTTTCCTTACTGGACTATGTCACAAACCACACTGATGTTATTTGCGAGGGTATCCCGACTTGGAACACCGGTTCGTGGGGGTGTATAGTTTTGTTTTTGGAATGATGTGAGGAGTCAAGTGAAACCCCAGAGAGGACAAGCAGCCCAGTGGCCATGTAACAATTAGCAAAGATCACTTATTAAATTAAAGAAAATACAAATATGCTAAAACCATATCATGCCCCAATTTGCAGCATTTCGAGGAAGTATGCAGTATAAAAAGCCTAGTATTAAACTCTGCCCCTGACTCCAAATACGCTGCTATCAATGAAACAGGCCTCAATTATTAAGATGCTTACTCTCATCCTTTAAGTAGATGGACCGGTGTTCTCATGTGTCTGAGGTCTATGTCTCTACTTGAATCGCATTTTGGTTTGGAGGCTGGAGAAATCTTCACCAGAAGTGAACATTGAGCTCAGTGAAAATGAACAACTTCTAATTAACTGAACTGACCTGTTTTTAATGATTTGTTCACCTTCTCTTTGTCAAATATTTTTCTTACAGCCCCCTGAGCAGGCTGTTTTATAAGCAAGTGCACAAACATCACAAGGCAATGGCTATTAACCGGTCCAGGCAGCGGCGGTTGTAGGGGTTCATTTGGCCCCGTTCTGTGACTATGCTCGCGGCCGGTGTCCCTGCAGAAGGGAGCACGGGGTGTTGACTGGTATGCTTGAGGCTGTCCGTGACCAGTGGGCATCGCAGAGGCTGGTGCTTTGTCAGTGCCAGAAACAACATTAGAATTTGATTTATTAAGTTTCCTTTAAAGTTTGGTCTTTTGTAACACTGCCACTTTAATGGGCTGTCAATTTGTTAATTTGATCATTATTTGTTTGCTAAAAACTCCCTGATGTAGCGCAAGAGGAAGGATTATTGTCCCAGGTAAACTGTGCTGAATTTTGCACCAATTCTGGATCAGGCTCTGGTGATCAGAACCTTCACAGAGACAGACAATTAGAAAGCCGCCTCCTGGAGCCCTGTCCAATTGAGGCAGAGCAGGGAACTTGCAGACCCATCAGGTGGGCCTGGCAGCGATGACCATCCAGCCGCCCCAGCATGAGAGACGGGCACTGCTGAGGCAGGTAGCAGACCCTAGGGGTGCCTCAAGACAGAGACACTCTGAAGCATCGTGAAAATACGTGTGTCCATGCCATGGTTGCCATGGCCACCATTGTCGAGGGAGGGGGGAACCTTTCCCAGGATGGCCTGCAGCTGTGGCCCACCCATCTCTACAAATCAGGGAGGAGAGATTTTAAAGGAGGCGTGGTCATCTGCAATCAACGGTCAGGTTTCAGCCTGAGCTGCAGGGCCTGTCGACATGGCGAAGATCCCAGCAGCATCACTACCTTAGAACCAAGTGGGGTCTTAATTGTACATAACTAGCTATTCACAGCTGGTTGGGAGGCTGGTGCCAGTCAGGTGCTGCCTCCGACAAGTGTACTTGAAGGAGACAACATCGAAGGGCACTGTCCACCTACACCCCACCCACCAGAATAGTCAAGCCAGTCCCACCTCCAAACCCCTCACTGCAGGACCAAAGAAATCCAGCCCACTGAGTCACCTCTTGCGGGTTAATCATTCTTCCAGAATATCAAACTTACTTCATGCAATGACTTTTTAAACGCACTATGTTCCTATCACAATCTTCAAAGGTCTTTTTAGATCTGCAGGTCTGGACGTGTTTCCTAGACCGGCTGCATGCTGAATTATGATGTGTTGGTGAGCACTCTTTTGAAAAGAAGACAAAATCAATGTTCTTAGATGATGAACAATTGACAAAAGCCTCTTGAGGCGGAACAACTGGCAGCAATTTCCTCTTATTCTATGCCAATTTTCCATAATAGCTCAGGCTTTCAGGGACTCACGGGACTATGCTACTGGCTCTCTATCCATTAATTGGCCCAATCAATCCCCCAGTTTCATCTCCATCAAGGTGCTGGACAGGCCCAGTCAAAAGGAGGCAGGTGTAAGTAAAAAGGTGATATGACAAGTACTACCATGGCCTTGATTTTGTGGCTAGCAGTGAGAGAGCAGCACTCGGTGCTGCCCAAAGACTTTCACCGACTTTTGAACGGCAACTTGCAGCTCCCAGAGATCATTTCCAATGTGGTGCTCTCAACAGGATATCTGTGACTTGTACGAGCCGGTAGGCAACAATATAGCTCCTCCGACAATCACATTGAAGAATCTTCACTGAGACGTGCAGAGGCTTAATCAGAAAATATGAATTAGGATATTTAATTCGCTGAAAAAAACATGTACAGAAAGCAAAAGAAAGAGAGTGGAAGATGGAAGAGAAAGAGGTAAAATATATCGCAAGGGTTTAAAAAAATTACTTTGTTCTGTAGGAATGAGACTGCACACTTTTAAAATGCAATCTATAGTGCGGAGAGGCTGGTTGGCAGTGAGTAAGACTTGGCACATGGTTAAACATTTACTTACACCTGAATGCACCAGCTCTAACTTTGGCTGATGTATTTGGCGGGTAAGTACGGCAGCTTTACGCCCTCCCATGGATTTCAATGCCACGCTAGCAAAGTGTCTGGTGGAGCTGTACTTGTGGACCAGCAGGGTAAATAGGACAGTACTACGGATGTGTGGTTGCAGGACATTGCTGTCTATTTACTCTGGTGGCACACTGGTTAGCACTGCTGCCTCACAGTGCTAGGGGCCCAGGTTCGATTCCGACCTTGGGTAACTGGAGTTTGCACGTTCTCCCCATGTCTGCATGGGTTTCCTCCGGGTGCTCCGGTTTTCTCCCACAGTCCAAAGATGTGCAGGTTAGGTGGATTGGCCATGATAAATTGCCCTTAAGTGTCCAAAAGGTTAGGTGGGGTTACGGGGGAATTGGGCTTATGTAGGGTGGTCTTTCGCAGGGTCGGTGCAGACTCAATGGGGCGAATGGTCTTCTTATGCACTCTAGGGATCCTATAATAACTCAGAGCATGGTTAGATTCATGTTGCATTTCCTTTCATTTCCCATATAGCAATTCTGGGAATGTGACTCAAACCTGGATATTGGAACGGGGATCTATGAGAGAGGGCTGGAAACCCATCCCAGGCTTCAAAGTCAGCAGCCTATTGAAGTTGTTCCGGGCAACAAAGCCTCAGAGTACAAAACAACCCTCCCCACATCCTTCCCACACCCCATGCTCCGAGGCAGAGGCAGAAATTCTGCCAGGAGCTCAACAAAGCAGTTCAAATCAGGTTGAAAGATAAATCTATCAGGCCTCTATACACTCCCAGCCACATAATCAGCTCAGAGGAAAGTTGAGGCCCTTGTCAGAATTTAATCAGAAAGCAGTAAAGTATAATCATTAGAAAAGAGAGCATAGCAGGCAAGGCAAACCAGAAACAGCAACATCAACACATTCAGTTCTTGACGGGGGGGATGGGTACAGGGGCACACGGTCGAAAAAGATCCCTCTGCCTACTTCTGTTGCCGTTAATGATTCTGGATTTAATGGGACCACTGTTTTTCATTTTGTGTTTTATCACCTTCTAGCCGATGTTCATTAGCATCATTGCAATAGGTCAAGTGACAATGCCCCATGGGGAGTTTGCAACATGAAAGCTCTTGAACAGCTAGTTTCAACCAGAGCCATCATGCAGAGTGTTTTAGGCGATCATTTGAGGAGTTTATCAAACCTCTGAACTTCTACAGTGATGGGGAAAATAGAGAAATATAGCCACTAAATCAAATGTCATGAAGTGTGCAGTAACCATCCATCACGTGTTCAATTTACATCTCTGTTCACTTGGTGGCAACAGCGAACAAGTTTGATTTATATACCATGGTTATTCATTATTATCTCTGCTCTTTTGTACATTGTTAACTCCACAACACAATCAACAATTGACACATCCATAAATTCACAAACAGAAATGTTACAGAGTGTTATTATTATGCATCTTCTTATTTAAATCCATTGCTGATGTCATCAGTGTGTGCTGTGACATCATTCGTTCTTGTTACCTGTGTATATTTGTACTTAACTGTCATTAGTACTGATTCTATTCTGCTACTGTTATTTTGCTATCACGCCAAGAGGAAGGTTTCTCTTACAACAAAGTGAACACGTGGGGAGGTATTACCTGCCCATCCCCCATGCGTGGTGGTGGCAGAGATCGTCCGCCATTAACCAGTGGCAGGATCGTCCGGTCCCACCGCTGTCAATAGGGTTTCCCATTCTTGGCACCTTCCGCTGCTGGGGAACCGGGATCGCCAGCGGAGGTACCAGAAGATCCCGCCCGGCGGGAACAGCCAGAAAATCCCGTCGGAGCATTGACGTCACAGCTACACCTGATCCCATTTCCATAAACACATCTTTGCACTGCTCAACTTGAATCTTTGTGTCACAAACCCAATTGATTTTCTCCTCTCCAGTCCAGGTCCAAGGGCAGGGTTTGGGGTTTTGAGTTAGGACCTTGATGTCAGGGTCAAGTGAGAATCATCACCCCACAGTGTGTCAGGGGCAGTAACTGTCGTGTTGGGTGTTCTGATGCACAAATGATCCAACACGGCTGTAGATGGTACAACTCAGTTTTATTGTCTAAACTACTGTAACAACTAACTACTGGCTTGGGTACGTGCTTCACCAGCTAACCTGTGGACCCAGCCCTATCACTATCTTGGTGAGGCACTCAGCACGTGGTCTATGTCTGAGTGGCGCGCTGTGAGCTCTGTGCTCTGAGCTATCTCCTGGTAGAATGAGCGGGAACTGTGGTGTTCCCTGTTTTATAGTGCGTGTGCTCTCACTGGTGATTGGCTGTGATGTTATGTGTGCGCTGGTTGGTCCAACTGCCTGTCCATCAGTGTGTGTGTGATTGCACCATGATATGCTGATGTGGATATCATGACAGTAACCTGGCAGTGATTTAACCTGAATTGGTCAATTAGTGGCCAAAGGGTGGGTGACAGCTGTCCAATTAAGGCAGGTAAGCTCTCAAAGTTGGCAGGTCAATAGAACACCCCCCAGCATGGAAGAAGCTGCAGTTTGTCATTCCAGGTATGGGGAAGAGAGACAGATAGCGCCTCCGTCTTCAGGCACTCTCTCAGTGCTTCTGAACGTTTCGAATTTTAAAATGGCCGCAGCTAACGGGCCACCATTGTGGACGGGGGTGGGGGCCTTCCGCTAGGCGGCCTGTGGCTGTAGCTGTGGATAGGTAGGTGAGGTGGAGGCCAATGTAGAGGCCAATCCTCAAGCCTGCCTTGAGTAGCTGTCCTCCACTCTGATACCAGGAGGCTGTCTCTATGCGGCTGACGTCTTTGTAACGCTGTGAGGGGCCTACAGGCTGGCTGGGAGACTCTGGGTTGGCCTCTGATTATTGGCCTTTTACTGACCTTAATTTGCTACCTGCTCTTGCATCCCCACTGCAGGGAAAATTGCACTGGATGCAATGGTTAAATCAGCATGGCGACTAGCATCATGAAATTATGGGCCCGTCTGCCTCCATTCTTGCCCCCATAATTGAAGAAAATATTCCTCCCCAATTGTCAGATCCCTAATGCTACACCAATGAGATCAAAACACAACTGCTCCTGGGAGCAGCCTCTGACTGCTCTAAAACACAGTGAATGTAAGTTCCTGGAGAGACTAAACAGCATGGCGTCTGCTGCCGAGTTGTTCCACTACAGCTACAGCACTGGCATCACCCGACAACGTGGAAAGTTGCCAAGGTTCATCCTGTCCACAAAACGCAGGACAAATCCAAGGCAGCCAATAACTCACCTATCAGTCTACTCGTGATCATCAGCAAAGTGATGGAAGGTGTCATTGACATTGCTATCAAGTGGCATTTACTCAGCAATAACCTGTTCACTGACACACAGAGCGGGGTTCTCCGACTCCCCGCTGGCCGACAAATTCTCCGGCACTGGAGATTCGGCGGGGGCGGGAATCGCGCCGTGCCGGTCGGCGGACCTACCCCCGGCGATTCTCAGGCCCACGATGGGCCGAAGTCCCGCTGCTTCTATGCCAGTCCCGCCGGCATAAATTGAACCAGGTCCCTTACCGGCGGGACCTCGCGGCGCGGACGGGCCCCGGGGTCCTTGGGGGGGGGTTGGGGGCGCGGGGCGATCTGGCCCCAGGGGGTGACCCCACAGTGGCCTGGCCCGCAATCGGGGCCCACCGATCCGCAGGCGGGCCTGTGCCATGGAGGCACTCTTTTCCTACGCGCCGACCATCAGCCTCCGCCATGGCCGACGCGTAGGTGAACCCCCCCTGTGCATGCGCGGGGATGACGCCAGCAGCCGCTGACGCTCCCGCGCATGCGTGGACTTGCGCCAGCCGGCGGAGTCCCTTCGGCCCCGGCTGGCGTGGCGCCAAAGGCCTTTCCCGCCGGCCGGCGGGGTGCCAACCACTCCGGGGCGGGCCTAGCCCCTAAAGGTGCGGAGGATTCCGCACCTTTAGGGGCGGCCCGACGCAGGGGTGGTTCTCGCCACACCATCCCGCCGGGACCCCCCGCCCTGCTAGGTAGGGGAGAATCCCGCACAATGGGGGGACCTGGTGGGACAGAGTGGCGTGAACCACTCCGTCGTCGGGCGGCCCAAAAGGTGGGGAGGTCCGCACCTTTAGGGGCTAGGCCCGCACCGGAGTGGTTGGTGCCCCACCGGCCTGCGGGAAGGCCTTTGGCGCCACGCCAGCCGGGGCCGAAGGGGCTCCGCCAGCCGACACGAGCCCGTGCATGCGCGGGAGCGTCAGCGGGGCCAGATCGCCCCACACCCCCCCAGGACCCCGGAACCCGCCCACGCCGCCAGTTCCCGCTGGTAAGGGACCTGGTTCAATTTACGCCGGGGGGACCGGCATGGGAGCAGCGCGACTTCGGCCTATCGCGGGCCGGAGAATCGCCCGGTGGGGGGGGGCGCCGACCGGCGCGCCGCGATTCCCACCTGCCGAATCTCCGGTGCCGGGGAATTCGGCGGCCGGCGGGGGTGGGATTCACGCCGCCCCCCCGGCGATTCTCCGACCCGGCGGGGGGGTCAGAGAATCCCGCCCACAGTTTCAATTCCACCAGGGTCACTCAGCTCCTGACCTCAACACAGCCTCAGTCCAAACATGGACAAAAGAGCTGAACTCCAGAGGTGAGGTGAGGGTGACTGCCCTCGATATCAAGGCAGCATTTGACTGAATGTGACATCAAGCCTGAACCAAACAGGGGCTGTTTAGCACAGGGCTAAATCGCTGGCTTTGAAAGCAGACCAAGGCAGGTCAGCAGCACGGTTCAATTCCCTTAACAGCCTCCCCGAACAGCCGCCGGAATGTGGCGACTAGGGGCTTTTCACAATAACTTCATTTGAAGCCTACTTGTGACAATAAGCGATTTTCATTTTCATTTCAACTGGAGTCAATGGGAATCAGAGGGACAACTCTCCACTGGTTGAGGTCATACCCAGCACAAAGGAAGATTGTTGTAGTTGTTAGAGGTATTCTTCTCAGTCCCAGGACATCACTGCAGGAGTTCCTCGAAGAGTGTCCAGGGCCCAAATACCTTCAGCTCCTTCATCAATGACCTTCCTTCCATCATAAGATCAGGGGTGAAATTCTCCTACCCGCCCCGCCACATTTCTGCCCCGACCGGCCGGCGGGAGTCTCCGTAACACCGGCCGGTCAATGGGGTTTCCCACTGTGGGGCAGCCCCACGCTGTCGGGAAACCCCCGGGCGCCGGCAAAACGGAGACTCCCGCCGGCGGAGAATGACGCCCCAGAAGTGGAGATGTTCACTGATGATTGCACAATATTCAGCACTATTTGCAACTGATACTGAAGCAGTCTGTGCCATATACAGCAAGAAGTGGACAATGATCAGATTCAAGCTTAGCATTCAAAAGGGAATTCAACTGTTACCTGGGGCGGCACAGTAGTTAGCACTGCTGCCTCACAGCTCCAGGGACCCAGGTTCAATTCCGACCTCGGGTGACTGTCTGTGTGGAGTTTGCACTTCCTCCCCGTGTCTGCGTGGGTTTTCTGCGGGTGCTCCGGTTTCCTCCCACAGACCAAAGATGGATTAGCCATGCTAATTTGCCCCTTAGTGTCCAAAAGGTTATGTGGGGTTACTGGGTTACGGGGACAGGGTGGAGGCTAAAGTAGGGTGCTCTGACCAAGGGCTGGTGCAAACCCAAAGGGCTGAATGGCCTCCTTCTGCACTGTAGGGATTCTATGAAAAGGAACAATGTGCGGGGTTTGGGGGAGAAGGTGGGAGAGTGGCACTAAGTAACTTGCTCATTTGGAGAGCCAGTGAAGACATGATGGACAAATGGCCTCATGCACCATAAACATTCTGTGCTTTTGAGATTCACACTTGGGCTGATAAGTGGCAAGTAACATTCATTCCACACAAGTGGCAGGCATTGACCATCTCTTCTTTACATTCAATGGCATTACCTTCGTTGAATCCCCACCTATCAACATCCTGGGGATTACCCTTGACCAGAAACTGAACTGAGCCATATAACTACTGTGGGAGGTCAGAGGTTGGAAATTCTGCAGAGAGTAACTCACCTCCTGACTCCACAAAGCCTGTGACCCGACATGGTGCCTCATATTGCAATGGCCCAGAACTGGCAGGTGCTACCCGACAGACCCCGTTTATCCCCACCCCCATAGTCGAATACCAATAAGGCACGGCCTTCAAAACTGAGCTTCCCCCTCAGGCCCCCAAGGACAATTGAGCAGTTAGATGGAGGTGCAGGTGTCGGGGTGAGGGTTGTGTGTTGGGGGGATGGTGAATCTACAACATTGGGCGGAATTCACCGGCTATTCACGCTGGCGGGATATTCTGGTCCCACCGACGACGCATGGGTTTTCTGGCAACAAGGGGTGCAGTCAACAAGAAATCCCATTGACAATGGCGGAAGCAGAAGATCCCGCTGGTGGGCGGCCTCCACTGTCAAAAACCACGCGATGGGTTGGTCAGTAAATCCCGCCCGTTGTGTCCAATTTTGGATGTCTTGCATTAGGAATGATGTCAAGGACCTGTAGAGGGTATTGAAGAGATTTGTGAGGATGATAGTAGGGTTGAGAGGCTTTAGTTATGAGGGAAAAATGGAACTGTTTCCAGTGATATAATGAAAAAAAAATTTTTTTTACAGTACCCAATTATTTCTTTTCCAATTAAGGGGCAATTTACCGTGGCCAATCCACCTATATCATCTTTGTGTTGTGGGGGTGAAACCCACACAAACACGGGGAGAATGTGCAAACTCCGCACAGACAGTGACCCAGGGCCGTGATCAAACCCGGGTCCTCAGCATCATGAGGCAGCAGTGCTAACCAGTGCGTCATCGTGCCGCCCCCCCCAGTGAAATAATGAAGGTTAAAAGGAGTGATGCTAAAAATGATAATGGGTTTTGTCAAAGTCAATTAGGAAAAGTTATTTCCACAGATTAATAATGGTTTCATTCATTTTAATTTCATTTCATTTCATTAATAGTCAGGAATTAGTGGGCATAAATGTAAAATTATTGGCTATAATAACAAAGGGAGGGGTTAGGAGATTACTTTTTAATGCAGAGTTCAGACAGATCAGAACCCATTATGATTACCTTTAAAAAAGTGGACAAAATACTGAAACATAAACATTTCAAGAGGTACAAAGGTAGAGGAATGGAATGGAATGGATAACTCTCTTCGAGAACTAGCACTGGGGTAGATGGGCCGAATGGCCTTCTCCATGACAGTAGAATTCTGTAACTCTTGACTGTACAAGTGTATTTTATAATGACTACCCCTCCTCAAAAGGTCGGGCAGAATATTTCCACTTTGATCGTTACCGAAACTTACTTCTGGTCTGAACATCTCTTCAGCCAAATCACTCGTGACAGACTATAATTGGACACATAAGAGGCTAATCCACTAACTAACAAGGAAAGTGAGAGTGCGTTACGTTACATGAATGGGAGCAGCTGGCAAACTGCTCTGCTGCACTAATATCGTGAACAGGTTTTGGGGCGGCGTGGGAGACGCTGGAAAATGGATTGCAAAGAAAATAACCTGAAGAAGAAATTGGATGTCAGAACCTGAATGGTTTCTAATTTGCTGCCTGAATGGTTCCAGGAAACAGGGTGCTTTGGGCAGCTTTTCGAAGCTGGCTGCTGAGAAACTGACAGCGACAATCAACTAACACTGACATCCTCCTTATCAGTAATTACAATAAAAATAACTTTGTGCGGCCTGTCCACAGGAGATCAAATTAACATCCAATCATCGCCTTTCGTTCGGCAATGAATAATTGGGGAAATAAACAGGATATTCTCAGAAATCGGACTCCACATAACTCAATCTTGAAGTTTGTTCTCCATCCTCCATTGGGAAGAACTCAATTATATAAAATCTGCAGTCCATAACGTTATCAATGTATATGATAGTATCAGATTAGTTGCATACGATTATAATGAATCCTGACCCAAACAGCGATGAAGGAACTGCGATATATGTTAAAATCGGGACAGTGTGTGATTTGGATGTGATGCTGTTCAAATTGTCATGAATCCGCATGGAGAAAGCAGTAGACAGTATTCAAAGGGTATCAGATAGAATGCGTCTCTCCCGGTAACGGGTTTAGAGCGTCAGTATAGATAATAATCAAATGTGAATAGCTTACGGAAGAGGCGCAGCTTATAGATGATTGGGAAGGTCCATACGGTATACATCTGTTGATATATAGCCAAGGAGGTTGATAGGGACAGATAACCGAATACACAGAAGGCATAAACAAAGAACAACAAAGGTATAATTGCCCAGAACCTGAGAAGCCAGGAGGAGCAGTTAACATCTCGCAGTCTCAGAAAGCAGACACGCCAGTTTCCAGCCACCAAGCCTGAAGGCCAAGTTTATAGTAAACAGGCCTCTAAGTCTTAGAACAGAGGCAGTGCAGAAACCTCTGTAACACCTGTTTTAAAATATTTCGCTGGACCAGGAAAAAGACAGTTCCCAGATTTGAGTATCGCCCCTGTATTGTGTGGTAACTATAGCTGGTTATTCAATTTGGATGTTGTTTGGGGGACATGGGAAATCTTACCGAGTTCAGGTATTGCAGATATATTTTATAACAAGGGGTACAGTCTGTAGAAATTGTGTGTGTTTAATAATTCATACAGTAGAGCGGTCCTGTTCATGTGTATTTGCCATTTCTTTGTTTTAAATAGTCTTGAATAATTGTGACATGACGATTAGGCTGTTTATTCTCACTGGGGTTTCACTTGTCTCCTCACAGCAAAACTGAACAAAACTCGACACCCCCACGAACCAGCTTTCCAAGTTGGGATATCATCGCAGATAACATCAGCGGGCTTTGTGACAAAATACACTTCCTGACCGTCTCCTTCCAGGCGATGGGAGGTCACGGATTTGGGAGGTGCTGCCAGAAAAGCCTTGGCCGGTTGCTGTAGGGCATCTCATGCATAGTGCAGCAACATTGCACTGCCGGTGGAGCGAGTTTTTGCTTTAGTTGGTGGACCAGCTGCCAGTCAAGTGACTGCTTTGTCCTGGGTAATACTGAGCTTCTTTAGCGTTGCTGCAGTTGCATCCATCTGGTAAGTGCAGAGTACTCCACCACACTCTGGGCTTGTGCCTTGTAGGAGAGGCTTTGGGAAGTCAGGAGGTAAGCCACTCGCTGCAGCCCACCGAGCCTCAGGCCTACTTTGAGCGACAGTATTTACGTCACTAATCCAGTCTGGGTCTCTGGTGACCAGTGACTCCCACAATGGGGATTTGATGGTGGTATCAGACTGTCTCATGTTGGCGATGGTCATTGCCTGGCAATTGTATGGCATGAAAGTTACTTGTCACTTATCAGCCCAAGCCTGAATGTTTCCCAGGTCTTATTGCATATAGCTATGGACTGCTTCAATGTTATTAAAAATGGAGCTGAAAATTGAGATCATCAATGAACAGTCTCCTTCTGACCTTATGTTGCAGAGAAGGTCATGAGTGAAGCAGTTGACGATGATTGGGCCCAGGGTACTGCCCTGAGTAGCTTCGGCAGACAATGCCCACAGACTGTGATGAATGGCCTACGAATCCTCAGCCTTATTGGTATTAGATAAGACTCCAGCCAATTTATTTCTGCTCGCTCCCTCCCACCATAATCCCCTCTGACTTCATATTGGCCGGGCTTCTCCGCCGGCGGGATTCTCCGTTCTGCCGGTGCCCGGGGGTTCCCGACGGCGTGGGGCTGCCCCACAATGGGAAACCCCATTGACCGGCTGGCGAAACGGAGAACCCCGCGGGCCGGTCGGGGCAGAAATGTGGCGGGGCGGAGAATCCCGGACAATATTCGGGCTCCTTGATGCCACATTCAGTCGAATTCTGTTTTGAATGCAATGGCAGCCACTCTCACCTCACCCCTGGAATTCAGCTCTTTTATCCAGAAGGTAGTGCTGAAGTCTGGAGCTGAGTGGTCCATGAGGAACTCAAGCTGAACATCAGTGAGCTGGTCATTGGTAAGTGTGGTTCAGAACATCGAGTTACTGAATCAATAATTCACCAAGCTATGCATTCAGAGAGTTGCTTGTTCTGGTTTGCTTTCTGCATCACTTTTCTGGTCGCATGCAATTTTAATGTAAGGCTCTTGGAAGCGATGAAAAAAAATAGAAAACTTCAGTAACTAAAGCCCTTTGCCTTTGGCAGTCTGGCTCTGATTTAGGAGTAAGGACAGAATTTCCACCTGAATTTGAGGGAGGGCACGATTTTATATCCTGCTGCCTGGTGTTCTGGTTTGATGTAACATCCTGTCCCCAAGTGCTTTTGCTGAAGGCTGGAACAGGGCATCAACGGTGGGTAACTTATTAAACCACTTAATAGGCCAATTAAGGCCGTGGATTAGAATCATAGAATTCCTACAGTGCAGAAGGAGACCATCAAGTCTGCACCCACTCCCTAAAACAGCACCCTACCTAGGCCCACTCCCTCGCTCTATCCCCGTGACCCCACCAAATCTTTGAACACTAAGGGGTAATTTAGCATGGGGGACTCCCGCAATCTGGCACGTCATAATTGAAGGTTTTTATTTTTCTGCCTCCGTAGATAGTTCAGGCAGTGCCCTATTGGGCCCCCCCTCCACCAACACCCTGACTCCCTCCCTCCCCACCACCCTCCTTTCCCCTCTCCCCCCACCACCCCCTTCCTTGTCTTCTGTTGGTACAGAGGCGAGGGTATCTGGTCTCTCCAGCGCAAAGTTTAGTGCTTGTACCATTTGTTTTTTGTAGAAATGTGTTGTGAGCTGTTTTAATAATCAGAGAAACCAGCCCCCCTCCCCGTACGTTGGTACTGAGGGGAGGGTACCCTGTTTCTCCAACACAAAATGAGTGTTTGTACCGTTTGGCCTTGTATACACTTTTTATTGTTTTAATAAAATGTTATGGCCAATCCACCTCACCCGAACATCTTTGGACTGCGGGAGGAAACTGGAGCACTCAGAGGAAACCCACAAGGACACAGGGAAAACTCACAAACTCCACACAGTCACTCAAGGCCGGAATTGAACCTGGGTCCCTGCTGCTGTGAGGCAGCAGAGCTAACCACTGTGCCACCGTGCCACCCTCCCTCGGGGGCTGAGAGGCTGACTGGAGGAGACCACTGCTCCAGGCAGATTGTGAGGTGTAGGAGGGTCTCCTATTGGTCCTCCAGCTTCAAGAGCCCACCTGCCGTCCTTAATTGGGCATTGAATGTGGCCTCTGGTCACTAATTGACCAATTAAGGCAAAGTCACTGTTGGGTCACAGTGCAAGTCCCAGCCCAACAAACAAAATCCTGCTCACTTATATCAATGAGGATGAAGGCTTCACGGTTTTTTCTTTGTTACTGATTAACTTCGGTTGCAGTGTGCTTTGTAACAATCAGAATTCACATTTGAATTATTTATTTAAGAGATCATTGTCCGCTAAAGAACCTTTTATTTCAACAAAAACATTATTAGTTAGGGCATTGGTTGGAACATGTCCTTGCTGCCCGGGGAGAGAGTGAAGTTGTGCCCTTGGCAGCAGAACATGGTAGGAGCAAAGGAACTCCTACAGGTACAAAGCAACAGAGGGGTGGCTTTAAAACTGCCTGAGATTTCACTGAGATTCATCCAGTGCCTGGAATTTCCTTCGAGTTTCACTAGCTTCTCCACTGGAGCCAGAAGGGGGGCAATGAGAGTATGAGAATAGAATAGTCATTACCGTAAAAGGGAACACAACAGTGGAAAGGCAGTCAAAGAAAGGGTGAAGCTGTTTAGGGACCAAAGCAGAGATGTTCTTGTGGAGGAACAGGGGCATGGGTGAAGTGCTAAGTGAGTATTTTGCATCTGTCTTCACTCTAGACAAGGATGATGCTTGTGTAGCATTAATGGAGGAGGCGATAACAATTTTGGATAGGATAAATATCGATGAAGACTACTTGAAAGCTTGGCAGTGTTCAAAGTGGAAGAGTCATCAGTCCAGATGGGATGCATCCGAGGTTATTGAGGGAAGAAAGGATGAAAATTGCAGAGGCTCTGACCACAATCTTACAATCCTCTTTGGATATGGGGATAGTGCCAGAGAAGTGGAGGATTGCAAATATTACACAATGGTTTAAAAAAGCGAAGACAGATATACCATGCAAACACCGACCAGTCAGCCCTAACATCAGTGATGTGGAAACTTTAATGATCCAAGTCAAAATGAAGTGGCATTTGGAAAAGTATGAGCTAGCAAATGAAAGTCAGCATGGATTTATTAAAGCAAATTGTGTTTGACTAACTTAATCAAGTACTTTAATGAAGTAACGGAGAGCGTTGATGGGGGTACTGTGGTTGATGTTGTGCATGGAAACTTCTAAAAGTGGTTGGACAAAGTTCAATATTACAGACTTTGTAGAGAAATTAAAGTCCATGGGATCAAAGAGATAGTGACAGCATAGATAAAAAAACTGACCAAGGTCTGGAAAACAGAGAAGCCCGTGTGGAAAGTGGAAGATACTGCCCTTGACATTAAGTCAGCATTTGGCTGAGTGTAGCATCAAAGAGCGCCATCAAAATTTCAAGTCCATGGGAATCAGGGGAAATTCCCCCACTGCTGAAGTCATACCTAGTGCAAATGAAGATGGTTGGTGTTGTTAGAGGCCAATCATCACTAGCCCAGGCGTTATTGCTGCAAGAGTTGCTCAGGGTCAGGCTTAACCATCTTCAGCTGCTTTATCAGTCGGGTCAGACGTGGGGAATGTTTGCTGGTGATTACACAGTGTTGAGTATAATTTGTAACGCCCAGATGCTGAAGCACTCTGTGCCTATATGCAGCAAGATCTGGACAATTCAGGCTTGGGCTGATCACTACGTAATGGTTATCTCCAACAAGAGTGAATCTAGCAATCACCCCTTGTCATTCAATGGCATTACAATTGCTGAATCTCCCACTATCAACATCCTGTGGGGTCATCATTGACCGGAAACTGAACTGGCCTGGCCATATATAAACTGTCGCTACAAGGGCAGGTCAGAGGCTGGGGCCTTGCAGTGAGTAATTCACCTCCTGACTCAAAGCCTGTCCATCATTGGCGAGGCACAAGGCAGGAGTGTGTGGAATACACTCTACTTTCCTGGATGAGTCCAGCTCTAACAACAACACTCAAGAAGCTCAACACCATCCAGGACAAAGCAGCCGCTTGATCAGCATCACATCCACCACCCTTAAGTATTCACTCCCTCCATCATTGATGCACAGTTGCAGCAGTGTCTATTATCTACAAGATGCAATGCAGCTTCAGCTCCTTCAACAGAACCATGGGCGGAATTCTCTGATCCTGAGGCTAAGTGTTGACGCCGTCGCAAACGGCGCCGAGTTTTACGATGGCGTCAACAGGCCCCCAGGATCAGCGATCCTGCGCCCTACAGGGGACCAGCACTGCACTAGAGCGATTCAGGCAGATCCAGCTGCTGATACTAGCGTCAAGCAGGCGCCGCGGGTCTGCGCATGCTTACTGCGGCCGGCACAAATGCGCGCATGTGTGTTACGACCGGCACAAACTCACGCATGTGCGCTAGTTGCGTTCTCCACATCGGCCCCGACACAACAGGGGCCCAGCGCAGAGTAAAATAGGTCCCCACCAGGAGAGCCGGCCCTTCAATCGACCCGATCGCGGGTCAGGCCCCCGGGGTCGGATCCCCCCTCCCCCCCACCAGGCCGCCCTCCGCAGGTTGCACGCCGAGATCCCGCAGGGTAGGGCCATAGGTGAACGGCGCCGGCAGTACTCGGCTTATTTCGGCGGTCACTCGGCCCAACGCGCGCGGAGAATTGGCGGACTGATGTGAGATCAGTAATCACAAGACGAGTAGTGAATGAAACTGAGGCTTGAAGAAGCTAACCAGAAAGCCTCCTGGCCTCTGATTCTGAACTGAGGCAGGGCCGGACATCAGCCACCTTCATACTGAGCGCGAGAGGAGGCGGAGCCATCAGGCAGTGGTTTACCACAATACATGTAGTACAGTAACAGTTTACCACAATGCATATAATATACTAACAGTGGTTTGCCACATTCACCCCCTGTTAAAAAAAGAGTCCAGTGGGGGTGAAGTGGACTTAAAGGTCCAGTCTGTCGGGGGCCTTGACCTTCCACCGTGATCGCCTCAGTCCCGGCTGTGGTGTGGACACTGGTGTCGAGACCTGCGCGTCCGGGAGTGTGTCGTCTTCTTCTCCACCCAGTAGTTGCGATGGTGTAGGGGCGGGGGTGGTGGTGATAGTCGCCGGCGGGCCTGCGGGTGCCAAATCTTGAAGTAGCTGGGTAGTGGTGGAGGGAGACGGTGTAGGGGTGGGGGTAGTAGTGATAGTCGCTGGGGGAAATCCCGGAGGGAGACTGTCCTGCCGCCCGTCATGGTGTGCCATGTAGGCATATTGTGGATTGGCATGGAGGAGCAGGACCTTCTAGACGAGGGGATCCGATTTATGACTTCTCGCATGCTTCCGGAGGAGGACGGGCCCTGGGACTGTCAGCCAGGACGGAAGCGAGACCCCGGAGCTGGACTTCCTGGGGAAGGCAAACATACGCTCGTGAGGGGTCTCGTTGGTGGCAGTGGGCAGGAGCGACCGGATGGAGTGGAGCGCATTGGGGAGGACTTCCTGCCAGCGGAAGACTTGGGAACCTCTAGACCGTAGAGCCAGCAGGATGGCCTTCCAGACCGGTGCGTTCTGCCTCTCCACCTGTCCATTGTCCCGGGGGTTGTAGCTGGTCGTCCTGCTTGAGGCGATGCCCTTGCTGAACAGGAACTGACGCAATTCGTCGCTCATGAAGGAGGAACCCCGATCGCTATGGATGTAGGTGGGGAACCCGAACAAGGTGAAAAGACTGTGCAGGGCCTTGATGACGGTGGGAGAGGTCATGTCGGGGCACGAGATGGTAAAGGGGAATCGTGAGGACTCGTCAACAATGTTGAGGAAGTACACATTACAGTCAGTGGAGGGGAGGGGCCCTTTGAAGTCGATGTTGAGGCGCTCAAAGGGGCGGGAGGCCTTTACCAGGTGCGCTCTGTCTGGCCAATAGAAGTGCGGCTTGCACTCCGCGCAGACCTGGCAGCCCCTGGTCACGGTCCTGACCTCCTCGATGGAGTAAGGCAGGTTGCGGGCCTTGACAAAATGAAAAAAGCGGGTGACAGAGGTCATTGTGGAGGGCCCGGAGACGGTCTACTTGTGCGCTGGCACATGTACCACAGGATAGGGCATCTGGGGGCTCATTGAACTTCCCAGGTCGGTACAAGATCTCGTAGTTGTAGGTGGAGAGTTCGATCCTCCACCTCAGAATTCTGTCGTTCTTGATTTTGCCCCGCTGTGTATTGTTAAACATGAAGGCAACAGACCATTGGTCAGTGAGGAGAGTGAATTGCCTGCTGGCCAGGTAATGCCTCCAATGTTGCACAGCTTCTACAATGGCTTGGGCTTCCTTTTCGACGAAGGAGTGTCGAATTTCGGAGGCATGGAGGGTAGGGGGGAAGAAAGCTACGGGCCTGCCCGCCTGGTTGAGGGTAGCGGCCAGAGCAAAGTCGGACGCATCGCTGTCCACCTGGAACGGAATGGACTCTTCCACAGTGTGCATCGTGGCTTTGGCGATATCTGCCTTGATGCGGTTGAAGGCCAGGTGGGTTTCAGCCATCAGGAGAAAAATGGTGGATTAATAAGTGGATGAGCCTTGTCTGCATAATTGGGGACCCACTGGGCATAGTAAGAGAAGAACCCCAGGCATCTCTTCAGGGCCTTGGGGCAGTGGGGGAGGGGAAGTTCCAGGAGGGGGCGCATGCGGTCGGGGTCGGGCCCTAGGACTCCGTTTTCCACAATGTAGCCAAGGATGGCTAGGCGGGTTGTGCGGAAAATGCATTTCTCCTTATTGTAGGTGAGGTTAAGGAGCTTAGCGGTGTGGAGGAAATGCCGGAGGTTTTCGTCATGGTCATGACCTTATCATGGTCATGACTATTCCCTGGTCATGGCCGCAGATGGTGACATTATCTAGGTACGGGAATGTGGCCCGAAGCCCGTACTGGTCAACCATTTGGTCCATTTCTCGCTGGAAGACCGAGACCCCATTGGTGACGCCGAAGGGAACCCTGAGGAAGTGGTAGAGGCGGCCATCTGCCTCGAAGGCAAGGTATTGGCGGTCCTCCGGGCGGATAGGGAGCTGGTGGTATGCAGACTTCAAGTCAACTGTGGAGAAGACTCGATACTGCGCAATCTGATTGACCATGTCAGATATGCGGGGGAGGGGGTACGCATCGAGCTGCGTGTACCGGTTGATGGTCTGACTGTAGGCGATGACCATCCGGTACTTCTCCCCAGTCTTGACGACCACCACTTGGGCTCTCCAGGGGTACTAGCCTCAATGATCCCCTCTTGTAGGAGTCGCTGGGCTTCAGACCTGATAAAGGCCTTGTCCCGGGCACTTTATCATCTGCTCCTAGTGGTGACGGGCTTACAGTCCGGGGTGAGGTTAGCGAAGAGCAAGGGTGAGGCCACCTTCAGGGTCGCGAGGCTACAGACAGTGAGGGGGGGGGCAGAGGTCCACCGAATTTTAAAGTAAGGTTTTGGAGGTGGCTCTGGAAGTCGAGCCCCAGCAATATGGCAGCGCAGAGATGGGGGAGGACGTAGAGCTTAAAGTTAGTGTACTCCAAGCCTTGTACTGAAAGGGTCGCGACACAGTTCCCCCCGGATTTCTACGGAATGTGATCGGAAGCCAGGGAGATTTTCTGGGTCGCGGGTAAAATTGGGAGGGAGCAGCGCCTTACCATATCTGGGTGGATAAAGCTGTCTGTGCTCCCGGAGTCGAAGAGGCAAGCCATCTTGTGCCCATTGATCCGGACAGCCTGCCTCTTCGACTCTGGGAGCACAGACAGCTTTATCCACCCAGATACGGTAAGCTGAGGTGATGAGGTCGGGACTGGTCGAGTGTGATGGAGGCAAGCTTCGGAAGGTGATGGGTGGGCCGGTCGGAGGTAGCGGTGGCCAGCGTACGTCCGGGTGAGCAGGGGCCCCGGGAAGCTGCGGAGTGGTCCCAAGATGGCGGCCCCCATGGGTCGCGCGTGGCGAGTGGCATCGAAGATGGCATCAAAGATGGCGGCCCCCATGGGTCGCGCGTGGCGGCGAAATCGAAGATGGCAGCGAAGATGGCGGCGCCCACGGGTCGCACGTGGCAGGTGGCGCGGCAGCTGGGGACGGCCCCGACAGGCAACAGGCAGCGCTGCTGGGCCTCGGAACTTTAGGAACAGGTCGGGCCTGGCAGGCTTTAGCGAAGTGGCCCTTCCTCCTACACCCGTTGCAAATCGCGTTCTGTGCAGGGCAGCGTTGTCTGGGATTCTTAACCTGGCCGCAAAGGTAGCACTTCGGGCTTCCGCCGTTTGCGGGCGGCTGAGCGGCACAGGCTTGCGCCGTACCCGAGTCAGGTGATGTCAGAGGTGTAGGCCTCCATGTTCTGGAAACCCACTTCAAGCGAGTTTGAGAGCTGCACTGTCTCTGGGAGGCCGAGTGTACCCCCTTCTAGCAAACGCTGGCGAATGTAATTCGATTTAATGCCCACGACATAGGCGTCCCTGATCAGCAGCTCCGTGTGTTGGTGAGCCGATACGGCCTGGCAAGCACAGTTCCGGCCGAGTACCCGCAAGGCACGCATTGGCTTGTGATTCTCCGGGGCGTTGTCGCCTCGTGGCAAGAAGGTACCCAGCATGCACCTCGTTTACTGACTTCACGTATTGTCCCTTCAGCAGCATTATCGCCTCCGTATATGAGTATACGCCTCAGTATTTGCTGCATTTGGAGGTCGTGACGTCTTCGGTGGAGGATCCGAGGTAAGCTCCGAAGCAGCTTAGCCAGTGCTTGAATGTTGCTGCTGCATCGGCTGCTTGTAGGTCCAGCTCCAGATGATCAGGCTTGAGCGATGAATTCATCTTAGATGTTTAGCTTTTTAAATTGATGTGCCATCAATAATCACAAGACAAGTAGTGAACGAAACTGAGGCTTCAATAGAACATAGAACATTACAGCGCCGTACAGGCCCTTCGGCCCTCGATGTTGCGCCGACCTGTGAAACCACTCTAAAGCCCATGTACACTATTCCCTTATCGTCCATATGTCTATCCAATGACCATTTGAATGCCCTTAGTGTTGGCGAGTCCACTACTGTTGCAGGCAGGGCATTCCACGCCCTTACTACTCTCTGAGTAAAGAACCTACCTCTGACATCTGTCTTATATCTATCTCCCCTCAATTTAAAGCTATGTCCCCTCATGCTAGACATCACCATCCAAGGAAAAAGGCTCTCACTGTCCACCCTATCCAATCCTCTGATCATCTTGTATGCCTCAATTAAGTCACCTCTTAACCTTCTTCTCTCTAACGAAAACAGCCTCAAGTCCCTCAGCCTTTCCTCATAAGATCTTCCCTCCATACCAGGCAACATTCTGGTAAATCTCCTCTGCACCCTTTCCAATGCTTCCACATTCTTCCTATAATGCGGAGACCAGAATTGCACGCAATACTCCAAATGCGGCCGCACCAGTGTTTTGTACAGCTGCAACATGACCTCATGGCTCTGAAACTCAATTCCTCTACCAATAAAAGCTAACACACCGTACGCCTTCTTAACAACCCTCTCAACCTGGGTGGCAACTTTCAGGGATCTATGTACGTGGACACCGAGATCTCTCTGCTCATCCACACTGCCAAGAATCTTACCATTAGCCCAGTACTCTGTCTTCCTGTTATTCCTTCCAAAATGAATCACCTCATACTTTTCTGCATTAAACTCCATTTGCCATCTCTCAGCCCAGCGCTGCAGCTTATCTATGTCCCTCTGTAATTTGTAACATCCTTCGCACTGTCCACAACTTCACCGACTTTAGTGTCATCTGCAAATTTACTCACCCATCCTTCTACGCCCTCCTCAAGGTCATTTATAAAAATGACAAACAGCAGTGGCCCCAAAACAGATCCTTGTGGTACACCACTAGTAACTGGACTCCAGTCTGAACATTTCCCATCAACCACCACCCTTTGTCTTCTTCCAGCTAGCCAATTTCTGATCCAAACTGCTAAATCACCCTGAATCCCATGCCTCTGTATTTTCTGCAGTAGCCTACCGTGGGGAACCTTATCAAACGCTTTACTGAAATCCATATACACCACATCAACTGCTTTACCCTCATCCACCTGTTTGGTCACCTTCTCAAAGAACTCAATAAGGTTTGTGAGGCACGACCTACCCTTCACAAAACCGTGTTGACTATCTCTAATCAAATAATTCCTTTCCAGATGATTATACATCCTATCTCTTATAAACCTTTCCAAGATTTTGCCCACAACAGAAGTAAGGCTCACTGGTCTATAGTTACTGGGGTTGTCTCTACTCCCCTTCTTGAACAAGAGGACAACATTTGCTATCCTCCAGTCTTCTGGCACTATTCCTGTAGACAAAGATGACTTAAAGATCAAAGCCAAAGGCTCAGCAATATCCTCCCTAGCTTCCCAGAGAATCCAAGGATAAATCCCATCTGGCCCAGGGGACTTATCTATTTTCACACTTTCCAGAATTGCTAACACCTCCTCCTTATGAACCTCAAGCCCTTCTAGTCTAGTAGCCTGAATCTCAGTATTCTCCTCGACAACATTGTCTTTTTCCTGTGTGAATACTGATGAAAAATATTGATTTAGCAAAAAATATTCATTTCGCAAAATGAATAAGCTAAACAGAAAGCCTCCTGGCCTCTGATCCCGAACTGGGGCAGGGCTGGAGATCAGCCACCTTTATACCGAGCCCGAGGGGAGGCGGAGCCATCAGGCAGTGGTTTACCACAATACATGTAGTACAGTAACAGTTTACCATAATACATATAATATACTAACAGTGGTTTACCACACGGACCGGCGTCAGAGAATCCCGCCCCATGACTTCCATCACCTAGAAAGACAAGGACAGCAAATGCAGGAGAACACCACCACCTGCAAGTCCCCCTCCAAGCCACTCACCATGCTGATTTGGAAATATATCGCCGTTCCTTCACTGTCTCTGGATCAAAAACCTGGCACTCTCTAACATCACTATGGTGTACCAACACTTTATGGACTACAGCAGTAAAAGAAGGCAGCTCACTGCCACCTTCTCAAGGGCAATTAAGGATGAGGAATAAATGAATTCTGGCCTTGCCAGTGATGCTCACATCCCCTCAAAGAATAATAATGTCTATTCAGGGTTTGTGAACGAGATACCCACTTAACCCCATTACACTAATCATATGCTTGTCCCTCTTTCAAATATGATGTGAAGATGCCAGTGTTGGACTGGGGTGGGCACAGTAAGAAGTCTCACCACACCAGGTTAAAGTCCAACAGGTTAATTTTGAATCCCAAGCTTTCGGAGTGTAGCACCTTCATTAGGTGACGCTCCGAAAGCTCGCGATTTCAAGTAAACCTGTTGGAGTTAACCTGGTGTTGTAAGACTTCTTACTCTTTCAAATATTTATCCACTTCTCTTTTAAATGATCTTCAACTGTGCTTCTATCATTGTTTCCGGTCAAATATTCTGGGCTGGATTCTCCGGCCCCCAGCCATGTGGTTCTCAGCAGCCTGCCATTCACTGGCGGTGGGATTCTACATTTGCACCGCTTGTCAATGGCATTTCCCATTGAAGCCACCCAACACCGTCAGGAAACCCGTGGGCGGGGATACACTGCCAGCGGGAAGAGTGAATCCCAATAGCCAGAGGTTTCCGGCCTCCGTGTTCTAACAATTCTCTTAGAAGAAACATTCTTCCTGACCTTTCTCGTTATCAAGGCTGGTGCAAGAGTATTAGGTACCCTTGACAAACCTTCAGTCTTGCAAACCCCCAACAATTAGCTTGCGAAAATGAATATTGTACATTAGGATAAATCAAAATTCTGCATTTATAATTGCAGATTTATTTTACAGGAAAAAGTAGAATATTACGAGACTGATTGTGCATTCTCATTCTTCTACACTTTCCACAGGATATGGACTTTGAGAAATGCACATTATAATGTGTAATATGGTTCATGTGATGTAACGTGTTCCTGAAACAGTTACTAGATGATTTTATGTGCAATTTACAGAAATGGTACTCAGTACTATAGAGTGAGACAGATTAAATTATGTTCGTTAATATCATTTCGCGGCTTTGGAATAGTTATGTGGATGTACAAATTTGTAAAACTGTCAGATAAACAGAATAAGGACTATAATATGAAACTTTGGGAAAGACTGTAATGTGAATACGTGGCCATCTATGTATGTCTGTCAGTTTATGTGGATGTATATCAGTGGATTTAGACCAGTCCTGGCCAACCTGCGGCCCAGGGGCCACGTGCAGCCCACCTGGGTTCTGAATGTGGCCCACGAGACATTTTGTTGACCGTTGCCCGAGCACCGGGTCACCACAACCCGCTGATTTCCGTCCACAAAGTTCTTTTCCCTACCGGTATGACTGAAGTGATTCCCACGTAAAGCAAGGGCGAGTGAAGTGAGGTGCGCGCTGATTGCTCACAACATCGACTGTGAGAGCCGTGCGCTCCCTCGGTGTCCAAAGTGTAAATATTTCTTTTGTTTTTACCATTTGAAGTTGATGACAGTTCTGTTAATATATAAATGATTAAGCGTTTTCGCTAACTTGTTACGAGATATTTGGCCCACTCCCAGCCTAGGCTGCCCATCACTGATCAACCTTTCATTCCCACTGCTGAAGTCTGTTGTTAACTTAGATAGCTTCAGGAATGGTTCATTGAGTTTTTTGCCGCTCTGCTCAACAGACTTTGCTGCTCCAGGTGACCGCCTACTTTGCCGAGTGGTTGCACCGACCCTGCTACATTTGGTGATTTACTTTTAATTTATTCTCTCCAGTGGCTGGCTCAGCGGCATCAACGTTGCGCTTGGAACCTGAAGCCTGTCGTCCATCTTTGCAGGAACTATTTCAACTGCAATTGCAAAGGATTTTTCAAATACACAGACCCCTGAAAGGAATAGCCTTTCATGGTCTAAGACTGGGGTGGAATCACGATGGCCGCTCTGTAAAACTAAGCGAGTGAGACCTGAAGATTTTCTGCAAGTTCTCTGGTCACCATTTCTTCTAAACTAACCAGACACCATTTCAATCAATTTCCTAACTGTGTGCATGCTGGTTTGTAATGTTGGTCCTTTGTTGATGTGTCAGATTTGGGAGGATTCAGCTTTTACAACAGGTATGACTTGAATTGCTGCATCCCTGTTGTTTTTGACTATCTATTGAGCCACGGTTGACAATTAGCCCCAGTGCCTTGAGGGCTATTTGTTACAGTTCAGGTGTGTTAAATGTGTAGTGATCTCTGTATGTGTTAATACATGTTCAGTTAATGTAAAGTAAGTACAGACGGATGATCACGAGGTGGCAACACTAACAAGACCTATAAAAGGAGTTTCCCGTTCTTTCTTTAGTTAGTGTGTGTGGAGGACAGATAGAGGGGAAGACGTGATCAGTTCAGAGTGTAGTGTATTATTATAATTGTTAATTTAATATAAACTTACTTACTTGTTTACTAGTTTAGTATTGAAGTGAAAGAACTCACTAGTTTATTATATATTACTCAATAAAACATTTTTGTCATCATTTGGAAGACTTTGTCTATTTCTCATCAGAATTCAATACAACTTGGCAAGACAAAAGAGTAATATTTATATTACAATTTAGTAATATAACAAAATGCAGATTTACGGGTGGGATTGTCTCTCAGCACTTTGGAAGCTTCATTCAGGGTGTACAACCATTCAGCTCTGAGATACCTGGGTGGGCATTTCAAACCTGGAAATGTGATCTGGTGAACGTCTTTTCTCATTTGGGAAGATTCAACGTGTTGCGAAGAGGGACTCGCTGTAACTGTGAGAGACACAGGTACAATGGATTTGTTTATCTGGACTCTCGTCTCCTGCTTTGAAACGCTATCCAATGCTGTGTGAGAAACACAGTATTATTCACTAAGGAGCCAGAGGGTATTTCTTTTTCCTCTCTCTGAGAGACGTGAAGTAATGTTGCTGGATGCTGGAGGTTGTTGCCAGTTTAATGAGAGCAAGGCATCTTTCCAGCAGAAGATCGTGCCGCAGTTAGCAGCACAATAAAAGTTCCACTGTCACCATGATTCTTTCTGTGTCACCAGTATAATAACTCCATTTTGTCAGCAGAGTTTAACTACTTCTAAAGCACCACATCACACAAACGAGAACAGGCAGCAAAGGCGAACAAAGCAATTCTGTTACTTCATCTATAAAAAATGCATTGCCTCATGTTGATGGAAATGTAACCTTTCTTCTGAAGTGGAAGCCTTGCCAATTTGGTATGTTCTTTGTAATGGTGTATTTTCCCTTCTTAGAATATTAGCAAAATGTTTGGCATCATTTAGAGGAGATGTCACTGCAGGCACAACACACACACTGAATACAAACATGTGCATTGTCAGGCACAGCCAGCAAGGCAAGGAAAAGTCAAGTGGAAGGCAAGTAAAATGAAAGCCACTTGTATGTTAAATGGACCCACTATTTAGCCTCTGCAAGATTTATATCAGATATGGGATCAAGAATCAATGCAACAAGGTAACAGCAATGTCACCGGGCTGCAATCGATCTGCAATAATGTAACTATTAGTTTGTTTATAGAATTTGGCAGCTAAACCACTGTTGCCACAGCTTGCAATCTTTTTCCCGAGTGAATTAAACAAGCCATTAATAAATTAATACACAATGAATAACGTATGATTAGACCAATTATTGTGCATCCAGGCAATTAAGCTATGTCATAGAATTTCATAGAATTTACAGTGCAGAAGGAGGCCATTCGGCACATCGAGTCTGCACCGGCTCTTGGAAAGAGCACCCCACCCAAGGTCCACACCTCCACCCTATCCCCATAACCCAACCCAACACTAAGGGCAATTTAGGACACTAAGGGCAATTTAGTATGGCCAATCCACCTAACCTGCGCATCAGCCACTCATTTCCTGCAATTAATTTTGTCCCTGCCTCAAACTCCATTCCTTATCACTGACACTATCCCTCCCTCCAACAACTGGCTGAGGCGGAACCAGACTGTTTGCAACATTCATATTTGATGCTGAGATGAGCTTCTAGACACAGGCCCACGTCATCTCCAAGCCCACCTCTTTCCACCTCTGTAACATGCTCCAATTCCACCCCCGCCTCAGCTCATCGGCTGCTGAAACCCTCATCCATACCTTTGTTATTCCTAGACTTGACTATTCCAATCCACGTCTGGCCTCCACGTCGGCCTGTGGCCTCTGGATAGGTGTCATCAGCCATGACCGCAGCGGATAACCCCTGTCACCCAGGAGCCAACCCCTTGACATCACGTTGACAAGGTTCACAACATGTTTGTAAAAATGTGAACCAGGCAAAGGGAATGTACCGGGGTGGTGGGGGTGGGGGGGCACAGGTAAGCATAGCCCCTTGGAGGGGGGAGGATATGCCTGGGTAGTATCTTGGCAGTGCCCCTTGGGGGGTAGCGCCAGCGGACAATGCCCTAATTTCTGATTAAGCACCTTTGGAACAAGCCCAAATTGGCCCCTTCCTCGGCCTTTAGGGACATGGGGGCATTTTTGGAGTAGGGGGAGAGGGAAGAAATTTCCTGAATTGGCAGTAGATGTTCCTCAGTGCTTTATTTTTGCTTTCCCCACTGACCCCCATCTCCAGGAGGTGAGGGGGGATGGGAGATGCGGCGGTGCGCAAAATTGCAGAGATCGGAGAGGGCATGGCGGACATTTTGTAACTTTGCGCGGGATTCTCCGTTGGCCAGCGCCGGAATGGGGAAATGCGATCGGTGCCGGGCACCGATGCGGCCAGGGGTGCAGGGCGTAGGGCAGAGTGCCAGGGGAACAGCTGGGTGTGGGTGGGAGAGGAGGGGGGGGTAGGGGCAGGGGCTGCAGTGCCGCCGGGGCCACTGTGTAGCCTGTTGGACCTGGTTGGGCACGAGTGTACGCACCAGGCCAACATGTCTGCCTTTCACCCCCTACGGACAATGAATTTTGGAATCCAACCAGGAATGGTTGCCATCATCCTAACCGCCTCAGCCCTGGGAGATGCACTGAGACTGGACGAGCTGGAGCTGCTCTAGGAGGACCCTGCAGCTGTGAAGCCTGACCAAGAGGAACAGGAGCCAACACGTGAGGATGGAGAGCCGGCCACCCACCAGGCCGAGGAGGAGGTGGGAAGGAGCCTCCACATTAGGCTTTGTGTCTACCAGCAGCGCCTGTCATTCGAGGACCTGGTGGGCCGGGCATGTCGTGAAAGACTCCGGCTGAGCAGGGGGCCATACGGTGGTCGTCAAGGTGAAGGTTGCCCTGAACATTTCGGCATGCATCGAGTGGGGACCTGTTGGATCACTCAGACCTTGGTGCGCAGGTGCATCCGTGCCATCACGAAGGCGCTGTATGCCCGCTTGGCACAATATATCAGGTTCAATGTGGACCGAGCCCTCCAGTATGCATGGGCAACAGGGTTCACCGTCATCGCCGGGATGCCCCAAGTTCAGGGGGTGATTGATGGCATGCATGTCCCCCTGTGTGCACCAGCACACGAGGTGGTGGTCTTCCCAAACCGACAGGGGTTCCACCCCATGAATGTGCAGCTGGTGTGCGACCATGAGGTGCACATCATGCACACTGCGCCCGATACCCGGAGCGTGCATGACGCCTTCATCCTGGCACATTTGATGGTTTCCAACACCTTTTGAGGTGCTCCCCCAAATGAGGGGACTGCTCCTGGGTGACAGGGGTTATCCGCTGCGGTCATGGCTGATGACGCTTATCCAGAGGCCACAGACTGGCGTGGAGACCCGCTAAAACAAAACCCATGTCGCGACCAGGGCAGTGATCAAGTGGTGCATCAGTGTCCTGAAGATGAGGTTCAGGTGCCTTGACCGCTCTGGAGGGGTTCTCCAGTATAGCACAAGGTGGCCTGCTGTTGCCTTCCACAACATCTCGCAGCAGAGGGGCGACATGCTGGAAGAGGTGGATGAACGGCAGGCCTCGTCGTCGTCGGAGGAGGACGTGGGGAGGGCCAGGATGGGCAGGGCAGGGACCTACTGCCGTCCAGATGGGTCTCGGGCTTCTGGAAATGGCGGTCCCATCGATGCTGAAGATGTAGGTCCCTGGGGTCAGGCTGCTGTCCAACCGTTCGCCCCCTCAGGGGCTCCTACCTCCACCTGATGTACCGCTGCATGTGTGTGGTGTGCACCAGATAGTGCCCCAGGAGCCTCTTCACTAAAGTGCCCAACCAAGGTGTGTGTCTCTGGGATGGTGGAGGGCGTTGGAGACAGCTGTGATGGGAAGTTGGTGTCGTCCCCGGACTGGCGCCCTGGGGTGTCTCGCGTTGGCATTTAGAGGCTTGTGTCATTGTCCGGTGCCGCCTCGTCGCTGGACATGTCCTGAAGTGGTGGCCGGAGGCAGGGACACCAGAAGGGCCCGCCTCTTCACCAGGTGTTCCTGCAAGACACAAGACATGCATGGTTGGATCACAGATTAGAGTGAGGAGTGTGGAGTGGTGGGGTGCTGGTGGTGGTGTGGTGTGGAGGAGTTGGGGTGGTGTGGGGGGGAGCTGGAATTGGGGTGGTGTGGGGGGGAGCTGGAATTGGGGTGGTGTGGGGGAGTTGGGGTGGTGTGGGGGGGGCTGGAATTGGGGTGGTGTGGAGGAGTTGGGTTGGTGTGGGGGGGGCTGGAATTGGGGTGGTGTGGTGAAGTTGGGGTGGTGTGGGGGGGGTGGAATTGGGGTGGTGTGGGGGAGTTGGGGTGGTGTGGGGGGGCTGGGATTGGGGTGGGGTGGTGGAGTTGGAGTGGTGTGGGGGGGGCTGGAATTGGGGTGGTGTGGGGGAGTTGCGGTGGTGTGGGGGGGGCTGGAATTGGGGTGGTGTGGGGGAGTTGGGGTGGTGTGGGGGGGCTGGGATTGGGGTGGGGTGGTGGAGTTGGGGTGGTGTGGGGGGGGCTGGAATTGGGGTGGTGTGGGGGAGTTGGGGTGGTGTGGGGGGTGCTGGAATTGGGGTGGTGTGGGGGAGTTGGGGTGGTGTGGGGGGGGGCTGGAATTGGGGTGGTGTGGGGGAGTTGGGGTGGTGTGGGGGGCTGGGATTGGGGTGGTGTGGGGGAGTTGGGGTGGTGTGGGGGGGCTGGAATTGGGGTGGTGTGGGGGAGTTGGGGTGGTGTGGGGGGGGCTGGGATTGGGGTGGTGTGGGGGAGTTGGGGTGGTGTGGGGGGGGGGCTGGAATTGGGGTGGTGTGGGGAGTTGGTGTGGTGTGGGGGGGGCCTGGAATCGGGGTGGTGTGGGGGAGTTGAGGTGGTGTGGGGGGGGGGGCTGGGATTGGGGTGGTGTAGGGGCGTTGGGGTGGTGTGGGGGGGGCTGGAATTGGGGCGGTGTGGGGGAGTTGGGGTGGTGTGGGGGGGCTGGAATTGGGGTGGTGTGGGGGAATTGGGGTGGTGTGGGGGGGCTGGGATTCGGGTGGTGTGGGGGCGTTGGGGTGGTGTGGGGGGGGGCTGGAATTGGGGTGGTGTGGGGGAGTTCGGGTGGTGTGGGGGGGGCTGGAATTGGGGTGGTGTGGGGGAGTTGGGGTGGTGTGGGGGGGCTGGAATTGGGCTGGTGTGGGGGAGTTGGGGTGGTGTGGGGGGGGCTGGGATTGGGGTGGTGTGGGGGAGTTGGGGTGGTGTGGGGGGGGCTGGAATTGGGGTGGTGTGGGGGAGTTGGTGTGGTGTGGGGGGGGGCTGGAATCGGGGTGGTGTGGGGGAGTTGGGGTGGTGTGGGGGGGGCTGGGATTGGGGTGGTGTGGGGGCGTTGGGGTGATGTGGGGGGGGGGCTGGAATTGGGGTGGTGTGGGGGAGTTGGGGTGGTGTGGGGGGGCTGGAATTGGGGTGGTGTGGGGGAATTGGGGTGGTGTGGGGGGGGCTGGGATTGGGGTGGTGTGGGGGAGTTCGGGTGGTGTGGGGGGGGCTGGAATTGGGGTGGTGTGGGGGAGTTGGGGTGGTGTGGGGGGGGGCTGGAATTGGGGTGGTGTGGGGGAGTTGGGGTGGTGTGGGGGGGGGCTGGGATTCGGGTGGTGTGGGGGCGTTGGGGTGGTGTGGGGGGGGCTGGAATTGGGGTGGTGTGGGGGAGTTGGTGTGGTGTGGGGGGGGGGTTGGAATTGGGGTGGTGTGGGGGAGTTGGGGTGGTGTGGGGGGGGGCTGGAATTGGGGTGGTGTGGGGGAGTTGGGGTGGTGTGGGGGGGGGGCTGGAATTGGGGTGGTGTGGGGGAGTTGGGGTGGTGTGGGGGGGGGTTGGAATTGGGGTGGTGTGGGGGAGTTGGGGTGGTGTGGGGGGGGGCTGGAATTGGGGTGGTGTGGGGGAGTTGGGGTGGTGTGGGGGGGGCTGGGATTCGGGTGGTGTGGGGGCGTTGGGGTGGTGTGGGGGGGGCTGGAATTGGGGTGGTGTGGGGGAGTTGGGGTGGTGTGGGGGGGGCTGGAATTGGGGTGGTGTGGGGGAGTTGGGGTGGTGTGGGGGGGCTGGGATTCGGGTGGTGTGGGGGCGTTGGGGTGGTGTGGGGGGGGCTGGAATTGGGGTGGTGTGGGGGAGTTGGGGTGGTGTGGGGGGGGACTGGAATTGGGGTGGTGTGGGGGAGTTGGGGTGGTGTGTGGGGGGACTGGAATTGGGGTGGTGTGGGGGAGTTGGGGTGGTGTGGGGGGGGCTGGAATTGGGGTGGTGTGGGGGAGTTGGGGTGGTGTGGGGGGGGCTGGAATTGGGGTGGTGTGGGGGAGTTGGGGTGGTGTGGGGTGGCTGGGATTCGGGTGGTGTGGGGGCGTTGGGGTGGTGTGGGGGGGGCTGGAATTGGGGTGGTGTGGGGGAGTTGGGGTGGTGTGGGGGGGGACTGGAATTGGGGTGGTGTGGGGGAGTTGGGGTGGTGTGTGGGGGGACTGGAATTGGGGTGGTGTGGGGGAGTTGGGGTGGTGTGGGGGGGGCTGGGATTGGGGTGGTGTGGGGGAGTTGGGGTGGTGTGGGGGGGGCTGGAATTGGGGTGGTGTGGGGGAGTTGGTGTGGTGTGGGGGGGGCTGGAATCGGGGTGGTGTGGGGGAGTTGGGGTGGTGTGGGGGGGGCTGGGATTGGGGTGGTGTGGGGGCGTTGGGGTGGTGTGGGGGGGGCTGGAATTGGGGTGGTGTGGGGGAGTTGGGGTGGTGTGGGGGGGCTGGAATTGGGGTGGTGTGGGGGAATTGGGGTGGTGTGGGGGGGCTGGGATTCGGGTGGTGTGGGGGCGTTGGGGTGGTGTGGGGGGGGGCTGGAATTGGGGTGGTGTGGCGGCGTTGGGGTGGTGTGGGGGGGCTGGAATCGGGGTGGTGTGGGGGAGTTCGGGTGGTGTGGGGGGGGGCTGGAATTGGGGTGGTGTGGGGGAGTTGGGGTGGTGTGGGGGGGGCTGGAATTGGGGTGGTGTGGGGGAGTTGGGGTGGTGTGTGGGGGGGGGCTGGAATTGGGGTGGTGTGGGGGAGTTGGGGTGGTGTGGGGGGGGGGGCTGGAATTGGGGTGGTGTGGGGGAGTTGGGGTGGTGTGGGGGGGGCTGGAATTGGGGTGGTGTGGGGGAGTTGGGGTGGTGTGTGGGTGGTGTGGGTAGTGTGAGGGTTGTGGCACGTGTGCCGCACCGACCAGGTCCTGTCACCACTGCTCCGTGATGGTGAGGGGCCGCAGGTCCAGCGGGCCCCCTCCAGACTTCTCTCTCTCTCCCTGCAGTTGTGTGTCGCCTTCTCCTGGGCCAGGGGAGACAGAAAATGCACAGCAGTCGGGCGCGAGCAGCACAGGGGGTGGGCAGCTGGTGGCTTTTGTGAACAGGGCACCCGGCCATGGCAGACGGTATGTGTGTTGGCATGTGGCGCAGGCTGGGGTGCGAGCAGACTGCCAGCAGGTGGGGTTCGATCACCTTACGGGTGGGGGATGGGGTTACGTGTGTGTGGGACGGGGGTCGGTGCCAGGGGCATGGCGTTGGCACCTCACCCTGGCCGCCCTGAGGGCATGGGCCAAATGGCCCCCCTCCACACTGTAGCAATTCTATGATTCTAAACCTTTGGCTGTCAGAAAGGTCCCAAAATAAATGAGACTCTAAAATCTACTGCATCAATTCAGTGGTTCATATGGACTAATATATGGTATTGAATACAAATGAACATTTACAAATGATGTATGATCAGAGAGAAAGTGGAACGCAGAGTCAGGGAGACAGACGGCCTGGTCTCCGCTCTATCTATTTATGGTGATGGTGGCTGTCCTGAGATTGATATTTGACTGTTAAGCACGGCCTCTGAGTCAGAAAGGAGTTCAAACCGGGCTGTAGCGGGAACTCTCGGTTGACTGGATCCTCAGAAAAACGTCATGTACTCCGCCCAACAGAATAGCTTTAATCCGGCCTCGAGGGAGGGCATTTAATTTCACAAATCTGCACATTCTCACAGCCTCTCTGAATGACTGAACAACTATATATCCCTTTTTATTCCCCCCTCGACATTTCTCTCTCGATTCCTCTCTTGCTGTTACTTGCACGTTGACTGCTCTCTGGTGTCACACTCGGTTGGCTGATTTTGAGGTGTGAGTGTGAGACTGTGGGGTGTTAACAATAGGGGGCATCACGGTCGTGCCTGACCCTGTTCCCGATGAATGCCCACACATGTTCATTTTCAGCAAGAATAATTGGATTGTGATTGAAAGCTGGAACCCTGGAGCTTCACATCTTAATTTTGTTGCCTTCATGGAGTCCCTGAGCTGATAAATGTGCTTCACACTCATTATTAATGTGTGAACTTTTTGCTTGTTGGCACTATATTGAAGAAGCTTTATTTGTTGTCAGCGTGGCATCCCCTAACCCAAATATCATGCCAGCACTCAATCCCTTTTCAGTCTCTGCTAGCACATTCCAACTTGACATTCCGGGACTGCAAGATTTCCGTTGCCCTGTGTCCAACTTCCATTCAGATGAATCTAACCGTCCTTTTGTGCGCATCGTATGAATGTCGATGCTAAAAATTGAAGTCATTTTGAGAACCACAAATGCCATTTTGCATCTGTTCCGCAAACTGTGCAGAACATGTCAATCCCCAATACAGCCAGACGTGGGGACATAAATTCAGGATTATTCAGGTTGGTAGTCACATTCTGCGAAACATTTCTTCATTGTTAAGCACCAAGGGTGAAATTCTCCGGTATCGGCGCGATGTCCGCCGACTGGCGCCCAAATTGGCGCAAATCAGTCGGGCATCGCGCCGCCCCAAAGGTGCGGAATGCTCCGCATCTTGGGGGGCTAGGCCCACGCCGGACCAATTTCCGCCCCGCCAGCTGGCGGAAAAGGCCTTTGGTGCCCCGCCAGCTGGCGCGGAAATGACATTTCCGGGCGGCGCATGCGCGGGAGCGTTAGCGGCCGCTGACGGCATTCCCGCGCATGCGCAGTGGAGGGAATCTCTTCCGCCTCCGCCATGGTGGAGACCATGGCGAAGGCGGAAGGAAAAGAGTGCCCCCACGGCCCAGGCCCGCCCGCGGATCGGTGGGCCCCGATCACGGGCCAGGCCAACGTGGGGGCACCCCCCGGGGCCAGATCGCCCCACGCCCCCCCCCCCCCCCCCAGGACCCCGGAGCCCGCCCGCGCCGCCTTGTCCCGCCGGTAAGGTAGGTGGTTTAATCTACGCTGGCGGGACAGGCATTTTAGCAGCGGGACTTTGGCCCATCCGGGCCGGAGAATCGCGGGGGGGAGGGCTGCCAACCGGCGCGGCCCGATTCCCGCCCCCGCCAAATATCCGGTGCCGGAGAATTCGGCAACCGTCAGGGGCGGGATTCACGCCAGCCCCCGGCGATTCTCCGACCCGGCGGGGGTCGGAGAATCTCGCCCCAGATATCCACACTCACAGAGAGATGGAACAAGAGTCAACTTAAAGACCGGTCTGAGAATCACACGGGGAGCTAAAACCAATCTATAGAACTACACCGATCGGTAAAATAAAAGAACACTAAGAGGTGGGAAATTCTCTGGCCGTTCTTGCTCGTGAGATCTTCCAGTCCTGCCAATGGCAACCCCCCACTGATTTGGAAGATACCTTGTCCAAGTTCAAAGGAAAGGACACATCAATAAACTACAGGCCACTAAGTTTGATGTCAGAAATGGGAAAATTGCTATTGGATGGGATTTTCCGGACCTGCTGAAGGTGACTCCCTGCGGGGGGTTACCCAGCGACGGGACAGGCCAGTCACGTAAAATGCTGTAGACATCGGCGGGGCCGGAAGACCCCACCGGGGGTCAATGGCGAGCCGCGCTGCATGGGGAGTCGGGAAATCCGGCCCATGTCGTCAAGGACAAAGTACATGAACACTTGTAAAGTAAGGAGATTAGAGACAGACCCACCCATGTACACAGTTAAAATCAGGCCCCGATGACTTCCGGGTGCGGCGATGACCAGCTGAGTCGCACGTTTCGGCAGCTCCCTGCGAAACGGACTTTTGGGCTCTTGATAGGAGCCCCAACGGCAATTTTAACGGCTGAAAACACCGTGCGGTAAACCAGAAGGGTGTTCCCCCTGGACACGGATGGAAAAAGGAGAGGAAAGTGGCCGGATTGCAGCGGATCCTTTGGAACAACGGCAAGGAAGGCAAGCAGAAACCAAGATGGCGTCGGAAGGTGGCAGTTTCATATGGGGCCCTGAACAACAAGAGTTTTTGAAACGCTGCGTGGAGGAGATAAAAAAGGAAATGAAGAAAGAGTTGTTGGCCCCGATATTACAGGCGATTGAAGGGCTGAAAGAGGAACAAAAGACCCAGGAGCAGGAGCTTCGGGTCGTGAAGGCGAAAGCAGCAGAGAATGAAAACGATATACAGGGCCTGGTGGTGAAGTCGGAGATACAGGAGGCACACCAGAAACGATCTGTGGAGAGGTTGGAGGCACTGGAAAATAACGCAAGGAGGAACAACTTGAGGATTCTTGGCCTTCCTGAAGGTGTGGAGGGGGCGGACGTCGGGGCATATGTGAGCACGATGCTGCACTCGTTAATGGGAGTGGAGGCCCCGACGGGTCCGTTGGAGGTGGAGGGATCATACCGAGTTATGGTGCGAGGATCGAGAGCAGGAGAAGCTCCCAGAGCCATAGTGGTGAGATTTCTCCGTTTTAAGGATAGAGAAATGGTCCTTAGATGGGCGAAGAAAACTCGGTGTAGTAAATGGGAGAACGCGGTGATCCGCGTCTATCAAGATTGGAGTGCGGAGGTGGCGAGAAGGAGGGCGAGCTTTAATCGGGCCAAAGCGGTACTTCACAAAAAAAAGATAAAGTTTGGAATGCTGCAACCGGCAAGACTGTGGGTCACATATCAAGGGAGGCACCACTACTTTGAGACGGCGGATGAAGCGTGGACTTTTATTGTAGAAGAAAAATTGGAATGATTGGACTACGAAAATGAACGTTTGGACAAAGTGGTGGGACGAGTGGGGGGGGGGGGGGGGGGGGCGAAGAGGGATTGTATGATTAATCCTGCGGTATGGTAACTTTTCTTTCTCCCACAGGTGGTGATGGGGGGAGGTGGGGAGGGAGAGGAGATGGGGCGTTGGCCATGGGAGGCGGGGCCGAGGGAGAGGTGCGGGCTTGGTTCCCGCGCTATGATAATTATGGCGGGAATAGAGAAGCAGGAAGGAGGGGGCGCCGCACGGGGCGAGCCGTGATCACGGGGGGAAGCCGAGGTCAGCCAGAGTTTGCTGACTTCTGGGAGCAACATGGGGGAGTAATTACGCTAGCGGGGGGTCTAGCGGGGGGGGGGGGGGAGGGGGGAATTACTGGGTTGCTGCTGCTGGGGAAAGGGGGGAGTGGGTACGGGAAAGGATGGGCGGGGGGGCACCGTCTGGGAGAAATACAGCTGCGTGGGAACTGGGCGAGAAGCTGGAAAAAGATGATGGCTAACCGGCAAGGGGGGGGGGGGGGGTGGGAACCCCCCCAACTCGGCTGATCACGTGGAACGTGAGGGGGCTTAACGGGCCGATAAAGAGGGCACGAGTACTCGCACACCTTAAGAAACTTAAAGCAGATGTGGCCATGTTACAGGAAACGCACCTGAAACTGATAGATCAGGTTAAGTTGCGCAAAGGATGGGTAGGGCAGGTGTTCCATTCGGGGCTGGATGCGAAAAACAGGGGGGTGGCTATATTAGTGGGGAAGCGGGTAATGTTCGAGGCAAAGACTATAGTGGCGGATAACGGGGGCAGATACGTGATGGTGAGTGGCAAATTACAGGGAGAGATGGTGGTGTTGGTAAACGTGTATGCCCCGAATTGGGACGATGCCAATTTTATGAGGCGAATGCTAGGACGCATCCCAGACCTAGAGACCGGAAAGCTGATAATGGGGGGAGACTTTAACACGGTGTTGGAACCAAGGCTGGATAGGTCGAAGTCCAGGACTGGTAGGAGGCCGGCAGCAGCCAAGGTGCTTAAGGATTTTATGGAGCAGATGGGAGGGGTGGACCCGTGGAGATTCAGTAGACCTAGGAGTAAGGAGTTCTCGTTTTTCTCCTATGTCCATAAAGTCTATTTACGCATAGACTTTTTTGTGTTGGGTAGGGCATTGATCCCGAGGGTGAGGGGAACGGAATATACGGCTATAGCTATTTCGGATCATGCCCCACACTGGGTAGACTTGGAGATAGGGGAGGAAACAAGAGGGCGTCCACCCTGGAGAATGGACATGGGACTAATGGCGGATGAGGGGGTGTGCTTAAGGGTGAGGGGATGCATTGAAAAGTACTTGGAACTCAATGACAATGGGGAGGTTCAGGTGGGAGTGGTCTGGGAGGCGTTGAAGGCGGTGGTTAAGGGGGAGCTGATATCAATAAGGACACATAAAGGGAAGCAGGAGAGTAAGGAACGGGAGCGGTTGTTGCAAGAACTTTTGAGGGTGGACAGACAGTATGCGGAAGCACCGGAGGAGGGACTGTATAGGGAAAGGCAAAGGCTGCATGTAGAATTTGACTTGCTGACCACAGGCACTGCAGAGGCACAATGGAGGAAGGCGCAGGGTGTACAGTATGAATATGGAGAGAAGGCGAGCAGATTGCTGGCACACCAATTGAGGAAAAGGGGAGCAGCGAGGGAAATAGGGGGGGTGAGAGACGAAGATGGAGAGACGGAGCGGGGAGCGGAGAGAGTGAATGAAGTGTTTAAGACATTTTATAAAAAATTGTATGAAGCTCAACCCCCGGATGGGAGGGAGAGAATGATGGAGTTTTTGGATCGGCTGGAAATTCCCAAGGTGGAAGAGCAGGAAAGGATGGGATTGGGAGCACAGATCACGGTAGAAGAAGTGGTGAAAGGAATTAGGAACATGCAGACGGGAAAGGCCCCGGGACCGGACTGATTCCCAGTTGAATTTTACAGAAAATATTTGGACTTGCTCGCCCCGCTACTGACGAGGACCTTTAACGAGGCAAAGGAAAGGGGACAACTGCCCCCGACTATGTCAGAAGCAACGATATCGCTTCTTTTAAAGAAGGAAAAGGATCCGCTACAATGCGGGTCCTACAGACCAATCTCCCTCCTCAATGTAGATGCCAAGGTCTTGGCCAAGGTAATGGCAATGAGAATAGAGGAATGTGTCCCGGGGGTGGTTCATGAGGACCAAACTGGGTTTGTGAAGGGGAGACAGCTGAACACGAACATACGGAGGTTGTTAGGGGTAATGATGATGGCCCCACCAGAGGGTGAAACGGAGATAGTAGTGGCGATGGATGCCGAGAAAGCATTTGATAGAGTGGAGTGGGATTATCTGTGGGAGGTGTTGAGGAGATTTGGGTTCGGAGAGGGGTATGTTAGATGGGTGCAGCTGTTGTATAGGGCCCCAGTGGCGAGTGTGGTCACGAATGGACGGGGATCGGCATATTTTCGGCTCCATAGAGGGACAAGGCAGGGATGTCCTCTGTCCCCATTACTGTTTGCACTGGCGATTGAGCCCCTGGCGATAGCGCTGAGAGGTTCCAAGGGATGGAGGGGAATACTTAGGGGAGGAGAAGAACACCGGGTATCTTTATATGCGGATGATCTGCTACTATATGTGGCGGATCCAGCGGAGGGGATGCCAGAAATAATGCGGATACTTGGGGAGTTTGGGGATTTTTCAGGGTATAAACTGAACATGGGGAAGAGTGAGCTGTTTGTGATGCATCCAGGGGAGCAGAGTAGAGAAATAGAAGACCTACCGTTGAGGAAGGTAACAAGAGACTTTCGTTACCTGGGGATCCAGATAGCTAAGAATTGGGGCACATTGCACAGGCTAAATTTGACGCGGTTGGTGGAACAGATGGAGGAAGATTTCAAGAGATGGGATATGGTAGCATTGTCAATGGCAGGGAGGGTGCAGGCGGTTAAGATGGTGGTCCTCCCGAGATTCCTCTTTGTGTTTCAGTGTCTCCCGGTGGTGATCACGAAGGCTTTTTTCAAAAGGATAGAAAAGAGTATCATGGGTTTTGTTTGGGCCGGGAAGACTCCGAGAGTGAGGAAGGGATTCTTACAGCGTAGTAGGGATAGGGGGGGGCTGGCACTACCGAGCCTAAGTGAGTATTATTGGGCCGCTAATATTTCAATGGTGAGTAAGTGGATGGGAGAGGAGGAAGGAGCGGCGTGGAAGAGATTAGAGAGGGCGTCCTGTAGGGGGACCAGCCTGCAGGCTATGGTGACAGCCCCATTGCCGTTCTCACCAAGGAACTATACCACGAGTCCGGTGGTGGTAGCTACACTGAAGATTTGGGGACAGTGGAGACGACATAGGGGAAAGACCGGAGCACTGGGGGGGTCCCCGATAAGAAACAACCATAGGTTTGCCCCGGGGGGAATGGATGGGGGATATGGAATGTGGCAAAGAGCAGGTATAACGCAATTGAAAGATCTATTTGTGGATGGGAAGTTTGCGAGTCTGGGAGCGCTGACCGAGAAATATGGGTTGCCCCAAGGGAATGCATTCAGGTACATGCAATTGAGGGCTTTTGCGAGGCAACAGGTGAGGGAATTCCCGCAGCTCCCGACACAAGAGGTGCAGGACAGAGTCATCTCAAAGAAATGGGTGGGGGACGGTAAGGTGTCGGATATATATAGGGAAATGAGAGACGAAGGGGAGACTATGATGGACGAACTAAAAGGGAAATGGGAAGAAGAGCTAGGGGAGGAGATTGAGGAGCGGATGTGGGCAGATGCCCTAAACAGGGTAAACTCGTCGTCCTCGTGCGCCAGGCTAAGCCTGATTCAGTTTAAGGTATTACACAGGGCACATATGACTGGAACACGGCTCAGTAAATTTTTTGGGGTGGAGGATAGGTGTGCGAGGTGCTCGAGAAGCCCAGCGAATCATACCCATATGTTTTGGTCATGCCCGGCACTACAGGGGTTTTGGATGGGGGTGACAAAGGTGCTTTCGAAAGTAGTAGGAGTCCGGGTCGAACCAAGCTGGGGGTTGGCTATATTTGGGGTTGCACAAGAGCCGGGAGTGCAGGAGGCGAAAGAGGCCGATGTTTTGGCCTTTGCGTCCCTAGTAGCCCGGCGCAGAGTATTGCTAATGTGGAAAGAAGCCAAGCCCCCGGGGGTGGAGACCTGGATAAATGATATGGCGGGGTTCATAAAGTTAGAGCGGATTAAGTTCGTCCTAAGGGGGTCGGCTCAAGGGTTTACTAGGCGGTGGCAACCGTTCGTCGAATATCTTGCGGAAAGATAGATAGGGGAGAACAAAGAAGGCAGCAGCAGCGGCCCAGGACTTGGGGGGGGGGGGGGGGATGGGGGGGAATGGGGGGGGGGTGTGTGGCCTGAGACAAGGCAGTTGCCAATTAGGGCTAGTTTTTATTTTTTGTTATTTAATATTTATTTATTTGTTGTTGTTTTTGTTTAAATTTTAAAAGGTCATTATTATCTGTATTGTTACAATGTTGTGTAAAGGATGCACAATGCACTGTGTTGGTTGACCAAAAATTTTCAATAAAATATTATTTAAAAAAAAAAAAAAAAATCAGGCCCCGATGTTAAAAAGATAAAATGGACATAATTAACAAAAGACTGGCAGAGCAGACACAATGGGCTGGCTGGTGATTGCTATCTCACAAAATCTATTACTAATATTTAAGAACAGGGCAGCACAGTGGCGCAGTGATTAGCACTGCCGCCTCCCGGCACTGAGGACCCGGGTTCGATCCCAGCCCTGGGTCACTGCCCGTGTGGAGTTTGCACATTCTCCCCATGTCTGCCTGGGTCTCACCTCCACAACCCAAAGATGTGCAGGGTAGGGAGATTGGCCATGCTAAATTGCCCCTTAATTGGAAAAAAAAAGTTTTTAAAAAATTTAACAAAAACTTTGAAGTATCAATTAACAATATTAATTGTGATTTAACACCATCTACGATCTCTGCCTTAATAAAATGTATAGAAACCTTATTTGTAGAATTTCCAATGAGCAAATAGCAAACCATAATCATTGTCTCAGTGAGTTCAAGAGTAACATTTCTTTTTACTATTCAATCTGCAGGTTATTCATTCCGATGCCTATTACTGTAAAACTATCCTTGATGATAACAGCTCCTCTGCCCTCATCATTCTCGGCTTCGTCCTGATGTCCCCCCTTATTGTGATCGCCATGGTGACCTACTGCAGTGTGGCACGTCGTCTGCGGCTCTTCCTTTGCTTCGTGCCCTACACCCGAGCCGTCTACAAAGGCATGAAGTGGACTGGGCATGACCACCCCAGCGGCTGCTGCTGCTGCGGAAAAGAATGGGACAGCAATTTGAAGGCTTGGGTCTGAGTGTGTTTTAGATGACCTGACTGCGCACACTTGTATAATAATCTTGCTTTCCATCTTCTGCATTGTGAAATTATTGACGTTTTACAATTAAAATCAAAACAGGTCCCCTCAGCATTTGGACAGGTGAATGTATGTCTTGGTTTGAGAGATGTATCCGAATTAGATGATTGTGTGAATAAAAACAATGTGCAAAGGTACGGGTGAGCGGGGTGGGGGGTTGGAGGCAGGGGAGTGGCACTAAACCACACTGCTCATTTGGAGAGTGCAAATATGATGGGACAAATGGCCTCTTTCTGATGGAGCCCCACTAGGTGTGGCAGATTGATTGCCCGGCTGTCAGAACCAACAGGGAGCATGTTCAATGACGGTTGGGTTCAGGTTTAAGAACTTTAATAAATTATTTCATCCCACCTGACCCAAAAACGCCCATCTCTTCAAGGTTGCAAACCCCCCTCATCAGGAGTAACGTGACTGTCCACAGTTAGATGAGCTCGCAAATCACAAGTCAACATCTGGGACCTCAGAGCTGTGGCGCTTCCAGTAGTTTCCTGCATTCTGCACTTTTAGCAAGCTGAAGGTAGCAGCCCCAGTTTCCCATTAGCTACCGTCATCTAAATATCTCTTTCTGACAGAGCTGCTAATGGGCCATTACAGCACAGCCCATCGTTCATAATCCGTGACAGAGCAGCCACATTCAGCGTTTGCAAAAAACTGCCTGAAGGAAAAATCCGTCGGATTCAAAGTCCTTGGACGTGTTTATGGCATTTCTTTTAAAATAAGCGATTGGGATTTGTAGAAAATAAATTCACCCCTCACACTGCGCGCTCATCTGGACTGATTATCCCAGAACCAGCATTGTGTCACCAAATCCAGTCACTTGATCATCCTTTCAAACAGCATTTGAATCTTTTTTTTAACTCCATTCTTAAAGTTACAAAGCCAATGTGCAGAGTGGATGGGTCAAGCCCTTAATTCATCTCATGGCTTGCTCCAAATAAACAATTCAAATTCAAATTGAAGCCAATTCGTGGTCTCCACAAGAGAGACATACAAGGTCCAAGCTGACAAGAAAGCTCCCTCGGCATCATCTTGGGCTTGATCTGACACTTGATCTTAGCCATAAGGCCGAAAAGCGAACAAAAACAGGCACTTGCTGTGCAGGTTAATACACAGCAATTTACAGGATGGCTCGGCAAAAGGAGAAAGATACACATTTCTGTCAAATAGAACGATAGAATCCCTGCAGTGCAGAAGGAGGTCCACTCGGCCCATCAAGTCGGCACTGATCCTCTGAAAGAGCACCCTACCTAGGCCCACTCCCCCACCCTATCCCCGTAACTCCACCTTACCTACACATCCTTGGACACTAAGGGGCTATTTAGCATGGCCAATCCAACTAACCTGTACATCTTTGGACTGGGGGAGGAAACTGCAGGAAACCCTCGCAGACATGGGGAGAAAGTGCAAACTCCACACACACAGGCCGAGGTTGGAATTGAACTCGGGTCCCTGGCGCTGTGAGGCAGCAATGCTGACCGCTGTGCCGCAGTAGACATGGGAAGGATTTCTAGTGCCAAGTTAGCAGCATCCCGCACAACCTATAAGTGTTGATCAGTATTCATAAACCTTATGTATGTTTATGTGTGAAGGCATTGGCATTACATGAGGAGAGGTGGAGATTTTGTTTGGCTTTATGTCCCAATTAATACAGGAATAGAGAGGCACGGAGCATGTTTTCCAATGAGGGATAATCACAGATTCATTCTCTGTGCTGTTGAGCCCATGGTGATGTTAGTTGCTAGTGCCCTTGAATATCAGTTAGTGGTTTGTATGTTTGCTAATGTTCTGTCAGGATTGGGAGAACCACTGCACTAATCCACAGTGAATTCTCAAGCATAAACCACAGTTAATGTACACTGCCTGTTTGTTCAAATATCCTTCGAAATGTTAGATGTGACCAGAATCATTTTGCTATCAATGCCTAACGTTTCTAATGGCATGATCGTTTTAACCCTTTGCTCACGCCAAGTGATCTGCTTCCAGTCTGGCAACACGTCAGCACAAACATAGCAAAATGCAAACCGTGAAAAATAATCAACTTGTGAAAACTGCAAATGGAATAAATGTGGCTCTATGCTGAAACGTGGAGAATGATGCATCCTTACTTGCGATTTCATAAACATCAAAATGGAATCTTTTCAGTGACTCCCTATCATGCACAAGTGCAGTGACAGCATGGAACCAGCCCTTGCCATAGGACTTCCTATTCAACGACAGTACGGATGCTCTCTTACAGGAAAGGTTTTGAATCCGTTCTATCTGCCAATACTGACAGAATGTCACCTTCTCCCAATGTCTGCGTGGGTCTCACCCCCACAACCCAATGATCTGCAATGCAGCTGGATTGGCCACACTAAATTGCCCCTTAATTGGGAAAAAATGATTGGGTACTCTAAATGTACTTAAAGAAAGAATGTAATTCCAACTGGCTTTTCTCAACGTTAATATTACATCAATAGTCATCAATGCTGGAGATATAACTTACAACAAACACCAACATCTTTCATTGCAGGCGCAATCATATTACAATATTGACATCTTTCCATGCCAGAATGAAATCACAATAGTGTCAGCTACGAATGCTGGCACCATATTGCCACAATACTGACCATTTCTCAGTGCTACTTTATCCTTACCATCTGGACATTGATTAGTGTTCCAACACTGATTAGATGCCGGACTGCAATATTTCATTACACTGTTTCAAAGCTGCACAACAGAATCAAATGGGCCAATACAAGGCTTTAGCATTCCATCAGTAGATATAGGGCTGTAGTATCTTGCCAGCTAGGGGGTCAGCTAGCTCAGTTGGCAGGGCGGCTGGTCTGTGATGCAGAGAGACGCCAACAGCATGGGTTCAATTCCCTTATCAGCTGAGGTTATTCATGAAGATCCCATCTGAGGTTTGGTGATCATCAGTCAGCTCTCCCCCATCAAAGGGGAAAGCAGCCTCTGGGGCTGTGGTGACATTGTATTCAGTCAGTGTGTGCATAGATACAGAGTTACAGTATCCCTCCAGAGGGTAGATGGAGGACGATGTTAATTAATCACAGATAAATAGAAGGTGACTGTATTCTTCCATCTCAGGTTAGATTCTGTCATTGGATAGAAGCTAGGGGTAGGGCTTCTTGTCATTGGGAAATAGTGATGTACTGGTAACGCCACCTAGAGGCATTCGTTCAGGGCAGCTGGTGGAATTCAAATTCAAGTTATTATGATCCCGGGTCAGACCCCAACAGTGGCTAGGATACTGGACAGAAAACCCAATATTTAATTTTAATTTTATAAGACTGTGAGGAAAGGATACTTCGCTCCAGGAGTGATTACATGAGGAAATAGGGGTGTGGCATATTAAAACAAACTTTATTACTGACACAGTATTAAAATATATTTAACATCACACAAGAAAATAACTTACAATTACCCCTTAAACAATGCTACTCAAAGGAGTGAACACAATATCCTTAACTGCTTTCTTTATTCCCACTTAAACAATAAGATAAAGCCCCATCTCAGCTCTCAATCCATTATTAAACCATTGGCACTCGGGAATACTTGCTTTAAAGTGATGTTCTTTGAGAAAGAAAGATATTTTGAGACTGCTTAAACGATAAGATCTGACTCCTGTCAGACCCATGCAGAAACCCTGGCTTTATCTCTTCAAAAGCTGTTTCAGCTGTTTTTTCACCTTTCCAACCACACTGCTCTTCTGCCTGCAGACATATCAATTAACTGAGCTGCAGAGATAAAACTGCTTGACTTGTGGTCACAGCTCCATCCAGCTCAGAACTGAACTGCTTCTTTGCAAAACACCTGATGCCTTCGCTCCACTCAGCAACAACCTTTATCATAGATCATAGAATTTACAGTGCAGAAGGAGGCCATTCGGCCCATCGAGTCTGCTCTTGGAAAGAGCACCCTACCCAAGGTCAACACCTCCACCCTATCCCCATAACCCAGTAACCCCACCCAACACTAAGGGCAATTTTGGACACTAAGGGCAATTTAGCACGGCCAATCCACCTAACCTGCACATCTTTGGACTGTGGGAGGAAACCGGAGCACCCGGAGGAAACCCACGCACACACGGGGAGGACGTGCAGACTCCGCACAGACAGTGACCCAAGCCGGAATTGAACCTGGGACCCTGGAGCTGTGAAGCAATTGTGCTATCCACAATGCTACCGTGCTGCCCACCGTACCAAGCTGAAATCTAATTAACTCCACAGGGAATCCCCTTAACCAAAAACATTCTATTAGCCCAAGCCTTTCATGATTGTTTAAATGCACCCCTGGCACCCAAAATATTCTTGCCTTTCAAACTAGGAGTTCTTTTAAAACACGATTGCAACAGTCGCACATACACTAACCCAGATTTTAACCCTTACTGCTCCAAATACTATAATTCAGTACACCTGAAATTTCTACATTCATCACAAGATATCTGGAATTGAAAGCTAGTCTCAGTAATGGTGACCGTGAAACCATTATCCACTGCTGTAAAAAAAAATGTGGTTCACTAATGTGCTTCAGGGAAGGAAATCTGCTATCCTGACCCGCTCTGGCCTACATGTGACTCCAGACCCACAGCAATGTAGCTGATTCTTAACTGCCCTCTGAAATGGCCTAGCAAGCTACTCAGTTCTTGGGCAATAAGCGATAGGCAGCAAACGCTGGCCTTGCCAGCGAGACTCATATCCTATACAGAAATAGGGATTCAGAACATTTGCATTCCTTCCCCTGGTACATGCAGGCTGATGGTATCCTATCATTGAGTTGATGCATGACTACACAAATCGATGTTAAGGAGTCAGAAAGCTACATGGTTTCATTCCTGGATAGGTACACTGCTACTGCTTTCCAACATCAGTACCAGATCAAAGTGTTTGATCATTGGGTGGATATAGGACTACAATATAGCCACTTATAGAGACCACTAATTAAATCGGGGAAATGTTGGTGATGTAAAGCATCTTTCACAAAATATTGCTAAAGCAGCACTGAATTTAGATACCACATCATTTGTTCACCAGCGGCCTATTACTGTCCTTTTCTGTCAGATGGGTAATGTTTGGACTCAAAATGGCTTCTTCCTCGACCACCGCGTGGATATTCAAATGAATCGAAAGCAGGTTTGCAGGGGCAAATTCATCAATGTCACGCTGCCAGCAAGAAGCCACACTGGAAAGTAACAGATGTTGGTTAATGAAGCTCTCTGGTGTTAGCTTCAATCCACAGCCCGGGATTTCCCCCGATATCGGCAAAGATGCCGACAGCAATGGCAGGTTTCTCCGCCAGACAGTGCAGGACTTCGAAAAAAAATTTAAGTCCCGGGAAGCCCGACATATCACTGGCAGGGCGGCCTCTGATTCGCTCGCCCTGCCATCAAATCAGACAACCGATGATCTGGGACACCATCTTTAAAGGCTGCCCCAGTGCACAGCGAGCAAACTCCTTCACCCAGGTGCAGCTCCCCGGCTCCCCACTGGCACTACCCTGGCATCAAGCCGGAAGTACCTGGACACAACCCTGACACTATCCTGGCATCAAGCTGGCACTACCTGGGCACTGCCATGGCACTGCCCTGGCACTACCACCATGTCACCATGCCACAGTGGATGGATGTTTTGACATGGGGGGGGGGATCAATTCCTGGGTATGGGTCTGATAATTATATGTTAATTTATTATAATGGGGTTCCAGACATTCAATGTCGAGAAACGCAGCCTGCCACTGACGTGGGCAGAGGACAATTACGTCATGCTTTCATGTTGTCATGAAGCGTGACTTTGGTCTTGTCACAATATTTTCTGCTCCCGTTGCCGAACCTGCCCGACTCAAACGGGAGTCAAACCCCCCAGCCATGCCCCGTCCAGTGCTGCTCCTGCTGAGAAGTGTAGGGTCAATATATTTAATCGATGAAGTTCCCAGGCGGCACAATGGTTATTTCAGTGCTTCACTATCCAAAACATTAGCTCGATATCACCATGGCAATTGGGCAGGTGACTGTTACAATGATACAGATATGAAAATGGTACCCATGATTGTATGACACTCCAGTGTATTCTCATTTACTTTTTACACTGAACTCCAATTTTAAAATCAAAAGCGAATAGATATCTGGAGATTTCATTATGGTCTGACTGCTGGTATGTCCAATAGATAATAGAGAGATAGCTGTCACCATTAAAAATAAAGTGAAACTTTGAGCTTGAGTGCAGACTCAATAGGGTGCAAACCCAGCAGATTCGGCTGGCACCCCAGACTGCGGTGCCCACATCCATAAGCCCTCCATGCCCCCTTGCCCCTGACTCTGATCAGGTTTACGGATAAAAATCCATGCAACCTACATCTGAGGCCTGGATGTTCACCACCGCAGTGAGTCTCTCCTTCCCGGAAAATCCCGGACGTGGCTGGATAGCTATTCAGATTCTTGATTAACAAGTGTGTGTGTGGGGGGGGGGGGGGACCGAGTGGCCTACTCCTGCTCCTAATTTTTATGTTCATTTTCTAGGGAGCAGGGGACTGGAGATGGGCTAGGTGTAGAATTCTCAGAGGTATCTGGCTATTTAACTCACCAGCTGCCTCCACTGACACCCCAGCCACGTGAACATTGAACAGTAGGAAGTCCTACAATACCAGGTTAAAGTCCAACAGATTCCTTTAGAATCACTAGCTTTCGGAGCGTAGCTCCTTCATCAGGCGAGTGAAGGAGCTGATCACCTGATGAAAGAGCTACGCTCCGAAAGTTAGTGATTCCAGAGAAATCTGTTGGACTTTAACCTGGTGTTTGTTGTAAGACTTCTTACTGTGCCCACCCCAGTCCAACGCCCACATCTCCCCATCGTGAATATTGAAGTTCACAGAGCAGGGCAAGTCAAAGGAGGGCAATTTTCGATGCGTTTGCTTTCAGAGCCAGGTACTCCCTTGGAGAGGTGAGGTATCCCAGTAAAGTTATATTGAAGCTTGCATTTAGTGCCGCAGAATTTCCAGGAACCTATGTCCGATTGTCCTCTTGTGGCCCAAAGGAGTGGGAAGCTGGGGTTGCTGGTCTTTCTGGGTAATTTTTCTTTGCCCCCACTGAGAAATGCACGTAGATTCAAGGATGAATGGGTGGTGGGCATGGCACCCTCTCACATGGAGGAACGCAAAGACAGGGTCGAAGGTCAAGAAGAAGAGAAGGCTGCAGGAGCACAAGGAAGGAGGAGAGGAGAGGATGGACAACTAGGTTCTACCTTGTGGGGAAGGTGTACAGACTGAGGACTCATACCTCAACATGATGGAAAACCCGTGCGGAAGAAGGCTCAGACTGAGCCGTGACATTGTGACAAACATTTTTCACATGGTGCAGCAGCAACTGGAGCCACAATCCATTGACTTCCATACCCTGCCAGTCGCTGTGAAGGTAAGCACCACACGGAACCTCCATGCCTCAGGCTCTTTCCTGGACTCAGCAGAAGACCTGCCTGATATATCCCAGACAGCAACTCACAAATGCATTATGAAAGTGACTAATGCCCTGTTCGTTCATCCGGGGAAGTATATTCGCTTCCCCATGGATCTTCAATTTCAGACTCAGAGAGCCAATGACTAAGTTTGCGAAATTGCAGGCTTCCCTCAGGTGTAGGCATCATTGAATGCACACATGTTGCAATAAAGCTCCCAACTCAGCATGTGGACACCTTAATCAACCACAAGTCATTTCATCCATCAATGCGCAGGCCGTTTGCAACCGCAATAAGGTGTTTTCGGAAGTGTGTGCAAGATTCCCAGGATCCTTCACACTAAGGAATTTTCAGCTCTCCAATCTATTTCATCCACCCATGCAGATCCAGGGATGGTTCCAAGGGGACAAGAGCTACCCCCTAGGAACATGGCATAATGATCCCCTTTAGGCACTCACAATCAGAGGCAGCGTGAAACTACAGTTGCAGCCATGTATACTATCTGCAGACAAGGAATAATATTTAAGAAGGCCCTTGGCATTTTAAACATGAGATTCCGATGCCTCGATTGCTCAGGTGGAGCTCTCCAATGCGCTCCAGCAAGGAGTTCAAGAATAGTTATTGCTATACATTGCTGCACAGCCAGGGGCCTCTATCTTCATGATGATGAAGCCATGGGCAGAGCCTGGTTGAGCTGGTTCGGGGATGGTTTAGCACACTGGGTTAAATCGCTGGCGTTGAAAGCAGACCAAGGCAGGCCAGCAGCACGGTTCAATTCCCGTAATAGCCTCCCCAAACAGGCGCCGGAATGTGGCGACTAGGGGCTTTTCACAGTAACTTCATTTGAAGCCTACTCGTGACAATAAGCGATTTTCATTCATTTCATTTTCATTCATTTCAACCTCTGAGGAAAAAGAGGATGAGGAAGAGAAGGAAGTCCATGTACATTCAGGTCATTCCGAAATAGATGAGGATGATAAGTCCGCCAATGGCAGAGCAGCAAGGAGGCAAAAACATGGGCCCCAGGCTCATGCCATCCAGGATGGGATCATTGCCAGAGGGGTCCTTGATCAGAATAGACTTTCATAACCTCCTCTAAAATAACAAACAGTCCCTGGTCACCCCATAAATATCCTTGTATCTTCATGCCACAGTCTCTCAAGGGGCTGCCCATTGCTCAAAACGGAAGCAATATCAATGATTCAGATTCTAAAACATTCAAATTGCTGCTATCCTTTCCATCATAAACATGGTCGAGAGCATCTTTCAGTCACACATGGTAATCAATACCTTTCGTCCTTGCCCCCTCACATGAATGTCATTGGTAGTAAACCATGCACCCCATGCTGCCAAATGGACAATGCCCACAATGCAGATAATGACATGAATTGGTAAACCACTGTTGCACCTGTATTAGGTGATGTACGGTAGGACCTGTACTACAGGTTCGCCGGTAGTCCCTGCCTGTTGGCTCCGCCCAGGAGGCAGGGTATAAATTTGCGTGTCCTCCAGCCAGCAACCATTTCGCCAACTGCTGTGGGAGGCCACACATCTGATAGCAATAAAGCCTCAGTTGGATTCAACTATCGTCTTTTGTCCAATTGACCGTGCCTCAATTTATTGCTGTCAGTTTCTAAGGATGGACCTCCGTATCAAACCGGATCGCCCGCAGCTGGATCCGCACTCAAGCGATGCCAGAAAGGACTTCCAGCACTGGCTAGCTTGCTTCGAGGCGTATATCAACGCGGCACCAACCCCTGTTCCGGAGGCTCAGAAGATTCAGATTTTATATTCCAGGTTGAGCTCCAAAGTCTTTCCGTTAATCCAGGACGCGCCGAACTACGGCGAAGCCACGACTCTGCTCAAGGACAACTACGCACAGAAAACGAACACGCTCTTCGCCAGGCACGCACTCGCCACTCGCTCTCAACATCCTGGTGAGTCCATAGAGGACTTCTGGCGGGCCCTAATCCCACTAGTCCGGGACTGTGACTGTCAGGCCGTTACGGCCACGGAACACTCAGACCTCCTTATGCGGGACGCTTTTGTGACTGGAATTGGGTCAGATCTCATATGCCAGCGGCTCCTAGAAGGGGCCACGCGCAACCTCGCAGAGACTAAAATGCTAGCTCTCTCCATGATGGTCGCCCTGCACAAGGTCCAGTCCTACACCCCCAGCCGCGCGGCCCACCCCTCCTATGCTTCGGGGACCCCACAGACAGCCGCCCCAGCGGGGGCGCTGCCCACCCAATATGCCTGCGCTGCACGCCAGCCAGCGAACCCCGGGGGCCCCCAATGCTATTTTTGTGGCCAACAGAAGCAACCCCACCAACACTGCCCAGTCTGCGCTGCCCTTTGTAAAGCCTGCGGGAAGAAGGGCCACTTCGCCGCGGTGTGTCAGGCCCGCTCAGTAGCCGCTATCGCCCCCACCCACCTTGGTCACGGACAATGGGCGCCGCCATCCCCCCCCCTCAGACCATATGCAGCCAGTGGGCACCGCCATCTTCCCCTCCGCGCAACACGTGCGTTCCATGGGCGCCGTCATTTTGTAACCCTCAAGATCTTCGGGCGCCGCCATCTTGTCTACCCCTCAGCCTTCCAGGACCCGGGCTCACCACCCGCCCCATTATCCGACAACCAACCAAGACTCGCCTCCATGTCAATCGACCAGTCTTGTCCGCGTAACCTGACCAACGCATCCACCAGCGTGAAAGCTGACGGACATGCAACCTCCTGCCTGCTGGACTCCGGGAGCACCAAAAGCTTCATACACCCGGATACGGTAAGGTCCTGCTCCCTCACAATACACCCCGCCAACCAAAACATCTCCCTGGCCTCCGGATCCCATTGTGTAGCGATCCGGGGGTACTGTATGGTCACGCTAATGGTCCAGGGCGTAGAATTCAGCGGCTTCTGCCTCTACATCCTCCCTAACCTCTGCGCTGCACTAATCCTCAGCCTGGACTTTCAGTGCAACCTCCAGAGGCTAACTCTGAAATTCAACTGGCCCTTACCACCCTTACTGTGTGCGGCCTCGCGACCCGAATGATCGACCCACCTTCCCTCTTTGCCAATCTAACTCCAGATTGCAAACCCGTCGCCACCAGGAGCAGACGGTCCAGCACCCAGGACAAGACCTTCATCAGGTCCGAAGTCCAGCAGCTGCTTCGGGAAGGCATCATCGAGGCCAGCAACAGCCCCTGGAGAGCTCAAGTGGTAGTAGTTAAAACTGGGGAGAAACACCGAATGGTCGTGGACTACAGCCAGACCATCAACCGGTACACGCAGCTCGATGCGTACCCCCTCCCACGCATATCTGACATGGTTAACCAGATTGCGCAGTACTGGGTCTTCTCAACGTTAGACCTGAAATCCACCTACCACCAGCTCCTCATCCGTAAATCGGACCGTCCATACACTGGCTTCGAGGCAGACGGCCGCCTATACCACTTCCTTAGGGTCCTCTTCGGCGTCACAAACGGGGTCTCGGTCTTCCAAAGGGAGATGGACCGAATGGTCGACCGGTACGGGTTGCGGGCCACCTTTCCGTACCTAGACAACGTCACCATCTGCGGCCATGATCAGCAGGACCACGACGCCAACCTTGCTAAATTTCTCCACACCGCTACTCTCCTAAACCTCACTTACAACAAGGAGAAGTGCGTGTTCAGCACAAACCCCTATGTGGTCCAGAACGGAGTTCTGGAGCCCGATCCCGACCGCATACGCCCCCTCATGGAGATCCCCCTACCCCACTGCCCGAAGGCCCTCAAACGCTGCCTGGGGTTCTTTTCGTACTACGCTCAGTGGGTCCCAAACTATGCGGACAAGGCCCGCCCACTCATACAGTCCACCCAGTTTCCCCTGACGGCTGAGGCCCAACAGGCCTTCGCCTGGATCAGAGCTGATATTGCCACGACCACAATGCACGCTGTAGATGAGACACTGCCCTTCCAAGTAGAAAGCGACGCATCAGACGTCGCCCTTGCCGCCACCCTCAATCAGGCAGGCAGGCCCGTGGCATTCTTTTCCCGCACCCTCCATGACTCTGAAATTCGGCACTCATCCGTCGAAAAAGAGGCCCAGGCTATCGTTGAGGCTGTGCGACATTGGAGGCATTACCTGGCTGGCAGGAGATTCACTCTCCTCACTGACTAACGGTCGGTAGCCTTCATGTTCAACAACACACAGCGGGGCAAGATCAAGAACGATAAAACCTTGAGGTGGAGGATCGAGCTCTCCACCTACAATTACGAGATTATGTATCACCCTGGTAAGCTCAACGAGCCCCCAGACACCCTATCACGAGGTACATGTGCCAGCGCACAGGTAGACTGACTCCGGACCCTGCACGACAGCCTTTGTCACCCAGGGATCACACGGTTATACCACTTCATTAAGGCACGAAATCTGCCGTACACCGTCAAGGAAGTAAGGACAATCACCAGGGACTGCCAGGTCTGTGCAGAGTGCAAGCCGCACTTCTACCAGCCAGACCGCGCACGCCTGGTGAAGGCCTCAGCGTGGACTTCAAAGGCCCCCTCCCCTCCATCGACCGTCACACACATTTTCTCAGTGTGATCGAAGAATACTCCAGATACCCCTTTGCCATCCCTTGCCCCGACATGACGTCTGCCACCATCATTAAAGCCCTCAACACAATCTTCGCTCTGTTCGGTTTCCCCGCCTACATCCACAGTGACAGGGGATCCTCATTCATGAGTGATGAGCTGCATCAATTCCTGCTCAGCAGGGGTATCGCCTCCAGCAGAACGACAAGCTACAACCCCCAGGGAAACGGACAGGTAGAAAGGGAGAATGAGACGGTATGGAGGGCCATCCAGCTGGCCTGACGGTCCAGGAACCTCCCGGCCTCCCACTGGCAGGAGGTCCTCCCTGATGCACTCCACTCCATTCGCTCATTACTCTGCACTGCCACTAACAATACACCCCATGAACGTCTTTTTGCCTTCCCCAGGAAGTCCACATCCAGGGTGTCGCTCCCGACTTGGCTCGCAGCTCCAGGAACCGTGCTTCTCCATAAGCACGTCCAGCTCCATAAGGCGGACCCGTTGGTGGAGAGGGTGCACTTGCTCCTCACAAACCACCAGTACACCTACGTGGCGTTCCCCGATGGCCGCCAGGATACTCTCTCCCTCAGGGACTTGGCACCAGGAGGTTCCACCCCCACACCCCCTCCGCCCCCGATGCCACCCTCCCCCTCCCCTGTCACTCCCAACAGCACCCCCCCCCAGGGCCATCCATCCACCCCTGCCCACGCCCGACGATGAAGAGGATCTGGTCACCATCGACCAGATCAGCACCAACATTGCCGACCCCACTGCGTCGCTCCCAGAGGAACATCAAGGCCCCGGACTGGCTAAACCTCTGACCGGTCCACCGAACATCAGAGGACATTTGTTTGCTCAAATCTTGTAAACATTAACTCATTGTTGTATATAGTTATCCAACACCCCCGCTGGACTCCATGTTTAACAGGGGGTGAATGTGGTAAACCACTTTTGCACCTGTATTAGGTGACATAAGGTAGGACATGTACTACAGGTTCGCTGGTAGTCCCTGCCTGCTGGTTCTGCCCAGGAGGCGGGGTAGAAATATGCGTGTCCTCCAGCCAGCAGCCATTTCGCCAGCTGCTGTGGGAGGCCACACATCTGATAGCAATAAAGCCTCAGTTGGATTCAACTATCGTCTTTGTCCAATTGATCGTGCCTCAATTAATGAAGCTGTTAAAGACTATACATGAAGATACGAGAGTATGCTGCATCATACATGGAGGTATAACATCTCACGCATGATGATAAGTTAATTGTGCAATGACATACCATTGAAATAACACTTGCAACATCCATTCTGGCAAATAGTCCTGGTTGGAATTCCTTACATAAAATTCCCACAGTACCGAAAGAGGCCATTCGGCCCATCGAGTCTGCACCAACCCTCTGAAAGAGCATCCTATCTTAGCCCACTCCCCCGCTCTATCCCCGTAACCCCACCTGACCTGCACATCTTTGGAGACTGAGGGGCAATTTAGCATGGCAAATCCACCTAATCTGCACTTCTTTGGACTGTGGGAGGAAACTAGAGCACCCGGAGGAAACCCACGTAGACACGGGGATAACGTGCAAACTCCGTGCAAACGCCACACAGTCACCCAAGGTTGGAATGGAACCCGGGTGTCATGATATCCACATCAGCATATCATGGTGCAATCACACACACACTGATGGACAGGCAGTTGGAACAATCAGCACACACATAACATCGCAGCCAATCACCAGTGAGAGCACACGCACTATAAAACAGGGAACACCACAGTTCCCGCTCATTCTACCAGGAGATAGCTCAGAGCACAGAGCTCACAACGTGCCACTCAGACATAGACCATGTGCTGAGTGCCTCACTAAGATAGTGATAGGGCTGGGTCCACAGGTTAGCTGGTGAAGCACGTACCCAAGCCAGTAGTTAGTTGTTATCGTTGATTGGACAATAAAACAGAGTTGTACCATCTACAGCCTCGTTGGATCATTTGTGCATCAGAGCACCCAACACGACATGATACCAGTAGTGGACGCTAACCAGCGACTGTGAGACCGACCTGCACCCTTTCAGAAATCCACCATCCTGCTCCATGGAAAACATCAGCCCGCCGCAGCCGCTCCGAATCGCTGGTAATCTCGGCGTAAACTAGAAGCTGTTTAAACAGCGTTTTCAGCTCTTCCTCGAAGCCACAGACAGGGAGAATGCTGCGGACACCAGGAAGATTGCCCTCCTCCTCTCCACGGCGGGGCAACACGCCATCCACATCTATAACTCCCTGGCATTCGCTGAAGGCAAGGACAAAACAAAATATAAGACGGTGTTTCGGAAGTTCGAGGAACACTTCAGCGTGGAAGTCAATGAGAGCTTCGAGAGGTACCTATTCCAGCAGCGCCTGCAGGGTAAGGATGAGCCTTTCCAATCTTACTTGACACACCTCCGTATCCTCGTGCAGTCCTGCGGCTATGAGGTCACATCCGACTCCATGATACGGGATCAGATAGTTTTTGGGGTCATCTCGGACACTGTACGCCAGCAGCTCCTTAAAATAAAGCGCCTCACCCTATCGACTGCCATCGAAACCTGCGTTCTCCATGAGAATGCGACCAGCCGGTACTCCCAAATCCAGGCGGCCGAAACGGCACGGCATGGGCCCCACGAGGCGGAGCAGGTCCAGTCGATCGAGTTCCTCCTGGCCTGCGGCCCGGTCAAGGGCGGCCATTTTGTGTGCTTGCCGAGGCCTCCCGCGCTTGTACGCGCCAAAAGAGGGGACGTTGACGCAGAGGGACGTGATGCGCAGGCGTGCTCTACGCATGACCGCACCGCGCATGCGCGGTGGCGCAACGAATGCAACGAGCGGCAACTGTGGTTCCACCCACTTAAAGCAGAAATGTCCGACCAAAGCGTGACAATGCCTTCGATGTGGCAGGATGGGCCACTATGCTGCCTGCTGTCGAGCAGCTCAGCCAACTCCCAACAATTCTGCCAGCCTCGCAGGGACGTGCGGGTGATTCAGCCCACCTACACTGAGTCATATCCAGATAGTATGCAGACCAGCGATACCGAAGACAGGGAGCCCTTCCGCATTGCGGTAATCCACAAGAACCGGATGTCCCCAAATCGGAACCACCAGCTGCTGCTAGTGCACAGCATTGATCCAGGCGATGAGTGGTGTGCCACCCTAACGGTCAACCGATCCCAGATCACATTTCGCCTGGACACTGGTGCCTCCGCCAATCTCCTCGCATGGTCAGCCTTCCAGACCTTGAAGGTTAAACCACCGATTCTGCCATCCCACTGTCAGCTGGTTGATTACAATGGAAACGTCATCCCGGCCACGGGGTCCTGCCAGCTCGATGTTACACACAACTCACACAAAGCCACATTGTCATTTGAAATCGTAGGATCCCCGAAGGACTCTCTGTTAGGCGCACAGGCGTGCAAGATCCATCACCTCGTTCAGCGGGTACACACTCTGTCTCCAGAAGGCACGTCCGATTTCCCAGATGCAGACTTCAGGGCACAGCTCCACTCACTCCTCGCGCACAACCAGGAGGTTTTCGAGGGCATGGGCACACTGCCCTACACGTACAAAATATGGCTCAAACCGGACACCACGCCGGTCATTCACGCACCTCGTAGGGTCCCAGCACCACTCAAGGACCGCCTCAAGCAGCAGCTGCAGGACCTGCAGGACCAAGGAGTGCTTTCCCGGGTCACGGAGCCAACGCCATGGGTCAGCTCCATGGTGTGCGTCAAGAAGCCCTCCGGCGAGCTCCGGATCTGTATCGACCCAAAAGATTTAAATCACAACATCATGAGGGAACACTACCCCATACTCAAACGAGAAGAAGTCACGAGCGAGATGGCTCGGTCAAAAATATTCACCAAGCTTGATGCCTCAAAGGGCTTCTGGCAGATTCAATTGGATCAGTCCTGCAGGAAGTTGTGCACTTTCAACACTCCATTTGGCAGATACTGCTACAATAGGATGCCATTTGGCATCATTTCGGCCTCCGAAGTGTTCCATCGCATCATGGAACAGATGATGGAGGGTATCGAAGGGGTACGCATCTACGTAGACGACGTTATCACTGGTCTGCCACACCACAGGAGCACATCAGTCGTCTCCTGCGTGTCTTTGCACGGATACGGGATCAGGGCCTGCGCCTTAACCGAGCCAAATGCTCTTTTGGCCAGACTTAGCTAAAGTTTTTGGGGGACCACATCTCCCGGTCGGGTGTGCAGCCGGATGCCGACAAAGTGGCAGCCATCACAGCCATGCAGCAGCCATCAGACAAGAAGGCAGTGCTGCGCTTTCTCTGGATGGTCAACTTCCTGGGGAAGTTCATTCCTAACCTTGCTTCGCACATGACTGCTCTTCGCCACCTGGTTAAAAAGACAACGGAATTCCAGTGGCTGCCCGCACACCAGAGTGAATGGGAGGAGCTTAAGGTGAAGCTCACCACCGCCCCGGTACTGGTGTTTTTCGATACCACACGGGAAACAAAGATCTCAACTGACGCCAGCCAGTCTGGCATTGGGGCGGTACTCCTCCAACGGGACGACACCGCATCATGGGCTCCAGTCGCCTATGCGTCGCGGGCCATGACCCCCACAGAACAGCGCTATGCGCAGATTGAGAAGGAGTGCCTAGGCCTGTTGACTGGCATCGACAAGTTTCACGACTATGTATATGGTCTTCCGCAGTTCACTGTGGAGACCGACCATTGCCCCCTGGTCGGCATCATTCAGAAGGACCTCAACGACATGACCCCTCGCCTCCAGCGCATTTTGCTCAAGCTCCGGAGGTACGACTTCCAACTTGTCTACACCCCGGGGAAGTATCTCATCATCGCAGATGCTCTGTCCAGGGCGGTCAACACACCTCCCGACTCAGAAGGGTTCGTTTGTCAGGTCGACGCACAGGTAGCCTTCACATCGGCCAATCTGCCGGCCACTGATGCACGTCTGGCCCACATTCGACGTGAGACTGCGACTGACCCCCTTCTACAACGTGTGATGCACCACAAGACAGAAGGGTGGCTCAAGGGGCAGTGCCCACAATTTTACAATGTCCGGGACGACTTGGCCGTCATCGATGGTGTCCTCTTGAAGTTGGACCGGATCGTGATCCCACACAGCATGCACCGGCTTGTCCTCGAACAACTGCACGAAGGCCATCTCGGAGTTGAAAAATGCAGGCGGAGGGCCCGAGAGGCTGTGTACTGGCCAGGCATCAGCGACGACATCGCCAACATGGTGCTCAACTGCCCCACCTGCCAGAGGTTTCAGCCGGCACAACCCCCTGAGACCATTCACCCCCATGAGTTGGTCACGTCCCCCTGGGCGAAGGTGGGCGTGGACCTCTTTCATGTGCTCGGCAGGGACTACATTATTCTTATTGACTACTTCTCAAATTATCCGGAGGTCATACGCCTGCACGACACAACATCATCAGCTGTCATCCGGGCATGCAAAGAAACCTTTGCTCGCCATGGGATTCTGCTCACCGTCATGTCTGACAACGGGCCTTGCTTTGCGAGTCAAGAATGGTCTTCCTTTGCCACTGTGGTAGTATGTATTAGGGGTCATGTGGGACTGGAAGCCCTAATGTCATTGGCTGACAGATCCCGGGTCCTGGTTGGCCGTTGACCTCTAGCACCGCCCTGAAGGCGGAGTATAAGAAGCCGGAGTCCTCCCCCGCAGGCCATTCTACTATCGAGCTGCGGGGGAATAGACACGCTTAATAAAGCCTCATCGACTTCACTCTATTCGTCTCACGGAGTCTTTGTGCGCTACAATTTATTAAGCGTGCCTAAAAAGGACTATGGAGCTCAGGATCATCCCAGAATGCCTGAGGATCAGCCCCCACGCAGTGAACGCGGCAGCAGCCTTCAAGCACTGGCAGACTTGTTTCGAGGCCTACCTCAGAACGGCCACCGGCCGGGTCACAGAAGACCAAAAACTACAGGTCCTGCACTCGAGGTTAAGCACGGAGATTTTCTCCCTCATCGAAGACGCGGAGGATTTCCAGACGGCGTTCGCAGCACTGAAAAGTCTCTATGTCCGCCCAGTTAACCAAATCTACGCTCGCTACCAGCTCGCGACGAGACGGCAAAGTCCCGGAGAATCGATTGACGAATTCTACGCCGCGCTGCTGATTTTGGGACGAGCCTGCAGCTGCCCTTCGGTGAACGCAAATGAACACACGGACATGTTAATGCGCGATGCTTTTGTGGCAGGTATGAATTCCTCCCAAATCCGCCAAAGACTTCTAGAAAAAGAGTCGCTTGGACTCTCAGAGGCACGGGCCCTAGCAGCCTCCCTAGACGTGGCCGCGCGTAATACCCGCGCCTACGGCCCCGACCGCGCGGCAGCCCATTGGGCTCCGTACGTACCCGTCGCGACAAACCCACCCACCCCCCCGGACACCCCACAGGCTTGCGCAGTCCAAACGCCAAGTCGCACCGGGGGCGCCCGCTGCTATTTCTGCGGCCAGGCGAAACACCCCCAGCAGCGCTGCCCGGCCCACGCAGCAATCTGCAAGAGCTGCGGGAAAAAGGGCCATTTCGCGGTTGTGTGCCGGTCCCGCGAGGTCGCCGCTGTCCCGGGAGAACAGGGAGCCCTGCACGACGCTTACGCTCCCCAACCCCCCCAGCGCCCCATGTACGACCCACAGGCGCAGCCACTCTGGGTCCCAACCACCGCGGTCCCGGGAGAACAGGGAGCCCTGCACGCCGCTTACGTTCCCCAACCGCCCCCCCCCCCCCCCCCCCCGGTCCCCACGTATGACCCGCCGGCGCTACCAATTTGGGTCCCGACCACCGCTGTCCCCAGTGATGAGGGAGCCCCGCGCGGTCCTAACGCTCCCCAACCCCCCCAGCGCCCCATGTGCGACCCGCAGACGCCGCCATTTTGGGTCTCGGCCACCACGAGGGGAGGAAGGGCGCCGCCATCTTGGACCACCCCAGACCTGTACGACGCATGGGGACGGCCATTTTGTCCACCCCGCCGCCATCTTGTGACCCCCCAGCCATGTGCGATGTATGGGGCGGCCATTTTGTTCATCCCCGACGCCATCTTGGACGGCAACAACGGACCCCAGTGTCGACGGCTCCACGGGGTTCGAGGAAGACGCTCCACTACTACAACCACGTCTCGCTTCAATAACGCTCGATCAAGCTCGGCCCCGGACACTCCAGACGACGACGACAACGGTGCTAATAAACGGGCACGAGACACCATGCCTAGTCGACTCCGGGAGCACGGAGAGCTTTATCCACCCCGACACGGTAAGACGCTGTTCCTTGACCACCTATCCCAGCGCACAAAAGATTTCCCTAGCTGCAGGATCCCACTCCGTACAGATCAAAGGTTTCTGCATAGTTACCCTAACGGTGCAGGGGAGGGAGTTCAAAAACTACAAACTACACGTCCTTCCCCAACTCTGCGCCCCCACATTACTGGGATTAGATTTCCAGTGCAACCTACAGAGCCTTACGTTCAAATTCGGCGGCCCAATACCCCCACTCACTATCTGCGGCCTCGCAACCCTCAAGGTGCAACCCCCGTCCTTGTTTGCGAACCTCACCCCGGATTGCAAACCCGTCGCCATTAGGAGCAGACGGTACAGCGCCCAGGACAGGACCTTCATTCGGTCCGAAGTCCAGCGGCTACTAAAGGAAGGCATAATCCAGGCCAGCAATAGTCCCTGGAGAGCACAGGTGGTAGTAGTGAAGACAGGGGAGAAACAAAGGATGGTCATAGACTATAGCCAGACCATCAACAGGTACACACAACTAGACGCGTACCCTCTCCCCCGCATATCCGACATGGTCAATCGGATTGCCCAATATAAAGTCTTCTCCACCGTGGACCTCAAGTCCGCCTACCATCAGCTCCCCATCCGCCCAAGTGACCGCAAGTACACAGCCTTCGAGGCAGACGGGCGATTATACCATTTCCTAAGGGTCCCATTTGGCGTCACAAACGGGGTCTCGGTCTTCCAACGGGAGATGGACCGAATGGTTGATCAACATGGGTTGCGGGCCACGTTCCCGTACCTCGACAATGTAACCATCTGCGGCCACGACCAGCAGGACCACGACGCCAACCTCCAAAAATTCCTCCAGACCGCCAAAGCCTTGAACCTCACGTACAACGAGGACAAGTGCGTTTTTAGCACCAACCGGCTAGCCATTCTGGGCTACGTAGTGCGCAATGGGATAATAGGCCCCGACCCCGAACGTATGCGCGCCCTCATGGAATTTCCCCTCCCGCACTGCTCAAAAGCCCTGAAACGCTGCCTGGGTTTTTTTTTCATACTACGCCCAGTGGGTCCCCCAGTACGCAGACAAGGCCCGCCCCCTAATACAGACCACGACCTTCCCTCTGTCGACAGAGGCTTGCCAGGCCTTCAGCCGCATCAAAGCGGATATCGCAAAGGCCACGATGCGCGCCATCGACGAGTCCCTCCCCTTCCAGGTCGAGAGCGACGCCTCCGACGTAGCTCTAGCGGCCACCCTTAACCAAGCGGGCAGACCCGTGGACTTTTTCTCCCGAACCCTCCACGCTTCAGAAATCCGCCACTCCTCAGTGGAAAAGGAAGCCCAAGCCATAGTGGAAGCTGTGCGACATTGGAGGCATTACCTGGCCGGCAGGAGATTCACTCTCCTCACCGACCAACGGTCGGTAGCCTTCATGTTCGACAATGCACTGCGGGGCAAAATCAAAAACGACAAGATCTTAAGGTGGAGGATCGAGCTCTCCACCTTCAACTACGAGATCTTGTATCGTCCCGGAAAGCTGAACGAGCCGTCCGATGCCCTATCCCGCGGCACATGTGCCAACGCACAAATTAACCGCCTCCAAACCCTCCACGAGGACCTCTGCCACCCGGGGGTCACTCGGTTTTTCCACTTTATCAAGTCCCGCAACCTCCCATACTCTTTAGAGGAGGTCCGTACAGTCACAAGGGACTGCCACATCTGCGCAGAATGCAAACCGCATTTTTTCAGGCCGGATGGTGCGCACCTGATTAAGGCTTCCCGCCCCTTTGAACACCATAGTCTGGATTTCAAAGGGCCCCTCCCCTCCACCGACCGCAACACATACTTCCTTAATGTGGTGGACGAGTACTCTCGCTTCCCATTCGCCATCCCCTGCTCTGACATGACCGCGGCCACAGTCATTAAAACCCTGAACACCATCTTCACACTGTTCGGTTGCCCCACAAACGTCCACAGCGACAGGGGGTCCTCTTTCATGAGTGACGAGCTGTGCCAGTTCCTGCTCAGCAAGGGCATAGCCTCAAGCAGGACGACCAGCTACAACCCCCGGGCAAGTAGAGAGGGAGAACGGCACGGTCTGGAAGACCGTCCTACTGGCCCTACGGTCCAGGGACCTCCCAGTTTCACGGTGGCAGGAGGTCCTCCTGGACGCTCTCCACTCCATCCGGTCGTTATTGTGTACGAGCACTAATCAAACGCCTCATGAGCGTCTCCTTGTCTTCCCTAGGAAGTCCTCCTCTGGAACGTCGCTGCCGACCTGGCTGGCGGCCCCAGGACCCATCTTGCTCCGAAAGCATGTGCGGGCACACAAGGCGGACCCGTTGGTCGAAAGGGTTCACCTCCTCCACGCGAACCCGCAGTACGCTTACGTGGAGTACCCCGAGGGCCGACAGGACACGGTCTCCCTGCGGGATCTGGCGCCCGCCGGCAACACACACACCCCCCCGACACCATTCACCCAACCCCCCCCTTCCTGCCACCGCCGTACCCCGCGACCGCCCCCTTCCCAGGAGGATCAGTTCCCCTCCCCTCAGGCCCGACCAAGAATAAAGCCCGAGCTGAAACCGTAAGGCTCCCGGAGACGACAACACCGGTACAAGCACCACAACCACCACCGGGGCCGAAGCGATCGACACGGACGACCAGACCGCCCGACCGACTCGTGGCGTCGATCTAAATCAATATATGGACTTTTCACAAGAACATTTTGCTTTTCTCCCGATACCTTCTGTAAATAGTTGAAACAGGACAAAATTGTACATACTGTATTGCCATATGAATGTTTTTCCTCCCAGGACCAGCCCTGTAAACCCTGACCACCATGCGAAGCATCACCCCGCCGGGTTCATTTTTGACAAGGGGTGAATGTGGTAGTATGTATTAGGGGTCATGTGGGACTGGAAGCCCTAATGTCATTGGCTGACAGATCCCGGGTCCTGGTTGGCCGTTGACCTCTAGCTCCGCCCTGAAGGCGGAGTATAAGAAGCCGGAGTCCTCCCCCGCAGGCCATTCTACTATCGAGCTGCGGGGGAATAGACACGCTTAATAAAGCCTCATCGACTTCACCCTATTCGTCTCACGGAGTCTTTGTGCGCTACAGCCACTTCATACAACTTCACACACATGACACCCAGTCCCTTGCATCCTCAGTCGAATGGCAAGGTGGAAAAGGGCGTCCACATTGTGAAGCAGCTCCTCTGCAAGGCTGCTGATGCCGGATCTGACTTCTGTTTAGCCCTGCTGGCCTATCGCTCGGCCCCACTGTCCACGGGCCTCTCGCCAGCCCAGCTGTTGATGGGTCGCACCCTCAGGACCACTGTGCCATCCATTCATGTTCCTGACCTTGACCATGCTCCAGTATTGCGAAGGATGCAACAACAGCGTGCTCAGTAGAAGGTGGCACATGACGCTCGGGCGACTGATCTTCCTGCCCTGGCGCCTGGAGACAACGTCCGCATACATCTACCGGAGGGCGGCTGGTCGGCAACTGCCGAGGTTCTCCGCCGCGTGGCTCCCCGCTCGTTCCTGGTTCGCATGCCTGATGGCTCCATTCGCCGACGTAATTGGCAGGCCCTTCCTCTGGTTCTGCGCTTGCTACGAGATCATGCACCGGTGCCACGCCCTCCTGTTATCGCTGATGTTGACTTTGTTGAGCTTCCTGCCACTCTGCCTCTTCCTCTCTTGCCCGTGGCCAGGCCCATTCCTCAGCCGGTGGATCCTGACCCACCCTTGAGGTGGTCAACCCGAATTCGTCGCCCACCTGAGAGACTTGACTTATGAGCCTGTTAGCATATTGGACTCACTGAATTGTTTTACAGTACTGTTAACGAGTTTCTTTTCTTGTCGTTCATTGTTCCAGAAGTTTTCTCTCGTCGTTTGTTGATTGCATTTGTTCTGTTTTTGGTACAACCTCGTTGTTCTGTTGCACCTGACACCTTCCTCTGTATATAGTTTAGCCTCATGTACATGTTGTAAATATTGCACACACATACTCAGATGCACTCAGTACACATTTCTATTTATTATCATGTAGGCACATATCCTTTGTGAAAGGGGGGGATGTCATGATATCCACATCAGCATATCATGGTGCAATCACACACACACTGATGGACAGGCAGTTGGACCAACCAGCACACACATAACATCGCAGCCAATCACCAGTGAGAGCACACTCGCTATAAAACAAGGAATGCCACAGTTCCCGCTCATTATACCAGGAGATAGCTCAGAGCACAGAGCTCACAGCGCGCCACTCAGACATAGACCATGTGCTGAGTGCCTCATCAAGATAGTGATAGGGTGGGTCCACAGGTTAGCTGGTGAAGCACGTACCCAAGCCAGTAGTTAGTTGTTACAGTTGTTTAGACAATAAAACAGAGTTGTACCATCTACAGCCACGTTGGATCATTTGTGCATCAGAACACCCAACACGACACCGGGTCCCTGGCATTGTGAGGCAGCAGTGCTAACCACCATGTCACCGTGCTGCCCGTTAAGGCGCCACATGCTTCAGTCCTGCCTTAAATATACCGCATCCTGTGACACCGGAAATGACAATGCAGGCACTGGAGTGACACTAGCACACAACCGATATTAACCGAAATACACTGACCAAAGGTTCAAATGTGCCATGCGCAACGTGAATACAATAATTACAGTGAACCCATTAGAGCTTGAGGTGAAACAGGGCTCGGCACTAACACAAATTCCGACGAAAGACTCGCACATTGAAAAACCCTGCACTCGGACTTCCGGGTGCGGCGATGACCAGCTGAGTCGCACGTTTCGGCAGCTCCCTGTGAAACGGACTTTTGGGCTCTTGATAGGAGCCCCAACGGCAATTTTAATGGCTAAAAACACCGTGCGGTAAACCAGGAGGGTGTTCCCCCTGGACACGGATGGAAAAAGGAGAGGAAAGTGGCCGGATTGCAGCGGATCCTTTGGAACAACTGCAAGGAAGGCAAGCAAAAACCAAGATGGCGTCGGAAGGTGGCAGTTTCATATGGGGCCCTGAACAACAAGAGTTCTTGAAATGCTGCGTGGAGGAGATAAAAAAGGAAATGAAGAAAGAGTTGTTGGCCCCGATACTACAGGCGATCGAAGGGCTAAAGGAGGAACAAAAGACCCAGGAGCAGGAGCTTCGGGTCGTGAAGGCGAAAGCAGCCGAGAATGAGAACGATATACAGGGCCTGGTGGTGAAGTCGGAGATACAGGAGGCACACCAGAAACGATGTGTGGAGAGGTTGGAGGCACTGGAAAACAACGCAAGGAGGAACAACCTGAGGATTCTTGGCCTTCCTGAAGGTGTGGAGGGGGCGGACGTCGGGGCATATGTGAGCACGATGCTGCATTCGTTAATGGGAGCGGAGGCCCCGACGGGTCCGTTGGAGGTGGAGGGAGCGTACCGAGTTATGGTGCGAGAATCGAGAGCAGGAGAAACTCCCAGAGCCATAGTGGTGAGATTCCTCCGTTTTAAGGATAGAGAAATGGTCCTTAGATGGGCGAAGAAAACTCGGTGCAGTAAATGGGAGAACGCGGTGATCCGCGTTTATCAAGACTGGAGTGCGGAGGTGGCGAGAAGGAGGGCGAGCTTTAATCGGGCCAAGGCGGTACTTCACAAAAGGAAGATAAAATTTGGAATGCTGCAACCGGCAAGACTGTGGGTCACATATCAAGGGAGGCACCACTACTTTGAGACGGCGGATGAAGCGTGGACTTTTATTGTAGAAGAAAAACTGGAATGAGTGGATTATGAAAAAGAACGTTTGGACAAAGTGGTGGGGCGAATGGGGGGGGCGAAGAGGGGTTTTATGTTCTAATCCTGCGGTATGGTAACTTTTCTTTCTCCCACAGGTGGTGATGGGGGGAGGTGGGGAGGGAGAGGAGATGGGGCGTTGGCCATGGGAGGCGGGGCCGAGGGAGAGGCGCGGGCTTGGTTCCCGCGCTATGATAATTATGGCGGGAATAGAGAAGCAGGAAGGAGGGGGGCGTCGCACGGTGCGAGCCGTGGTCACGGGGGGAAGCCGAGGTCAGCCAGAGTTTGCTGACTTCTGGGAGCAACATGGGGGGAGTAATTACGCTAGCGGGGGGTCTAGCGGGGGGGGGGGTGGGAGGGGGGAATTACTGGGTTGCTGCTGCTGGGGAAAGGGGGGAGTGGGTACGGGAGAGGATGGGCGGGGGGGCACGGCCTGGGGGAGATACAGCTGCGTGGGAACTGGGTGAGAAGCTGGAAAAAGATGATGGCTAACCGGCAAGGGGGGGGGGGGGTGGGAAGCCCCCCCAACTCGGCTGATCACGTGGAACGTGAGAGGGCTCAACGGGCCGATAAAGAGGGCACGAGTACTCGCACACCTTAAGAAACTTAAAGCAGATGTGGTTATGTTACAGGAAACGCACCTGAAACTGATAGACCAGGTTAGGCTGCGTAAAGGATGGGTGGGGCAGGTGTTCCATTCGGGGCTGGATGCGAAAAACAGGGGGGTGGCTATATTAGTGGGGAAGCGGGTAATGTTCGAGGCAAAGACTATAGTGGTGGATAACGGGGGCAGATACGTGATGGTGAGTGGCAAATTACAGGGAGAGATGGTGGTTTTGGTAAACGTGTATGCCCCGAACTGGGATGATGCCAACTTTATGAGGCGAATGCTAGGACGCATCCCGGACCTAGAGACGGGAAAGCTGATAATGGGGGGAGACTTTAACACGGTGTTGGAACCAAGGCTGGATAGGTCGAAGTCCAGGACTGGTAGGAGGCCGGCAGCAGCCAAGGTGCTTAAGGATTTTATGGAGCAGATGGGAGGTGTGGACCCGTGGAGATTCAGTAGACCTAGGAGTAAGGAGTTCTCGTTTTTCTCCTATGTCCATAAAATCTATTCGCGCATAGACTTTTTTGTGTTGGGTAGGGCATTGATCCCGAAGGTGAGGGGAACGGAATATACGGCTATAGCCATTTCGGATCATGCCCCACACTGGGTAGACTTGGAGATAGGGGAGGAAACAGGAGGGCGCCCACCCTGGAGAATGGACATGGGACTAATGGCGGATGAGGGGGTGTGCCTAAGGGTGAGGGGATGTATTGAAAAGTACTTGGAACTCAATGACAATGGGGAGGTTCAGGTGGGAGTGGTCTGGGAGGCGTTGAAGGCGGTGGTTAGGGGGGAGCTGATATCAATAAGGGCACATAAAGGGAAGCAGGAGAGTAAGGAACGGGAGCGGTTGCTGCAAGAACTTTTGAGGGTGGACAGACAATATGCGGAAGCACCGGAGGAGGGACTGTACAGGGAAAGGCAAAGGCTGCATGTGGAATTTGACTTGCTGACTACAGGCACTGCAGAGGCACAATGGAGGAAGGCGCAGGGTGTACAGTATGAATATGGGGAGAAGGCGAGCAGATTGCTGGCACACCAATTGAGGAAAAGGGGAGCAGCGAGGGAAATAGGGGGAGTGAGGGATGAGGAAGGAGAGATGGAGCGGGGGGCGGAGAGAGTGAATGAAGTGTTCAAGACATTTTATAAAAAATTGTATGAAGCTCAACCCCCGGATGGGAGGGAGAGAATGATGGATTTTTTGGATCGGCTGGAAATTCCCAAGGTGGAAGAGCAGGAAAGGGTGGGACTGGGAGCACAGATCACGGTAGAAGAAGTGGTGAAAGGAATTAGGAACATGCAGACGGGAAAGGCCCCGGGACCGGACGGATTCCCAGTTGAATTTTACAGAAAGTATTTGGACTTGCTCGCCCCGGTACTGACGAGGACCTTTAACGAGGCAAAGGAAAGGGGACAACTGCCCCCGACTATGTCTGAAGCAACGATATCGCTTCTCTTAAAGAAGGAAAAGGATCCGCTACAATGCGGGTCCTACAGACCAATTTCCCTCCTAAATGTGGATGCCAAGGTCCTGGCCAAGGTAATGGCAATGAGAATAGAGGAATGTGTCCCGGGGGTGGTTCACGAGGACCAAACTGGGTTTGTGAAGGGGAGACAGCTGAACACGAATATACGGAGGCTGTTAGGGGTAATGATGATGGCCCCACCAGAGGGTGAAACGGAGATAGTAGTGGCGATGGATGCCGAGAAAGCATTTGATAGAGTGGAATGGGATTAACTGTGGGAGGTGTTGAGGAGATTTGGTTTTGGAGAGGGGTATGTTAGATGGGTGCAGCTGTTGTATAGGTCCCCAGTGGCGAGTGTGGTCACGAATGGACGGGGATCGGCATATTTTCGGCTCCATAGAGGGACAAGGCAGGGATGTCCTCTGTCCCCATTACTGTTTGCACTGGCGATTGAGCCCCTGGCGATAGCGCTGAGAGGTTCCAAGAGATGGAGGGGAATACTTAGGGGAGGAGAAGAACACCGGGTATCTTTATATGCGGATGATCTGCTACTATATGTGGCGGATCCGGCGGAGGGGATGCCAGAAATAATGCGGATACTTGGGGAGTTTGGGGATTTTTCAGGGTATAAATTGAACATGGGGAAGAGTGAGCTGTTTGTGGTGCATCCAGGGGAGCAGAGTAGAGAAATAGAAGACCTACCGTTGAGGAAGGTAACAAGAGACTTTCGTTACCGGGGGATCCAGATAGCTAAGAATTGGGGCACATTGCACAGGCTAAATTTGACGCGGTTGGTGGAACAGATGGAGGAAGATTTCAAGAGATGGGATATGGTAGCACTGTCAATGGCAGGGAGGGTGCAGGCGGTTAAGATGGTGGTCCTCCCGAGATTCCTCTTTGTGTTTCAGTGCCTCCCGGTGGTGATCACGAAGGCTTTTTTTAAAAGGATAGAAAAGAGCATCATGGGTTTTGTTTGGGCCGGGAAGACTCCGAGAGTGAGGAAGGGATTCTTACAGCGTAGTAGGGATAGGGGGGGGCTGGCATTACCGAGCCTAAGTGAGTATTATTGGGCCGCTAATATTTCAATGGTGAGTAAGTGGATGGGAGAGGAGGAGGGAGCGGCGTGGAAGAGATTAGAGAGGGCGTCCTGTAGGGGGACCAGCCTGCAGGCTATGGTGACAGCCCCATTGCCGTTCTCACCGAGGAACTACACCACGAGCCCGGTGGTGGTAGCTACACTGAAGATTTGGGGACAGTGGAGACGACATAGGGGAAAGACCGGAGCATTGGGGGGGTCCCCGATAAGAAACAACCATAGGTTTGCCCCGGGGGGAATGGATGGGGGATATGGAATGTGGCAAAGAGCAGGAATAATGCAACTGAAAGATCTATTTGTGGACGGGAAGTTCGCAAGTCTGGGAGCGCTGACCGAGAAATATGGGTTGCCCCAAGGGAATGCATTCAGGTACATGCAATTGAGGGCTTTTGCGAGGCAACAGGTGAGGGAATTCCCGCAGCTCCCGACACAAGAGGTGCAGGACAGAGTCATCTCAAAGAAATGGGTGGGGGATGGTAAGGTGTCGGATATATATAGGGAAATGAGGGACGAAGGGGAGACTATGGTGGACGAACTAAAAGGGAAATGGGAAGAAGAGCTAGGGGAGGAGATCGAGGAGGGGCTGTGGGCAGATGCCCTAAACAGGGTAAACTCGTCGTCCTCGTGCGCCAGGCTAAGCCTGATTCAGTTTAAGGTATTACACAGGGCACATATGACTGGAACACGGCTCAGTAAATTTTTTGGGGTGGAGGATAGGTGTGCGAGGTGCTCGAGAAGCCCAGCGAATCATACCCATATGTTTTGGTCATGCCCGGCACTACAGGGGTTTTGGGTGGGGGTGACAAAGGCGCTTTCAAAAGTAGTAGGAGTCCGGGTCGAACCAAGCTGGGGGTTGGCTATATTTGGGGTTGCACAAGAGCCGGGAGTGCAGGAGGCGAGAGAGGCCGATGTTTTGGCCTTTGCGTCCCTAGTAGCCCGGCGCAGGATATTGCTAATGTGGAAAGAAGCCAAGCCCCCGGGGGTGGAGACCTGGATAAATGATATGGCGGGGTTCATAAAGCTAGAGCGGATTAAGTTCGTCCTAAGGGGGTCGGCTCAAGGGTTCACCAGGCGGTGGCAACCGTTCGTCGAATATCTTGCGGAAAGATAGATGGGGGAAAAAAGAAGGCAGCAGCAGCAGCCCAGGACTTGGGGGGGGGGGGGGGGGGGGGGGGGGGGGGTGGGGATGGGGGGATGGGGGTGGTGGGTGGGGGGGGGTATAGCCTGTGACAAGGCAGTTGCCAATTAGGGCTAGTTTTCATTTTTGTTATTTAATATTTATTTATTTGTTGTTTTTTGTTTATATAAAAAAGGTCTTTATTATCTGTATTGTTATAATGTTGTGTAAAGGATGCACAATGTACTGTGTTGGTTGACCAAAAATTTTCAGTAAAATATTTATTAAAAAAAAAGAAAAACCCTGCACTCTTTATAGATGGGACTTTTGCGAGCTTGGGAGCATTGGAGGAAAAGTATAAGTTGCCCCGGGGAAATTTCTTGAGATATATGCAGGTGAGGGCGTTTACTAGACAACAGGTGAGTAACAGGTGAGTGAATTTCCGTTGCTCCCGACACAGGGGATACAGGACAGGGTGCTTTCAGGGGTGTGGGTCGGAGAGGGCAAGGTGTCAGAGATTTACCGAGAGATGAGGGAAGAGGGGGAGGAGTCGGTGGGCGAACTAAAAGGAAAGTGGGAAGAAGAACTAGGGGAGGAGATAGAGGAGGGTATGTGGGCTGATGCCCTAAGCAGGGTAAATTCCTCTTCCTCATGCGCCAGGCTTAGCCTGATTCAATTTAAGGTGCTACATAGAGCACACATAACGGGAGCAAGATTGAGCAGGTTCTTTGGAGTGGAGGACAAATGTGGGAGGTGTGGCGGGAGCCCGGCAAACCACGCACATATGTTTTGGGCGTGCCCGGCACTGGAAGGGTATTGGAAGGGAGTGACGGGAGTGATTTCGCGGGTGGTGAAGGCCCGGGTCAAACCAGGCTGGGGGTTAGCTCTATTTGGAGTTGCGGAAGAGCCGGGAGTGCAGGAGGCGAAAGAGGCCGACGTTGTGGCCTTTGCGTCCCTAGTAGCCCGGCGCAGGATCCTACTCATGTGGACGGAGGCGAAACCCCCCGGACTGGAGGCCTGGGTAAATGATATGGCGGGGTTCATTAAACTGGAGCAGATAAAGTTTGCCCTGAGAGGATCGGCTCAAGGGTTCACCAGGCGGTGGCAGCCATTTCTCGACTACCTAGGGGAACGTTAGAGGGAAGACAGATGACCAGCAGCAGCAACCCAGGGGGAAGGGGGGGAGGGGGGAGGGGGGAGGGGGGGGGGGTTTAGTTTAGTTTAGATCAAAGATAAAGGGGCTTTGTTACTTGTGTATTGTTAAAAATTTCCGTATTGTTATTGTTGCGTTTGCTTTGTAAGAGGGGAAAAATTGTTGTTTGGGAAAAAAATTTCAATAAAACATATTTTAAAAAAAAGAAAAACCCTGCACTCGAGCATCATTGTGACTTTCCCCCTCCTCCAGGGGACAATGTGTGCAGACGTCTCTGACTCCAGCCCACTGGTGCGGTGACCTTCACCCTGTGCCACTGACTCTAAATGTGCGCTACATGCATTTGAAGTGCCTGTATCTGAGTTTGCAGCTTATGAACTTGTACGATGTGTTGCTGCCTCCTCAGTCATCTCTTCCTCCTCAGATGCCTGAGGGATGTTATGGACCCAGAAGGAGAACCAGCAGAGCTGGGAGGTATGAGAGGCACCTCATAATGAAAGCATGCTCAGATGTACACTGCTGCCTTAATCGTGCCTCCGCTGCTCCCATGACTTAACCCCTTCATTGCACTCCCTCGCCTGCCCACATCTCATTGTCCTCAGTGGAGTGACAGCATGACCTCCACCATCTACCATGCGCCAAGGCAATCTCAACACCTTCTTTATCACCTGCTACTGGAGATTTGCCATCACCAACATCCAGCCGCTCTGGTGCCCCAGCGATATCCAGGGCCATCTGCTCCATGGGGTGCACAGACCTCAGGTAGGGCCCAAGCATTTGCTGTTTTTTTGTTCTACAAGTATAACATGCATTTCTATCACCCTCATATGTAACACATGCAGAAACAATGCTATCCAATGCTTTTGTGCACCATACTGCCTATTCACATCTGTTTTGTGTGCAGATAAATTAGCTGCTCACTCAATCCTCTGCTTCAGTATTGAGGATTGCATGTGCCATGTTCTGCGCCTTATCTGCAGCGTGCAGGTGTGACCTTCTCTTGGATCTCTGTGTCTATAAGCCAAGTAACTCACCTTGTCAGAATGTGAAAGGTCACAGAACCTCTTGAGGCACTGGGTCCACAGTTTTCTGAGATTGCTGGTCACACTCACTGTTGCTGAAATCTGAAGCCATGACTTCTTGGTCAGGGCAGGTGATTATCAATGGCCAGCCGGGTAAATGAAGTCCCTTCGCCTTTGCACCTCCTGCACCAGGCCCTCAAGGCCCAGTCGGAAGAAAGTGGGGCAGCTGGCCCCATCCCTTCAGATGTGACTGATCTGTGCGACATGCTAGTAATTAATAGATCTATTAATTAATTAATTAAAATGTAAGGCGAGAAGAGTCATGAGTAATTTGGAATACATTACCATAATTCACTTTTGCGCGCTTACATGCACCAACCATGCATATCATCTCACCCATGAGTACTCTTAATGGTGTGGTTGAGAGGAGAGCTCCGCACATACACTTGGTGCCGTGTATGCAGTGGCTGCCATTCCAAGGTGACATGCTGTGTTCACGGTCAACTGGCAACCCTACTGGCTTACTCCATCTCACTCAGGCACTCATACTGCAAATGTGAAGGACCTGGTCAATGGTCCACAGTGCGGGTGGTGCATCCAGAAAGACAAGTAGCAATAGGCCAAGTGGATGGGATAATGAGCATGGCAAAGATGTTCATTCAACCACTGAGTCGAGCCAGCTTACTAAACCCCTGTATATTATCTGCATCAAGTTGTGGTGACAAGACTCCACAATCTCCAAGGCTGTGGCTTGGTGCAGCAGATTACGTTTGGAAACATCAATGATAGTTCCACCACAGGGAAAGCCCATGATTGGCCATCCATTCTAGGATAATCCGACAGTTGGAGACTATGTCCCGGCCCCGCATGGCGGGACCCGCCAGAGGGGATATGACAGTTCATTAACTTTCAGCAGGACAAGAAGATCGCAGTGCCGGGCAGGGCCGAAAGATCCCAGCCAATATCTCCTCCAAAGCTACAGTCATCAGGTGCCACTCGGACCAACTACTCTTAGGAACCACTTTTTATATGACTCCAGGTCGGCCGACCCACACTGACCCCGCCTCCAACCCCTCACCACTTCAGGGGCTGCCAACTCCAATTTTAGCCCCCACCACCTTCCCTACCTCCTTCGCCCCCCTCAACCCCCTTCCATCTCTCCACCCACTACCTCACCCCACACACTCCCCTCCCCCTCTATTCAGGTCGCTCACATTCTGTACACCTCAATCCAATCTCGCCTCAGCTTCCTCTGTTCCAAGCAGAACAAACATAGCTTATCCAATCCTTCCCCATAGATGCAACTTTCCGCTCCAGGAAACATCCCCACAAATCTCCTCTGTACCCTCTTTAATGTAATCACACTCTTTCTATAATGAGGTGATCAGAACTGTACACAGTACTCAAATTGTAGCCCAACTAATGTTTTGTACAGTCCCAGCATCGCTTCCCTGCACTTATTGTCTATCTCTCGGCAAATAAAAGAAAGGATTCCAAAGGCCTCCTGTTATATTTCTTTGTTGCCGCAAAGGGGAAAGGTTTGGAGGTGCCCACACACTGGATTCTTGTAAACACAATAAAAGGTTTTTTGAGGGTGTTTCTCATACAATCTGCCCAAAGCCCGCACAACTCTCTGCTGCCGTCACGGCAAACCAGTGACACATAACCAGCAAGAATGTATTCTCATGTACATAACACCTTCCCGCTTTACTTCATTCGTGCAACAACAACAATTAACATTTATACAAAAGATCCTCCGATATGTTATTTCTACACGTACATACAGTTCAATAAGACAGTCTCTGTGGTGGGCGTCAATTCCCTTTTGGCAGAACTCGGTGTTCTTGAACTCGGCTACTTGCGACCTGAGACGTGCCCTCATTCCTTTCTGTAGATGGTACTTGTTGAGGAGATATTCCAGTATCTGTCACTCAGGGCATTGAAAAGTCCTCAGAAGCAGAATCTGAACTCGTCACTGTCTCTGGTCTCCATTCCAAAGTATAGCTCTCCAGATCTTCTAAAGTTCGAACCTCTTGAGAGGTTTCTGCAAACTCACTTTGTGCAGCAAGTAGCTGATCAGCATGACGTCGCCAAACGTTTTCATCATCCATCTGTACAGTGTATGATATTGGGCCTGTCTTTGCTAGGATCATAGCTGGTACCCATTTATCGTTGGTGGTGTACGTCCTTGCTAACAATCTCTCTCCCTGGTTAAATACTCGCCTTTAAGAGATTTTCTCCCACCTTATCATTTCTGCTTGTTGTTGTTGTTTGACCATCTCTGAAGTATCAGGTGGAATTAACAAATCAAACTGTGAGGCGACACAGTGGCGCACTGCTGCCTACGGTGCTGAGGACCCGGGTTCGATCCCGGCCCCGGATCACTGTCTGGTCTAGTGTTTGCACATTCTCCCCGTGGGTTTCACTCCTTCAACCCAAAGATGTGCATATTAGGCCACGCTAAATTGCCCCTTCATTGGAGAAAAAAATAATTGGGTAATCTAAATTTAAAAAAGAAAACAAATCAAACTGTTAAACAACAAGTTGCCGGTGAACTTTGCGTGGTAGTATGCCGCTGATTTGATATGGTGTATACCTTTCCCATGCTCGTTACCAGTTTTCTCTCCTGTTATATTTCTTTGTAGCCACACGGAGAACAGGTTTGGATGTGCCCACACTCTAGATTCATGTAAAACACGCTGAGAGGTTTATTAAGGGTATTGCTCATGCAATCAGGATGGTGATCTGCCGAAAGCCCGGGCAAACACTTCACTATAACGCAGAACCAGCAAGAATGTATTCCCAGATACATAACAACTTATTGACATGTCCTGATACCTTCAGGGATCTGTGGACATTCACTCCAAGGTCCCTGACTTCCTCTACACCTCCCAGTATCCTCCCATTAGTTGCATAATCCTTTGTCTTGTTTGACCTCCCCCAAATGCACCACCTCACACTTCTCTGGGATTAATTGGATTTCCCACCTGAGCAGTCCATTGATTTCTTCCTGCAGCCTACAGCATCCTTCCTTGTTATCAACTGCGCAACCAATTTCTACGCTGTCTGCAAATTTCTTGATCATTCCCCCTATATTTATGTCGAAATCATTAATATACACCACAAAAAGCAGGGGACCTAGTTATTGTATTGCGAGGCAAGCGGTAGTGTTTTTTTAAAAATATATATTTTATTCAAGATTTTTTGGCCAAACATAACAGTACATAGTGTTTCCTTTACACAACAATAAAACAATATAAATAACAATGGCCAGTTTTAAACAAGTAAATAAATAATATATGAACAAAATCAAAAATAAAACTAAATGGCAACTGCCTTGTCCAAGATAAATACTCTCCAAAAATACAATCCAACAATCCAATATACAATTACATATACCAACTACCTATACATATACAATAACATCCCTGAGAGTCCTTCTGATTCCTCCCCCCAACCCCCTCTTCCCCCCCACCCGCCCCCCCCCCCCCCCCGCCCCCCCCCCCCCCTGGGTTGCTGCTGCTGTCTTCTTCTTTTCCATTCCCTCTATCTTTCTGTGAGGTATTCGACGAACGGTTGCCACCGCCTGGTGAACCCTTGAGCCGACCCCCTTAGAACAAACTTAATCCGTTCCAACTTTATAAACCCTGCCATGTCCTTTATCCAGGTCTCCACACCCGGGGGCTTGGCTTCCTTCCACATTAACAATATCCTGCGCCGGGCTACTAGGGACGCAAAGGCCAAAACATCAGCCTCTCTCGCCTCCTGCACTCCCGGCTCTTCTGCAACCCCGAATATAGCCAACCCCCAGCTTGGTTCGACCTGGACCCCCACCACCTTCGAAAGCACCTTTGCCACCCCCACCCAAAACCCCTGTAGTGCCGGGCATGACCAGAACATGTGGGTGTGATTCGCTGGGCCTCTCGAGCATCTCGCACACCTATCCTCTACTCCAAAAAATTTACTGAGCCGTGCTCCAGTCATATGCGCCCTGTGTAACACCTTAAATTGTATCAGGCTTAGCCTGACACACGAGGACGATGAGTTTACCCTACTTAGGGCATCAGCCCACAGCCCCTCCTCAATCTCCTCCCCCAGCTCTTCTTCCCATTTCCCTTTCAGCTCATCTACCATGATCTCCCCCTCGTCCCTCATTTCCCTATATATGTCTGACACCTTACCGTCCCCCACCCATGTCTCTGAGATCACTCTGTCCTGCACCTCCTGCATCGGGAGCTGCGGGAATTCCCTCACCTGCCGCCCCGCAAAAGCCTTCAGTTGCATATACCGAAATGCATTCCCTTGGGGCAACCCATATTTTTCCGTCAGCGCTCCCAGACTCGCAAACGTCCCATCTACGAACAGATCTCTCAATTGTGTTACCCCTGCTCTTTGCCATGCTCCAAATCCCCCATCCATTCTACCCGGAACAAACCTATGGTTATTTCTTATCGGGGACTGCACCGAGGCTCCCGTCTTTCCCCTGTGCCGTCTCCACTGCCCCCAGATTTTCAGTGTAGCCACCACCACCGGGCTTGTGGTGTATTTCTTCGGTGAGAACGGCAACGGCGCCGTCACCATAGCTTGTAGGCTAGTCCCCCTGCAGGACGCCCTCTCCAATCTCTTCCACGCCGCTCCCTCCTCTTCTCCCATCCACTTACACACCATTGAGGTATTGGCGGCCCAGTAGTACTCACTTAGGCTCGGTAGTGCCAGCCCCCCCTGTCCCTACTACGCTGCAAAAATTCCCCCCTCACTCTCGGGGTCTTCCCGGCCCACACAAAACTCATAATACTCTTCTCAATTCTTTTGAAAAAAGCCTTCGTGACCACCACCGGGAGGCACTGAAACACAAAAAGGAATCTCGGGAGGACCACCATTTTAACCGCCTGCCCCCTCCCTGCCAGTGACAGGGACACCATGTCCCATCTCTTAAAGTCCTCCTCCATCTGTTCCACCAACCGCGTTAAATTTAGCCTATGCAATGTACCCCAATTCTTGGCTATCTGGATCCCCAAGTACCGAAAGTCCCTTGTTACCTTCCTCAACGGTAAGTCCTCTATTTCTCTGCTCTGCTCCCCTGGATGCACCACAAACAACTCACTTTTCCCCATGTTCAATTTATACCCTGAGAAATCTCCAAACTCCCCAAGTATCTGCATTATCTCTGGCATCCCCTCCGCCGGGTCCGCCACATATAACAACAAATCATCCGCATACAGAGATACCCGGTGTTCTTCTCCTCCCCTGAGTACTTCCCTCCACTTCCTGGAACCCCTCAATGCTATTGCCAGGGGCTCAATCGCCAGTGCAAACAATAATGGGGACAGAGGACATCCCTGCCACGTCCCTCTATGGAGCCGAAAATATTCAGACCCCCGTCCATTCGTGACCACGCTCGCCATCGGGGCCCTATACAGCAGCTGTACCCATCTTATATACCCATTTCCAAAGCCAAATCTCCTCAGCACCTCCCACAAATAATCCCACTCCACTCTATCAAATGCTTTCTCGGCATCCATCGCCACCACTATCTCTGCTTCCCCCTCTGGTGGGGGCATCATCATTACCCCTAGCAGCCTCCGTATATTCGTATTCAGCTGTCTCCCCTTTACAAACCTCATGGACCACCCCCGGGACGCAATCCTCTATCCTCATTGCCATTACTTTGGCCAGAATCTTAGCGTCCACGTTCAGGAGGGAAATAGGCCGATAGGACCCGCATTGCAGCGGGTCTTTTTCCTTCTTTAAGAGGAGCGATATCGTTGCCTCTGACATAGTCGGGGGCAGCTGCCCCCTTTCCCTCACCTCATTAAAGGTTCTCATCAGTAGCGGGGCCAGCAAGTCCACATATTTCCTATAAAATTCAACTGGGAATCCGTCTGGTCCCGGGGCCTTCCCCGCCTGCATGCTCCGAATTCCTTTCACTACTTCCTCCATTTCAATCTGTGCTCCCAGTCCCACCCTCTCCTGCTCCTCCACCTTAGGAAATTCCAGCTGGTCCAGAAAACACATCATTCTCTCCTTCCCATCCGGGGGCTGAGCTTCATATAATCTTTCATAGAATGCCTTGAACACTCCATTCACCCTCTCCGCTCCCCGCTCCATCTCTCCCTCCTCATCTCTCACTCCACCTATCTCCCTCGCTGCTCCCCTTTTCCTCAGTTGGTGGGCCAGCAACCTGCTCGCCTTCTCCCCATATTCGTACTGTACACCCTGTGCCTTCCTCCACTGTGCCTCCGCATTACCCATAGTCAGCAAATCAAATTCTACATGTACAGTCCCTCCTCCGGTGCCTCCGCATATTGCCTGTCCACCCTCAGAAGTTCTTTCCGCAACCGCTCCCGTTCCCTACCCTCCTGCTTTCCTTTATGTGCCCTGATTGATATCAGCTCCCCTCTAACCACTGCCTTCAGCGCCTCCCAGACCACTCCCACCTGGACCTCCCCATTATCATTGAGTTTCAAGTACCTTTCAATACACCCCCTCACCCTTAAGCACACCCCCTCGTCCGCCAATAGCCCCATGTCCACTCTCCAGGGTGGATGCTGTTCTTTTTCCTCCCCTATCTCCAAGTCCACCCAATGTGGAGCGTGATCCGAAATAGCTATAGCCGTATATTCCGTCCCCGTCACCTTCGGGATCAGCGCCCTTCCCAAAACAAAAAAGTCTATCCGTGAATAAACTTTGTGGACATAGGAGAAAAATGAAAACTCCTTGCTCCTAGGTCTACTAAATCTCCAGGGGTCTACTCCTCCCATCTGCTCCATAAGGTCCTTAAGCACCCTAGCTGCTGCCGGCCTCCTTCCGGTCCTGGACCTCGATCTGTCCAGCCCTGGTTCCAGCACTGTGTTAAAATCTCCACCCATTACCAGCTTCCCTGCCTCTAGGTCCGGGATACGTCCTAGCATGCGCCTCATAAAGTTGGCATCATCCCAATTCGGGGCATATACGTTCACTAAGACCACCGCCTCCCCTTGTAATTTGCCACTCACCATCACGTATCTGCCCCCACTATCCGCCACTATGGTCTTTGCCTCAAACATTACCCGCTTCCCCACTAGTATGGCCACCCCCCTGTTTTTTGCATCTAGCCCCGAATGAAACACCTGCCCCACCCATCCTTTGCGTAGTCTGACCTGGTCTATCAGTTTCAAATGCGTCTCCTGCAGCATAACCACATCTGCCTTAAGTTTCTTTAGGTGTGCGAGTACCCGTGCCCTCTTTATCGGCCCGTTCAGCCCTCTCACATTCCACGTGATCAGCCGGGTTGGGGGGCTCTTTACCCCCCCCCCCCACCCCTTGTCGACTAGCCATCCCCTTTTTTAATCCAGCTTCTCACCCGGTTCCCACGTAGCTGTGTCCCACCCAGGCGGCGCCCCCCGCCCCGCCCACCCCACCCCATACCAGCTCCCCCTTCTCCCCAGCAGCAGCAACCCAGTTAACCCCCCCCCCACCCCCCCCCTGCTAGATCCCTCACTAGCGTAATTGCTCCCCCCATGTTGCTCCCAGAAGTCAGCAAACTCTGGCCGACCTCGGCTTCCCCCCGTGACCTCGGCTCGCACTGTGCGACGCCCCCTCCTTCCTGCTTCCCTGTTCCCGCCATAATTATCATAGCACGGGAACAAAGCCCACGCTTCCCTTTTGGCCCTGCCCCCAATGGCCGACGCCCCCAGCTCCTCCACCTCCCTCCCTCCCTCCCCCATAACATGGGGAAGAGAGAAAAGTTACAGGGTCGCAGGATTAACAACTTAAAAATCATCTCTCCCCCCTTTTCCCCCCTCTTCGCCCCCCATATTCGCCCCACCACTTTGTCTCAAACGTTCTTTTTTATAACCCACTTATTCCAATTTCTCTTCGACAATAAATGTCCATGCCTCATCTGCCGTTTCAAAGTAGTGGTGTTTCCCTTGATGTGTGACCCACAGTCTTGCCGGCTGCAGCATTCCAAATTTGACCTTCCTTTTATGAAGCACCGCCTTGGCCCGATTAAAGCTCACCCTCCTTCTCGCCACCTCCGCACTCCAATCTTGATATACGCGGATCACCGCATTCTCCCACCTACTGCTCCGAGTTTTCTTTGCCCATCTGAGGACCATCTCTCTGTCGTTATATCGGAGAAATCTCACCACTATGGCTCGGGGAATTTCTCCAGCCCTCGGTCTTCGCGCCATAACTCGATAGGCTCCCTCCACCTCCAACGGACCCGTCGGGGCCTCCGCTCCCATTAACGAGTGCAGCATCGTGCTCACATATGCCCCGACGTCCGCCCCCTCTGCACCCTCGGGAAGACCAAGAATCCTTAAATTCTTCCTCCTCGCATTATTCTCCAGCACCTCCAGCCTTTCCACACACCTTTTATGGTGTGCCTCGTGCATCTCCATCTTCACCACCAGGCCTTGTATATCGTCCTCGTTCTCAGCAGCCTTTGCCTTCACGACCCGAAGCTCCTGCTCCTGGGTCTTTTGCTCATCCTTTAGCCCTTCAATCGCCTGTAATATCGGGGCCAACAGCTCCTTCTTCATCTCCTTTTTGAGTTCTTCCACGCAGCGCTTCAAAAACTCTTGTTGTTCAGGGCCCCATATTAAACTGCCACCTTCCGACGCCATCTTGGTTTGTGCTTGCCTTCCTTGCCGCTGCTCTAAAGGATCCACCGCAATCCGGCCACTTTCCTCTCCTTTTTCCATCCGTGTCCAGGGGGGAATCCCTTCTGGTTTACCGCACAGTGTTTTTAGCCGTTAAAATTGCCGTTGGGGCTCCTATTAAGAGCCCAAAAGTCCGTTCCACCGGGAGCTGCCGAAACGTGCGACTTAGCTGGTCATCGCCGCACCCGGAAGTCCGCAAGCGGTAGTGTTAATCACAACGGTGAGTTATTGAACTAAGAAGAGCTTTATATACAGAACAGTACAATAATGTACAGGTCCAGTCCCCTCGACTCCCAAGCAAACCCTGACCAAACCCCAACAGCCAGATACGCGCCTAAACACCTAATTGGCTAATGTCCGCACGTTCCGTCCCAATAGGCTTCGGGCCGGTCACATGGCCTGCAAAGGATTGCCCCTTAAAGGGGCCATGCAACCACATTCCTCCCCCCCCCCCCTTAAGTTCCCTTACAGATCCATGAAATACAGAAACAGAAAAACTCTTATTTACAATCACATACAGTAGAAGAGAGTTACAGTCAGGGAGCTTACAATCACCTTGGGTATGCCATGAATGGCAAAGATTTGGTGTAGCTTGCCCAGGGTGGCTGCCACAGTGGTCAGACGCGTAAGCTGAACATCCAGTCACTTCAAGTGGGCGTCTGCCACAATTCAAAAAATCCTACCCAAACGTGGGCCTGAAAAGTTGATGTGGAGCCTCGTCCACTAACGCCTCGGCCAATCCCAAGGGTGCTAACTTTCTGTAGGTGGAAAGTTGTGTCTTTTTGCTGTTTGCATCGGTTGACCATAGCTTCAACCTCGTTGTCGATCCCTGGCCACCAAGCATCTTCATCCTGGACTGACCACGATGACCGTTGTGCAATTCTTGGAGAAAAGCACCACCGCCCACCTCCGGGGTTGGCACTATCACTCTGCCACCCCACAGGGGAACCCTATCCTCACAAGTGATTTTGCCCCCTCATTGCATACGAGGCCTGATCTGTTCTGACTTCTCAAAATTCCAGCACGTGAGAACCATCCTTTTTACTCGGCCGCTCTTGGGCCATGTCCTAATGGGGCCGGGTGAAATAGATAGAGTGTCAAGAAAATACAGAGCCAGGACGATCTCCGGTGCAGTGGGAGACTCGGATATTGTTTGTGACAGTGGGAGCCTGCTCAAAGCATCAGCATTTGCTATCTGGGTTCTCGGCCTATGCTGAAAGGTTTACGAATATGTGGACAAGAGCAGTGCCCATCGTTGCACTCGATACGATGCTATTGGGGGGACGGGTTTATCTTCACAAAAGTGCCAAGTAATGGTTTATGGTCCGAGACGATGGCGAAGTGCTGGCCATAAACATACTAATGAAATTTATTTACGACATAAATGTCTGCCAGACTTTTATGTCGATCTGGGAATATTTCTTCTCAGCATGCGACCTTGTTCTGGTTGTGAAGGCGACATGCGTTTCCACACCATCTTCCATTTAGTGCCAGAGTACCGCACCGATGCTATAAGGTGATGGAGCGCCCGTGACTATGATGGGTTTATCTGGGTTGAAATGGACCAGCAAGCCCGGCGATTGCAGGGCCTGTTTGACCTGATCAAAAAACTTCCTCTGGGAAATCTTCCCACTTCAAACGCTCCATGCTTCTTCAGCAGCTCGTGCAGGGGTACCAAAATGGTAGATAGATTGGGTAAAAAGCAGGCGTAATGATTGGCCATCCCTAAAAAGGACTTCAATTCCAACACGTTCCGTGGTTCAAGTGCCCCTTTTATTGTCGTTATCTTATCTTCAAGTGGGTGCAATCCCTTCACATTGTTATGACACCCTGGGCAAATACATGGTCAATTGCAGCCCCACTCGTCCTGGAGTCACAAGACAAGTGAATTAATCAATAATTCATATAAAAATACCCAAAATCTTTTGCCCTTGGCTGCCCAATAATCACAGTCACCAGATTTGTAAATGTAAACACTATTACTGTTTATTTATACCAAGAATAATCATGAAATATACAACAGGATAACAATAAGCTAATACCTACTACCCATCTTAACTGTCCAACCTCTACCCACACACACAAGGCAGACAAGCACAGAGGGGGTGGAAAGAGGTAAACAAAATGATAAGGATGAAGGCCAAAAGATAAGAGTCTTTGTTTTAGATGGTGACACTTTAGCACACCTTCTCCACAATAGGCTTGCAGATTAGAGTCTCTGGTTTGCAGCCGGTAATGGTTTTCTTTGTAGAGTCATTCATTCAGGGACCCACAGTTTAGAAAATGCAGTACTCACAGTTTCTGGAGAGACATCTTATTTCTCATCAAACTGGGCCTTCAGCTCAAGGTTCGCATTCAGGCCGCTATCTTTCTGTAGAGAGAGTTTGTTGGTTCTGCCTTTTGCCTTTCAGGAGAGAGAGTTGGTCAGTTCTGGACTTTGCCTGTTCATAGATCCATCCCAGTTCTCTGCCAGTTCAGAAACACCGCATTCTGGAGAAAAACAGAGAGGAGAGGCTAGCAGGTCCTTTCTTGGGGCTGCCAGGATCAGAACTGAAACCAAACGCAACCCTCAGAGCTCTGAAAAACATTGCAGTGGGATCAGATCCAATCACCGCCTGTTAGCAGGCACAGCACAGCCCTTTGGGCCAATTCATTGGCCACCAGCCAAATCATCAAACTGAGTCCCAGCCAATCTCTGTCATTGGTGTCGGTCAGTCTACAACTCCAGTATGAACTGCACAGCCTAGCACAGCGGTCACTCCCGCTAATTAAATCTTCTGCTTGAATTATAGGCAGAGGCTATTTGCCTTAAAGGCACATGTCCATTGATCATCTATGGATCAAAAATGTAACGGCAATATAAATGAAAGAGAAAATAAGGGAATAGAGAGCATCAACTCGGAAAGCTAAATATGCGACTTCATCAGCCTGAAACATTCACTTCTGTTGCTTGAGCCGAATACCAGCTTCTATAAACCTGTTGAGGACTTCTTCCAAATTTGCCTTGTGTTCCTCTGGTGTTGCTCCCATCACTGGGACATCATCCAAATACAAGACAACCTTTGGAAGTCCCTGAAAAAGGTTCTCCATTGTGCACTGAAATATAGCTCAGGCAGATGAAATACCAAAAGGCGGCCCCGTATATTGGAACAGGTCTTTGTAGGGATTAATTGTGACAAACCTGGACCCATCTTCCAGCTCAAGCTGCTGGTATGTACGGATTAATCCAATTTGGTGTATTTGAGGCCCCTGACAAGTTGACGAATAAATCTTCTATTCCGGGGATAGAATATTTATCTACTTTACAGCCTTGTTCGCCATCATCTTGTAATCACCGCAGAGTCGCACTGTGCTGTCCAACTTCAACACTGGGATGATTGCTGCTGTCCATTCTGAAAGCTGAACTGGGGTAATTACCCCCAGGTCTTCCAGGTGCTTCAACTTCACCTCCACCTTTTGGTGTAGAGCATAAAACACCGATCTGGCATGAAAAGGTTTTGGCATTGCTTCTAGCCCGACATGGATCTTTGCTTTCACTGCTATGATGCACCCTAACGCTCTCTGGAAGACTTTATGGTATTTCCGCAGAAACTCCTGGACAACAACCCCGTCAGTGATGCTGAAGATTTCTAACCAATTTAACTTCATTTTCTTCAGCCAATCCCGCTCTATAAGGCTTGGCCTTTGTCCCTTCACTATGATTAAAGGCAGCTGGGCTGACTGACGTTGGTACAACACTGGTATTGATGCCGTCCCCAATTCCTCAGTGCCTCCCCAGTATAGATGGCTAAGGTGGCCGATGTACTGCTGAGATCACAGAATCATAGAATTTACAGTGCAGAAGGAGGCCATTCAGCCCATCAAGTCTGCACCGGCCCTTGGAAAGAGCACCCCACTTACGTCCACCACCTCCACCCTATCCCCATAACCCAGTAACCCCACCAAACCTTTTTGGACACTAAGGGCAATTTAGAATGGCCAATCTACCTAACCTGCACATCTTTGGACTATGGAAGGAAACCGAAGCACCCGGAGGAAACCCACGGCAACACGGGGAGAATGAGAAGAATCGGCACAGACAGTGACCCAAGCCGGGAATTGAACCCATGTCCCTGGCCTGGAAGCAACAGTGCTAACCACGGTTCTACCGTATCGCCCTGCACTAAAGGCTATAGCCCTCCCTGCAGATACCTCAACGTTTTCACACCCACTGCTGTGGCAGCCTCCCCTGTATCACCCTCCATTTTAAGCAGATGGTTGTTGACGACAAGAACAATCTCAATCGAGGATGTTTGTTTAACCTTACCACCTTGAGTATATTTGCTTTCAACTTTTCTTCAAGGTCTTCTTCAAGCTTGTTTACTGGAGTTGCTGATGTTTTTTTATTAGGTACTTGGAGTAGGCTGTCTGACTCTGGCTTGTATATGGCCTTTATATTACATCAAAAACAGATGAATTCCTTACACTTGCATCTGTCTTGGTGACAACGGTAACAAGCCTTTAACCCTTGTGACTGCTGGTCACTTTTCTTCATCTCTGGCTCTGCTGCTCCCTTGCTTCAGGAATCTCGAGCGGCCGCTGCCTCCCGCCATAACTGGTTCATCTCGGTCAGCACGCTTTGTAATTCAAAAGCGCTTTGTACAGCGCTTTCAGTCACTTAAGCCAACTCATTCACTTTGTCCAAGCATATCTTGGTTTCTGCCAGCATCTTAGAATCATAGAATTCCTACAGTGCAGAAGGAGGCCTTTTGGCCCATCGAGTCTAAGAGAGCACCCTACCCAGGCCCACACCCCCATCCTATCCCCATAACCCGACCTAACCTGCACATAATTTGGACACTAAGTGGCAATTTAGCATGGCCAATCCACCTAACCTCCACATCTTTGGACTGAATATTTAAGTTGTTGATCCCACAGACCAACCGGTCAGGCAGCATGTCACTGAGAAAAGTACCAAATTCACAATGTTCCCACATTTGTTGAAGCCTGGCAACAAATGCGAACACCATTTTTCCACGACCTCTAATCACTGTATGAAATTTATAGCACTGCATAATAATGGAGATTCGGGGATTGTAATGGGCCCTCACTAGTTGCAACAATTGATCCAAGGACCTGGAGTCCAGAGCCTCCGGAGATGTTAGGCTTTGCACGAGGGTATATATTTGTGGGCTGCAAACTTTAAGTAATATTACTTTCTGTATAGATTCCTTGACTACAAGGAATTGTCGAAGTCTTTCGACATATTGGCCCCAACGTTCAACCTCTAGATCAAAGGGAACAATTTTCCCTAATAGTGGCATAGCTATTTGACTGCTGACAATCTTTTACCTTTTCAGGACTCTGGGAGGCCACTCTTCCACCCTTTCCAATCGTCGACGAGTTTCCTTCTATTGGGTTGATTTATTCTCATCGCCAATGTTGTATTGCGAGGCAAATGACGAGGCATGTTAAATCACAACGGTGATTTATTTAACTAAGTAGAACTTTATATACAGAACTACTACACAGGTCTAGTCCCCTTGACTCCCAAGTGTACATTGACCAAACCCCAACAGCCATGTCTGTGCCGAAACACCTGATAGGATAATGTTCATGCGCTCCGTCCCCATAGGCTGTGGGCCGGTCACGTGGCCCATGAAGGATTGCCCCTTCAAGGAGCCACGCTACCACACTGGTAGTGAATGATGTGGAACCCCACTGTCTTTCAGTCACAAAGAATTCAGACAATAATTACTTTTTGTTTCCTGCCGCTAAACCAACTTTGTATCCAGCTTTCTACATTCCCCTGAATCCCATGGGCTTATATTTTTCAACTAGTTTTCCATGAGGGACCTTGTCAAAAGCCTTGCTAAAATCATGCAGACCACATCAACTGCACCATCCTCATCAACCCTCCTTCCAGCCCTTCCACGACCTTTCTGGCTAAGGTGGTTAGGCAAGGGAATCAAAGATTATCGGGAGCAGATGGGAATGTGGAACTCGAAACACGAACAGATCCGCCATGATCTTACTGAATGGCGGAACAGGCCAGAGGGGCCAAATGGCCTACTTCTGCTCCTATTCCGTGTGTTTGTATGTTCCATTAACAAATGCTGACTGTCCTTGATTAATCTGTGCCTTTCGAAATGAAAGTTGCCCCTCAGAATTGATTCCAATAAGTTGCCCACTACCGAGGTGACTGGCCGGCCTGGAATATTTTGATCCATGCCTCACTCCCTTTTCAAGCAAAGGTACAGCGTTAGCAGACCTAACGCAGCATAAAAATTCAACGTCCCCTTTTCAATCACTAATGGAGAGATTATTAGGAATTGAACAGTGACTCAGAATCACTAATTCTTGTTATAAGTTGATTATCAGGGGTTTCCAAAGCACTTCCTGGGGGCCTGGTGTTCTGCAGGGCTGGCAACCAGTTTCTGACAATTAAAGTTTTATACTTTTTCACTGTTTGCAGTTGCAGTTTTCATAATTATGATTCATGAAAAACATTCGGATGCATCTATTAAAATCAAATTGAAAGCAACAAGATCAAAAAGCAGCAGGCGGTAGAATCTTGGGCTTCCATAACTTGAATATTAGTCATTACCTTTGCCAATTTGCAGAGCGATGGCTAGGCACTCAACAAGGAATTGCAAATCAGCCTCATTAACAGGCAAGCGACATCTTGTGTTTCAACTTCAAAGTGGGGGTAATGTTTACACTTCCTTCAGATTCAATTGGCAGAATTTGTAAAATGAGTTTTGTTCAAAACAAATGTTATCATCAGTGAACAGTGCAACTGGGAATCACCCTGCCTTTAGTGTCTCTGGGCCCAGGTAAGACACTAACTGTAACTGTACCAACGGGAGATAGAACCAGTGAACAGCATTAATATAACCCACACGTTGCCGCACAATAAAAACAAAACATGCAGCATCCCATACCTTACTGCACAATAAATAACTCAGCAACTAAAAGCTGCATTCATGCTATGCCCGTAAACATATTAAATCGTTTCAAGGTGTTTCACCATGAGTGTGTAATCAGGCAGAAATTGACACGGAGCCCACAGAGGAGATGTTAAAACGAGTGAGCAAAAGCGTGGTCAAAGCGGTTCGCTTGAAGGAGAGTCTTAAAGGAGGAGAGAGTTGGAGAGGTTTGAGGACAGCATTCGATAACTTAATGTCTAGATAGCTGAAGGTGCAGTGAGGCCAGACTTGGTCCGTTGTAGGGTTTTCTGACAACTGTAGGGCTGGAGGGCAGCACGGTGGCACAGTGTGGAGCACTGCAGCCTCATAGCGCCGAGGTCCCAGGTTCGATCCCGGCTCTGGGTCACTGTCCGTGTGGAGTTCGCACATTCTCCCCGTGTTTGCGTGGGTTTCACTCCCACAACCCAAAGATGTGCAGGGTAGATGGATTGGCCACGCTAAATTGTCCCTTAATTGAAAAAATTACTTGGGAACTTTAAATTTTAAAAACAACTGTAGGGTTGGAGGAGGTTATAGAAATAGTTTATGGAGTTTTAACATGTGGAGGATTTGGTTTTCCAACAGGTCAGTGAGCACAGAGGTACAGGGGACTCAGTGCGTGTTAGGCTGTGGAAATCCTCGTTCATGCCTTTTCCAACCCGAGGTTTCATTATCCTGATGTTTCCTTGGCTAAACTCCAATCCTCCACCCTTCATAAACTTCAGCTGGTCCAAAGCTACCACCCATATCCTATTCTGCACATTCACTCACGCGCTTACTGACCTCAAACTATCTCCCAAAATCCCTCATGTCTCAAATTTAAATTTCTCATCAGCATGTTGAAATTCCTTCACGGCTCTGCTACTCCCTATCTCTGGAACTTCCATCAGCACTACAATTTTGCCTCTCAAACTCTTTGGGCGGGATTCTCCGACCCCCCGCCAGGTCGTAGAATCGCCGGGGGGGTGGGGGGGGCGGCGTGAATCCCGCCCCGCTGCAACGACGCAGGTTGCCGAATTCTCTGGCGCTGTTTTTTTGGTGGGGGCGGGGATCACGTCGCGCTAGTCAGGAGCTGTTGGCAGTGGCACCCCCCCCCCCCCCCCCCGATTCTCCAGACCCCGATGGGCCGAGCGGCCACCCGTTTTCGGCCGGTCCCGCCGGCGTGGAATACACAAGGTCTATACCGGCGGCACCTGGCTCTGAGGGCGACCTGCGGAGTCCTCGGGGGGGCGCGGGGGGGATCTGGCCCGGGGGGGGGGGGGGGGGGCACGGTGGCCTGGTCCGCGATCGGGGCCCACCGATCTGTGGGCGGGCCTGTGCCGTAGGGGCACTATTTCCCCCCCGCGCCGGCCTCTGTAAAGCTCCGCCATGGCCGGCGCGGAGAAGAAACCCTCTGCGCATGCGCAGGGATCACGGCAGCGGTTCTGCGCGTGCGCCAGAACACGCTGGCGCTCCCGCGCATGCGCCAACCCGCGCCGGCCTGCGGAGGCCCTTCGGCGCTAGTTGGCGCGGCGCCAACCACTCCAGCGCCAGCCTAGCCCCCGGAAGTGCGGAGGATTCCACAACTTCCGGGCGGCCCAACGCCTGAGTGGTTCACGCCATTCTTTGGCGTCGGTATGGCCCGCCGGCCGGTTGGGGGAGAATCCCAGCCTTTGTTTCTCTCTTTCCGATTTGTGTAACAGCCCCTCGGTTTAGTCCACCATTGGCAGCTGTGCTCCGGAGGATCCACTGTGGCTCACTGGCAGCACACATGCCTCTGGGTCAGAGGTTCATGGGTTCATAGGTCAGCTCTTGTCGATGATGCATGCTGTAGCCATGCTGCACTGGCAGTTGTGGTATAAGGCATTTGGCCCATCATGGTTTACACTGACTTGCTGAAAGTGCATTCTTCCTGATCCCACTTTCCTGTCACCTTATACATTCTTTCATTTCAGATAGAAATCCAATTCCCAAAGGAAGTTCATTCCAGACTCCAAAATATTTTTCCTCACATCACTTTTACTCCTTTTTTCCCATTATTCTGAATCTGCGCACTCTCGTTCTTGATTCTCGCCTGAATGGGATGTTTCGCACTATTTAACTTGCCCATACCCCTCAGGATCTTGAATACCTCCCTAAAATCTCCTCTCAGCTGCCTTTCCTCCAAGGAAAACAGACCCAACCCGCCCAGCTATCCTCATAGCTACCCTGGAATCATTCTCAGCCTAGAGAAGCTGGCGAAGTATCCTGGAATCTGGAAAACTAAAGGAACAGTATAGTGATCTGACTCAAGTGCATCTAAACCGAAGACCGTGGGGGCAGCACGGTAGCACAGTGGCTAGCACTGTGGTTTCACAGCGCCAGGGTCCCAGGTTCGATTCCCCGCTGGGTCACTGTCTGTGCGGAGTCTGCACGTCCTCCCCGTGTCTGCGTGGGTTTCCTCCGGGTGCTCCGGTTTCCTCCCACGGTCCAAAGACGTGCAGGTTAGATAGATTGGCCATGCTAAATTGCCCTTAGTGTCCAAAAAAGGTTAGGAGGGGTTATTAGGTTATGGGGATAGGGTGGAAGTGAGGGCTTAAGTGGGTCGTTGCAGACTGGATGGGCCGAATATGTACACCAGGAGATCACCAAATGAGAAGCACCATTGCGGATTTAGAGATTGAAGTGTAGAAGAAAAATTCACTGTTCAGCTAAAAGTACTCCACCAGAGCCCATTGTGAATCCCTATCGATTGCAGGGTCAGAGGACCTAGCAAGGGTGAGCAAATATTCAGCACAAGGTCTGAATTAACCTTTAACAGTATTCAGGGCATTCATCAGGCAGAACAATTCCATTATTTAGACCGGGATTCTCCGCCGGCGGGAGTCTCCGTTTTGCCGGTGCCCGGGGGTTCCTGACGGCGTGGGGCTGCCCCACAATGGGAAACCCCACTGACCGGCTGGCGAAATGGAGAACCCCGCCGGCCGGTCGGGGCAGAAATGTGGCGGGGCGGGGCGGAGAATCCCGAACTTAACCTCCGCGGCCAGTCCCAATTCAGAGTTGGCACCATACCATGTGGCAACCAAGTTCCAGTGAAATAAAAGGCTCAGTTTGAAAACCTCAGCCAGAGTCAGGAATCGCCTTTTAATCGGTCTGGAATACTCCCAAAACTTTCTAAAGGGCCCAAATCTTCCATATATATAGAACAACTGCAACCGTTCAGCTCATAAAGCAACAAAAGGAAAGGACAGGTAGACTCCAGACCAAGAGCAAGCATTCAGTCACATCATAAACATGCTGCTCTCACCCGCCATCCTGGTTCACTGTCACCCTCCTTGTCCAGTACTAGAGCAGTGGTGCCTCTTCCAGCACCAACTGGATGGTCGTTGCCCACCAGTGTATTATGCATCAGACACAGAAGCCTGAATATTCCGGATGCCGAGCGCTCGACACCCGCCATCTGACACGCCACTGCTATTTCACCCTCCAATCACCATTGATTGGGAGCAAGTGGGACCTCCGGCCTTACTTGGAAAGAAATTCCGCCCTGGAATTCCGCCCTGCTTTAGGGCAGCACAGTAGCACAACTTCACAGCGCCAGGGTCCCAGTTTCGATTCCCTGCTGGGTCACTGTCTGTGTGGAGTCTGCACGTTCTCCCCGTGTCTGCGTGGGTTTCCTCCGGGTGCTCCGGTTTCCTCCCACAGTTCAAAGATGTGCAGGTTAGGTGGATTGGCCATGATAAATTGCCTTTAGTGTCCAAAAAGGTTAGGAGGGGATATTGGGTTATGGGTGGAAGTGAGGCCTTAAATGGGTCGGTGCAGACTCGATGGGCCGAATGGCCTAATTCTGCACTGTATGTTCTATGTTCTCTGAGAGTTGCCGTCCAATCTGATTGGCCAACGGTTCTCCAGCCTGTGGTGAACCACTGTAATAGGAGATGTAAGGTAGGACCTGCACTACAGGTTCGCCGATAGCTCCTGCCGGCTGGCTCCGCCCAGGGAGAACTGTATAAATATGCATGACCTCCAGTGCCCTGCCATTTCGCCAGCTGCAGCAAGAGGCCACGCATCTGACTGTAATAAAGCCACAGTTGTACCCAACTTTAGTCGTTGTGCAATTGATCGTGCATCACAGCCCATCCAGGCACAGTGCTGCAGTGGCCGGCAGGAGTACTGCAGCACTGTGTCTGCGACTAAGCCCCAGAAACTTGGGGCTTGGGCGGGCTTTCTGTCCGTCCCATGGTAAAACTGTGTCTGAGTCGGGGCAGGTGGGATCCAGAAGGGAATTCCGTCCATGCTATTTCACGCACCCCCACTCCGGGTTGATGCAGACTCAATGGGCCAAACAGCCTTCTTCTGCACTGTATGTATTCTATGATTCTATGAGAGATCGGTGCACCATTTAAAAATGGTGTCCTGATCTCCTCTTGCAGTGAGGAGTTCTGGCAAGTGGAGCCCCTCAGTACAGGAAACAGGATGAAGTGCGGTTTCAGCCGAGCGTTCCCTGCTGAGACCCCAGATTGCAATAGAGTCCCGCTTGATAGCGCGATCTTTCTCGGTGCTACAAGCTAAACATGGTTGACATGGAACTCTGTTGCAATTTAGTTTGATCATGCCCATGGTCTCCACTGGACACTTTCTCCTCATTATATTTTCCCTCACCATTGAGAGATGGTTTTTCTAATCAGTAAGGCTTCTCTACTCCCTCTGCCACCTCTCCTGTCCCTTCTGTAAACTTTATAACCAGGAATATTTAGTCCTCAGTCCTGACCATCCTGCAGCCATGTCTCTGTAATAGCAATTACATCATAAGCTTCAATTTGAATTTGTGCCTGCAGCTCATCTAGTTTATTCCTTACACTGCGTGGATTAATATATAGAACTCTTAATTGGGCTCTACCCACTAACCTGTCCCTCAACGCTGATGCTTTATTTGCTTGTTTATTATTTTTCTCTTCTGGTTTAACCAGTATACTTATTGTTTTTCTTCATTAGTTTTTGGGGAATAATAGCTCCAAGAAGAGGCTCAATTAAGTAAATAAACAAACAAAATATGCCGATCGGCTGGACCAGGTGGGAAGGTTTAACCTAGGTTTCCCATCTGTAATATTGGGCGGGATTTACCGAGCAACCTGCAGCATGTTTCGCAGCTGGAGGTGGCCCACCATTGGAGGTGGCGGGATCATCTGGTCACGCCATTGTCAACGGAGTGTCCCGTTGAATTCACCCCTCACCATTGGGAAACTGGGGTGCATTGTTGGCGGGATCTTACGACCAGAAAACCTCGCCTATTGTGTTGGAGAGTAAAGTTCCTCCAGGCCTCATGAATGAGACAAAATGGCAATTACTGTGCAAAATTGAATGGGTGGTGCAAAATTGCACCACCAACTGGAATTTCTTTTTCTTTTGATGAATTGGAATCATTCCAAAGGGGAAAAGATGAGTGATTTCACTCATGAGTAACATAAATCAGCTGGGCACCATTCCCCAAACAATACTCAGTATCAATGTACAGTCCAATGGAAAACCAGCAAAGGAGAGTTAAGAATAGCTTTTCTTCATAATAATCTTTATTAGTGTCGCAAGTAGGCTTACATGCGCAGACTCCTCACAGACAGTGACCCAAGCCGGGAATCGAACCTGGGACCCTGGCTCTGTGAAGTAGCCGCGCTACCCACTGTGCTACTGCACCATCTATACATCTCTTTGAGATATTTGTGCCCCTTCCTATACTGAACAATAAGAAAACTGAATGTGATAGCCTGCCCATTAAGCAATGACATTGGGACCATCCAGGGGCAGATGAGCAAAGGTCTCCAGGCTGAACACCCTTCCCACCCCCAACCATCTGTTGATGACATTGAGCTTGAAGGCTCAATCTGTTCGATGTTACGCATGACAAAATATTGGGATATGTGTTGCAAATGTGATTTACTTAAACACAGCAAGACATGAAATGGGGAAGGTGGCTCAGGAGAGTGAGAGACCTTTTGTTTAATTCCTTCGGTGTCACTGGCTGGTCCAGAATTTGTTGCCCATTCCTAATTGCTCTTGATTTGAGTAGCTTTCTAAGCCATTTCAGAGGGCAGTCAAGACTCAACATGGAGCCACATGTAGGCCAGATCAAATAAGGGTGCCAGATTTCCTTCCCTAAAGGATTGGTTGCCAGGTGCATTTTTATGACAATTGACAATTGTTTCATGGTCACCATTGCTGAGACCAGCTGTTAATTCCAGATTTTATTAATTGAATTTAAATTGCACCGGTGCTGTGGTGGGATTTGAACCTGTGTCTCCAGGGCATTCTGCCTAGGACATTGGACTATTAGTCCAGTAACGTTACCTCGACACCACTGTCCCTCCAAAATCAAGGCACTGACCCAAATTCCATGGAGAAACCAATTCTCTATGAAACAATTGGGATTGAATTAAACACGCTGAGAGGGATTGAAATTAAATTAATGAGGAAAGTAAGGGTCTGGGTTAGCAAAATTCAGGTTTGGTTAACAGTGACTCTATAACAGTGAAATTGGGACAATTGAGAAATGGTGAGCAATAATACGTAACAGGGATTAACCATGAGGTGGGTAAAGGCAAAGGGAGAGCAGTAGAACCCTTTAAATCCAGTATTTCTTGATAATGGCTTTCCGCACAGTGCATTTTGATTTTCTCTATCTGATTCACAACATGACATATTGGCCAAATTAAATTTAGACTGGGTATCATGGCAGTGTTGCGTGTCAAATTAAAGAGCAACCCAGGGAATCTCACAGACGCAGAGTGGAGGGGATCTCACCGGTGATTATCAACAAAGGGACTGCTGGATTTATCTGGATATGTTATGTGTGAATCTGTGAAGATAATATTAGCCAAGAATAGTAAATAAAAGTAAAGTCGCCAAAGTCCTAGATGACCATAGGCTGCTTTCCCGTTTGAGGTGGTTTAACCTGAGGATCACCACGCCTCAGGCGAGGTTGAGAAGGTGGGGCCTTCATGAATAACCTCAGCCGGTGTATGGGAATTGAACCGTACAGTTGGCCCCACTCTACATCCAGCCAACTGAGCTAATAGGCTAAGGGTAAACACAGAACATGCTGGATAAACCCAACAGGTTTGGCAGCATCTGCTGAGAGGGAAACAGAGTTAACGTTTCGAGTCCGTATGATTCTTTTTCAAGACTAACTCAGGGTGATTGTTATGACTGAGTGAGAAGGAGTGAACTGGCACCCCCTCTCTTCAGCCTCCTCAGTAGGCCCCGAAAAAAGTTTAAGTTTATTTTTCCTGAGGATGTGCCTTTTCTGAATCCAGATGTAAACTGCGAGGATTAAGGAGCCAATCAAATAAGATTGCCTTTAGTTGACGGAAGAGCAAATTTATTAACCATGAGACCCGAGAGAGAAAGTCAACGTGACATCCCACACACAGGTATCTGCAATAGAGAGGTGAGGGTCCAATAAAAAAGTTAAAAGCATTGGGGCGGCACAGTGGCACAGTGGTTAGCACTGCTGCCTCACAGCACCAGGGATGCAGGTTCAATTTCGGCCTTGGGTGACTGTGTGGAGTTTGCAGTTTGTCCCCATCTCTGGTGTGGGTTTCCTCCGGGTGCCCTGGTTTCCTCCCACAGTCCAAAATTGTGCAGGATTGGTCATGCTAAATTGCCCTGTCGTGTCCAGAGATGTGCAAGTGAGATGGGGTGATGGAGATAGGGCAGGGGTGTGGGCCTAGGTAAAGTGCTCTTTCAGAGAGTTGGTGTAGACTCGATGGCCCAAATGGTCTCCTTCTGCACTGTAGAAATGTTATGATTTATATACAGAATCATAGAGGATTACAGCATGAAAACAGGCCCTTCGGCCCAACTTGACCATGCTACCCAGTTTTTAACCACTAAGCTAGTCCCAATTGCCCGCATTTGGCCCATATCCCTCTATACCCAGCTTTCCCATATAACTGTCTAAATGCTTTTTAGAAGACAAAATTGTACCCACCTCTACTATAGGCTCTGGCAGCTCGTTCCAGACACCACCACCCTCTGTGTGGAAAATCTGCCCCTCTGGACCAATCCTTTGATTGTTTTTGAGGCATGGATTTCTATACATAGCAACCGATTTGGGTTAGCTGGCTTTGTGGATGTGGTCAGATGTAGAGGAACGTTGCCCTCATTGCGAGATCTCAGTTCGCTGGTAGATGTTTTGTACAGTTGGGCTTCCAAACAGAGTAATTTATTGTTCCAAAATAGCGAGAGGGAGAACTTGTTTTGAAATATTTCTCGCAAATCTCTCTGCAACAGCTGCAGCCTGTCCTGTTATACTTCACCCGGTGTGTATTTCCAGGAGGTTTTGGGTGGGTCTTGTCTGGGAAAGTCATTGTTTCAATTCCCAGCATTTTGCAATGTCTTTTCCTTCGACAGTGATGCGTTTTGATGGATCTCTGAATGATGGGAAATGTCTTTCGCTTCACACTCCCTTGAGGGTAACATGTTTGCTTTTTCACCTTCACCTTGGATCACCAAGTAAGTTTGTTGAATCTCACTTTAAATTGCAAAATTTCCAGTCAGTTGAAAGTTTCAAACCACATTTCCAAAAGGAACGGGACATAGCCTCTTGACAGTGATCAAGGCCAGAAGGATGTTAAGGGGAAAAGTGAAAATACCCTTGAGAAAATTTAACCTGAGTGGAACCATTCAACATCAAAAGGAGGGAATATTAGAATATTCTATGAACAGAGTCAATACAACATGGAAGGAGGCCATTAGCCCATCAGGTTTGAAACTAAATTGTCATTCCTTAGCTCCAGACATTTTACCAAGAGGGTAAGTGTCAGTGGTAGGAGAGTTTGAAAGACCAGGATAACACCAGGAGTTTCAAAATCAGGATAACACCCAAGTTTAGAGTATTAGGCACCTAGAGAAGCGCGGTTGCTAAGATCCTAACATATCACAATAACTGTAGCACTGAAAGACTAGCTAAGGCAACTAACACTCAATGCTATTTAAAATACAGTTTTGTTAAGCAAAGGTATTGAGGGATGCGGGCCAAAGGCATATGGAGGTAGGCCACAGGTCAGCCATGATCTCACTGAGCGACGGAGCAGGCACGAGGGGCTGAATGGCCTATTCCTGTTCCTATGCTCCTATTCAGCGCAAGGCAGCTGCATCGTAAACAGATAGAGCATTGTTCTTCCAGAAATTAGAATTCTTGGACAGAGGGAACTACACAACCAGGCAGATAGCCTAGAGAGCTGGAACTAATCCCTCAGCTTCTAGATACCAGGTTATATTCCAGGCTTGTTAGCTAATGTATGTCGTGTTGGGTGTTCTGATGTACAAACGATCCAACACGGCTGGAGATGGTGTAACTCAATTTTATTAACTACTCAACTGTAACAGCACACTGCTAACTTGGGTACGTGCATTACCAGCTAATCTGTGGACCCTGTCCTATCACTGTCTGGGTGAGGCACTCAGCACATGGTGAATGTCTGAGTGGCAGGCTCTGAGCTCGGTGCTCTGAGCTGGCTGCTGCTGGAATGAGTGGGAACTGTAGTGTCCCCTGTTTTTATAGTGTGTGTGCTCTCACTGGTGATTGGCTGCGATGTTGTGTGTGTGTTGGTTGGTCCTACTGCGTGTCCATCAGTGTGTGTGTGATTGCACCATGATATGCTGATCTAAATATCATGACAATGTACTGTAAAGAGAGTTAGATAATAACACTGTTGTGTTATTATTGAAAGACTAACAACAATCTGTTGCCACAGTAACTGCAGTAGAACTCCTCTGCCATTGGCTATCATCTGTTTCGGAATCCAAGAAATCTCCTTTATATATACAAATAACTTGGCTCCTCTTGAAATACTGAAATGGATATATCATCAAATAATATTGTTTTTCAGTGATTTCCTTGCGAACTAGTATCCATGAGGAATCCACATTAAAATTTGTTAATGAGTGTAGCTGGGCTGGAATTTTCCGGACATTGGGATTCTCTGCTCCTGCCGGTAGCGTGCCAGTGCTAGTGGGTTTCTCAGTGCCGTGGGTGTCTTCCATGGGAATTCCCATTGACAAGTAGCGGGGGTAGAGAATCCCACCGCCAGTGAAGGGCGCAACACTGAGAAACACACGGCAGGGGGACCGGAGAAATCCGCCTGTAGTCACCTTTTAACAAATGTTTCCTTTCTGGCTGGGTGATTTGATGGAATTCTGGTACCTCGAGAAGATCAAGTCCGCAGTGAGGGGTCGATTGTTGGGTTCTATCAAAGATGGCGGCCATTTATTCTGCACCTTAAAGATTTGGGGCAGGATTTTCCGTTGGCCGACACCAAAATCGGGAAAGGCAATTGGACGGAGAAGCAGTTCCAACGCCGAAATTATGGCAGGCGCGATTTGCCGGCAAATCAAAATTCTCCAGTGCCTCAACAGTGGTATCAATGCGTTCCAGAACACACGTACAGTAGACACCGTTTGCATATCATTAGCGGGCCCGATCCGGTATTCTCCGGGGCCTCCGCGATTATCTGCCTCCGATGGGCTGAGTTCCTGACGGCGCGGTTCACTTGTGCTTTTAAAAATCATGAAACCGGCCTGGTGGCTGCTGAGGGAGAGCAAGGGGATATGGAAAGTGTCCAACATCACCATGGTTTGCTGACAGTTGTGCCGCTGGCCGGGGGCTTCTGCCAGGGCCGAGAGGAGTAGTGGGGAGTGGCCAGGAGGTGGGCTGTGGGGTCAGGGTGGACGGGCACGGAACACCATTATCGCAACCGGCAAGGCAGCCATGCAGCTGCGCACACCGCTAACAGTCCACTTTGAACTTAGTGCCATGGGTCGTATAGGTGTCCCCCCCCCCCCGGGTGCCCTCTGGCCCCAGCCCACCCATCATGAAATGAAATGAAATGAAAATCGCTTATTGTCATAAGTAGGCTTCAAATGAAGCTACTGTGAAAAGCCCCTAGTCGCCACATTCCAGCGCCTGTTCGGGGAGGCTGGTACGGGAATTGAACCGTGCTGCTGGCCTGCCTTGGTCTGCTTTTAAAGCCAGTGATTTAGCCCTGTGCTAAACAAGACCCTGTGCTAAATCAGCTGTATCGGCACATTCCAGTGCAGCCAGTGTCATCTTTTTGGCTGGGATAAGTGTGTGTCGGGATTGTAACTTGTCAGCCTCCCAAGTGTCAATCATGGACTCGGCGAATCCCGCACCGCTTTTCATTGGAATCGATTGTGTTCCCGCCGGCACCGGTGCCAGACCCTGTAACGGTAACGGAATGGGTCCAGTTGCGGCGCCTGTTTTTCTGTTGTAAAAATCCACAGATTCTGTGTTGGCATCAGCAGTTCGTCTCAGAAAGGGAGAATTACATCCCTGGTCACTGTTAACTGTTAGTGGGCGGGAGGGTAGTTGGTGGGGGGGGGGGGAATTGTTTTGGGTTGCATATCTGTTATTTTTGTTCCTGTTGTTTGTTGTGTATACTTTCTGATATACATGTTGGTTCTGTTGTGCTTTGCAAACTTTTAGATGCAAAATGTTAAAAGTTCAATAAAAATATTGTTAAAAAAATGTATCCTTTCATTAGATGTGGGTGTCACTAGCAATGCTGCCCATCCCTAATTGCCCTTGCACTGAAGGGCTTGCTGGGCTGTTTCAAAGGGTAGTTCAGAGCCAACCACATTACAGTGGGTCTGGAGTCACACGTAGACCAGACTGGGTATGGATGGCAGCTTCTTCACCCTAAAGGGCATTAGTGAGCCAGATGTATTTTTACGATGATCAATTATAGTTTCATGATTGCCATTCCTGAGAGTAGCTTTATATTCCAGATTTATTTGAACCCATCTTCTCTGTCATTTCATTTTTATAATACAATTACTTATTCATTGCTTTCAGTCTTCAGTTATACATGAAGGGGCTGTTTAAAACGTCATCTTACATGCAAATCATCATGTTGCTTTAACACCGTCACTTGCTATTTGTAACTCATGGAGCCAGCAGCAACTAGACTTAAACATAGCATAAAGCCAGCAGTAACTCAGCTGAAATTTGCCACGGAGCCAACAGTTAGTTTGTTATATTAGTTTGTGGCATGTGGGCATTACTGGCATTTGTTTCCCAGCTCGAATTGCCCTAAGGAAGCTGGTGGTGGACCGACTTCTTGAGCCGCTCTGGTGCAGGTACACCCACAGTGCTGCTGGGTAGTGAGCTCCAGGGTCGTGACCCTACGACAGTGAAGGAACAGCAATATATTTCCAAGTGAGGGTGGTGTGTGGTTGGGAGGGGGAATTTGCAGGTGGTGGTGTACCCATGCGCCTGCTGCCTTTGTCCCTCTAGAGTGGAAAGGTTGCAGTTTGGAAATTGCTGTTGAAGGATTTGCCGATCAACGGGATCTAAATGGTGTCGAGCTTCCTGGGTGTTGTTGGGGCTGCACTCATCCAGGTAAGTGGAGAGTATTCTATCACAGCATTCTTCAAACTTTTTTTCCAGGGACCCATTTTTACCAACCGGCCAACCTTAAGGACCCAACCCTGCCAACCTTCGCTACCCACGCCGGTCGACATTCGCGACCCACGCCGGCCGACCTACGCGACCCACCATTTTCTCTTACCTTGTTTGCTGCTGACAAAAATGGAGGAAATGGTTTTGGGTCCCTTTGGCCCTCGTACAGGCCCCTCCAATGGAACCTATTGAATGAAGGTGAAGCCTTCCGGTGTCGGAAAGTATGGAGACTCCATCTGTCCAAAGTTCTGCATTTTTTTCCTGCAAACATTTACCAAATACAACCCCCCTGAACTTGGAAAAAAAAAGATAAAATGAATAAAATAAATGAAAAAAAAATTAAATGAATAAAATAAATGAATAAAACCCCCACCGAACCTGTAAAACAAAAAGCTGCGACCGTTTAAAAAAAAACCGGCCGCACTGCGCATGCGCGCCGATCATCATGCATAGTTTTGCACGTGCGCGCCGATGATCTGGCACGCATGCACAGTGCGGCCGCATTTTTTTAACATGCTCGCGGCCATTTTGAAGGCCGCTTGAAGCTGGCGTTATTAACAGACAGCTGCTGCGGCCGTTGCGCGCAGATTTGCGTGATTGAGGTGCCGCGACGGATGGCTCCCCGACCCTCCCGACACCCGCCCGCGACCTGTTCTATCACACTCCTGACTTGATGGTTGACAGGCTTTGGAGAGCTTTGACAGAAGGTGATTCGCTTGCCTCAGAATTCCCGGCCTCTGATCTGGCCTTGTAGCCACAGTATTTATATAGCTTGTCCAGTTCATTTCCTAGTCATTCTTAACCCCAGGATGTTGTTAGTGGGTGGATTCAGTGATGGTGATGCCATTGAATATCCAGGAGAGAAGGTTAGATTGTCTCTTGTTAGAGATGGTCATTGCCAGGCACTTATGTAATGCAAATGTAATCCCAATATTAATACATCACAGATCCAGAAACAACTTCAACCCAAACCTTTCGCAGAGATGCGATACCCCTCATCTTAACCACAGTCAGTGGTAATCCCTACCGAAACAAACTAAACTTGTTCATGTTGGTCATCAAAAAGACACAATTTTACCAGGTGATCCTTGATGCACGATCAATTACACATAGACAAGAGTAGGATGTAATCGAGGCTTTATTACACTGAGATGTGTGGCCTCCTACAGCAGCTGGCGAAATGGCTGCTGTACTGGGAGCACACATATTTATACTCCGCCTACTGGGCGGAACCAGCAGGCAGGGATCTACCCGCGTACCTGTAGTACAGGGCCTTACCGTAAAGCACCTATATCAACATCCTATATATACCATATATACATCAGTGGTGACTACCACATTCACCCCCGTTAAAAAAATGAGTCCTGCAGGGGTGGTGGAGAACTATATACAGAAAGTTGTGCTTGAAAAGTACAGATATTACAAATTCAGGCGATCGGGTGCCTTGATCTGTCGTTGAGAGCGTCGCAGTGCTGGTGGTGACTCCGGCGGCGGCTTGGTCTTCGGTGACTCCGGGAGCGTGTCGAAATCCTCTTCATCCCCGGGTGTGAGCAAGGGGAGGACGGATTGTCCCGGAGCGGGGGCTGCGCTGGGGGAGGGGAGGGTGGTGCCGGGGCAGGGGGGGGGGTGGAACCAGCTGGTGCCAGGTCCCTGAGGGAGACTGTGTCTTGGCGACCGTCGGGGTACGTTGCATAGGCGTACTGTGGGTTGGCGTGAAGTAGCTGTAAGCTCTCAACCAACGGGTCCGCCTTGTGGAGTCGAACATGTCTACGGAGGAGAACGGGTCCTGGAGCTGCCAGCCATGTCGGGAGCGAAACCCTCCACGGAGGTGGACTTCCTAGGGAAGGCAAAGAGACGTTCATGGGGGGTTTCATTAGTCGCGGTGCACAGGAGCGACCGAATGGAGTGAAGTGCGTTGGGGAGGACCTCCTGCCAGCGGTAGGCCGGGAGATTTCTGGACTGTAGGGCCAGCTGGATGGCCTTCCAGACCGTCCCATTCTCTCTCTCCACCTGCCCATTTCCCCTGGGGTTGTAGCTGGTCGTCCTGCTCGAGGCAATGCCCCTGTTGAGCAGGTACTGGCGCAGCTCATCGCTCATAAATGAGGATCCCCGGTCGCTGTGGACGGAGGCGGGGAAACCGAACAGAGCGAAGATGGTGTTGAGGGCTTTGATGACGGTGGCAGACGTCATGTCGGAGCATGGGACGGCAAAGGGGAATCGGGAATGTTCATCGACCACACTGAGAAAGTACGTGTTGTGGTCGGTGAAGTCCACGCTGAGGCGTTAAAAGGGGCGGGTGGCCTTCACCAGGCGCGCATGGTCTGGCTGGTAGAAGTGCAGATTACACTCCGCGCAAACCTGGCAGTCTCTGGTGATCGCTCTGACTTCCTTGATGGAGTAGGGCAGGTTGCGGGCCTTGATGAAATGGTAAAGACGTGTGACCCCTGGGTGACAGAGGTTGTCGTGCAGAGTCCGGAGTCGGTCCACTTGTGCCTGGCACATGTACCTCGGGATAGGGCATCGGGGGGCTCATTGAGCTTACCGGGGCGATACAAAATCTCGTAATTGTAGGTGGAGAGCTCGATCCTCCACCTCAAGGTTTTATCATTTTTGATCTTGCCCTGCTGCGTATTATTAAACATGAAGGCAACCGACCGTTGGTCAGTGAGGAGAGTTGGCGAGGTTGGCGTCATGGTCCTGCTGACCGTGGCCGCAGTTGGTGACATTGTCCAGGTGCAGGAAAGTGGCCTGCAGCCCATACCGGTCAATCATTCGGTCCATCTCCCGTTGGAAGACCGAGACCCCGTTGGTGACGCCGAAGGGAACCCTAAGAAAGTGGTCAAGTCGGCCGTCTGCCTCAAACGCAGTGTATGGGTGGTCCGCCTTGCGGATGGGGAGCTGGTGGTAGGCAGATTTCAGGTCCACTGTCGAGAAGACCCGCTACTGTGCAATCTGACTGACCATATCAGATATGCGTGGGGGGGGATACGCGTCGAGCTGCGTGCACCAATTGATGGTCTGACTGTAGTCAACGACCATCCTGTTTTTCTCCCCAGTTTTGACCACTACCACTTGGGCTCTCCAGGGGATGTTGCTGGCCTCGATGATGCCTTCCCGAAGCAGCCGCTGGACTTCAGACCTGATGATGGTCCTGTCCTGGGCGCTGTGCCATCTGCTCCTGATGGCGACGGGTTTGCAATCCGGGGTTAGGTTTGCAAAAACGGAAGGTGGGTCGCCCTTAAGGGTCGCGAGGCCGCACACAGTAAGGGGTGGTAGGGGCCCGCCGAATTTCAGGGTTAGGCTCTGGACGTTGCACTGGAAGTCCAGGCGAGTCGCAAGGCAGCGCAGAGGTTGGTGAGGATGTAGAGGCGGAAGCCGCTGAACTCCACGCCCTGGACAGTGAGAGTGGTGATGCAGTTCCCCCGGATTGCCACGGAGTGGGACCCGGAGGCCAGGGAGATTCTTTGCTTAGCGGGGTGTACCGCGAGAGAGCAGCGCCTTACCGTTTAGGGGTGAATGAAGCTCTCAGTGCTCCCGGAGTCCAGCAGGCAGGAGATCTTGTGCCCGTTGACCTTCACTTTAGTTGAAGCAGTCGCGAGGTTGTGGGGTCGAGACTGGTCAATCGTCACCGAGGCGAGACACGGCTGGTCGTTGGCAGTTGCAGGCAATGAGCGGCCGGATGAGGTGCCCGACGGGCATGGTTCCTGAGTCAGGGAAGATAGCGGCGCCCATGGGCCGCACGTGTCGTGGGGGTAGCAATTTGGCGGCGCCCGTTGGTCCTGGGAGGAACAAGATGACGGCGCCCACGGGCCGCGTGTGTTGCGAGTCGGGCAAGATGGCGGCGTCCACTGGCCGCACGTGGTCCTAGGAGGGGAAGATGGCGGCGCCCACTGGCTGCACGTGGGGGGTGCCGGGACAATAACGGCGATCGAGCGAGCCTGGCACACTGCAGCGAAATGTCCCTTCTTGCCACAGGCCTTGCAGAGGGCACTCCATGCCAGGCAGCGTTGTCGGGGGTGTTTTGACTGCCCACAGAAGTAGCATTTGGGCTCCCCGGGGTTGGTTGGCTGCCGTGTGGCACAGGCGTGGGATTTGCTGAGGGCAGTCGCTGATGGGGTCCATGGTGGGGCGGCAGTCTGCTGAGCCCATGATGCACAGGGGGGGTGGGCCACACGGTCGGGGGCACAGGCCTGAATATTGCGTGATGCGACCGAAAGTGAAAGCGCTAGTTTTTTGGTCACCGCGAGGTCAAGCCTGGCCCCCTCTAAGAGGCGCTGGCGGATGTAGTCAGACCCTATGCCCGTAACAAATGCGTCTCTCATTAGCAAATTCGAGTGTTCCGTGGCCGGAACGGCCTGACAGTCACAGTCTCTAACAAGGGGGAGCAGGGCGCGCCAGAAATCTTCCACTGACTCACCGGGAAGTTGACGCCGCGTGGAGAGGAGGTGCCTGGCGTAGAATGTGTTAGTCCACTGAGCGTAGTTTTCCTTCAGTAGTGCCATGACCTCTGCGTAGGTCGGCGCGTCCTGGACAAGTGGAAAGACGTTGGAGCTCAGCCGCGTGTAAAGGATCTGGAGCTTCTGTGCTTCTGGAATTTCATCTGGCGCAGACCCGACGTACGCTTCAAAACAGGCTAGCCAGTGTTCAAAGTCCCTTTTGCCGTTGTCTGCTTGCGGATGCAGCTGCAGGCGATCTGGCTTGATGCGGAGGTCCATCTTCTGAAAACTTAGTGTAGTAAATTGATGCACTATCAATTACACAAAGACAAGAGTAGGATGTAATCGAGGCTTTATTACACTGAGGTGTGTGGCCTCCTACAGCAGCTGACGAAATGGCTGCTGTACTGGGAGCACACATATTTATACTCCGCCTACTGGGCGGAACCAGCGGGCAGGGATCACCCCCGTACCTGTAGTACAGGGGTCTTACCGTAAAGCACCTATATCAACATCCTATATATACAATATATACATCAGTGGTGACTACCACAATCCTCACTGCCGTTTGTCACTCTGCCTATTAAACATACAGCTCCAGTTGCAACGTTTGTGATTTACATAGAATTTACAGTGCGGAAGGAGGTTATTCGGCCCATCGAGTCTGCACCGGCTCTTGGAAAGAGCACCCTACCCAAGGTCCACACCTCCACCCTATCCCCATAACCCAGTAACCCCACCCAACACTAAGGGCAATTTTGAACACTAAGTGCAATTTAGCATGGCCAATCCACCTAACCTGCACATCTTTGGACTGTGGGAGGAAACCGGAGCACCCGGAGGAAACCAATGCACACACGGGGAGAACGTGCAGACTCTGCACAGACAGTGACCCAAGCCGGGAATCGAACCTGGGACCCTGGAGCTGTGAAGCAATTGTGCTAACCACCATGCTACCGTGCTGCCCGTGATGTTATTATGTTGCAATTTCCTCATGTCAATAGATAAATGCATCCTCACTGACTGACATTGTAACACTGAGAATTCATGTGGACACAATGGCAAAACAGCTGTTCTGCACATGTCACATATTCAAACATAGAATCATGGATTGATTACAACATAGAATGGGGCTATTCAGCCAGGCTTGTCTGCTGTGCTAGAACAACTGGAAAGGACCAGAAAAGATCATAGAATCATAGGAACGTTACAGCACAGAAGTAGGCCATTCAGCCCATCTTGTCCATGCCAGCCCTAGGACACCCAGGTGTCCTTTCGAATCCCACCTTTCTGCACCCGGTCCATAGCCCTGTTGCTTAGAGCACATAAGGTGTGGATCCAGGTACCTTTAAAAAGAGTTTAGAGCCTCTGCCTCCACCACCAACTCAGGCAGTGAATTCCAGACTCCCATCAGCTGCTCCAACAAGCCCATCCAATATAGCGCAGTCACGTACACTAGTTACCCACTCCTTAAGACCCCATCCCATCCCTTGTCAGTTTTTAATTAATTAATTAACTCTGATTCTAGCCATTTGGTGGCTGCCCCTGCGTTGTACACACCAGTCTGGACATGCCGCACGCCCAAACGCAGGACACTGTCCCACATTTGCCACACCTGCGCTCATTTTCCCAATGCGTCCGAATCTATTTAAGTGCTCAAAATTCCTCAACTCCTGTCCACCATTTTTGTGTGAGCTGCAAACGTGTGGCTTGTTCCATCAGAGCCCTCCTCCAGATCTAGACTGCAGCCAGTTTACTTCGGAGACCAGCTGCACTATTCAACCATTGCGTTCTGCTCACTCCACCGAAACATGATGAGCAAGATAAAGCGGATGATTTTAAGAGCTGGATGAGGGGAATTCTAAGGACTGCAGAGACAGTTTTAATCAATCAGCACAGTTGGTAGGCAATGCAAGTTTAATTACTGTATGGTGCAGAGTCTTTCTTCCTCTATATATCATCCTATCTGCGAATAGATCTGGACAGTTGTTTGCCTGAGTTCAGAGCCTGCCACTGTGGTACTTTCCACTCTCTGAGATTATAGGAAAAATGTGGCTGCTGTGCAAACTATTCTCCAGTAATTGAAAGGTCAGATCCAGACTACATACACATCACCCATTAGGGGCAGATGTTAGTTTATAAGAGGCATCTGCTGATGGAAATTGTGGTCAAACCATAAACACCAACTCAGATTCGGGAAGAGAACGGTATATCAACCATGTCATTCCTCCACATTTTCTTCTCTATTTATTGATTTTACCTTAATACATATATTATAAAAAAATACCGTGTCTGCACACGACTCCTGCCAAATTTAAATCCTTGTTGAGATTTTTTTGGACTGCACAGATACCATCCCAGGCTCAGATTCACCACCAAGGCCCTTACTGAGCTCTGCAATATCTGCAGGATAATCCACAGCCCAGAAACAGGAGAGCAGAACAATGAGAGCGATCGCAAGGTGAGGCACAATCAATTGCACAAAGACTTGAGTTGGGTACAACTGAGGCTTTATTGCTCTAAGATGTGTGGCCTCCCACAGCAGCTGGCAAAATGGGTGCAGCATGGAGGACACACATATTTATACTCCGCCTACTGGGCGGAGCCAGCAGACAGGGACTACCAACATAACTGTAGTACGGGTCCTACCATACATCACCTAATAGAGGTGCAATAGTGGTTTACCACACAAGGTTTTATTTACGTGGCAGTTTCTGGGAATTGTTGGTGGAATGTATACAGCTCAATGTATTCCAACAAGCAATAGTGTGCACAAAGCTCCTCTTCATCAATGTTCAAGTTATATCACTGCTGATTATTGTACATGAATGCCCACTGCCCTGGCTGGAGGCATTAATACCACAGGTTACGCCACTAGCTAATACCCAGAGGTTCAGAGGGTGGCTGCTAGGTGTTCAGGATTACTTGCTACCACCCTGGCTGACAACCTCTCTGTGGCATCCAATGACAATTGCAGGAGGCAGATATAACAAAGTGGATGTAGCTGTTACAAGGGGGCATAACTATAAGATTCAGGGTGGGAGATATAGGAGGGATGTCCGAGGTAGGTTCTTTACTCAGAGAGTGGTTAGGGTGTGAAATGGACTGCCTGCTGTGATAGTGGAGTCGGACACTTTAGGAACTCTCAAGCGGTTATTGGATAGGCACATGGAGCACACCAGAATGACAGGGAGTGGGATAGCTTGATCTTGGTTTCAGACAATGCTTGGCACAACATTGATGGCTGAAGGGCCTGTTCCGTGCTGTACTGTTCTATGTTCTATGTACACCGGATTCTCTGAAGGGTACTGCGCAGGAAGTAATGTCTGATTTTTCCACAGGGTTGGGGGTGGGGTACATTGGTGGGTGTCCCTCGGTACAGTAGAACCAGAGCTTCAAGGATCATTGGGACCTGCTGCATTCTGCTCAAGTTGCCATCCACAGACGAGCAAGAAGTGGAAAAAGTGAGCAGAAAGCTTGGCGAAGGTGCTCTGCAATAGCCTTCAGCCTCTACAAGCACCATCCGTCACACTTGACAGAGGAACCTTCCCTTAAGTAGGCCCTAAATGTCTCCCACATAGATCAACATCAATTCCTGTCATTGTCAAGAGCAGCAAACATACAACAAACCACAATATTCTTCTGGAATATCAATGCTGTTTCCCAAACATAAAATAAACTCAACCACGGCAGGTAAATCACAAGAAATGTATAATCGGTTTTGCGGCAAATATCTGCCAACACAATGTTTGGTCCTCTTGCTCCTGTGTGATTTTCGTGACTAATCTATTAGTTTTTCCAAACGATGCTTTAACTCTTTTAGAGGGGATTTGAGGAAAAGCTTTTTCAGCCAGAGAGTGGTGGGAATCTGGAACTCACTGCCTTAAAGGATAGTCGAGGCAGGAACCCTTACAATATTTAAGAAGTACTGAGGTGAACCCTTGAAATGCTATGGCATACAAGCCAAGGGACAGTGCTGGAAAATGAGATTCGAAAAGATGGGTGCTTGATGGCTGGCTCAGACACGAAGGGCCGAAGGGTTCTTTCTGTGCTGCAAAACTCTATGACTCCATAACTATGACCAAAGGCCCTGACCTGAACAGCAGCTGCTACAGTCTCCTGGGTGGTTCTTCACCTCTGTGAGGTTGCTCCCCTGTGGACACCGCACTGTGGAAGCAGCCTCCCTGTGTTCTCCCACGTTAGGGTGAGGGCCATCGAGTGAGAGACACATTATCCTCTGTTACTCCATTTTAATCCTGCTGTGACCTCCAAGTCACCAAGTTCTGTAGATGAACAGACACCATTGGAGCATTAATATTGCTAATTGTCTCTGTCATATCTTTGTTACTGTCCTGAAAGCCAGTTGGTGAAGGATGATACCGGAATCAATCTTTGCTCCATCTGAGATTTATTCACAGAGGGACACCCTGCAATTATATACCTCCTATCCCAGCCACCCCTAGTGTCTGGACGTCTCTTTATACTCTGTCGAGTAAACTAAAACCTCGTTAACTAATTAGCAACCCCTCAAATGGGCCAGGCTCTTTCTTGAGTGTTGCTCTTCTATGCTTTACGAAGGAATCCATCAAACACCTCGGGCTGGATTCTCCGCCGGTGGGATGCTCCATTTTGCCAGTAGCCCGGGGGTTTCCCGACGGCGTGCGGCTGCCCCACAATGGGAAACCCCTTTGACCAGCCGGCGTAATGGAGCATCCCGCCGGCGGGGTGAGACAGAAATGTGGTGCGGCATGACAGAGAGTCCAGCCCCTCGACTTGTCCAAACCAGGATCCTTATTGAGTCTCGTGTGGTAAGATCGCGATCTGTTATAGAGCACGTTATCATGGAGTCTGCTCATTACTCCTCTGGAATCTGCATGTGGCACTGACCATTCACTTGTATGTCTCAATACCCTCTCAGTCTTCTTCTGAAGATGGCCGGATGTGTCTTCCTTATATGGGAGTCACTGGTCACATGACCTTGGTCTTGAGACCGCCTAGTGTGCCTGCACCACCACCTGCTGGATGGAGGTCGCACACCATCCATCTATGATATAGCCCATAGCCATATCACCACATTGAATATTCCTAGCAGGCCTAGTGACGTGGTGGTAGTGCCCCTACCACAGGTTCCAGGTTCGAGTCTAATGCCAGGACTTGCTGACCACGGAAGGAGTGTTCATAACGGGGTTCAACGGGCTGATCATCAGCTGGGGAATTCCCCACTATTCCCCAAAGGGAGAGAAACATTGTGTGTTAAACTAATGATGAAATTAATTAATGGACAGCCCGCTAAAAGGCTGTCTCTCTCTATATGGGCTCGAATAGAAACCCAATCGACGCCATCCACCTGCATATGATTTAACAAAATTGATACACAATTAACAACCCTGCTCCATTCAACTAATCTGATTAGTGAAGGCGGCGGTGAGGGCGAGTGTCCTCGGGGTGAGAGACCCGAGGCTGAGGGTCCTGGCTACAGCCGCCCTGCTGCTGACTTCATCTGAAAACTCTTCAGGAACACAGACCAGAATGTGTTGGTTTGAAAGTTCGAGTCCGCACTCGTGGCTGCAATGGTCTCGCTTCTGAGGTAGAGGCCGCAACAGAGGAGGGGAAGTTTGTTGGAGAGGTTAACCAGGATGGTGTACGTGTGTTCATTGGTCAGAAAGCACAGTTAACCCTATTAGGAACAGGGATGGATTTTATTGAAACAAAACTTTCCAGTGAATTTGTTTTCAACAATATTAAAGGAACACATGGATGTGGTGAAAGCTCGACTTTGTAAATATTTGGGAAAAAAATGAACTTTGACAGTATCAGTCACCCCCTGTCAAGCTCTCTGGCCCACAACCTTCGCAACGCTATGATTAGGTGTCTAGTTGCATTTCTAGAATCATAGCATCCCGCCAGCTCAGAAGGAGGCCATTCAGCCCATCAGGTTTGCACTGACCCTCTGAAAGAGCACCCTATCTAGGCCCACGCCCCTGCCCTATCCTCATAACTCCACCTAAACGTTGGACAGTGAGGCACGGTGGTGCAGTGATTAGCACTGTTGCCTCACAGCGCCAGGGACCCGGGTTCGATTTCGACCTTGGGTAACTGTCTGTGTGGAGTTTGCACTTTCTCCCTGTGTCTGCATGGGTTTCCTCCGGATGCTCCGGTTTCATCCCACGGTCAAATAATGTGAAGGTCATTGGCTATGATAAATTGCCGCTTTGTGTCCAAAAAAGGTTAGGTGGGGTTACGGGGATATGGTGGGGTAGTGGGTCTAGGCCCGAGGACGCTATCTCGGGGGGTGGGTCTGTGCCGACACAATGGGCCAAATGGCCTCCTTCCGCACTGTAGGGATTCTATGAGGCACGAAGGGACAATTTAGAATGGCCAATCCACCTGACCTACACATCTTTGGATTGCATTTCCCGGGCTATTACTTCTGTTAATAAAAAGCAAAATTGGAGTCAATGGGAATCAAGGGAAAGCTCTCCCCTGGTTGGAGTCAAATCTGGCACAAAGGAAGATGGTTGTGGTGGTTGGAAGTCAATCATCTCAGTTCCAGAACATCACTGCAGGAGTTCCTCAAGGTAGTGTCCTAGGCCCAACCATCTTCAGCTGCTTCACCAATGACCTCATAAGGTCAGAAGTGGGAATGTTCACTGATGGTTGCACAATGTTCAGCACCATTCGTAACTCCTCAGATACTGAAGCAGTCAGCGTCCAAATGCAGCAAACCTGGACAATATCCGGGTTTGGGCTGACAAGCAGCAAGTTACATTTATGTCACACAAGTGCCAGTCAATGATCGTTTCCAAGAAGAGCGGATCGAACCATCACTGTGGTGTTTGTCCCCTTTAAGGGGCGATCTACCGAGAAGGTCATGTAACCAATCAGGGACAAGGGTGGGTGATCACCCTAGCAAGCCTCTGCATTGTAGTTCTTTGTAAATAAACATTGCAGTTGCTATTTACCTAACTGGAGAACAGGAAATATTACATTGGCAACGATGATAAAAAAAAGCGTTCCCAAGATCGTGAGTATTAAGTCACGCTGAAGTTCAATTCAAGTTGAGAAACTGATGCGTGTTTACAGAAATGCCCTTATTCAGATAGATCGATCCTTTTAATGCTTCTGTGGAGAATTAGGCACAATACATTGAATGTTCGGGCTACTTTTTTCAGAAAAACAAAATAGAGGAGGAAGGGGAGAGAAAGGCAATCTTTCTGAGCACTTGTGGGACCCAGGCCTATAATTTAATACACAACCTCAAATCGACGAAGCACAACTCCAAGTCATTCACTGAGATAGTTGAATTGGTGAAAACACACTGCCACCAAAAGCCATTGGTAATATTGCAGCAATTTAAGTTTAACCTAACCAGGAAGCCCCTGGGAAAACTGTTGCAATTTATATTGCCAAGTTAAGACAGATCGCAGAGCACGACATCTTCCGAGCCACTCTCAATTAAATGCTGCGGGACCGTGTAGTCTGCGGGGTGAATAATGAGGCCATCCAAAGGAGACTATTAGCAGAGGCAGGTATAAATTTAAAGAAAGCACTGAAGATAGCACTGGCGATGGAGAGTGCTGAGAAGTGCACAGAGAAGCTTCAGAACCCGCAAAATGGCTTGGCCCACCAGGGCAGGAAGCTGCAATCAGCAGTGGTGTGAAATATGAAGATGTAATTTTAAAATGGGAAACAAATGCAACCACGAATACAGCAAGAAAATTTAAAAGAGCTAATCAATTGCTTAGGATTGAAGTAAAGTGTTAACGGCACGGGGGTAATCACTCCCCTAAAGCCTGCTGGTATAAAGAGGCTGAATGTTGTTTCTGGCACAGGAAAGGTCACTTAAGGCACCGATGTTAAAGTAAGTTAAGTCTACCCAGTAACAGAGTTAGTAATACATCGCAAGGGCATAATATGTCCAGCACTACAGATTTCAATTTCATTCAATGTTCAACGTGAAACCGGGCAAAGTAGCCCCCATCGCTGTGATGTCTTTGGTAAATGGTGGCCCTTAAAGATGGAAGTTTGCACAGGAGCCTCTGCCACCGTGATAGAACACAAATTTTGATATTTGCAAAAAGGAATTCAACAATTTAGTTTGAGGGGTACAACAGCAAAACTAACAATTTGCACAGGAGAAGCCATCAAGATAAAGGGTACTGCCACAGTAGCTTACGGGTACTACCACAGTAGCTTACGGGTACTACCACAGTAGCTTACGGGTACTACCACAATAGCTTATGGGTACTACCACAGTAGCTTATGGGTATGACCACAGTTGCTTACAGGTACGACCTCAGTAGCTTACGGGTACTATCACAGTAGCTTATGGGTACGACCACAGTTGCTCACAGGTACGACCACAGTAGCTTACAGGTCCGACCACAGTAGCTTACAGGTACGACCAGAGTAGCTTACGGGTACTACCACAGTAGCTTATGGGTACGACCACAGTTGCTTGCTACCACAGTAGCTTACGGGTACGACCACAGTTGCTTACAGGTACGACCACAGTTGCTTACAGGTACTACCACAGTCGCTTGCAGGTACTACCACAGTAGCTTACGGGTACTACCACAGTAGCTTACGGGTACGACCACAGTTGCTTACAGGTACGACCACAGTTGCTTACAGGTACTACCACAGTCGCTTGCAGGTACTACCACAGTAGCTTACGGGTACTACCACAGTAGCTTATGGGTACTATCACAGTTGCTTACAGGTACGACCACAGTAGCTTACAGGTACTACCACAGTCGCTTGCAGGTACTACCACAGTAGCTTACGGGTATTACCACAGTATCTTACATGTACAATCACATTCGCTTACAGGTACTACCACAGTCATTTACAGGTACTACCAAAGTCGCTTAAGGGTACTACCACAGTACATATAAGCTATCAGCAGCCGTGCACTCAGCTTCCAATACGAAGTTTCAGGCCGAGGGCCAGGTCTATTGGACCATGATTGGCCCAAGGTAATCAAGTTAAACTAGATGGAGATCTTTCAAGTGCGGGAAGAGGGAATGCTTGAGTGAATGAAGAAGTATGAGAGTGTTTTTCACGACGAATTAGGTAAAATAAAGGGCATCCAGGCAAAGCTCTATGTAGATCCAGAGGTAACCCCTTGTTTTTTCAGAGCAAGACCAGTACCATACATCTTGTGAGAAAAGTTAGACATGGAATTAAAGAGTTTGAAGAACTGGGTATTATCCAGTCAGTTCAATTCACAGAGTGGGCAGCATCCTGTGGTAAAGCCTGACAAGACTGTTCACATCTGTGGAGACTACAAATTAACAGTTAATCAGACTGCCAAGTTAGATAAGTCCACCATCTACAAGGCACCAGTAAGGAATGTAATGGAATACTTTCCATTTGCCTGGATGAGTGCAGTTCCAGTAACACTCAAGAAGCCGAACATGGGACTTCTGGTTGCGGCGATGCGGAGCTAAGCCGCGTGTTTCGGCAGCTCCCGCGAAAACGGACTTTCGGGCTCTACAGAGGAGCCCTAACGGAGCTTTTTTTTGGTTGATCCCGTGTGAGAAGGAGCAGTGAGGACCCCCCCACAATATTTGGCAGGGAGCAGCGGTCGAGCAACGAGGGAAGAGGCCATGGAGCAGAGAACAAAACGAGGGGAAGAAGGCAAGATGGCGGAGGGCGGAGTGCAAGCAGCGTGGGGGCCAGACCAGCAGGAGTCCTTCATGAGATGTGTGGAGGTGCTGAAAAAGGAGGTGCTGGCGCCGATGCTGTTGGCGATCGAGGGGCTGAAGGAGACCCAGGCGACCCAGGCGGTGGGGCTTCGTGAGGTGAACGATAAGGTGAACACCAACGAGGACGATATTCAGGGCTTGGCGGTAAAAATGGAGGCGCACGAGGCGGTGCACAGGAGGTGGGACGAGAGAATCGAGGTCCTGGAGAACAGGTCAAGGTGGAAGAACCGCCGGATTCTGGGTCTTCCCGAAGGAGTGGAGGGAGCTGATGCCGGGGCGTATGTGAGTACGATGCTCCATTCGCTGATGGGTGCGGAGGCCTCTCCGACCCCCCTGGAGCTGGAAGGGGCTCACCGGGTCCTGGCGAGGAGACCCAAGGCAGATTAGCCGCCAAGGGCGATAGTGGCAAGGTTCCATCGCTTCGTGGATAAAGAAAGTGTTCTGAGATGGGCCAAGAAGATGCGGAGCAGCAGATGGGAGAACGCGGTGATCCGAGTGTACCAGGATTGGAGCGCGGAGGTGGCAAGGGGGAGAGCTGGCTTCAACCGGGCCAAGGCGGTGCTGCATAAAAAAAGAGTCAGGTTCGGCATGCTGCAGCCTGCGCGATTGTGGGTCACTTATCAGGACCAACACCATTATTTTGAAACGCCAGAAGAGGCTTGGACCTTTATACAGACGGAAAAACTGGACTCGAGCTGAGGGGATGTGGTTGTATATGGGGTTGTAAATATGGGTAAAGAATATTTTGTGGATGGGATGATGGATGGGGATGTGGGTAGAGTTCTGGTTAAAATTCCTAAAATTTCCTTTTTTCCTTTCTGTAGACAAAATGATGATGATGGGGGGTGTGGGCGTTGGTCCTGGAGGGAGGTGAGACTCGGGGATGAGGGAACTGGGATGATGGCCGCAACAGGAGCTGCGCCACAGGGGGCGGGGCTGGTTCAGGAAAGCGCGGGCTTTTTTCCCGTGCCATAAAGGGGGGGGGGATAGAGGAAGGTAAGGAGGAGGAGAGACTCCCACACGGGGAGATCAACGGGAAGGCGGGGGAAGCCGGGGTCAGCAGAGGTCAGCTGACTCACGGAAGTAATATGGGGGGAGCAAAAGTGCTAGATGTGGATCTAGCGTGGGGGGGGGGGAGAGATTCTAGGGTTGCTGCTGCACTGTCCGAGGGGGAACTGAAAATGGAAAAGGGCGGGGGACTGGAGGGTGTGGGAGGCGCGAGCACGGGACTGGCCTAAGATAGGAGATGGCTAGTCGGCGGGGAGGTGGGGGAGGGGGGTGTATTGAAAGATATCTGGAGGCGAACGACAACGGGCAGGTGCAGGTGGGAGTAGTATGGGAGGCGCTGAAGACGGTGGTCAGGGGAGAGTTAATCTCCATCAGGGCTCACAGGGTGAAGAGAGAGGGCAGGGAAAGGGAGAGGTTAGTGGGGGAGATTTTAAGGGTGGACAGGAGATATGCAGAGGCTCCTGATGAGGGACTACTCAGGGAGAGACGAAGTCTCCAGACGGAGTTCGGCCTGTTGACCACAGGGAAGGCCGAGGCACAGTGGAGGAAGGCACAGGGGGCGATATATGAATATGGGGAGAAGGCGAGTCGGATGCTGGAACACCAGCTCCGTAAGAGGATGGCAGCGAGGGAAATAGGTGGAGTCAAAGATGGCAGGGGAACTACGGTGCGGAGTGCGGGGAAAGTGAATGAGGCTTTTAAGGCCTTTTACGAGGAACTGTATCGGTCCCAGCCCCCAGGGGGAAAAGAGGGGATGCGGCGATTCTTGGATCAGTTGAGGTTCCCAAGGGAGGAGGTGCAGGAGGTGGTGGGTCTGGGGGCGCCAATTGGGGTGGAGGAGCTGGTTAAAGGACTGGGGAGCATGCAGGCAGGGAAGGCCCCGGGGCCGGATGGGTTCCCGGTGGAGTTTTACATGAAGTATGTAGGCCTGTTAGCCCCGTTACTGGTAAGGACCTTCAATGAATCAAGGGAGGGGGGGACCCTGCCCCCGACATTGTCGGAGGCGACGATCTCTTTGATCTTAAAGCGGGATAAGGACCCACTGCAATGTGGGTCATATAGACCGATCTCGCTCCTTAATGTAGATGCTAAGTTGCTGGCAAAAATGTTGGCCATGAGGATTGAGGACTGTGTTCCGGGGGTGATTCATGAGGACCAGACGGGATTCGTAAAGGGTAGGCAGCTAAACACTAATGTGCGAAGGCTCTTAAATGTTATAATGATGCCATCGGTGGAGGGAGAAGCGGAGATAGTGACAGTCATGGACGCGGAGAAAGTCTTTGATCGGGTAGAGTGGGAGTATCTCTGGGAAGTGTTGAGGAGGTTTGGGTTCGGGGGAGGGTTTATTAGTTGGGTCAAGCTCCTGTATAGAGCCCCGGTGGCGAGTGTGGTCACGAACCGGCGGAGGTCGGAGTATTTCCGGCTGTATCGAGGGACGAGGCAGGGGTGCCCCCTGTCCCCTCTGCTGTTCGCATTAGCAATTGAACCTTTGGCCATGGCGTTATGGGAGTCGGGGAAATGGAAGGGGGTGGTTCGAGGGGGAGAGGAACATCGAGTGTCGCTGTATGCAGACGACCTGTTGCTGTATGTGACAGATCCAGTGGAGGGGATGGTTGAAGTCATGTAGATCTTACGGGAGTTTGGAGACTTTTCGGGCTATAAGCTCAATGTGGGAAAGAGTGAGCTCTTTGTGATCCATCCGGGGGACCAGGGAAGAGGGATAGAGGACCTACCGCTGAGGAGGGCGGAAAGGAACTTTCGATATTTGGGGATTCAGGTAGCTAGGAGCTGGGGGGCACTGCACAAACTCAATTTGACGTGGCTGGTGGAACAGATGGAGGAGGATTTAAAAAGGTGGGACATGTTGCCACTCTCGCTGGCGGGCAGGGTACAGTCGATTAAAATGGTGGTCCTCCCGAGATGTCTTTTTGTATTTCAATGCCTCCCAATTGTGATCACTAAGGCCTTTTTCAAGTTGCCACGCAAGTTCTTTTTCTTTTCTTTGTTACGGGGGGGGGTTGTTTGTAAGATGGAAAATATTGTTATTGAAAAATTCTTAATAAAAATATATTTTTAAAAAAAGAAGCCAAACACCATCCAAGACAAAGCAATGCTTCATTGCTACCTCTTCCACAAACATTCATTCTCTCCACCACAGGCGCACAGTAGCAGCAGTGTGTACCATGTACAACGTGCACTGCAGGAACTCTGCAAGCTTCCTTAGATAGCATCTTGCAAACTCAAGGCCACTACCATCTAGAAGGACAAGGGCAGCAGATACCTGGAGACACCACCACCTGGAGGTTCCCCTCCACATCACTCACCATCCTGCCTTGGAAATATATCGCCGTTCCTTCACTGTCGCTGAGAACTCCCTCCCTAACAGCACAGTGGGTGTACCTCCACTACAGAGACAGCAGTGGTCAAGATATCAGCTCACTACCACCTCCTCAAGGGCAACTAGGGATAGCAACAAATGCTGGCCTAACTAGCGATACCCTCATACTGCAAATTAATTAAATAACAGACAAAAAAAAATTAAGTTCAACAAAGCAAAGACACTGCCACCTTTCCTGCTGTTGTTTCAAACGCTGCAAATCGAAGCTCTTCAGATGGAGAGGCTGTTGTGCATCTTGAAGGCCTGCAGGGAGTGAAGCAACTTCCTGCTCTCCATTGAATGAAGGCCGACATGTACATGAATGTTCCGCCTGGGACAATTGGCATCACGCTATTTGGCTGAACCCGTGATCGCACAATGAACATGGCGAGGGTATCAAGGCCATTAACTGGAGTGAAATTTCCTCATTGGCTTTCCCCCCTGATCGTTTAAATGATGTGAGTGACTCAGCTTCAATAGGCACTTGTGGTAAGGGATTCCATGGTCTAATAATTCCATGTGTGAAAAATCCTTGAACCTCCCCCTTTAAGCTCCTTGTGCTATGATGCACGGTCAAATGCACAAAGACGTGAGTTGAATATAACTGAGGCTTTACTGCTCTAAGATGTGTGGCGGCCCACCGCAGCTGGCAAAATGGCTGCTGCACGGTGGACACACATATTTATACTCCACCTACTGGGCGGAGCCAGCAGGCAGGGACTACCTTCGTACCTGTAGTATAGGTCCTACCATACATCACCTAATATAGGTGCAACAGTGGTTTACCACATGCTAATCGTGTGGACCCCCCCCCCAGTTCTTAATTCACCAATCCAACAGAAATAATCTTCAACTATCTAGTCTCGCAAGAACTTACAAAACTTTCAACACGCCATTAAATTTCACTCAACCTGCCCAACAAACTTGTGATATCATTATTTCATCTTTTAATTGCTGGTAATAAACCAATGAATCTAAACTGCAGTGTTTATTTAGCTCTGATATCCACCCCATGATGGTAATTGTAGCTCAACAACAAGAAATAGAATGGATGACTTTAATAAGCATTGAGTTTTATCTGCCATGAGGACGGATCAATAAATGGTTTCTTTAAACTAATATCTGGGAAAATAAGGTCCAGCTCTGTGAAGCAGATATATAACAAGGGATAGCAAAATGTTTAATCTTCTTAATTTTGGTGAACACAGCGATGAATCCTAGAATCACAGCCAGCTGGCCAGTAGAGATGAGAATGCTGCAGTAATCATTCTGCATTTAGCCACTTCTCACCCATGTGTTCTCTCGACATGTTTTAGTGTTTTCTTTGCTCTCCTCGCTGGCACCCCGCTCAGCTTAAACAGCCTGTTCAGCCACCACAATGTCCTGTTCGACCTAGAATCAGGCTTCGATCCCACACCCACCTTCCGCCTCACTCTTACTCTCACTCTCCCTGAGGCTGAGAACCTTATCCCCATTTTCACCACTTCAAAGTTTGATTTTTTTTTGTATTTTCCTTGCTGGCCCCAAAACCCCTCCCCACAGGAACTGCAGCCGGTACCCTGCCCTCATTAAGCCCTGCTCACTCATCACCCCCTGTTTGCCCATCACTCCCTGCTCACCCATCACCCCCTTCTCACCCCCTATGTGCCCATTGTCATGAGATTTAGATCAGCATATCATGGTGCAATCACACACACACTGATGGACATGCAGAAGGACCAACCAACACACACACAACATCGCGGCCAATCACCAGTGAGAGCACACGCACTACAAAAACAGGGGACACTACAGTTCCCGCTCATTCCAGCAGCAGCCAGCTCAGAGCACCGAGCTCAGAGCCTGCCACTCAGACATTCACCATGTGCTGAGTGCCTCACCCAGACAGTAATAGGACAGGGTCCACAGATTAGCTGGTAATGCACGTACCCAAGTTAGCAGTGTGCTGTTACAGTTGAGTAGTTAATAAAATTGAGTTACACCATCTCCAGTCGTGTTGGATCGTTTGTACATCAGAACACCCAACACGACACCCATCACCCCCTGTTTACCCATCACCCCCTGCTCACCTGTCACTCCCTGCTCACCCATCACCCCCTGTTTACCCATAACCCCCTGCTCACCCATCACCCCCTGTTTACCCATCACTCCCTGCTCACCTATCACCCCCTGTTTACCCATAACCCCCTGCTCACCCATCACCCCGTTTACCCATCACTCCCTGCTCACCCATCACCCCTTGTTTACCCATCACTCCCTGCTCACCCATCACCCCCTGTTTACCCATAACCCCCTGCTCACCCATCACCCCGTTTACCCATCACCCTCTGATTACCCATCACCCCCTGCTCATCCATCACCCCCTGCTCACCCATCACCCCCTGTTTACCCATTGCCCCCATATCACCCGTCACCCCCTGCTCACCCATCTCCTCCTGCTCACCCATTAGCTGGTTTATCAAAGTGGGTTAAATAGCTGACTTATAAAGCAGACCAAGGCCAGCAGCACGGTTCAATTCCCGTACCAGCCTCCCCGAACAGGCGCCGGAATGTGGCGACTCGGGGCTTTTCACAGTAACTTCATTGAAGCCTACTTGTGACAATAAGCGATTATTATTATTATTATTATTAATACTAGGTGATTTCTTCTTCTTCTTAGCCTTTTCACTCCTTGACAGAGCATAGGGCACAGACACATTCTCTCCATCTAATCCTATCTTGGGCCAAACTCTCAGCTGTTGCCATGCACAGGCCTCACTTCTCATCTCCTTTTCTGGTTCCCGCCTCCATGTGTTTCTTTGTCTGCCTTGATTTCTCGTTCTGGTTTCCATATGGGAGTTTGCTGTGTAATTGTCATCTCCCACACGGGACGTACGGGGTGGATGTGATTATCTTCCCCATGGTTCTTGTGGAGTACGAGCTCCCCGGTTGAGTGGCACGGGATCTCCATTCAGCCATGTATAAAAGGTCGGCCAGTTAGGCATCAATCCTGGAGAGACCCGGTAGGGATCGACCGGGAGTTGTATATAACCGAACTGTAAATAAACCAAAGTTCTTTATTCTTACTCGGTGTGAACTCCCCCCCCACCGTGTCCTTATTAAACTGGTGACGAGGAGTAAACTGGTTTGTCATCGACGCTACAATCTACTCGGCTGAGCCACCTCCCCGATTTTCTGGACACAGGTTGGAACCAATTATCTTGCCACGCCTCTGTTTGGGTGATTGGATGCATTTGACCCCGGTGTTGAAGACTGGAACCAGTCTGCAGAAAGGATGCGTTATTTCATCACAGAACGAGCGCCAGACGGTCATACTGTTGTCGGCCTGCGGGGCGCACACGCTCAGAATGCTCAAACGTCTTACATACCCAGTGCGCCAGGTGCACGCTCATTCGACTAACTTGTGACACCTGTGACACAACATTTTAAACCGACCCATCGGTGATCGTTCAAAGGTATCGTTTTAGTAGATGGACAAGTCCCCGTGAGTCCGTCACGAGTTCATTCGGAAGATATCCTGGGTTTTGTGAGTAAGGAACTGCTTTATCTGATATGCTCCGCGATCCTTTTGTCTGCGGTATAAATAATATGGAGTCACAAAAAAATCCTTTGGGCGAACCTACGTGACTTTTTAACAGGTGCTACAGATCTCCTTATCTCGAGAGAGCGCAGAATGTGGCTTCCAAGAAATAAAGGGATAGAGGTGAACACTTTGGGGCATTTCCCCTCACGTGGAATCTCCACAGCCCGGACCAACCACAGCAGCGACTCCGGCCTCTGGACGAAGGGGCGGCCGTCGAGACGTGGAACGTCCCCAGACTCGGCTGAAGTAGATTCCGGCTCGTGAGCGGCGTGTGGGCGCCAGACTAGGCGTAACTGCAGGCAGCAGGAGGGCCAGCGCTCTAGGCGCCCCAGATGGGTTACGGGGATAAGGTGGAGGCGTGGGCTTAAGTAGGGTGCTCTTTCCAAGAGCCGGTGCAGACTCGATAGGCCGGATGGCCTCCTTCTGTATTGTAAATTCTATGATTCTATGAATTCTATGATTTTATGATTCACTGGACCTACGTGGTTCTGGTGGAATATGGGGCGGAGAGGCTCCATTCAGCTCTGTACAACAGCTCAGCCTTAAGGCATCGATCCTGCAGAGACTGGTAGGGATCTACTGGGAGCTGTATTTTATGTAATTGTAAATAAACCAAAGTTCTTTATTCTTACTCAGTGTGGACTCCCCCGTGTCCTTATTAAAGTAATATTGTTCCTCCGGCTTCTTCAAAGTATGGCCTATCAATTCCACTTTCACCTTTGATTTGGAGGACCACAGGGTCTTGCGTTGTCTCCTCCCGTAGCCTAATATTAATGATGGTATTTGGCCAGTGTATCCTCAGGATCCTCCTGAGGCACCTGTTCATGAAGGATTGGGTTTTTGTCAACATTGTTTTGGTGGTCCTCCAGGTTACAGAGCCACAAAGGAGAGTATATTTTACTTTGGAGTGGATGTGAGGTGTTCAGGCATTATCCATAGTGTTGCACCATTTGTGATGCCGGAAATAGATCTGGCCTGGAATTCTCCAGCTGTTGGGATTCTCCTTTCTCAGCGGCACTGCCATCCCGCCCGTGGGATTCCCGGCGGCGTTGGGTGGCTTCAAAGGGAAATCCCATTGACAAGCGGCAGGAAGAGATGCCGCCACTAATCACGCGGCTAGTGGAACGGAGAACCCCGCCCGTGATTTTAATGCATTGTTGATAGATTTTAAAAAACAGGCAGAATTCTCCGGGTCGGAGAATCGACGGCGCGCGAATCACGCCATGCCGCCCCGACGCCGGGACGCAATTCTCCGCAATGTGGGGAATTAGCGCCATCGCCGCCGGCACGCCGATTCTCCGGGCCGGATGGGACGAGCGGCCTTCAACAAAAAGCCGAGTCCAGCCGGCGCGGTTCTAACATCCTCTGAGTCAGCGGGACCTCGGGGTTGAAGTGTCCGGGGGTGGCCTGTGCGGAGGGAAGGGGTGTTTTTTAACTCCCCACCATGACATAGCATCTGGCTTCCTTCATCTATTCCATGTTTTTTGTTTCGTGTTCGTCCCTCCTTCTCTGCCTTTTCTGCATCTTCGGACATTCTCTAGGTTTATGTGATAAAAGTCACTAGGAGCAATGTAGCGCACAAAGACTCCATGAGACGAATAGAGTGAAGTCGATGAGGCTTTATTAAGTGTGTCTGTTCCCCCGCAGCTCGATAGTAAACTGGCCTGCGGGGGAAGACTCTGGCTTCTTATACTCCGCCTTCAGGGTGGAGCTTGAGGTCAACGGCCAACCAGGACCCGGGATCTGCCCACAAGCAATATTTAGTCTCCAAACTCTTAATCTGGTAGATTTGACTTTGGTGAAGGAAAATTAAATTGCCTCCGTTAGAAGCATTGTATACTAGTCATCCCCGTTAGATAGGAGGTCTTGTGGCGCAGTGGATGGCACACCTAACACCGGACCAGAAGGTCAGGATTCAAGTCGCATTTCGTAACATGGCCAACAGGTTGAATCTCAACTTGCAAGATCCTTCCAAACACGCCAATGGCAAGCGGTGAGAGCCGGAGAGACTCCTGATCAGCTACGCTTGCTGTGGAGTGGCGCCCCTCAAGCTATAAACCTCTGGTGACGGGCTAGCGACCTGTTCCAGGAAAAACTGGCTATGAGAACCGATGAAAGTCTGCCTTGTGCATCAGCACAGGGTGTGGGAAACATAACAACCCCATTAGAAAATGGCAGCAACCCATGTGGGGAAAGAAACCAGTTCCCAGTTTGTGTGCCGACCTGTCCAATCCTAAGTACAATTGTAGGCTGTGGTAACTGTCGGTAATGTTAAATTGTTAGATGGCTTTGTTTTTTAACCCCTTTTTTGGGGGCCCGTCTCAATGCCACACCTTGGCACAACCATCAATCACTTTCTAAATGGATGCTCAGCCCCAAACTAGGGTAGAATTAAGTGCAGGCAATTTATTCAGCCATCCCTAAATACCCGATTATTATCAAGCTCGATTTAGAGTATGATACATAGAGTGCGCTGATAATCCTGGACAACCCTCCATGGCTCAATTTCTATCAGGCTCAAGTGAGATTATAATGAAGGATGGCTAGTTAGATCAAGTAGTTTCTGTTGAATGCACCTTCCTGTACTCCTGGTAGTAATTCTGCTGGTTTTGACATGAGGACCAGTACTTCCACCACGCTCCGACAAACACCGCATCTCCTTTCTCCGGGATTGTTTGTGATTAAGTGTCAGTGTGGCCTAGTGGAGTAAATTAGTGGAGACAATGCTCCAAATGCCCTTTGGCAATTCTGTCCAATCATCAAGTTGAATCATAAGCTGCCTGGGGCTGAGCGGCTGAGTGCGGTGTGATACCTGAAGGCCCGAGGGCAGAAGCCTACGTGCACATTTTAGACAGCCATGGCCTAGTTAACTCAACCCTTTTTTTAAAAACAAAAAACAAGCCCAAAAATTCACAAATGTTCAATAACTTTAGCAATGCAAAGTTTCTGTACCCATAGAAATCACAGTAAAACAGGCATTGCAGAGTAGGTTGGGGGGGGTGCCCTGGTACTGTTCCCAGTCGCTGAAAGGTCGGGAACCAGAAGGTTCACATTTAAAAAGTATTTGGTAAGAGAAGCAAAAGCTGTGTTGTGTTCTGCTTATTCGTGTAGCATAAGCTGCTTCCTTGATGTTTGCTTTGACAAAGGACGCTCCAGACTTTGTAATGAGTTCAATATGTTTGTTGAACTATTAACACAGTTCTTAAATGAGTTCGACTCTCCTGCTAATCTAACTGTAGTAACTCAGTCTAACTAAACCAGTCTGCTCTAAGCCACGTTCTGGGTGTGATGCTGCTGATCAACCCTGATGTACTCTTGTGGTAGTACCAGGTATTGCGGTACCTGAGAGGCTGATGACCATTGGTTAGACCCAGGAGTCTACCATTGGCTGTATTATGTAGCTCCGCCCTGAAGGCGGGGTATAAGAGATGGTGCCGTCCCAGCAGCCTTCACTTTCTGTATCGAGGCTGCTGGGGAAAAGGTTCTAGCAGATTAAAGCCTTCAGTTATGGAATCACTTCGTCTTGAGTGTAATTGATTGTGCATCAATTTAATCTGCTGCAACTTCAGTTGGAAGGATGGATCTCCGAATCAAACCGGAGTGCCTCCAGCTCAGCCCCCACGCGGATAACTCTGCTGCTATTTTTAAACATTGGCTGGCGTGCTTCAAGGGCTACCTCGACATGGCCGTAGGCCCCCCCACAGAGATGCATCTCCTGCGCTCCCGGGTCAGCCCTGGGATCTACCCCCTTATCGAGGAGGCGGAGAATTATGCTGCCGCTATCGAACTGCTGGAAGGACATTACATCCGCCCGGTAAACCAGGTCTACGCTCGTCACCTGCTTGCGACTAGGCGACAAAGCCCCGAGGAAACGTTGGAAGATTTCTACCGGGCGCTGCTGGTGCTGGGCCGAAACTGTGGCTGCACGCAAGTTTCGGGGAGCGAGCACACGGAACTTTTAATCAGGGATGCTTTTGTTGCAGGAATGAGCTCCCCCGATATCCGCCGAAGGCTCCTAGAAAGGGACACTCTGGGACTTACAGAGGCACGGGCCCAGGCAGGGTCCATGGACGTTGTCTACAAAAACGCGCTGTCTTTTGCACCCGCAGCAGCAGCCGCGCAGACCTTCCCCCTGAGCCCGCAAGCCTGCGCGGCGAGGCGGCCCGCTAATGCTGCCGGACCCCGCTGTTTCTTCTGTGGGCAGGCGAATCATCCCCGCTCCGCTGCCCGGCCCGCACCGCCACCTGCAAAGGGTGCGGCAAGAAGGGCCACTTTGTGGGGGTCTGCCAGGCCCGCGCCGTGGCCGCGGTCTCCAGCGACTATGGACCGCCGCAGCAACCCTCCCTTCAGGCCCCGACCGGCCAGCGCTCACCGGCCCCCCCATACTAACGCGACGTGCGACCCACGGGTGCTGCCATCTTGCCCCCCCTGGACTCCATGCTAGACGGGTGGGCGCCGCCATTTTGTCCATCGCCGACGCCATCTTCTTCATTCCCGGACACCATGTGCGACCCATGGGTGACGCCATCTTGGATGGGGCCCAGGCCCCCAGCTCGGTCGACTACACGCTTCATCTGGCCTCAGTGACACTGGACCAAAGTCGACCTCGGACACTCGCAACGGCGACAACGACAGTCCTCATCAACGGCCACGAGTCATCGTGCCTGATTGACTCTGGGAGCACGGAGAGCTTTGTTCACCCCAACACGGTAAGGCGCTGTTCACTTGTAACCCACCCTGTAAATCAAAGGATCTCCCTGGCCTCCACACTCGGTGGAGATACAGGGGTTCTGCCTAGCGAACCTCACTGTCCAAGGCAGGAAATTCAACAATTTCCGTCAGTTCGTCCTGCCGCACCTCTGCGCGGCTACCCTCCTGAGGCTGGATTTCCAATGCCATTTGCAAAGCCTGACTTTTAAATTCGGCAGCCCTATACCTCCCCTTACTGTCTGCGGCCTCGCGACCCTTAAGGTCGACCCGCCTTCCCTGTTTGCGAACCTCACCCCGGATTGCAAAGCCGTCGCCACCAGGAGCAGACGGTACAGTGCCCAGGACCGGACCTTCATCAGGTCTGAGGTCCAAAGGCTGCTGGGGGAAGGGGTCATCGAAGCGAGCAACAGTCCCTGGAGAGCTCTAGTAGTGGTGGTAAAGACCGGGGCAAGATTAAATACGACAAGATCTTGCGGTGGAGGATAGAACTCTCCACCTTCAACTACGAGATCTTGTACCGTCCGGGGAAGCTGAACGAGCCTCCTGATGCCCTGTCCCGCGGCACTTGTGCCACTGCACAAGTGGACCGCCTCCGAGCCCTCCACGAGGACCTCTGCCACCCGGGGGTCACTCGTTTTTTCCATTTCGTCAAGACCCGCAACCTGCCCTACTCCATCGAGGAGGTAAGGACAGTCACCAGGGACTGCCAAATCTGCGCAGAGTGCAAACCGCACTTCTACCGGCCAGAGAGGGCGCACCTGATAAAGGCTTCCCGTCCCTTTGAATGCCTCAGCATGGACTTCAAAGGCCCCCTCCCCTCCACCGACCACAACACGTACTTCCTGAATGTGATTGATGAGTACTCCCGGTTCCCATTCGCCATCCCCTGCCCAGACATGACCACAACCACCGCCATCAAGGCCCTCCAGGGTATCTTTACACTGTTCGGTTCCCCCGCATACACTCACAGTGATAGGGGGTCCTCTTTTATGAGTGATGAACTGCGTCAGTTCCTGCTCAGCAAGGGCATTGCCTCGAGCAGGGCGACCAGTTACAACCCCCGGGGAAACGGGCAGGTAGAGAGGGAGAACAGAACGGTCTGGAAGGCCGTTCTACTGGCCCTCCAGTCCAGGAATCTCCCGGTCTCCCGCTGGCAAGAGGTCCTCCCGATGGCCCTCCACGCCATCCGGTCACTGCTCTGTATAACCACAAATAACAAACCACAAATTGAGGGCAGCACGGTAGCATTGTGGATAGCACAATTGCTTCACAGCTCCAGGGTCCCAGGTTCGATTCCGGCTTGGGTCCCTGTCTGTGCGGAGTCTGCACATCCTCCCCGTGTGTGCGTGGGTTTCCTCCGGGTGCTCTGGTTTCCTCCCACAGTCCAAAGATGTGCAGGTTAGGTGGATTGGCCATGATAAATTGCCCTTAGTGTCCAAAATTGCCCTTAGTGTTGGGTGGGGTTACTGGGATAGGGTGGAGGTGTTGACCTTGGGTAGGGTGCTCTTTCCAAGAGCCAGTGCAGACTCGACGGGCCGAATGGCCTCCTTCTGCACTATGTAAATTCTATGATTAAAAAAATCAGACGTCTCATGAACGTCTCCTTGTTTTCCCCAGGAAGTCCACCTCCGGGACCTCGCTCCCAACCTGGCCAGCGACACCCGGACCCATCCTGCTTCGGAAGCACGTGCGGGCGCACAAGTCGGACCCGTTGGTCGACAGGGTCCACCTGCTGCACGCTAACCCCCAGTACGCCTACGTGGCATTCCCTGACGGCCGGCAAGACACAGTCTCCCTTCGGGACCTGGCGCCCGCCGGAGCCCCATGCGCACCCGAGACATTGCCCCCACCCCCACCCTCCCCACAGCACCTCACTGGAGGGTCAGTACTCCCGCCACTCCTGCTCAGGCCCGACCACCCACCAACGTGCCCCACCTCCCTGTCAATCTTTTGCCCCTACAGCGCCGCCTAGGGGTGACAAAGCTGAGGATGACACCACGCTCCCGGACTCGCAACCGCTGGGACCCCCGTCAGAATCACCGCCGAAGCTCAGACGCTCCAGAAGGACGACCAGGCCGCCCGATCGACTGATTGCTGCACTATGAACATTTTGCATAACCTCGACATCACGGTACCTCCATACCTGGTCATACCATGCTAAAGGCGATTATTAACGCTGGCCACCACCCCGCCGGGCTCCTTTTAACAGGGGGTGAATGTGGTAGTACCAGGTATTGCGATACCTGAGAGGCTGATGACCATTGGTTAGACCCTGGAGTCTACCATTGGCTGTATTGCATAGCTCCGCCCTGAAGGCGGGGTATAAGAGATGGTGCCGTCCCAGCAGCCTTCACTTTCTGTATCGAAGCTGCTGGGGAAAAGGTTCTAGCAGATTAAAGCCTTCAGTTATGGAATCACTTCGTCTTGAGTGTAATTGATTGCGCATCAACTCTCTAGATGTCTGTCTGTGGAAAGAGGCCGCGTGTGAGTGCCTCGTCCCTTTTATAGTGAGATACCACCCCTGAGTGTCATGCCTGCTCATTGGTCATGTCCTGTTCTCTGTGTTCATTAGCCGCCTGTCTGTGCCTGTCTGTATATCATTATCTACATGTCTGCATATCATGACATCTCCCCTTTTTAAAAAATGTTTTGTTGGCACATGGGAACGTACTTACATGTGGTGGCATATATTAACATATTTACAAGCGGTGGCATATGTGAACGTACTTACATGTGAAGACAGCTGTCTAATGTGAGAAAATAGAACATAGCAAACAAAACAAATGTTCATAAGTCCAGTCTCTGGGGCTTGTGTCTGATCCTGGTCGACCGCCAGAGAGATGGTGGTGGGGACGATGGCTCCTTGACAGGCGGGATGGAAGCTTCATAGTTTGAGGTATCAGGAGGTGGCAAAACAACGGACGGAAACGGAGAAGAAAGCGGTTGCGGGCAGGAAACTTTGCGCAGTGCCCGTCTGTTTCGTCGCACAACAGAACCATCAGCCATACGTACAACATACGAGCGGGGCGCAGCCTGTCGAACAACGACAGCTGGAGCAGACCAACCACCATCCGGCATCTTGATCCTGACAGTGTCTGCCGGGGATAACACGGGCAAATCGGTGGCATGAGCATCATGGCCCTGCTTTTGCTGGTTTCGGAGCTGCTGCAACTTCTGCAGCACCGGGAGGTGATCCAGGTTGGGCAGGTGTATGGCTGAAAGTGTCGTCCGCAGATCCCTGTTCATCAGGAGTTGAGCCGGCGACATGCCAGTGGACAGTGGGGTCGCCCTGTACGCAAGCAGCACGAAGTAGATGTCAGAAGCAGAATCCGCGGCCTTACAGATGAGTTGTTTCACAATGTGCGCCCCTTTTTCAACTTTCCCATTGGACTGCGGATAGTGTGGGCTGGACATGTTTGGAATGGTATGACTTGGCAAACATAGACCACTCGTGGCTGTTGAAGCACGGGCCTTTGTCACTCATGACAGTGAGTGGGATACCATGCCTGGAGAACGTCTCCTTACAGGCCTTGATGACGGTCCGAGATGTGACGTCTGAGAGCTTCACGACTTCAAGGTAATTGGAGAAATAGTCAATAATCAACACGTAGTCACGACCATTCGCACGAAAGAGGTCGATGCTGATGTGTTGGGTGTTCTGGATCACATACAGGTCACCAACACTTGAAGAAGTGCAACACTATTTTATTAAAAGGTTAACTATTTAAACATACTTGAACTGTGGCTAAATACGATACCAGCTTTAACTAAAGACCTTTGCCTTGTCCTAACCAGTCGATGCACTCAGCACATGGTGAATGTCTGTGTTGCAGCCTATGAGCTCTGTGCTTCTAGCTAGCTGCAACTCGACTGAGCAGGTACTCTGATGCCCCCTGTCTTTATAGTGCGTGTGCTCTCACTGGTGATTGGCTGCGGTGTTGTCTGTGTTGATTGGTCCCACTGTGTGTCCATCAGTGTGTGTCTGCACCATGATATACTGGTGTATATTATGACAGATGCCAACCTTGGACCACGGGGAGATCTCGATTTCATGCTGCTGGAGCGTCTCCTTGCTCTGCGCTGGCTGGAAGCATTGACAGGTTGCACAGTTAAGGACCATGTTCGAGATGTCCTGGCTAATACCGGGCCAGTAGACAGCCTGCCTTGCTCTGCGTCTGCACATCTCGATGCCCAGGTGTCCCTCATTGATTTGGCGGAGCACCAAGCTCTGGAGACTGAGTGGAATGACAATCCAGTCCAGCTTGAGGAGGATACCATCAATCACCGTCAGGTCGTCCTTTACATCGTAAAATTGAGGGCACTGCCCTTTCTGCCAGCCATTGGCGAGGTGATGCATGACACGCTGTAAGAGGGCGTCTTTGTCTGTCTCCTCGCCGATATGAACCACCTTCTCATCAGTCGCCGGGAGGGTGCTAGCACACAGCTGCACCTGTGATTCAATCTACCGGATTATTTCCAGCTGTTCACTAGGCAATGTGATGGAGCGGGACAATGCATCAGCGATGATGAGCTCCTTGCTAGGCGTGTACACTAAGTCAAAGTCGTACCTTCTGAGTTTGAGGAGGATGCGCTGCAACCGAGGTGTCATGTCGTTCAGGTCCTTGTGGACAATGTGGATCAGAGGCCTATGATCCGTCTCAACAGTGATTGTCGGCAGGCCGTAGGCATTGTCGTGAAACTTGATAATTCCAGTGAGAAGGCCCAGGCATTCCTTCTCTATTTGCGCATACCTTGTTTCGGTGGGCGTCATGGCTCTCGATGCATAGGCTACCGGTGCCCAGGATGAAGTGTCATCGCGTTGAAGCAGCACCGCACCGATGCCATCCTGGCTCGCATCTGTCGAGATCTTCGTCTCCCTGTCTGGGTCAAAAATTGCCAAGACGGGTGCAGTGGTGAGTTTGGCTTTCAGCTCCAGCCACTCACTCTGCCTGATGTGCTGCCTGCCACTCAAAGGCAGAGGACTTTTTCACCAGATTTCAGAGGGCCGTGGTGTGTGAGGCCAGGTTTGGGATGAACTTGCCCAGAAAATTGACCATGCCCAGGAAGCGCAACAACGCCTTCTTGTCTTCATGGCTTCGATGGCCTTGACCTTGTCTGTGTCTGGGCGCACGGCCTGCTGAGAGATCTGGTCACCTAGGAACTTGAGTGTCGACATGCCAAAGCAACATTTGGACCTGTTCAGTTTCAGGCCATTGGCGTGGACGTGGCGGTATACCTGCTGGAGACGGGAAGCATGCTCTTCAGGGGTCGTGGACCATATGATGATGTCGTCCACGTACACACGAACCCCTTCAATGCCCTCCATCATCTGTTCCATGATGCGATGTAAGATCTCCGATGCCGAGACAATGCCAAACTGCATGCGATTATAGCAGTATCTGCCAAACGGTGTGTTGAAGGTGCAGAGCCTTCTGCTGGACTCATCCAGCTGGATTTGCCAAAATCCATGTGATGCATCTAACTTGGTGAAAAAAAATGCGTGTGTCATCTCACTGGTGAGTTCCTCCCACTTCGGGATGGGGTAGTGTTCACGCATTATATTCTTATTGAGATCCTTGGGATCAATGCAGATGCGCAGGTCCCCCGAAGGCTTTCTAACACATACCATCGAGCTGACCCAGTCAGTCGGTTCGGTTACCTTGGAAATGACGTCCTGTTGCTGAAGATCCTTGAGCTGTGCCTTCAGGCGCTCCCTCAGCGGAGCCGGGAGCCAGCGTGGTGCATGGACCACTGGCTTGGCATCAGGTCGTAGCAGAATCTTGAATCGATATGGCAGCGTGCCCATCCCGTCTAACACATCCGGATACTGAGCGAGGATGTCGGCAATGCCGGCCAGAAGATCCACATTGGAGGATTATCATAGAAGTTACAGTGCAGAAGGTGCATGAGAGAAAACTTTCAAACAACAAGTTGTTGAGATCTGGAATACACTGTCTGAGAGTGTGGTGGAGGCAGATTCACACAGCGAATGGTTAGGATCTGGTATGCACTGTCTGAGAGTGTGGTGGAGGCATGTTAACACAGCGAGCGGTTAGGATCTGGTATACACTGCCTGAGAGTGTGGTGGAGGCAGATTCACTCAGCGGGTGGTTAGGATCTGGAATGCACTGTCTGAAAGTGTGGTGGAGGCAGATTCACACAGCGAATGGTTAGGATCTGGAATACACTGTCTGAGAGTGTGGCGGAGGCATGTTCACACAGCGAGTGGTTAGGATCTGGAATGCACTGTCTGAGAGTGTGGTGGGGGCAGATTCACACAGCGGGTGGTTAGGATCTGGAATACACTGTCTGAGAGTGTGGTGGAGGCATGTTCACACAGAGAGTGGTTAGGATCTGGATTGCACTGTCTGAGAGTGTGGTGGTGGCATATACACTCAGTGGTGGGTTAGGATCTGGAATGCACTGTCTTAGAGTGTGGTGGTGACAGATTCACACAGCGAATGGTTAGGATCTGGAAAGAACTGTCTGAGAGTATGGTGGAGGCATGTTCACACAGCGAGTGGTTAGGATCTGGAATGCACTGTCTGAGAGTGTTGTGGAGGCATGTTCACACAGTGAGTGGTTAGGATCTGGAATGCACTATCTGAGAGTGTGGTGGAGGCATGTTCACACAGAGAGTGGTTAGGATCTGGATTGCACTGTCTGAGAGTGTGGTGGAGGCAGATACACTCAGCGAATGGTTAGGATCTGGAATACACTGTCTGAGAGTGTTGTGGAGGCATGTTCACACAGCGAGTGGTTAGGATCTGGAATACTCTGTCTGAGAGTGTGGTGGAGGCATGTTCACACAGCGAGTGGTTAGGATCTGGAATGCACTGTCTGAGAGTGTGGTGGAGGCAGATTCCCACAGCGAGTGGTTAGGATCTGGATTGCACTGTCTGAGAGTGTCGTGGAGACAGATTCACACAGCCAGTAGTTAGGATCTGGATTGCACTGTCTGAGAGTGTGGTGGAGGCAGATTCACACAGCGAATGGTTAGGATCTGGAATACACTGTCTGAGAGTGTGGTGGAGGCAGATTCACACAGCGAGTGGTTAGGATCTGGATTGCACAGTCTGAGAGTGTGGTGGAGACAGATTCACACAGCGAGTGGTTAGGATCTGGATTGCACTGTCTGAGAGTGTGGTGGAGGCAGATACACACAGCGAATGGTTAGGATCTGGAATACACTGTCTGAGAGTGTGGTGGAGGCATGTTCACACAGCGAGTGGTTAGGATCTGGATTGCACTGTCTGAGAGTGTGGTGGAGGCATGTTCACACAGCGAGTGGTTAGGATCTGGATTGCACTGTCTGAGAGTGTGGTGGAGACAGATTCACACAGCCAGTAGTTAGGATCTGGATTGCACTGTCTGAGAGTGTGGTGGAGGCAGATACACACAGCGAATGGTTAGGATCTGGAATACACTGTCTGAGAGTGTGGTTCAGGCATGTTCACACAGCGAGTGGTTAGGATCTGGAATGCACTGTCTGAGAGTGTGGTGGCGACAGATTCACACAGCAAATGGTAAGGATCTGGAAAGCACTGTCTGAGAGTATGGTGGAGGCGTGTTCACACAGCGAGTGGTTAGGATCTGGATTGCACTGTCTGAGAGTGTTGTGGAGGCATGTTCACACAGCGAATGGTTAGGTTCTGGAATGCACTGTCTGAGAGTATGGTGGAGGCATGTTCACACAGCGGGTGGTTAGGATCTGGAAAGCACTGTCTGAGAGTGTGGTGGAGACAGATTCACTCAGTGGGTGGTTAGGATCTGGAATACACTGTGTGAGAGTGTGATGGAGGCATGTTCACACAGCGAGTGGTTAGGATCTGGAATGCACTGTCTGAGAGTATGGTGGAGGCAGGTTCACACAGCGGGTGGTTAGGATCTGGAAAGCACTGTCTGAGAGTGTGGTGGAGGCATGTTCACACAGCGAGTGGTTAGGATCTGGAATGCACTGTCTGAGAGTGTGGTGGGGGCAGATTCACACAGCGAGTGGTTAGGATCTGGGATGCACTGTCTGAGAGTGTGGTGGAGGCAGATTCACACAGCGAGTGGTTAGGATCTGGAATGCACTGTTTGAGAGTGTGGTGGAGGCAGATTCACACAGCGAGTGGTTAGGATCTGGAATGCACTGTCTGAGAGTGTGGTGGGGGCAGATTCACACAGCGAGTGGTTAGGATCTGGGATGCACTGTCTGAGAGTGTGATGGAGACAGATTCACACAGCAAGTGGTTAGGATCTGGAATGCACTGTCTGAGAGTGTGGTGGAGGCAGATTCACACAGCGAGTGGTTAGGATCTGGAATGCACTGTCTGAGAGTGTGATGGAGGCAGATTCACACAGTGAGTGGTTCGGATCTGGATTGCACTGTCTGAGAGTGTGGTGGAGACAGATTCACACAGCGAGTGGTTAGGATCTGGAATGCACTATCTGAGAGTGTGGTGGAGGCAGATTCACACAGCGAATGGTTAGGATCTGGTATGCACTGTCTGAGAGTGTGGTGGAGGCATGTTAACACAGCGAGCGGTTAGGATCTGGTATACACTGCCTGAGAGTGTGGTGGAGGCAGATTCACTCAGCGGGTGGGTAGGATCTGGAATGCACTGTCTGAAAGTGTGGTGGAGGCAGATTCACACAGCGAATGGTTAGGATCTGGAATACACTGTCTGAGAGTGTGGCGGAGGCATGTTCACACAGCGAGTGGTTAGGATCTGGAATGCACTGTCTGAGAGTGTGGTTGGGGCAGATTCACACAGCGGGTGGTTAGGATCTGGAATACACTGTCTGAGAGTGTGGTGGAGGCATGTTCACACAGAGAGTGGTTAGGATCTGGATTGCACTGTCTGAGAGTGTGGTGGAGGCATATACACTCAGTGGTGGGTTAGGATCTGGAATGCACTGTCTGAGAGTGTGGTGGCGACAGATTCACACAGCGAATGGTTAGGATCTGGAAAGAACTGTCTGAGAGTATGGTGGAGGCATGTTCACACAGCGAGTGGTTAGGATCTGGAATGCACTGTCTGAGAGTGTTGTGGTGGCATGTTCACACAGCGAGTGGTTAGGATCTGGAATGCACTATCTGAGAGTGTGGTGGAGGCATGTTCACACAGCGAGTGGTTAGGATCTGGAATGCACTGTCTGAGAGTGTGGTGGAGGCAGATTCCCACAGCGAGTGGTTAGGATCTGGATTGCACTGTCTGAGAGTGTGTTGGAGACAGATTCACACAGCCAGTAGTTAGGATCTGGATTGCACTGTCTGAGAGTGTGGTGGAGGCAGATTCACACAGCGAATGGTTAGGATCTGGAATACACTGTCTGAGAGTGTGGTGGAGGCAGATTCACACAGCGAGTGGTTAGGATCTGGATTGCACTGTCTGAGAGTGTGGTGGAGACAGATTCACACAGCGAGTGGTTAGGATCTGGATTGCACTGTCTGAGAGTGTGGTGGAGGCAGATATACACAGCGAATGGTTAGGATCTGGAATACACTGTCTGAGAGTGTGGTGGAGGCATGTTCACACAGCGAGTGGTTAGGATCTGGATTGCACTGTCTGAGAGTGTGGTGGAGGCATGTTCACACAGCGAGTGGTTAGGATCTGGATTGCACTGTCTGAGAGTGTGGTGGAGACAGATTCACACAGCCAGTAGTTAGGATCTGGATTGCACTGTCTGAGAGTGTGGTGGAGGCAGATACACACAGCGAATGGTTAGGATCTGGAATACACTGTCTGAGAGTGTGGTTCAGGCATGTTCACACAGCGAGTGGTTAGGATCTGGAATGCACTGTCTGAGAGTGTGGTGGCGACAGATTCACACAGCAAATGGTTAGGATCTGGAAAGCACTGTCTGAGAGTATGGTGGAGGCGTGTTCACACAGCGAGTGGTTAGGATCTGGATTGCACTGTCTGAGAGTGTTGTGGAGGCATGTTCACACAGCGAATGGTTAGGTTCTGGAATGCACTGTCTGAGAGTATGGTGGAGGCATGTTCACACAGCGGGTGGTTAGGATCTGGAAAGTACTGTCTGAGAGTGTGGTGGAGACAGATTCACTCAGTGGGTGGTTAGGATCTGGAATACACTGTGTGAGAGTGTGATGGAGGCATGTTCACACAGCGAGTGGTTAGGATCTGGAATGCACTGTCTGAGAGTATGGTGGAGGCAGGTTCACACAGCGGGTGGTTAGGATCTGGAAAGCACTGTCTGAGAGTGTGGTGGAGACAGATTCACTCAGCGAATGGTTAGGATCTGGAATACACTGTCTGAGAGTGTGGTGGAGGCATGTTCACACAGCGAGTGGTTAGGATCTGGAATGCACTGTCTGAGAGTGTGGTGGGGGCAGATTCACACAGCGAGTGGTTAGGATCTGGGATGCACTGTCTGAGAGTGTGGTGGAGGCAGATTCACACAGCGAGTGGTTAGGATCTGGAATGCACTGTCTGAGAGTGTGGTGGAGGCAGATTCACACAGCGAGTGGTTAGGATCTGGAATGCACTGTCTGAGAGTGTGGTGGGGGCAGATTCACACAGCGAGTGGTTAGGATCTGGGATGCACTGTCTGAGAGTGTGGTGGAGGCAGATTCACACAGCGAGTGGTTAGGATCTGGAATGCACTGTCTGAGAGTGTGGTGGAGGCAGATTCACACAGCGAATGGTTAGGATCTGGAATACACTGTCTGAGAGTGTGATGGAGACAGACTCACACAGCAAGTGGTTAGGATCTGGAATGCACTGTCTGAGAGTGTGGTGGAGGCAGATTCACACAGCGAGTGGTTAGGATCTGGAATGCACTGTCTGAGAGTGTGGTGGAGGCAGATTCACACAGCGAATGGTTAGGATCTGGAATGCACTGTCTGAGAGTGTGGTGGAGGCAGATTCACACAGCGAATGGTTAGGATCTGGAATGCACTGTCTGAGAGTGTGGTGGAGGCATGTTCACACAGCGGGTGGTTAGGATCTGGAATACACTGTCTGAGAGTGTGGTGGAGGCATATACACTCAGTGGGTGGTTAGGATCTGGAATACACTGTCTGACACTTGGTGGAGGCATGTTCACGCAGCGAGTGGTTAGGATCTGGATTGCACTGTCTGAGAGTGTGGTGGAGGCATATACACTCAGTGGTGGGTTAGGATCTGGAATGCACTGTCTGAGAGTGTGGTGGCGACAGATTCACACTGCGAATGGTTAGGATCTGGAAATAACTGTCTGAGAGTATGGTGGAGGCATGTTCACACATCGAGTGGTTCGGATCTGGATTGCGCTGTCTGAGAGTGTGGTGGAGGCATGTTCACACAGCGAGTGGTTAGGATCTGGAATGCACTGTCTGAGAGTGTGATGGGGACAGATTCACTCAGCGGGTGGTTAGGATCTGGATTGCACTGTCTGAGAGTGTGGTGGGGCAGATTCACACAGCGAGTGGTTAGGATCTGGAATGCACTGTCTGAGAGTGTGGTGGGGGCAGATTCACACAGCGAGTGGTTAGGATCTGGAATACACTGTCTGAGAGTGTGGTGGAGGCATGTTCACACAGCGAGTGGTTAGGATCTGGAATACACTGTCTGAGAGTGTGGTGGAGGCATGTTCACACAGCGAGTGGTTAGGATCTGGAATGCACTGTCTGACACTGGGTGGAGGCATGTTCACACAGCGAGTGGTTAGGATCTGGAATGCAGTGTCTGAGAGTGTGATGGAGGCAGATTCACACAGCGAGTGGTTAGGAGCTGGATTGCACTGTCTGAGAGTGTGGTGGAGACAGATTCACACAGCCAGTAGTTAGGATCTGGATTGCACTGTCTGAGAGTGTGGTGGAGGCAGATTGACACAGGGAGTGGTTAGGATCTGGAATGCACTGTCTGAGAGTGTGGTGGAGGCAGATTCACACAGCGAATGGTTAGGATCTGGAATACACTGTCTGAGAGTGTGATGGAGACAGATTCACACAGCAAGTGGTTAGGATCTGGAATGCACTGTCTGAGAGTGTGGTGGCGACAGATTCACACAGCGAATGGTTAGGATCTGGAAAGAACTGTCTGAGAGTATGGTGGAGGCATGTTCACACAGCGAGTGGTTAGGATCTGGAATGCACTGTCTGAGAGTGTTGTGGTGGCATGTTCACACAGCGAGTGGTTAGGATCTGGAATGCACTATCTGAGAGTGTGGTGGAGGCATGTTCACACAGAGAGTGGTTAGGATCTGGATTGCACTGTCTGAGAGTGTGGTGGAGGCAGATACACACAGCGAATGGTTAGGATCTGGAATACACTGTCTGAGAGTGTTGTGGAGGCATGTTCACACAGCGAGTGGTTAGGATCTGGAATACACTGTCTGAGAGTGTGGTGGAGGCATGTTCACACAGCGAGTGGTTAGGATCTGGAATGCACTGTCTGAGAGTGTGGTGGAGGCAGATTCCCACAGCGAGTGGTTAGGATCTGGATTGCACTGTCTGAGAGTGTGTTGGAGACAGATTCACACAGCCAGTAGTTAGGATCTGGATTGCACTGTCTGAGAGTGTGGTGGAGGCAGATTCACACAGCGAATGGTTAGGATCTGGAATACACTGTCTGAGAGTCTGGTGGAGGCAGATTCACACAGCGAGTGGTTAGGATCTGGATTGCACTGTCTGAGAGTGTGGTGGAGACAGATTCACACAGCGAGTGGTTAGGATCTGGATTGCACTGTCTGAGAGTGTGGTGGAGGCAGATATACACAGCGAATGGTTAGGATCTGGAATACACTGTCTGAGAGTGTGGTGGAGGCATGTTCACACAGCGAGTGGTTAGGATCTGGATTGCACTGTCTGAGAGTGTGGTGGAGGCATGTTCACACAGCGAGTGGTTAGGATCTGGATTGCACTGTCTGAGAGTGTGGTGGAGACAGATTCACACAGCCAGTAGTTAGGATCTGGATTGCACAGTCTGAGAGTGTGGTGGAGGCAGATACACACAGCGAATGGTTAGGATCTGGAATACACTGTCTGAGAGTGTGGTTCAGGCATGTTCACACAGCGAGTGGTTAGGATCTGGAATGCACTGTCTGAGAGTGTGGTGGCGACAGATTCACACAGCAAATGGTTAGGATCTGGAAAGCACTGTCTGAGAGTATGGTGGAGGCGTGTTCACACAGCGAGTGGTTAGGATCTGGATTGCACTGTCTGAGAGTGTTGTGGAGGCATGTTCACACAGCGAATGGTTAGGTTCTGGAATGCACTGTCTGAGAGTATGGTGGAGGCATGTTCACACAGCGGGTGGCTAGGATCTGGAAAGTACTGTCTGAGAGTGTGGTGGAGACAGATTCACTCAGTGGGTGGTTAGGATCTGGAATACACTGTGTGAGAGTGTGATGGAGGCATGTTCACACAGCGAGTGGTTAGGATCTGGAATGCACTGTCTGAGAGTATGGTGGAGGCAGGTTCACACAGCGGGTGGTTAGGATCTGGAAAGCACTGTCTGAGAGTGTGGTGGAGAAGATTCACTCAGCGAATGGTTAGGATCTGGAATACACTGTCTGAGAGTGTGGTGGAGGCATGTTCACACAGCGAGTGGTTAGGATCTGGAATGCACTGTCTGAGAGTGTGGTGGGGGCAGATTCACACAGCGAGTGGTTAGGATCTGGGATGCACTGTCTGAGAGTGTGGTGGAGGCAGATTCACACAGCGAGTGGTTAGGATCTGGAATGCACTGTCTGAGAGTGTGGTGGAGGCAGATTCACACAGCGAATGGTTAGGATCTGGAATACACTGTCTGAGAGTGTGATGGAGACAGATTCACACAGCAAGTGGTTAGGATCTGGAATGCACTGTCTGAGAGTGTGGTGGAGGCAGATTCACACAGCGAGTGGTTAGGATCTGGAATGCACTGTCTGAGAGTGTGGTGGAGGCAGATTCACACAGCGAATGGTTAGGATCTGGAATGCACTGTCTGAGAGTGTGGTGGAGGCAGATTCACACAGCGAATGGTTAGGATCTGGAATGCACTGTCTGAGAGTGTGGTGGAGGCATGTTCACACAGCGGGTGGTTAGGATCTGGAATACACTGTCTGAGAGTGTGGTGGAGGCATATACACTCAGTGGGTGGTTAGGATCTGGAATACACTGTCTGACACTTGGTGGAGGCATGTTCACGCAGCGAGTGGTTAGGATCTGGATTGCACTGTCTGAGAGTGTGGTGGAGGCATATACACTCAGTGGTGGGTTAGGATCTGGAATGCACTGTCTGAGAGTGTGGTGGCGACAGATTCACACTGCGAATGGTTAGGATCTGGAAATAACTGTCTGAGAGTATGGTGGAGGCATGTTCACACATCGAGTGGTTCGGATCTGGATTGCGCTGTCTGAGAGTGTGGTGGAGGCATGTTCACACAGCGAGTGGTTAGGATCTGGAATGCACTGTCTGAGAGTGTGATGGGGACAGATTCACTCAGCGGGTGGTTAGGATCTGGATTGCACTGTCTGAGAGTGTGGTGGGGCAGATTCACACCGCGAGTGGTTAGGATCTGGAAAGCACTGTCTGAGAGTGTGGTGGAGGCATATACGCTCAGTGGGTGGTTAGGATCTGGAAAGCACTGTCTGAGAGTGTGGTGGAGGGATGTTCACACAGCGAGTGGTTAGGATCTGGAATACACTGTCTGAGAGTGTGGTGGAGGCATGTTCACACAGCGAGTGGTTAGGATCTGGATTGCACTGTCTGAGAGTGTTGTGGAGGCATGTTCACACAGCGAATGGTTAGGTTCTGGAATGCACTGTCTGAGAGTATGGTGGAGGCATGTTCACACAGCGGGTGGCTAGGATCTGGAAAGTACTGTCTGAGAGTGTGGTGGAGACAGATTCACTCAGTGGGTGGTTAGGATCTGGAATACACTGTGTGAGAGTGTGATGGAGGCATGTTCACACAGCGAGTGGTTAGGATCTGGAATGCACTGTCTGAGAGTATGGTGGAGGCAGGTTCACACAGCGGGTGGTTAGGATCTGGAAAGCACTGTCTGAGAGTGTGGTGGAGACAGATTCACTCAGCGAATGGTTAGGATCTGGAATACACTGTCTGAGAGTGTGGTGGAGGCATGTTCACACAGCGAGTGGTTAGGATCTGGAATGCACTGTCTGAGAGTGTGGTGGGGGCAGATTCACACAGCGAGTGGTTAGGATCTGGGATGCACTGTCTGAGAGTGTAGTGGAGGCAGATTCACACAGCGAGTGGTTAGGATCTGGAATGCACTGTCTGAGAGTGTGGTGGAGGCAGATTCACACAGCGAATGGTTAGGATCTGGAATACACTGTCTGAGAGTGTGATGGAGACAGATTCACACAGCAAGTGGTTAGGATCTGGAATGCACTGTCTGAGAGTGTGGTGGAGGCAGATTCACACAGCGAGTGGTTAGGATCTGGAATGCACTGTCTGAGAGTGTGGTGGAGGCAGATTCACACAGCGAATGGTTAGGATCTGGAATGCACTGTCTGAGAGTGTGGTGGAGGCAGATTCACACAGCGAATGGTTAGGATCTGGAATGCACTGTCTGAGAGTGTGGTGGAGGCATGTTCACACAGCGGGTGGTTAGGATCTGGAATACACTGTCTGAGAGTGTGGTGGAGGCATATACACTCAGTGGGTGGTTAGGATCTGGAATACACTGTCTGACACTTGGTGGAGGCATGTTCACGCAGCGAGTGGTTCGGATCTGGATTGCACTGTCTGAGAGTGTGGTGGAGGCATATACACTCAGTGGTGGGTTAGGATCTGGAATGCACTGTCTGAGAGTGTGGTGGCGACAGATTCACACTGCGAATGGTTAGGATCTGGAAATAACTGTCTGAGAGTATGGTGGAGGCATGTTCACACATCGAGTGGTTCGGATCTGGATTGCGCTGTCTGAGAGTGTGGTGGAGGCATGTTCACACAGCGAGTGGTTAGGATCTGGAATGCACTGTCTGAGAGTGTGATGGGGACAGATTCACTCAGCGGGTGGTTAGGATCTGGATTGCACTGTCTGAGAGTGTGGTGGGGCAGATTCACACCGCGAGTGGTTAGGATCTGGAATACACTGTCTGAGAGTGTGGTGGGGGCAGATTCACACAGCGAGTGGTTAGGATCTGGAATGCACTGTCTGAGAGTGTGGTGGGGGCAGATTCACACAGCGAGTGGTTAGGATCTGGAATACACTGTCTGAGAGTGTGGTGGAGGCATGTTCACACAGCGAGTGGTTAGGATCTGGAATGCACTGTCTGACACTGGGTGGAGGCATGTTCACACAGCGAGTGGTTAGGATCTGGAATGCACTGTCTGAGAGTGTGGTGGAGGCAGATTCACACAGCGAGTGGTTAGGAGCTGGATTGCACTGTCTGAGAGTGTGGTGGAGACAGATTCACACAGCCAGTAGTTAGGATCTGGATTGCACTGTCTGAGAGTGTGGTGGAGGCAGATTGACACAGGGAGTGGTTAGGATCTGTATTGCACTGTCTGAGAGTGTGGTGGAGACAGCTTCAGACAGCGAGTGGTTAGGATCTGGATTGCACTGTCTGAGAGTGTGGTGGAGGCAGATACACACAGCGAATGGTTAGGATCTGGAATACACTGCATGAGAGTGTGGTGGAGGCATGTTCACACAGCGAGTGGTTAGGATCTGGATTGCACTGTCTGAGAGTGTGGTGGAGGCATGTTCACACAGCGAGTGGTTAGGATCTGGATTGCACTGTCTGAGAGTGTGGTGGAGACAGATTCACACAGCCAGTAGTTAGGATCTGGATTGCACTGTCTGAGAGTGTGGTGGAGGCAGATACACACAGCGAATGGTTTGGATCTGGAATACACTGTCTGAGAGTGTGGTGGAGGCATGTTCACACAGCGAATGGTTAGGATCTGGATTGCACTGTCTGAGAGTGCGGTGGAGACAGATTCACACAGCGAGTGGTTAGGATCTGGAATACACTGTCTGAGAGTGTGGTGGAGGCAGATTCACACAGCGAGTGATTAGGATCTGGAATGCACTGTCTGAGAGTGTGGTGGAGGCAGATTCACACAGCGAATGGTTAGGATCTGGAATGCACTGTCTGAGAGTGTGGTGGAGGCAGATTCACACAGCGAATGGTTAGGATCTGGAATGCACTGTCTGAGAGTGTGGTGGAGGCATGTTCACACAGCGGGTGGTTAGGATCTGGAATACACTGTCTGAGAGTGTGGTGGAGGCATATACACTCAGTGGGTGGTTAGGATCTAGAATACACTGTCTGACACTTGGTGGAGGCATGTTCACGCAGCGAGTGGTTAGGATCTGGATTGCACTGTCTGAGAGTGTGGTGGAGGCATATACACTCAGTGGTGGGTTAGGATCTGGAATGCAATGTCTGAGAGTGTGGTGGCGACAGATTCACACTGCGAATGGTTAGGATCTGGAAATAACTGTCTTAGAGTATGGTGGAGGCATGTTCACACATCGAGTGGTTCGGATCTGGATTGCACTGTCTGAGAGTGTGGTGGAGGCATGTTCACACAGCGAGTGGTTAGGATCTGGAATGCACTGTCTGAGAGTGTGATGGGGACAGATTCACTCAGCGGGTGGTTAGGATCTGGATTGCACTGTCTGAGAGTGTGGTGGGGCAGATTCACACAGCGAGTGGTTAGGATCTGGAATACACTGTCTGAGAGTGTGGTGGGGGCAGATTCACACAGCGAGTGGTTAGGATCTGGAATGCACTGTCTGAGAGTGTGGTGGGGGCAGATTCACACAGCGAGTGGTTAGGATCTGGAATACACTGTCTGAGAGTGTGGTGGAGGCATGTTCACACAGCGAGTGGTTAGGATCTGGAATGCACTGTCTGACACTGGGTGGAGGCATGTTCACACAGCGAGTGGTTAGGATCTGGAATGCACTGTCTGAGAGTGTGGTGGAGGCAGATTCACACAGCGAGTGGTTAGGAGCTGGATTGCACTGTCTGAGAGTGTGGTGGAGACAGATTCACACAGCCAGTAGTTAGGATCTGGATTGCACTGTCTGAGAGTGTGGTGGAGGCAGATTGACACAGGGAGTGGTTAGGATCTGTATTGCACTGTCTGAGAGTGTGGTGGAGACAGCTTCAGACAGCGAGTGGTTAGGATCTGGATTGCACTGTCTGAGAGTGTGGTGGAGGCAGATACACACAGCGAATGGTTAGGATCTGGAATACACTGCATGAGAGTGTGGTGGAGGCATGTTCACACAGCGAGTGGTTAGGATCTGGATTGCACTGTCTGAGAGTGTGGTGGAGGCATGTTCACACAGCGAGTGGTTAGGATCTGGATTGCACTGTCTGAGAGTGTGGTGGAGACAGATTCACACAGCCAGTAGTTAGGATCTGGATTGCACTGTCTGAGAGTGTGGTGGAGGCAGATACACACAGCGAATGGTTAGGATCTGGAATACACTGTCTGAGAGTGTGGTGGAGGCATGTTCACACAGCGAGTTGTTAGGATCTGGATTGCACTGTCTGAGAGTGTGGTGGAGACAGATTCACACAGCGAGTGGTTAGGATCTGGAATACACTGTCTGAGAGTGTGGTGGAGGCAGATTCACACAGCGAGTGGTTAGGATCTGGAATGCACTGTCTGAGTGTGTGGTGGAGACAGATTCACACAGCGAGTGGTTAGGATCTGGAAAGCACTGTCTGAGAGTGTGGTGGAGGCATATACGCTCAGTGGGTGGTTAGGATCTGGAAAGCACTGTCTGAGAGTGTGGTGGAGGGATGTTCACACAGCGAGTGGTTAGGATCTGGAATACACTGTCTGAGAGTGTGGTGGAGGCATGTTCACACAGCGAGTGGTTAGGATCTGGATTGCACTGTCTGAGAGTGTTGTGGAGGCATGTTCACACAGCGAATGGTTAGGTTCTGGAATGCACTGTCTGAGAGTATGGTGGAGGCATGTTCACACAGCGGGTGGCTAGGATCTGGAAAGTACTGTCTGAGAGTGTGGTGGAGACAGATTCACTCAGTGGGTGGTTAGGATCTGGAATACACTGTGTGAGAGTGTGATGGAGGCATGTTCACACAGCGAGTGGTTAGGATCTGGAATGCACTGTCTGAGAGTATGGTGGAGGCAGGTTCACACAGCGGGTGGTTAGGATCTGGAAAGCACTGTCTGAGAGTGTGGTGGAGACAGATTCACTCAGCGAATGGTTAGGATCTGGAATACACTGTCTGAGAGTGTGGTGGAGGCATGTTCACACAGCGAGTGGTTAGGATCTGGAATGCACTGTCTGAGAGTGTGGTGGGGGCAGATTCACACAGCGAGTGGTTAGGATCTGGGATGCACTGTCTGAGAGTGTGGTGGAGGCAGATTCACACAGCGAGTGGTTAGGATCTGGAATGCACTGTCTGAGAGTGTGGTGGAGGCAGATTCACACAGCGAATGGTTAGGATCTGGAATACACTGTCTGAGAGTGTGATGGAGACAGATTCACACAGCAAGTGGTTAGGATCTGGAATGCACTGTCTGAGAGTGTGGTGGAGGCAGATTCACACAGCGAGTGGTTAGGATCTGGAATGCACTGTCTGAGAGTGTGGTGGAGGCAGATTCACACAGCGAATGGTTAGGATCTGGAATGCACTGTCTGAGAGTGTGGTGGAGGCAGATTCACACAGCGAATGGTTAGGATCTGGAATGCACTGTCTGAGAGTGTGGTGGAGGCATGTTCACACAGCGGGTGGTTAGGATCTGGAATACACTGTCTGAGAGTGTGGTGGAGGCATATACACTCAGTGGGTGGTTAGGATCTGGAATACACTGTCTGACACTTGGTGGAGGCATGTTCACGCAGCGAGTGGTTAGGATCTGGATTGCACTGTCTGAGAGTGTGGTGGAGGCATATACACTCAGTGGTGGGTTAGGATCTGGAATGCACTGTCTGAGAGTGTGGTGGCGACAGATTCACACTGCGAATGGTTAGGATCTGGAAATAACTGTCTGAGAGTATGGTGGAGGCATGTTCACACATCGAGTGGTTCGGATCTGGATTGCGCTGTCTGAGAGTGTGGTGGAGGCATGTTCACACAGCGAGTGGTTAGGATCTGGAATGCACTGTCTGAGAGTGTGATGGGGACAGATTCACTCAGCGGGTGGTTAGGATCTGGATTGCACTGTCTGAGAGTGTGGTGGGGCAGATTCACACCGCGAGTGGTTAGGATCTGGAATACACTGTCTGAGAGTGTGGTGGGGGCAGATTCACACAGCGAGTGGTTAGGATCTGGAATGCACTGTCTGAGAGTGTGGTGGGGGCAGATTCACACAGCGAGTGGTTAGGATCTGGAATACACTGTCTGAGAGTGTGGTGGAGGCATGTTCACACAGCGAGTGGTTAGGATCTGGAATGCACTGTCTGACACTGGGTGGAGGCATGTTCACACAGCGAGTGGTTAGGATCTGGAATGCACTGTCTGAGAGTGTGGTGGAGGCAGATTCACACAGCGAGTGGTTAGGAGCTGGATTGCACTGTCTGAGAGTGTGGTGGAGACAGATTCACACAGCCAGTAGTTAGGATCTGGATTGCACTGTCTGAGAGTGTGGTGGAGGCAGATTGACACAGGGAGTGGTTAGGATCTGTATTGCACTGTCTGAGAGTGTGGTGGAGACAGCTTCAGACAGCGAGTGGTTAGGATCTGGATTGCACTGTCTGAGAGTGTGGTGGAGGCAGATACACACAGCGAATGGTTAGGATCTGGAATACACTGCATGAGAGTGTGGTGGAGGCATGTTCACACAGCGAGTGGTTAGGATCTGGATTGCACTGTCTGAGAGTGTGGTGGAGGCATGTTCACACAGCGAGTGGTTAGGATCTGGATTGCACTGTCTGAGAGTGTGGTGGAGACAGATTCACACAGCCAGTAGTTAGGATCTGGATTGCACTGTCTGAGAGTGTGGTGGAGGCAGATACACACAGCGAATGGTTTGGATCTGGAATACACTGTCTGAGAGTGTGGTGGAGGCATGTTCACACAGCGAATGGTTAGGATCTGGATTGCACTGTCTGAGAGTGCGGTGGAGACAGATTCACACAGCGAGTGGTTAGGATCTGGAATACACTGTCTGAGAGTGTGGTGGAGGCAGATTCACACAGCGAGTGATTAGGATCTGGAATGCACTGTCTGAGAGTGTGGTGGAGGCAGATTCACACAGCGAATGGTTAGGATCTGGAATGCACTGTCTGAGAGTGTGGTGGAGGCAGATTCACACAGCGAATGGTTAGGATCTGGAATGCACTGTCTGAGAGTGTGGTGGAGGCATGTTCACACAGCGGGTGGTTAGGATCTGGAATACACTGTCTGAGAGTGTGGTGGAGGCATATACACTCAGTGGGTGGTTAGGATCTAGAATACACTGTCTGACACTTGGTGGAGGCATGTTCACGCAGCGAGTGGTTAGGATCTGGATTGCACTGTCTGAGAGTGTGGTGGAGGCATATACACTCAGTGGTGGGTTAGGATCTGGAATGCAATGTCTGAGAGTGTGGTGGCGACAGATTCACACTGCGAATGGTTAGGATCTGGAAATAACTGTCTTAGAGTATGGTGGAGGCATGTTCACACATCGAGTGGTTCGGATCTGGATTGCACTGTCTGAGAGTGTGGTGGAGGCATGTTCACACAGCGAGTGGTTAGGATCTGGAATGCACTGTCTGAGAGTGTGATGGGGACAGATTCACTCAGCGGGTGGTTAGGATCTGGATTGCACTGTCTGAGAGTGTGGTGGGGCAGATTCACACAGCGAGTGGTTAGGATCTGGAATACACTGTCTGAGAGTGTGGTGGGGGCAGATTCACACAGCGAGTGGTTAGGATCTGGAATGCACTGTCTGAGAGTGTGGTGGGGGCAGATTCACACAGCGAGTGGTTAGGATCTGGAATACACTGTCTGAGAGTGTGGTGGAGGCATGTTCACACAGCGAGTGGTTAGGATCTGGAATGCACTGTCTGACACTGGGTGGAGGCATGTTCACACAGCGAGTGGTTAGGATCTGGAATGCACTGTCTGAGAGTGTGGTGGAGGCAGATTCACACAGCGAGTGGTTAGGAGCTGGATTGCACTGTCTGAGAGTGTGGTGGAGACAGATTCACACAGCCAGTAGTTAGGATCTGGATTGCACTGTCTGAGAGTGTGGTGGAGGCAGATTGACACAGGGAGTGGTTAGGATCTGTATTGCACTGTCTGAGAGTGTGGTGGAGACAGCTTCAGACAGCGAGTGGTTAGGATCTGGATTGCACTGTCTGAGAGTGTGGTGGAGGCAGATACACACAGCGAATGGTTAGGATCTGGAATACACTGCATGAGAGTGTGGTGGAGGCATGTTCACACAGCGAGTGGTTAGGATCTGGATTGCACTGTCTGAGAGTGTGGTGGAGGCATGTTCACACAGCGAGTGGTTAGGATCTGGATTGCACTGTCTGAGAGTGTGGTGGAGACAGATTCACACAGCCAGTAGTTAGGATCTGGATTGCACTGTCTGAGAGTGTGGTGGAGGCAGATACACACAGCGAATGGTTAGGATCTGGAATACACTGTCTGAGAGTGTGGTGGAGGCATGTTCACACAGCGAGTTGTTAGGATCTGGATTGCACTGTCTGAGAGTGTGGTGGAGACAGATTCACACAGCGAGTGGTTAGGATCTGGAATACACTGTCTGAGAGTGTGGTGGAGGCAGATTCACACAGCGAGTGGTTAGGATCTGGAATGCACTGTCTGAGTGTGTGGTGGAGACAGATTCACACAGCGAGTGGTTAGGATCTGGAAAGCACTGTCTGAGAGTGTGGTGGAGGCATATACGCTCAGTGGGTGGTTAGGATCTGGAAAGCACTGTCTGAGAGTGTGGTGGAGGGATGTTCACACAGCGAGTGGTTAGGATCTGGAATACACTGTCTGAGAGTGTGGTGGAGGCATGTTCACACAGCGAGTGGTTAGGATCTGGATTGCACTGTCTGAGAGTGTGATGGAGGCATGTTCACACAGCGAGTGGTTAGGATCTGGAGTTCACTGTCTGAGAGTGTGGTGGAGGCATGTTCACTCAGTGGGTGGTTAGGATCTGGAATACACTGTGTGAGAGTATGTTGGAAGCATGTTCACACAGCGGGTGGTTAGGATCTGGATTGCACTGTCTGAGAGTGTGGTGGAGGCATGTTCACACAGCGGGTGGTTAGGATCTGGATTGCACTGTCTGAGAGTGTGGTGGAGGCATGTTCACACAGCGAGTGGTTAGGATCTGGAATACACTGTCTGAGAGTGTGGTGGTGGCATGTTCACACAGAGAGTGGTTAGGATCTGGAATGCTCTGTCTGAGAGTGTGGTGGAGGCATGTTCACACAGCGAGTGGTTAGGATCTGGAATACACTGTCTGAGAGTGTGGTGGAAGCATGTTCACACAGCGAGTGGTTAGGATCTGGAATGCACTGTCTGAGAATGTGGTGGAGGCATGTTCACACAGCGAGTGGTTAGGATCTGGATTGCACTGTCTGAGAGTGTGGTGGAAGCATGTTCACACAGCGAGTGGTTAGGATCTGGATTGCACTGTCTGAGAGTGTGGTGGAAGCATGTTCACTCAGCGGGTGGTTAGGATCTGGATTGCACTGTCTGAGAGTGTGGTGGAGGCATGTTCACACAGAGAGTGGTTAGGATCTGGAATGCACTGTCTGAGAGTGTGGTGGAGGCATGTTCACACAGAGAGTGGTTAGGATCTGGATTGCACTGTCTGAGAGTGTGGTGGAAGCATGTTCACTCAGCGGGTGGTTAGGATCTGGATTGCACTGTCTGGGAGTGTGGTGGAGGCATGTTCACGCAGCGGGTGGTTAGGATCTGGAATGCACTGTCTGACACTGGGTGGAGGCATGTTCACGCAGCGGGTGGTTAGGATCTGGATTGCACTGTCTGAGAGTGTGGTGGAGGCATGTTCACACAGTTAGTGTTTAGGAACTGGAATCCCTGCCTAAGACGCTGGTTTATTCAAAGCATTCAAGAAGAAAGTCGATGATTGCTTGTAAAGAAACAATGTGCAGGGTTACGTGGGGAAGGCATGGGAATGTCACTTGGTGAATTGCTCATTCGAGGAGCCGGTCCAGAGTAGATGGGCCGAATAGCCTCCTACTGTGCTGTAACAATTCTGTGAACTAGTTTATAACTAATTTGGTTGAGCAAGTTAATAAACAACAATCCTATTTATTCTGTGTTACCATTCCCAGAGGTAGTGGCTGCTTTCTGACAAGCACATTCGAAGTTACTGCAGCCCACAATAAAGGCATTGTTTTAAATTGTGTAACAGCGTGTGCAGTGACTGCGGTCGACATGACATGCTATCAATTATATGCTCTTTTCATCACTTATGGGAACACACAAACATTTGTAGACAATTCAGTCCTTTGAGCCTGTTCTACCATTTGATCAGACCAGGATAGGCCTGCATCAACTCCATTTATCTGTATCTGATCCTTGTCGCTTCATACCCTTAACTAATGAAAATCCAACATTCTCATTCTTGAAAATTTCAGTTGACCCAGCATTCAAAGCCTTAGGAGGAGAATGTTCCAGATTTCCAATGCCCTTTGTGTCAAAAATGCTTCCTGATTTCACATCGCAAAGGCTTATTTTTTAAGATTGCGACTTCTTGATTTACCTTTCCGGAATAAATTGTCTCCATCCGATATTTTGCTCTGTGGATCTGTCCATTACTGGATCTCAGCGCATTACATCTCATTCATTACCCGACTCCATAATTCCGTTCTGTCACTCTCTTCATCCGCAATTCTATCCGTCACTCCACAATGTCCTTCTGCTCCATCGCTACACTGTTGCCCTCCATCTACTGAGCTTCTTCATTTAAAAGAGATCTTCTTTCCTCTTCCATATCATTACAGCACATCGCATAGCTGAACCGATGTGTCCTTTACATTATGTATCGAGTTAAATAGCTTTGGGTTTTTTTGGAACATTTGGCTCAGCGATGTTATTTTGAGTTGGGAGTGTTACGATGAACCCTCTATTCAGATGTTGCGAAGATAGGTGTCGAGTTGAGGTGGTTTCGGCATTAGACCGATCTATTACCGAGGAGGTGTTGCAAACAGCAAGGCAATAATAATAATTGCTTATTGTCACAAGTAGGCTTCAATGAAGTGACTGCGAAAAGCCCCTAGTCGCCACATTCCGGCGACTGTTCGGGGAGGCTGGTACGGGAATTGAACCAGCGCTGCTGGCCTTGTTCTGCATTACAATCCAGCTGTTTAGCCCACTGTGCTAAACCAGCCCCTGCAAAAAGCAACGCTACTCTGACATGTTTCGACATTTGAAGAGGAATACCCCTCCAATGATCCCAGCGAACAAAATGCCAAACACTTTGCAATTACTGCCTCGGTCTCCTACAATAAAGAACCTGCACGTGACCGACCTTTACCCTTCCAACTGGAGAAAAATGTTCGTCCAATCTGAATTTCAGAAAAAGAAATTGCGATGTAGTAAATTGAAAATGTCAATTGTCCTGCTGTGATTTATACTCTTATAGTTTGTCACAAACATCCATTTCATCTTGTCCTGTTCTCAGCCTCCCACTCCCTGACCCTTAAAGCAGCCACAGCCACTGAGTCTCCCACTGTTTCCATGGCAGATAATTCTCTAATTGCCATGAGGTTCTGTCCTCATTTAAACAATAATTAGTTTCTCGGCGATTTATGGAAACAGTTTCATCGGGAGGAATGGCAGGCTGTGACATAGATCTGATTAAAGTTCATTCCTCAAAGTGTTTTTGTTCAAGATACAAGGGCAATAATGAAGGCAGCATTTAACTCTTCGGGGATCTTTGCCTAGTCAAGTATGAAACAGAAAGTGTGAAGAATACAGGGCAGTCCCATCAGCACCTGAAATAGAAAAAGGACCGCTTGTGATAAAAAGTCACAAATGGAATTTGAAAGGCGTGCACCCCTCAATTGAGCTGGACAAAGTGGGGAGCGGAGGACCAGAGAACCATAGAAATGTCACCGTCCAGAAAGAGGCCATTTAGCCCATTGTGTCTACGCCGGTCCAAAAAGAAACTAGCCGCTCATTTTAATCCCATTTTCCAGCACCCGGTCCATAGCATTGCAGGTTAGATGCAGGTCCAGGTGCATTTGAAGTGAGTTGAGCATTTTGCCGTCAAGCACCAACTTAGGCAGTGAGTTCCAGATTCCCACCACCCTCTAGGTGTCAAGGCTTTTCCTCATGTCCCCTCTTGCCCTCCTTTCAATCTATGCTCCCTCTGCTAGGGGAAACAAGTCTTTGATGTTCACACTGTCTAAGCCTCTCATAATTTTGTGAACCTCAATTAGGCCACCCCTGGGCTTCCTGTGTTCGAAGGAAAGCAACCCGAGTCTATCCAACCTCTCCTCACAGCTGCAATTTTCGTGCCCTGGCAATCTTCTTGTAAATCTCTGCACTCTCTCCACAGCAATGGTCTTCTAAAGAAGAAGGTTGAAGGCACAAGTGAGGAATACTGAGCATCTCTTCTCTGTGTCCAGTTTAAACTGAAGGGCAGCAAACAGACTGTTTGCAAAGCCAGTCGAAGACTTATCGATGATGTACAGCGATCATCTCTGTGAGACAGTGAAAAAAGCATTGAAAGGACTATGGGCATGAAATAATGGAGTGGAGAGGTGTGTGGGAATGATATAGATAAAGGCTGCTTTGGTATCGGTGACTAATGGGGATATAACAACCCCCCCCTGTTAGTGGGTCACATACATTTTATGGCAGCCTCAAAGCAAACTCGTCAATCAAAGCTGGCCATCAAGGACAGATTTAAATAAAAATGCACACCATTCAATCAGTCAGCCATATTAAACCTGTCAGGCCCTCTTTGGTCACTGCCAGCCTGTGAGGCCTGTATACCCTGGTCCCAACCCCACTTCCCAAACTCCAACAGAGAAGCGGCTTTAACAAAAGAGGAAACCAACAGAAACGTTCTACAAAGCTGTGAATGTGGAAACATTCATGGATTCATCGGCAAAGAGGTGAGGCTCACCAATAAGCAGATATAGGTCTCCATCAGAACTGCAGTTCATAAAGTATCTGTTCAGCAATTCCAACCCGCCTTACCTCTCCACTAGATGCTGTCTGTCATCAGGTGCATTAGCAAACTTCCTCGCTCGCAAGAAAATAGGAGGAAAGATGAGTGAAATTGCTGAAATCATGTTCTGATGACAGGACCCCAGGGTGTGGAGATCCTGCTCCTGAAACTTGTGTTGTGTTTGATGGGAACGCTGTGGTCAGCCAAAAACAGAGTGATCAGAATGTGATGCAGAACTAAAGGGACGATATGCAGGAAGATTTGGGTCACACTTGCGTATAGAATGGAGATCATAGAATCACTACAGAGCAGAAGGAGGCCATTCGGCCCATTGAGTTGGCACCGACCCTCCGAAAGACCACCCTACTCGGGACCACTCCCCTGCCCTATTCCCGTAACCCCATAACCCCACCAAACCTTTGGACACAAAGGGGCAATTTAGCATGGCCAGTATACCTAACCTGCACATTTTGGACTGTGGGAGGAAACCAGACACCCAGAGAAACCCCACACAGACACGGGGAGAACGTGCAAATTCTTCAGCAACGTGCATCAGCACAGGTCAGAAGACAAGGGAGTGGACCTGAGTATTGAAGCAAGGAGTATAACATATATAGTGTTACAGGTGAAAAAAACAGTAATGCTGATGTGGGTTCCCTGTGCTGACATCTTTTAACTTGAAGAGGTGATTATAATTAAACTATGAATTATTCAAGTGATGAATGTGTTCAACAAGGCCAAGGGACATGGTGGTACAAGGGCTGAACTGATATCACCATCTACAAGGCACAAGTCAGGACTGTGATGGAATATTCTCCACTTGCCTGGATGAGTACTGCCCCAACAACACTCAAGAAGCTCAACACATCTAGGACAAAGTAGCCGGCTTGATTGGCACCCATTCACCACCTTAAACATTCACTCCCTCGACCACTGTCGTACAGTGGCAGCACCAACTACAAGCTGCACAGCAGCAACTCACCAAGGCTGCTTCAACAGCATCTTCCAAACTCAACTTCTACCATCTAGAGCAATGATGGACAACCTAGGCTGGTGAACGGGCTGCATGAGTGACCGTCCTTCATCTCAGTGGGCAGCAAGATTGAAATCAGGCTTGTTCACTAACCATGACCCCATGAATAAGATTAAATACATTTAATACACGCTGAATATTTCATAACGAGTTAGAGAAAATGCTTAATCATTTATATATTAATAGAACTATCAACTTCAGACGGTAAAAACAAAATAAATATTTACACTTTGGACACAGCGGGAGCACGGCTGTCACAGTCAATGTTGTGAGCAATCAGCATGCACCTCACTTCACATGTCCTTGCCTTATGTGCTATCACTTCTGTCATACTGGTAGGAAAAAAAATACACAGATGGAAATCAGCAGAATGTGGGCTGCGCGTGTGCAATGGTCAACAAAATGTCTCGTGGGTCGCGCTCAGAACCCAGATGGGCCGCATGTGCCCCCGGGTCTTAGACTGATCTAGAAGGACATGGGCAGCAGATACATGGGAGCACCACCAACTGCAAGTTCCCCTCCAAACCACTCACCAACCTGACTTGAAAATATATCACCATTCCTTCACTGTCGCTGGATCAAAATCTTGGATCTCCCTCCCTATCAGCACTGTGGGTATACCTACAGCAGATGGACTGCAGCGGTTCAAGAAGGCAGCTCACCACCACCTTCTCAAGAGCAGCTAGGGATGGCCAATGACCCATATCCCATAAAACATTTTTAAAAATCAGATTGGTTACGTTTCTAGAGATATCCAGATTGTTCAACTCGAGGAGGGGTTCAGAAGGAGCATGTGCGATTCGAAGCTATAAAATCATCAAATAAGGCTTGCACAGTGATGCAAGAGAGATGATGGTCGTGTGTACAATGCTAGAGCCATCAGGGCAGCATGGTGGCAGACTGGTTAGCACTGCTGACTGACAGCGCCAGGGACTGGGATTCGATTCCGACCTTGGGTGACTGTCTGTGTGGCATTTGTACGTTCGCCCCGTGTCTGCGTGGGGTTCCACCGGGTGCTCCGGTTTCCTCCCACAGTCCGAAGGTGTGGAGGTTAGATGGACTGGCCGTGAACAATGCACGGGGTTACGTGGATGGGATGGGGCAATGGCCCTGGGTAGGGTGCTCTTTCAGAGGATCGGTGCAGATTTGATTCCCTCTGCACTGTAGGGCTTCTGTGGAAAGTCAGATAGTTACTATTCACCATATCCAGATCAAAATCTTCTGCCCTTATGACAGGAACTCATTATCAGCTGACTGGATAACGATGTCAAGAGTATAAATGGTAGTACAGGGAGCTGCAAGTTCAGAGGGAGACAAATTAAACAACGTACAAGTGGAGCAACTAAGCCAATTATTCAGCTCTGAGCCTTACTGGACTGGAGAATGAGAGACACAACTGGATGCTGGAGCAATAGGTTACAAATGGCACTATTAGCAGGCCATAGTTGTGAGATTAATCCTCCTGTCAAAAGACTATTATTTTTAATTGTGGAAATTTTCACTTGTTTTAATCTTTTGGGGATTATGATATCCAATTAGTTTCAATCCTTTTTCAGTTTAATCAGGGGAGATTATAATTAATGGCTCGATAATTCCATTTCTTTTTTTCTCACATTGAAGATTTCCAATTTTCAGGATATATTTTCCAAGTATTATTCATAGAAGATACAATATCTGACCTTCAGCTTCACAGGGTGAAGACATTCTTCATTCTATCCCCTTACTCCTATCAACAAAGTAAATTGTTGATTTTTTTCCCCCCCCACTCTGTCTAGTGAAGCATCCTGTCCGTCAGTGACTTTATTTGGCAGAGTTGCTCATTACGTTCAGTGTCACTGTCAGTCCACATGAGTATGGAGCTCAGTTACAGCTATCAGAAGCCAACACTCTGCATCCACCCGTTGCAGGGATCAATGCAATTCCGCTCACTGTGACAGACAGTGTCATTGATCTCATGGCTTCCAGTGGTGAACGTAACAACCCTGGAAGTGCTGGGTGCATAAATCTATACACTGTAAACAACAATGGACAGGCTGCCAGACAGAACCAGAAAGAAACCTTCTGTATGATAAAAACCTTGAGCAGCCACACACCAGTGATCAGTGTTAAGAACCTCATTGATGCATGGGTATATCAAAACCCGGAAGGAACACATCTTCCCCGTGTGTGCGTGGTTTTCTTCCGGGTGCTCCGGTTTCCTCCCACAGTCCAAAGATGTGCAGGTTAGGTGGATTGGCCATGATAAATTGCCCTTAGTGTCCAAAATTGCCCTTAGTGTTGGGTGGGGTTGCTGGGCTATGGGGATAGGGTAGAGGTGTTGACCTTGGGTAGGGTGCTCTTTCCAAGTGCTGGTGCAGACTCGATGGGCCGAATGGCCTCCTTCTGCACTGTAAATTCTATGAAATTCTATGAAATTCACTTCAATAAATACCTGTTTACCCTGCCTCTAAGCTAAGTTTCGTTTCAAAGCCCCTCCAGACAGTTGCCCTCTTATCAATTCCACTTTCATTCCATTCTTCAAACTTTATTTTATCCAAGCTTCTTTAATCTTTATTTTAACCAAGTCTTAAATCTTTACTTTATTCAAGCTTCTTGGCACCAGGCCCGATGTATATCACAAGAAATAGGCGCCAGGTGCTGCTATTGCTGAAGGTCTGAAATAAAACCAGAAAATGCTGGAAAAACTCGGCAGGCCTGTCAGCATCTGTGGAGAGAAAACAAAGTGCATCACAATTGGACTATAGAAAGCCCTATGCTATATTGTATTGGGATTTCCAGAAGGGATTTGACAAAGTTGCACATGAATCGCTGTGAGCTGATTTCAATTGTTGTGCAACTCAGGGCTCATCCTGGGTATGAATACAAAGATTGGCTGGGCTAGAACACAATGGGTGTTTATAGGAGCACTGTAAGGGTAAGTGGAAATATTAAGTGGAGGCATTAATGTAGCAGTAGGATCTGGTACATACAGAGTTAATGTGGGGCTGAGTACAGTACCGCCCTCCACACAGGCCATTCTAGGGATGGACTGAGATGTGTAACGACCGAGACGAGAGTCAACTCCATACCTCCAATATATATATAGTTATAAATTGTCAATAAAGACTTACTGTTAATATACACAAGGCTTTGAAGCCTACTTCATGGTGTCTGAAGCAGGATTCTTTTCTTTTTTTATTAATAAATTCGGAGTACATTTAATGGGCAATTTAGCGTGGCCAATCCACCTGCCCTACACATCTTTGGGTTGTGGGGGTGAAACCCACGCAGACATGGGGAGAATGTGCAAACTCCACACGGACAGTGACCCAAGGCCGGGTTCGACCCCGGGTCCTCATCATCGTGAGGCAGCAGTGCTAACCACTGCGCCACCCTGCTGCCCGCGGGTTTCTTTTCTAGTTTGACATCAAATGGATTGGGAACAAAACCCAATCCAAATTCATCAGTTTTGCAGATGATTCCAATTTGGGAAGGGCAGCGGAACTGGAGGAGGCAATTTAGAAATTGCAAACCATGTTGTACAATATCTGCAAATGGATAGGACAGTGGAAAATGTAACATATCACAGACAGGAGTAACGTACTGGGCATTGGCACAGAACATGATCAGCACTGTAATTCCTGAATGAGTTTTAAATCAACTCAGAATGAAGCTGAAAATAGCATTTGACATTCAACATGTTCAAACAATGGAGAGCAGCAATTGAGGATGTCAATCGACTTTAACCATTTAGGAAGTGGAATACAAGTCAAAAGAAGTCATATTCAAACTGTAACTGAAAGAATTACTGTCAATGGTGGGAACAAGGTACAAAGAGTGGACAAACGGTCAAAGTCAGAGGAGTAGAGGGAGATCTGGGGGTTTTAGGGTTCAAGTCATTTATTTGTTTTATTTAGCATTTACAGTCACAGAGCCAAGCAACAGCCTTATCAGTGCCTAGGTGGGCAAGCCCCTCCTTCCAGTTTGGTCAGTGGACACTCCTCAACAATGTGAATCATGTTTGGACACCCCAGCTGCTGTCTGCATGGTCTTGACAATCCCACTGATGTTGGGAGGTTGCACTACATTAGGGTTAGGGTTAGGCTTTAGCCCGTCAAGAAACGGTTCACGAGGGCCTACTGTCGCCATGGGAGATCAGAGTCGGGTGGACAAGCAGAGGAGTTGACGATGAGGGAATGGTTTCTGGTGGATATGCTCTCCGGCCAGTCCTCCTGCTAAAGGCCCTCAGTTGTTCAGGTATGTTACAGCGATTGGAAGGGGGGAGGCCACAGAGGAATATAAAAACAAAAATTACAGTTTTAAATTAGAGACACAGGGGTACTAGGAGCCAATATCGAGAAAGGAGGAGTGGGATGATGAACAAGAAGGATTTGGTGCTAGCTGGATTTGTTTCATTTCATGGGATCTGGGCGCATTTCTTGCCCATCCCTAATTACCCTTGAACAGAGGGGCAGTTAAGAGTCAACCACATGGCTGTGGGTCTGGAGTCACATATGGGTCAGACCAGGTAAGGGTGGCAGACTTCCTTCCCTGAAGGACATTAGCGAACCAAACATGCTTTTACAACAACCGATTCTAGTTTTCATAGTCACCATATTCTAGATTTATTAGTTGAATTTAAATTCCACCAGCTGCCATGGTGGGATTTGAACCCCTGCCCGCAGAGCATTCGTCTGGGCCACTGGATGACTAGCCCAGAAATATTACCGCTATGCCACCGCCTCGCCAATAATTAGCGATGACAGAATTATTGAGCTGAAGATGGCTGAGGGTCGGTGTAGAATCCGCGCAGAGTGAATACACATGGGACGATTGGCAACGATATGGATTTACTCAAAATACACAAGAACTCGCCACTCCCAAAAGGGTCTCCCTCCTCGTCCTAATTAATAATAATCTTTATTGTCACAACTAGGCTTACATTAACACTGCAATGAAATTACTAGGAAAAGCCCCCAGTCCTGCTCCCAGATTGGGGTTTTTATACTATGACGGCTCCCCTTGTTTGGGGGGAAGCCCCACTCCATTACCGAGGAAGTTCGTATTCTACGGAGGTCACGGGGAACCGGATGGTCCACACTCCGTGATCTCCGTGGGGGTCGTAACAGTAGAGATTAGAGTGTCTGCCAGGATAGCATTGTGGTAGTTAAGTCTAGAGGTGACAAAGACATGAAGGGGGATTTCAGTAATATCTAAAGGCCTGAGATATAACTATGGGGCTGCTCTGCACTACAGAGGCCAAGCTTTAATGTAGGCATAAATTCATTCACACAGAATTACCTATTGCTGTCAGGACAAGCAATCCAAAGTACTCAGAGACTCCCACAACTTTCCCTTCCAGTTGAAAGAAGATGCATCCTGGTGTGGCAGAAACCAATATCTCCCACATTAAACTTGTGACCTAGCCATTATGAGACATTTGCCAACATTTGCCAATCAGTGTAAGTAATATAAAGGCTATGTGTGGAGCTGGGGAAACACCATAAAGAATTCTGATTATGGGTTAACACTGCAGCAAGCAACTTCAAAACCAGCAGTGCAAGGATCCAACCCACTTCAGCCTCTCTGCTCAACTCAAAGGGTTTAACAACCACAGAAACATTCTGTTATATAATGGTATTGTTCTAAATGGATACTCAATAAAAGTTTTAAAGAGGAAATAGTTTATGGATTTGAACTGAACAAACCTTGCAAAGTCTGATAATCATCTTCTACACTACATAATGCAATACTGGCAAAACTAGCATCGATAAAAGTGTATGGAATGTTCTGGATCTACGCCAGAGAGTTGATGGACAGATTATTGAGAGATCTCCCCCTCTATCTGAAGCAGTAAATTATAGCTGGTTCATAAGAAAAAAAAGGCACAAGATATGGAGCCGATGGACAGAAACCGTTTACTCAAATAACTGCATTCTTCAGAAATGAATAAGTTATTCTTGTGTTAAAAAAAGACAGAAAGCAAAACAAACAACAGGGATTAAATTGGTCTTAAATGGCAACTTAAAACAGGTGAATCAACAGCCTACTTCACCACTCCCCAATTTGCTCTTCCATTTGAACCCATGAGAAGGAAGATGGGCAGAAACAAAAACTGTTGAGTCATCATTACATATCTTGTGGGAAAGACTACTTTCGCCACCCATTTTTCTTCAAAATAGTTGACATTAAATATTTTGTGAGTTATGTAAAGTAGGATGATTTTTGAACAGTAGACTATATCTTACAGTGGAATTCTATAGCTATTTAGAACTTTCCAAACTTTGGCAGACTGGGGAAATCTTGTGGGACAGTGGGTAGCTTCCCTGCCTCTGAGCCAGATGCTCCAGGTTCGAGTCCCATTCCAGGACTAAATGGCCTAATGGAAGGTGTGTTCATAACGTGGCCAAACAGGCTGAGTATCAACCTGCGAGATCCTTCCAACGCATACCAATGGCAGGAGGTAAGAGTGGGAGAAACTCCAGGTCAGCCATGCTTGATGTGGAGTGGCGCCCCCTTGAGCGATAAGCCTCTAGCGACAGGCTAGCAACATGTTCCAGGAAAATATTCGCTATGGACACAGATAAAAGTTTGCCTTGCGCGCCGCTAGGTCAGGGAGTGAAGCATCAACAAGCTTTATCTCTGGATAATACCTTGGAAATGGTGTCAAAGTGCAACTGGATGATAGCTTGATAACTCCCATAGGTTGAGCTTCAGAGTATGTGAAAAGTTATGCCAGAGGTAGAAAGAGTTGCAGGACTGCTTTTTCTAAATCGTTAGTAAGTTAGCCATAGTGACACTCTGTTCTACAAACTGCAGATAAACACATTAACCCAGCCCCAGACCACTGCATGTCCCAGTGCATCAGCATAATGTTGTCTGCCTTTTCCATCAATTTTCCGTGAACCTGTCTTTATATTTGTTTTCCAGGTGAGAGTAACAATGGCAAGGTGGTACTTATTGTTCATCTCTAGTTGCCCCGGAAGGTGGAGGTGGCCTATTTTTTGGCGATTGAATTGTGTTTATCTGTCAAAAAGCAAAGATTCATGAGCATATGGTACCGACCCACAAATGACCAGATTTATTGAATTCCATTTCAGAATCGGCTATGTTGAAATTTGAACCCACAACCTTGGGGATGCCAGTCCAGTGCCATAACGAGGACCTTACCATGCCCCCCAGGACCTCATTTCTGACTATATTTTGTTCACATATTGAGGTTCTCTGCTTGTTAATCTTTACTTCCAGGTTCACTGTTGTTACGGCAGAATTGCATTATTTTTGCATGGCCAGTTTTTTCATATTGTGCAGTACTTTTAATTTTTGTTTGCTTGGCTGCGCAGATATAATATTTAACACAGAACAAAGCTTGTTGGTGCCTTCCAGGTTGCTGCACAGTGGCACAATGTGCAGCTTAGTGAGAACATTGGGTACTAACAGAGATTTCTCACTTCTATCCTCTGGGTGTTTTGAGTGCAGAGACTCTACTGGTTTGGATGCCTTGGTGATGAAGGTAACAATTAGATATAGTGGTCATTATCATCAGCATTAACATGAGCACATTAACTCATTCCTGTGTACATAAATCAAGGCTCACACTCTGTTGCAGTACTGATGGAGTGCTGCACTGTTGAAAGTGCTTTCTTTGGGTTAAGGCAATGAACCGAGGCTTTGTCTGTCCTCTCAGTTGGACATGAACCATCCTGTGCCATTATTTTGAAGAAGAGCAAAGAAGTTGTCCCCAGTGTCCTGGCCAACATTTATCCTTCAATCAACACCATAGAGAATAGATTAGTTGGTCATTATCACTTCGCTGTTTATGGAACCATGTTGCTGTTTTTCCTGCTTTGCAACAGTGACTACATTTCAAAAAGTACTTCATTGGTTGTAATATGCTTTAAGATGTTCGCTGGTCATGAAAAGTTATATATAAATGCAAGTCTTTCTTTCTATCTTTCCTTTTGTACATGTTTCCAAATCTTTGGGCTGCCTGTTATTTTGCAGCTGAATAAAGTGTAACTTAAAGTTAGATTTATTATTACTAGTAAAGCGTATTAAGTATTAGTAGGATTTATCGATATTAGGGTTTATTAATATTGATTGTGCGTGTTAATAGTAACAAGTTTTATTAATATTGGTAAAGGTTCATTGGTGTGGACTTCCGGTGGCGGCTATGAAGGAGTAGGTCGCACATTTAGTGGCTCTCGCTCGGGTCGGAACTTTGGACCTTTTCCTCCGATTTTTTGTCGGATCTAAAGTGGAAAATTGATGTTGGATACAACTGTGACGCGGAATCCTACATCAGTGCATGGAGAAGCGGACCAGGAGTGCTTGCAAAGGAAGAAATAGGCGAACGGAGAAGGCTTGGGCTGAGGCTGCAACAGGAGAAAGCATGGCAGACGACCGGAGTCCTGGCTCGACAACCCAGCGGTCGACGGAGCAGCTGATGCGGTTCATACAGGAGGACTTCGCCAAGCAGAAACAGGAATGCTTGGACCCGATTAAGGAATCGACTGCGCGACTGGAACTCAGACTGGATGCTCAAGATCGGGCAATCCAGAAAGTGGAGCAGGCACTGACTGAGCAGGAGGAGCACCAAGCTGCAGGGGAGTTGGAGGTGGGAATGTTGAGAGATCAACAGAAAAGGCTCCAGGTGAAGGTGGAGGATCTAGAGAACAGGTCCCGCCAGCAGAATCTGAGAATGATGCGTCTCCCGGAGGGTTCCGAAGGAACAGACGCAGGGGCATACATAGTGGCTATGTTTGAGAAGCTACTGGGGGAGGGGGCGTTCACCCGACCTTTGGAGGTGGACAAGACGCACAGAGCGCTAGCGAGGAAGCCGCATGTGGGTGACCCCCCGAGAGCAATGGTGGTGAGATTCCACAGGTACCTGGACAAGGAGCGCATTCTACGGTGGGCCAGGCAAACGTGGAGCTGCAAATGGGAGAACAGCGTCCTGCGTATATATCAGGATCTGAGCGCGGACGTGGCCAGGAGAAGAGCAGGATTCAACCAGATAAAATCAACCCTTTTTAAGAAGAAGGTAAAGTTTGGACTACTGTACCCGACCTGACTCTGGGTTACACACGAAGAGCAACATTTCTATTTTGAGTCGCCCGAGGAAGCGTTGGACTTCGCGAGAAGGAAAGGGCTGGTAGCGGACTGAGGTGTTTGGGCTGAACTTTGCTGCAGTGCTCATGTGGGTTTTTTTTCTCTTCTTTTCAGTTATTATTTTAAAAAAAGAAAAGTTTTTGTCTTTGGTTGTTACTTGTAATGCTTTTTGTATTGTTTTGGGGTCTGTGGACGAGCTACTTGAGTAAAAATTTGCATTTGCACTGATGGGGGATGGAGGTGTGAATGTTAGATGTTGGATCTTCTTTTTGATTTTCTTTGTGTGTTTATTTTGGGCAATTGGGTTGGGATCGTTTACGTTTGCATATGTGTGTCTGAGCAGGGGGGGGAAGGGGGAGGGAACAATAGGTGGGAAAATGTCTGGCGCCATGGGCAGGGGCCACCAAGCTAGCTGGGCGGGCTAGCTCACGGAAGCTCAATGGGGGGTGAGCAGGTGGAATGCTTGTTGGAGGGGGCTGTGTGTTTAGTGCTGTTACTAGGGGGGGGGAGGGGGGGGAAATGTTCTGCTGACAGGGGAGGGACTTTTACTGTGGGACAATAGGGAGCACAATAGGGGTGGGGTGGGGGTGTGGGGGGTGTGTGGATCCATGGAGATTTGGGCGGCCGAGAGTGAAGGCGCTTTCCTTCTACTCACACGTGCATAAAGTGTACTCCCGGTTTGACTTTTTTATCCTGAGCAGGGCTTTACTGACGGGGGTAGTGGACACTGAGTATTCAGCGATCGCGATCTCGGATCACGCCCTCCACTGGGTTGACCTACAGGTGAGCAAAGAGAGTAGCCAGCGCCTGCACTGGAGGCTGGACGTGGGACATTTTGCGGATGAAAAGGTGTGTGGGCGGCTGACAAAATGTATCCAGAACTATCTGGAAATCAACGACACGGGGGAAGTTTCGGCTGCAGTGGTCTGGGAGGCACAGAAGAGGTGGCAGAGGGGAGCTGATCTCGATACGGGCCCACAGGGAGAAGGCAGACAGAGCAGAGACGGACCGACTGATAAAGAAAATACTACAGGTCAACATGAGGTATGCGGAGACCCCAGAAGCAGAGCTTCTAAGGGAACGAAGGAGGCTACAGGTGGAGTTTGACTTGTTAACTATAGGGAAGGCGGTGGAGCAGCTGAGGAAGGCGAAGCGGGCAATCTATGAATATGGGGAGAAGGCCAGTAGAATGCTTGCGCAGCGGCCAGGGAGATTGGGAATGTAAGGGACAGAGATGGGAACCTGGTCGGAGATTCAGATGGGGTCAATAAGGCGTTCGAGGAATTCTACAGCAGGCTGCATGTCGGAACCCCCAGCTGGGCCAGAGGGGATGAGGCAATTCTAAGGGAGGCTGAAGTTCCCGAAGGTTGACGAAGACTTGGTCGAAGGGCTGGGGGCCCCGATCGGGTTGGAGGAAATAGCAGATGGGCTGAAGGCCATGCAGCCGGGTAAAGTCCCGGGACCGGATGGGTACCCCGTGGAGTTTTACAAAACGTTCTCTGGGTTGCTGTGGGCGTTGCTGATGAGGACATTTAATGAGGCAAGGGAGAGAAGGGGGCTTCCCCCGACGATGTCACAGGCCACTATCTCATTGATCCTGATGCGGGATAAGGACCCGGAGTTATGCGGGTCCTACTGACCGATCTCCCTACTAAATGTAGATGCCAAATTGTTGGCTAAGATCTTGTCCTCAAGGATTAAGGTCTGCGTCCCGGACGTGATTGGGGAGGACCAGACGGGATTTGTCAAGGGGAGGCAGTTGGCGGCCAACATAAGAAGGCTGTTGAATGTTATCACGATGCCCCCAGAGGGTAGGGATGTAGAGATAGTGGTCGCAATGGACGCAGAGAAGGCGTTTGACCGGGTGGAATGGGATTATCTGTGGGAGGTACTGGGGCGGTTTGGATTTGGGCGAGGCTTCATCGACTGGGTCAGGCTGCTGTATCAGGCGCCCGTGGCAAGTGTTCGGATGAACAGGCTGACATCAGGCTATATTAGGCTACACCGGGGGATGAGGCAGGGGTGCCCCCTCTCCCTGCTGTTGTTCGCACTGGCCATAGAACTTCTGGCAATTGCGTTGAGAGCCTCAAAGGGCTGGAAGGGGCTGGTCCGGGGGGGGGGGGGGGGGGGGGGGGTGCAGAGTCTTGCTATATGTAGACGATCTGCTCTTATACATGTCGGACCCATTGGAAGGGTTGGAAGAAATTATGGGGATTCTGGGGGATTTTGGCCAGTTTTCGGGTTACAAATTGAACATGGGGAAACGCGAGATGTTCGCGATCCAGGCAAGGGGCAGGAGAGGCGATTGGGGGAGCAGCCGTTTACAGCAGTAGGGGGAAGCTTTCGGTACCTAGGCCAGGCGGCGCAGGAATGGGAACAGCTGCACAAGCTAAATCTGGCCCGACTAGTAAACCAAATGAAGGAGGATTTTTGAAGGTCTGGCTAGGAGGGTACAGACAGTGAAAAAGACGGTTCTCCCAAGATTCCTGTTTGTGTTTCAGTGTCTCCCTATCTTTACTCCTCGGTCCTTTTTTAAACAGGTCAACAAGATGATCTGGGGCTTTATATGGGCGGGTAAGACCCCCCGAGCTAAAAAGGGGATGTTGGAGCGCAGCCAGGGGGAGGGCGGGCAGGCACTCCCAGCCTTTAGTAGCTATTACTGGGCGGCGAATATAGCCATGATTAGGAAGTAGATGGTGGGTGGTGTCAGTGTGGGAGCGAGTAGAGGCGGCATCTTGTAAGGGCACTAGTTTGGGGCATTGGTAACGGCGCCTCTGCCGTTCCCGCTGGCACGCTACTCCACCAGCCCCATGGTGGTCGCGGCCCCTGAGAGTCTGGGGGCAATGGAGGAGACATGTGGGAGCAGAGGGAGCATCGGTTAGACCTTATGGGGTCAGAGGAAACACAGACCGAGGAGCTGAAGCACAAATGGGAAGAGGAGCTGGGAGGAGAGATAGAGGATGGTCTCTGGGTGGACGTGTTGAATAGAGTCAAAGCATTCACAACATGTGCCAGGCTCAGCCTGATACAATTTAAGGTCGTTCACAGGGCCCACATGATAGTGGCCTGGATGAGCGGATTCTTTGGGGTGGAAGATAGGTGTTCAACGTGTGCGGGTGGACCAGCGAACCATGTCCACATGTTCTGGGCATGTCCGAAGCTTAGGGGATTCTGGCAGGGGTTTGCAGATGTCATGTCCAAAGTGTTGAAAACAAGGGTGGCGCTGAGTCCAGAGGTGGCGATTTTCGAGGTGTCGGAAGATCAGGGAATCCATAGAAAACATAGAACATAGAAAAATACAGCACAGAACAGGCCCTTCAGCCCACAATGTTGTGCCGAACCTTTGTCATAGATTATCATAGAATTTACAGTGCAGAAGGAGGCCATTCGGCCCATCGAGCCTGCACCGGCTCCTGGAAAGAGCACCCCACCCACGGTCAACACCTCCACCCCATCCCCACAAACCAGCAACCCCACCCAACACTGAGGGCAATTTTGGACATTAAGGGCAATTTATCATGGCCAATCCACCCAACCTGCACATCCCCGGACCGCGGGAGGAAACCGGAGCACCCGGAGGAAACCCACACACACATGGGGAGGATGTGCAGACTCCGCACAGACAGCGACCCAAGCCGGAATCGAACTGGGACCCTGGAGCTGAGAAGCAATTGTGCTACCCACAATACCGTGCTGCCCTTAAGAACAAATTAATCTACACTATATCATTCTACCGTAATCCATGTACCTATCCAATAGCTGCTTGAAAGTCCCTAATGTTTCCGACTCAACTACTTCCACAGGCAGTGCATTCCATGCCCCCACTACTCTCTGGGTAAAGAACCTACCTCTGACATCCCCCCTATATTTTCCACCATTCACCTTAAATTTATGGCCCCTTGTAATGGTTTGTTCCACCCGGGGGAAAAGTCTCTGACTGTCTACTCTATCTATTCCCCTGATCATCTCATAAACCTCTATCAAGACACCCCTCACCCTTCTCCGTTCTAATGAGAAAAGGCCTAGCACCCTCAACTTTTCCTCGTAAGACCTACTCTCCATTCCAGGCAACATCCTGGTAAATCTCCTTTGCACCTTTTCCAAAGCTTCCACATCCTTCCTAAAATGAGGCGACCAGAATTGTACACAGTACCCCAAATGTGGCCGTACCAAAGTTTTATACAGCTGCATCATCACCTCACGGCTCTTAAATTCAGTCCCTCTGTTAATGAACGCTAGCACCCCATAGGCCTTCTTCACAACTCTATCCACTTGAGTGGCAACTTACAAAGATGTATGAACATAGACCCCAAGATCTCTCTGCACCTCCACATTGCCAAGAACCCTACCGTTTACCCTGTATTCCGCATTCATATTTGTCCTTCCAAAATGGACAACCTCACACTTTTCAGGGTTAAACTCCATCTGCCACTTCTCAGCCCAGCTCTGCATCCTATCTATGTCTCTTTGCAGGCAACAACTGCCCTCCTCACTATCCACAACTCCACCAAATTTCGTATCGTCTGCAAATTTACTGACCCACCCTTCAACTCCCTCATCCAAGTCATTAATGAAAATCACAAACAGGAGAGGAGCCAGAACTGATCCCTGCGGTACACCACTGGTACCTGTGATCCAGGCTGAATATTTGCCATCCACCACCACTCTCTGACTTCTATCGGTTAGCTAGGTCATTATCCAACTGGCCAAATTTCTCACTATCCCATGCCTCCTTACTTTCTGTATAAGCCTACCATGGGGAACCTTATCAAATGCCTTACTAAAATCCATGTACACTACATCCACTGCTTTACCTTCATCCACATGCTTGGTCACCTCCTCAAATAATTCAATAAGACTTGTAAGGCAAGACCTACCCCTCACAAATCCATGCTGACTATCCCTAATCAAGCAGTGTCTTTCCAGATGCTCAGAAATCCTATCTCTCAGTACCCTTTCATTAATTTGCCTACCACCGAAGTAAGACTAACTGGCCTGTAATTCCCAGGGTTATCCCTATTCCCTTTTTTGAACAGGGGCCCGACATTCGCCACTCTCCAATCCCCTGGTGCCACCCCTGTTGACAGTGAGGACGAAAAGATCATTGCCAAAGCCTCTGCAATTTCATCTCTTGCTTCCCATAGAATCCTTGGATATATCCCGTCAGGCCCGGGGGACTTGTCTATCCTCAAGTTTTTCAAAATGCCCAACACATCTTCCTTCCTAACAAGTATTTCCTCGAGCTTACCAATCTGTTTCACACTGGCCTCTCCAACAATATGGCCCTTCTCATTTGTAAATACTGAAGAAAAGTACTCGTTCAAGGCCTCTCCTGTCTCTTCAGACTCAATACACAATCTCCCGCTACTGTCCTTGATCGGACCTACCCTCGCTCTAGTCATTCTCATATTTCTCACATATGTGTAAAAGGCCTTGTGGTTTTCCTTGATCCTACCCACCAAAGATTTTTCATGCCCTCTCTTAGCTCTCCTAATCCCTTTCTTCAGTTCCCTCCTAGCTGTCTTGTATCCCTCCAGCACCCTGTCTGAACCTTGTTTCCTCATCCTTACATAAGTCTCCTTCTTCCTCTTAACAAGACATTCAACCTGGGTGGGGGGGTTGGGGTTTAGTTTAGTTTAGAGTAGGGGGTTAGAAAAGCTGGGACCTGTGAGAGAGGAAGACGGCTTTTGCACTATGTTTTTAACTGTATGTACACTGTTTCTTCTGTTACTGTTATAAAACCTCAATAAAGTGTTCATATAAAAAAAAGGTTTATTTGGCAGTAGCAATGTTATTAACTAGCAAAAACAGGAATGACAGGGCTGCTCCATCCTCTAGAGTGTACATCCTGTGCTATGTGGGAACTCCAGGATACAGATAATCATCTGTGCAGCAAGTGTCATCAGCTGCTTAATCTCTGGGTTTCAAACATGAGCAGCAGCTCGCATCACTGCATCATGAGGCTGAGAGCTTTGTGGATAGCACATTTAAAGATGTGGTAACCTCACAGTTTAAGAGAAAGCAAAAAGATATAATGGGTGACTGCCAGAGAGTCAAGGTAGAAACAGTCAGATAGTGCCGGAGTCCCTTGTGTACATTCCAACCAGTACTCAGGAAGCGGGTTGTATTTTTGTCAGGAAACTCGGGAGTGCAACACCTGCATTTTTACACCGGCGTGGGGACATAGCCCCATTTTGGGAGAATCCAGCCCCTGATGTCCCTTTAATACAGCCTGGGAACAGAAAGTTAAAGCAATTGTGAGCAGTTTGCACAGCAGTCCAAACAAAGAAATCCTAAGAGGGTTGGTTTGAAATCCTGGACTGGATTCACTGTTAAAAGTGGAAGGAAAGCTTTGTTTGACCGTGTCACTGGTAAAACTGGGACTTGTTATAAAGGGAAAACATTATTACCAAAGTGTGTTTTTGGGAGAGGTGTTTGGAAACTAATCATCGGAGGGGATTCTGAGGAGAAAACTACAAACACAGATTTGCGTTCAAAGCGGAATGTATATTTGACCACACTTATCTTGTGTGCTTAAAAGGGACTTTTTGTGTTAATAAGACCAATGTAGCTTAAGATGCACTTTGTAATCTATGTTATTCTTTAAATCTTTGTTAGGCGAGGGGAGGGAGTAAAGGAGTATTGAATTATAATCCAATTTTTTCATGTTTAATAAATGTTTTTTCCTTGTTGTTAACGACCATTTGACTATGTTCCTCCATGTTTTATTAAAAAAATAATAAAGTTAGGGTCGTTTGAGCCAGGGTTCCATTCTGGGATCCTCCCGTCCAGTTATAACTTTAATTTTTTCCTTCTCTTCAATACATTTTTGTTTTATACTTTTCTCCAGTTCCTGATATTTCTGTTGATGCATTTGTTGTACCTTCCTTCTGTCCTTCAATCAGTCCAATATTTCTGTCCTTCAATCAGTCCAATATTTCTGTCCTTCAATCAGTCCAATATTTCATCTGTCATCCATTTTTGCTTCTTTCTCTCTTCATAAGAAATATTTACACTTTGGACACAGAGCACGGCTCTCACAGTCAATGCTGTGAGCAATCAGCACACACCTCACTTCCCTTGCTTCACTAATTAACCAGAGACGCGGAGTAATGCTCTGGGACCCAGGTTCAAATCCCACCACTGCAGATGGTCAAATTTGAATTCAATGAAAATCTGGAATTAAAAGTCGTCTAATGAAACCATTGTCGATTGTCATAAAAAGCCATCTGGTTCACTAATGTCCTTGAGGGAAGGAAATCTGCCGTCCTTACCTGGTCTGGTCTACATGTGACTCCAGACGCACAGCAATGTGGTTGACTCTTAACTGCCCCTTCAAGGGCAATTAGGGACGGGCAATAAGTGCTGGCACAGCACAATTCCCGAAAGACGTGCTTGTTAGGTGAATTGGGCATTCTGTACCTCTGTACCCGAACAGGCCAAAGTGTGGCAACTAGGGATTTTCACAGTAACCTGTTAATGTAAGCCTACTTGTGACACTAATATAGATTATTGTTAAAATAAGTGTTTTATTGATTATGGTAAAGCATTTGATGAGGTGTAACATGATAGAGTCTCTTGATCTTGATGGCAAACATCTTGGAGTGAGGAGTAATCTTTATTGGGAACAAAAACTGCAGCCATAAATGATTTTGTGAAGATGAAACAAACAGGGAGGGAATGCTTTCTCCACAGGTTTATTCAATTTGTATTGCAAAAATATTCTTTTTAAAAAGAATTTAGAGTATCGAATTCATTTTTTCCAATTAAGGGGCAATTTAGCGTGGCCAATCCACCTACCCTGCACATCTTTGGGTTGTGGGGGCAAGACCCACACAAACACGGGGAGAATGTGCAAACTCCACATGGACAGTGACCCAGAGCCGGGATCGAACCTGGGACCTCAGCGCCGTGAGACTGCAGTGCTACCACTGCGCCACCGTGCTGCCCTTGAAAATATTCTGAGAGCGATTGAAAAGCTACCTGAATTATTAGTTGGAGGTTACGTCTTTAATAATATAAGATATGTTGATGATACCTTCTTTATTATCGTAAGAAGTCTTACAACGCCAGGTTAAAGTCGAACAGGTTTGTTTCTGAGCACTGCTCCCTCCTCAGGTGAATGAAGAGGTGGGTTCCAGAAACATATATATAGACAAAGTCAAAGATGTAATACGATACTTTGAATGCAAGTCTTTGCAGGTAATGAAGTCTACAGGTCGAGACGGAGCAACTGGAGACGGGATAATCACAGGTTAAAGAGGTGTGAATTGTCTCACGCCAGGACAGATGATAGGATTTTGCAAGCCCAGGCCAAATGGTGGGGGGTGAATGTAATGCAACATGAATCCAAGGTCCCCGGTTGAGGCCAAACTCATGTGTGTGGAACTTGGGTATAAGTTTCTGCTCGGCGATTCTGCGTTGTCGCGTGTCCTGAAGGCCGCCTTGGAGAACGTTTACCGGGAGATCAGAGGCTGAATGCCCTCGACTGCTGAAGTGTTCCCCGACTGGAAGGGAACATTCCCCAGTGATTCGAAACAAACCTGTTGGACTTTAACCTGGTGTTGTAAGACTTCTTACTGTGCTCACCCCAGTCCAACGCCGGCATCTCCACATCATTTCTTATTATCGACTGAAGAGAAATTGCAAAAGATTTTGGATAGAGTAGTGAGTGAAAGTGAGAAGAGAGGGCCGAGCACACATTGTAGGTAAACAAACTGTCTAGTGGTTCCCAAGAAGAAAGTCAGACCAGATGTAAGATCACAGTGGAGAATGGAAAGGTCACAGTGGAGAATGGAAAGGTCACAGTGCAGAATGGAAAGGTCACAGTGCAAAATGGAAAGGTCACAGTGCAGAATGGAAAGGTCACACACGTAGACTAATTTTGCTACCATGAAATAAGACAAAGGATTGGAGTGGCCAAATGTATAATTCAGAAAATGAAAACGATTATGATCAACTCAAAATTAGCCATGAATTCAAGGCTGAGAATCATAGAATCGCTACAGTGCAGTAGGAGTCCATTCAGCCCATCGAGTCTGCACTGACCCTCTGAAAGAGCACCGCACCTAGGCCCACTCCCTCCAACCTCACCTAACCTAGGGGCCAATTTTATCATGGCCCATTCACCTCACCCGCACATCTTTGGACTGTTAAAAAATAAAAGCATACCCAGAGTGTGTACTTTGAAACTAAACTTGCTTAAATAGATGGTGAAAGATTAACTTTTTTAACCAGATACGTTGCTTCACTCTTTGCAGCAATAAGGGGTGCATTGGGAAGATTTTTTTTTTTACTGGTAGTAAGTGGAGCACCCGGAGGAAACCCACGCAGACACGGGGAGAACATGCAAACTCCACACAGACAGTCAGCCAAGACCGGACTTGAACCCAGGATCCTGGCACTATGCCACCATGCCGCCTCCTGGAATCCTGGAATATGACATCAAGGTTCACGAGCCAGAGGACACAGATTTAAAGTAATTTGCAAAATAAACAAAAGCAACACTTGTGAAAAAGCTTTTCGAGCAGGGAGTTTTGGAATGCGCTGCCGGAGTGCATGGTCGAAGCGGATTCAACGGAAGCATTCAAGGGGGATTTCTACAGTTATCTCAAAAGGAAGAATGCGCAGGGCCACGGGGAAGAGGTGGCAGAATGGCACTATATAAAATGCTCTTCGGAGGGCTGGTGCAGGCGTGATGGACCGAATGGCCACTTTCTGTGCTATAACAATTCCGTGCTTTGTAGGATCCGCTTCTGTTCAGCAAATATGATTTCGATTGCGGAATAGTCAATCTTTCTTAAATTGTACCCAGGCTTATGTGTAGTTAAATTAAAACATTGCTTTTATGCGTTTATTCAAGAAATACTATCACAAGCTTGGCAGCAAAAGACGCGCTTGGTTGTGGTATAATTTAGAAAGAGCTATTTGCAAACACAACAGAATTACTGGCACACTAACAGCAGAGGCAAACTAGACAGCTTTATTCATATTAACTAAGTTCTCTCTGCGTAGATTTGTGGTGAAAAAGTGGTCATCGATAAACTGGAGCAGACTGTTTGCTGGTGCAGTAGTTAAGAAGCATGGTCCTGTCAAGTCAATGGCTTTCAGTCCCTGTTCAGATCAATGGAGAGCGTGGTTTGCATTCAGATTCTCCGCATTGAACCGCATTCAGTTTCTAAGTGAATGCAAAGCTTCTGGTTTGCCTGCTTTTCTTTCTCACAGGCAGATTTACAATCATGGCAAATTACCTGGAGCACCACAAGCTACACTATCAGCCCTGAAATCAAAACCTCATTGCTATCATTGCTTTCACATCCATGTTTTGGATATTTCCACCTGGTGCCCCCATCTGTATCAACACCTTTGTTTCAGTCTCTATCTACATGGACATCTCAACCACTTGGCGTCTCTTTATTCCTGTTAGCGTCTCTGCAGCTATGATAGTGTCTCTGTCTGTATCAGTGCCTCTGCATCTGTCTCTGCCTCTCTGTTTCTGAGTCTGTATCCATATCAATCTCTCCATATCTGCAACAGTGCATTATGTCCCTGTCTGCTGCAGCCCACGGTCTCTCTTTTCCTGGTGATTTGATCGAAAGATGCAATTGACTTATTTTCTAAATTAGATCAGCAATTCAAACACTCTTACAAAAAGACTGCAGAAACTGAAAGTATTTGCATCGGAGCTGAAAAAAAATCAATCATATCCTTACGGGGGCGATTCTCCGATATGGAGGCCAAGTGTTCGCGCCTTCGTGAACGCCGTTGGGTTTCACGGCGGCGCGAACAAGGCCTGGGCATGACCTATTCTGGCCCCCACAGCGTCCTTACGCCGCGGCCCCAAATGGGCGCCACACCACCCCGCGCATGCGCAGTCGGGGCAGCCCAATCCTGCGCATGCGTGGGGAACGTCTTACGAATCGCGCGCCGCTGGTTTCCGGGGGGTGGGAGAATGGCGTGCGGGGGTCGGGGCGGCGTGGCACGATTCGCGCGGCGCCCCGGCGTTTCTCCCACCCGGCGTGGAGGGGGAGAATAGGGCCCATACATGTTTAAACAGGATTGAGAAATAAATACATTACTGGCCTGTTTACGTGAGGGAAGATTCACTTGTATCTCCATGGATTGTGGGGTCTTTTTATACCCGTTAGACGGCATGTTTGTGTGATATTCTCTATGTGCAAAATGTCAACCTCTGAGTAACTCATACGATTCTCATTTGATTGCGTTTCTACAGCAGTTGCATTCAGAGAAATGTGTGGAGGCCAAATCACTGAGTGCCTTTAAGACAGAGATAGATAGGTTCTTGATTAATAAGGGGATCAGGGGTTCTGGGGAGAAGGCAGGAGAATGGGGATGAGAAAAATAGCAGCCATGATTGAATGGCGGAGCAGACTCAATGGGCCGAGTGGTCTAATTCTGCTCCTATCTCGTAGTGATTGTGCATGCACTCAGCCAGTAGTATGTTCATCAGCTTGTGGGCATTGTCAGGAGGGGTTGTGAGCCATTGTGGAGGGTGCAGGAGGGTGCACTGTTGAGGGGGATTGGCGGTTAATTGTTCAGGTTTAGTTATATTTTCAAGCCTTTTGCCTTCCACTCTCAATCCAGGTCCCATGCTGGGTACATTTCTACGTTTTGAGCATCCAAGTTCAAGGCTCCAACAATAGGATCAGTGTTGGAGGCATTCTCGGGGGGTCAGCGCAATTATGCCTGTCTACCTGGGGAGAGGGACTCCCTCAGGGCCCTGACACACAACAGTGTGGTGAACGTCTCAACCTTGTGGCTATCGGAAGATCTGGGCCATTGTTACTCCCTCTCCAAGAAGGCCAGTGGGAGCAAGTCTGCATTCGCTTCCCGACAGCAAATCTCTCCCAGTAGACAGTAACTTCTTCTCTACCTGATGCACTCGCCTTTGGTGAGCTGCGAGGTTCAAATGCCGCCTGCCGCAAGTCGGTTACTACTTCCCAGCCTACTTGTTACCCTGTAGGGAGAAATGATGCTCAGAGATCAAGCCATTCGTGGCTCGTTGTGCTTTCTTTAACGATACTTTAAATCTAAATAGAAGTGAATAATAGGACGATTGAATCATTTTGCCTGTTAGTTACTAGGCTTACTCTGTATCTGAGAACTGTAACTGCATTCGTTGTCTCATTGCTTGCCATGCTACCACAGGATGTCACCTCCTCAGCATCATTTAGCTCAGCTCTGAGTACCCAGTTATTTCAGATCTTGTCTGTTTAAACGAAACGGGACGTTGAGATCCACTTTATCCAAACAGGGTCACATTTCAGTCAGGCACTGTCTCTCGGTTGAAGAGACCTGGGATTGCTGATGAGTGCAATTGCCCTGACCCAACCCCCAATGCTTAACGGAACAGGCTGCCTTAAACCAATGGCCATATTTTGCTGTTTTGTCTTCCAGGACATGAGGAGAAATGGGAAGTAATCATCAATTTGTATTTATTTAAAGCCCTTTGCGAGTGTAAGGGGCAGGATTCTCCAGTTGCCAACGGCAAAATCGCGTTTGGCGATTGGCCGGAGAATCAAAGTTTGCTTCGAAATCGGGGGCGCTGGCGCTTTTGTGATGCTCCGGCCCCTCCAAAGCGGTGTACTCTAAGCCTTATCGACGGCCTCAGGACATTGCCTGAGGCCCTCCCCCCCGATGCTCCACCCCCGACCGGCCAGGTTCACGACGGCGCCGATCTCTCATGGTATTACTTGTCAGGAACTCGGCGTGACGGCTGCGGACTCAGTCCAGCACCGCCACAGTCAGGGGAGGACCCATCCGCGCTCAGGGGGGACTTTGACAGGGGCTGGGGGCACTGTTGGTGGGTGGTCCGAGGGTCGCGAGCCTGGCCAATGGGCAGGCCAGGTCCGTGCGCGGCCGGCGCCAAGTTGCTCAGCGCAGCCGCTGCAGGCCGCCACTGTCGACATGCACAGCCACAGACCCGGCAATTCTCCGGCTGTATCGGCAGCAAGATCCGGGTGCTCTACACTGCCTGCATGCTCGCCCCCAGCCAAATGGACGATCGATCGGTGGCCATTTTGCACCAAATTTTCGGCCTTAAATGGCCGCCGTTCCCACGTCGGCATCAGGCTTGAGAATCGGAGAATCCAGCCCAAGGTATCCCGAAGACCATTATAGCCAGTGGACTGCTTTTGGAATGTTGCCACTGTTTAAATGTACGAATCTCACAGCCACAAAGAGCTAAGAGCTATGAGATAAATGATGAATTGCTCTGTAGGTTGAGGGATAATGGCAGGCCGGGACTTGGGGAGAATGCCCCGACTTTTCTGCAAATAGAATCTTTTGCATCTACCGAACATCGACCGGGACTTTAGCACAACATGGCATATGAAGATCCAGATACCTTTTAGAATAATTTGGGCACAAGATCCAAGTGGGACTTGATCCCAAGAGCTTCTCCCAGTTGAACCAAGGTTCCAGAACCTTCCCTGTTGCAGCATAACATAGAATCCTACCATAGAATCCCCATAGTGCAGAAGGAGGCCGTTCGGCCCATCGAGTCTGCAGCGACCCTTCGAATGAGCACGCTACCCATTTAAACTTCCCCACTTCCCCATCCACCCCACCCTAACCCCATAAACCTAACCTGCACATTAAGAGGTAATGTAGTATGTCCAATCCACCTAACTTGCACATCTTTGGAGGAAACATCTTTGGAGGAAATCCAGGAGAAAACCAACGCAGACACGGAGAGAACGTACAAACTCCACACAGACAAGAGGCTGGAATTGAACCCGAGTCCCTGGCGCTGTGAGGCAGCAGTACTAACCGCTGTACCACCGTGTCGCCCCTGAAGGATTAACCAGCACTCGACGCTACTAGACTCAAATCCACCTCATTTTGATGAATTATGGTTGGTGATTCTTGGACTAATATATGTTGCTTGGCTAGTGAATACATCTCTATGAAAATCAATACCAGTGATGAACAAGCACTTGAAAAATCAGTAAACCGACAACTTAGCCCCGATAAATTAAACACTAACAGAAAGTGACTGAGAATAATTAATGGTTGAAGCCAGAGCTGGGTAAGAGAGATTGTTAGATTAATTAATTGTACAATAGAAATGAACTCAGTAAATTCCCAGTGGTTGAAGATAATGGAGTACCTAAAATAATAATTGAAAAAAATACTTAGGTTTCCAAATCATCATTGCATAAATTAATTTTAATATGCAATAACTTGTTTATATTCATTATTCGAGTTCGCCTGGTGGCTGAGAAATTAATTGTTTACTGAATGAGTTGCTGAATCGCCGAGCTGATTGGTCCCTGAATAATTATTGTTAACCGCAGTCATACTTTAAATGATGTGGAGATGCTGGCGTTGGACTGGGGTGAGCACAGTAAGGAGTTTTACAACACCAGGTTAAAGTCCAACAGATTTGTTTCTAACACTAGCTTTCGGAGCGCTGCTCCTGAGGAAGGAGCAGCGCTCCGAAAGCTAGTGACATCGAAACAAACCTGTTGGACTTTAACCTGGTGTTGTAAAACTTCTTACTATACTTTAAATGAATTGGGGACTAAATAAGGGAGTAGTTAATAACCGAAAATGTATTGCGAATTCTCTATCACACCGTGGCTGTTCTTCATTCCTCCCTCGGCCTGCTCTGCCATATGACTATTCTCCACTGGATATGTTACCTTAGTCTTTGCCTGTTTCCAGGGCGGCACGGTGGCGCAGGTTAGCACTGCTGCTTCACGGTGCCGAGGTTCGATCCAGGCCCCCGGGTCACTGTCCGTGTGGAGTTTGCACATTCTCCCCGTGTCTGCGTGGATCTCACCCCACAACCCAAAGATGTGCAGGGTAGGTGGATTGGTCACGCTAAATTGCCCCTTAATTGGAAAAAGAAAATGAATTGGGTACTTTAAATTTTAAAATAAAGACTTTGTCTAAAGTGGTGCATGTGAAACTGGACCCAGGTCCTCAGACCAGCCGGAGTTGGGAACGGGTGCGGAGGCAGATGTTGTAGCCTTCGCCTTGTTGATCGCCCGAAGGCAGAACCTGTTACGGATGGAGATCAACCTCTCCACCCTGTGCCCTGGCATGGCGAGGGGACCTACTGGAATTCTTGACGCTTGAAAAGGTCAAATTTGAACTGAGGGGAAGGACTGAGGGGTTTGACAATTAATGGTCATTATTCATTATGCACTTTCGAGAATTGGATCACATCGCACATTAGTGGGGGGCTGGGAGGGTTGGGGAGGGGGGGGACTGTATGTGTTAATAGTGACTATGGGTGATTCCTGATTCCTTTTTGTTATTTGTTTATGTTAACATGCGGGCTAATGTCTGGGGGTTTGGTGGGAGGATGGGATCGTTGTTATTGATATGGGGATTGACATTACATTCATTACTGATTATTGTTTATTGTTGGGTGTAAATGTGGGAGAAAATGTAAAAAAGGAGGAGAATAAAAAAGTATTTAAAAAATAAATAAAGATTTTGCCTGTTTCCTACATTAGCTTCATACCCAATATATTTCTGACGTTGAACAATGAGGCGAATTGGCCAATTATACAGGATGTAAGGATATCTGAATAAAGAGAGATTGTGGGCTTTGCCTCAATGCCCAATGTCCTGGCTGCCAGAGGGCAGAGTTATCAAAAGCAAAATGAATCCAAAGAAAGGGGACAAAATAAAAACACCTTTTAACTTTGCGAAAAAATAATATCTGCCATTTGGCTGTGGACACAAGTGGTAATGACATATGGTGACATGTCCCAGGGGGGGTCACAGTCATGTTGGTGCAGTGGTTAATAATGGGCGGGGGAAAGAGAGAAAGAGTTCACTCCGCACCACGACCGTTATCTAACATGGCCACCTTGCATGGATTGTGTGAATAGGCTTTCGGTGGTCAAGCCATTAGTGACTCATTTCTTTAACAGAATTTCAAATCAAAATAGAATGTAACAAAATATTCGGAGGTGAGGACAAAATTCACTCCAAATATATCAAGCCTTTGACACACCGTAGATTATTTTTGCAGAATTTTTTCTCTATTTCAGATAATAAAGATTGCAATTCAGACTGTTTTGTAGAATGTTAGATGTTGGATGAATAAAGTTTTGAATGTGTGAGAAAGCACAGACCAGGCAGCTACACACACGGTCCAGCTTCCTCATAAAATGACGGGGAAACTCGTCTCTTGCTCACTGTGAATGTTCCCCTTCTGGAGCTTGAGGCAGGATCAATTTGACTGGAGACGAAGTTGAATTCAAAATGAGGCTTTATTAGTTTCAGATGTGTGGCCTCCCACAACAGCTGGCGAAATAGCTGCGAACTGGAGGCCACGCGTATTTATAACCTGCCTCCTGGGTGGAGCTAGCATGCAGGGGCCACAGGTGAACCTGTAGTCCAGGTTCTACCGCACAACCTCTAATATCAGAACACAGTGGTTTACCATATTGCGCAAAGTTTTAAATCAATTCTTCAAATACTCAGATCTGCAGCTGAAGAATTGGTCGTCGTCCTTCATCTGTGCTGTCCATGAAAGTATCTCTAGATTAAAGAGTATTGATGTATGGATCATTTTGGAGCTGTTTTTGCCATTTTTATTTATCATTTTCAGTAGGTAATCAATAGTTGAAAATTGTTTCCAGCACAAAACAATGTGCAAATTAACTCACAAGGAACCACTTGGGAAACAAAACCATGACTGGAATAACTAATCTAAGTTAACAGCGGAGCCTAGAAATTGGGGACTGCCTGAAAATTGGGAGCACAATTCCGGGGAGGGGAAAGCACACATGTCTGTTCATGCAGCTGTGGGAACAATTTTAAGTTGGTGTGGCTAGCTCATTAGAATGGCTGAGGCATTCAACTCATTGGCTGGTCACCTATTTGAGCAGGTGGAGGAAATACCTGATTCTGCATTGGAGGACCTGGTCTCGGGGGACAAGAAGAGGGAAATAATAATAATAATAATTGCTTATTGTCACAAGTAGGCTTCAATGAAGTTACTGTGAAAAGCCCCTAGTCGCCACATTCCGGCGCCTGTGCAGGGAGGTCGGTACGGGATTTTATTCCTTTGGGAGTTCGAAAGCTGTCCAGGCAACAACAGCACTTGGAATTTGCCACTCTGGAGACTGGGTGTGGTGGTGGGTGGGAACGTCGGTGTGATTCCCGCTGGGTGACGGGGTAGGTAAGAAACCACATCCTGGGACATTTGAGGGCACCTCCAGCATTGCCTTTGACTCATCTCTCGATAAGAACATCATCAGCGATACATCCTCTTGGTCGGGCCAATTCTCGCCAGCATCTTGACTTTTGGAGGTCCTGCTGCATCTTCCTGCTCAGGCCTTTGCTCCCCATGGCCCAGTGCCAACTTGCGATGTGCCCTCTTCATCTTCATCTGAATGAGAGCCATTCCAAGGCAGGACTTTCTGCAACCTGCACCATTGATACCTTAGTGGACGTGTCAACAAATTGAAGTGATACATTTAATAAACATATCCATTATAGGTTTCCATCTATCTCAAAACCAGCAGGCAAGGCACCTGCTGAACCCTTCACCATAGCCTCTGTCTAGACATGGCATCCTCACCCACCCCTTCCAGGTGAAGATCACCCTGGAAGACCAGAGATGGATGTTCCTTCCATTCACAAATGACTGCGTGTGGAGACATTGCTCCTTGGCCAGGGAGGTGAGAGCCATGTGCAAGAAGCTGCCCTCTGACAGTTTTCTTCTTGTCTCCACCCTTGAAACTCGATAGAGAGACCATTGCCTAGGCAACATTGAAAGACTAACCACATGAGCTTTTGTCAACCATTTAACCAGGAGGATGGGATTTGGAGGCATGAGTTGACTGCACTCCACCAGCCCTGCTCCTTGGAGGTCTTCCACCTTCGCCTTCCCTCCTTCTCTCCCTCCTCCCTCCGTCCCTCCCTCCTTCCCTCCCGGCACATGACGTTGATGAAAATACCACAGAATGAACACAGCCCCACACCTTGCTGGGATCTCAGGAACAAACCTGCTGCAATGTGGGCTTCACCATAGAGAGGAGGACACAAGATAACAGGATAGTTGACATCCTGTGGCCTCGTAATTATTAGGGTGCCTCTTTAATCTGCCAATTGTGCTGACCTTGAACTCCCCCTGCCTGAAAAGATCCTTCTTCCACCTCGAGGGATATCACTGACTGACCAACAGTGTGGTCAAGGTCAGATTGGAATAATGATGCACATCACCTTTCAAACTTACCCCACCACCTTTTATCCTTCTCCTGTGACCCACCAACATCTCCCCATCACTATGGACCCACCTAACACCACCTTCCTCCCCACCCCCACCATCCCTGTCATCCTTGAACCCCTCCTCGTTGTGACATTATGGGAAATGTTCAGAATACGAAGGGTTAATGTCATATCATAATTGACCACTAGATGGAGCTAGATGCCGAACTATATAAAGCACGGACTCACAGGCTTCTGGGTGAAGGCTGGAGAGGAGAGCACAGGAGCAGTGAGAGCGATCAGAGTATAGTTATAGATAGAGTGTGGAGACTAGTGTTATTTGAGTGTAGATTGTCGATTACTTGATTATTGTTTAGTAAAGGAGTAAGTGGTCGAGCTTTAATAAGTAGTGTAAATAAATGTTAGCTTTGTTAATGAACTTAGCTTCTGTGGTCTTTGTGAACACTATGACATCCATCCTGAGAACAAGAATCACAAAGAACACCACATTCGTTACCCTGTACCTTATCATGATCCACTTGCCCATGCCTTCCCACCCTTCAGAGCCAACAGCCATTGCTGCTGCATGCCCACCCTGATCCTGCCTCCTCCCATTTTCCCAGCCCCTTACATTGACTCCTCTTTCCCAGACCCTCACGCTACCCTTCCCCCAAAAACCAGCCTCCGTGTTCAGCCTTTGCTCTATCCTTCTACCCCACACCCACCAGCCGTACCTCACCCCACCGTCCCACACCAGCCTTCGCCTACCTCCCTTGTCCAGCGTTGGTGCTGCGTTTGTTAATGCCACGCAATACCAGTGGCCTTATGTCGGGTCCTCAAGAAGAAAGCAACATCTACAGACCTCAAGAGGTAAAGCTTGCAAGGTGCAAGCCACTCACGTACAGTCATAATACTGCGACCTGCGCGAATGCGGGCAGCATCCTTCTCCCTGTCGGCCCCGACACAACATGACTTAGGGCTACAGGGGCCGGCGCTGAGTAAAATAGGCCCCCACCGGGAGAGGCCTGGTGGGGGGGGGGGGGGGAGCGGGGGTCTGACCCCGGGTGGAGGGGGGGCCTCCACCGTGGCCTGGCCCGCGAACGGGGCCTACCGATCAGTGGGCCGGCCTCTCCTGGTGGGGGCATATTTTACTCCGTGCCGGACCACTGATCGGTAGGCCCCGTTCGCGGGCCAGGTCAGGGTGGAGGCCCCCCCCCCCCGGGGTCGGACTCCCTCTCCCCCCCCCCCCCACCAGGCCAACCCCGACAGATGGATGGCAAAGATCAGGGCCGATATTCTCCGACCCCCCGCCGGGTCGGAGAATCGCCGGGGGCTGGCGTGAATCCCGCCCCCGCCGGTTGCCGAAGTCTCCGGCACAGGAGATTCGGCGGGGGCGGGAATCGCGCCGCGCCGGTTGGTGGGCCCCTCGGCTCGATTCTCCGGCCCGGAGGGGCCGAAGTCCCGCCGATAAATTGCCTGTCCCGCCGGGGTAAATTAAATCACCTACCTTGCCGGCGGAACAAGGCGGCGTGGGCGGACTCCGGGGTCCTGGGGGGGGGCGCGGGGCCATCTGACCCCGGGGGGTGCCCCCACGGTGACCTGGCCCGCGATCGGGGCCCACCGATCCGCGGGCGGGCCTGTGCCGTGGGGGCACTCTTTCCCTTCCGCCTCCGCCACGGTCTCCACCATGGCGGAGGCGGAAGAGACTCCCTCCACTGCGCATGCGCGGGAAACTGTCAGCGGCCGCTGACGCTCCCGCGCATGCGCAGCCCCGAGATGTCATTTCCGCGCCAGCTGGCGGGGCAACAAAGGCCGTTTCCGCCAGCTGGCGGGGTGGAAATTCCTCCGGCATCAGCCTAGCCCCTCAATGTTGGGGCTCGGCCCCCAAAGATGCGGAGCATTCCGCACCTTTGGGGCGATGCGATGCCCATCTGATTGGCGCCGTTTTGGGCGCCAGTCGGCGGACATCGCACCGTTTCCGGAGTATTTCGGCCCCGATGTGAATGGTGCCGGTGGGACTCGGGCTTTTTTGGCGGCCGCTCCCATCCCGGGTGGAGATTCGCTGGGGTGGCCGCGTAGAGCGGCCCCCGACCGGCACCGCGCGGACCCGCTGGCACCAATGGCTCTGATTCTCCGGTGACCAGAGAATTGGTGGACCGGCGTCGGAGCAGCGTCGCGCGAAATGTGCCCGGATCGCCGATTATCCGAACCGGCGTGGGCTGAGAGAATTCCACCCCAGGGGCAAGATTCTCTGGGATTCGGTGCAATGGCCCGAAACCGGCGCTAAAAACGGCGCGAATCACTCCGGTGTCAGGCCCCCCAAAACGTCGTGAATTCCCCGGCCCGGAACGGACTAGTAGTGGCGTGACGCCATTCGCGACGGCGTCACCCGTCACGGATGTGCGTACCGTCAGTGATGCCGCGCGGCGTCACTGCACAAAAGACGCCACCCCACTCCCCCGGAGACTCGGCAAAATGGCCGCCCGCCACCAGCGCCAAGTGAGACCCTCCACTGCCTGCCTTTCCCCCTTCCCCATCCCCCGTTCCCCCAGATACCCCCTTCTCCCATATCCCCCTTCCCCTATATCCCCCCATATCATCCCTTCCCCATATCCCCCTTCCCCCAGATACCCCCTTCTCCCATCTTCTCCCATATCCCCCATATCATCCCTTCCCCATAACCCCTTCCCCCATAACCCCCCTTCCCCCATATCCCCCCTTCCCCCATATCCCCAGAAATCCCCCTTCCCCCTTTTTCCCCATATCCCCCCATCCCCCATAATCCCCTTCCCCATATCCCCCTTTCCCCATATTCCCTTTCCACATATCCCCCTTCCGCCACAGCCCCCCTTCCCCCATATCCCCTTCCCCCATATCCTCCATCCCCATATCCGCCATATCCCCCCTTCCCCATATCCCCCATATCCCCCCTTTCCCCATATTCCCCTTTCCCCATATTGCCCTTCCCATATTCTCCATATCCCCCTTACCCCATATCCCCCCTTTCCCATATCCCCCCTTCCCCTAGAGTGCCCTTCCCCCATAACCCCCACTATCCCCTCTTTCCCATATCCCCCCTTCCCCCAGATCTCCCTTCCCCATAACCCATTCCCCATATCCCCCTATATCCCCCTTTCCCCCATAACCCCTTCCCTCATATCCTCCCTTACCCATATCCCCCATTCCCCATATCCCCCTTATCCCCCCTTCCCCATATCCCCCAATATCACCCCTTCCCCATATCCCCCGATATCACCCCTTCCCCCATATCCCCCTTCCCCATATCCCCCCTTCCCCCATATCCCCCCTTCCCCCATATCCCCAGAAATCCCCCTTCCCCCTTTTTCCCCATATCCCCCCATCCCCCATAATCCCCTTCCCCATATCCCCCTTTCCCCATATTCCCTTTCCACATATCCCCCTTCCGCCACAGCCCCCCTTCCCCCATATCCCCTTCCCCATATCCTCCATTCCCATATCCGCCATATCCCCCCTTCCCCATATCCCCCATATCCCCCCTTTCCCCATATTCCCCTTTCCCCATATTGCCCTTCCCATATTCTCCATATCCCCCTTACCCCATATCCCCCCTTTCCCATATCCCCCCTTCCCCTAGAGTGCCCTTCCCCCATAACCCCCACTATCCCCTCTTTCCCATATCCCCCCTTCCCCCAGATCTCCCTTCCCCATAACCCATTCCCCATATCCCCCTATATCCCCCTTTCCCCCATAACCCCTTCCCTCATATCCTCCCTTACCCATATCCCCCATTCCCCATATCCCCCTTATCCCCCCTTCCCCATATCCCCCAATATCACCCCTTCCCCATATCCCCCGATATCACCCCTTCCCCCATATCCCCCTTCCCCATAGCCCCCCTTCCCCCATATCCCCCCTCCCCCATATCCACCTTCCCCCATTTCCGGGGGGGGGGATATGGGTGAAGGGGGGATATGGAGGAAGCAGGATATGGGGGAAGAGGGATATGAGGGAAGGGTAATATGGGGTAAGGGGGATATGGGGGATGTGGGGGCAAGGGGGACATGGGGAAGGGAGGCTATGGGGAAGGGGGATATGGGGGGTTATGGGGAATATGGGAAGGGCGATATGGGGAAAGGGGGGATATGGGGAAAGGGGGATATAGGGGAAGGGGATATGGGGAAGGGGATATGGGGGAAGTGGGACATGGGGAAGGGGGCTATGGGGAAGGGGGATATGGGGGGTTATGGAGAATATGGGAAGGGCGATATGGGGAAAGGGGGGATATGGGGAAAGGGGGGATATAGGGGAAGGGGGATATGGGGAAGGGGATATGGGGGAAGGGGGTATATGGGAAGGGGGGATATGGGGAAGGGGATATGGGGGATATGGGGAAGGGGATATGGGTAAGGGGGATATGGGGAAGGGGATATGGAGGTTATGGGAAAGGGGGATATGGGGAAGGGGTTATGGGGAAGGGGGATCTGGGGGAAGGGGGGGACATGGGGAATATGGGAAGGGCAATATGGGGAAAGGGGGGATATGGGGGAAGGGTGGATATGGGGGAAGGGGGATATGGGGAAGGGGATATGGGGATATGGGGGAAGGGGGGATATGGGGAATATGGGAAGGGCGATATGGGGAAAGAGGGGATATGAGGGAAGGGGGGATATGGGGGAAGGGGGATATGGGGGAAGGGGGATATAGGGGAAGGGGGGTTATGGGGAATTTGGGAAGGGCGATATGGGGAAAGGGGGGATATGGGGAAAGGGGGGATCTAGGGGAAGGGGGATATGGGGAAAGGGGATTTGGGGGAAGGGGGTATATGGGAAAGGGGGATATGGGGGAAGGGGGGATATGGGGAAGGGGGATACGGGGGAAGGGGGATACGAGGAAGGGGATACGGTGAATGGGGATATGGGGGAAGAGGGATATGGGGGAAGGGGAGATATGGGGGAAGGGGGATACGGGGAAGGGGATACGGTGAAGGGGGATATGGGGGAAGAGGGATATGGGGGAAGGGGGGATATGGGGAAGGGGAATAGGGGGAGGGGTGATATGGGGGAGGGGGTATATGGGGGAAGGGGGGACAGACACAGCCGATCAGGCGGACGCCGCCCCTATGACGTTCTAGGGCGGCCACGAGCCAGGGACAGACCCGAAGCACCAGCTGGACCCGCCCACATCTAGTGCGAGTGTGGCGACGCCGGCGGGCCACACCCAGCGACAAGGAGGGCGGCCACAGGAACAGGCCCCCGTCGCACTGACGCACAGGACACTGACGCACAGGACACTGACGCACAGGACACTGTCGCACAGGACACTGATGCCCAGGACACTGACGCACAGGACACTGACGCACAGGACACTGACGCACAGGACACTGACGCCCAGGACACTGACGCACAGGACACTGATGCCCAGGACACTGACGCACAGGATACTGATGCCCAGGACACTGACGCACAGGACACTGACGCACAGGACACTGATGCACAGGACACTGACGCACAGGACACTGATGCACAGGGCACTGATGCCCAGGACACTGACGCACATGACACTGACGCACAGGACACTGACGCACAGGACACTGATGCACAGGACACTGATGCCCAGGACACTGACGCTCAGGACACTGACGCACAGGACACTGATGCCCAGGACACTGATGCCCAGGACACTGATGCCCAGGACACTGACGCACAGGACACCGACACACAGGACCCTGACGCACAGGACACTGATGCCCAGGACACTGACGCACAGGACACTGACGCACAGGACACTGATGCCAAGGACACTGACGCACAGGACACTGATGCCCAGGACACTGACGCACAGGACACTGACGCACAGGACACTGACGCCCAGGACACTGACGCACAGGCCACTGATGCCCAGGACACTGACGCACAGGACACTGATGCTCAGGACACTGACGCACAGGACACTGACGCACAGGACACTGATGCCAAGGACACTGACGCACAGGACACTGATGCCCAGGACACTGACGCACAGGACACTGACGCACAGGACACTGACGCCCAGGACACTGACGCACAGGCCACTGATGCCCAGGACACTGACGCACAGGACACTGATGCTCAGGACACTGACGCACAGGACACTGACGCACAGGACACTGATGCCCAGGACACTGATCCCCAGGACACTGATGCCCAGGACACTGATGCCCAGGACACTGATGCCCAGGACACTGACGCACAGGACACTGATGCACAGGACACTGATGCCCAGGACACTGACGCACAGGACACTGATGCCCAGGACACTAACGCACAGGACACTGATGCCCAGGACACTGACGCACAGGACACTGATGCCCAGGACACTGATGCACAGGACACTGATGCCCAGGACACTGACGCACAGGACACTGATGCCCAGGACACTGATGCTCAGGACACTGACGCACAGGACACTGATGCACAGGACACTGATGCTCAGGACACTGATGCCCAGGACACTGACGCACAGGACACTGATACCCAGGACACTTACGCACAGGACACTGATGCTCAGGACACTGATGCCCAGGACACTGACGCACAGGACACTGATGCCCAGGACATCTACACACAGGACACTGATGCCCAGGACACTGACGCACAGGACACTGACGCACAGGACACTGATGCCTAGGACACTGATGCCCAGGACACTGACGCACAGGACACTGACGCACAGGACACTGACGCCCAGGACACTGATGCCTAGGACACTGATGCCCAGGACACTGACGCACAGGACACTGATGCCCAGGACACTGATGCCCAGGACACTGACGCACAGGACACTGATGCCTAGGACACTGATGCCCAGGACACTGACGCACAGGACACTGATGCCCAGGACACTGATGCCCAGGACACTGATGCCCAGGACACTGACGCACAGGACACTGACGCACAGGACACTGATGCACAGGACACTGATGCCCAGGACGTTGACGCACAGGACACTGACGCACGGGACACTGATGCCCAGGACACTGATGCCCAGGACACTGACGCACAGGACACTGATGCCCAGGACACTGATGCACAGGACACTGATGCCCAGGACACTGACGCACAGGACACTGATGCCCAGGACACTGATGCCCAGGACACTGACGCACAGGACACTGACGCACAGGACACTGACGCACAGGACACTGATGCTCAGGACACTGATGCCCAGGACACTGACGCACAGGACACTGATGCCCAGGACACTGACGCACAGGACACTGACGCACAGGACACTGACGCACAGGACACTGACGCACAGTACACTGATGCTCGGGACACTGATGCCCAGGACACTGATGCTCAGGACACTGATGCCCAGGACACTGATGCACAGGACACTGATGCCCAGGACACTGATGCACAGGACCCTAACACACAGGACACTGATGCACAGGACCCTAACACACAGGACACTGATGCACAGGACCCTAACACACAGGAAACCAGCACCCAGGACACTGACGCACACGACACCCACACACAGGGGACGGAAGGACAGGAATCCCCACTCCAGGGGACCCCGGACTTCGGGTTGGATAAGGAACACGCCATTACGCCACTGCTCTCTCCTGCACCCTCCACCATCGCAGAGACACTCACCTCGGTTGGGCACTTTAGCGATGAGGCACCTCGTGTGCACAACACAGCCGTCCCGGTATACCAGGTGGAGCAGCCGAGGGGCCGGGCGGTCGGAGGGCAGCCCGGCGCAGGCAACCATCTGCTGCCCAGACGGGTCCCGGGTTCCTGGAGTTACCACACCCACCCATAGACCCGATGCAGGCACGGACCAAGGGACGACCGATGAGGGTGACGGCCGGCTTGCGGCAGCTGAAGACGAAGGTGGAGGAGTCCGCTCGCGTGCAGGAGCAGGTAGTGGTGCCGGTCATGCATGCCACCCAGGCTGACACCGCACGGGTGGCGTTCGCGGCGGAGGCAATGGGTGCGTTGGTGTCAGACATGGGTCGCAGTATGCAAGGTGTGAGGCTTTCGTGGCCCAGGACATGGCTGCCCTCTCGCAGGCAGCCATGAGCCAGAGCTAGCAGCAGATCGCAGAGGCACTCAACGCCGTGGCCCAGTCTCAGTAGGCAATGGCCCAGTCTCTGCAGGCCATCGCTGAGGGGATCGGCGCCATTGCCCAGGTGCTGGCCGGCGTCACCCAGACACAGACAGGGATGTCCAACTCCCTGAGCTCCATGACTGCAAACTTGCAGACCCTTGTTGATACCAGAGCGGGCCTCCAGGACTGGCAGCGCCACGTGTCGGGGGGGCGTCGGGTGCTCGGTCCATGTAGAGGCCCGGGGGCCATCGGGCACCCCGATGGAGGAGGAAGTGCTGGGGCCCGTTCCGGGTTCCCCTGTAGGGGAGGTCCCGGAACACCGCAACATCTCGGAGTTCCCCCCTTCCGTCCCAGGTGCATCTGGTGGGCAACGGGCAGGACAGGCTGGCAACTCACCATCCCAGTCACCCGAGCCTCAGCCTGGCCCATCTAGGCCGCGCCGCCCCAGGAAACGGCCGCCAAAGGGGTCCCTAGTCACAGGGCAGGAATCACAGGAGTCCACGTCCAGTTCCGCTGCACCGTCTGGGGAACCACCTAGACGCAGTCTTAAGGCCCGTAAGGCCAAAAAATTAGACACTGAGTAATTTGGATCGGGTGCAAGGCACAGATGAGTTCTGGGGCTAGGGCACATATATGAACTGTTTGTTATTAAAATCACTTTCACACCTACAGAAGCTGCCTTTGTGCTCTGTCCAATGCGTGCAGGGATGTGGTGTGAGGTGAGCGCCAGTGAGTGTGTGAGGGGTGATAGAATGTCGGCCTCAGGTGACTATGCCCCCCCTCCCTCGAGTCGCCCTCGCCAGCCCCCGGGCAGACGACGGGACCGTGTGCTGCAGTATCACGGCCGCACGCAGGGACGGTCCGGGTGGAGGGTGGTACTGTGGCCATGCGTCAGACATTGTCCAACGATGTAGAGCCCAGAGCTCATCACCGAGCGGGTTGTCATCATCCTCCATGGCCTGTAATAGACACGCTTCCACCGGCGACCGTGTGAGCCCGGCCATTTGTGCTGCAGGTGGATGTGCAATGGAGGGGTGGTGTGCATGCGGGTGGGGTGGTGTTGGGTGGGTGGGGTGGGGGTAGCTGGTGTTGGGTGGGGTGAGGGTGGTTAGTGTTGGGTGGGTATGTGGAGTGAGGGTGGTTGCTGTTGGGTGGGTGGGGTGAGGGTGGTTGGTGTTGGGTGGGTGGGGTGCGGGTGGTTGGTGTTGGGTGGGCGGGGTGAGGGTGGTTGCTGTTGGGTGGATGGGGTGAGGGTGGTTGATGTTGGGTGGGTGGGGTGAGGGTGGTAGGCTGGTGCTGTAGTTTGCAGTCTGTGCCCATACCCGGCGATTCCCACGCCCCCCCCCTAGTCCGTGAACCGGGCGGCTATCAGCCTGTCCCATGCCCGCTGGCCCAGCCGGTAACGGTGGGCAGCCTCCCGTCCATGTCCACCCCATCTGTCCTGACCATTGCCCCCATCCTCCTCATCTGAGGAGGTCTGCGCCTCGTCTTGCTGCTCCTCCCCTTCCCCCTCCTCTGCCTGCAGCCCATCGCCCCTCTGCTGGGTAATGTTGTGCAGGATGCAGCAGACCACAACGATGCGGCCGACCCTATCTGACGGGTACTAGCCCAAAGCACCTCTCTATCACACCCCTGGTCGCTGCATGGGCATCGTTGTGGCAGTTCTCCGCGCCAGTCTGTGGCCTCCGTATAGACGTCACCAGCCACGACCGCAACGGTTAACCCCTGTTGCCCAGCAACCAGCCCCTCAGCCGCAGGGGCGACCCTCGTACATGGTGGGGATGAAAGATTGCGCCAATACGAATGAGTCATGTACACTGCCCGGGTACCGGACGCAGGATCATCATGCGGTGGTTGCAGACCACCTGAACGTTCAAGGAATAGGTCCCCTTCCCATTCGTGAACACAGCCCTGTTATCCGCAGGTGGCCACATGGCAATGTGCATCCCATCGATTGTCTCCTGGTCCATGGGCATCCTGGTCCTCCTCCTCGTCCTGTCGTGCGGGCGGCCCTTCAGCTTGGGCGGCTGCCACCTGCCTCCCTGCGGCACGCTCCTCTGCGGCAGCCTCCGCCGCCTCCCTGGCACGCTCCTGCTCCCCCAGGGAAACCCGCCATGGCAGCCAACATCGCTGGGTGATGACCAAACATAACAGCCTGCAGGGGGTGGGGGTGGGGCAAATAGACGACATGTCACCATTGCCCATACCCGCCCCCCCTGCAGCCAGGTGCCTTGGGCTGCATGGTCGCATCTGTTGCCAGCTGGCACATGGCCAGGCGGACCCCCTCCCCGGCTCGCACCCTCCCCAAAATCCCCCCCCTCTCCACCCCTGCACGCACCCTCCCCAACCACCCCCCCCCTGCATGCACACTCCCCAACCACCCCCCCCCCCTGCACGCACCCTCCCCAACCCCCCCCCCTCCCTGGCACACACCCTCCCCGACCTCCCCCCCCCCCCCCGCCCCTCCCCCCCCCCTCCCCGGTACGCACCCTCCCCAACCCCATCCCCTTCTCCGGCACGCATCCCTCCCCAAACCCCCCCTCCCCGGCACGCACCCTCCCCAACCCCACCCCCCTCCCCGGCACGCACCCTCCCCAAACCCCCCCCCTCCTCTCCGGCACGCACCCTCCCCAACCCCCCCCTCCTCCCCGGCACGCACCCTCCTCCCCAACCCCACCCGCCCACCTTCCTCCCAAACCGCCCTATGCTCCCCAACACCACCCTCCTCCCCAACCCGCCCTCCCCCCCAACTCCCCCCCCCTACTCCGCCCCAACCCCCCACCCCCCCCCCCCCCCATCCCATCCCTCAACTCCCCGGCACGCACCTCCCCAACCCCCCCCCCCCCCTCCCCGGCACACACCCTCTCCATCACGCACCCTCTCCATCACGCACCCTCTCCATCACGCACCCTCCCCACCCCCCCCTCCCCGGCACGCACCCTCCCCAACCCCCCCCCCACCCTCCTCCCCGGCACACACCCTCTCCATCACGCACCCTCTCCATCACGCACCCTCTCCATCACGCACCCTCTCCATCACGCACCCTCTCCAACCCCCCTGCCCCTTACTCCCCAGCCCCTCCCTCCCCGCAAGCCCTTCCCTCCCCAGCCCCTCCCTCCCCGCAAGCCCTTCCCTCCCCAGCCCCACCCTCCCCCCAAGCCCCTCCCTCCTCCCAGTCCCTTGCTCCCTACCCCCAGCTCCACCCTCCTCCCAGCCCCTCCCTCCCCATTCCCCCCAGCCCCCCTCCCTCCCCCTTCCCCAGGCACTCCCTCCCTACTCCCCCCCAGTCCCTCCCTCCCCCACGGCACGCACACTCCAACGGCTCCTGTGTACCCCCCCCCACCATCTGCGGTCGTGCTGTCTCTTCTCCGACGGCCGCCCCACACCGACCCCCTACCTCCGCGCTGACGGGCGACAACCGTTACGACTGGTTGGTGCCGTTAAATAGATGGTCACGTCGGCGGGACTTCGGCCCAGAGAATCGAGGCGGCCCCGGGGCCCGTTGCATTGCGCCGGTCCTCGACATTCTCCGAGGCGCGCGGCGCGAGTCACGACGACGGGATTTTTGGGAGGCCGGAGACTATCGCGGGGCGGCCGGGCGGGATTTACGCCGCCCCCCGCCGGGGGGGGTCGGAGAATCCGCCTTCCACCAAATTAAGTGTCGCTGCTCATCATGATTCCCCCTGCTGGCAGGAGTGGAGAATTTCACCCTGTATTGCCAGTGGGAGAAGGTTCCAGAAGATGCGAATGCCAGAAGCTTAGCTCCCAGGACTTGTCTGCAATGCACAAAAAAGGTCAATGACCTCACCAGAGTTGATAAGGTAAGAATTCTGTTTATACTGATATCATTAAGTAAAGCAAAGTAAAGGAGGCTTAGAATATTTATAGGAAAAGCAATAATTTGATGAAACGTAAGATTCATATTTAGAATTTTTAAAGCTCATGATCAGAGGATCACTGCCTTCATAGTGAAAAGAAAATATCCAGAATCAGGGCATATTCTACATTTAGAGGGGCCATGGTTATTTCCAGGTAAGGTCTCTCACCATTAAAGTGGGACATCCTTAAACAGCGGCAGATCCTCCCTGCCAAAGGGAAGCTCTCGTGGACAGTGAGAGCCATCCACGGTGAGAGTGAGATTGTCACAGCAATGGAGACCTCCATGTATAGAGGGACAGCTGGATTCTCTGTTCCTGAGACTATGTGTTGATGCTGGGGCAGGATTCGTGGACTTCCATGACAGCAAAACTGACGCCGCACCAGGACCGATTCAGGGACTGTTAAGGGGCTAGCACTGGTGCCACGTGGAACACAATCGATCCCAATGAGAGACAGTGCCAGATTCAGGCGGCTGACAAGCTGCAGCCGCATATTCACACTTCACTCTCCACACACACCATCCCTGTCAACAAGATGGTACTGGTTGCGCTGGGGCCATATGCATAAGTTGACAGGTCAGCTGAGGCCAGAGGGCGCCTAGGGGGGTTGACCTGGGGAGATACCCATATGACCCATGGCCCTAAGTTCACAGTTCAGTGGATTGCGCAGTTGCATGGCTGCCTTGTCTTGCAGGCTGCGCTAATGGTGTTCAGTGTCCGTCCAGCCCACCCCACAGCCTACCTCCTGGCTACCCGGCCAGCGGCACAACTTTCAGCAAACCATGGTGATGTTGGGCACTTTCCGTGCCCCCTCTCTCTCCCTCAGCAGCCTCGGCGCCTGTTTCACGATTTTTGATAGCACAAGTGAACCTCGCCGTCGGGAATTCGGCCCATTGGAGGCGGAGAATCGCAGAGGTCCTGGAGAATACCAGGTCAGGCCCGCAAACGATATACCAATGGCGTTTACTGTGCGTGTGTTCTGGAACGCATTGATGCTGCCATCAAGGCGACGGAGAATTGTAATTTGCCGTCAAATCAGCGGCCACCGCGATTTCTGCGTCGGTACCGATTCTCCGCCCAATCGCGTTTCCAGATTCCGGCGTCGGCTGATGGAGAATCCCGACCGGAAGCTTTCAATATCAGAATGCGATACAGTTAGGGTGAGACTGTCATTATCAGAAGGAAAAAAGCGAGGGAAGTAAATGTTCCGATTAATTGCTACACTCGTGTCACTCAAACAGGGAGATAATCTACTCGGTTTGAGGCTAAAAACAGGGTAATCAGCTAGTCCGTAAATTTAAAACTCAACCAGATGCTGAGAATGAAGGGCTCAATCAAACAGAGCATAAAAAGACAGTTTAATATTCCTGTAGAATATCACAATTTTGGACAGATAATACAACTGCATAGTTAAGATAATTTTATGAAAACCAATTTCTATCTAAGCTTCTTGAGAGTTGAAAACTGGAAGCAGATGGTTGGAAGCGGTTTGGAATTCATCAGCTTCAGGCATTAATAATGCGAGGCATCATTCTTCCAATTTAATATTGCTGGACACTTTGATGAAAGATTCTCACATAACAGATTTTATTCAAGCATTGGGACATGATAATGAATATTTGTTACTTTTGATTGAGTTTGAATGAACATACACTGGAACAATTTAGAGTCATATTACTGCGAATGAGCGGACCAGGAATTCTTGATTTCCTGCACGCATTTTTCTGCTGGGAGCTCTGAGCTTCAGTCATTATCTTTCCATATCCCAAAGCATGAGTATCAGAGAGGATCACTGCATATTCATGAATCTCCAGTATCAGCCAGGATTGTCTCCTGTTTCCCAACATATCGTGTCAGCCAATAGTCCTCTGCCTTTACCCAGACTACCGTTTAATCGGATGAAGGTCACAGGGCTGAAATGTTGTTAATTCTGCTCCTCTCTCCACAGATGCTGCCAGACCTGCTAAGCACTCCCAGTATTTGTGTTTCTATTAATCATGGTTCAACAGTAAGTCCCCACTCGGCAGGGCCTTGCGCGCCATACACAAGTCGCAGGGTGAAGAGATGTCACTCCAAGGACAACATACATATGGGAACGCCACCACATGGGCATTCCCCTCCGAGTCACTCACCTGACTTGGAAATATATAATAATAATAATCTTTATAATAATCATTATTATCACAAGAAGGCTTACATTAACACTGCAATGAAGTTGCTGTGAAAAGCCCCTAGTCACCACATTCCGGCACCTGTTCGGGTACACAGAGGGAGAATTTAGAATGTCCAAATTACCTAACAGCACGTCTTTTGGGACTGTGGGAGGAAACCGGAGCACCCGGAGGAAACCCACGCGGACACAGGGAGAACGTGCAAATTCCGTACAGACAGAGACCCAGCCGGGAATCGAACCTGGGACCCTGGTGCTGTGAAGCCACAGTGCCATTCCTTCGTAGTCGATGGCACTGGCACAGTGGTTAGCACTGATGCCTCACAACCCGGGTTCGACTCTGACCTTGGGTGAATGTGTGGGGTTTTCACATTCTTCCCATGCCTGCGTGGGTTTCCTCCGGGTGCTCCATTTTTCCTGCCACAGTCCAAAGATGTGCAGGTTAGGTAGATTGGTCACGCTACATTGCCCTTTAAATATCCAAAGATGTGTAGGTTAAAGTACGGGATGATGCGCAATCAATTACACTCAAGACGAAGTGATTCCATAACTGAAGGCTTTAATCTGCTAGAACCTTTTCCCCAGCAGCTTCGATACAGAAAGTGAAGGCTGCTGGGACGGCACCATCTCTTATAACCCCGCCTTCAGGGCGGAGCTATGTAATACAGCCTATGGTAGACTCCTGGGTCTAACCAATGGTCATCAGCCTCTCAGGTACCGCAATACCTAGTACTACCACATTCACCCCTTGTTAAAAAAGAGCCCGGCGGGGGTGGTGGCCAGCGTTAGTAGTCGCCTTTAGCATGGTATGACCAGGTATGGAGGTACCGTGATGTTGAGCATATGTACAAAGTGTTCATAGTGCAGCAATCAGTCGATCGGGCGGCCTGGCCGTCCTTCTCGAGCGTCTGGGCTTCGGCGGTGATTCTGACGAGGGTCCGGCGGTTGCGACTCCGGGAGCGTGGTGTCGTCCTCCCTGGCAGTTTCGTCACCCCTAGGCGGCGCTGTAGGGGCAAAAGATTGACAGGGAGGGGGGGTGCCTGTAGGGGGTGTCGGAGGGTGGTAGGGCCTAGGTAGGAGGGGCGGGAGTACTGACCCTCCAGTGAGGTGCTGTGGGGATGGGGGCAATGGTTCGGGTGCGCGTGGGGTTCCGGCGGGCGCCAGGTCCCGAAGGGAGACTGTCTTTCCGGCCGTCAGGGAACGCCACGTAGGCGTACTGGGGGTTAGCGTGCAGCAGGTGGACCCTCTCGACCAACGGGTCCGACTTGTGCGCCCGCACGTGCTTCCGAAGCAGGATGGGTCCGGGTGTCGCTAGCCAGGTTGGGAGCGAGGTCCCGGAGGTGGACTTCCTGGGGAAAACAAGGAGACGTTCATGGGGCATCTTATTTGTGGTTCTACAGAGCAGCGACCGGATGGCGTGCAGGGCCATTGGGAGGACCTCTTGCCAGTGGGCGACCAGGAGATTCCTGGTCTGCAGGGCCAGTAGAACGGTCATCCAGACCGTTCCGTTCTCCCTCTCTACCTGCCCGTTTCCCCGGGGGTTGTAACTGGTCGTCCTGCTCGAGGCAATGCCCTTGCTGAGCAGGAATTGACGCAGTTTGTCGCTCATAAAGGAGGACCTCCTATCACTGTGAATGTATGCGGGGAAACTGAACAGTGTAAAGATACCCTGGAGGGTCTTGATGACGGTGGTTGTGGTCATGTCTGGGCAGGGGATGGCGAAAGGGAACCGGGAGTACTCATCAATCACTTTCAGGAAGTACGTGTTGCGATCGGTGGAGGGGAGGGGGCCTTTGAAGTCCATGCTGAGGCGTTCAAAGGGACGGGAAGCCTTTATCAGGTGCGCCCTCTCTGGCCGGTAGAAGTGCGGTTTGCACTCTGCGCAGATTTGGCAGTCCCTGGTGGCTGTCCTGACCTCCTCGATTGAGTAGAGCAGGTTGCGAGTCTTGACAAAATGGAAAAAACAAGTGACCCCCGGGTGGCAGAGGTCCTCGTGGAGGGATCGGAGGCGGTCCACTTGTGCAGTGGCACAAGTGACGTGGGACAGGGCATCAGGAGGCTCGTTCAGCTTCCCCGGACGGTACACGATCTCGTAGTTGAAGGTGGAGAGTTCTATCCTCCACCGCAAGATCTTGTCGTTTTTAATCTTGCCCCACTGTGCATTATCGAACATGAAGGCAACCGACCGTTGGTCCGTGAGGAGAGTGAATCTCCTGCCGGCCAGGTAATGCCTCCAATGTGTCACAACTTCAACGATGGCTTGTTCTTCTTTTTCGACCGAGGAGTGGCGAATTTCGGAAGCATGGAGGGCACGGGAGAAGAAAGCCACGGGCCTGCCTGCTTGGTTGAGGGTGGCGGCCAGAGCTACGTCGGACGCATCGCTCTCGACCTGGAAGGGGAGAGACTCGTCGATGGCGGGCATCGTGGCCTTTACAATGTCTGCTTTGATGCGGCTGAAGGCCTGGCGGGCCTCCGTCGACAGGGGGAAGGTTGAGGACTGGATCAGGGGTCAGGCTTTGTCTGCGTAATTGGGGACCCACTGTGCGTAATAGCTGAAGAACCCGAGGCAGCGCTTTAGGGTCTTGGGGCAGTGAGGGAGGGGGAACTCCATGAGGGGGCGCATGCGCTCAGGGTCGGGGCCTATGACTCCACTTTGCACTACGTAGCCTAGAATGGCTAGACGGTCGGTGCTAAACACGCATTTATCCTTATTGCATGTCAGATTAAGGATGTTCGCAGTCTGGAGGAATTTGCGGAGGTTGGTGTCATGGTCCTGCTGGTCATGGCCGCAGATGGTGACGTTATCCAGATACGGGAACGTTGCGCGTAAGCCGTACCGGTCAACCATTTGGTCCATCTCTCGCTGGAAGACCGAGACCCCGTTAGTGACACCAAAGGGAACTCTTAAAAATTGATAGAGCCGCCCATCTGCTTCGAAGGCAGTGTACTTGCGGTCACCATGACGGAGGGGTAGCTGGTGGGAGGCAGACTTGAGGTTCACCGTGGAGAAGACCTTGTATTGTGCGATCCTGTTTACCAGGTCGGCTATACGGGGGAGAAGGTACGCATCTAGCTGCGTAAACCTGTTGATGGTCTGGCTGTAGTCAATGACCATCCTATGTTTCTCCCCGGTCTTTACCACCACTACTTGAGCTCTCCAGGGACTGTTGCTCGCTTTGATGACCCCTTCCCCCAGCAGCCTTTGGACCTCTGACCTGATGAAGGTCCGGTCCTGGGCACTGTACTGCCTGCTCCTGGTGGCGACGGCTTTGCAATCCGGGGTGAGGTTCGCAAACAGGGAAGGCGGGTCGACCTTAAGGGTCGCGAGGCCGCAGACAGTAAGGGGAGGTATAGGGCCGCTGAATTTAAAAGTCAGGCTTTGTAAATGGCATTGGAAGTCCAGCCCCAGGACGGTAGCCGCGCAGAGGTGCGGCAGGACATACAGGCGGAAATTGTCGAATTTCCTGCCTTGGACAGTGAGGTTCGCTAGGCAGAACCCCTTTATCTCCACCGAGTGTGGAGGCCAGGGAGATCCTTTGATTTACAGGGTGGGTTACAAGTGAACAGCGCCTTAACGTGTTGGGGTGAACAAAACTTTCCGTGCTTCCAGAGTCAATCAGGCATGATGTCTCGTGGCCGTTGATGAGGACCGTCGTTGTAGCCGTTGCGAGTGTCCGGGGTGGACTTTGGTCCAGTGTCACCGAGGGCAGATGAAGCAATTGCGAGTTCTGGTCGGGCAGCGTGTAGCCGGCCGTGCTGGGGGCCTGGGGCCCCATCCAAGATGGCGTCACCCATGGGTCGCACATTGAGTCCGGGGATGAAGAAGATGGCGGCGGCGATGGACAAAATGGCGGCACCCACCCGTCCAGCATGGTGTCCGGGGGGGCAAGAGGGCCGCGCCCGTGGGTCGCACGTGGCGCTAGGATAGGGGGGTGGCGGTGAGCGCTGGCCGGTCGGGGCCTGAAGGTGGGGTTGCCGCGGCGGTCCATAGTCGCTGGAGACCACGGCCACGGCGCGGGCCTGGCAGACCCCCACAAAGTGGCCCTTCTTGCCGCACCCTTTGCAGGCGACGGTGCGGGCCGGGCAGTACGGGCGGGGATGGTTCGCCTGCCCGCAGAAGAAACAGCGGGGCCCGGCGCCGTTACTGCGCAGGCTTGCGGGGTCAGGGGGAACGTCTGAAGGGCTGCCGCTGCGGGGTGCCACGCAGCCCAAGGGGCCGCCGCACGATCGGGTGCAAAAGACAGCGCGTTTTTGTAGGCAACATCCATGGACCCTGCTTGGGCCCGTGCCTCTGTAAGTCCCAGAGTGTCCCTTTCTAGGAGTCTCCGGCGGATATCGGGGGAGCTCATTCCTGCAACGAAAGCATCCCTGATTAAAAGTTCCGTGAGCTCGCTCCCCAAAACTTGCGTGCAGCCACAGTTTCGGCCCAGCACCAGCAGCGCCCGGTAGAAATCTTCCAACGTTTCCTCGGGGCTTTGCCGCCTCATTGCAAGTAGGTGACGAACGTAGACCTGGTTTACAGGGTGGATGTAATGTCCTTCTAGCAGTTCGATAGCGGCAGCATAATTCTCCACCTCCTCAATAAGGGGGTAGATCCCAGGGCTGACGCGGGAGCGCAGGAGATGCATCTCCGTGGGGGTGCCTACGGCCGTGTCGAGGTAGCCCTTGAAGCACGCCAGCCAATGTTTAAAAATAGCAGCAGAGTTATCCGCGTGGGGGCTGAGCTGGAGGCACTCCGGTTTGATGCGGAGATCCATCCTTCCAACTTAAGTTGCAGCAGATTAAATTGATGCACAATCAATTACACTTAAGACGAAGTGATTCCATAACTGAAGGCTTTAATCTGCTCGAACCTTTTCCCCAGCAGCTTCGACACAGAAAGTGAAGGCTGCTGGGACGGCACCATCTCTTATACCCCACCTTCAGGGCGGAGCTACATAATACAGCCAATGGTAGACTCCTGGGTCTAACCAATGGTCATCAGCCTCTCAGGTACTGCAATACCTGGTGCTACCACATGGGGATATGGGGATGTGGCGGGGGAGTGGGCCTAGGCAGGGTGTCCTTTCGGTAGGTTGGTGCAGACTCGATGGGCCGAATGGCCTCCTTCCGCATTGTACAGGTTCTATGATTCTTCGATGAAAATCCTGGAACTCCCTCCCTAACAGCACTGTGGTCTACCTACACAACATGGACTGCAGCCGGTCAAGAAGGCAGCTCACCACCACCATGTCAAGGGCAATTAGGAATGGTCAATAAACGCTGGTCTAGCCAGCGAAGCCCACATCCCGTAAATGAATAAACAGAAAGAAAGAGGTTAGTGGTGGGTGAGCATAAAACAGCCTTTCACCCGTCCTGATCTATTTGGTATCGCTCTGTTGCTCCTCCTCTCTTTCCAAACATGTCTGGCCGGATTCTCATTGGGACACATGTTGGCTCCGCAAGTGGTGTTCACGACCTAAAGACAAATGACACCAATTGATGCAAAGGTACATGAGAACCTAACTGCCGGCAACATCAATTGAAGAAAAACAAGGGTCTCGGAAGTGGTGAATTATTATTTACCCCAGAGGGGCTTGAGTACCAATCCAATTAAATATTCCAATAGAAGCTGAGTGCAGCAGTTCCAGTTGCTGAAATCTAAAAGATCTTTCAAGCCGTGATAAAACTCCAAATCTAAACTTTTGGAACTAACATTACTTGTGTATCAAATAAAAGTTGGCAGAAGCAGAGGATGCAAACGTAGGTAGCCAGCCAAGAGTTTAAGTAAATCATCCCACAGGCCAGCGTGAGTTTAAATAAACCCTCCTGTCGCCAATTTGAGTTGAAGTAAATCCTCCCAGGTATCGAGCATCAGCTGCAGCTGTTTCCTGCTGTCATTCGCTGACCCTGCAACAATATGGAGGCTGTGAGTGTTCATTGTTAGAATGCACTGATTAGTCACATGACAATGGGCCAAAACCGCTCCATCCACAGTGCCATCCACAATGACAGATACAGCGGGTAACTAGTAAGGTCCATACTCATCAAGCCCCAAATGGGGTGCAACCTGTCACTTGGGGCCAATCTTTTTCTGACTGCGTGGTGGTGCGTCCTCTATGGGCGCGATTCTCCGGCCTCCTTACGCTCTCGCTCAAGCGAAACGAGGCCGGTGAACAGCGGGAGAGTGCCGCAGGAGAGGCGGCACGGTAGCACAGTGGTTAGCACTACTGCTTCACAGCTCCAGGGACCTGGGTTCAATTCCCGGCTTGGGTCGCTGTCTGTGCGGAGTCTGCACGTTCTCCCCGTGTCTGCGTGGGTTTCCTCCGGGCGCTCCGGTTTCCTCCCACAAGTCCCAAAAGACGTGCTTGTCAGATGGATTGGACATCCTGAATTCTCCCTCTGTGTATCCGAACAGGCGCCGGAGTTTGGCAACGAGGGGCTTTTCACAGTAACTTCTTGCAATGTTAATGTAAGCCGACTTGTGACACTAATAAAGATTATATCAATGAGAACCGCGCTAGGCACCAGACAGTTTGTGATGCAACCATCCCACTCCCATAGGCAAAAGCAGGATCTCACCGTAGCGTAACGAGAAGCCAATTATCACCACTTAAGCCCAATTTCCATACAGTTAACGGGAACCACCCCATATCCAATAACCTCCGACCATTCAGCGGCCTCCCCAGCAAATGCTCACACTGGCACCGATTAGTACTCCTTTTGAAAAACGTGATCCTGGCGGAAGGGCATTGTGGGTAGCCGAGGAGGTGAGTAGCCATCTTTGCTCACAGGCAAAGAGCCCGGGCGCACTGGGATTGCCAACCCAGGGCTCGGTAATGGATGAGGGACCCCTCGGTTGGGGGTGGGGGACCTTCCACAGGGGTGGGCCATAATCGGAGGGTGGGGGAGGGTGTTGGGGGGGGGGGCAATCGGGGGCCAACTGCTCGCAGCACCACCATGCCATCCCCTGGAACGTGTGTACTGTTGCTAACTTTCTCCTTGGTTCAATTGCTCTGTTTTATTACCTTTGCTCTCGAATCGCCAGGTATCTTTATGATACTGCCACGAGGTTCAAGTCCGAGTAATGATCAATAACTCAATACACCGATTAGTAAGATTTAAATCAAAGCACATTTATTATACACAGTATTCGCTACTCATGCACAAATTCTACGTCTAAGCTACTTCTACAACTGACAGGCCTATACTTAACTTCGGACTGGCCCACCAGGTCAGGGGTACAAATGGCCTTTCGTTCGGGTTCTGAGTCTGTGGGATTCGAAGTTGGTACGGGTTGGTAGCTAGGAGCGCCTATCTCGTAGCGAGCGTTAAATTAAGACTTACTTTGTTCGGTGGTCACTGCACCGGTCAAGGTCAATGTTGGTTCGTGTTGCTGGGTGACCCGGGCAGGACGAAGAGGTGAAGAGAGACCGATTTGAACTTGGGGCTTAACTCTTATAGTCCCCAGGGGCTTCCCGCCTTTCGGGGCGGACCCTGTACCTGGTCCCAAGTGATTGGACTTTGTCCCAATCGCTTGGTTCGATTTTCTCCAATGCTGGAGCGGTTCCCTGATCGATGGGCGGTCTTGAGGTTCTCGTTCACCTCCTTTGTGTTGGCTTCTGCTGGCGCCGAAGAGTCTGGCTTTGCTTTGTGTGTCCAAAATGTTACTTATTATTCCCGGGGATTGCTCATCAGTATGCAGATGGCTGCTACTTTGTTATGCTGATGGTCGCTGGTATCGATGTTGTCTGGCCTTTTGCAGAGGTAAATACACAGCAAACCTGCAGCTGCTGGTTTCTGTCTATGTTGGCTGACTTTCCCATCAGCCTTTGCCGTTCGCCATTTTAAATCGCAAGTTGGCCAATTTAGGTGGCTACGGTACCCATTCAGGGGGCAACACTTGTCCCTGTCCGTCTGCCCAAATGACCACCCATAACCCCTACTGACTGCTGGGGCCTTTGGCCTTGCAGCTGAAGGCTATTGCTGATAGGGAATTGCCAGTCGTAGTTAAGTGAGCACTTCACAGGGCGGCATGTGGCACAGTGGTTAGCACTGGGACTGCGGCACTGAGGACCCGGGATCGAATCCTGGCCCTGGGTCACTGTCCATGTGGAGTTTGCACATTCCCCCCATGTCTGCGTGGATTTCACCCCCACAACCCAAAGATGTGCAGGTGAGGGGGATTGGCCACGCTAAAATTGCCCCTTAATTGGAAAAAAAATAATTTAAGAAAACAAAAAAGTGAGCACTTCACACATCCCAAGTGGATTCCCGTGGGCATGCCATGTAGCATGTGGGAGTCATTGCCTAGCATCCCAATCACACCCTGATGCCTGGACACTGTGCCTGAACACTGCGGGAGGCAACACCACACACGCAGCAGCCAACATCCGAACACCCAGGGGATGGGACACAGCTCCTGGGACATGTCACAGCCGGAGAGTGGGTGAGTACCACGGGGAGGTGGATGGATGGCTGGAGAGATGGACAAAGGGTCCAGGGGTCAGCTCGCATTGTCAGAGTGTCAGAGGCGTTACAATGTTGTGCAAAAAGGTGTTCAATGTGTATTACAATCCCCCACTCCCGATGGTGCCGCCTCCCGCCCCCAAAACCCTTACCCCCCCAACCTCTACCTACGCCCCCCAACCCTCTGCCCCCTTCCCAAATGCCCTCAGTGATCCTCAACATGCTTTGCTGTCCTAGTTCTATCGCTACATCTAGGTGTTTCCCCAGGATGCACATCTGAGGTGGAGGCAGCCAGCTACCTACCTTGTCCAAAGGCCTTCGATGTCCCTGGCGGGTTTCCTCTGGGGGCTCTGAGGCCGGAGGGCCCTGGTTCACTTATGGGCGGCACATGCACAGCCGTGCCACCCTGTCCCGTGTGCTGACCTCGAGACGCAGCCTCATCAGAGGTGCGGAACTCTGGGTAGCTGGTGGCCGCTGTCGCCACTCCATGGGACGGATCCGGGTTAGCACTCAGGGCCCCTCCTCCTGCTTGGTGCCCATAGGTCCCTGGGATTCACCTTGGGGTGGAGGGGCAGCTGGTTCGGGCTCTGGCTGCTCCTGCATCATCTGCCTCTGCCAACTCTAGCAGCTCCCCATTGTCCGCACCATCATGTCGACGCACTCTGTGCAGCTCCCCAGTGACTGGGACATGCTTTGCAGTGCCTTGGCAATGCCCACCTGCGCTTGGGACAAGCTCCGCAGTGCCTCGGCCATTCCCACCTGAGAGCGGGACATGCCCCGCAGAACCTCATCAAGGTCGGCCTGGTACTGGGTGACATCCCCCAACAAGTCGGACATTCTACTGAGACCCTCAGCCATGGCCGTCATCGACTGCATGATGCCTTGGACACCTTCACTAATGGTACCAACGTTAGGCACCAGGCTCTCCACTGCGGTCTCCACCCTAGCAGTGTTGGCCTTGGTGCCACGCATTGCCAGCAACATCTCCTGTGCCAGTAGCTTCTGGGACTCCTCCAAGCGGCTATGGATCTGCTGGTGTGTCGCTGACATATCTCCCTGAATGTCCCAGACAGGCTCAACATCAGGCTGGGATCCAGCAGTCCTGCCGTCTAGCCTGGGTGTTCCTGCCTCCTCCTGGTGTGTATCTTCAGCGGTGTGGTGCTCACCAGATTGTGCCCCCGAAGCCTGTCCACTAACATGTCCCACCGAGGTGTGTGTATATGTACTGGCGGAGGGTGGCGATGATAACTATGCCACAACTATGACAGTTGCATTCTCGGAGTTCTCCTCCAAGGTGTTCTCCTCAGAGTCAGGAGAGGGGGCCCCCCCAGGATGGGCCGGCGACGTCGGCTGGAGGTCCTGCAGGACAATGGACATGTGGTCAGTGGGAGGGATGGGTCAGTCAGTAAGGCAATCGCTACTCACCTTTGACAGGTCCTCCGCGTCGGGCCCGGTGGTTCCTCACCTCTGCAGTGTCTGCCAGCCTCCACGTGGGCGGCCGCACTGTCCTCGGCCACACCGATCACCTCCAGTGCCCGCTCCTCGAAGTAGGTGAGGATTCTTAAGTCCAGCACCCCTCCGCCAGTCTGGGCGTCTCCCAACGATTCTGGGAGAGTTTTTCCTGAGGACACACAGAGGGGGCACCGTTGGCGTGGTTCACAAGAGTGGGGGGTGGTGTGAAGGGAGGGTGGGGGGGGGTGTTGAAGGGAGTGGAGGAAAGGTTGGGTCACATGTGGAGTTGGGAGTGGATGCTCCCTTTGGTGGCGGGGGGGGGGGTGTTGATGTCTACTTACTCAGGTTGCCGAGCTGTCACACTCCCCGAGCTGACAGCTGCCGCCACCTCATCCCAGGCAGCGCAGACTGCCCTGTGGCTGACCCTCCGGGACCTTTGGGGGAACAGGACATCCCTCCTGGCCTCCACGGCGTCCAGCAGCCTCCCCAAGTCAGCATTGTTGCGAGCTGGCTGGGGTTGGCTGAGCAAGTGCAGCTTAATTGCTGCTCGGCCTTGTCAGCGGGGTGGGTGGCGAGCGCGGTCCTGGTGAATCAGCTGACGAGCATTCATTTGCTTTGAGAAGCCCGTGACGCCTCGTTAAGTGGACCAATTGATGTTGAATTGCGTTGCCGGAGTTGCTGGGCCCAGCGCCAGGAGGCTTGCGCCAATTCCTGCTCGCAACCACAACTTTTCTGGAGAATCACGGCCTATGTTTATTAAGCTCTTTAGCACTTTTGTGAATTTTTAGTTATACTTTAGTGGGGCAGATAAATTTGCCAAGTTGTCAGGCAACATCTCACTAAAGTAGTTTATTTTTATTCTAGGTCAGTATGAGAAATGAGCATTTTATGTTGTTTTCACATGAATAACTCTGGCTCACAAATAATAGTGCTTGATGGAAAATAGGATGTCAAGTGGAGTTTTGTGTAAACTGCAGTGCCAAAGTTTTGTAACTGTGTACGTGACTGACCTTCGGGATGAACAGAACTTGCAATAACAAGATGCAGGTGGGGATAGATTCCTCATTCTAAAACATAACAAGTTCCAAATAATAATAACTGATAAGGAAACTGCCAGCAAGGCAGAGGGCGGGGTGTGTTTCGAGATTGTATATATGGACTAATGCTGTGTCTGCTCGGTGTGCCTACTAATGTTGACGGGCGGCACCCGTTCTTGCAAGATCGACTGAATAAAATACTTCTTCAGAATTTGGCTAAGTGTAAATTATTATCAAGTGAGCGGTGTTTCTCACGGTCAGTATACATTGCCCATCGCCAACAGCCCTTGAGAAGATTGTTGTGAGCCTCCTTCTTGAAGCACCGCAGTTTATGTGCTGTACGTTTGTCCACAGTGCTGTTCGGAAGGGAATTCCAGCTAGGGAGCTGGATTGGCCGATATTGGGGCTATGTCCGGGGAGCCGTGGTGTTTTACATGGGAAACATTGGTGCCGCCCAGCACCGATCCTCCGACTGGTGAGGGGTGAGCAGCTGCACCATGTAAAGCGTCCGGCCTTCATAAAATAAACGGGCGGAGAATCACCGGGTCCGTGGCTGCGCATGCGCACGGCGACGACCAGCATTGTGTCGGCCGTGTACGGACCCGACCTGCCAGATAGTGTCTCCAGGACATCCCCTCGCCGCCCCCTGGCTAACCCCCACCAGTCTCCCCAGCCCTTGTGGAAACCCCCCCTGGCCAGCAACATGGCTCCTGCCCGACTGTGGGCGCTGTTGGACACAGTCCGCAGCTGCGACGGCGGGTTCCCGACTTCCGAGACCACACGTCAACCGTGCGGTCGGGAACGCGGCCCATTGGGGGCGGAGTATCAGAGGAGGGCCTTCAGGTGATGTCCTTTTGGAGGGGGCAGAGCATGCGAAAACCCCCGATTACATCATGAAAAGGGATTGTCCACCCGATCGCCAATCATGAAATCGGCGTCGGGGAACGGAGAAACCTGCCCAGGACTTTTACCCAGTGACAGTGAAGGAACGAGCGATGTGGTTCCAGGTCAGGATGGTGTGTGACATGTAGGGGAACCTGCAGGAGGTGGTGTTCACATCTGTCTGCTACCCTTGTCCTTCTAGCTGGTGGAGGTTGCGGATTTGGAAGGTGCTGTCAGGCGAGGCTTGGTGAGTCGCTGCATCTTGTGGATGGTACACACTGTTGCCACAGTGCGTCGATGACGGAGGAATGTATGTTGAAGATGGTGGATGGGGTACCAGTCAAGTGAAAAAATGAAATGAAAATGAAATGAAATGAAATGAAATGAAAGTGGGCTGCTTTGTCCTGATGTCGAGCTTCTTAAGTGTTGTGGGAGCTGCACTCATCCAGTCAAGTGGAGAGCTTTCCATCATACTCCTGACGTGTACCTTATAGATAGTGGACAATTGTCAATAACCTTCAGAAGTAATAAATGTTATTGGTTCTCATCCAAAAACGGGAAGAATTTGGGTTGGTTAGCAATTCAAATCCAAACATTCATGGACAGGTGGAGCACTAATGTATCCAAGCACACTGCTAAATAGAAACGTTACACCAGACTCAGTATCCAGATATTCTCCGAGGGTCAGTGTCCTTTTACTGTCCAAACTTGATATCACGATCCAGATGAAAATTGACTGACTAGAATCATCGTCTGAGCTCAGTGTCCAGCAACTCCGTCTAGCCCAGCCAAAGGCTCAGGTTCAATGCTTAACATGATGTCTAGACTCAGTCTAACCCAGCGGCTAGGCTACTATTCAAGCTGTGTGTATTCGACATGCTTTTTGAACTCTGCATTAAGATTACTGGATAATTGCATTCGTGATAACGTACAGAATAACATTTCTCCAATTGAGTGAACTTTGTTCTCGCTGCCAAAGTTAAAAGATCCAATCAACAGAAATCGCACTAGTGATGTTTTGCTTGGATGCATTCTGCGAAAACAATGGCACAAGGGAAGCAAATGTTGTTTCTCGGGATTTGACCATGACAAGAGGTTGTACAGTTCAGTCCGTATTGATGAAAGATTGAATCTCAATCAATGTCCTCACATTTGCCAACTCTTAGCATTTCACACAGACCTAAGCAATTCTTACTGTGTTGTCTTGGCTTCACCATTTGCTGATGAATGTTTTTTTCAACCTTCAATACTTTGGGCCGAGTTGGTTCCGAATGCCCTTTGGGACTTTTGCGAAAATGCACATGTGCGCTTGCAGATTGTAGGTCCTTGGCAAACTCCACCCTGTATATGTTGGTACAGTCATTTTCAAATTCAGGGACGCGGCCTATGGGTGGGTTACGGGATATCATGAGGATCGCGCGGCCATACGTCGTGGCGTTCCCAATCGCGGAAAGTATTGCCCAACAGCCGCGACCGGCTTTTAAAAATGCCGGCTGCGACCGGCTTTCAGAATGCTGGCCGTCCCGTATATGAGCGCCCCTCAGCAGTGCGCAGGCCCGGAGCCCAGCAGGGCAGACCGCCTCCTCCTGACTTCAGCGCGCTGGCCCAGGAGCAGATTTTTTTTTTTAAATCGATGGAGTCTTCCTGCCTGGACTGCGGCAGAGGGCAGGCCAGCCACCCCGTACACTGATGTCATGAAATGAAAATTCAAAATCGCTTATTGTCACAAGTAGGCTTCAGATGAAGTTACTGTGAAAAGTTCCTAGTCGCCACATTCCAGCGCCTGTTCATGGAAGCTGGTACGGGAATTGAACCCACGTTGCTTGGCCTGCTTTAAAAGCCAGCTATTTAGCCCTGTGCTAAACCAGCCCCTTGTGCCCGGGCTAAAGAGAGATTTCTCGATTTTGTTAGCAGCAAGCAAGCAAAGGACTGAAGAATTTAAAATGGATCATTTTGTAATAAGGAAGAGAGGGCCAGATACACACACTGGCCCGGATCGCACAACTAAACCTGCTGGAGAGAGCTGCTCAGGAGAATCCACAGCAGGACAAAGCAGTGCAGGTGAGAGCTGTTCAGGAGAGTCCACAGCAGGACAAAGCAGTGCTGGAGAGAGCTGCTCAGGAGAATCCACAGCAGGACAAAGCAGTGCTGGAGAGAGCTGCACAGGAGAATCCACAGCAGGACAAAGCAGTGCTGGTGAGAGCTGTTCAGGAGAGTCCACAGCAGGACAAAGCAGTGCTGGAGAGAGCTACACAGGAGAATCCACAGCAGGACAAAGCAGTGCTGGTGAGAGCTGCTCAGGAGAATCCACAGCAGGACAAAGCAGTGCTGGTGAGAGCTGTTCAGGAGAGTCCACAGCAGGACAAAGCAGTGCTGGAGAGAGCTACACAGGAGAATCCACAGCAGGACAAAGCAGTGCTGGTGAGAGCTGCTCAGGAGAATCCACAGCAGGACAAAGCAGTGCAGGTGAGAGCTGTTCAGGAGAATCCACAGCAGGACAAAGCAGTGCAGGTGAGAGCTGTTCAGGAGAATCCACAGCAGGACAAAGCAGTGCTGGAGAGAGCTGCACAGGAGAGTCCACAGCAGGGCAACGCAGTGCTGGAGAGAGCTGCACAGGAGATTCCACAGCAGGACAAAGCAGTGCTGGAGAGAGCTGCACAGGAGATTCCACAGCAGGACAAAGCAGTGCTGGAGAGAGCTGCACAGGAGAATCCACAGCAGGACAAAGCAGTGCTGGAGAGAGCTGCACAGGAGAATCCACAGCAGGACAAAGCAGTGCTGGAGAGAGATGCACAGGAGAATCCACAGCAGGACAAAGCAGTGCTGGAGAGAGCTGTTCAGGAGAGTCCACAGCAGGGCAAAGCAGTGCTGGAGAGAGCTGCACAGGAGAATCCACAGTAGGACAAAGCAGTGCTGGAGAGAGCTACACAGGAGAATCCACAGCAGGACAAAGCAGTGCTGGAGAGAGCTGTTCAGGAGATTCCACAGCAGGACAAAGCAGTGCTGGAGAGAGATGCACAGGAGAATCCACAGCAGGACAAAGCAGTGCTGGAGAGAGCTGTTCAGGAGAGTCCACAGCAGGGCAAAGCAGTGCTGGAGAGAGCTGCACAGGAGAATCCACAGTAGGACAAAGCAGTGCTGGAGAGAGCTACACAGGAGAATCCACAGCAGGACAAAGCAGTGCTGGAGAGAGCTGTTCAGGAGATTCCACAGCAGGACAAAGCAGTGCTGGAGAGAGCTGCTCAGGAGAATCCACAGCAGGACAAAGCAGTGCTGGAGAGAGCTACACAGGAGAATCCACAGCAGGGCAACGCAGTGCTGGAGAGAGCTGCTCAGGAGAGTCCACAGCAGGACAAAGCAGTGCTGGAGAGAGATGCACAGGAGAATCCACAGCAGGACAAAGGAGTGCTGGAGAGAGCTGTTCAGGAGAGTCCACAGCAGGACAAAGCAGTGCTGGAGAGAGATGCACAGGAGAATCCACAGCAGGACAAAGGAGTGCTGGAGAGAGCTGTTCAGGAGAGTCCACAGCAGGGCAACGCAGTGCAGGTGAGAGCTGTTCAGGAGAATCCACAGCAGGACAAAGCAGTGCTGGAGAGAGATGCACAGGAGAATCCACAGCAGGACAAAGCAGTGCTGGAGAGAGCTGTTCAGGAGAATCCACAGCAGGACAAAGCAGTGCTGGAGAGAGATGCACAGGAGAATCCACAGCAGGACAAAGCAGTGCTGGAGAGAGCTGTTCAGGAGAATCCACAGCAGGACAAAGGAGTGCTGGAGAGAGCTGTTCAGGAGAGTCCACAGCAGGACAAAGCAGTGCTGGAGAGAGATGCACAGGAGAATCCACAGCAGGACAAAGGAGTGCTGGAGAGAGCTGTTCAGGAGAGTCCACAGCAGGGCAACGCAGTGCAGGTGAGAGCTGTTCAGGAGAATCCACAGCAGGACAAAGCAGTGCTGGAGAGAGCTGTTCAGGAGAATCCACAGCAGGACAAAGCAGTGCTGGAGAGAGATGCACAGGAGAATCCACAGCAGGACAAAGCAGTGCTGGAGAGAGCTGTTCAGGAGAATCCACAGCAGGACAAAGCAGTGCTGGAGAGAGCTGTTCAGGAGAATCCACAGCAGGACAAAGCAGTGCTGGAGAGAGCTGTTCAGGAGATTCCACAGCAGGACAAAGCAGTGCTGGAGAGAGCTGTTCAGGAGAGTCCACAGCAGGGCAACGCAGTGCAGGTGAGAGCTGTTCAGGAGAATCCACAGCAGGACAAAGCAGTGCTGGAGAGAGATGCACAGGAGAATCCACAGCAGGACAAAGCAGTGCTGGAGAGAGCTGTTCAGGAGAATCCACAGCAGGACAAAGCAGTGCTGGAGAGAGATGCACAGGAGAATCCACAGCAGGACAAAGCAGTGCTGGAGAGAGCTGTTCAGGAGAATCCACAGCAGGACAAAGGAGTGCTGGAGAGAGCTGTTCAGGAGAGTCCACAGCAGGACAAAGCAGTGCTGGAGAGAGCTGCCCAGGAGAATCCACAGCAGGACAAAGGAGTGCTGGAGAGAGCTGTTCAGGAGAGTCCACAGCAGGGCAACGCAGTGCAGGTGAGAGCTGTTCAGGAGAATCCACAGCAGGACAAAGCAGTGCTGGAGAGAGCTGTTCAGGAGAATCCACAGCAGGACAAAGCAGTGCTGGAGAGAGATGCACAGGAGAATCCACAGCAGGACAAAGCAGTGCTGGAGAGAGCTGTTCAGGAGAATCCACAGCAGGACAAAGCAGTGCTGGAGAGAGATGCACAGGAGAATCCACAGCAGGACAAAGCAGTGCTGGAGAGAGCTGTTCAGGAGAATCCACAGCAGGACAAAGCAGTGCTGGAGAGAGATGCACAGGAGAATCCACAGCAGGACAAAGCAGTGCTGGAGAGAGCTGTTCAGGAGAATCCACAGCAGGACAAAGCAGTGCTGGAGAGAGATGCACAGGAGAATCCACAGCAGGACAAAGCAGTGCTGGAGAGAGATGCACAGGAGAATCCACAGCAGGACAAAGCAGTGCTGGAGAGAGCTGTTCAGGAGAATCCACAGCAGGACAAAGCAGTGCTGGAGAGAGCTGTTCAGGAGAATCCACAGCAGGACAAAGCAGTGCTGGAGAGAGCTGCCCAGGAGATTCCACAGCAGGACAAAGCAGTGCTGGAGAGAGCTACACAGGAGAGTCCACAGCAGGACAAAGCAGTGCTGGAGAGAGCTACACAGGAGAGTCCACAGCAGGGCAAAGCAGTGCTGGAGAGAGCTGCACAGGAGAATCCACAGCAGGACAAAGCAGTGCTGGAGAGAGCTGCACAGGAGATTCCACAGCAGGACAAAGCAGTGCTGGAGAGAGCTGTTCAGGAGAGTCCACAGCAGGACAAAGCAGTGCTGGTGAGAGCTGTTCAGGAGATTCCACAGCAGGGCAACGCAGTGCTGGAGAGAGCTGTTCAGGAGAGTCCACAGCAGGACAAAGCAGTGCTGGAGAGAGCTACACAGGAGAATCCACAGCAGGACAAAGCAGTGCTGGAGAGAGCTGTTCAGGAGAATCCACAGCAGGACAAAGCAGTGCTGGAGAGAGCTGTTCAGGAGAATCCACAGCAGGACAAAGCAGTGCTGGAGAGAGCTACACAGGAGAATCCACAGCAGGGCAACGCAGTGCTGGAGAGAGATGCACAGGAGAGTCCACAGCAGGACAAAGCAGTGCTGGAGAGAGCTACACAGGAGAATCCACAGCAGGACAAAGCAGTGCTGGAGAGAGCTGTTCAGGAGAATCCACAGCAGGGCAACGCAGTGCAGGTGAGAGCTGCACAGGAGAATCCACAGCAGGACAAAGCAGTGCTGGAGAGAGCTGCACAGGAGATTCCACAGCAGGACAAAGCAGTGCTGGAGAGAGCTACACAGGAGAATCCACAGCAGGGCAACGCAGTGCAGGTGAGAGCTGCACAGGAGAATCCACAGCAGGACAAAGCAGTGCTGGAGAGAGCTGCACAGGAGAGTCCACAGCAGGACAAAGCAGTGCTGGAGAGAGCTGTTCAGGAGAGTCCACAGCAGGACAAAGCAGTGCTGGAGAGAGCTGTTCAGGAGAGTCCACAGCAGGACAAAGCAGTGCTGGAGAGAGCTGTTCAGGAGAGTCCACAGCAGGACAAAGCAGTGCTGGAGAGAGCTACACAGGAGAATCCACAGCAGGACAAAGCAGTGCAGGTGAGAGCTGCACAGGAGAATCCACAGCAGGACAAAGCAGTGCTGGAGAGAGCTGTTCAGGAGAGTCCACAGCAGGACAAAGCAGTGCTGGAGAGAGCTGCACAGGAGAATCCACAGCAGGACAAAGCAGTGCTGGAGAGAGCTGTTCAGGAGAGTCCACAGCAGGACAAAGCAGTGCTGGAGAGAGCTACACAGGAGAATCCACAGCAGGACAAAGCAGTGCTGGAGAGAGCTACACAGGAGAATCCACAGCAGGACAAAGCAGTGCTGGAGAGAGCTACACAGGAGAATCCACAGCAGGACAACGCAGTGCTGGAGAGAGCTGCACAGGAGAATCCACAGCAGGGCAAAGCAGTGCTGGAGAGAGCTGCACAGGAGAATCCACAGCAGGACAAAGCAGTGCTGGAGAGAGCTGTTCAGGAGAATCCACAGCAGGACAAAGCAGTGCTGGTGAGAGCTGTTCAGGAGAATCCACAGCAGGACAAAGCAGTGCTGGAGAGAGCTACACAGGAGAATCCACAGCAGGACAAAGCAGTGCTGGAGAGAGCTACACAGGAGAATCCACAGCAGGGCAACGCAGTGCTGGAGAGAGCTGTTCAGGAGAGTCCACAGCAGGGCAACGCAGTGCTGGAGAGAGCTGTTCAGGAGAGTCCACAGCAGGACAACGCAGTGCTGGAGAGAGCTGTTCAGGAGAGTCCACAGCAGGACAAAGCAGTGCTGGAGAGAGCTGTTCAGGAGAATCCACAGCAGGACAAAGCAGTGCTGGAGAGAGCTGCACAGGAGAGTCCACAGCAGGACAAAGCAGTGCTGGAGAGAGCTACACAGGAGAGTCCACAGCAGGACAAAGCAGTGCTGGAGAGAGCTACACAGGAGAATCCACAGCAGGACAAAGCAGTGCTGGAGAGAGCTACACAGGAGAATCCACAGCAGGACAAAGCAGTGCTGGAGAGAGCTGTTCAGGAGAATCCACAGCAGGACAAAGCAGTGCTGGTGAGAGCTACACAGGAGAGTCCACAGCAGGACAAAGCAGTGCTGGAGAGAGCTACACAGGAGAATCCACAGCAGGACAAAGCAGTGCTGGAGAGAGCTACACAGGAGAATCCACAGCAGGACAAAGCAGTGCTGGAGAGAGCTACACAGGAGAATCCACAGCAGGGCAACGCAGTGCTGGAGAGAGCTACACAGGAGAATCCACAGCAGGACAAAGCAGTGCTGGAGAGAGCTGTTCAGGAGAGTCCACAGCAGGACAAAGCAGTGCTGGAGAGAGCTGCACAGGAGAATCCACAGCAGGACAAAGCAGTGCTGGAGAGAGCTGTTCAGGAGAATCCACAGCAGGACAAAGCAGTGCTGGAGAGAGCTGCCCAGGAGATTCCACAGCAGGACAAAGCAGTGCTGGAGAGAGCTGTTCAGGAGAGTCCACAGCAGGACAAAGCAGTGCTGGAGAGAGCTGTTCAGGAGAGTCCACAGCAGGACAAAGCAGTGCTGGAGAGAGCTGTTCAGGAGAGTCCACAGCAGGACAAAGCAGTGCTGGAGAGAGCTGTTCAGGAGAGTCCACAGCAGGACAAAGCAGTGCTGGAGAGAGCTGTTCAGGAGAATCCACAGCAGGACAAAGCAGTGCTGGAGAGAGCTACACAGGAGAATCCACAGCAGGACAAAGCAGTGCTGGAGAGAGCTGTTCAGGAGAATCCACAGCAGGGCAAAGCAGTGCTGGAGAGAGCTGTTCAGGAGAGTCCACAGCAGGGCAAAGCAGTGCTGGAGAGAGCTGTTCAGGAGAGTCCACAGTAGGACAAAGCAGTGCTGGAGAGAGCTGTTCAGGAGAGTCCACAGTAGGACAAAGCAGTGCTGGAGAGAGCTGTTCAGGAGAGTCCACAGCAGGGCAAAGCAGTGCTGGAGAGAGCTGTTCAGGAGAGTCCACAGCAGGACAAAGCAGTGTTGGTGTTAGCTCGAGGACCTCTAGTGAACAGCCCATTAAGAAGAAATGGAAAACAGTAACAATGCAGTATAAAGATGATTTTTTAAGGTATGGGTTTATTAGCTATACCAATGCAAATCAGGATGCAAAGCCCATGTATGTTATATTCAGGGAAGCACTGGCAAATGAAAGTTTAAAACCCTCAAACTTCAAAGGCATTTGCAGACGAAGGATGGCGAGTTCGAGGACAAACCTCTCGATTTTATTCAAGGGATGCAGTTAGAACTTAAATTGTCAGCTGAAGTCCTTCGCAGAAATGTAACATTTAATAACAAAGCAAGTGAGATTGTGAGGATCAGGCAGGTTCACCTGTCACATTAAAGGTAAGTGAAAATGGTGGGTTGCGATGTTCGGCCAGCGTGTGTCGCGAAGATCAGCCAACGTGGGTCGCAAAGGATGACCGGTTGGTAAAATTGGGTCCAGGGCAAAAAAGTTTGAAAAACACTGTGTTGGTGGGTAGGATTTGTATATCGGGTTTCCTCTGTGTTTCTCTTCCTATTTAAGAGACAGGGAAACAATGGGCGGCATTCAACTGAATATTTCTAAATTTTGGGTGTGTTTGGCGGGGGATTTCTGGCTGGCTTTTGAGTGAGATCCACACTGCCATTCAGCCCCACTTAAGCCTGGATTCTCCTCCCCGCGACACCAGCAACGTGGATTGCGATCGGGCGGATAATCAGACGTCCATCTGAAATCGAGGTTCGCAACGGACGCTGAACTTTCTGCTCTGCTTTGGTTCGCCGCTGGTGGCAGGATCGGGGTTCATGCCCATGCACCAGCGGGAGGATGCTGTGGGCAGCACGGTAGCACAGTGGCTAGCACTGTTTTCTCAATTCTCCCTTCGTGTACCCGACCAGGCGCCGGAATGTGGCGACTAGTGGGAATTTCACAGTAACTTCATTGCAGTGTTAATGTAAGCCTACTTGTGACACTAATAAAGATTATTATTATTATTAATGGATGTAAATGGCCATACTGGTACATACCCAGTTGTGATCCTCACCCACATGATTCCCAGTCCGGAGGAGATCTGAAATTCACGGGGGCCCAGAGAATCTAGCGTTGGGTCCACTAAGTGGGTGCAAATGGGTATTTGATGTGATTTACAGCATCCAAAAACACTGTCAGCCTTGATTTATTCATCTCCCTTCATGGATGAGTTGCTCTGAAATGGTGTAACCAATGTTTACAGACATTGACCACTGCAAATAGAGATAAGTGCATTCCAATGGTCCCCCTTCACTCTCCAGTGATTTTCTAGTGCTGAACTGGAAATTGACAGCATTTAACTCTCTATACAAGGGGTCTTGTGGGGGATCCCCCTATCCAGGGGGCCCAGAAGGGTCCCCCTATTCAGAGGGTTTAGGCAGGGCCCCTTGTTCAGGGAGTCTTGAGGGTGGTCCCCATGTTCAGCGGTTCTGAGGGGGTTCGCCTGTTCAGAGGGTCTCTGGGGGGTGGGCAGGCTGGGTCACCCAATTCTCCCACAAGAAGAAAATCTCCTGGCACCTGAACACACTTGCACTGCCACTCTGGCACCCAGGCAGTGCTCCAACCAGCTTGACAGTGCCACCTGGGTACCTTGGCAGTGCTAGGGTGGCTGTGCCAAGGTGCTAGCTGGTCAGTGCCAAGGTACCCATGTTCCAGGGTGGCCTGCACAGACTCTCACCAACCAGGGGCTTCCAATCATCCCAGAGCCCCCTCCCAGGTGCCGTCCAGCCTGGTCCACATTCTTGTGGACCAGCATTGATCGGCGCCCAGCTGTAGCCTCCCTGGAGAGGCTGGAGAATTGAAGGAGGCTGGTGTATCCTGGGTGAGTTGGCCTTAAGTAGGTTTAAGACTTACTTCCCGGAGTGCTGTTTGGTCACGCCTCTTTAGGGCGGAGATTCAAATCTGATGTCTCACTGGACTTGGGTGAATCCCACGAGGCACGGAGAAGCCGGGAAGCCCCCGAGAGGACTCTCCCAAGATTCACCGGCCGCGTGGTGCTCTCACTTGAGCTCACCACGGCCAGAGAATCGCGCCCTATATGTTTAAAGCAGCAGCTGTCACAAGTGTTAGAAGCTTCCTTGACCGCCTTTGAAATGCAAATCTTTCATTCAATTTCACACAGCAATACATTGCATTATCCAATGGTTGACAGTTTTATTGCTCCAGAGAGTAATGGTGGTTGGTGGATTGTTTATCTAACTTTCCTTTCACGCTTGAATACATCTCAAGTACCCTGCTTTGATGGTAACCACAATGTTTATAAGCACTGTTGCTATGATTTGATGTTCTTCACCACATCAAAAGCAGCTAAGTGCTTTTGCCTCATCTTTTTCACAGCCTGGAGGATATACCGCTATTGGAATTGATGCACACCAACCAGCGGGGGGAGGGGTTTGCGGGTTTTGTTGGGGGAGGGAGAGGCTCGGGCTTCCAGCCCGTTAATCAAATGGATGCAAATCGACCGGTGGAGTGCGGGTAGTGCGAGGATGGGAGCATCACAACTGTTTTGGCACCCTGGTACTAAACCTGTTTTTTTTTTTCGACACTCTATTCTTCCGGTCGCACGGTAGCAGTGGTTAGCATGGTTGCTCCACAGCGCCAGGGTCCCAGGTTCGATTCCCGGCTTGGGTTACTGTCTGTGCGGAGTCTTCACGTTCTCCCCGTGTCTGCGTGGGTTTCCTCCGGGTGCTCCGGTTTCCTCCCACAGTCCAAAGATGTGCAGTTCAGGTGGGTTGGCCATGCTAAATTGCCCTTAGTGTCCAAAAGGTTAGGTGGGGTTACTGGGATAGGGTGGAGGTGTGGGGCTTAAGAGGGGTGCTCTGTCCAAGGGCCGAATGGCCTCCTTCTGCACTGTAAATTCTATGTTCTTCCCCCGATTGGGAATCCAATGGAGAATCCACCACATTGTGGTTCCAGCATTTTCTATTCTTGCTTCATCCATCCTGATACAGGGCTTTCAGTCATCAGGATTTGTATGGTAAAGATACAGCATGAACATAAAGGATGCAGAAATTAAACTGGACTAGCCATACAAACACTGTGGGTGCAAGAGCAGGTCGGAGGCTCGGAATTCTGCTGTGAGTAACTCACCTCTTGACTCCCCAATGCTGGTCCACCATCGACAAGGGACAAATCAGGAGTGTGATGGGATACTCACATTTGCCTGGATGATTGCAGCTCCAACAACACTTATGAAGCTCGATACCATCCATAACCAAGCAGCCTACTTGATTGGCACCCCATCTACAAACATTCACTCCCTCCACCACCGATGCACAGTAACAAGTGTGTACCATCTACAAGATACACAGTAGGAACTCAGCAAAACTCCTTCGACCCACGGACACAACCATCTTGAAGGACAAGAGCAGGTCAGCATCTCCACATCATAGGACAAGGGCAGCAAACACATGGGAACACCACCACCTGCAAGTTCCCCTCCAAGTCACTCACCATCCTGACTTGGAAATATATCGCCGTTCTTTCACTGTCGCTGGGTCAAAATCCTGGAACTCCCTCCCTAACAGCACCGTGGGTGTACCTATTCCACGTTGACTGCAGTGGTTCAAGAAGGCAGCTCATCACCATCTTCTGAAGGGTAACTAGGGATGGGCAATAAATGCTGGCCCAACCAGCGACACCCACATCCCTTGTATTAATAAATAAAAATGATGAAAGCTTTATTTGAACTTCCTTGGGGGCAGGGAAAGGAACACTTGTTACACATGAACAGAATGAAAGCCATGTTCATGAAATGGAGAGGTTTTGTCACACGGGCTTTGATCGCCACATTCTGTGAATTTCTCCTTCATTCGTGGATCTCTCCCGTCTGTACAAGTGGGTGTTCTCTCGCTCCCCATCTCTTTGTTTCCATTGGGAAGAGGAATGAAGTGTTGTCTGTCTGAAGAGAGATCAATAGCCTTCTTTATACAATGGCGGGTGAGCTGCCGCGTGACTAATGTGGCAAATGTCACCAGATGTTGCTTGCTACAGAAATTCAAAGATGTATTGACTTGTATTGGTCACAGACTATGTCAGGCCCTTGAATGGGCTCCGTGAGATCATGGGTTGCATGGATATGTCTCCCCATAGTAAGCTCCAAATGGAACAGCAGCAATCTAAGGCAACGGTGTCGACGGCAATGCTCTGTAATCCTTGAGTATGTGACTCTGAGTAAGGATTAAATGGCTTTTATGGTGCCTCCCTCAGTAGGTCTCCAAATAGGTCTCCAATGTAGAAATAGACAGGTTATCACTGGGAAACTCACATACCCAATCCAATAGTGTATTTCATGCAGAGCTGGCTGAACAGCATAGTACAATCCCGAGAGACCTCGAGAGCACTAAAGAACTGACATCGATCTACAGGTGAAGCAGAACCAACTGTCAAATGTAGCGAACAAAGTGGTCTTCTCGCTGTGATATATCTACTGCAGGGATATTGCTATGTAGCTCATCCCAGCACTTACATAATGGTGGTAATAAATTGGTTCAGGGTCAGGGCACAAAGTGGGGAGCAGGGTCGGTTTCTTGGCTATCTTTAATTATGGATGGGCAGTCAACCGGTCGACATTAACGCCACGGGCATTAATAGGAAATTGTGCAAGTTCTGCAGGATAGCTCTGCGTGTGAGCTTTTTACTTGGTTCGTTAAGGCTGTGGCCGCCTTGCTCAGTTTTGCATCCCCAAACTGTCTGAAAATCATGGTTAAGTCAAGGGGAATTAAGGGCAAATGTGTTTCACTCCTTGGCCTCTTGCTGATTGTGAAGAGGAGGTTTTCTGATGGTTCCAGCCGGGAGATTAATGAGTCAATAAGCTCAGCGACAGGCATAGTCCCCAGTAGAGCGCTCTGTACCTGAGACTATTTATGGTGGCTCATGTTGAAAGTTTCATTTGAGATTAAGAACCCTGTTATTTACAGGAGGGGACAGAGGGAAGGTTTAGTGGCCGGGATACTTTGAAGTATGGGCTTCCTGGAGATGCTGCCACGATTCACATGTTTACTCTGCAGCCAGATTGAGAGGGCAGCTGGGTGGGCGGCCGCCATCTCTGGAGCAGATGGAATGAGGAGTTGCGTTTTTTTCCAGAAATGACTGAATTAAAATATATATATAAAAATGTGGCACCTTTTTGGGACTTGATCGTGAGCTCGATTTGAGAGGATCTGGGCGGCAATCCAATGTGTCTTTCTGCAGATCCCTGGTCAGAAGGCCTATAATTCTGAGGGCTCTGGATGGGATATGGGGTGACCTGTGGAGATCCAGTAAGGTCACAGGTTGAGGAACATTGAGTGGGCAGAGGGCTCAGTGAAGTGACATGGCTGGGGGCAGCGAGGACCACGTCTATGTAAGATCACTTTGTGTTGGGGTGGGGGGGGGGGGGGCTGTTGGTGGTTGCCTAATGTTCCCATGAGGCTACGGAGTGTAGAACTAAGAGCCATTGCCTCTGGATAAGGGGGCAGCCATTTTGGATTGAGATGCAGAGAAATACGTTCACTTAGAGGATTGTGAATCTTTGTAATTCCCCTCACAGGACTGTGGATGTTCAGTTGATGAGTCCACAAGCAATGAGGAAAGGGCCATCCTTGCTTCCCTTCAGCTGGCAGCTTTCCTGTTGCCAGGGAAGCCCGGCCCACAATCAAACTGAGGTAAAATTGACTTCCGGTTGCGGCTATGCAGAGCTAAGTCGCACGTTCGGCAGCTCCCGCTTGGAACGGACTTTTGGGCTCTTTTCAGGGCCCCCAACGGAATTTTCTCGACATTTCCCGGTGTGGGAAGAAGACTGCAACATTCACCCGACAGTGTATGGCTTGGACCAGGAGCGGGGCGACTAAAAAAATGGTGGTGAAGCCATAGAAAGTGCGAGGGAAGAAGAGCAAGATGGTGGCGGGCGGGGACCAGGCAGTGTGGATGCAGTGGGCGCAGGAGCAGCAGGAGGTTATCCATCGCTGCTTCAAGGAGCTCAAAGCGGACCTGCAGGAGCCGATGAAGGCTTTTATTCATAAGCTGCTGGAGACCCAGGTGGCCCAGGGGGTGGCGATCCGCGAGGTCCGACAAAAGATCTCAGATAACGAGGACGAGATCTTGGGCCTAGCGGTAAAGGTGGAGGCGCACGAGGCGCTCCATTAGAAATGGCAGGAACGATTCGAGGACATGGAGAATCGGTCGAGGCGGAAGAATCTGCGGATCCTGGGCCTCTCGGAGGGGCTGGAGGGGTCGGACGTGGGGGCCTATGTGGTCACCATGTTAAACTTGCTGATGGGAGCGGGGTACTTCCAGGGGCCCCTGGAGCTGGAAGGGGCCCATAGAGTGCTGGCGACGAGGCCCAAGGTTAACGAGCCGCCTCGGGCGGTGTTGGTGCGGTTTCATTGGTTCGCTGATCGCGAGTGCGTACTCAGGTGGGCCAAGAAAGAGAGGAGCAGCAGGTGGGAGAACGCGGAGGTTCGAGTATATCAGGACTGGAGCGCGGAAGTGGCGAAGAAGAGGACCGGGTACAACCGGGCGAAGGCGGTGCTGCACAGGAAGGGGGTAAAGTTTGGCATGCTGCAGCCGGCGCATCTGTGTGTCACCTACAAGGACCGGCACCATTATTTTGAGTCCCCGGAGAAGGCGTGGGCCTTTGTTCAGGCCGTGAAGCTGGACACAAACTGAGGGTCGGGATTGGGGGTCGGGCGTGGGGATGGTCGGGGATTGTTGTTGTTGTGTTACATTTTGAGAGGGGGTTCTTTGTTCTTGTTCAGTTTTAGTTCGGTGTGGGTGGTTAGGGTGGGTTGGGCACTATTTTGGTTGGGTCTGTCGGGTGGGCTCTTGGACGGGGGCAAGTAAACGGAGTAGGGGGTGGATGGCCGGTAGGGGGTTGGGGCCCCGCGGGGGGAGAGTGAGGCCCGAGTTGGGGGTGAGGGGACTGGGCCTGTAAAAGGAGCTGCGACAGAGGAGGCGGGGCCGGGCAGGTGGAAAGCGCGGGCTTTTTCCCGCGCTGAAGGCTGGAGGGGGCGGGGCCGGGGTCAGCAGGAGTCAGCTGACTTGCGGGAGTGCAATGGGGGGAGCAATGCAGCTAGGAGGGGTCCCAGCTGGGGGGTGGGTGGGGGGGAACCGGGTTGCTGCTGGTATGGTCAAGGGGGAGCTGGAGCGAGTAGAGGGGGTTTGGGCGGGCGTCTTCCGTCGTGGGGAACGGGCCGGGCTTGGGGCGTGGGCGCGTGGCTGGCCGAGGAACGGTTATGGCTAGTCGGCGGGGGAGGGGGGCGGTTAGCCCCCTGATCCGGCTGATAACCTGGAATGTAAGGGGACTGAACGGGCCGGTTAAGCCGGCCCAGGTGTTCACACACCTGAAGGGGCTGAAGGCGGATGTGGTCATACTCCGGAGACACACCTGAAGGTGGGAGACCAGGTAAGATTGAGGAAGGGGTGGGTCAGTCAGGTGTTTCATTCGGTGCTGGATGCCAAAAATCGGGGGGTGGCGATCTTGGTGGGAAAGAGGGTGTCGTTCGAGGCGTCGAGCATTGTGGCAGACAATGGTGGTAGGTACGTAATGGTAAGTGGTAAGCTGCAAGGGGAAAGGGTGGTGCTGGTCAACGTGTACGTCCCGAACTGGGACAATGCGGGTTTTATGCGGCGCATGTTGGGTCGGATCCCGGACTTGGAAGTGGGGGGGGCCTGATAATGGGGGGAGACTTTAACATGGTGTTGGACCAGCACTGAATCGCTCCAGGTCTAGGACGGGTAGGAGGCCGGCGGCAGCTAAAGTGCTGAGGGGATTTATGGACCAGATGGGAGGGGTGGACCCTTGGAGATTTGCAAGGCCGGGGGCTAGGGAATTTTCATTCTTCTCGCACATTCATAAGGCCTATTCCCGGATTGACTTTTTTATTATGAGCAGGGCGCTGATAGCGAGAGTAGAGGATACCAAGTACTCGGCAATAGCCATTTCGGATCACGCCCCGCATTGGGTGGACTTAGAGCTGGGGGAGGAGAGGAACCAGCGCCTGCTGTGGTGCTTGGAGGTGGGGCTGTTGGCGGACGAGGAGGTGAGCGAGCGGGTCCGAAGAAGCTTAGAGAGATACCTGGAGGCCAACGATAGCGGGGAGGTCTGAGTGGGGATGGTCTGGGAGGCGCTGAAGGCGGTGGTTAGGGGAGAGCTGATCTCCATTAGGGCCCACAAGGAGAGGAGAGAGCAGAGGGAGAGGGAGAGGCTGGTGGGGGAGATGGTGAGGGTAGACAGGAGGTGCCGGAGGAGGGACTGTTGAGGGAGAGGCGTAGCCTCTAGGCCGAATTTGACCTGTTGACCACCAGGAAGGCGGAGGCGCAGTGGAGGAAGGCCCAGGGGGCGATTTATGAATGTGGGTGTTGTGTTGGGCGCTCTGGATCCATGGAACACATACAGGTCACCAACACTTGAAATAGTGCAACACGATTTTATTGAGTCATTAACAGTTTAACATACTCTCACTGTGGGTTAACACGATACTAGCTTTAACTAAAGACCTTTGCCTTGTCCTAACCAGTCGATGCACTCAGCACATGGTGAATGTCTGTATTACAGGCTGTGAGCTCTGTGCTCCTAGCTAGCTGCAGCTCAAATGAGCGGGAACTCTGATGCCCCCTGTCTTTATAGTGCATGCTCTCACTGGTGATTGGCTGCGGTGTTGTGTGTGTTGATTGGTCCCACTGTGTGTCCATCAGTGTGTATCTGCACCATGATATACTGGTGTATATTATGACATCCCCCCTTTTATAAAAGAATGTACATGTGTGGCAATAAATAGTGTGTGGTGAGAACTACGTGTGTGCGAAACACATATTTACAGGACTATGTACATGAGAACTAAGCTACTTCCATGGGAAGGTGCCTGGTGCAGAAAAACAGTATGCAACAAGAGTAATGAGATGAATACTGTATACAAACTATGTAAACGATCAAACGGAAGAACAGAACAATTCAGAAAGTCTATAAGTCCACAAAGTTCTCAAATTAAGTCTCTGAGGTGGGCGACAAATTCTGGTTGACCTTCAGGGTGGCACACCACTCATCGTCTGGATCGATGCTGTATACCGACAGCGGCTGGTGTCTTTGCTTTGGGGACACCCTGTTTTTTGTCACGATACCGACTCGAAAAGGCGCCTTTGGGTCCTTCTTGGTGTCACTGCTGCGTGGGAGGTCCGCATCAGACTCGGTGACCGGGGGTTGAATTGCTCGGACATTCCTGCGAGGCTGGCTCAAGCAGTATGAATTGGCAGGCTGAGCTGCTCGGCAGAAGGCAGCATAGAGGGCAAGTCTGCCACATCTTAGGCATTGTCGAGATTTGGCAGGGCATTGCCATTTTAAATGGGCGGAGCCACAGTTGCCGCACGTCATAGCGTCAGCATGTTCGCTGCTCCACCGCGCATGCGCGGTGCGGTCGTGCGTGGTGCGCGCCTGCGCATTACGTTCTTCGACATCGCCGTCCCCTCATTTGGTGCGCACAAGCGCGGGAGTCCGCGAAAAGTCTGCAAAATGGCCGCCCTCATCCAGGCTGAGGTCCTGGAGTTGTTCAATTGCTTGGACCCGTTCCGCCTCGTGGGGACCTTGCCGCGCCGTTTCAGCCGCTTGGATGTGGGAATACCGACTCGTGGCATTTTCGTGTAGGACACAGGTCTCAATGGCAGTCGCTAGGGTGAGCTGCTTTACTTTGAGGAGCTGCTGTCGTAGGGGGTCCGACTGAACACCGAAAACGATCTGGTCGCGTATCATGGAGTCGGAGGTGGGCCCGTAGCTGCAAGACTGCGCAAGGATGCAGGAGTGAGTGAGAAAGAATTGGAAAGGTTCATCCTTACCCTACAAACGCTGTTGGAACACGTAGCGCTCAAAACTTCCATTCACCTCTACGCTGCAGTGAGTGTCAAACTTGAGAAGGACCGTCTTGAACTTTGTTTTATCTTCATCATCCGCAAAGGTGAGAGAATTGAAAATGTGGATGGCATGGTCCCCGGCGGTGGATAGGAGGAGAGCAATCTTCCTGGTATCCAAGGCATCCTCCCTGTCTGAGACCTCAAGGAAGAGCTGGAAGCGCTGTTTGAATATCTTCCAGTTGGCCCCGAGGTTGCCGGCGATGCGGAGCGGCGGGGGGGCAGATGTTGTCCATGTTGCAGGATGACGGAATGCTGGCGGAAGGCAGATCACTTGCAGGTAGGTCTAAGAAGTGCGAATATCTCTCAACTCCTGGTATCATGTTGTGTTGGGCGCTCTGGATCCGTGGAACACATACAGGTCACCAACACTTGAAGTAGTGCAACACTATTTCATTGAGTCATTAACAGTTTAACATACTCTCACTGTGGGTTAACATGATACCAGCTTTAACTAAAGACCTTTGCCTTGTCCTAACCAGTCGATGCACTCAGCACATGGTGAGTGTCTGTCCTACTTGCAGGCTGTGAGCTCTGTCCTACTTGGAAGCTGCAGCTCGAATGAGCGGGAACTCTGATGCCCCCTGTCTTTATGGTGCGTGTGCTCTAACTGGTGATTGGCTGCGGTGTTGTGTGTGTTGATTGGTCCCACTATGTGTCCATCAGTGTGTGTGTCTGCACCATGATATACTGGTGTATATATGACAATGGGGAAAAGGCAAGTCGGATGCTGGCGCATCAGCTTCGGAAGCGGGACGCAGCGAGGAAGATTGGGGGACTTAAGGATAGGGGGGGGGGAGTGTGGTGCGGAGTGGGGTTGGAATCAATGGGGTCTTCAGGGACTTTGATGAGGAACTGTATCGGTCTGAGCCCCCACTGGAAGAGGGAGGGATGGGCCGCTTTCTGGACCAACTGAAGTTCCCAAAGGTGGAGGAGGGATTGGTGGCGGGATTAGCGGCCCCAATTGGGCTGGAGGAGCTGGCCAAAGGGATAGGGAACATGCAGGCGGGGAAGGCACCGGGGCTGGACAGGTTCCCGGTCAAATTTTACAAAACATATGTGGACCTGTTGGGCCCGTTGCTAGTTAGGACCTTCAATGAGGCAAGGGAGGGGGAGGCTTTGCCCCTGACGATGTCCCGGACACTGATCTCCTTGATCCTGAAGCGGGACAAGGATCCCCTACAGTGTGGGTCTTACAGGCCGATTTCATTGTTAAACGTAGATGCCAAGATGCTGGTGAAGGTCTTAGCCACGAGAATTGAGGATTGTGTGCCGCAGGTCATCCACGAAGACCAGACGGGGTTCGTGAAGGGGGGGGGCAGTTGAACGCGAATGTGCGGAGGCTCCTGAACGTTATCATCATGCCGGCGAGGGAGGGGGAGGCGGAGATAGTGGCGGCGATGGACGCTGAGAAGGCCTTCGATAGGATAGAGTGGGGGTTCTTGTGGGAGGTGCTGAAGATGTTCAGGTTTGGGGAGGGGTTCGGCAGGTGGGTTAGGCTGTTGTACGAGGTCCCGATGGTGAGTGTGGCCACGAACAAGAGGAGGTCTGAGTACTTTTGGTTGCATCGAGGAACGAGGCAGGGGTGTCCCTTGTTCCCCCTGCTCTTCACGCTGGCGATTGAACCCCTGGCTATGGCACTGAGGGAGTCGAGGAACTGGAGGGGGCTGGTGTGGGGTGGGGAGGTGCATAGGGTGTCGCTCTATGCGGATGACTTGCTGCTTTATGTGGCGGACCCAGTGGGTGGAATGCCGGAGGTAATGAGGATCCTCAGGGAGTTTGGGGATTCCTCAGGGTACAAGCTCAACATGGGGAAGAGCGAGCTGTTTGTGGTTCACCCAGGGGTCCAGGAGAGGGGGATTGGCGAGCTCCCACTAAAAAGGGCGGAGAGGAGCTTCAGGTATTTGGGGGTCCAGGTGGCCAGGAGCTGGGGGGCCCTGCATAGACTTAATTTCACGAGGCTGGTGGAGCAAATGGAGGAGGAGTTTAAGAGGTGGGATGCGTTGCCCTCTGTCCTTGGCGGGTAGGGTGCAGTCAGTCAAGATGACAGTGCTCCCAAGGTTTTTGTTCCTGTTCCAGTGCCTCCCCATGTTTATCCCGAAGGCCTTCTTTAGGCGGGTCAACAGGAGCATAACGGGGTTTGTGTGGGCGCGAGGGACTCCGATGGTGAGAAGGGTGTTCCTGGAGCGGAGTAGGGATGGGGGGGGGGAGCTGGCGCTGCCCAACCCCTGTGGGTACTACTGTGCCGCCAATGCGGCGATGGTGCGCAAGTGGGTGATGGAGGGGGAGGGGGCTGCATGGAAGAGGCTGGAGATGGCGTCTTGTGGGGGTACGAGTCTGGAGGCGCTGGCAACGGCGCCGCTGCCGCTGCCTCCAGTGAGGTATAACACGAGCCCGGTGGTGGCGGCTGCCCTCAAAATTTGGGGGCAATGGAGGCGGCACAGGGGGGAAGTGGGAGCCTTGGTGTGGACCCTGATACGGGGGAACCACCGGTTTGTCCCAGGGAGAGTAGATGGAGGGTTTTCGGGATGGCACAGGGCAGGGATACGAAGGTTGGGGGACCTGTTTGTGGATGGGAAGTTCGCGAGCCTGGGTGAGCTGGAGGAGAAGTACAGGCTCCCCCCGGGGTGGATTCTATTTTATTTTTGTTTGTCTATACTGGGGGATCTGAGGGGGTGTATATATTTTTGCTGTGTGTTTCGGCGGGTGTTAATATATTATTTATGTGTAGGGGGGAGGGGGGCACGGGGTTGTTTTGTTTTGCATTTAATTCTATTGGGTTCCTTTTACATTTTGTTGTTGATATTTTGTGAAAACGTTAATTTAAAAAAATTATTTTTTAAACTGAGGTAAAATTGGAGGTGCACAACTTTATTCAAATGTTTCTATGAGGGATCTAACTCCAAGGAGCAGGTGGGATCCCTGCCCCTCAATCTTCCTCGTTTAAAATAGGAAAAAAAGCATTTTGAAACAGGTTGGGGTGAGATTTGCCATTTTTGATATTTTAAGTCCCCAGCTCCCCCTTTCACACAAGACATATTAATGGGTTCAGATTGCTCCCGAAGTGTCAGCTGCAAGCTTGGATTTATCCTGTTCATAGTGGTCATCTGGCTTTACTTCTGCTGAACAGATTAGGTTTTATGTCAGTGAATAGAATGAACTTCCACAATGTTACAAAAGTTTTTTAATGGACATGTGAAACAAATAAAAATAATGGGTTCAGTCTTTCTTACAGATTGTGCTGAATTGAAACAATAATTTGAGTCATGTGTAATTTTTTAAAAAACAAATTAAAACACTAATGAATGTGCCTGGATACTAGCTGGTAAACGGCCACCTCTCACGTTTCAGTTCACGGGGCGCGGTTCTCTAACCTCCCCGCGATGTGATTCTCGCCGGCGGGAGGCGGTCTGCCACGGCCGGCAGTGGGATCTTCTGGTCCCGCCACTATCCGTGGGAGATCCCATTGAATCCAAGCCGCTGGGAAACCCGTGGCGGGAATGCAGTGTCGGTGGGACTGGGCCATCCCGCTGACGTGAACAGCTGGAAAATGTCGCACATTGTGTTTCTAAATAAGGTCAATTAGCGACATTGACTATCACAGGTTTATCGATACTGTAAATAAACCTTGACCCCATGGCCCAAGGCAGGACCCCCCCATGGGTGGCAATGGCAATGCAAGGGGCAACAGTGCCACCACTTGCAGGTGACCCAGCACCCCCACTCGTTGATCGCCATGGCTTGCATACCTGGTCCTGGCTCTTTTAAACAAACTTACATTTCCTTGGGGGTGCCTTGGCATTGAGGCACACTCTCCATGCTGCAGCATCAGTAGTGACCACCCAGAACTACTGGATGGTGGTCGCGGAGGTGGCTTGTTTCATGGCGGCAGCTGGTAAAAATCTGCCCCGGATGTAGCATAAGCAGGGACTGGCACATGAAAGGTTAATGTGGGACTGCGCACAGTACCACCCATGCAGCGATGTAAGAGGTCACATGATCCACACTGAGGGGTCAGTATTGTGTTGGACAGAGTTGTGTGTAGAGGCAAGCATGGAGACAGCTTCTGGCTTGGACATTTCCTGCACCTATGTATATTGCTTCTAGTAGTTAATAAATACTTACCATTGAGCTACCCAATTCTACGAGTATCTTAATAAGGCTTACCAAACTATACCCAAAACCTTACAACACTGGATATTCAGCACCTGCCCACAGGTGCGTTTAAGCTTCTGGGCTGCGGTAGAGTACAGGAGACAAGAGTTCTTCTCCTCCACAAACCTTTATTTCTTCGCTCCAACTTCACAAATCTCCACAAACAAATGGTGCCACCTGTAACCCATTTATATATCAGTGACTTCTATTGGATAATTGACATGAAATTAGTACTTAATTGGAAGGTCTGGTAACCTATTCCTATCAAGGTGTTGGCTCCCACTTTCAATCTCAGCAGTGGAACATGTTCGGTCTTGTCAAAATTCAGCCCCTAATGCACACTCAATTTGTAAAATATTCCCTGTGCCCCACACTCATTACATTGAATACTCCCAGCGTCCAGCACCCAATACGTTAACCACTCCCAGTGTTCCACAGTTGGTATTTCAGCAAATCCTCGAGCTGGATTTCCCCTCAGAGGGGTAGGAAATAGAAGTCAAGACTGTTTCCAGATCTTGAACCTACCCGTGAGACGGAAACAGTCACCAAACTGTGATTTTCACAGAGGGTTCCCCTTGATTGTCATGGAGACAGATTCTCCATCCAGTTAGGGCGGTGGGCAGGTTCTCAAAGCGAGGGCAAATCAGAGGCCGTGCAGCTTGAGAGAAGCCAAAGGCTTGACTGGGAGGTGAGAGTGAATCAACATGGAGGCACCAATCTCCAATTTTTATCCTATCTCTAATTAAGAAGCAGATTCACCAGCCAGGCCAACACTGTGGAAGTGTAGTGCTGTAGAGTAAGGCTTGTGGCTGCACGTGCACCCAGGCAGGTAGGAAGGTCCTCTAAACCTGCCTAAGTGCTAGCCAAAACCCTGGCCTTATTCCAGGTGCCCACCTCCAGGTACCTAAACTTGCCCCCACCAGTTTAGGAAAATTCCAGTCAACCTCCTTTAATTGGGCTGAATATTTTTCTTTAACAAGCCTAATTGACTACCTGCAATCTGTGGCATGTAGTCCTTTCGATCTTGAGCCCTACACAAAAACGGCTCAGTGCGGCATGCCAGCCAGATTGGCTGATTTTCAACTCCACCTCGGACCGCAGCCCTGGCGGTGCCCCAAAATTCAGCCCCCCCCCCCCCCCTCCCAGTGTCTGACACCCAGTTTATTTGCCACTTACACTGCCCACCATCTTCACTTCTCACAGTTTTAGCTTTTTCCTTGCTTCCCGCACTTGGCCCGTCTGCCGCTTCCCAGGGTCTGACAGTCAGTAGCTAAGGGTCAGTTCTGGAACATTTCAAACCAGGAGTGTATCATTTAAACAACTCTTTCACCGTGTGATGGATTAAGACAAAAGTGTTTTCCCAGACTGCAGGCTTTGCTGATTAAACGTTACGCTGTCCAGAGTGACAAGGCTTAAGTAAATGCTGTCACTTGGGCTGGCACTTAATGATGGAGTGACATCTCTGTCAGAAATAGAGACAAACACATCTTGGGTGCGATGATGAATTGTAATTGCCTGCCAGAATACAGATGGCAGAAGAGTTTGAAACATTTGTTATTTATTTTCTTTGGTATTCAGCAAATTAATTCCAAAATGTATTCCACTTTTGGGTTTCTCATCGATTCTCATTGATCTTGAACGCACTACACAGCAGAGCTGTGGCGGAGAGGTTTAGGAGGTTGTTATGATCAGGTAAGGACGGGTAGATTACCACCCCTCTTTTCACATTCCTCGTCTTACCACAGCAGGTTTTTTTTAAGAAGGATATGCTTGCCAATTTAGTGAGTGTTTATCTGTTTGTGCTTGGTATGGCAACTGCTCACTCCAAGATCGCAAGAAACTGCAGAGTGTGGTGAACTCAGCCCAACGCATCACACAAGCTTGCCACCCTCACATTGATTCTGTCTACACCTCCCGCTGCCTCAGGAAGGCAGACAGCATTATCAGAGACCCCTCCCACCCAGGCTTTGCCTTCTTCCAGACCCTTCCATCAGGCAGAAGGTACAGAAGTCTCAAGACCCACACATCCAGACACAGGAACAGCTTCTTCCCCACAGCTACTAGACTCCTCAACAACTCTCATTTGGACTGATCTGTTCCCTGTAAGACACTATTCACAACACCTAATGCTGCTCTTGTTTGGCCCTTGTTCCACGCTGTAACCAATCACTATTTGTTGTTGTACTATTGTCAATGTACTCTGTCGATTATTCTTTTTACTATGTGCGTACTGTGTAAGTTCTCTTGGCCGCAGAAAAATACTTTTCGCTGTACTTCAGTACATGTGACAATTAATCAATCAATCAATTATGTGCAGTGACTCTAAAAGACAAACAAGCAGGTTTAACTGAGTTTTTAGGAAGAAAGAGAACAGCATTTATTGTACTTAACCTGTTCTAAGAACAATAATAAAAACTTTCACACACACACACACACACAGACACAAAGTCCACACACACAGATGCACAAATAGATTACAGCGTGAAAGAATAGATTAAGCAAGTTAAAGTCCAGTAGGGTAAATGGCTCTAGAAGGTTGGTGGTCCTGCCGAACTTGGCATTGAGGTGGTTTGATGATGTAGATGGACAATGTATCTGTTTTTCTGGAGACTGCAGTTGCTGGGTTGAGTCCTTTAACAACCTTGCTGTCTGTGGCATATGGATAGTCAAAAAAATGGACAGGGCTCTGTGGTAGTACCAGGTATTGCGGTACCTGAGAGGCTGATGACCATTGGTTAGACCAAGGAGTCTACCATTGGCTGTATTATGTAGCTCCTCCCTGAAGGTGGGGTATAAGAGATGGTGCCGTCCCAGCAGCCTTCACTTTCTGTGTCGAAGCTGCTGGGGAAAAGGTTCTAGCAGATTAAAGCCTTCAGTTATGGAATCACTTCGTCTTGAGTGTAATTGATTGCGCATCAATTTAATCTGCTACAACTTAAGTTGGAAGGATGGATCTCCGAATCAAACTGGAGTGCCTCCAGCTCAGCCCCCACGCGGATAACTCTGTTGCTATTTTTAAACACTGGCTGGCGTGCTTTAAGGGCTACCTCGACACGGCCGTAGGCCCCCCCCACGGAAGGACAGATGATGCATCTTCTGCGCTCCCGGGTCAGCCCTGGGATCTACCCCCTTATCGAGGAGGCGGAGAATTATGCTGCCGCTATCGAACTGCTAGAAGGACATTACATCCGCCCTGTAAACCAGGTCTACGCTCACTCGTTTTGTCCATTTCGTCAAGACCCGCAACCTGCCCTACTCGATCGAGGATGTCAGGACAGTCACCAGGGACTGCCAATTCTGCGTGGCGTGCAAACTGCACTTCTACCGGCCAGAGAAAGTTCACCTGATAAAGGCTTCCCGTCCCTTTGAACGCCTCAGCATGGACTTCAAAGGCCCCCTCCCCTCCACCGACCGCAACACGTACTTCCTGAACGTGATTGATGAGTACTCCCGGTTTCCATTCGCCATCCCCTGCCCAGTCATGACCACAACCACCGTCATCAAGGCCCGCCAGGGTATCTTTACACTGTTCGGTTCCCCCGCATACATTCACAGTGATGGGGGTCCTCTTTTATGAGCAACGAACTGCGTCAATTCCTGCTCAGCAAGGGCATTGCCTTGAGCAGGACGACCAGTTACAACCCCCGGGGAAACGGGCAGGTAGAGAGGGAGAACGGAACGGTCTGGAAGACCGTTCTACTGGCCCTACGGTCCAGGAATCTCCCGGTCTCCCGCTGGCAAGAGGTCCTCCCGATGGCCCTGCACGCCATCCGGTCGCTGCTCTGTAGAACCACAAATCAGACGCCTCATGAGCGTCTCCTTGTTTTCCCCAGGAAGTCCACCTCCGGATCCTCGCTCCCAACCTGGCTAGCGACACCCGGACCCATCCTGCTTCGGAAGCACGTGCGGGCGCACAAGTCGGACCCGTTGGTTGAGAGGGTCCACCTGCTGCACGCTAACCCCCAGTACGCCTACGTGGCGTTCCCTGACGGCGGGCAAGACACAGTCTCCCTTCGGGACCTGGCGCCCGCCGGAACCCCACGCGCACCCGAACCATTGCCCCCACCCCCACTTCCTCCACAGCACCTCACTGGAGGGTCAGTACTCCCGCCGCTCCTGCCTAGGCCCGACCACCCACCGACGCCCCCTACAGGCAACCCCCCCCTTCCTGTCAATTTTTTGCCCCTACAGCGCCGCCTAGGGGTGACGAAACTGCCAGGGAGGACGACACCACGCTCCCGGAGTCACAACCGCCGGGACCCTCGTCAGAATCACCGCCGAAGCTCAGACGCTCCAGAAGGACGACCAGGCCGCCCGATCGACTGATTGCTGCACTATGAACATTTTACATATCCTCGACATCACGGTACCTCCATTCCTAGTCATACCATGCTAAAGGCGATTATTAACGCTGGCCACCACCACCGCCGGGGTCTTTTTTAACAGGGGGTGAATGTGGTAGTACCAGGTATTGCGATACCTGAGAGGCTGATGACCATTGGTTAGAACCAGGAGTCTACCATTGGCTGTATTATGTAGCTCCGCCCTGAAGGCGGGGTATAAGAGATGGTGCCGTCCCAGCAGCCTTCACTTTCTGTATCGAAGCTGCTGGGGAAAAGGTTCTAGCAGATTAAAGCCTTCAGTTATGGAATCACTTCGTCTTGAGTGTAATTGATTGCGCATCAGGCTCAAAACGTGTAATTTCGATTGAGAGAGAGAGAGGAAAAACAGTCAGGGTCTTGCTTCTTCAGCGCTCCGTTTGCTTGTGCACAGGTCTGCACAGAAAACCGGTCCTTAAACACCCAAAGAGTTAACTGGCTTATCATATGACCCTCTTCAACTGTATGATGACCCAAATATGTTCATGATTAGTGGATTCCAGTTGCCTCGCTTGCATGCTTGCATTACATCTGGGCACATTACTTTCATAGCTGGAGACCCATTGTCCAAATGGTTATGTCTAATAATTTGTCCCCAACCATTTGAGTTTCCAGGTGATTGGCGGGATTCCTCGAGTATTTTTTAAATTTAAAGTACCCAAATCTTTTTTTCCAATTAAGGGGCAATTTAGCATGGTCAGTCCAGCTATCTTACACATCTTTGGGTTGTGGGGGTAAAACCCACACAAACACGGGGAGAATGTGCAAACTCCACACGCACAGTGACCCAGAGCCGGGATCGAACCTGGGACCTCGGCGTCTTGAGGCAGCAGTGCTAACCACAGCGCCACTGTGCTGCCCATGAGGTTTCTTGAGTTAAAGAGTGAGCTTATTTGTTATTTAAACGCAAGAAAAAAATAATAAAACATAACACTCTGACTAGAAATGAGTCCAAAAATTAAACTTAAAACAGATAAGCAAATCAGTCTTTGGTTTGTCCATGAGGAGTAGATGATGAAATTGCACGGCTGTGCCTGTGCTGCCAACACATGAGCCAGGGCCCTCCGGCCTCAGAGCCCCCAGAGGACGCCTGCCAGGGGCATCGAAGTCCACGGGACGAGGTAAGCAGCTGGCTGCCTCCACCTCAGATGTGCATCCTGGGGATACACCTAGACATAGTGGTAGAGCTAGGAAGGCAAAGCACATCGAGGATCACTGAGGGCACCGGAGGAGGGTTTGGGGGAGGGGGCATCACCATAGGGAGGGGGGGGGGAATTGTACAACACGATAAACACCTTTGTGCACAACTCGTTTGATGCCTCTGTCACTTTCTTACGCATTGCTCGCCAACTTCCAAACCCTTGGCCCACCTCTCCAGGCATTTACACCCCCCCCTCCCCCTCCCCCTCCACCCCCCGTCTCCCCATGGCACTGAGCCCACCCTCTGGCCATGGACATTTCCCTGAAGCTGTGTCCCATTCCCTGGCTGTTTGGATGTTGGTTGCTGCATGTATGGTGTTGCCTCCCAGTGTTCACACACAGAGCCCAGGCACCAAGGTGTGATTGGGATGCTCGGCAATGACTCCCACACACGAGGCAATGAGCTGTACATGCTACATGGCCCCCCCACCCACGGGGATCCACTTGGGATGTGTGAACATAGAACATAGAACACACAGTGCAGAAGGAGGCCATTCGGCCCATCGACTCTGCACCGACCCACTTAAGCCCTCATTTCCATCCTATCCCATAACCCAATAACCCCTCCTAACCTTTTTGGACACTAAGGGCAATTTATCATGGCCAATCCACCTAACCTGCACATCTTTGGACTGTGGGAGGAAACCGGAGCACCCGGAGGAAACCCACGCACACACGGGGAGAACGTGCAGACTCCACACAGACCCAAGCCTGGAATCAAACCTGGGACCCTGTCGCTGTGAAACCACAGTACTATCCACTTGTGCTACCGTGCTGCCCACGTGGTGAAGTGCTCACTTTAACCACGATTGCCAATTCCCTATTAGCAATAGCCTTCACCCACATGGTCAGAAGTCTCGGCAGCCATTGGGGATTATGGGTGGTAGGTGGGGCAGACGGGCAGGGACAGGTGTTGCCCCAGGAATGGGTACACACGATCCAGGGGTTAGCATGGTGGTGCCACGAGAGGTTTCCCCCCCGATGCCCCCCCAGTGCCTCTCCCCCACCCTCCCATGGTGGGCCTTGAGTAGGGACCCCACACCCAGCCAAGAATTCCCCATTTCCTGCTGAGCCCTGGGTTGGCAATCCCAGTGCGCCCGGGCTCTTTGCCTGTGAGCAAACATGGCTACTCACCTCCTCGGCTACCCACAATGCCCTTCTGCCAGGTTCACGTTTTTCAAAAAGCGCCATCGTGAGCACTTGCTGGGGAGGCTGCTGAATCACAGGAGGCCATTGGATATGGGGTGGCTGTCGTTAATCGTATGGAAATAGGGCTTAAATGGTGATGATTGGATTCTCACCACGCTAGGTCGAGATCCCGATTTCACCTACGGGAGCATCGCAAACTGTTTGGTGCCCGCCACGGTTCTCATTTTCTACCTCTCCTGCTATTCAACGGCCTCACTGCGCTTAAGTGAGAGTGTAACCAGGCCGGAGAATCGCACCCTTCAGGTTGTTTTTGCATTGCATCTCTTCCTTTGAAGCGTCTCTGTCTGAAAATCGGTGCAACATCACATTCTCTCTGGACTAGTTGGTCAAATGTAATCCACATCGGAACTCGAGCAAGTGGTTACTTCACAGAATCAGCCAATTCTAGTTTGTATCTCCTTTTTAAAAGGATACACATCTTCCTTTAAAGTTCAATATGTCCGTAAGCAACCTGGGACTGTGAGCGGTTGTCATGACAAAGACAATGGGCTGGATTCTCCGTTGGCGGGATGCTCTGTTTCACCAGCAGTGCCCTCAGGCCCGTGGATTCTACGATGGTGTGTGGGTGCCCGCAATGGGAAACCCCATTGGCCGGCTGATGACACGGAGAAGTCCGCTGCCGGCGGACTGCGCCACCCCGGAAACGGGTGCAGCCGGACGGAGTATCCTGCCGAATGGCTTCTGTCTTCCCAACATTTAGTTGGAGGAAGCTTCTGGCCTTCCAGTACTGGATGGTGGCCAACAGTGAATCAAATCAGAATGGTGGGGTTGAGAGAGTTGGTGGTGAGGTAGGGCTATCAGTGAACATCATTAACTAATGAAGCTGTGCCATTGGCAATCGCAGTTGCTCTTTTGTGTCACTTACACTCGCAGCCCGTGATTCTCAATTCATTCTGTAAGAATACCATTTTGTTTCATTGATGAGCCAGGTACTGACCTCTCCAAATATTTCCAAAGTATGAAATGTTTAGAATGTGAATTTGGGTTGTCTGAATTCAGTACTGTGAGAATTTAGAAAGGTAAAGGACTGGAGTCTCTGATCCTGCGACTGCCGGAGAATGGCCAGCCCCTGATGAAGGCCCCCTGCCAGCGGAACAGCTCCCCTCCGACTTTGGCGGCGCTGGACTCAGTCCGCAGCCTCCACCCGATGTCCCCGAACGATGTGAGCACATGTGTCTCAAGCCATCAGGGACTCGGCCCATCGGAGGCGGAGCATCGGGCGTGGGCCTCAGATGATGTCCTGAGGCCGTCCATAGGGCATAGGGCGCACTCCGCGAGTATGCCGTTTTTGAGGGAGCGGCACATCGCAAAAACAGCGCCCCCCCGATTCTGGCGTAAACTGAGATTCTCCGACCGCTCGCCAAACGTGATTTCGGCCCAAAATATCAGTTTAGATGCAAAGTCAGTGCTCACGGATGTCCGATAAACAGTGCATTTTCATGTGGTTTGCAATGAGTAAAATCTGCAGAAGCAGACAGTGGGAGGAGTTCACCAGACCAGGCATTGTCAAACTCGGGGGCACGACCCGCGGGTGGGTCGCGGGGGGGGGTGTCGGGAGGGTCGCGGAGCCGTCCGCCGCGGCGCTCCCGATCGCGCAAATCCGCGCGCAACGGCCACAGCAGCCGGCTTTTAATAATGCCGGCTGCGAGCGGCCTTCAAAGTGGCCAGGAACTGATAAACAAAATTTGGCCGCACTGCGCCGGCAAGCCCGATGTTCGGTGTGCATGCGCAAAACTATGCACATGAGCACCGATGATCAGGCACGCCTGCGCAGTGCGGCCTCATTTTTTTAATATGGTCGCAGCCTTTTTTGGGTCCCCGGAAAAAAAGTTTGAAAAACACTGCACCAGACAGATGAGTATCTACCATTGTTGACCAATCTCCCACCACAGCACAATGGATCGTGTCTAATGAGCTCATCCTGCTATCCTCGTAGGCAAGGAAAAGCTGTGCATAGCATCATTAAAACTCAGCCCCTTGGCTGAACAGCTCCTTTACATTGTGCAAGTTCTGAATGGAAAACTGGAGGTGATTCATCATGAGAACTAACTGACCCACAGTTCCCTGCAGTTAAGAGCTACACCACAAATGGTTCAACAAGAGCAAGCACAGGCTAGTGATTCGTAGGAAACAGCTGTCTGCAAATATCGCTGTATCTGCATTTGTGTGCATGTCATAGTTTTACAACACAGTAAGAGGCCCTTCGGTCCAGCCTGTCCGTGCTGGCCAGCAAGCACCTAGCTATTCTAATCCCATTTTCCAGCACTCGGTCCATAGTCTTGTATGCTATGGCATTTCAAGTGCTCACCTAAATGCTTCTTAAATATTTTGAGGCCTCCCACCTCGGTCACCCTTTCCGGCAGCGAGTTCCAGATTCCCACCTCCCTCTCGGTGAAAAAGGTTTTCCTCAAATCCCCTCTAAATCTCCTGCCCCTTACCTCATATGTACACCCCCCCCCCCCACTTCTTAGTCCCCTCCACTAAGGGGAAAAGTTCCTTTCTATCTGTGCCGCAATAATTTTGTACACCTCGATCATATCCCCTCTCAGCCTTTTCTGCTCTTGGGAAAACAACCCTAGCCTATTCAGCCTCTCTTCATAGCTGAAACATCCTGGTGAATCTCTTCTTCACCCTCTCTTGTGCAATCATACCCTTCCTATATGTCTGTGCCCGTAGTTGTCATCAGAGTGTATGTATATGTCTTGTAAATCTTGTCATTATGATGGAGAGGATGTGTCGCCTGAAACTCAGCGCATGACAATTAGATTGCCACGGGTGCGAACAGTCTTGTCAAGTCTGACACAGCGCAGGCCAGAGGAAAGAAGTCAATAGCAAAAGAGTGGACTTTATAATAGGGACTGAATACAATGGGTTTGGTGTTGCTGATGTCGAGGCAGGGACATTCATGACAGGTTAGATGTCAGACATTCAGTCGAGGGGCTGCTGGGGGGTGGAGATGAAGTAAAGTTGGGCATCATTGTCCTGGATCTGGAAGCAAATCTCATACCTACAGATGATGTCACAAATTCTGGACATAAAGTGCTTTATGCCAATATGGTACTTTTCTAAATTTGTAGCTGTTGTAATGTTGGAAAGGCAGCAGTCAATTTGCACACAGCAAGATCCCAAAAACAGCAATTGATGTTGGCTGAGGGATCAATATTGGCCAGAATATAAGAGAAAACCTCCATACACCTCTGTGCCAATTACACCTGACAGGACAGATAGGGTCTCAGTTTAATATCTCATCCTATAAGATGACAGCTCCAACATTGTAACACTGGTATATCTACTTAGGTTTTGTGCTTGTCTCTGGAGTGCGCCTTGAACCCATGACCTAGGTGGGAACACTACCACTGAGATGTGGCTGACACACTGACAGGTTGAATGGCATTGTACAAGGACTCAATGGGAGGGGAGACTTCAAAGAGAGAATAGAGTTGTAGACCAATTCAAACACTGTGGAGAGGCTGATGGGTAAAAGGTGCCATATAGAAGGTATTGATCACACATACGCAAAGCAGAGCTGAACCTGGTGGGGACCAGTTAGCAATACCTATTACTTCCCTGTTACTGCCAATTATGTGGGGTGCTTTAACCACAGAAACTTCCTCCAGCTTTCAGGAAGGGGCTGATGTTAGCTCCAGATGCACCAGTCATGGGGTGAGGGCACATTGAAAAGATTTTACTTCAGTCATATGATTTAAAGTGTGAGCTCCAGCTCGAGTAGAAAGAGCAAATGAGACATTTATTAAAAAATCATTTTATTTTCCTATGTCGCATGTTCTTGACATATCTGCTTATCTTACCCATCGAGATCAAGAGACTGAGAAAGCTCAACAGACATTGTAGCCCCAACAAAGGACGACGCAGTAGCACAGTTAGCTCTGCTGCCTCACAGCGCTAGGAACCCGGGTTCAATTCCGGCCTTGGGTGACTGTCAGTGTGGAGTTTGCATGTTCTTCCCTGTGTCTGCGTGGGTTTCCCCCGGGTGCTCCGGTTTACGGCTTCCTCCCACAGTCCAAAGATGTGCATATTAAATTGCCCCTCAGTGTCCAAAGGTTAAGTGCGGTTACAGGGTTACAGAGATAGGGCGGGGGCGTGGGCCTAGGTAGGATTGGAGGGCCGGTGAAGACTCGATGGGCTGAATGGCCTCCATTCTGCACTGTAATGGTTCTATGATTCTATGAAAGACATGACGACACACAGTTGAGAAAGAAAAATACTTCTGTCGAATAACCGTCTTATCAGTTTCTAAAAATGATTCGAAGCACGTCATACATAATGAATCATTTGGACATGCATCACGGCAGCCATTTGCGTGCAGTAAGTTCCTACAAATAGCAATGTAATGAATAACCAGTTAATTGAGCTTTTTGTGCTGTTGGTTGAGGGTGAAGAATATCAGCTGGACACTGTGAGAGTTTCTTCAAACAGCGCCAATGAATTTTTAACAACCCATTGATCCACCAGAACAGACAGATGGGGCTTCGATTAAACTCGAGCAGGGACACAAACTGCTCACATTAAACTGACTTCAATATATTTTACTGTGTAATATCTCAGTAAAAAAACAGCATAAATTAGCCTCTGCTGCAGCTGCCTTCATATTGGCATGGGAGCATCAGTTTAATGTGATATAACTCAAACCTCTTCTTTTGGAGGAGCCCCGTCTGCCTACGGTTAAAAGGTTCGGTTTTGAAGAAGAACAGGGGAGCTATCCCCTGTGCCTTGGTCAATCTTTATTCCTCAACCAACATCACAAAAGCATATTAGCTGGTCATTATCTTATTGGTGTTTGTGGGAGCTTGCTGCACACAAATTGGTTCCCTGCTTTCCTACCGAACAACAGTGACTGAACTTTAAAAGCATGCAATTGGTCAGAGAGCGCTTTGGGACATTCTGGGGCTGTGAAAGGTGCTATATAAAAACAAGTCTTGCTTTCTTTCCTGTAAACCAAGCTGGTCAATTCAGAATAACCCTTCAACTCTGCTGTGCCCACACGATATGAAAGCTGGTTTGGGTTGATGTGAGAGGGCACTGAACTTTAGGTTATTGACGGTAAGTAAAAGGCACTCTGATCATACCATGTCTATTTCTCTACTAACTATCGTCCCAATGTTCTGTATTATGGGGCTCTTTCACTTGGAAGCATACTCCTATGTTAATGTTTCTCGGAAAAACCCACTAAACCAGAACAATTGACTGTACTTTAGATTCTTTTATAGTTTATTTCTTACTATCTTGCTGTCTCATGGAATCATAGAATACCTACAGTTCAGAAGGGGGCCTTGAATCTGCACAGACACTTTGAAAGAGCACTCTACCTAAGCCCACTCTCTCCACCCTATCCCCGCATCCCCAATTAATCTTTAGACACTAAGGGGCAATTCATCTCGGCCAATCCACCTAGCCTGCACACCTTTGGACTGTGGGAGGGAACTGGAGCACCTGTGGGAGGAAACCCATACAGACACGGGGAGAACAGACAGTCACCCAAGGCCGGAATCGAACCTGGGTCCCTGACGCTGTGAGGCAGCAGTGCTAACCACTGTGCCACCGTGCCGCCTCCCTGTGTTGGACGTTAGGAGGGAAACTCAGAAGCCACAAGCGTGCTGCTGCTTCCACACTGCTGGGTTGAGGAAAGAGAATGAGAGTGCATGCTATTGTGCTCTATTTGACTTCATAGGTGAAGGAATAACGTAGAACCAGCACTCCAAACTTTTCCCTGGGACACCAGCAAACACAAGGGCCGCACACAAGCAAATTGTGCGACTTTCCCATCCATGGCAATGGATAAATAGGAAAACCAGAGGCTGAGGATGCACAACTTCATCAAGCAGACAGCCACGCCAATTGTTATAGTTGCCCGCTCATCTATGTGTCAGAGCGTTGCGGTTTGAAGGAAGATTTCGGCACATAATCTAGGTTAACGCTGCAATGCTGTACTGAGGTCATTGTGCGTTATTTGAAGAACTGACCTTCAGATAATACATTAAGCTGATTTTTCTAGTGGTTCAGTTATACGGCATTCCACAGTATTTGTTTGAAAGTGTTACGACCCCCTGGGGTAGGGTCAATTCCAGCCCCACTTGACCGGAGTCGCAACACAAGTGAAATTAGATTTTATGTTAAATACCTGTGACTTTGGTTGAGTTAAATTGACTATTTTGGGCAAAGTATATAAAGGTTCCTGTTTCTATTGGCACTTGTCGTTTTATAGAAACCTCCCTAAACAGTGACAAGGCCAATAGAAAGATTTTCAGCTTCATCCTATCTGACTTCAAAGGCAGTGTTCAACAAACAATTCCAATTCCTGTTTATCTGACATTGTATTCACCCAGATGAGAGCAATCTTTCCCTTGTCCCAGGCAATTGCCTTCACTAAAGTTATGTTGTTGTGTCTGGGATCACTTCCCTGTATCTGTTCTTTATCGCAACCAGTTTGGCCAAAAACTTCAAGGCCAATGGTTGAGTAATGTCAGCTTTTAAAGCAGGGTCCACTTATCAGATCAAATAAATATTCAGCCAAGTGATTTCACTTCCTGTGTTGTTATTTTTACGTATGCTGTATAAACTCTTTACGAGAGCTTCCTCTGCGATTTGTTTAGCTGCACAACAACCCTTTGTATGTAGATTCTTCCTGCCCTCTCGCCTTGAGCACCTCCCAAATACACTGTCTCAATATTTACTTTAATTTTGCCTGACATTCACAGTAAATTGGAAATCTCTGCTTGTCACAAATTAACACTGATTAGTTGCACACCTCATCAGCAATGTCGTGATTTGTGAGTGAGCCTCAATGCACAAGGCAATAACAGCAGTGTTCGCAGCTGTGAATCCCCCCCCCCCCCCCCAAAAAAAATACCTATGTGCTTATTTCATATTTGCAAGTTCTAATTTGCTGGTTTTGTCTAAATATAGCAAAGATTTGTTATATAGTGACCAAAGGAAGCTGGAGGGACCTTTGCCCTAACTTGGCGTACCCTGGCATACCCTGTTAAGGCTCACAGTCTAAAGGTGCTGCAAAAAGAAACACTAGTTGAGCAATAATGCAGAAGTGATTGAATCAAAAATGGCATGTCACTTTTAAATGTGTTGTCAGTTTATGGCACAAAGTTTGGTGTTTCAGCTGTTGCTCAGTTGGTAGCACTTTCACCTCTATGTCAGCAGCTTTTGTGCTCAGGACCCCACTCCAGGACTTTAGATGCAGGGTAATAATGTTCTGGGGACCAGGGCTTGAATTCCACCAGGGAAGATGGTAAAATTTGAATTCTATAAAAATCTTGAATTAAAAGTCGAATGATGACCATGAAACCATTGTCAAAGGTCATAAATATACGACTGGTCGTTTAGGGAAGGAAATCTGTCGTCGTTACCTGGTCTGGCCTACATGTGACTCCAGATCCACAGCAATGTGGTTGATTCTTCAATGCCCTCAGGGATGGGCAATAAATGATGGTGCGGCCAGCGACGGCCACATCCCATGAACAAATTTTTTAAAAGCACAAAACTCAAGGCTGACACTCCAGTACTGATGGAGTGCTGCATTCTCAGGTGAGATGTTAAATTAAGGCCCTTTCCGTCCTCAGGTGGACATAAAGTTCCCGAGGGCCTATTTGGAAGAGCTGTTGGGTGGTGGCCGAGCCAATATTTATCCATCAAGGAACCTCACAAAAAAATCCTGACTTGGAAATTTATCGCCGTCCCTTCCATGTCACTGGGTCAATATCCTGGAGCTCCTTCCCTAACAGCACTCTGGGTGTACATACACCACATGGACTGTAGTGGTTCACTTTCTCAAGGGCAATTAAGGATGGGCAACAGATTCTGGCCCAGCCAGTTACACTCGATCCCATGCATTTATTTTTAGAAAGTATTACCAAGGGGCAGCATATAGAAGGGGAAGACAAGGGGGTCAGAATGGAACTCTGGGAAAACTCCAGATATGACAGTCCCAGAGGTGGGAAGAGAAATCATTTCTTCCGGTTACAATTGAGTTTTTTAAAAATGGAAACATGTAAAACAGTCCAGGAAGGAAAGTTAAGTGATCAGGTGTTTAGTGGGAGGGTATAAAGGAACAAGAGGTAAGTCTCATAGAAAGAATGAACACAGAGAGAGTGAGGAAGGGGAGTCAGGAATCAGGGCTCAGACAGGAAGGTGGAACATGGTGTGGGTTCACTAAGCAGACAAGGGAAGGATGGGAGGCACCTAAACAGATGGCCTCAAATGCCGCAAAATGGGAGTGACAGGAAAGTAGCAAACTCATACTGTGCAAGCCCATATCAGATATAAACTAAATGTGCAAGAGGTTGGTATCTTCCAGGGTCTTCCAACAGAAGGGAGTGGATGTGGCAGCAAAAGGCATGCTCTCTATCCTTGAGGCAACCCATGAGGAACCTGCAATAACTGGGGGTGAACGTGCAACAGTGCATCTTGCGTGGGAGGAATTTATCCAAATACAAGAATCCTTCACATCCCTCTGCAGGAGAGCCTCAAAGCATTGAGGAAACCAGAGCAGAGTATTGCTCCCTCATGAAGGCTTAAGGTCATTAAGACCATGGGCATCAGTTACAGTAATCTCCAACTTCCAAGCAAGACAGTCTGAACATTTGGGAAGAGCTGCAATAATAGGCCAGAATTATGCCAGGGAACCTATGAACTGCTATCATGCAGCATGCTGGAGGGCCCAGAATATACAGTAAGGGTCCCTTCTGTTGATTCCTGTTCTTGCTCTTTCTTTAATTTTGCTGTCATCATTTTGATCCTTTGATACTCAATGGACATCTTTCTTGAAGTCGAGCAGGGGAAGTGAGGAATTCAAAAGTTACAGAAGAGAACACTATGCTAGCTTTCAGCACCCGGGAGAACGGTGGGACTCGGCCTAATTGGTTGGCTGGTGGCCAATGAATTGGTCACAAAGCCGTATCCTGCCCGTTAATAGTGGTGATTGGGTCCTGCCTGAGTGGGATGATTTTCAGAGAGTTGGGGAAGCAGTTGGAGTACTGAACGGTCAGAGGAAAGGACCTGCTCTCTCTCCCCCTCATGTTTTGTCCAGAAAGGCAGCATAGCTGTACACAGAAACTGCATGAATCTACAGTGAAAACCTTGAACTGAAAGCTGAAATTAAAGGAAAGTGTGCTACAAAACAGCCCCCTGAAACAAAGACATTTATCCTTTTTACTTATTATTTTTATACCCCTCTTTTCCCCTCCATGTTAGTTTGTCTCCCGTCTGTGTGTGTGTACAGAGGGTGGGGTGAGTTAAAGGGGGGTAGGAATTAAATAATAGCTAACCTGTTGTATTTGTTGCATATTTAATTATAGCTATTGGTATTAATAAACTTAATTGTGTTTAAATTTACAAACCTGGTGACTGTAGTTATTGACAGCTAAATATTTTATAAGAAATGTTTATTAATTTCAACTGAGTTGTGTCTCCGGGTCAAGTGGGGCTGGAATTGACTGCACACTACCCCAGGGGGATGTAACCTTTGCAATGAAGAGATATTCTCTCAAACATGTCATCAGACCCATCTCCCAGTCAATCTCTCATTGGATGCAACAGCAGCTTTGTAGGATCATCATATGGCCCCATATCCTCAAAGATCCAAGGCCATCACCAACTGAACAGGGCCACACTGCCCATCAATCAACCTGGCACCATATTTACTTCTCCCAGTCAAAGAGCGAACAAAACTGGTCCAGAAAGAGGGCACAGCTAGCTCGCAGGCTGAGAGGGTCAACAAGTATTTCTTATAGAGTCACAAAGTCCCGTTCAGAGGCTCCCCAGGAAGAAACATGAGAGTGGCTCTCGGCACTGTTTGCTGGGTGGGGTTATGTGACCTTACTCAGTGTTGCGAAGGGCTGAACGATAGCCAGTTACCTTCTGGGCCAACTGCGGGGGAAATGGCAGAGTTTCCAACCTGGGCTCACTGCCAATGGTCCAAGGAAAATCAGTCTTCTAATCTGTGTTCCCTGCAGCTAGGAATGTTCGCTGACAGTCACGGTGTCAATTTTCCAAGCAGCTTTATGACCCGAAAGATCCAGATCTTTGTAGCTCACTGATGATATCAGCGGAAGAGTCCCAAGATTTAGGAGATGGCGGGGGAACGGGGGCAGGGCTGTTGGGGGAGGGGGGGGGACTGGAGCTGTGTGTTCTGTTATCTGGGGGACAAGGTTTCCAGCCAACAATTGCTGAGTGAACACTTCGGCACAGCATGTTGCAAGGGGCTGCCTCTAATTGGGCCTATCCAGTGTGAGAGAGCAGCCTCAGCTGGGCGGAACATTTTAGGGAGTGGGGAACTGCCCGGAATAGGAGCTGCTCTGTCTATAGGGCTGCCTTGAATGCAGGCTGTCTGTATTGAGGTACTGCTCAGAGTGGAAGCTGTGGGCAGTTATCAAGCATTTGGTTGTTTCGCAAGTATATGCCATGCATAATGACACAGTAAAAGAGCAACATGTGCAGCAAGAGATGTCAGGAGGAAAAGTGTCACCATTACAGCAATTAATAGGGGCTGGATATGGGCGCAAAACTGGATCACCAACCCATGGCACCCGGCACAATTGGGATCACGCCCACCACTAGGCTCAGTTAAATAGGCACAACCTATTTGAAGACGTATTCCTCCACCAAGGCCCCAACCGGGTACCAATTAGTACTGGTCTACATAAGCGGAGACCAAGTGTGATGGCCACTCCGGGGGTCTCCAAGGCCATTGGAGCCCCTGGGTGGCCGGGGACAGGACAGTTTCTGGCACCCCCCTGGCACCCGAGCAGCCTGGTAGTGCCAACTTGGCATCCTGGAAGTGCCAGGCTGGCGGTGCCAGGTTGGCTCTGTCATGGGCACTTCCGGTCTCAAGGTTAAGGGGTGGGGGCTATTTAGGGTGGGAGGTGAAGGAGGGGTATGAAGGGGCATTGTGAAAGTTTGGAGGGTGAAAGAGGGAGTCCTGAAAAGGGGAGCTGGAAGAGGGGGATCCTCAGCCACTCTATATCTAGGTGTGCTCATTTGGTGGGGGTACTGCCCATGTCTGTGGGAGGGGCGGGGGAGAGGGGGACATTGTCCATGGTGTTGTGTTATGCTTCTTCATGTAGCATAAGCTGCTTCCTTGATGTATACTCTGACAAAGGAAGGTTCAGACTTGGAGATAGCTTTCACACATTTATTGAACAGTTAACAATTCTCCTACTTAAGTCCGACTCTCCTGCTAGTCTTACTATAGTAACTTAATCTAACTAACCAGTCTGCTCTAATCTATGCGGTGGGTGTGATGCTTCCTGATCTGCCCCTGTCTCTCTGAGTGTTGCCTATGGAAAGAGAAAGAGCATGTGTGCCCTGTCCTTTTATATGGGTAGCCCCCTTGTGGTAGTTTCACCTCTGGGTGTGTCTTGACTGCCCATTGGTCGTGTCCTATCTTACTGACCTATTGGTTGAATGGCTGTGTGTCATGATGTCTCTGGTGCTCCCTCTAGTGTTTATTTAGTCTTAGTGTATTTACATTAACCCCTTGTGTATTTACAGTGATGCATATCACCACATCCCCCCTTTTTTCGTGTTACATCTTTTCTGTACAGTGTTAAAGAAAATTGAACAAAATAGGTAGATATGTGATGGCATGTACAAATCACGATGACAGTGATGATTATACAATACCAAATAATATGTATGAGTCCAAAGTTCATAAATTAATATGGTCGAGTGGCTTTCTTGTTTTGTGATGGTAGTGTCGATTTTGATGTTGTCATTCCCTTGTGAACGCCGTCAGTGTCCCTGTGCTTAAGGAACCAAGAAGTGGTCAAATCACTTTCTTGTCTGATTTGGACTCTTTCTTTCTATGCTTGTGGTAGCGATGCAGTATGTAATCTGTATTGTCCGAAAGGACTGTTTCTTGTGATTGCGATGTTGATGCCGTATGTCAGCTGCCTTGAAAGCTGGTTTGCTGGTTTGCAGTGGAGCAAACTTGGATCGGTGAGATTTGCTGTCATGCCATGGTATGGCTGTGCTCTTGCCAGTGTTAGGAGCTGTGCCATTACATTGTCCTGCATTTGCAGAGTTGTACCATGTCGTACCAGTCGTTGTTCCAGTGTTGTTGTTGTTGTCATGCTTGTTGTTGACGTTGGTGCCTTTGGTATGCTTCTTGTTGTAGTCTTTGTTGTTGTTTTCGTAGGTTTTGTTGTTGTGCTCAATGACCACCCTCTGTGGATAAGTCGAGTCCTTCACAAAGTTACTTGTGTCAGTGTCCTGTGTGGCATCTGCTGTTTCATTGAGCGTGCCGTCTGTGATTCCTCAGCGCTCACCATCTGGAGTCATGTCCAATTCACAGGAATCACCTTCGGCTTGTCGATACTCCCCGTCTGGAGTCCATTCTGGTTCACCTGAATCAGCTTTGGTTTCTTGACACTCCCCTTCCGGAGTCATTTCAGGTTCACTTGAATCATCTGAGGTGTCAATTCTCCTACTTGAGTCTGACTCGCCTGTTAATCTTACTATAGTAACTCAATCTAACTAACCAGTCTGCTCTAATCCATGCGGTGGGTGTGATGCTTCCTGATCTGCCCCTGTCTCTGAGTGTCGCCCATGGAAAGAGAAAGAGCATGTGTGCCCTGTCCTTTTATATGGGTAGCCCCCTTGTGGTAGTGTCACGTCTGGGTGTGTCTTGAATGCCCATTGGTCGTGTCCTATCTTACTGACCTATTGGTTGAATGTCTGTGTGTCATGATGTCTCTGGTGCTCCCTCTAGTGTTTATTTAGTCTTAGTGTATTTACATTAACCCCTTGTGTATTTACAGCGATGCATATTACCACACATGGGTGGGAGGGGGGGGGGGGAGGTGGGACCCTAAAGCTCACTTAGAGACCCTTTCAAAATGGCGTCCCCATCTCGGAGGAGCCGGTCTCGCCGTCAAATCCAGCTCCCCGGTGTTGAAAAAATTCTCAGGGCGCGACCCAACAGCCACACTGCACCGGAAAAGCAGCTCACCACGGTGCAGCGTGGCCATTAAAAGCCGGGACAGCCCGCTCATGGGATCTACCTGGCTCACAACACTTCGCGAGATTCAACACGATCTCGCAAAACATTGCGATGTAAATGAAATGAAATGAAATGAAAATCGCTTATTGTCACAAGTAGGCTTCAAATGAAGTTACTGTGAAAAGCCCCTAGTCGCCACATTCCGGTGCCTGTTCGGGGAGGCTCTTGCGGGAATCGAACCGTGCTGCTGGCCTGCCTTGGTCTGCTTTCAAAGCCAGCAATTTAGCCCTGTGCTAAACAGACCCATAATGGGCGGGATCACATTTTAGCTCTGCAGATTAAATAGGGGGAGTAAGCCTCACTCTAACGTGCAGATTCCCGAGGTACCTGAGGCTTTAGAATTCAACCCCTTCACCTCAGGGAACTCGGACGTGGGCCACAAACGGCGACCAGATGGAACAGCACTTGTGGGGGTCTCCCAGGGAATTGGAGGCCCCCAGCTGCTTGCCCTTTGAGCAATCGCTTCTCGGCCTTTTGGCTAAGATCAAGTGTAGTCTCATTTGATCGAGGGAAGCTGAGGATTTCGATTTCAATCGTGGATTGGAGAACTCTGAGGGATTGAAGTCGTCAAAGAGGAAACGTTTGGAGCCCGGCTGCTATTGGTGGATCTACATGGTGGCCTAAACCTCTGGTTTAGGCCTAACGCCGATACAGTTCAGACCCCAACGTACGAGCTATGGATGCAGCTGCATCCCGACCACCAGGCTGGGGAGTGCGAAACACTGTCCGAGTCACAGTGAAGAAAACGGAAGGAGAGTCAACTGTGGACCGGAAACTCTTCGTGAAGCGGGTGCTGCTCGAGTGTTGTGGGTTTAAAGCAACATATAGCTTCTGCTTGCAAAACTTCCCCAACAATGGATATTTTGATGTCACCTTCAAGAGCGTCGCAGCATGCAACAAATTCTTGAACGTCTTCAAGGAAAAAGGTAACCAGAGTCCCCTGTCGATCCTGACTGCGGAGCCTCTGTTTACGCTACCGTCGCAGCAAAACCGGGTTGTTACACTGCACACGTACAACCCCCACGTCCCCGTGTCTGATGTGCTCACGTTCCTCGCCAGGTACGCTGAGCTGAAAAGTGACAGCGTGCAAGTGAAAGACACCTTCGGCATCTGGACAAGTGAGCACCAGATCAAGGTGACTCTGAAAACAGACGGCAACGGAACCATCCTGCATCCCCTCTCCAGTTTCACCATTGGAGGAAATCGTGGCTACCTCTACTACGTGGGACAGCCACGAGTATGCCACACCTGTGGCAAAACGGGGCATGTTGCCGCAAACTGCAGTGTGACCTTCTGCAAAAACTGCAGGCAGGAGGGACACATGACTAAGGACTGCAAAGAAGACAAGTGCTGCAACCTGTGTGGGGAGGCCGGCCATCTTTACAGGGCCTGCCCGAAACGCGGGGCAACATATGCACAGATCATCAGCAGCGGAGTTAAAAAGGCGATCAGAGAGGAGGTTCATACACCCTCCACCGAAAAAGACACCATGGCACAGAATGCGGAAAAGCAACAGAAGGGCCCCCAACAAAAAGAGGAGGCCCCAGCACGCCCTGACAACCCAACCCCAGCCTCATCTGACGAGGAACACTCAATGGGAGAGGAAGAGGATGGGACAAAAAATAAAGAGCCCTGGGAAACAGTGAACAGGGACAAATGAAAGAGAAAACAAAAAAACAAACTGAAGAACCCCCCGAGGGGGAGTGGCAAAAAGCGACACCTCTCAGCCAGCGGACTCAGCGCCGACACCTCCTCCGATGAGGGAAAACAAGACAAGAATCGGCCTCAAATAAAGAGGCAAAGCACCAATGTGGAACGGGAGGCACAGACCCCCCAGACTACCGACCGGGAAGAAAATAAAACCCGCCGAGACAATCAACCCCTGGCTCATGGGAACAGCAATATGACCGACGGCCACCAAACGCCAGACATCGAAAACAAGGTCACAGATCAACCCCTGAAAGTAACAAGCAGCAACAACCCAGGCGAAGACTGACCTGCAACCCCAACACCTACTGACTGCCACAACGAACGCCAGGGCTACCCCCCCCCCCCCCCCCCCCACACCCCCCCCCCCCCCCCCACCCCGCCCAATGCATCTGCATCAAGTTCACGGGCCAGTGCGGACGAGGACAGCTTTCTCAGCCCTGCAACTGTGCTAAAGTTTGCGAGCACCACCGGCATGCTGGGGAACATCCAACAGCTGGAACAGCCAACTGTATAGACTCTGGACTCTTGAGACTGGTAAATCTACCTTTTTACAATGGGTTTAAAAATTGCATCCATAAATGTGCGAAGCATCAAAGATACTTTGCGGTGTGTAGCCACACTCAACTATTTAGCAAATGTGAAAGCTGACCTACTGTTCCTGCAGGAGTGCGGAATTCCGCACCTCAGCAACTACAGGCGCTGGTCGAGCTGGTGGTCCCACGGGCCATCCATCTGGTCAGGAGGAAACGACTGCCGCTCCTCCGGCCTGGGTATTCTGCCGCGGGGAGGCAACTTCACCATCTCCGACGTTAAGGAGGTGGTGGGCGGGCGCCTCCTCGTAGCAGACGTGAAATACAAAAACACCCCTCAGACGTATTAATGTGTACGCCCCGGCCGTAAAAAGTGAGCGGCTGGCAGTCCTTCAGCAACTCCCACTGCTGTTGGCCACCTCCAAGCCGGTCATCCTGGGTGGTGACTTCAACTGCATCATCGATGCGGCTGGACGATCCAGCAGAGCCGACAGCAAACTAGACGCTACGTCCAGACTCCTGATGGAAACGGTAAAAGACGCCAAGCTGCTCGACATCTGCAGCAACCCTGCAGACGGAGCGCAGCGTAGATACACATGGTCACGGCCAGACGGGTCCGTCCGCTCCAGGATAGACTTCTTCTTTGTGTCCCGAGCTTTCACGGTCAGCTCCACCGACGTAAGGCCGGTGTTCGTCTCTGACCACTGCCTCCTACTGGCCGACTGCCACCTGCAGGAAGACCAGGGGGTAGGCAGGGGGACATGGAAGCTAAATGCAAAACTGCTGACCCCTGAGAACCTCGAGGAACTCAGGAGGGATTACAAGGGTTGGAGAACCGTGAAACCCCTCTTTGAGGCCCCACATCTCTGGTGGGAAACAATCAAGGGGAATATCAAGAGGTTTTTCATCCTCAAGGGCATTCAAAAGGTGAGAGAGAGACGAGGGGTCATGTCCAGGCTCCAGAAAAGTATGCAAAATTTGCTCCAGCTGCAGTCGATGGGGGTGGATGTCAAGGAGGATCTCCAAGAGGTGAAGAGCCAGCAAGCCTTGCTCTACACCTCGGAGGCCTCCAAGGTTATCTTCCGTTCCAGAGTCCGCTCCGTGGAGCAGGACGAAAAGTGCTCACGCTTCTGCTTCCAAAAGGTGCACAGAGAGACCTCTGTGATCAGCAGCCTGAAGGAAGAAGATGGCTCTGTAAAGTCATCGCAGTCTGACATCCTGAGGATCAGCCAATCCTTTTATGCCGGACTGTATGACCTGAAGCCAACAGATAGCACTGTTTCCCAGACCTTCCTGTCGACTATGACGGAGGTCATAGGCGACAGCGAGCTGGAAAACCTGGACAAACCACTAACTCTGGATGAGCTGACAAAGGCCGCCAAGTCCTTCGAGACGAGTAAAACTCCCGGAAGCGACGGCTTACCAGTTGAGTTGTATTCGGCTCTGTGGGACTGGGTGGGCCCAGACCTGCTGGAAGTGTACGAGAGTATGCTTCTGGAAGGCAGCATGTCAGAATCCATGAGGAAAGGCATCATCACCCTCATCTACAAGCAGAAGGGGGAAAGGGACGAAATTCGAAATTGGCGACCCATTTCACTGTTGAATGTGGATTACAAAATTCTAGCCAAGGTCATCGCCAATCGGGTTAGGTCTGCTCTGGAGTCAGTGATCCACCCTGACCAGACCTGTGCTGTACCCGGCAGGAAGATCTCTGATAGCCTCGCGCTACTCAGGGATACGATCGCCTACGTGCAGGACAGGAGGGTGGACACTTGCCTCATCAGCCTTGACCAAGAGAAGGCTTTTGACAGAATATCGCACACCTACATGATGGATGTGCTCTCCAAAATGGGGTGTGGGGAGGGAATTCGCAATTGGATCAAACTGCTCTACACAAACATCTATAGCGCAGTCTCAAACAATGGGTGGGAATCAGAAAAGTTCCAGATCAAATCCGGAGTCAGGCAGGGCTGCCCTCTCTCCTCTGCTCTTTTTGAGTGCTGCATAGAACCTTTTGCCGAGTCCATCAGGAAGGATCCGGGTATAAGGGGAGTGACGATCCCAGGCAGTGGAGGCACGCAAGTCAAGGCCTCCCTGTACATGGACGACGTTGCCGCCTTCTGCTCGGATCCTGCGTCTGTACGCAGGCTCTTGACCACCTGCGACCAGTTTGAACTGGCCTCGGGAGCCAAGGTAAACCGTGGCAAGAGCGAGGCCATGTTCTTTGGGAACTGGACCGACCGGTCCTTTGTCCCCTTCACTGTCAGGTCAGATTACCTGAAGGTGCTGGGGATATGGTTCGGAGCTGCTGGGGCATGCACAAAAACTTGGGAGGAGCGCTTAGCAAAGGCAAGGCAGAAACTGGGCTGGTGGGAGCAACGCTCCCTCTCCATTGCGGGCAAAACCCTGGTCATCAGGTGTGAGGTACTCTCGGTGCTACTGCACGTGGCGAAGGTCTGGCCCATAACCCGACCCTACGCCGCAGCAGTCACCCGAGCCATCTTCAAATTCATCTGGAGATCCAAGATGGACCGTGTCCGAAGGGACACCATGTACAAACCTCTGGAGAAGGGAGGGCGGAACGTACCCACGCCTCCCTCATCCTGTTGGCTACCTTTGTGTCCAGCTGCATCAAGCTGTGCATGGACCCCCAGTATGCAAACACCAAGTGTCACTACATACTGAGGTTCTACCTGTCCCCGGTGTTACGAAGGATGGGCCTGGCCTCATTGCCGCGGAACGCTCCAAGTAGTTGGACTGTACCGTACCACCTGTCCTTCGTGGAAAAGTTTTTGAAGAAAAACACCTTTGACCACAAGGCAATGAAGCAGTGGTCAGCACGTAATGTCCTCGAGGCCCTCAGGGAAAAGGAGACCATGGAGGACGTTGGATGGTTCCCTGAGCAAACTGCCAGAGTCATCTGGCAGAACGCCTCATCACCAGAACTTTCAAACAAGCACCAAGACCTAGCTTGGCTGGTGGTGAGAAGGGCCCTCCCTGTCAGATTCTTCATGCACACCCGAAGGCTCTGCGTCAATGCACGCTGCCCTCGGAGTGGCTGTGGGGGAAATGAGACGGTCACACACCTCCTTGTGGAATGTGCCTTTGCAAAGAAGGTCTGGAGAGAGATGCAGTGGTATTTGTCAAGGTTTACCCCGAACAGATCTGTGACACAGGACTCTGTGCTCTACGGACTGTTTCCAGGGACACACACCGAGACAAATATCAACTGCTGCTGGAAGGTCATCAACTCGGTGAAAGACGCTCTTTGGTCTGCCCGAAACTTGCTGATCTTCCAGTGCAAAGAACTGTCCTCGACCGAGTGTTGCAGACTGGCACATTCCAAGATCCAGGACTACGTGCTGAGGGACGCACTCAAGCTTGGGGCAGCTGCCGCCAAGGCGCAATGGGGAAAGACCACTGTGTAAGGTCTTTCCAGCAAATGTACACCGAGGGGCGGGTAACAGTGTAAACCCCCCTCGGTCTGGGTCACCAACACTCCAATGTATAAAACAAACATGACAATGTAAATATTTAAGAAGGAATTGTAATGTAAAGAGTGATATGTGTATAATAATATCAAAATTGAATGGAAGAAAGTCAAGGCAATGTGTAACTCTGCCGGAAATGTACAGTCAAGACAATTTGAAATGTTTCTGTAATGCTTATGATAAATTTTATGAATAAAGTATATTTTTTTGAATTTAAAAAAAGCACTTGTGGGGGTCTCCCAGGGAATTGGAGGCCCCAGCTGCTTGCCCTTTGAGCAGGGTGGCACTCTGGCATTGCTGGTGCCACCTGGGTACCCTGGCAGTGCCACCTGGGTGCCAGCCTGGCACTTCCAAGGGTCCCAGATGGCACTGCCAGCTGGCTAGGGCACTGCCAAGGTGCCAGGCTGGCATGTTTGCGCATGCAATCTGGCTGGGGTCGCCTGGTGTGGGTGTTGGGTGCAGGGGGGGGTGGAAGTCGGAGATTGTTTCGGGGACCTCGGCGGTCGGGACACCATTTAGAAATGGAATCCCAATCTCTCATCACAATGGGGAGTTCCAGCGAGCGGAGCTCCCCACTACACAAAACGGGGTTTTATGTGGCCTCGGCGGGAAACACGCAGCTAAACTCACTCGCTAGGGGACTTTTGTTCTCTTTTTGGAGAATCGCAGTCTAAATGTGGGCTAGGCCAGGGAGAAACTCCCCAAAGCCCAAAAAATGACTAAATGTGGGTGAATCATCTGGATCTCAGCCAAAAAAACGACGGAAAACTCCCCGCCAAACCCGCCCAAAATGTCACTTAGGGCTGGATTCTTTCGCGCCAAAATCACTACGGGCGGGACGCAAGCCATGTAAAGGTCCATTGATGGTTAAACAGACTGTGGGGCAGCATATTTGTGGGCTCACCCCTTCTGGGCAACACGTCTCTCACACTGCAGCAAAGCAGCACGCTAGGACAGAACATTCTGGAAACATTCATATGTACAAGATTGCGTGAAGCAGTGAAATCTGGAGGAAGGTTGAGGGTAAAAATCAGACAGACCGTGTCTAACCGCCATTGACAACAGGCACTCATGCAGTAAATAAGGCAGATAAATGAGATGGCCAGAGCAAGATGCTGCACTGAAATCCATTCGCAGATCTTTCTCACTTTGGCTGGCTGCATTTATTTTCCATGGGTGGAGGTGCCCCTGTTATTCATAACCAGGGCATCAGTCAGGCTGCTGTTTCATCGGCACCTTCTCGTCAGCGCGCAGGCAAAACCACATCACAGTGCAACCCAAATACCAGAGCCTGGGTGCAGCACAAGCAAGGCTTCAGGCCCTCAAAACGGGAGGCGACCGCCTCACACCAGAAGTGCTGCAGCCTTAAGCTTCAGTTTGCTGCTAACCCGACACTTACAGGTGCCCGTGGGGGCAATGTTTTCAACATGGAAGTACAAAGAATCACAGAGAAATGTAAACTAGAACAGAAAATGTTAAATATACGTTGGATCACTCAACATCACGGCATGTGAGCCTTAGCATGTAGCTGGCGTGTCAGAGACTAATAGTTGGAATATTACAACGTGTGTACATTAAGCACGTTTCATGAGGAAAACACCTCCGGGGACTTCACAGAGATATATTATCAGGGAAACACAAAGCAAAGGATTACAGAGCAGCAGAAGGCAAATGATAATTGTGATAAAAGCAGCTCATCATTTTAGGATCCACATGATGGAGATGGTGATATGAGTGACACCAGGTAATTGGAATATATGGCTACCTTGGGATAACTGATTACAGTGGTAGCATAAACCAAATGGTTAAAAGTATGACCTGAGTAACAGCTGGTGAATGATCATAAGGATAGCACAGGGAAAGATTATTGAGCTAACAACGGCTCAAGAGTAATTATGACCGACACCTGGTAAGCAATAGTGAGGATAACATGCAATAAATGAGTCCCAAAGATTGCAGAAGGAGAGTTCAGGGTAAATGATAAAGGTCCTCCACAAGGTAAATGGTTAAACATACAACAAGTGAGTAAACTGCGTTGCAGAGATAATAATTAATGGTGTGACAAGGGGTAGCAGATGAAAGTGTCTCTTAAACATTTTTTCTTAATATCCCACATATTTATTGTTTCAATGCAAAAATCCTCCCTTCCCACTCCCTCCCCCACCGGGCCATCAGTCTCTTGGTCTTAGAGTTGCTACATCTTGTTTAGCAATTTCTCCCAGCTACAGTTTAATATCTAACACATTTTCCTTCTCTCCAGTTCTGATTAGAGTCAAACGGACTTGAAACATTAACTCTGTTCTCTCTCCCTACAGATGCTGCCAGACTTGCTGAGTTTTTCAGCATTGTCTGTTTTTATTTTAATGATGAAGGTGTAATAATAATAATTTTTATTAACACTGCAATGAAGTTACTGCGAAAAGCCCCTCGTCGCCACATTCTTGCGCCTGTTCAGGTACACTGAGGGAGAATTCAGAATGCCCAATTCACCTAACAGCACGTCTTTTGGGAGGAAACCGGAGCACCCGGAGGAAACCCACGCAGACACAGGGAGAACGTGGAGACTCCGCACAGACAGTGACCCAAGCCAGGAATCGAACCTGGAACCCTGACGCAGTGAGGCAACAATGGTAACCACTGTGCTACTGTGCCCAGGTAAATGATTGGATATATAACAGGAATAAAGAGGGAAAACAATCAAAGGTCTAACATGGAGAGGAAATGATTACACATGTCATAAACGAATGAAGGGCATTAAAATTGGTGAGAGGCTAGAGATCAGACTTTTGAGTGGACCTACCTCGTATTAAGTTGATCGTTTCTCTACACCTTGCTATAACTGTAACATTATATTCTGCAGTCTCTCCTTCCCTATGCATTGTTTGTACAGCATTCAAGAAACAATACTTTTCACTGTATACTAATACATGTCATGATATCCATATTAACATATCATGGTGCAATCACACACACACATTGATGGACAGGTAGATGGACCAACCAACACACACACAACATCACAGCCAATCACCAGTGAGAGCACACGCACTATAAAACAGGGAACACCACAGTTCCCGCTCATTCTACCAGGAGATAGCTCAGAGCACAGAGCTCACAGCAAGCCACTCAGAAATACACCATGTGCTGAGTGCCTCACCAAGATAGTGCTAGGGCTGGGTCCACAGGTTAGCTGGTGAAGCACGCACCTCAGCCAGGAGTTAATAGTTATTATTGTACAGAATAATAAAACAGAGTTGTACCATCCACAACCGTGTTGGTTCGTTTGTGTAGCGGAACACCCAACACGACACATGGGACAATAATAAATCAAATCAAAAGATGGAGGCCACAGAGATCTAGGAGGGTAATAGGGTTAAATGATATTACAGAGATGGGGGGACAAGGACATGGAGGAATTTGAAAACAAGAATGAAAGTTTTAAAATGGAGGTGTTGTCAGACTGGAGGCCAATGTAGGCCAGTGAGAATGAGGGTGATGGGTGAGTAGAGTCTGGTCTGAATTAAGGTAGGGGACAGCAGATGGAATAAGGAATAAATGATTGGGCAGGGAGACCAGTATCCCGTTTTGCATTACATACTGGCCATCTGGGTGACCCAGAGCAGGGCCAAGGAAGCTTTCAATCTTGGAGTTCCCTTCCCTCAACTACAGCCCCTTTAATATGGTGGCATGTTTAGGGCAGATAGAGATTCTGCTAAACAGGTGCCTCAGGAGACTTAGAGCAGTGACTAGAATCTGGGTTCTGAAACAACTCATGGGACATTCTCCACACTTACACTGTGCAAACGCATGCTGGAAGAACTTCAGATCATCAGGCTGAAAATCTGTGAGATTATCGAAATTGCAATACAGGTACAAACTGCTGTATATCATTATAAGTAGCATTATAAGTAAAGTGCTAGTATACGTACATATTAGTTTTATGAGAGCTGTCAAGTGTGAAGCAAATGTTATTGTAAATATTAGATCTGGGAGGTTCATATCTATGGGCATCTCCTCGGCAGGATTCCAGCCATCTTTAACTTAACAGAAACTTGAGCATATCCAAAACTCTGTGGTCCCCTACCTTAATTCAGACCAGACTTAACACCCCTGTTCTCACTGACCTACAGTTGCTTCCAGTCCATCAGTACTTCCATTTTAAAATTGCCATCTTTGTTTTCAAATCTCTCCATGTCCTTGTCCACCCTATCTCTGTAATATCCTCCAACCCTATAACCCGCCGGGATCTCTGTGATCCTCGAACTCTAACCTCTCGCCAATATTAATGCATTATGAGTGCAGTGCTTTCAGGTGCCTGGATCCTAAGCTCGGGGATTCCCTCCTTGAAATTCACTATCTCTCGCCTGCTTTAAGACGTTCTTCTAAACCTTCCTCTTTGACAAAACATTTAGACGCCTAGCCTAATATATGATGTGTCTGGGTCTCAAATTCTAGATGATAATCAATCCTGTGAAGGGCCGACACAAATTCAAGTTGTCGGTTGTCATACTTCCATCTTGAGTTACTCAATGCATTACTTTAGTAAATTTGTTGCATTACAACAGTGGACAAACCGTTCTGACATTTTGGCAGCAGCAGGATGACATTAAATATCAGGAAGGGTGCATTGGGTCTCTACTAGTACGAAGGGAATACTAGGCAAAGTGAAGGAGATGAATAAAAGGCAAAATACAGCCTGTGCTCCAATAATCTGTGCCAATGAATTTATCATGTTAATAGCTGAATCATGCCAAGTATGACTCCCACAAGCAGCTGCTAAATCCTTTCAGCCTCTGCTACTTGTCTCTGCTACTGCCGCGATCGTTTCAAAAATATTTTCCATGTTTGGATAAAATTGAAAATCTTATTGCACTTTCAGTCACATGCCAAAGGGCATCATGAATCAAGCAGACGCCATTCTCTTGCTAAAGGTTAGCTCACTGTTTATTCCGCCATGACTCCATTTCATGCTTGTCACTTGACCCCAGCTTTTCCCTCAAACTCTGTTCCTCCGCAGGCAGCAGATAGGCCCTGTTGCTGTATCCTAATGCCAAGAAAGCTGTATTGTTTTCTCCATCCTGATTTATTCATAGGTTTACTTCAGTGACTGGGCCGACTGTATATGGGAAATTAAAGCTACGTGTGCTTTTCCCTCATACAGAGTGAGCATTGAGCATGCTTGTCGCTTCCATTGTTGGCGTATTTATTAGAGGGTGGTGATGTCCCTCACATCGGAGTGTGGCCACGACCCCAGCGTCAATCTTAATTTTCACCCTATCCTTCTTTCCTCCCACCTAACGTGGGCACCCTGGCAGAGTCTCAATAGGTGTGGCATCAAGGTGGGAACCATAAACCTGAATAAATCTACTTTGCCAAAAGGATTTTAGCAACACCTTTTACTATGCAGAATGATCAAAGCCAGTCAGGACAAAGTGTTCCACATGTAATTAGCAGACCCGTGAATGAGGTGGTGATCAGTTCAGCCCAATAGTTTCAGGAAGGTGTGCGTTTGTAAACAAAAAGTTTGGCAAATGTTTTCCTTCGAAGATCACAGCTGAGGAAGACGTTATGTTCAAGTATCCGGAACCATCTTTTAGACATCCATTGCAATATCCAATTGCTTCCTATGTTGAATCCCAAATTTCTTTATCCGTCAGTCTGGCCTCAATAAAAGTCGAGATGGATTTGCAAGTATAACAATAGTTATTTTATTCAGCTTGCAAGCTACCTAGTCCACAGTGATACAGATAACATGTTGCTCTCTGCAGCCCCGGGACTAAGTGAATGTCCCAGACAAAGAGATCAGTACTGATACATTCAAATGGCATCAAGTTTCACATACTCGACACCCATAGGTCATCCTATGTCCCTCCTGACTTGTTTGATCTATTCTGATTGGCTCACTTCCAATCCCTTTCTCCGGCCCCTATCAATTCAGCATCACTCTCATAGACACACCTCTTCCTGCTTTTTTCCATGCGGTCTAAAATCCTTTGTCTCTACTTGCCAGAATCAAAGTGGCTTATTTCTACATTACATTAACTAATATCTCTAAAGTAACTATTTTATATCACATTCGTCACCTAGCTGCATTTATATTATATAATAATAATCTTTACTGTCACAAGTAGGCTTACATTAACACTGCAATGACGTTACTGTGAAAAGCCCCTAGTCGCCACATTCCGGCGCTTGCTCGGGTACACAGAGGGAGAATTCAGAATGTCCAATTCACCGAATAGCACTTCTTTCGGGATTTGTGGGGGGGAAACCGGAGCACCCGGAGGGAACCCAGGCAGTCACAGGGAGAACGTGCAGACTCCGCAAAGACAGTGACCCAAGCTGGGAATCGAACCTGGGTCCCTGGCGCTGTGAAGCAATAGTGCTAACCATTGTTTCTCCTCTGTCCTTCTACTGAGAAGTCCATCCCAAGTCGAATACTTTCTGGTGAAGAACTTCCTGATAACAGTCTGAAGGTTACTGTTTTAGTAGTTTAGCAGTCTGTTTCCCTGTCCGACCCCCACAGTTTAATTTAACATTCTGCATTTCCATTTCCAAACAATTTTTCTTATTTACCCTCTAGAAGGTTACCTCTCCCATTCCTGAGCTAAAATATTAATGATTCCAGTCTTTTCTTCCCGCTCAAAGTGGTAAATCCAGCACTACAATGTCTGCCTTTCTTTAATAAAGGTGAAGGGAGTCTGATAAGTAAACAAAAGAAGACGTTTATTTATAAGAACAATTTACAAGGTGGGTAGCACGGTGGGGCAGTGATTAGCACTGCGGCCTCACAGCACCGAGGTCCCAGGTTCAATCCCGGCTCTGGGTCACTGTCCGTGTGGAGTTTGCCCATTCTCCCCGTGTTTGCGTGGATTTTGCCCCCACAACCCAAAAGATGTGCAGGGTAGGTGGATTGGCCACACTGAAATTGCCCCTTAATTGGAAAAAAAATTAATTGGGTAGTCTAAATTTTTTTTTAAAAATTTACAAGGGGCCCGGTTATACCTCACCAGGTCCTCTCTCTGTGTCAGTCAGTTCCTGAGTGGCTGACCTTTTATACAACATAGTTATCAGCCTCATAATTAGCAGGGGAGCTCATACTCCTCGGGCCACACGGGGACCCCGCCCCATGTGTCCCGCGTAGGTTATTACATTTGCATCACAGCGACCAGAAATGGACTCTTCTGACCATAACATATACAATTCGAGCACAACTCCCTTGGACTTGTGTATTCAGCTGTTGCGCCTGTTATGTTATGCTGCTTCGGATAACACAGGCTGCTACTTGATGCAGTCTTAACTAAAGGATGCTCCAGACTCTGAAATGAGTTCAACGTGTTTATTGAACTATTAACACAGTTCTCAAATGAGTTTGACTCTCTACTAAGCTAACTGCAGTAACTCAGTCTAACTGTACCAGCTTGCTCTAAGCCACGTGCTGGGGTGTGATGCTGCTGATCAACCCTGTCTAACTCTCTGTCTGTGGAAAGAGGCAGGGTGTGAGTGCCTCATCCCTTTTATAGTGTTTATGTCATGCCCCCTTGTGATGATGCCACCTCTGAGTGTCCTGACTGCCCATTGGTTGTGTCCTATTCTGAGTGTTCATTGGTTGCATGTTTGCATATCATGACATCTCCCCTTTTTTTTTAGATTGTTATGGGCGAGGCGTTTTCAGAACCCCAAAACGCATCATGGAGTTCAACCAACCTCTCCCTTTAATGGATTTGTTACTTTTCTGAGCACACAGCTTTTTCCCTAGGTGTGGGATTACAATTATGGACACGTGGGTTTTTAAACACAAAACACTGTTTATTCCATGAACTCAACTTAACATCTTAAATAAACATTGGATCTCTTAACACCCTTACTTTAAAGATAACTCAGAAATATTGCAACAGTAAATACTTCCTTAAAATGTTCCTTCAAACTTCCAAGAGACTTAACACCTTTAAACAAAATCACATCAGGTTAAAGGCTTCATTATTATAAGTTTAAATCACCCAAATGATCCAGAGATAGTCTTTCATGGGAGAGATCCAGCTCACTGCAAACACAGACACACACACAAGCTGTTTTTAAACTGAAACTAAAAACCTGCAAAATTAAACTGCAAAATAGCTGGCCTGACTTCAGCCCCACCCACTCTCTGACATCACTGTTTTCTTAAAGGTACATTGCTTAAACATCCATGTCTTAAAAGTACTCTCACATGACAAGATGTATACATGTGAGTGTGTCTGTCTAATGTGACTGACTGAGGAATACAGAACAGAACAAACAAAACAAACGTTCATAAGTCCAGTCTCTGAGGCTTGCGTCTGATCCTCGTCGACCGCCGGAGAGGTGGTGGAGGGGATGACGGTGTCTTGACAGGCGAGTGGGAGGCATGACTGGTGGCCTCGTGGTTTGAGGTGTCTGGAGGTGGCAATTCGACACGTGGAAATGGAGGGGAAAGTGGTTGTGGGCAAGCAACTTTACGCAGTGCCCTTCGATTCCTTCGCACAATGGAGCCATCAGCCTACGTATGACAGGATCTGGGCGCGGACTATCAAACAACGACAGCCAGAGCAGACCACCCACCATTCGGTATCTTGATCCTGACCGTGTCTGCCGGGGATAGCATGTCCAGATCGGTGGCATGTGCGTCATAGCCCTACTTCTGGCTGTCGCGAAGCTGCTGCATCTTCTGCAGCACCGGGAGGTGATCAAGGTTGGGCAGGTGTATGGCTGGAAGCATCGTCCGCAGGTCCCTGTTCATCAGTAGTTGAGCTGGCGACATGCCAGTGGACAAGGGAGTAGCCCGGTACGCAAGTAGTGCAAGGTGTATGTCGGAAGCGGAGTCCGAGGCCTTGCGGATGAGCTGCATAACGATGTGGACCCCTTTTTCGATTTTGCCATTGGACATCGGATAGTGCGGACTGGAGGCGACATGCCTGAAATTGTAGCTCTTGGCAAACGTGGACCATTCTCAACTGTGGAAGCACGGGACATTATCGCTCATGACCATGTTCGGGATGCCATGCCGTGAGAATGTCTCTTTACACGCTTTGATGACTGTCCGTGAGGTGAGGTCTGGCAGCTCCAGCACCTCAGGATAGTTCGAAATGTAATTGATGATTAAGACATAGTCGCGACCATTCACGTGGAATAGGTTAATGCCAACCTTGGACCATGGAGAGGTCTCTAGGTCATGTGGTTGGAGCGTCTCCTTGCTCTGCGCTGGTTGGAACCACTGACAGGCTTCGCAGTTCAGGACCATGTCCATGATGTCCTGGTTGATGCCGGGCCAGTAGACAGCTTGCCGGCCCTGCGTCTGCACTTTTCTATGCCCAGGTGTCCCTCATGAATCTGCCACAGCACCATGCTCTGGAGACGTAGCGGGATGACTATCCTGTCCAGTTTGAGCAGGATGCCGTCAATCAGCGTCAGGCCATCCTTGACATTATAGAATTGAGGGCATTGCCCTTTCTGCCAGCCATTGCTGAGATTGTGGATGACTCGCTGCAACAGGGGGTCTTTGGTCGTCTCTTCTCGGATGTGAACAATCTTCTCATCTGTTGCCGGGAGAGTGCTTGCACACAGTTGTACCTGCAATTCAATGTGCTGGATGATCTCCAGTGGTTCACTGGGTGAGTTGATGGAACCTGACAATGCATCGGCGATGATGAGCTCCTTGCCAGGGGTGTACACCAAATTGAAATCATACTTCCGGAGTTTGAGCAGAATTCTCTGCAAACGAGGCGTCATGTCGTTTTGGATGATGTGGACCAGAGGCCTATGATCCTACTCAACAGTAAATGTTGGCAAGCCGTAGACATAATCATGAAATTTGAGGATGCCGGAGGGAAGACCTAAACACTCCTTCTCAATCTGCGCATATCTGGTCTCAGTGGGTGTCATTGCCCGTGACTTGTATGCTACTGGTACCCAGGATGACGTGTCGTCTCTTTGAAGCAACACCGCCCCAATGCCATCCTGGCTCGCATCTGTGGATATCTTGGTCTCTCGGTCTGGGTCAAAGAATGCAAGGATGGGTGAGCTTGGCTTTCAGCTCCAGCCACTCTGTTCGGTGTTCCGTCTTCCACTCAAAGGCGGTTGATTTTTTTCACCAGGTTGCGTAGGGCCGTGGTGTGTGTGGCCAAATTCGGGAGGAACTTCCCAAGGAAATTGACCATTCCCAGGAAGCACAGTACTGCCTTCTTGTCCTCGGGGACTTTCATTGCCTCGATGGCTTTAATTTTGTCTGTGTCCGGGCGCACACCGTATCGTGAAATCTGATCGCCCAGTAACTTCAGCGTGGATGTCCCAAAACAGCACTTGGACCTGTTTAGCTTGAGACCATGTTCATGTATGCGTCGGAATACTTTCTTGAATCGCAACACATGTTACTCTGGGGTTGTGGACCACATTATGATGTCGTCAACGTAGACACAAACTCCTTCTATTCCCTCCATCATCTGTTCCATGATGCGATGGAAAATCTCTGATGACGAGATGATTCCAAATGGTATTCGGTTGTAGCAGAATCTGCCAAAAGGCGTGTTGAAGGTGCAGAGCCTTCTGCTGGATTCTTCAAGTTGGATTTGCCAAAATCCTTGGGTTGCGTCCAATTTTGTGAAGAAGCGAGCGGGTGCCATCTCACTCGTGATTTCTTCCCTCTTCGGGATGGGGTAATGTTCCCGCATAATGTTTTTGTTTAGATCCATGGGGCCAATGCAGATGCGTAGGTCCCCCGAAGGTTTCTTTACGCACACCATCGAGTTGACCCAGTCGGTTGGTTCAGTGACCTTGGAGATGATGCCTTTTTGTTGTAGACTCGTGAGCTGTGCCTTCAGGCGCTCTCTCAGTGGAGCAGGGACATGTCGTGGTGCGTGGACCACTGGCTTGGCATCAGGCCGCAGTAGAATCTTGTACTCGTATGGCAGCGTGCCCATCCCACTAAATACATCTGGGTACTGGGTTAGGATGTCGTCGATGATGGCCTGAAGATCCGAATGGGATGGCGTTGTGGTGTAGACCCTTTGAATGAGGTTCAGTTGCTTGCAGACATGCGCACCTAGCAGGGACGCCCTGTCTGGTTTAACAATCTCGAAGCGTAAGCTTGCTTGTGTGTGTTGGCTGGACACCTGCAGATGGCAGGACCCCAGTGCCTTGATTGCGTTTCCATTGGAGTCCAGGAGTTTGCAGGCAGCTGGAAGGATTGTGGCGGCTTCTTCATTCTCTTGAAGTCCACCTGCAAAATCAGGTTGGCGGAGGCACCTGTGTCCAGTTTGAACTGGATGGGGCAGTGGTTGACCTTCATCACTGCATGCCATTCATCCTCAGAATCCACGGCCAGGATTGATTGGACTCACGATGTGTCCAGTGTGGCGTATTCGCACTTCGTGATAATGCCCACTCGGTAAGTGTTGTCCAGGTATTCTTCATCTGGATCCGTCGCACTGCCTGGATCAGAGTCATGCATTCGGTGTTGCACACTTCTGATGCGCCGCTGTCGGAATTGGGAGCGCTGGCTCCTGACTGGTGGGGCAGATCTGCACAGGGCTGCATAGTGGTTTGGTTTCCCACATTTTAAACAGCGTTTGCCTCTTGCAGGGCAGTTTTTTTAAAAATGGGCGGTGCTGCAGTTCGCACACGTCATGCGTCGGCGTCATGACGCTCAGTGCGTCATTGCGCACGCGCGGTGCGGTTCTCTGACGTCTGCACCTGCGCAGTGCGGTTTTCGGACGTTTCGTGTTCCCGATCGCATTGCGCATTCGTCGGGCCCCGGGACGAGCGCGCAAAATAGCCGCCTTCGGCAATGTGGAGGCGCTGCATCCGGGAGATGGCCTGAACACTCTCCACCTCTTGGGAGGCTTGTTTTTCACTTTTTGCCATTTTGTACCGTGAAAAGCGATTTTTAGAGTGCTCATGCACAGTACACGTTTCAATCGCGACTGGCAGGATCGTGTGCTTGATTTTCAACAATTACTCTCGCAGAGGATCAGAGTGGACTCCAAAAACGATTTGGTCTCTGATCATGGATTCAGTGATATCACCGAAGTTGCAGGATCGCGATAGCAGTCTAAGGTTAGTTAGATCGGAGGTGAAGGATTCATCTTTACCTTGCATCCTCTGCTTGAAGATGTAGCGCTCGATGATTTCGTTGGTGTCCACCTCGCAGTGGCTGTCGAATTTGTCCAGGATGGTTTGGTACTTCGTTTTGTCCTGCCCTTCGGAAAAGTGAAAGGAGTTGAAGATCTCTTTCGCATGGTCACCCGTAGTGGTGAGTAGAAGAGCTATCTTCCGTGCATCGGTCGCACCATTGAGGTCGGATGCTTCCACGTATAGTTGAAATTTCTGCTTGAATGATCAGCATTTGGCACTAAGATTGCCGGTGGTCTTGAGCTGATGAGGAGCCTGAATCTTGTCCATTGTGCCTGTATTCTGTGGCTGGTTGTCACGGATCTTGCTGAGTTGAACTAAATAGATTGAACAGTCACCCCTGGTATCATGTTGTGTTATGCTGCTTCGGATAACACAGGCTGCTACTTGATGCAGTCTTAACTAAAGCATGCTCCAGACTCTGAAATGAGTTCAACGTGTTTATCGAACTATTAATACAGTTCTCAAATGAGTTCGACTCTCTGCTAATCTAACTGTAGTAACTCAGTCTAACTGTACCAGCTTGCTCTAAGCCACGTGCTGGGGTTTGGTGCTGCTGATCAACCCTGTCTTAATTCTCTAGATGTCTGTCTGTGGAAAGAGGCAGGGTGTGAGTGCCTCATCCTTTTTATAGTGTTTATGTCATGCCCCCTGTGTGGTGATACCACCTCTGAGTGTCCTGACTGCCCATTGGTTGTGTCCTATTCTGAGTGTTCATTGGTCGCATGTTTGCATATCATGACAGTGCCTATCAATTTTAACTTGACATTAGCCTTGTCGGTTACAAATCTGTATTAGTTGGACATATTTAGTACTGAAGTCCACTGACGACTATGTTTCTTTCTATTTTATCCTTGGTTGTTTCATGGATGGCCCACATTTAACTGCAAGTCTTTTCTAATGGACAGTAGCGATCCCTCCCGACGAATTGGTAACCTTTGCGCGAGTAAATCAGAGGTTTGACGTGTATTTGCAGTGGCTCTTGCCAGTTGTGTTGCCTGGCCACAAGGCCATTCTTCCTGACTTGCAATCTATCTTGAATTTCACAACCTCTTGTTGGAGGGTACACTGCTTTCTCGTCTTTACGCTTCACTGAAGTATTTGGACTTTAAATCACTGCCCCTGTGTTTAAATGCATCTTTCTGATCCACTACAAATTGATGGTGGCTGATTCCAACTGCAGCTGTTCATTGAAGTGTTCATGGGCACACCTCCTGATAATTGAGATTTCTATCAGTGACCTTGTAGAAGTTCAAATATCAGTGGTTCTTTATTCAAAACAATAAGGAAATCATTTGTGATCAGTGAGGGAACAGTCAAGGGTGAACTTGGTACCAGCCAAAATCTCTCTCCCATACCCTCCCCCATGACCTGGCCGTTCATTGTGAATGCCTGAGTTCTTCACAGCTCACTGCACATTCCTTGGAAACCTGACGTTTCCATTGTTCGTAAAGAATTACGAGGCAGGAAGCTGACTCCGAGCTCAGTCACTGTGCATGCATCGGACTCGCCCACTTCAACTTCATTGCTTGATATCCAAGTTCCAGTCAAACATGCTGACTGCAGCTACAAGAGTGTCCAAACCTCATCTCAATCACTGAACTTTATGTGGAATGCCGGCGTTGGACTGGGGTGAGCACAGTAAGAAGTCTTACAACACCAGGTTAAAGTCCAACAGGTTTGTTTCAAATCACTAGCTTTGAACTAGTCCAAATCACTAGTCCAAAATCGGTTGCATTCTTGGACACACTCATCTCCATCAAGGACGGTCACCTCACCAGTCTTCAGAACAGCGACAACGACACCACACAACCCTTCCATGGCAATCTCTACAAGATGTGCCAGATCATCGACATGGGTACCACCATTACAATTGAGAACACCACCCACCAGGTACGCAGTACATACTTGTGCGACTCGGCCAACATTGTCTACCTCATATGCTGCAGGAAAGGATGTCCCAAAGCGTGGTACATTGGCGAGACCATGCAGACGCTGTGACAATGGATGAACGGACATCGCGCGACAATCGCCAGGCAGGAATGTTCCCTTCCAGTCGGGGAACACTTCAGCGGTCAAGGGCATTCAGCCTCTGATCTCCGGGTAAGCGTTCTCCAAGGCGGCCTTCAGGACGCGCGACAACGCAGAATCGCCGAGCAGAAACTTATAGCCAAGTTCCTCACACATGAGTACGGCCTCAACCGGTTCCTTGGGTTCATGTCACATTACATTCGTCCCCCACCATCTGGCCTGCGAAATCCTACCAACTGTCCTGGCTTGAGACAATTCACACCTCTTTAACCTGGGATTGCCCCTATCTCTGGATCTGTAAAGACTTAATTACCTGCAAATGCTCGCATTGTCTTCCATCTTCTTTAAAAAATATTTATATTCTCCTCCTTTTTCACATTTTCTCCCAAATTTACACCAACAAAAAACAATAATCAATAACAAATATGTCAATCCCCATATCAATAACAACGATCCCATCCTCCCACCAAACCCCCAAAATTAGCCAGCATGTTAACATAAACAAATGACAAAAAGTAATCAGGAATCACCCATAGTCACTATTAACACACACAGCCCCCCCTCCCCCCCAACCCTCCCACCCACCCGCCCCAACTAATGTTCGATGTTATCCAGTTCTTGAAAGTGCATAATGAATAATGCCCATGAATTGTAGAACCCCTCCACCCTTCCCCTCAGTTCAAACTTAACCGTCTCAAGAGTCAAGAATTCCAACAGGTCGCCCCGCCACGCCAGGGCACAGGGTGGAGAGGTTGCTCTCCAACCAATCAGGATGCCCCTTTGGGCAATCAACGAAGCGAAGGCTACAACATCTGCCTCCGCACCTGTTTCCAACCCTGGCTGGTCCGACACCCCGAATATGGCCTCCCAGGGGCCCGGTTCCAATTTCACGTGCGCCACTTTAGAAATTACCCTAAAAACCTCCTTCCAGTAATCCTCCAGCTTTGGACAGGACCAAAACATATGAACGTGATTAGCGGGCCCCGCCCCCGCAACATTCACACACATCTTCTACTCCTTCAAAGAATCGGCTCATCCTTGACCTCGTGAGGTGTGCTCTGTATACCACCTTCAGCTGTATCAGCCCCACCTCGCGCACGAGGTGGAGGCATTCACTCTCCGGGCACCTCACACCAGACCCCCTCCTCCATAATCTCTCCTAGCTCTTCCTCCCACTTTGGTCCCTTCCAGTGGTGCCTTCTTCTCTTCCAAAATAGCCCTGTAAACCGCTGACACTACCCCCTTCTCCAGTCCCCCTGTCGTCAGCACCTCCTCCTGCAATGTGGAGGCTGGCTCCACCGGGAAGCTCTCCTTTCTGGCAAAATCTCGAACCTGCATGTATCTGAACATTTCCCCCTGCTCCAGCCTATACTTCGCTTCCAGCTCCTTCAATCCTTCAAACCGACCCCCAAGAAACAAATCTTTTAGTGATTGTCTTGCATCTTTGACTTTGTCTATATATATGTTTCTGGAACATACCTCTTCATTCACCTGAGGAAGGAGCAGTGCTCCGAAAGCTAGTGATTTTAAACAAATCTCTTGGACTTTAACCTGGTGTTGTAAGACTTCTGACTGAACTTTATCACAGTGAAACAAAATGGCTGGCCATCCAGCATTAATAGATTCAATGAAATTCTCATTAGGATGAGCCAGTGTTTATGTTGTTGCTGCCCTGTTTGTACTTAAAGTCAAGGTAATGACGGAATCAAATCAAGCAGCAGGCAGTCGTACCAATTGGCTGCCACATTAGCATTCATCCAATTCTTGAGTGGGCCTGGCACTGCAAAGCTACCATTAGTATTAGACAGAAGCCTCATACATATAGGTAAATATTGATGAATGATGCAATTAAGGCCCCAATGTTATTTTCATTTCTGCCTGTTTAACTGCTACACCTCCCACTCCTGCCCACCAATCATGCGCAGTATGTTGCAAGGGTTGTTCGTAGGTCTCACATAGCGGTTCAGAGATTTGTAAGGTTGAACATTAAGTTGAACATTGGTGACACCTAAATATATACAAATGTACAAAGTATAGCCCAGACGAGGAGCTAACGTCATACTCAGTCCACTATCATGTTACTCTCTACATCATAATGTGGGTGGTACTGATTACCTAGTCCCACCTTAATCCTTGCTATGCCAACCATCCTTATGCTGCACTGCACAATTCAGGAAACGGTATGTCCAGCTCCAAGCTGACTCCACCATATTTACAGACCCACTGTGGTGAATGTATAATTACTGATAATTCACCAGTGCACTGTTTTATGTTATTAACCCTGTGGGCTCTACCTATGGACCATTGTGTGGCTTCACCCACAGGGGATATGTTGGGGCATGTACGGGCTCCGCCCTTGGCTCCGCCCATGGCTCCACCTCCTTTACAGAAAGTATAAGAGCAGCTGACCTGCGGGGCCGCCTTCAGTGTTGTACCGGTCACAGGCAGGCTCAGTTCTAAGCTGATTAAAACCACGATTTACTTCTCCACGTGTCTTCAAGTGAATTGATGGTCGCATCTCCCACCTTATCCCACCACAAAGATTTCAGACTTTAACTTTGGACTCTTTTGTGGCATCTCAACAATAACTTGTATTTACAGATGACATATAACATACCAAAACACAGGGAGGTTATGATGGAACTGTATAAAACACTAGTTAGACCACAGCTGGAATAGTGTGCACAGTTCTGGTCACCACACTATAGGAAGGAAGTGATTGCACTCGAATGGGTGAAGCATGTTGCCTGGGCTTGAGTGTTTCAGCTATGAAGAGAAACTGGATTGACTGGAGGTTGTTCTTCTTGGAGGAGAGAAGGCTGAGGGCGGACCTGATTGAGGTGTATAAAATTATGAGGAGCATAGATTGGGTGGATAGGAAGGAACCTTTCCCCTTTACAGCAGGGTAAACAACCAGGGGGCATAGATTTAAGGTAAGGGGCAGCAGGTTTAGAGGGGATGTGAGGAAAAACCTTTTCACACAGAGGGTGGTTGGAATCTGGAATATGCTGCCTGAAAAGATGGTGGAGGCAGGAACTCTCACAACATTTAAGAAGTGTTTAGATGTGCACCTGAAACACCATAGCATTCAAGGCCATTGAGTATTACATAGCGCAAAGGTCCCCAGCTTTCCTGAGTTCTTATTCAAAGGGTACAATGGAGTACCCTACACAGTTTCTTGTGAGCAGCAACCCCAAGTGCCACCTCCTCTCATCAATCTACCCCACTCCGCCTATCCAATCCGGTCATCCAACACACTCTATCCAGGGCCGCTCTGCATTTTCCTGCATGCTGCTCATTCATTACTGAACACAGCCCACAGCATCCAGAATAGTGTGAATCATTGCACTGGAGAGATGGAGTATGGTTCTTTGGTGGTGACATCCTTCCGCTTACTGTAGCCTCCATGTCTGGATATACTTTCTGGTTCATCATGAATTGACAAGCACGTGTAAGTACACTTAAACCTTACTTCACACTTCAGTTTAAGTGAAATATGAATCCATTTATCTGTACTGTAGATCTGCACATGAGCATTTTGATCTTATTAGGAGACAGTTTCTCACAGATCTGCAGAGGGCCCTTCTCACCCTGCAGACTGCACAATATACAGCCACAGTCAGGCCCGATTCCTGCACATGACCATTTTGTAAGTCACCTCTGTGAAAACAATGGTAGAAGGTATAATGGGGAGGTGCAGCAACAGTTGTACTAAGGTCATACACCAGGGCCCTGTGTTCACAACTTCCAACATTCTTGTTCACTGAAGCATCTCAACCTGTGCGTTTCCTGCAGAACTGAATGTGACAGCACTATAAAGTGCAACAGGAACAAACGCCAAGTTAATAAACAACCAAACAATCCATTGACATTGAGGGTACATGAGTGCCCAGAATAAAACTGACTTCCACCACAACCTGTGGCTGTACTATCATTTAAATACTGACAGGCAAATCCTTTCTAGTCTTCATTCACAGAACCACAGAATTGTTGCACCCATTGTGTGTCTGTGCTGGCTCTCTGAAACGGCAATTCACTTAGTGTCATTCTCCTGCCTTCTCCCCGTAAGCCTGCACGTTCTTCCTCTTTAAATGACAGTCTAATTCGCTCTTGAATGCCTCCATTCTTACCTGACAGTGTCTGTCATCTTAACATTCCAACTTTCATCCGTCAACATGGCTGATCAAAACCAATCTTTTAAATGTACAGTTCTTGTATCGCCGCAGTTCAGCATGGTGCACACCAAAAAGCAAAGTGGACCATTTTCTTATCAATATCACCTTATTTACATTCAAAGATGGGACACTTGGGGTTGGGAAATAAAACCCACTTACCACAACTTATGCAGATGGTCTGTTTTTCCACAGATCATTGATCTGGGAGCCAGAGCTCCCACCTCAAATAGGCAAGAGCCTCATGAACCAATCCCGACCGGAATCAAATGGCAACATCACTTCCTACACCCCACCCACCAACCATGGACGGAGCAAGTTCTGAGGCCGCTCTTTCAAAGGCGATTTAAAACAATCCTCCTTTGATCTCAGGCAGGGCGTTTGGAGATTTTCCTGGCATTAACTTGTAGCTGACCTTTCAATTGGGGTTTGGCACCTACTCAGACACATTAATCTCCGTTTGATCATTTCCATTGAACAACCCAGCTCTAAGCCCTTTCTGGGTTGACTTTTGGCAACTCTCACCTTTCCAAATTCGGGAATACAATCTGGGCTGACACTGCAGTGCTGTTTTGAGGGAACGTTGCATATTTGGAGATATTCATTCTCAGATTGTGAGCATAAAAATCCCATGGCCCAATGCAAAGAACAGAGAGTCTACCCCATCCATTGGCCAAATTAGCTCCATTGACCAACATCACAGAAAGCTAGTCGTTCATCTGTTGTCTGTAGGGCCTTGCTGTCTGCGAATTAGCAGCTCCATTTGCCTCATTTCAACAGCCACTACACTTCAACGGTAACCTACTGGTTGCAAAGCACTTTGGAAGGTCTTGTGGACACGACAAGGGGTTGTCGCAATAGAAGATCATCCTTTCTTCTAATTTACGGGTATCAGTCTTGGTCAGTTTAAATTGTTTTCAGTTAATCAGAGCAAAGAAGATGTCAGGCAGTCCGCTATCTGGCAGAATAGAGATGATTCCCTGTTTGAACAACCACGCACTGGGAATGGGCATGCCTGAGAATTGAATCTGCAACTTTGTAACTCTATCTCCAGCCAGAGCTTTTTAATGCAAATTGTGGTTTGGATTTGGAATTGCCTGACAGGGCAGCAAATACAGATTTAATTGTAGCCTTCAAAAGGGAATTGGGTAAACACTTGAAGTGGAAAACAAATGGCAGGGAGTGGGCAGCTGGTGCAGAATCGATGGGCTGAATGGCCTCTTTCTGTGCCATCACATTTCTATGGTTCTATGGAGAGAGGTCCTCTATTCGCAGGGAACCAGGAGGATCAGACAAACAAATGTCCATTTTGGCAGAGAAGTGTGAAGAGACACATTTTAACAGGGAGAAGGAGGGGAGGCAATACAAAATAAAGAATACAACTCATAAAGGGAGTACTGTAGGGGAAGGGCGACTGGGCGGGAGGGTGTGTGGACAGAAATCATTGAAGGTGGCAAGGCACGTTGAGAACTCTGTTAATAACGCAGACAGGAACCCAGGCTTTATAAATAAAGGTGTAGGCAGGGGTTTTCCAGCTCCATCTGCCCCCCACCCTGCGGAGGTGGCTCACTGTTGGCTGCCGGAGGGACCTTCCAGTCCCGTCAAAGTCAGTGGCCATTTGCATTATTCACCGGCCATGCTGCCGAGGAACCTGCCGCGGAGGTGTCGCTTACGGCAGGACTGGGCAATCCTCCCAGCGGAAAGGGCTAGAAACTCCCACCTACAGAGAACAAAAGCAAAGACATGATGGGGAACATATATCAAACACTGGTTCCGCCTCAACTGGAGTGTTGTGTCGAATTCTGGGCGGCGCACCTCAGGAAGGACGTGAAGAGAATGGTTCCAGGGATGCGGGACTTTGGTTGCATGGATAGATTGGAAAAGTTGAGGCTTGTACCCCTTAGGGAAGGGAAGGTTGAGAAGGTATTTGACGGAGGTGTTCAATATCATGAGGAGCCTTTGCAGAGTAGACGGGGAGAAGTGAACAAAGAACAAGAACAATACAGCACAGGAACAGGCCCTCCAAGCCTCTCCGGTCATGATACCACCCTTGGCCAAAACCCTCAGCACTTCCTTGTGCCATATCCCTCTGTACCCATCCTATCCATGTGTTTGTCAAGATGCCTTTTGAATGCCGTTAATGTATCTGCTTCCACAACCTCCCCTAGCAACGCATTCCAGGCACACACCACCCTGTGTAAAATACCTGCCTCACACCTCTCCTCTAAACTTTGCCCCACGGACCTTAAACCTATGCCCCCTGGTGACTGACCCCTCCACCCTGGGAACGTGGCCTGCCCAGCCACTCTATCCATGTCCCTCATAACCTTGTAGAATTCTAACAGGTCACCCTTCAACCTCCGCCGTTCTAATGAAAACAGTCCACGTCTATTCAGCCGCTCCGATTAGCCAACACCCTCCAGACCAGGCAACATCCTGGTAAACCTCCTCTGTGCCTTCTCCAAAGCCTCCACATCCTTCTGGTAGTGTGGCAATGGGAATTGGGCACAATATTCCAAGTGCGGCCTTATCAAGGTTCTATACAACTTTAGCATGACTTGCCAGTTTTTATACTCGGTGCCCCGTCCAATGAAAGCAAGCACTCCGTATGTTTTCTTGACTACTTTGTCCACTTGTGTTACCACCTTCAAAGATCTGTGAACCTGCACGCCCAGATCTCTCTGACTTTCTATATTCCTGAGTTTTACCATTTACGGTATATATCCCCTCGATGTTAGACCTACCAAAATGCATCACCTCACATTTGTCTGGATTGGACTCCATTAGCCATTTCTCTGCCCAAGTCTCCAACCTATCTATGTCCTGCTGTATACTCTGACAATCCTCAACACTATCTGCCACTTCACCAACCTCGGTGTCATCCGTGAACTTACTAATCAGACCAGCTACATTTTCCTCCAAATTGTTTATGTACACTACAAACAACAGAGGACCCAGCCCAGATCCCTGTGGAACACCACTAGTCACAACCTTCCATTCAGAAAAACACCCTCTACTGCTACCCTTTGCCTTCTGTGACCGAGTCAGTTCTGTATCCATCTTACCACCTCACCGCTGATCCCGTGTGACTTCACCTTTTGTACCAGTCTGCCATGAGGCACCTTGTCAAAGGCTTTACTGAAATCCATGTAAACCACATCCCCGCTAACAAGTTCGAGCAGCACTTAAGCTGCATTTGCTTAGCCAATTCCAGCCAGCTTGCAACAATGGCGCCGAGGAAACCAGCCTCAAGATTCGGGGATGCCGGCCAAGGGAGCGTTCCTGGACGCGGTGGAGGCCAGGAGGGATGTCCTGTTCCTCTGATGATCCAGGAGGGTGAGCCATTAGGCAGCCAGTGCTGCCTGGGATGAGGTGGCGGTAGCAGTCAGCTCGGGCAGTGTGACCAGGAGGACTGGCCTTCGGTGCCAGAAAAAAGTCAACGACCTACACCGGACAGCACGGGTGAGTAGACACCAATGCCCCCCCCCCCCTCTCCCAAGGGAGCATCCGCCCCCCCAACCCACCAAGTGACCCCCAGCCCACCCTCCCCCTCAAACACCCCCCAACCCCGCCTTCACATCCCCTCCCCAGCCACTGTGAACCACTCGTGTGGCTATCGATGCATTCAATGTGTCTCCTCAGGAAAAGCTCTCCCACAAACATCGGGAGATGGCCCAGACTGGGGATGGGGTGCTGGACATCAGAATCCTCACATTTGGAGGAGCGGGCCCTGGAGGTGACTGGTATGTCCGAGGACAGGGCGGTCACCAATGCGGAGGCTGTGGATGCTGCAGAGGTGAGGAACAACTTGACTTCACCCGGAGGACCTGTCAAATGTGGGTACTGATTGCCTTACTTACATTCTGCAATGTGGGCTGAACCCTGGACCCTTTGCCCATCTCTCCAGGCATCCCCCCTCCCCAAGGCGCTCACCCATCCGCCGGCCGTGGACATGTCCCAGGAGCTGTGTCCCATCCCCTCGGTGTTCGGATGTTGGCTGCTGCGTGTGTGGTGTTGCCTCCCACAGTGTTCAAGCACAGTGTCCAGGCATCAGGGTGTGATTGGGATGCTAGGCGATGACTCCCACATGCTACATGGCATGCCCACCCACAGGAATTCACTTGGCATCTGTGAAGTGCTCACTTAACCACAATTGCCAATTCCCTATCAGCAATAACCTTCAGCCGCGCAGCCAGAGGCATGGCAGGAGGCTGCTGGATAAGGTTTCACTCTCGTTGATTGTATTGAAATGGGGCTTAAGTGGTGATAATTGGTTTCTCACCACGCTACGCCGAGACCCCGATTTCACCTACAGGAGCTGACCGGTTGCATTGCAAACTGTTTGGCGTCTGGTGCGGATCTCGTTTTTGGCCTCTCCTGCTATTCACTGACCTTGTTACGCTTGAGCAAGAGCGCAACAAGGCCGGAAAATCACGCTCATAGAAAATAGGTGCAGGAGTAGGCCGTTCGGCCCTTCTAACCTGCACCACCATTCAATATGATCATGGCTGATCATGCAAATTCATATCCCACTCCCGCTTTCTCTCCATATCTCTTGATCCCTTTAGCTGCAAGGGCCACGTCCAGCTCCCTCTTGAATATATCCAACACTGGCCCCAACAGCTTCCTGTGGTAGAGAATTCCACAAGCTCACAACTCTCTGAGAGAAGTTCTTCCTTATCTCAGTCCTGAATGGCTTACCCCTTATTCTTAGGCTTTGACCCCTAGTTCTGGATGTCCCCAACATAGGGAACATTCTTCCCACATCTAGTCCGTCCAGTCCCATTAGGATTTTATATGTTTCTATGAGATCCCCCTCATTCTTCTAAACTCCAGTGAGCACAAGCCCAGTCGATCCAATCTTTTATTTTTTATCTTTTTCCATTTCTCTGATCAGGAGAAAATAATTTAAACACATTGCTGACAAACTGTAAGCTTCAGTAGCTTCAATTAAAGTGATGCAAAGAGTTGTCAATAGTGCTATCAAGTGGCATTTACTTGGTAATAACCTGCTCACTGATGCTCAGTTTGAGCTCTGCCAAGGCCACTCAGCTCCTGATCTCATTACAGCCTTGGTCTAAACATGGTAAAAGAACTAAACTCAGGTGGGATGAGAGTGACTGCCCTTGTTATCAATGCAGCATTGAGGAGTGCGGTATCAAGGAGTCCTAGCAAAACTGGAACCAGTAGTGTCGGGGCCAAACCCACCATCAGTTGGAGTCTTACCTAGCACAAAGGAAATTGTTGGAGGTCAATCATCTCAATCCCGGGACATTGCTGCAGGAGTTCCTCAGGGTAGTGTCCTAGGCCCAACCCTCTTCAGCTGCTTCATCAATGATCTTCCTTCCACCACAAGGTCATAAATAGGAATGTTCACAGATGATTGCACAATGTTCAGCACTATCCCTCATTCCTCAGATGTTGAAGCAGTACATGTCCATATGCAACAAGTCCTGGACAATATCCAGGTTTTGGCTGATAAATGACAAGTAACATTTATGCCACACAACTGCCAGGCAATGACCATCTCCAACAGGCGTGAACATAACCATATCTCCATGACATACAATGATATTACTATCGCTGAATACCCACCATCTTGGGGGTTACCATTGACCAGAAACTAAACTGGGCTTGCTATATAAATACTGTTGCTACAAGAGTTGGTCAAAGGCTGGAGATCCTGTGGTGAGTAACTCACCTCCTGACACCCCAAAGCCTGTCCACTATCTGCAAAGCACAAGTCAGGAGTGTGATGGAATACTCTCCACTTGCCTGGATGAGTGCAGCTCCAACGACATCCAAAAGCTTGATACCATCCAGGACAAAGCAAGGGGTGCTTGATTCATGCTCCTTTCACAAACATTCATTCCTTCCACCACAAATGCACATTGGCAGCTCTGTGTGCCATCTACAAAATGCACTGCAGGAACTCAGCAAGGCTCCTTAGACAGCACCTTGAAAACCGTGGAAGGGCAGCGGGTGCTTGGGAATACCACCACCTGGAGGTTCCCCACCAAGTCACTTACCATCCTGACTTGGAAATATATTGTCGTTCCTTCACTGTCGCTGAGTCAAAATCCCTCCCTAACAGCACGGCGGGTGTACCTACATCGCAGGGACTGCTGTTCATAAAGGTGGCCCCTCTACCACCTTCTCAAGGAAATTTAGGGATGGGGAATAAATGCTGGCCTAGCCAACAAAGCCACATCTCCTGAACCAATAAGGAATCATTTAACAATATTGATACACAAGGATAACAAGAGGTCATCCCAGCCCTGCACTGAAATCCCATTATGATGTTGCAGTCAGCAGCGACCCGACAGTGCCCAAAGAAAACATCCCAGAAATATTGAAGGATTTCAATATTTGAATCTGGCGCCAAGTCAAAGTAATCTGCAGGCATCCAGCAATAAGGATGTCCTCAAGCAAGTAACCACCCAATTGCATTGCTGAGTTCTCACAAACAGCAAATCAGGAAGTTAAAAGCATTGATTATCCTTTGCTTCGGTATAATTGTACAAGGAGCAAAATAAAGATTGGGGTACACACACACAGGATTAAGGTAGAAACTGAAATATCATGAACAAACTTTTTTAAAAATTGTTTTAAACATTTGCAGAATGTTTTTTATCATCATGGACTGGAGGCATCGTTCGGCTGCAATTATGAAATAAGAATACAATTCAAACCCACATTCAAGGTATAACCTTTTTAGGGATTTCTAGACTGATTGCATGAAGGGTCTTGCAAGTTCAATTATTTCTAATTGATTGCCATCTGGGGCGGACTTTAACAGGTCATCATATGGAGCGCTAGAATCGGTGAGAGTGCCTTTTGGATTTCCACGTTTAACTGCGAATGTGTGGATTCCAGAAATTGCTCACACTCATACAAGTAATGACAGTGACAATGACAGTTTTGCCATCATTACTAACACAAAAGCTGAGCCAATATGATATGACAGCTGACCAAAGTGGTAGCAGGCTGCAGTTGTTATTTATATGTGTTTTGATTGTAGCAGTTTCTGCATCAAGGAAGCAGGTGAATAAATCCAAAAAGGTTTGTCAAAGTCACTGTTTAATATTTAAACTTAAACCTCATAAAGGGGGGCTGCATGATAGAATTATAGCAGAACTGATCGTCAGAGTATCATATTGGACCTTTGGAACCTTTGCCATATTCATTGTGTTTTGAGGGTTCATGACAATACTTTTTCTTTATATGGGGCAGTTTCATGTGGGCCCACGTTACTGCTAACCAATTGCTTTCTAAGCGAGTATCACTGTTGGCTTCTTCTACTTCTGGTACTCACATCCGACACGGCCAAGGTCTTGAACCTTGGCACTTCCACCTGCCACTTTCAAACAGGTTACGTATTATGGAGGAAAACCAGTCAGGGGTTATTTTTCAGGATAGGTGCGAGAAAGGGTGAAATCATAGAATTTCATAGAATTTACAGTGCAGAAGGAGGCCATTCAGCCCATCGAGTCTGCACCGGCCCTTGGAAAGAGCACCTTACTTAAGCCCACACCTTCACCCTATCCCGCAACCCAGTAACCCCACCCAACCTTTTTTTGGATACTAAGTGCAATTTAAGTGGCCAATCCACCTGACCTGCACATTTTTGGACTGTGGGAGGAAACCGGAGCCCCCGGAGGAAACCCACACAGACACGGGGAGAACGTGCAGACTCTGCACAGACAGGAATCGAACCTGGGACCCTGGAGCTGTGAAGCGACAGTGCTAACCACTGTGCTACCGTGCCGCCCATATGAGACGCAGAGGATCTCCTCGGAATTTGAGCAAGAAAAGCCATAACAAAGGGGTAGAATAATCTATTCTAAAGAGGTGGAGAAGCAAAAGGATTTGTGCATGAAATTTGAAGTGCACCATAGCCAGGAAGTGCACGATAGACATGGAAGATTACAGAAACATTTTGATGAAAAGAGGGGGTAATGAACATGGAGAAATTGGTGAACGATCATTTAAGCGAATTTCCTGGAAAAGACCAAAACGAGAAACCAGGCAGGAAAGGTGGCAGCAAGAGGCTGCACGTTAGCCTCCAGGTAATGGGAAAAGCACCAGTGATTAAGGTGAAACGGGACCAGGCCCATGTGGGAAACTCGCCCATTCATAGCGGGTTGTCAATGAATCTCGTGATTGAGCCAATTGACCCCAATTATCGCTCAACCCGCCAGAATCTTTTTATTCGTTCTTGGGATGTGGGCGTCGCTGCTGGGCCAACATTTGTTGCCCATCCCTAATTGCCTTGAACTGAGTGACTTGCTGGACCATTTCAGTGGAGGGCATTTAAGAGCCAACCGCATCGGTGTGTAGGTCTAGTGCCACATGTAGGCCAGACCAGGTAAGGACAGCAGATTTCCTTCCCTGAAGAGCATTGAACCAGATGGGATTTAATGACAATGGCTTCATGGTCAACATTAGACTTTTAATTCCAGATTGTTTTGAATTCAGATTTTACCATCTGCTGTGCTGGGATTCAAACCCATGACCCCAGAGCATTACCGTGGGTCTCTGAATTACCAGCTTAGTGACAATACCATTCCACCACTGCCTCCCCGAAATTAATAGTGGGACACTGTCTGTGCGGAATCTGCACGTTCTCTCCGTGTCTGCGTGGGTTTCCTCCGGGTGCTCCGGTTTCCTCCCACAGTCCAAAGCTGTGCAGATTAGGTGGATTGACGCAGGGTTTAGTGGGCGGCACAGTGGTTAGCACTCCTCCCTCACAGCAGCAGGGAACTAGGTTCAATTTCAGCCTTGGGTGACTGTGTGGAGTTTGTACATTCTCCCCTTATCTGCGTCGGTATCCTCCGGATGTTTCCTCCCACAATCCAAAGGTGTGCAGGTTAGATCATAGAATTTCATAGAATTTACAGTGCAGAAGGAGGCCATTCGGCCCATCGAGGCTGCACTGGCCCATGGAAAGAGCACCCTACCTAAGCCCACACCTTCACCCTATCCCGTAACCCAGAAACCCCACCTAATCTTTTTGGACACTATGGGCAATTTAGCATGGCCAATCCACCTAATCTGCACATCTTTGGACTGTGGGAGGAAACCGGAGCACCCGGAGGAAACCCACACAGACAAGGCGAGAACGTGCAGATTCCGCACAGACAGTGTCCCAGGCCGGGAATCGAACCTCGGACCCTGGAGCTGTGTAGCAACTGTGCTAACCACTGTGCTACCCTGCTGCATTAATTGGCCGTGATAAGTTGCTCCTTAGTTTCCAAAAAGATGTGCAGGTTAAGTGGGGCTATGAGGTTATGGGGATTGGGTGGGGCAGTTCAAATTAGGCCTTGGGTAGGGTGCACTTTCAAAGGGTCTGTGCAGACTTGATGGGCTGAATGGCCTCCTTCTGTGCTGTTGGGTTTCTATGGATGACGTGGAAGTGGCATAGTTTTCCCATTCCTCCAGGAAGTTGTCGGGTTTGCGTGTGGCCTCCAAGGGGACATCTCTCTTTCAAAGGTACTTAGTGCCCGAACGAGGCCCCGGGCATCGGGCGGTGACTGACTATTAAAGTCACAGCCCCAATTTTGCGCCTTTCCCACAACCACCATCTCGTCCTCACTCACCCTATGGCCTAGGTCCTCAGTGATCCTAGGCCTCTCCCTGGATCAGCAGGTGGAGAGGTGCTGGTCTCTCTTTGGCTGTTGACAGCGCTCGGAAAGCGGGATCTCCACCCCAGTGGTCCTGAAATCCAGGGAAGGCCAGATGCCCCATAGGTTCCCCACTGGTTTTCCAGCCAATGAGCTAAACCCAGCTCCATTCCATTAAATTGTGTCCTTCACGGCAGCAATCAAGGATAAAACACAGAGGCTTTGGAGAAAATGAGGAAGTGAAAAACAAGAACTTAAAAAGCAAATAGCAAAACAATGGGGAAAAGTGAAAAGAAGAGAATATGCAAAGTAAAAGTTAAATAAGTAATAACAAGTGGTTTACAACGAACAACAAGGAGGGAAAAGGGGGTGTAACAAGAAAATGTGAACTAAAATGGAAGCAACTGATGTGTTGGGTAAGCTAGGTCAAGGTGAACTGCACTTGATGCAGTGTAGCGAGAGACAGACCTCAACACTTCATAAAATGCAACGCGGTTTTATTCAACATCCAAACTATTATACATGTTCAACTGTGGGTCGACACTATGCTGACTTGACTGGAGACCTGACACTAGCCTGACCAGACTAACCTAGCTACCACATGGTGTAGGCACTGGCTAGCTCACGAGCTCTGACTGTCTCAGAGGCTGGGTCCCGAGAGGGCGGGAAAACTGGTGCCCTCTGGCTTTCTAGTGGTCGTGTCCTGTCTGGTGATTGGCTGCTCTGTTCTGTGTGCTTACTGGTCATCCTGTGTGTCAATCACTGCCTGTCTGCTCTCCATTGTATACATAGATGTATATTATGACAGCAACTTTATGCACACAAATATGGAACTAAGACAGAAGAGAACGGGAAGCAAACTAAATGAAAAGCAAGAAAAGAGACATTCCAGGAATATTATAATAAAGGAAAAATAATGGCATATGGGATAAAGGAGAAAGAAATAGACATTGAACAACCGTGAAACGGCCTATTTTTGACTATTTAATTTGATTAAATGACGTAACTGTGACTCTCCAAGTGACTTTCTAACCCTAACTTCTCCTTTCTTGCTGCTTGCAGCTGATGTTTGTGAGCAAGTCACACCATGGCATGTGTGCATCAGTGTTTGGGCATTTATACTGTGGCTAGGTTTGACCTGAAGGGGCAAATGTGGTCATTAATTATGTCTCTGTGTAATTATGATTCAAAATCACAATATCCCATGTGATATAGTGGTTGAATTATGACTCTCAGTTCACGTCCAGACTTTCAAAGATTACAAAACCCTGAAATCGCCTTAAACAAAAACGCAAGTTCTGAAAATCAGTTTCGTGCTCTGGATGAGAATGAGCCAACTCATCGTTTTTGCTGCCATTGAGAAAGCTCAACCAGCTGCTCAGAAACCTGAAAGCTTTCCAAAACTAAAAGTCAAGACATGGGGCAGGATTTTCCGTTGCCCGACGCCGAAATTGTTTTTTGTTTTTTTTAAATAGTTTTTATTAAGGTTTTCATAAAATATCAATAATAAAATGAAAAAGGAACCCATCAGGGTTAAGTACAAAACACAGTCCAGAAAAGCAACCCTCCATACCCCCCTCCCCCCGTATATAAATAATAAATTAACATTAACACCCCGACTTAGCACAACAGGTGTATACACCCCCTCAGACCCTCCAGTGTAAATAACAAAAACAAAAATAAAGTAACCCCCCCCCCCCGAGTTGCTGCTGCCATTGACCAATGTCTATCGCTCTGCAAGGAAGTCTAAGAACGGTTGCCACTGCCTAAAGAACCCTTGTACCGACCCTCTCAAGGCAAATTTCACCCTCTCCATCTTAATAAACCCCGCCATATCGTTGCTCCAGGATTCCACGCTTGGGGGCCTCGCATCCTTCCACTGAAGAAGAATCCTTCGCCGGGCTACCAGGGACGCAAAGGCCAGAATACCAGCCTCTTTCGCCTCCTGCACTCCCGGCTCCTCTGCGACCCCAAATCTTGCGAGCCCCCAGCCCGGTCTGACTCTGGATCCTACCACCCTCGACATCGTCATCGCTACGGCCTTCCAAAATTCCTCCAGTGCTGGGCATGCCCAGAACATATGGGTGTGATTTGCTGGGCTCCCTGAGCACCTAACACACCTGTCCTCACCCCCAAAGAACCGGCTCATCCTTGTCCCAGTCATGTGTGCCCTGTGCAGCACCTTAAACTGTATGAGGCTGAGCCTCGCACACGATGAGGAAGAGTTCACCCTCCCTAGGGCATCTGCCCATGTCCCCTCCTCGATCTCCTCTCCCAACTCCTCCTCCCACATACCTTTCACCTCCACCACCGAGGCCTCCTCCTCCTCCTGCATCACCTGGTAAGTTTCCGAGATCCCCCCCCCCCCCCCCCCCCCCCCCCCCCCCCCGCCGCGAGCACCCTGTCCTGTACTGTGTGTGGCAGCAGCCGCGGGAATTCCACCACCTGCCGCCCTTACTTGTAAGTAACTGAAGGTGTTCCCCGGGGGGAGCCCGTACTTCTCCTCCAGCTCACCCAGGCTCGCGAACTTTCCATCCACAAACAGGTCCCCCAACCTTCGTATCCCTGCCCTGTGCCACCCCGAAAACCCTCCATCTGTTCTCCCTGGGACGAACCGGTGGTTTCCCCGTATTGGGGTCCACACCGAGGCCCCAACTTTGCCCCTGTGCCACCTCCACTGCCCCCAGATTTTGAGGGCAGCCGCCACCACTGGGCTCGTGGTATACCTCCTTGGAGGGAATGGCAGCGGCGCCGTCTCGTACCCACACAAGACGCCGTCTCCAGCCTCTTCCATGCAGCCCTCTCCCCCTCCATCACCCACATGTGCACCATCGTCGCATTGACGGCCCAGTAGTACCCACAGAGGTTGGGCAGCGCCAGCCCCCCCTATCTCTACTCCGCTCCAGGAACACCCTTCTCACTCTCGGAGTCCCTCGCGCCCACACAAACCCCGTTATGCCCCTGTTGACCCGCCTAAAGAAGGCCTTCGGGATAAACACGGGGAGGCACTGGAACAGGAACAAAAACCTTGGGAGCACCGTCATTTTGACTGACTGCACCCTACCCGCCAGGGACAGCGGCAACACGTCCCGCCTCTTGGACTCCTCCTCCATTTGCTCCACCAGCCTTGTAAAGTTAAGCCTATGCAGGGCCCCCCAGCTCCTGGCCACCTGGACCCCCAAATACCTGAGGCTCCTCTCCGCCCTTTTTAGTGGGAGCTCGCCAATCCCCCTCTCCTGGTCCCCTGGGTGAACCACAAACAACTCGCTCTTCCCCATGTTGAGCTTGTACCCTGAAAAATCCCTGAATTCCCTAAGGGTCCTCATTACCTCCGGCATTCCCCCCACCAGGTCCGCCACATATAGCAGCAAGTCGTCCGCATAGAGCGACACCCTATGCTCCTCCCCACCCCGCACCAACCCCCTCCAGTTCCTCGACTCCCTCAGTGCCATAGCCAGGGGTTCATCGCCAGTGCGAAGAGCAGGGGGGACAGGGGACACCCCTGCCTCATCCCTCGGTGCAACCGAAAGTACTCAGACCTCCTCTTGTTCGTGGTCACACTCGCCATCGGGACCTCATACAACAGCCTAATCCACCTGACAAACCCCCCCCCAAACCCGAACCTCTTCAGCACCTCCCACAGGTACCCCCACTCTACCCTATCGAAGGCTTTCTCAGCGTCCATCGCCACCACTATCTCCGCCTCCACCTCCCTCGCCGGCATCATGATAACGTTCAAAAGCCTCCGCTAATTCGCATTCAACTGCCTCCCCTTCACGAACCCCGTCTGGTCTTCGTGGATACCCTGCGGCACCCAATCCTCAATTCTCGTAGCTATGACCTACGCCAGCACCTTGGCATCTACATTTAGCAAGGAAATCGGCCTGTAAGACCCACACTGCAGGGGATCCTTGTCCCGCTTCAGGATCAAGGAGATCAGTGCCCGGGACATCGTCGGGGGCAAAGCCCCCCCTCTCCCTTGCTTCACTGAAGGTCCTAACTAGCAACGGCCCAACAGGTCCATATATTTTGGATAGAATTCAACCGGGAAACCGTCCGGCCCCGGTGCCTTCCCCGCCTGCATGCTTCCTATCCCTTTGGTCAGCTCCTCCAGCCCAATCGGGGCCCCCAATCCCGCCACCAGTCCCTCCTCCACCTTCGGAAATCTCAATTGGTCCAAGAAGCGGCCCATCCCTCCCTCCTCCCGTGGGGGCTCGGACCGATACAATTCCTCATAAAAGTCCCTGAAGACCTCATTGATGCCAACCCCACTCCGCACCACACTCCCTCCCCTGTCCTTAACTCCCCCGATCTCCCTAGCTGCGACCCGCTTCCGAAGCTGATGCGCCAGCATCCGGCTTGCCTTTTCCCCATACTCGTAAATCGCCCCCTGGGCCTTCCTCCACTGCACCTCCGCCTTCTTGGTGGTCACCAGGTCGAATTTGGCCTGGAGGCTGCGCCTCTTCCTCAACAATACTTCTTCGGGCACCTCCGCATACCTCCTGTCTACCCTCACCACCTCCCACACCAGCCTCTCCCTCTCCCCCCGCTCCCTCCTCTCCTTGTGGGCCCTAATGGAGATCAGCTCTCCCCTAACCACTGCCTTCAGCGCCTCCCATACAATCCCCACTCGGACCTCCCCGTTATCGTTGGCCTCCAGGTACCTCTCTATACTTCCTCGGACCCGCTCGCTCACCTCCTCGTCCGCCAACAGCCCCACCTCCAAGCGCCACAACGGGCGCTGGTCCCTCTCCTCCCCCAGCTCTAAGTCCACCCAATGCGGGGTGTGATCCGAAATGGCTATCGCCGAATACTCGGTATTCTCTACTTTCGCTATCAGCACCCTGCTCAAAATAAAAAAGTCGATTTGAGAATAAGCCTTGTGGACATGTGAGAAAATGAAAATTCCCTAGCCCCCGGCCTTGCAAATCTCCAAGGGTCCATCCCTCCCATCTGGTCCATAAACCCCCTCGGCACTCTAGCTGCCGCCGGTTTCCTACCCGTCCTAGGCCTGGAGCGATCCAGTGCCGGATCCAGCACCGTGTTAAAGTCTCCCCCCATTATCAGGCCCCCCACTTCCAAGTCTGGGATCCGACCCAACATGCGCCGCATAAAACCCGCATCGTCCCAATTCGGGGCGTACACGTTGACCAGTCCCACCCTCTCCCCCTGCAGCTTACCACTTACCATTACGTACCTACCGCCATTATCTGCCACAATGCTCGACGCCTCGAATGACACCTTCTTTCCCACCAAGATCGCCACCCCTCGATTTTTGGCATCCAGCCCCGAATGAAACACCTGACATACCCACCCTTTCCTCAATCTTACCTGGTCTGCCACCTTCAGGTGTGTCTCCTGGAGCATAACCACATCAGCCTTCAGCCCCTTCAGGTGCGCGAACACGTGGGCCCGCTTAACCGGCCCATTCAGTCCCCTTACATTCCAGGTTATCAGCCGGATCAGAGGGCTACCCACCCTCCTCCCCCGCCGACTAGCCATAACCCCTCCTCGGCCAGCTACGCCCCCGCACCCCACGCCCGGCCCGTTCCCCACGGCAGCAGACCCCCGTCTCGACCCCCCCCCCACTCGCTCCAGCTCCCCCTTGACCATAGCAGCAGCAACTCGACCCCCCCCCCCCCCCCCCCCCCCCCAGCTAGGACAGTTCCTAGCTGTTTTACTCCCCCCATTGCACTTCCGCAAGTCAGCTGACTCCTGCTGACCCCGGCCACTCCCGCCTCTCCTTCAACTCCTCCCATTGTGAGACACACCCTCCTCTTCCGTTCCCCATCCACAGGCTCTCCCCCTCCCCCTTCCATCCTAAGCGCGGGAAACAACCCTCGCTTCCCCGCCCCGGCCCCGCCCCCTCCAGTCTTCAGCGCGGGAAAAAGCCCGCGCTTTCCACCTACCAGGCCCCACCGCCTCTGGCAGGTGGTCCTTTTACAGGCCCAGTCCCCTCACCCCCGACTTGGGCCTCCCCCTTCCCTGCGGGGCCCCATCTCACCGCCGGCCATCCACACCTGTTCCATTTGCTTACCCCCCTCCAAGCGCCCCCCCGACCAACCCAACCAAAACAGTGCCCAACCCGCCCTAACCACCCTCACCGACCAGAAAGAGAAAAACAAGAGCAAAGGACACCCTCCTCAAAAAGTAACATATCAACCGCAATCCCCAAACGCCCATCCCGACCCTCAATCTGTGTCCAATTTCTCGGCCTGAACAAAGGTCCTCGCCTCCTCCAGAGACTCAAAATAATGGTGTCGGTCCTTGTAGGTGACCCACAGTCGCGCTGGCTGCAACATGCCAAACTTCACCCCCTAACTGTGCAGCACCGCCTTCGCTCGATTGTATCCTGCCCTCCTCTTCGCCACCTCCGCACTCCAGTCCTGGTATATTCGAACCACCGCGTTCTCCCACCTGCTGCTCCTCTCCTTCTTGGCCCACCTGAGCACACACTCAAGATCGACGAACCGATGGAACTCGTTAGCCTTGGGCCTCCTCGCCAGCACTTCCAGCTCCAGGGGCCCCTGGAAGGACCCCGCTCCCATCAGCGAGTTCAACATGGTGACCACATAGGCCCCCACCTCCGGCCCCTCCAGCCCCTCCGAGAGGCCCAGGATCAGCAGATTCTTCCGCCACGACCGATTCTCCATCTCCTCGAACCGCTCCTGCCATTTCTTGTGGAGCGCCTCGTGCGCCTCCACCTTTACCGCCAGGCCTAAGATCTCGTCCTCGTTGTCGGAGATCTTTTGTCGGGCCTCTCGGATCGCCACCCCCTGGGCCGTCTGTGTCTCCGGCAGCTTATCAATAGAAGCCTTCATTGGCTCTAGCAGGTCCGCTTTAATCTCTCTGAAGCAGCGCTGGATACGCTCCTGCTGCTCCTCCGCCCACTGCATCCACGCTGCCTGGTCTCCGCCCGCCGCCATTTTGTTCTTGTTCCCTCGCACCTTCTTCGGGTCCACCACCACCTTTTTAGTCGCCCCGCTCCTGGTAAAAGCCATACACTGTCGGGGAACTATTGTAATCTCCTTCCCACAACGGGAAACGTCAAAAAAGTGCCGTTGGGGGCCCTGAAAAGAGCCCAAAGGTCATTTTTTGCGGGAGCCGCTGAATGTGCAACTTAGCTCCGCATCGCCGCAACCGGCAGTCCCGACGCCGAAATTGTGATCGGCGATCGGGTGGAGAATCGATTCCGACGCGGAAATCGGGGCCGCCGCCGGTTTGACGGCGCTTTGCGATTCTCTGCCCCCTCCAAACCAGCATCATCGTGACGCACACCGCGCACAGTCGCAATGCCATTGGCACCTCATCAGCTGGCCCACTTGCGATGCTCCGCCCCCGATGGGCCGAGTTCCCGACAGTGCGGGACACGTGTGCTCAGACAAATCATGAACCCGGCATGGCAGCTGCGGACAGTGTCCAGCGCTGCCACACTCGGCTGGGATCCATGCCGTTGGCCGGGTGAGGCTTCTGAGAGGGCTGGGGGGACTGGTGGGGGGGGGCAGGGGTGGGCTGTGGGGGCACGGATGGGGGGTCGGGTCCGCATTTGGCTGGCGCCATGTTGTACGGCATGACCGCTGCAGGTCATCAGCCGTGTGCATGCACTGCCCTGGGCTCGGCCATTCCCCAGCTGTTTTCGGCTTGGGAGGCGAGAGTTTCGGTCGTTGCCGGTGCTAGCCCTTAACCGGTACTGGAATTGGTGAGGGGCTCCCGCCAATTCTTTTCACGTGAACCTCCCATGGATTCTCCGTTCGAGCTGGCACAAAGCCGCAGAAACGGAGAATCCAGCCTCTGGTCATTACAGTCAATCTCCAGCTGTTTTCTTGCTAACCAGCTGTTTTCTTGCAGACCGAACATATTTGAGGCTACTGTTCATTCTATCCGTACCTGTGGACCAAAATCGACTGGTAACTTCCTTCCACTGTCTCCCCGACATTCCCCCACACCGCACCCCTCTGACTGCCCTCCCTCCGTAGTCATAAAATCATAGAATTGACAGTGCAGAAGGAGTCCATTTGGCCCATCGAATCTGCACCGGCCCTTGAAAAGGGCACACTACCCAAGCCCAGACTTCCACCCTATCCCCGTAACCCAGAAACCCCACCTAACCATTTTGGACATGAAGGGCAATTTAGCATAGCCAATCCACCTAACCTGCGCGTCTTTGAACTGTGGGAGGAAACCGGAGCACCCGGAGGAAACTCACGCAGACACGGGGAGAACGTGCAGACTCCACACAGCCAGTGACCCAAGCCGGGAATCAAACCCAGGACCCTGGCACTGTGAAACAACCGTGCTAGCCACTGTGTCTCCATGCCACCCTAGTCCAGTAGGTAAAGCACCAGACTGGGTCTTTCTCCTTATGCATTGATTCCAACAAGACTGGTCCTGGTAGCCACCCCTGCTGACTGGAGACAAGAACTCTCATTACGAAGAGAAATCCTGTAGAACAACCTTCTAAAGAGGAATGCCACCACTTTCTAGCAATGGCCTTGTTTATTGGCTACTTTTCAGATGTTCTTTGCGCTGTCAGCTTTCCAGAGACCCGTGCCAACGGTTTGAAGCTGTGTATCAGGTTTGCAAGTCTCACAGGTTGGCCTGTGTTACGAGGGTTCCAACTCCTAAATCAAAGCTCCCAGGGATGGCCAAAGAATCGAAGAACTTGCTGTTTTCCAATTAGGTTTGTGGCTCTGGCACCGTTTCAATTGAAATTTAGATTAGACGTGAGTTCAATGGTTAAATGTTTACATTGGATTGATTCCAGGGAATGTCACTGGAGCCAACCCAATTTCAGACCGCTTTGCATAAGATGTTGATGGTTGATTAAATCAGGCTGGTATGGATCATTTTATTTACGTCTGATGTTTCAGCCAATATTTATCTCTTCAACACCAACACAAAAGCAGATTACCTGGTCATCATTGCATTGCTGTTCGTCAGGCCTTGCTGTGTGCTAATTGGCTGACACATTGCGTACATTAAAAAATGGCTACACCTTCAAAAATACGTCACTGGCTCGAAAGTCCTTTTGGGGCATCCCGCTGTCATTAACGAGGCTATCAGAATGTAAGTATTTCTTTTCTTCTTCTGATTATGTTCATTCAAAAAGAGGCAAGTCTCCATTTGTTTATTATAAGGTGAAATAAGTTTTTTCACAGTACAGATGGCTATCTAATCTCATGTACCAAGCATTTTTCTTTGAGTCTAGGATTTAATCAGTCCTGCGCTGCAAAGCTCCTGCCTCGACAACATCAAAATCTTTCAGCATGAATGAAACTTATCCGGAACTCCATGGAGGGACAGGAAACGTAACTGACAGATTTAAATCCGGTTCTAGATCCGCGCATTTCAAGGCCTGGTTTAAATTTTATAGATGTCACACGCATTTCCGCAGGGTTGGGAAATCTAGTGGCAAAACGGAAGCGGGAGCTGGTGAATCCCCAAAGTAAGTTCCTCTTACAGCACTCCTTGTGGGCCAAGAGGATCAGGTGTTCTTCCCAAGGATCCCTCATGGAAGCCTTTGGCATTCCCCCGGCCAATTGTGGCCTCCTTGCTCGTCCCCACCTCCCACCACCATGATTACCAGTCCCCACTTTGCAGCAACCGAATGGTTTCTCTCCTTTCAGGTCACCGCAGAGAGTCCCACACCTTCCCCCATGCCCCAGTGGTCGCTTGTAACCAACCCATCCCCCCCGCAACCCCCTCAAAGCATAATCGCTGGGCGGCACAGTGGTTAGCATTGATGCCTCACCGTGCTCGGGACCCGGGTTCAAAATCAAGCTTGGGTGACTGTCTAGATTGGCATTTTAAATTGTCCCTTAATGTCCAATGGTTAGGTGAGGTTATGAGGTTACAGGAATAGGGCAGAGGAGTTGTCCTGGATAGGGTGCTATTTCAGAGGGTTGGTGAAGACTCGATGGGCTGAATGGCTTCCTTCTGCACTGCAGGGATTCTATGATGCTATACCACCATGATGGCCTCTCTTCCTCCCTCCAACCTAAACCATGATCTTGTTCATGTGCGATCATGGCTGACCTCATCTGCACAGCCAAAAGCCCCCCCATCCCAATCACCAGGGATGGCCCCTGAACGATCCCCATCTGCAACTTCCTGACACTGGTTTTCCCTCCCAGAGCAGAGCCGGCTATTGTTTGTTGCTGGTCGCCGGGCAGGAAACTGAGGAGAAAAAAGCAATAATGAGGTCCTGATGTTACGTTTCGCTGGATCTTCATGTTCCTGTCCCTTTCCTCATCTCCCCGGATGTATTAGGGCCCCTGGGATGTGGGTGTCGCTGGAAAAGCCAGCATTTGTTGCCCATCCCTAATTGTCCTTGAACTGAGTGGTTTGCCGGGCCCTTTCAGAGGGCAGTTAAAGGTCAACCACATTGCTGTGGATCTGGAGTCACTTATAGGCCGGACCGGGTAAGGACGGCAGATTTCCTTCCCTAAAGGATGACTGAACCAGATGGCTTTTCACAGCAATCAACAATGGTTTCACAGTCACCATTACTGAGATTAGCTTTCAATTCCACATCTGTCAATTGAAATTAAATTCCACCATATTTGAACCTGTGTCCCTCGAGCATTAACCCAGGCCATTGGCCAAGTGATATAACGACTACTTCACCACTCCCCTCACAGGTACGGCACAGTGGGTAAAACGGCCTTGGATTCCAATTTCACTAACCGAGCCAGCTGGGTCGGATCACATTATTTCACTTTCAACTTCACAGCTCCCATATTAATCCTCCTCATTTTGTGCAGACTGCGCTGCTGCTTGTGTAGGGAGCACCCATCATTAGTGTCACACAGCAACTACAAACAAGAATATTATATCCTGATGTTTAGAAGTATTTTCTTTATTGAGAACATCACTAGAAGCCTGCCCCAATCTGGCCTCTAGCCAGGATAAACATTTCCTGCTTTATTGATCGCTCCTTAAGCACCTCAGCCCCACTATCCATTCCATTACCCACCATTCGCTCCAAAGCCATTTGAGTGCAGAGGCCAGCACACCCAGCTCGTCAGGGGGAAACAGAGGCTGTACACTATCTCCCCGTGATCCAGGATCTGTGTCCCAGGCTGTACACTATCTCCCCGTGATCCAGGATCTGTGTCCCAGGCTGTACACTATCTCCCCGTGATCCAGGATCTGTGTCCCAGGCTGTACACTATCTCACCGTGATCCAGGATCTGTGTCCCAGGCTGTACACTATCTCACCGTGATCCAGGATCTGTGCCCCAGGCTGTACACTATCTCACCGTGATCCAGGATCTGTGTCTAAGGCTGTACACTATCTCACCGTGATCCAGGATCTGTGTCCCAGGCTGTACCCTCTCTCACTGTGATCCAGGATCTGTGTCCCAGGTTGTACACTATCTCACCGTGATCCAGGATCTGTGTCTTAGGCTGTACACAATCTTACTGTGATCCAGGATCTATGCCCCAGGCTGTACACTATCTCACCGTGATCCAGGATCTGTGTCCCAGGCTGTACACTCTCTCACTGTGATCCAGGATCTATGCCCCAGGCTGTACACAATCTCACCATGATCCAGGATCTGTGTCCCAGGCGGTACACTATCTCACCGTGATCCAGGATCTGTGTCCCAGGCTCTACACTATCTCACCGTGATCCAGGATCTGTGTCCCAGGCTCTACACGATCTCACCGTGATCCAGGATCTGTGTCCCAGGCTGTACACTCTCTCACTGTGATCCAGGATCTGTGTCCCAGGCTGTACACAATCTTACTGTGATCCAGGATCTGTGTCCCAGGCTGTACACAATCTCACCGTGATCCAGGATCTTGGTCCCAGGCTGTACACTATCTCACTGTGATCCAGGCTCTGTGTCCCAGGCTGTACACTATCTCACTGTGATCCAGGATCTGTGTCCCAGGCTGTACACTATCTCACCATGATCCAGGATCTGTGTCCCAGGCTGTACACAATCTCACCGTGATCCAGGATCTGTGTCCCAGGCTGTACACAATCTCACCGTTTATTTATTGACTACAGCTCCGCCTTCAACACCATAATGCCAGCCAAACTCATATCAAAGCTCCAAAACCTAGGACTTGGCTCCCCACTCGGCAACTGGATCCTCGACTTTCTGACCAACAGACCACAATCAGTAAGAATGAACAACAACACCTCCTCCACAATAGTCCTCAACACCGGCGCCCCGCAAGGCTGCGTACTTAGCCCCCTACTCTACTCCCTGTACACACACGACTGCGTGGCAAAACTTGGTTCCAACTCCACCTACAAGCTTGCTGACGATACGACCAGAGTGGGCCGGATCTCGAATAACGATGAGTCCGAATGCAGGAGGGAGATAGAGAACCTAGTGGAGTGGTGTAGCGACAACAATCTCTCCCTCAATGCCAGCAAAACTAAAGAGCTGGTAATTGACTTCAGGAAGCAAAGTACTGTACACAGCCCTGTCAGCATCAACGGGGCCAAGGTGGAGATGGTTAGCAGTTTCAAATTCCTAGGGGTGCACATCTCCAAAAATCTGTCCTGGTCCACCCACGTCGACGCTACCACCAAGAAAGCACAACAGCGCCTATACCTCCTCAGGAAACTAAGGAAATTTGGCATGTCCACATTGACTCTTACCAACTTTTACAGATGCACCATAGAAAGCATCCTATCAGGCTGCATCACAGCCTGGTATGGCAACTGCTCGGCCCAGGACCGCAAGAAACATCAGAGAGTCGTGAACACAGCCCAGTCCATCACACGAACCTGCCTCCCATCCATTGACTCCATCTACACCTCCCGCTGCCTGGGGAAAGCGGGCAGTATAATCAAAGATCCCTCCCACCCGGCTCACTCACTCTTCCAACTTCTTCCATTTGGCAGGAGATACAGAAGTCTGAGAACACGCACGAACAGACTCAAAAACAGCTTCTTCCCCACTGTCACCAGACTCCTAAATGACCCTCTTATGGACTGATTTCATTAACACTACACCCTGTGTGCTTCATCCGATGCCAGTGCTTTTGTAGTTACATTGTATATGTTGTGTTGCCCTATTATGTATTTTCTTTTATTCCCTTTTCTTCTCATGTACTTAATGATCTGTTGAGCTGCTCGCAGAAAAATACTTTTCACTGTACCTCGGTACACGTGACAATCAACAAATCCAATCCGTGATCCAGGATCTATGCCCCAGGCTGTACACAACCTCACGGTGATCCAGGGTCTGTGTCCCAGGCTGTACACTATCTCACCGTGATCCAGGATCTGTGTCCCAGGCTGTACACAATCTCACCGTGATCCAGGATCTGTGTCCCAGGCTGTACACAATCTCACCTTGCTCCAGGATCTGTGTCCCAGGATGTACACAATCTCACCGTGATCCAGGATCTGTGTCCCAGGCTGTACACTATCTCACCGTGATCCAGGATCTGTGTCCCAGGCTGTACACTATCTCCCCGTGATCCAGGATCTGTGCCCCAGGCTGTACACTATCTCACCATGATCCAGGATCTGTGTCCCAGGCTGTACACAATCTCACTGTGATCCAGGATTTGTGTCCCAGGCTGTACACTATCTCACCATGATCCAGGATCTGTGTCCCAAGCTGTACACTGTCTCACCGTGATCCAGGATCTGTGCCCCAGGCTGTACACTATCTCACCGTGATCCAGGATCTGTGTCCCAGGCTGTACACTATCTCACTGTGATCCAGGATCTGTCCCCCAGGCTGTACACTATCTCACCGTGATCCAGGATCTGTGTCCCAGCTGTACACTATCTCACCGTGATCCAGGATCTGTGTCCCAGGCTGTACACAATCTCACCATGATCCAGGATCTGTGCCCCAGGCTGTACACAATCTCACCGTGATCCAGGATCTGTGTCGCAGGCTGTACACTATCTCACCGTGATCCAGGAACTGTGTCCCAGGCTGTACACTATCTCACCGTGATCCAGGATCTGTGTCCCAGGCTGTACACTATCTCACCGTGATCCAGGATCTGTGTCCCAGGCTGTACACTATGTCACCGTGATCCAGGATCTGTGTCCCAGGCTGTACACTATCTCACCGTGATCCAGGATCTGTGTCCCAGGCTGTACACTATCTCACCGTGATCCAGGATCTGTGTCCCAGGCTGTACACAATCTCACCGTGATCCCGGATCTGTGTCCCAGGCTGTACACAATCTCACCGTGATCCAGGATCTGTGACCCTGGCTGTACACTATCTCACCGTGATCCAGGATCTGTGTCCCAGGCTGTACACAATCTCACCGTGATCCAGGATCTGTGCCCCAGGCTGTACACTATCTCACCGTGATCCAGGATCTGTGTCCCAAGCTGTACACTATCTCACTGTGATCCAGGATTTGTCCCCCAGGCTGTACACAATCTCACCGTGATCCAGGATCTGTGTCCCAGGCTGTACACAATCTCACCGTGATCCAGGATCTGTGTCCCAGGCTGTACACAATCTCACCGTGATCCAGGATCTGTGTCCCAGGCTGTACACTATCTCACTGTGATCCAGGATCTGTGTCCCAGGCTGTACACTATCTCACCGTGATCCAGGATCTGTGTCCCAGTCTGTACACAATCTCACCGTGATCCAGGATCTGTGACCCAGGCTGTACACTATCTCACTGTGATCCAGGACCTGTGTCCCAGGCTGTACACTATCTCACTGTGATCCAGGATCTGTGTCCCAGGCTGTACACTCTCTCACCATGATCCAGGATCTGTGTCCCAGGCTGTACACAATCTCACCGTGATCCCGGATCTGTGTCCCAGGCTGTACACAATCTCACCGTGATCCAGGATCTGTGTCCCAGGCTGTACACTATCTCACCGTGATCCAGGATCTGTGTCCCAGGCTGTACACAATCTCACCATGATCCAGGATCTGTGCCCCAGGCTGTACACAATCTCACCGTGATCCAGGATCTGTGTCGCAGGCTGTACACTATCTCACCGTGATCCAGGATCTGTGTCCCAGGCTGTACACTATCTCACCGTGATCCAGGATCTGTGCCCCAGGCTGTACACTATCTCACTGTGATCCAGGATCTGTGTCCCAGGCTGTACACTATCTCACCGTGATCCAGGATCTGTGTCCCAGGCTGTACACTATCTCACCGTGATCCAGGATCTGTGTCCCAGGCTGTACACAATCTCACCATGATCCAGGATCTGTGCCCCAGGCTGTACACAATCTCACCGTGATCCAGGATCTGTGTCGCAGGCTGTACACTATCTCACCGTGATCCAGGATCTGTGTCCCAGGCTGTACACTATCTCACCGTGATCCAGGATCTGTGCCCCAGGCTGTACACTATCTCACTGTGATCCAGGATCTGTGTCCCAGGCTGTACACTAACTCACTGTGATCCAGGATCTGTGTCCCAGGCTGTACACTATCCCACCGTGGTCCAGGATCTGTGTCCCAGGCTGTACACTATCTCACTGTGATCCAGGATCTGTGTCCCAGGCTGCACACTATCTCACCGTGATCCAGGATCTGTGTCCCAGGCTGTACACTATCTCACCATGATCCAGGATCTGTGTCCCAGGCTGTACACAATCTAACTGTGATCCAGGATCTGTGTCCCCGGCTGTGCACTATCTCACTGTGATCCAGGAGCTGTGTCCCAGGCAGTACACTATCTCACTGTGATCCAGGATCTGTGTCCCAGGCTGTACACAATCTAACTGAGATCCAGGATCTGTGTCCCCGGCTGTGCACTATCTGACTGTGATCCAGGATCCGTGTCCCAGGCTGTTACTATGTCACCGTGATCCAGGATCTGTGTCCCAGGCTGTACACAATCTAACTGTGATCCAGGATCTGTGTCCCCGGCTGTGCACTATCTCACTGTGATCCAGGAGCTGTGTCCCAGGCTGTGCACTATCTCACTGTGATCCAGGATCTGTGTCCCAGGCTGTACACAATCTCACCGTGATCCAGGATCTGTGTCCCAGGCTGTACACAATCTAACTGTGATCCAGGATCTGTGTCCCCGGCTGTGCACTATCTCACTGTGATCCAGGATCTGGGTCCCAGGCTATACACAATCTCACCGTGACCCAGGATCTGTGTCCCACGCTGTCCACTATCTCACTGTGATCCAGGATCTGTGTCCCAGGCTGTACACTATCTCACCGTGATCCAGGATCTGTGTCCCAGGCTGTACACAATCTCACCGTGATCCAGGATCTGTGTCCCAGGCTGTACACAATCTCACCGTTTATTTATTGACTACAGCTCCGCCTTCAACACCATAATGCCAGCCAAACTCATATCAAAGCTCCAAAACCTAGGACTTGGCTCCCCACTCGGCAACTGGATCCTCGATTTTCTGACCAACAGACCACAATCAGTAAGAATGAACAACAACACCTCCTCCACAATAGTCCTCAACACCGGCGCCCCGCAAGGCTGCGTACTTAGCCCCCTACTCTACTCCCTGTACACACACGACTGCGTGGCAAAACCTGGTTCCAACTCCACCTACAAGCTTGCTGACGATACGACCAGAGTGGGCCGGATCTCGAATAACGATGAGTCCGAATGCAGGAGGGAGATAGAGAACCTAGTGGAGTGGTGTAGCGACAACAATCTCTCCCTCAATGCCAGCAAAACTAAAGAGCTGGTAATTGACTTCAGGAAGCAAAGTACTGTACACAGCCCTGTCAGCATCAACGGGGCCAAGGTGGAGATGGTTAGCAGTTTCAAATTCCTAGGGGTGCACATCTCCAAAAATCTGTCCTGGTCCACCCACGTCGACGCTACCACCAAGAAAGCACAACAGCGCCTATACCTCCTCAGGAAACTAAGGAAATTTGGCATGTCCACATTGACTCTTACCAACTTTTACAGATGCACCATAGAAAGCATCCTATCAGGCTGCATCACAGCCTGGTATGGCAACTGCTCGGCCCAGGACCGCAAGAAACATCAGAGAGTCGTGAACACAGCCCAGTCCATCACACGAACCTGCCTCCCATCCATTGACTCCATCTACACCTCCCGCTGCCTGGGGAAAGCGGGCAGTATAATCAAAGATCCCTCCCACCCGGCTCACTCACTCTTCCAACTTCTTCCATTTGGCAGGAGATACAGAAGTCTGAGAACACGCACGAACAGACTCAAAAACAGCTTCTTCCCCACTGTCACCAGACTCCTAAATGACCCTCTTATGGACTGATTTCATTAACACTACACCCTGTGTGCTTCATCCGATGCCAGTGCTTTTGTAGTTACATTGTACATGTTGTGTTGCCCTATTATGTATTTTCTTTTATTCCCTTTTCTTCTCATGTACTTAATGATCTGTTGAGCTGCTCGCAGAAAAATAATTTTCACTGTACCTCGGTACACGTGACAATCAACAAATCCAATCCAATCCAATCCGTGATCCAGGATCTATGCCCCAGGCTGTACACAATCTCACGGTGATCCAGGGTCTGTGTCCCAGGCTGTACACTATCTCACCGTGATCCAGGATCTGTGTCCCAGGCTGTACACAATCTCACCGTGATCCAGGATCTGTGTCCCAGGCTGTACACTATCTCACCGTGATCCAGGATCTGTGTCCCAGGCTGTACACAATCTCCCCGTGATCCAGGATCTGTGCCCCAGGCTGTACACTATCTCACCATGATCCAGGATCTGTGTCCCAGGCTGTACACAATCTCACTGTGATCCAGGATCTGTGTCCCAGGCTGTACACTATCTCACCGTGATCCAGGATCTGTGTCCCAAGCTGTACACTATCTCACCGTGATCCAGGATCTGTGCCCCAGGCTGTACACTATCTCACTGTGATCCAGGATCTGTGTCCCAGGCTGTACACTATCTCACTGTGATCCAGGATCTGTGTCCCAGCTGTACACTATCTCACCGTGATCCAGGATCTATGCCCCAGGCTGTACACAATCTCACGGTGATCCAGGGTCTGTGTCCCAGGCTGTACACTATCTCACCGTGATCCAGGATCTGTGTCCCAGGCTGTACACTATCTCACTGTGATCCAGGATCTGTCCCCCAGGCTGTACACTATCTCACCGTGATCCAGGATCTATGCCCCAGGCTGTACACTATCTCACCGTGATCCAGGATCTGTGTCCCAGGCTGTACACAATCTCACCGTGATCCAGGATCTGTGTCCCAGGCTGTACACTATCTCACCGTGATCCAGGATCTGTGTCCCAGGCTGTACACTATCTCCCCGTGATCCAGGATCTGTGCCCCAGGCTGTACACTATCTCACCATGATCCAGAATCTGTGTCCCAGGCTGTACACAATCTCACCGTGATCCAGGATCTGTGTCCCAGGCTGTACACTATCTGCCCCAGACAGCACTCACCTCCCTGCCCCAGACAGCACTCATCCCCTGTACACTATCTCACCGTGATCCAGGATCTGTGTCCCAAGCTGTACACTGTCTCACCGTGATCCAGGATCTGTGCCCCAGGCTGTACACTATCTCACCGTGATCCAGGATCTGTGTCCCAGGCTGTACACAATCTCACCGTGATCCAGGATCTGTGTCCCCGGCTGTGCACTATCTCACTGTGATCCAGGATCTGTGCCCCAGGCTGTACACTATCTCACTGTGATCCAGGATCTGTGTCCCAGGCTGTACACTATCTCACTGTGATCCAGGATCTGTCCCCCAGGCTGTACACTATCTCACCGTGATCCAGGATCTGTGTCCCAGCTGTACACTATCTCACTGTGATCCAGGATCTGTGTCCCAGGCTGTACACTATCTCACCGTGATCCAGGATCTGTGTCCCAGCTGTACACTATCTAACCGTGATCCAGGATCTGTGTCCCAGGCTGTACACAATCTCACCATGATCCAGGATCTGTGCCCCAGGCTGTACACAATCTCACCGTGATCCAGGATCTGTGTCGCAGGCTGTACACTATCTCACCGTGATCCAGGAACTGTGTCCCAGGCTGTACACTATCTCACCGTGATCCAGGATCTGTGTCCCAGGCTGTACACTATCTCACCGTGATCCAGGATCTGTGTCCCAGGCTGTACACTATGTCACCGTGATCCAGGATCTGTGTCCCAGGCTGTACACTATCTCACCGTGATCCAGGATCTGTGTCCCAGGCTGTACACTATCTCACCGTGATCCAGGATCTGTGTCCCAGGCTGTACACAATCTCACCGTGATCCCGGATCTGTGTCCCAGGCTGTACACAATCTCACCGTGATCCAGGATCTGTGACCCTGGCTGTACACTATCTCACCGTGATCCAGGATCTGTGTCCCAGGCTGTACACAATCTCACCGTGATCCAGGATCTGTGCCCCAGGCTGTACACTATCTCACCGTGATCCAGGATCTGTGTCCCAAGCTGTACACTATCTCACTGTGATCCAGGATCTGTGTCCCAGGCTGTACACAATCTCACCGTGATCCAGGATCTGTGTCCCAGGCTGTACACAATCTCACCGTGATCCAGGATCTGTGTCCCAGGCTGTACACAATCTGACCGTGATCCAGGATCTGTGTCCCAGGCTGTACACTATCTCACTGTGATCCAGGATCTGTGTCCAAGGCTGTACACTATCTCACCGTGATCCAGGATCTGTGTCCCAGTCTGTACACAATCTCACCGTGATCCAGGATCTGTGTCCCAGGCTGTACACTATCTCACTGTGATCCAGGACCTGTGTCTCAGGCTATACATTATCTCACTGTGATCCAGGATCTGTGTCCCAGGCTGTACACTCTCTCACCATGATCCAGGATCTGTGTCCCAGGCTGTACACAATCTCACCGGGATCCCGGATCTGTGTCCCAGGCTGTACACAATCTCACCGTGATCCAGGATCTGTGTCCCAGGCTGTACACTATCTCACCGTGATCCAGGATCTGTGTCCCAAGCTCTACACTATCTCACCGTGATCCAGGATCTGTGCCCCAGGCTGTACACTATCTCACCGTGAGCCAGGATCTGTGTCCCAGGCTGTACACAATCTCACCGTGATCCAGGATCTGTGTCCCAGGCTGTACACTATCTCACCGTGATCCAGGATCTGTGTCCCAAGCTGTACACTATCTCACCGTGATCCAGGATCTGTGCCCCAGGCTGTACACTATCTCACCGTGATCCAGGATCTGTGTCCCAAGCTGTACACTATCTCACCGTGATCCAGGATCTGTGTCCCAAGCTGTACACTATCTCACCGTGATCCAGGATCTGTGCCCCAGGCTGTACACTATCTCACCGTGATCCAGGATCTGTGTCCCAGGCTGTACACTATCTCACTGTGATCCAGGGTCTGTGTCCCCGGCTGTGCACTATCTCACTGTGATCCAGGATCTGGGTCCCAGGCTGTACACAATCTCACCGTGGTCCAGGATCTGTGTCCCACGCTGTCCACTATCTCACTGTGATCCAGGATCTGTGTCCCAGGCTGTACACTATCTCACCGTGATCCAGGATCTGTGTCCCAGGCTGCACACAATCTCACTGTGATCCAGGATCTGTGCCCCAAGCTGAACACAATCTCACCGTGATCCAGGATCAGTGTCCCAGGCTGTACACTATCTCACCGTGATCCAGGTTCTGTGTCCCAGGCTGTACACAATCTCACCGTAATCCAGGATCTGTCCCGCAGGCTGTACACAATCTCACCATGATCCAGGATCTGTGCCCCAGGCTGTACACTATCTCACTGTGATCCAGGATCTGTGTCCCACGCTGTCCACTATCTCACTGTGATCCAGGATCTGTGCCCCAGACTGTACATTATCTCACCGTGATCCAGGATCTGTGTCCTACGCTGTCCACTATCTCACTGTGATCCAGGGTCTGTGTCCCAGGCTGTACACTATCTCACCGTGATCCAGGATCTGTGTCCCAGGCTGTACACAATCTCACTGTGATCCAGGATCTGTGTCCCAGGCTGTACACAATCTCTCCGTGATCCAGGATCTGTGTCCCAGGCTGTACACAATCTCACTGTGATCCAGGTTCTGTGTCCCAGGCTGTACACAATCTCACCGTGATCCAGGATCTATGCCCCAGGCTGTACACTATCTCACCGTGATCCAGGATCTATGCCCCAGGCTGTACACAATCTCACCGTGATCCAGGATCTGTGTCCCAGGCTGTACACTATCTCACTGTGATCCAGGATCGGTGTCCCAGGCTGTACACTATCTCACCGTGATCCAGGATCTGTGTCCCAGGCTGTACACAATCTCACCGTTTATTTATTGACTACAGCTCCGCCTTGAACACCATAATCCCAGCCAAACTCATATCAAAGCTCCAAAACCTAGGACTTGGCTCCCCACTCGGCAACTGGATCCTCGACTTTCTGACCAACAGACCACAATCAGTAAGAATGAACAACAACACCTCCTCCACAATAGTCCTCAACACCGGCACCCCGCAAGGCTGCGTACTTAGCCCCCTACTCTACTCCCTGTACACACACGACTGCGTGGCAAAACTTGGTTCCAACTCCATCTACAAGTTTGCTGACGATACGACCAGAGTGGGCCGGATCTCGAATAACGATGAGTCCGAATGCAGGAGGGATTTAGAGAACCTAGTGGAGTGGTGTAGCGACAACAATCTCTCCCTCAATGCCAGCAAAACTAAAGAGCTGGTAATTGACTTCAGGAAGCAAAGTACTGTACACACCCCTGTCAGCATCAACGGGGCCGAGGTGGAGATGGTTAGCAGTTTCAAATTCCTAGGGGTGCACATCTCCAAAAATCTGTCCTGGTCGACCCACGTCGACGCTACCACCAAGAAAGCACAACAGCGCCTATACCTCCTCAGGAAACTAAGGAAATTTGGCATGTCCACATTGACTCTTACCAACTTTTACAGATGCACCAAAGAAAGCATCCTATCAGGCTGCATCACAGCCTGGTATGGCAACTGCTCGGCCCAGGACCGCAAGAAACATCAGAGAGTCGTGAACACAGCCCAGTCCATCACACGAACCTGCCTCCCATCCATTGACTCCATCTACACCTCCCGCTGCCTGGGGAAAGCGGGCAGTATAATCAAAGATCCCTCCCACCCGGCTCACTCACTCTTCCAACTTCTTCCATTTGGCAGGAGATACAGAAGTCTGAGAACACGCACGAACAGACTCAAAAACAGCTTCTTCCCCACTGTCACCAGACTCCTAAATGACCCTCTTATGGACTGATTTCATTAACACTACACCCTGTATGCTTCATCCGATGCCAGTGCTTTTGTAGTTACATTGTATATGTTGTGTTGCCCTATTATGTATTTTCTTTTATTCCCTTTTCTTCTCATGTACTTAATGATCTGTTGAGCTGCTCGCAGAAAAATACTTTTCACTGTACCTCGGTACACGTGACAATCAACAAATCCAATCCAATCCGTGATCCAGGATCTATGCCCCAGGCTGTACACAACCTCACGGTGATCCAGGGTCTGTGTCCCAGGCTGTACACTATCTCACCGTGATCCAGGATCTGTGTCCCAGGCTGTACACAATCTCACCGTGATCCAGGAGCTGTGACCCTGGCTGTACACTATCTCACCGTGATCCAGGATCTGTGTCCCAGGCTGTACACAATCTCACCGTGATCCAGGATCTGTGCCCCAGGCTGTACACTATCTCACCGTGATCCAGGATCTGTGTCCCAAGCTGTACACTATCTCACTGTGATCCAGGATTTGTCCCCCAGGCTGTACACAATCTCACCGTGATCCAGGATCTGTGTCCCAGGCTGTACACTATCTAACTGAGATCCAAGATCTGTGTCCGAGGCTGTACACAATCTCACCGTGATCCAGGATCTGTGTCCCAGGCTGTACACTATCTCACCATGATCCAGGATCTGTGTCCCAGGCTGTACACTATCTCACCATGATCCAGGATCTGTGTCCCAGGCTGTACACTATCTCACTGTGATCCAGGAGCTGTGTCCCAGGCAGTACACTATCTCACTGTGATCCAGGATCTGTGTCCCAGGCTGTACACAATCTAACTGAGATCCAGGATCTGTGTCCGAGGCTGTACACAATCTCACCGTGATCCAGGATCTGTGTCCCAGGCTGTACACAATCTAACTGTGATCCAGGATCTGTGTCCCCGGCTGTGCACTATCTCACCGTGATCCAGGATCTGTGTCCCACGCTGTCCACTATCTCACTGTGATCGAGGATCTGTGTCCCAGGCTGTACACTCTCTCACCGTGATCCAGGATCTGTGTCCCAGGCTGTACACTATCTCACCGTGATCCAGGATCTGTGTCCCAGGCTGCACACAATCTCACTGTGATCCAGGATCTGTGCCCCAAGCTGAACACAATCTCACCGTGATCCAGTATCTGTGTCCCAGGCTGTACACTATCTCACCGTGATCCAGGTTCTGTGTCCCAGGCTGTACACAATCTCACCGTAATCCAGGATCTGTGCCCCAGGCTGTACACAATATCACTGTGATCCAGGATCTGTCCCCCAGGCTGTACACTATCTCACTGTGATCCAGGATCTGTGTCCCAGGCTGTACACAATCTCACTGTGATCCAGGATCTGTGTCCCAGGCTGTACACTATCACCGTGATCCAGGATCTGTGTCCCAGGCTGTACACAATCTCACCATGATCCAGGATCTGTGCCCCAGGCTGTACACTATCTCACTGTGATCCAGGATCTGTGTCCCAGGCTGTACACTATCTCACTGTGATCCAGGATCTGTGTCCCAGGCTGCACACTATCTCACCGTGATCCAGGATCTGTGTCCCAGGCTGTACACTATCTCACCATGATCCAGGATCTGTGTCCCAGGCTGTACACAATCTAACTGTGATCCAGGATCTGTGTCCCCGGCTGTGCACTATCTCACTGTGATCCAGGATCCGTGTCCCAGGCTGTTACTATCTCACCGTGATCCAGGATCTGTGTCCCAGGCTGTACACAATCTAACTGTGATCCAGGATCTGTGTCCCCGGCTGTGCACTATCTCACTGTGATCCAGGAGCTGTGTCCCAGGCAGTACACTATCTCACTGTGATCCAGGATCTGTGTCCCAGGCTGTACACAATCTAACTGTGATCCAGGATCTGTGTCCGAGGCTGTACACAATCTCACCGTGATCCAGGATCTGTGTCCCAGGCTGTACACAATCTAACTGTGATCCAGGATCTGTGTCCCCGGCTGTGCACTATCTCACTGTGATCCAGGATCTGTGTCCCAGGCTGTACACAATCTCACCGTAATCCAGGATCTGTCCCGCAGGCTGTACACAATCTCACCATGATCCAGGATCTGTGTCCCAGGCTGTACACTATCTCACTGTGATCCAGGATCTGTGTCCCACGCTGTCCACTATCTCACTGTGAACCAGGATCTGTGCCCCAGACTGTACACTATCTCACCGTGATCCAGGATCTGTGTCCCACGCTGTCCACTATCTCACTGTGATCCAGGATCTGTGTCCCAGGCTGTACACTATCTCACCGTGATCCAGGATCTGTGTCCCAGGCTGTACACAATCTCACCGTGATCCAGGATCTGTGTCCCAGGCTGTACACAATCTCACCGTGATCCAGGATCAGTGTCCCAGGCTGTACACAATCTCACTGTGATCCAGGTTCTGTGTCCCAGGCTGTACACAATCTCACTGTGATCCAGGATCTGTGTCCCAGGCTGTACACTATCTCACCGTGATCCAGGATCTGTGTCCCAGGCTGTACACTATCTCACTGTGATCCAGGAGCTGTGTCCCAGGCTGTACACTATCTCACCGTGATCCAGGATCTATGCCCCAGGCTGTACACTATCTCACCGTGATCCAGGATCTATGCCCCAGGCTGTACACAATCTCACCGTGATCCAGGATCTGTGTCCCAGGCTGTACACTATCTCACTGTGATCCAAGATTGGTGTCCCAGGCTGTACACTATCTCACCGTGATCCAGGATCTGTGTCCCAGGCTGTACACAATCTCACCGTTTATTTATTGACTACAGCTCCGCCTTGAACACCATAATCCCAGCCAAACTCATATCAAAGCTCCAAAACCTAGGACTTGGCTCCCCACTCGGCAACTGGATCCTCGACTTTCTGACCAACAGACCACAATCAGTAAGAATGAACAACAACACCTCCTCCACAATAGTCCTCAACACCGGCACCCCGCAAGGCTGCGTACTTAGCCCCCTACTCTACTCCCTGTACACACACGACTGCGTGGCAAAACTTGGTTCCAACTCCATCTACAAGTTTGCTGACGATACGACCAGAGTGGGCCGGATCTCGAATAACGATGAGTCCGAATGCAGGAGGGATTTAGAGAACCTAGTGGAGTGGTGTAGCGACAACAATCTCTCCCTCAATGCCAGCAAAACTAAAGAGCTGGTAATTGACTTCAGGAAGCAAAGTACTGTACACAGCCCTGTCAGCATCAACGGGGCCGAGGTGGAGATGGTTAGCAGTTTCAAATTCCTAGGGGTGCACATCTCCAAAAATCTGTCCTGGTCGACCCACGTCGACGCTACCACCAAGAAAGCACAACAGCGCCTATACCTCCTCAGGAAACTAAGGAAATTTGGCATGTCCACATTGACTCTTACCAACTTTTACAGATGCATCATAGAAAGCATCCTATCAGGCTGCATCACAGCCTGGTATGGCAACTGCTCGGCCCAGGACCGCAAGAAACATCAGAGAGTCGTGAACACAGCCCAGTCCATCACACGAACCTGCCTCCCATCCATTGACTCCATCTACACCTCCCGCTGCCTGGGGAAAGCGGGCAGTATAATCAAAGATCCCTCCTACCCGGCTCACTCACTCTTCCAACTTCTTCCATTTGGCAGGAGATACAGAAGTCTGAGAACACGCACGAACAGACTCAAAAACAGCTTCTTCCCCACTGTCACCAGACTCCTAAATGACCCTCTTATGGACTGATTTCATTAACACTACACCCTGTATGCTTCATCCGATGCCAGTGCTTTTGTAGTTACATTGTATATGTTGTGTTGCCCGATTATGTATTTTCTTTTATTCCCTTTTCTTCTCATGTACTTAAAGATCTGTTGAGCTGCTCGCAGAAAAATACTTTTCACTGTACCTCGGTACACGTGACAATCAACAAATCCAATCAATTCAATCCGTGATCCGGGATCTATGCCCCAGGCTGTACACAACCTCACGGTGATCCAGGGTCTGTGTCCCAGGCTGTACACTATCTCACCGTGATCCAGGATCTGTGTCCCAGGCTGTACACAATCTCACCGTGATCCAGGATCGGTGTCCCAGGCTGTACACAATCTCACCTTGCTCCAGGATCTGTGTCCCAGGCTGTACACAATCTCACCGTGATCCAGGATCTGTGTCCCAGGCTGTACACTATCTCCCAGTGATCCAGGATCTGTGCCCCAGGCTGTACACTATCTCACCATGATCCAGGGTCTGTGTCCCAGGCTGTACACAATCTCACTGTGATCCAGGATCTGTGTCCCAGGCTGTACACTATCTCACCGTGATCCAGGATCTGTGTCCCAAGCTGTACACTATCTCACCGTGATCCAGGATCTGTGCCCCAGGCTGTACACTATCTCACCGTGATCCAGGATCTGTGTCCCAGGCTGTACACTATCTCACTGTGATCCAGGATCTGTCCCCCAGGCTGTACACTATCTCACCGTGATCCAGGATCTGTGTCCCAGCTGTACACTATCTCACCGTGATCCAGGATCTGTGTCCCAGGCTGTACACAATCTCACCATGATCCAGGATCTGTGCCCCAGGCTGTACACAATCTCACCGTGATCCAGGATCTGTGTCGCAGGCTGTACACTATCTCACCGTGATCCAGGATCTGTGTCCCAGGCTGTACACTATCTCACCGTGATCCAGGATCTGTGTCCCAGGCTGTACACTATCTCACCGTGATCAGGATCTGTGTCCCAGGCTGTACACTATCTCACCGTGATCCAGGATCTGTGTCCCAGGCTGTACACTATCTCACCGTGATCCAGGATCTGTGTCCCAGGCTGTACACTATCTCACCGTGATTCAGGATCTGTGTCCCAGGCTGTACACAATCCCACCGTGATCCCGGATCTGTGTCCCAGGCTGTACACAATCTTACCATGATCCAGGATCTGTGACCCTGGCTGTACACTATCTCACCGTGATCCAGGATCTGTGTCCCAGGCTGTACACAATCTCACCGTGATCCAGGATCTGTGCCCCAGGCTGTACACTATCTCACCGTGATCCAGGATCTGTGTCCCAAGCTGTACACTATCTCACTGTGATCCAGGATCTGTCCCCCAGGCTGTACACAATCTCACCATGATCCAGGATCTGTGTCCCAGGCTGTACACAATCTCACCGTGATCCAGGATCTGTGTCCCAGGCTGTACACAATCTCACCGTGATCCAGGATCTGTGTCCCAGGCTATACACAATCTTACCGTGATCCAGGATCTGTGTCCCAGGCTGTACACTATCTCACTGTGATCCAGGATCTGTGTCCCAGGGTGTACACTATCTCACCGTGATCCAGGATCTGTGTCCCAGGCTGTACACAATCTCACCGTGATCCAGGATCTGTGTCCCAGGCTTTACACTATCTCACTGTGATCCAGGATCTGTGTCCCAGGCTGTACACTATCTCACTGTGATCCAGGATCTGTGTCCCAGGCTGTACACTCTCTCACCATGATCCAGGATCTGTGTCCCAGGCTGTACACAATCCCACCGTGATCCCGGATCTGTGTCCCAGGCTGTACACAATCTCACCGTGATCCAGGATCTGTGTCCCAGGCTGTACACTATCTCACCGTGATCCAGGATCTGTGTCACAGGCTGTACACAATCTCACCGTAATCCAGGATCTGTGTCCCAGGCTGTACACTATCTCACTGTGATCCAGGATCTGTGTCCCAGGCTGTACACTATCTCACCGTGATCCAGGATCTGTGTCCCAGGCTGTACACAATCTCACCGTGATCCAGGATCTGTGTCCCAGGCTGTACACTATCTCACTGTGATCCAGGATCTGTGTCCCAGGCTGTACACTATCTCACTGTGATCCAGGATCTGTGTCCCAGGCGGTACACTCTCTCACCATGATCCAGGATCTGTGTCCCAGGCTGTACACAATCTCACCGTGATCCCGGATCTGTGTCCCAGGCTGTACACAATCTCACCGTGATCCCGGATCTGTGTCCCAGGCTGTACACTATCTCACCCTGATCCAGGATTGTGCCCCAGGCTGTACACTATCTCACCCTGATCCAGGATCTGTGTCCCAGGCTGTACACTATCTCACCATGATCCAGGATCTGAGCCCCAGGCTGTACACTATCTCACTGTGATCCAGGAAATGTCCCCCAGGCTATACACTATCTCACCGTGATCCAGGATCTGTGTCCCAGCTGTACACTATCTCACCGTGATCCAGGATCTGTGTTCCAGGCTGTACACTATCTCACCGTGATCCAGGATCTGTGCCCCAGGCTGTACACAATCTCACCGTGATCCAGGATCTGTGTCCCAGGCTGTACACGATCTCACCGTGATCCAGGATCTGTGTCCCAGGCTGTACACATTCTCACCGTGATCCAGGATCTGTGTCCCAGGCTGTACACTATCTCACCGTGATCCAGGATCTGTGTCCCAGCCTGTACACTATCTCACCGTGATCCAGGGTCTGTGTCCCAGGCTGTACACTATCTCACCGTGATCCAGGATCTGTGTCCCAGGCTGTACACTATCTCACCGTGATCCAGGATCTGTGTCCCAGGCTGTACACAATCTCACCGTGATCCCGGATCTGTGTCCCAGGCTGTACACAATCTCACCGTGATACAGGATCTGTGTCCCAGGCTGTACACTATCTCACCGTGATCCAGGATCTGTGTCCCAGGCTGTACACTATCTCACCGTGATCCAGGATCTGTGTCCCAGGCTGTACACTATCTCACCGTGATCCAGGATCTGTGTCCCAGGCTGTACACAATCTCACCGTGATCCAGGATCTGTGTCCCAGGTTGTACACTATCTCACCGTGATCCAGGATCTGTGTCCCAGGCTGTACACAATCTCACCGTGATCCAGGATCTGTGTCCCAGGTTGTACACTATCTCACTGTGATCCAGGATCTGTCCCCCAGGCTGTACACTATCTCACTGTGATCCAGGATCTGTGTCCCAGCTGTACACAATCTCACCATGATCCAGGATCTGTGCCCCAGGCTGTACACAATCTCACCGTGATCCAGGATCTGTGCCCCAGGCTGTACACTATCTCACCGTGATCCAGGACCTGTGTCCCAGGCTGTACACTATCTCACCGTGAACCAGGATCTGTGTCCCAGGCTGTACACTATCTCACCGTGATCCAGCTTCTGTGTCCCAGGCTGTACACTATCTCACCGTGATCCAGGATCTGTGTCCCAGGCTGTACTCTATCTCACCGTGATCCAGGATCTGTGTCCCAGGCTGTACACAACCTCACCGTGATCCAGGATCTGTGTCCCAGGCTGTACACTATCTCACCGTGATCCAGGATCTGTGCCCCAGGCTGTACACTATCTCACCGTGATCCAGGATCTGTGTCCCAGGCTGTACACTATCTCACTGTGATTCAGGATCTGTGTCCCAGGCTGTACACTATCTCACCGTGATCCAGGATCTGTGTCCCAGGCTGTACACAATCTCACCGTGATCCAGGATCTGTGCCCCAGGCTGTACACTATCTCACTGTGATCCAGGATCTGTGTCCCAGGCTGTACACAATCTCACCGTGATCCAGGATCTGTGTCCCAGGCTGTACACAATCTCACCGTGATCCAGGATCTGTGCCCCAGGCTGTACACAATCTCACCGTGATCCAGGATCTGTGTCCCAGGCTGTACACTATCTCACCGTGATCCAGGATCTGTGTCCCAGGCTGTACACTATCTCACCGTGATCCAGGATCTGTGTCCCAGGCTGTTTAGGATCTGTCCAGCTTTGTTCAAAGGGAAAGGGTGGTGTTTTACGGCCCCGACCACCACCCGGATTCTCCGGGCAAGACTATTCTCCCACGGCAGCGAGTCCCACCGTGACGGGGCCAGACAATCTCGATCCAAAGACTTTAATGCATTTCTTTAGTGCCTTTCATGGCCACCAGTTGTCACAAAGTGTTTTACAGAAATGAAGTACATCTGAACTGTGGTCACTGTTTCAATATAGGCAGCGCGGCAGCCAATTTACTCATAGCAAGCTCCGCAAAGAGCAACGTGATAACGACCAGATAGCGGGCAGAGATTTGATTTTTTCAAAATGTAAGTTTCAGCAGGAATATCAGAGAAAATCCTGTCAGCATCATCAGGGAGAACAATAATGGTATCTTTAGCCACCAGGGGGCGCACCTTTAAACGCCACCCCAGCACTTGTTCCAAATCCAATTGGGGGGTCGGGAGCGGAGTGGGGTGGGGGGGGGGGGGGGGGGGGGGGTGCGGCCAGGAAGACAGCCCCACAATTCTCTGAGGGAGCCCTGACCAATATTCTGGATGGAGTGGAGCAGAGGCCTGAAATCCTCTACCCTCGCCTCGCATGGGCAGACGTTAGCGTTAGTGTGCGTCAGCTCATTGCACAAGAGGACGGGGATCCAGTGCTGGAAGAAGGTGAACGACCTTCATGCAGCCAGGGTAAGTTGCATGTGTTCACTGACCCCATTAACATACCCATCACAATTCTACGGTAATTGGACTCGCATCCACCTCATGGGGTCCCAATGCCCGCCCTGCCCCCCCCCCCCCCCCCACCTTATCATAGATCATAGAATTTACAGTGCAGAAGGAGGCCATTCGGCCCATTGACTCTGCACCAGCTCTTGGAAAGAGCACCCTACCCAAGGTCAACACCTCCACCCTATCCCCATAACCCAGTAACCCCACCCAACACTAAGGGCAATTTGGGTCACAAAGGGCAATTTATCATGGCCAATCCACCTAACCTGCGCATCTTTGGACTGTGGGAGGAAACCGGAGCATCCGGAGGAAACCCACGCACACACGGGGAGGATGTGCAGACTCCACACAGACAGTGACCCAAGCTGGAATCGAACCTGGGACCCTGGAGCTGTGAAGCAATTGTGCTATCCACAAAGCTACCTTGCTGCCCGTCTTCTGTCCCAAAGAACCTGCTCATCCGGGCCACTGTCATGTGAGCTCGGTGAATGACCTTAACTTGTATCAGGCTGAGCCTGGCACATGTTGTGGACGCGTTGACCGTACTCAACCCGTCCACCCAGAGACCATCCTCTATCTCTCCGCCTAAGTCCTCTTCCCATTTGTGTTTCAGCTCCTCGGTCTGCATTTCCTCTGACCCCATGAGTTCTTTATAGATGTCCGAAACCCTCCCCTCTCCCACCTCTGCTCTGGAAACTACCCTGTCCTGTATCCCCCTTGGCGGTAGGAGTGGGAAGGTTGAGACCTGCCTGCGTAGGAAGACCCGTGCCTGCAGGTACCTAAACTCATTGCCTCCCGTCAATTCAAATTTCCCCTCCAACTCCCTCAGGCTGGGAAAGCTCCCCTCTATGAACAGATCTCCCATCCTCTCGATCCCTGCTCTTTGCTATCTCCAAAACCCTCCATCCAACCTCCCCGGGGCAAACCGATGATTATTGCAGATTGGAGACCAAACCGATGCTCCCTCTGCTCCCACATGTTTCCATTGCCCCCAGACTCTCAGGTCCGCCAGGCGCCATTACCAATGCCCCCAAACTCGTGCCCTTACATGCTGCCGCCTCTATTCGCTCCAACACCGATCCCCCCCCCCCCCCCCCCCCCCCCCCCCCCCCCCCCCCCCCCCATTTGAGGAACGACCACTTGAGCTGTCTGGAGGATCAGGACCGCACCTGTGCTGAGGGCAAGGTGGGGGCAAGAGTAAAAATGAGAACCCTCAACACATCCAACCATGGCGCCATATCATGTGAGTTCAGTTTCTGCTAACCTTATGTCCCTGCCCTGCACTAATGCCGCTTCCCTATCAGTTGACCAGCCTGGACCATTCTCTCGCCCTCTAGATATATCGGACCCAAGCAGCTCCAAGGGAAATATCTTGGAGAACAGCATTGAAGAGGCATCACAGCTCTCACCCGTGCCCTCCACCAGCGCAGAGAGTCGCACCTCAGTGAGAATAACTAGCAGGCTTCTGGGCCTCTCACCGATGAGCACCTCATATCTGATGATCCACAGCAGGCGAAGGCAGGGACGTTCCAGGGATCCGGGGTGCGGAGGGATTCCGGAACCCAGGACTCTACTGAAGTTTGGTCAGCACCCAGCTGCTGGAACTGCAAAGGCAAAATCATGAATATCAGGAAAGGATGTCAACATCCTTCCTCAGACTGCAAGGCCGACTGGAGGAGTCCCGTCACCTTCTGTTCGAGGAGGTGGTGCCGTCACTGCGAGGCAACCAGGCCAACACTGCGAGAATGGCGACTACAGTGGAGACCTTCGTGCCGGGCGTGCACTCCACGGGTGATGTCCACTCAATGGTTCAGCTCCATAGCGCAGGGCTTCAACTGCATGGTGCAGGCACTAGTGGGAATCCATCAGCGCAAGAGGATGGCGGGGCTTCAGGATCTCACTCCAGCTGCCCCTCTATCCCATGGAGGAGACCAAGGGCCCCACAAGTCTGGTGCACAGCTGGAGCCATCCACCCAGGAAACCATGGGAGTATCCAACCCACCTGACTCCCCCCTTCCTGTGGCCAACACACCTGCAGCCCTGCACACCAAGCATGATAGCACTACAACAACCAGGCTGCCTGAAAGCAGGCCCGGGCCCTAAAGGTCCCAGCCCTCCAGGGGACGCCCGCCAAGGTCGTCTCAGGCAACAGGGCATGGCGGTTAGCAGGCCACCTCATCCTCAGCTGTGGATCCTGGGGAGACACCTAGACAGAGCGGTAGGGTTAGGAAGGCTGAGATTATAGTCACAAAGTGAGTAGATATGAACCACCTATGTTAGCACCATTTCACGTATTAAAAGTCATGTTATGCACTTTAAAAATGCCCCCCTGCTCTCATTTCATTGCCTCGGGTGACGGTCTGTGTAGAGTCTGCATGTTCTCCCTGTGTCCACGTGGGTTTTCTCTGGGTGCTCCGGTTTCTTCCCACAGTCCAAAGATGTGCAGGTTAGGTGGATTGGTCATGATAAATTACCACCTCGTATCTAGGGCTGTGTAGGTGAGGTTAAGGGGTTATTGGGATAGGGCGGGGAGGTGGGCTTGGATCGAGTGCTCTTTCAGAGAGTCAGTGCAGACCGGATGGGCCGAATGGCCTCCTTCTGCTCTGCCGGGATTCTATGATGATGATCTCAGCAGGTCTGACAGCATCTGTGGAGAGAGAAGGGAGCGAATATCTTGAGTCTGGATGACTTTGTCAAAGCTGACAGATGACTCTCTGACAAAGAGCCATCCATGCTCGAAACGTTAGCTCCGATCTCTCTCCACAGAAGCTGTCCAAATTGTTGTGTTGTCCTGCATTTTCTGTTTTTGTTGCTTAGAAATTTGCTGTGTCACGTTTAAGCAATTTTTACAGACACCAAGAAACCCTTGCAAATCTACGCTTTCCAAAATTGTGCCATTCTTATGTAAATATACGCATATGAGGCATATTTAACTGTGGTGTATGTAAAGCGGGTGCCAATAAAACTATGCATTTGGTTAAAATGTGTATAATTGACTAAAATGGTACCCAGTAGCCAGAGCTGTGGCGAATCAGCAATTTTAATTAAGGCGCCATGGACTCAAAGGATAATCAAATGATGTGGTCAGTTAGAAAGAAAGGATATTGAAACAGACAGTATAAATGATGGGGTTAGATACCAGGAAAGGATATAGAGGCAGACAGTATAAATAGGATTATCATAGAATTTACAGTGCAGAAGGAGGCCATTCGGCCCATCGAGTCTGCACCGGCTCTTGGAAAGAGCACCCTACCGAAGGTGAACACCTCCACCCTATCCCCATAACCCAGTAACCCCACCCAACACTAAGGGCAATTTTGGACACTAAGGGCAATTTATCATGACCAATTCACCTAACCTGCACATCTTTGGACTGTGGGAGGAAACCGGAGCACCCAGAGGAAACCCACGCACACACGGGGAGGATGTGCAGACTCCGCACAGACAGTGACCCAAGCCAGAATCGAACCTGGGACCCTGGAGCTGTGAAGCAATTGTGCTATCCACAGTGCTACCGTGCTGCCAGGATCTGTCGCATTTTCCAGCCTGACCACCTTTTCATGTCCTTAATCATTCCTTTTTGTAGAAAATAGGCTCACCATTTGTACTTATCTGTCACGATCTGCTCCTCTCAGCAAATTGTTAGCCGTTTGCCTAAATAATCGTAAGTCAATATAGTAATTAATTCGACCCTGCGAAAATTGTAGCATTTTACCAGAACACACAGGGGCCTTGACAGGGTGGATGTGGAGAGGATGTTTCCACTTGTGATGGGGTGAATCTAAAACTAGGTGGGGGTCACTGTTTTAAAAATCATGGGCTGTCCATTTAAAACGGAGGTTAGGTGAAATGTTTTTTCAAGCGGATCGTGAGTCTCTGCAATTCTCTTCCTGAAAAGCTGGTGAAAGCAGAACCTTTGGTATTTTTTAAGGCAGGGATGGATAGATTCCCGGTGAACAAGGAGGTGATGGATGATCAGGGATGGGCGGAATGCAGATTTGACATTACTATGATCTTATTATATGGCTGAGCATGTTCGAGGAGCTGAATGGCTTGCTACTGCTCCTTGTTCATATGTTCAGTACAACACCCCAGATAGTGACAGGATTTCAGCAGATAAACATGAGAAAACTTGTTTTCCTTCAACACAGACACACACACAGAGGTACATGTACAAAAGCCTGTGTAAAGACTGGCTTTGAAGTGCATACATGAAGGAGACATGTGTGCACATACATGCAAGGTGAGGCAGATATGCGCACAGAGGGGAGTTGAATACTTATTTGGCTGAGGAGGCAGGACAGGGGGCAGGTGAGGCCACAGCTTTATGCCCCCGAGTGACATGCCAGCCTTCCTCTTCCCAACTGGGATTTTGGAAGAAGTGGAGGCTCCCTGAGGGCTTCATTAAGGACCCCGCCCCCGCCCGGGTTTACAATCCCCACCATGTCAGGAGGCCGTCCATTAAACTGTGGGTAACCTCCCACCAGCAGGATGGCTAGGCCTCAGAATTGGAGGCTGCCATCTATTTAAAAGATGCCACTCCAAAAATGGGGCACACAGCCATAGCAGTACCCATTATTGTGGTGGGAGACGTCCCCTCTGATTTCCAAAGGCCCTATCCCTCCTAGCTCTCTTATCTAATTCATGGCCGGCAACCGGGAATGGAAGCACCCTTGGCATACCTGATGCGCAATCAATTACTCTCAAGACAAAGTGATTCATAAGTCGATTTCGGCGGGAGAACAGCTGGTGAGTCAGTTTCAGCGGGAGCATTGCGGAAGGAGGTTGCTGGGAGGTAAGTCAACCTTTAAAAGCACTTGTCTTTGCAGGGGCAGGCCAGTCGATTTCGGCGTGAGAACAGCTGGTGAGTCAGTTTCAGTGGGAGCATTGCGGAAGGAGGTTGCTGGGAGGTAAGTCAACCTTTAAAAGCACTTGTCTTTGCAGGGGCAGGCCAGTCGATTTCGGCGGGAGTGGAGCTGGCTGGTTAGTCAATTTCAGCAGGAGCTGAGAATTTTTCTTTTTTTAAAATTAGTTTTTTAGGCGGGAACAGGAAGTCGACCCGCGGACGTCTGGGAAGACCCTCACCAATAAATTCTGGTGGAGAGGAAACCCGAGACACTACACGTGTAGTGTCTCCCACCCGCCCTCCTCCTCTAACCTAATAATAAAACCCATTGGTCTGAGGTAAGTACCATATTTTATTATATTATTATTATTTTTTATAAAAATTTAATTTAGTTGTTAGCCAGATCTTGGTAGAAAGTTAGAGGAATGGCAGGGAAGGGAGTGCAATGTTCCTCCTGCAGGATGTTTGAGGTGAGGGATGCAGTTAGTGTCCCTGCTGATTTTACCTGCAGGAAGTGCTGCCATCTCCAGCTCCTCCAAGACCGAGTTAGGGAACTGGAGCTGGAGTTGGAAGAACTTCGGATCATTCGGGAGGCAGAAGGGGTCATAGATAGCAGCTTCAGGGAATTAGTTACACCAAAGATTGGAGATAGGTGGGTAACTGTAAGAGGGACTGGGAAAAAGCAGTCAGTGCAGGGATCCCCTGCGGTCGTTCCCCTGAGAAACAAGTATACCGCTTTGGATACTTGTGGGGGGGGGGACTTACCAGGGGTAAGCCATGGGGTACGGGCCTCTGGCACGGAGTCTGTCCCTGTTGCTCAGAAGGGAAGGGGGGAGAGGAGCAGAGCATTAGTAATTGGGGACTCTATAGTCAGGGGCACAGATAGGAGATTTTGTGGAAGCGTGAGAGACTCACGTTTGGTATGTTGCCTCCCAGTTGCAAGGGTACGTGATGTCTCGGATCGTGTTTTCCGGGTCCTTAGGGGGGAGGGGGAGCAGCCCCAAGTCGTGGTCCACATTGGCACTAACGACATAGGTAGGAAAGGGGACAAGGATGTCAGGCAGGCTTTCAGGGAGCTAGGATGGAAGCTCAGAACTAGAACAAACAGAGTTGTTATCTCTGGGTTGTTGCCCATGCCACGTGATAGTGAGATGAGGAATAGGGAGAGAGAGCATTTAAACACGTGGCTACAGGGATGGTGCAGGCGGGAGGGATTCAGATTTTTGGATAACTGGGGCTCTTTCTGGGGAAGGTGGGACCTCTACAGACAGGATGGTCTACATCTGAACCTGAGGGGCACAAATATCCTGGGGGGGAGATTTGTTAGTGCTCTTTGGGGGGGTTTAAACTAATGCAGCAGGGGCATGGGAACCTGGATTGTAGTTTTAGGGTAAGTGAGAATGAGAGTATAGAGGTCAGGAGCACAGGTTTGACGTCGCAGGAGGGGGCCAGTGTTCAGGTGGGTGGTTTGAAGTGTGTCTACTTCAATGCCAGGAGTATACGAAACAAGGTAGGGGAACTGGCAGCATGGGTTGGTAGCTGGGACTTCGATGTTGTGGCCATTTCGGAGACATGGATAGAGCAGGGACAGGAATGGATGTTGCAGGTTCCGGGGTTTAGGTGTTTTAGTAAGCTCAGAGAAGGAGGCAAAAGAGGGGGAGGTGTGGCGCTGCTAGTCAAGAGCAGTATTACGGTGGCGGAGAGGATGCTAGATGGGGACTCTTCTTCCGAGGTAGTATGGGCTGAAGTTAGAAACAGGAAAGGAGAGGTCACCCTGTTGGGAGTTTTTTATAGGCCTCCTAATAGCTCTAGGGATGTAGAGGAAAGGATGGCGAAGATGATTCTGGATATGAGCGAAAGTAACAGGGTAGTTATTATGGGAGACTTTAACTTTCCAAATATTGACTGGAAAAGATATAGTTCGAGTACAATAGATGGGTCGTTTTTTGTACAGTGTGTGCAGGAGGGTTTCCTGAAACAATATGTTGACAGGCCAACAAGAGGCGAGGCCACGTTGGATTTGGTTTTGGGTAATGAACCAGGCCAGGTGTTGGATTTAGAGGTAGGAGAGCACTTTGGGGACAGTGACCACAATTCGGTGACGTTTACGTTAATGATGGAAAGGGATAAGTATACACCGCAGGGCAAGAGTTATAGCTGGGGGAAGGGCAATTATGATGCCATTAGATGTGACTTGGGGGGGATAAGGTAGAGAAGTAGGCTGCAAGTGTTGGGCACACTGGATAAGTGGGGCTTGTTCAAGGATCAGCTACTGCGTGTTCTTGATAAGTATGTACCGGTCAGACAGGGAGGAAGGCGTCGAGCGAGGGAACCGTGGTTTACCAAGGAAGTGGAATCTCTTGTTAAGAAGAAGAAGGAGGCCTATGTGAAGATGAAGTGTGAAGTTTCAGTTGGGGCGATGGATAGTTACAAGATAGCGAGGAAGGATCTAAAGAGAGAGCTAAGACGAGCAAGGAGGGGACATGAGAAGTATTTGGCAGGAAGGATCAAGGAAAACCCAAAAGCTTTCTATAGGTATGTCAGGAATAAGCGAATGACTAGGGAAAGAGTAGGACCAGTCAAGGACAGGGATGGGAAATTGTGTGTGGAGTCTGAAGAGATAGGCGAGATACTAAATGAATATTTTTCGTCAGTATTCACTCAGGAAAAAGATAATGTTGTGGAGGAGAATGCTGAGCCCCAGGCTAATAGAATAGATGGCATTGAGGTACGTAGGGAAGAGGTGTTGGCAATTCTGGACAGGCTGAAAATAGATAAGTCCCCGGGACCTGATGGGATTTATCCTAGGATTCTCTGGGAGGCCAGGGAAGAGATTGCTGGACCTTTGGCTTTGATTTTTATGTCATCATTGGCTACAGGAATAGTGCCAGAGGACTGGAGGACAGCAAATGTGGTCCCTTTGTTCAAAAAGGGGAGCAGAGACAACCCCGGCAACTATAGACCGGTGAGCCTCACGTCTGTAGTGGGTAAAGTCTTGGAGGGGATTATAAGAGACAAGATTTATAATCATCTAGATAGGAATAATATGATCAGGGATAGTCAGCATGGCTTTGTGAAGGGTAGGTCATGCCTCACAAACCTTATTGAGTTCTTTGAGAAGGTGACTGAACAGGTAGACGAGGGTAGAGCAGTTGATGTGGTGTATATGGATTTCAGCAAAGCATTTGATAAGGTTCCCCACGGTAGGCTATTGCAAAAAATACGGAGGCTGGGGATTGAGGGTGATTTAGAGATGTGGATCAGAAATTGGCTAGCTGAAAGAAGACAGAGGGTGGTGGTTGATGGGAAATGTTCAGAATGGAGTACAGTCACAAGTGGAGTACCACAAGGATCTGTTCTGGGGCCGTTGCTGTTTGTCATTTTTATCAATGACCGAGAGGAAGGCGCAGAAGGGTGGGTGAGTAAATTTGCAGACGATACTAAAGTCGGTGGTGTTGTCGATAGTGTGGAAGGATGTAGAGGGATATAGATAAGCTGCAGAGCTGGGCTGAGAGGTGGCAAATGGAGTTTAATGTAGAGAAGTGTGAGGTGATTCACTTTGGAAGGAATAACAGGAATGCGGAATATTTGGCTAATGGTAAAGTTCTTGAAAGTGTGGATGAGCAGAGGGATCTAGGTGTCCATGTACATAGATCCCTGAAAGTTGCCACCCAGGTTGATAGGGTTGTGAAGGAGGCCTATGGAGTGTTGGCCTTTATTGGTAGAGGGATTGAGTTCCGGAGTCGGGAGGTCATGTTGCAGCTGTACAGAACTCTGGTACGGCCGCATTTGGAGTATTGCGTACAGTTCTGGTCACCGCATTATAGGAAGGACGTGGAGGCTTTGGAGCGGGTGCAGAGGAGATTTACCAGGATGTTGCCTGGTATGGAGGGAAAATCTTATGAGGAAAGGCTGATGGACTTGAGGTTGTTTTCGTTGGAGAGAAGAAGGTTAAGAGGAGACTTAATAGAGGCATACAAAATGATCAGGGGGTCGGATAGGGTGGACAGTGAGAGCCTTCTCCCGCGGATGGATATGGCTGGCACAAGGGGACATATCTTTAAACTGAGGGGTAATAGATATAGGACAGAGGTCAGAGGTAGGTTCTTTACGCAAAGAGTAGTGAGGCCGTGGAATGCCCTACCTGCTACAGTAGTGAACTCGCCAACATTGAGGGCATTTAAAAGTTTATTAGATAAACATATGGATGATAATGGCATAGTGTAGGTTAGATGGCTTTTGTTTCGGTGCAACATCGTGGGCCGAAGGGCCTGTACTGCGCTGTATTGTTCTATGTTCTATGTTCTATAACTGAAGGCTTTAATCTGCTAGAACTTTTCCCCAGCAGCTTCTATACAGAAAGTGAAGGCTGCTGGGACGGCACCGGTTCTTAGCTCCGCCCTGAGAGGAGGAGTATATGTACAACAGCCAATGGTAGACTCCTGGGTCTAACCAATGGTCATCCACCTCTTAGGTACCGCAATACCTGGTACTACCACATTCAACCCCTGTTACAAAAGAGCCCGACGGGGGTGGTGGCCAGCGTTAATAGTCACTCTTCGCATGGTATGACCAGGTATGGAGGTACCGTGATGTCAAGGGAATTTACAAAGTGTTCATAGTGCAGCAATCAGTCGATCGGGCGGCCTGGTCGTCCTTCTGGAGCGTCTGGGCCTCGGCGGTGATTCTGACGAGGGTCCGGCGGTTGCGACTCCGGGAGCGTGATGTCGTCCTCCCTGGCAGCTTCGTCACCCCTAGGCGGCACTGTTGGGGCAGAAGGTGGACAAGGGGGGAAAGCGCCTGTAGGGGGCGTCGGTGTGTGGTCGGGCCTAGGCAGGAGCGGTGGGAGTACTGGCCGTCCCGTCAGGGCTGCGGGGAGGGTGGGGGCAATGGTTCGGGTGCGCGTGGGGCTTCAGCGGGCGCCAGGTCCCGATGGGAGACCGTGTCCTGCCGGCCGCCAGGGAACGCCACGTAGGCATACTGGGGGTTGGCGTGCAGCAGGTGGACCCTCTCGACCAACGGGTCCGACTTTTGCACCCTCACATGTTTCCGAAGCAGGATGGGTCTGGGTGTCGCTAGCCAGGTTGGGAGCGAGGTCCCGGAGGAGGACTTCCTGGGGAAAACAAGGAGACGTTCATGAGGTGTTTGATATGTGGTTGTACAGAGCAGTGACCGGATGGAGTGGAGGGCCACCGGGAGGACCTCTTGCCAGCGTGAGACTGGGAGATTCCTGGACCGTAGGGCCAGCAGGACGGTCTTCCAGACCGTTCCGTTCTCCCTCTCTACCTGCCCGTTTCCCCGGGGGTTCTAACTTGTCGTCCTGCTCGAGGCGATGCACTTGCTGAGCAGGAATTAACGCAGTTCGTCGCTCATAAAGGAGGACCCCCTATCACTGTGAATGTATGCGGGGAAACCGAACAGTATAAAGATACCCTGGAGGGCCTTGATGACGATGGTTGTGGTCATGACTGGGCAGGGGATGGCGAATGGGAACCGGGAGTACTCGTCAATCACGTTAAGGAAGTACGTGTTGCGGTTGGTGGAGGGGAGGGGGGCTTTGAAATCCATACTGAGGCGTTCAAAGGGACGGGAAGCCTTTATCAGATGCGCTCTCTCTGGCCGGTAGAAGTGCGGTTTGCACTCCGCGCAGATTTGGCAGTCCCTGGTGACTGTCCTGACCTCCTCGATGGAGTAGGGCAGGTTGCGGGTCTTGATAAAATGAAAAAAACGAGTGACCCCCGGGTGGCAGAGGTCCTCGTGGAGGGATCGGAGGCGGTCCACTTGTGCGGTGGCACAAGTGCCGCGGGACAGGGCATCAGGAGGCTCGTTCAGCTTCCCCGGACGGTACAAGATCTCGTAATTGTAGGTGGAGAGTTCTATCCTCCACCGCCAAATCCTGTCGTTCTTAATCTTGCCCCGCTGTGCATTATCAAACATGAAGGCATGGACCGCATGGGTCCGGCCAGGTAATGTCTCCAGTGTCGCACAGCTTCTACTTTGGCCTGGGCCTCCTTTTCGACCGAGGAGTGGCGAGTTTCGGAAGCATGGAGGGTACGGGAGAAGAAAGCCACGGGCCTGCCTGCTTGGTTGAGAGTGGCGGCCAGAGCTACGTCGGATGCATCACTCTCGACCTGGAAGGGGAGGGACTCGTCGATGGCGCGCATCGTGGCTTTTGCAATGTCTGCTTTGATGCGGCTGAAGGCCTGGCGGGCCTCCGTCGACAGGGGAAAGGTTGTGGACTGGATCAGGGGTCAGGCTTTGTCTGCGTAATTAGGGACCCACTGTGCATAATAGCTGAAGAACCCGAGGCAGCGCTTTAGGGCCTTGGGGCAGTGAGGGAGGCGGAACTCCATGAGGGGGGGCATACGTTCAGGGTCGGGGGCCTATGACTCCACTTCGCACTACGTAGCCTAGAATGGCTAGACGGTCGGTGCTAAACACGCATTTATCCTTATTGCATGTCAAATTAAGGATTTTTGCGGTCTGGAGAAATTTGCGGAGGTTGGTGTCGTGGTCCTGCTGGTCATGGCCGCAGATGGTGACGTTATCCAGATACGAGAACGTTGCGCGTAAGCCGTACCAGTCAACCATTCGGTCCATCTCTCACTGGAAGACCGAGACCCCGTTCGTGACACCGAAGGGAACTCTTAAAAAGTGATAGAGCCGCCCATCTGCTTCGAAGGCAGTGTACTTGCGGTCACCATGACGGAGGGGTAGCTGGTGGGAGGCAGACTTGAGATCCACCGTGGAGAAAACCTTGTATTGCGCGATCCTGTTCACCAGGTCGGCTATACGGGGGAGAGGATACGCATCCAGCTGCGTAAACCTGTTGATGGTCTGACTGTAGTCAATGACCATCCTATGTTTCTCCCGGTCTTTACCACCATTACCTGAGCTCTCCAGGGACTGTTGCTCGCTTCAATGACCCCTTCCCCCAGCAGCCTTTGGACCTCTGACCTGATAAAGGTCCGGTCCTGGGCACTGTACCGTCTGCTCCTGGTGGCGACAGGTTTGAAATCCGGGGTGAGCTTCGCAAACAGGGAAGGCGGGTCGACCTTAAGGGTCGCAAGGCCGCAGACAGTAAGGGGGTATAGGGCCGCCAAATTTAAAGGTCAGGCTTTGCAGATGGCATTGGAAATCCAGCCCCAGGAGGGTAGCTGCGCAGAGGTGCGGCAGGACGTACAGGCGGAAATTGTTGAATTCCCTGCCTTGGACAGTGAGGTTCACTAGGCAGAACCCCTTTATCTCCACCGAGTGTGACCCGGAGGCCAGGGAGATCCTTTGATTTACGGGATGGGTGACAAGAGAACAGCGCCTTACCGTGTCGGGGTGAACAAAGCTTTCCATGCTCCCAGAGTCAATCAAGCAAGACGCCTCGTGGCCATTGATGGAGATCATCGTTGTAGCTGTTGCAATCGTCCGGGGCCGACTCTGGTCCAGAGTCAACGAGGCCAGCTGAAGTAATTGAGGGTTCTCATTGGGCAGCGTGTAGTCGGCTGTGCTGGGGGCCTGGGGCGTCACCCATGGGTCGCACATGGTGTTCGGGGATGAAGAAGATGGCGGCGGCGAGGGACAAAATGGCGGTGCCCACCCGTCCAGCGTGGTGTCCGGGGGGCAAAATGGCCACGCCCGCGGGTCGCACGTGGCCTTAGGATAGGGGGGTGGCGGTGAGCGCTGGGCGGTCGGGGCCTGAAGGGGGGTTGCCGATGGTCGCTGGAGACCGCGGCCACGGTGCGGGCCTGGCAGACCCCCACATAGTGGCCCTTCTTGCCGCACCCTTTGCAGGTGGCGGTGGGGGCCGGGCAGCGTGGGCGGGGATGATTTGCCTGCCCGCAGAAGAAACAGCGGGGTCCGGCGGCGCAGGCTTGTGGGGTCTGGGGGACGGTCTGAGGGGCTGCCGCTGCGGGGTGCCACGCAGCCCAGGGGGCCGCCGCGCAATCGGCTGCAAAGGACAGCGTGTTTTTATAGGCAACGTCCATGGACCCTGCCAGGGCCCGTGCCTCTGTAAGTCCCAGAGTGTCCCTTTCTCAGAGCTTCGGCGGATATCGGGGGAGGTCATACCTGCCACAAAAGCATCCCTGATCAAAAGTTCCGTGTGCTCGCTCCCCGAAACTGGTGGGCAGCCACATTTTCGGCCCAGCACCAGCAGCGCCCGGTAGAAATCTTCCAACGTTTCCTCGGGGCATTGCCGCCTAGTCGCCAGCAGGCGACGAGCGTAGACCTGGTTCACAGGGCGGATAGAATGTCCTTCTAGCAGCTCGATCGTGGCAGCATAATTCTCCGCCTCCTCGATAAGAGGGTAGATCCCAGGGCTGACCCGCGAGCGTAGGAGATGCATCTTTTGTCCTTCCGTGGGGGTGTCGGCGGCCGTGTTGAGGTAACCCTTAAAGCACGCCAGCCAATGTTTAAAAATAGCAGCAGAGTTGTCCGCGTGGGGGCTGAGCTGGAGGCACTCCGGTTTGATACGGAGATCCATCCTTTCAACTGAAGTTGTAGCAGATTAAATTGATGCGCAATCAATTACTCTCAAGACGAAGTGATTCATAACTGAAGGCTTTAATCTGCTAGAACTCTTCCCCAGCAGCTTCGATACAGAAAGTGAAGGCTGCTGGGACGGCACCGGTTCTTATACTCCGCCTCTCAGGACGGAGCTATGTACATCAGCCAATGGTAAACTCCTGGGTCTAACCAATGGTCATCCACCTCTTAGGTACCGCAATACCTGGTATTACCACAATACCCACCTACTTCAGCAGCTCCTACTTCTGAGAGTGGGACTTCACAACTGTTAGTCATGGGTGGTCCTCCAGATTCAGGGGCCTGCTCGTCCTCCTTAACAAGCTGGTAAGGGGCCCTGGGATGAAAATTCACATCAAATTCAAACATAGAGCGCACACAGGATTATCCGGCCGTTCCTGCCAGTAGGAGTTTCCAATCCCACCGATGGCGAATAGGGTGTGAACAATGGAAACCCCATCAGACAGTGGCGGGACCGGAAGATCCCGCTGCCAGCCAATGGCGGGCCACCTCTGCTGCGAGGTGGGGGAGGGGGCGAATCCCGCAGCACGGGCACACCAGCAGTGTAACAGCTACGTACACAAACAAACAGACACAGGCACTTCAGCGGCACGTACTTGTGGATGCTAGGAAGGGATTAGAAAGAACACTAATTCCACTGTGCGACTGCTGATCCAGCCAAAGCATTCTCTCATTTTTGCACCGCAGATAACGAAATATCTTCAGTTTTGGAGGTAACATGCCAGGGATTAGGTGGGACAGCAAGCTAGATTGAGCATTGGTTTCATTTGCTTGCACTGAATTCCTGCCAAGAGACTTCAGTGGAAAGTTTCCTTTTCCCTAATGGAAAACAAGTCAGATGATTTCAGCCCTATTCCCCGTGGACTGAAAGTCAAAGCCCCAATTAAGGCCAGAAATAAAACATTATTCATGTCAGGAGCTGGCGGAGCCAGAAGCAGGATTGAAAGGCCGATGATGGAAATTAATATATCCCAAGGAAGCACTTGTCAATCAGCCCATCCTCAGTGTAGTAATCCAGGAAACGCAAGGACAAAGATTTAAACAGTTTTTTTTCGATCAATTTGGAGGGCTCAATTCTTTATTTCCAATTAAGGGGCAATTCAGCGTGGCCAATCCATCTAACCTGCGCATCTTTGGGTTGTGGGGGTGAAACCTACGCTGACATGGGGAGAATGTGTAAACTCCACACAGTGACCCGGAACCGGGATCGAATCC